>NC_084798.1:158422479-159777479 GCF_963169125.1 Humulus lupulus | reverse complement strand
GAAGACCATTTTGTGCCAAGTATGTATTTCTTTTGTAATATATTTTGGATTCTAGTTATGTGTTTCTAATATTTTTAAGATTATTAAGGTGATGATGAAACAATATGTAACTAGATAATGCTTATTTTGTATGTTGATTTCCTATTTTGTGCAATAAAGTCTATGAATTTTCTTCTTCAAATATCTTCTTTCATCTTTAATATCTTGTATTTTTTATTGTTGGAACATATTTACACTTTATTCTTCGTTTGTGTAAAATCATAATATTCTTTGACTAAGGTGTGCCATTAAATTGAGCACATCCAAGCTTAGAACAAAAATATTATGTTTTGTCACATAAGTAATTTTCTTTGAGTTTTTTGTTGTTTCATTAGATTGATTCATATTAAATACTTTGAAATTATAATTTTAAAAGTGAAGATAAATACTATATTTCTATAATAACTTGTGCTTAAATAGAAAATCTAATTTAAAAAAAGTGATAGTTTGATTAATCTCTACTATAAAAAAAACTTGGGTAACAATATACTTATAAGATTATTAAACTTACATTTTGTGGATTCTAATACATTAATAATATTTCTTTTACAACTTGTTTACAAATCATAATTTGTTTATTTTTCTTGTCTTAAATATCTTTATTTTCTATCTTTTATTTTATTTTATTGACATTAAATCTTATCAATCTTTGGAGCTAGGTTAAAATTTATTTAATAATGGTTTAAATTAGTTTCTTCTTTATTTTAGTCAATTTATTTGGGTTCGACCTCGTGTTTACACGAACACTATAATTCATATACGATTCGTGTGCTTGCGAGTTATAAATATTTAAAATGTACCCACTTTTGGGTCCATCACCCGCTCGCTGGCCTGGACAAGTGAACGCATACTATTCTCCGATCACTTGGGAGGCATGGGGTTAGGGTAGCTTCGCAGAGTATAGTGTCTCACGGAGGATGACTTAGGAAACTAAGCTTGTCATAAGTGGAGTAAACCTAGTGTCAATACCGAGAGAATAGAAAAATTTAGGGAACCAAGCAAAGTCTGGGGAAGTCCATGACTTAAAGATCCTAGAAGAGCGCGGACGAACTTTTGGTTACCTCCCAAGGAGCTGTGACCAAGTTCCTAAATCTCGAGATGTGAACGAAACCCGAGTCATCTGTACACGAGCCTAAAGACCTAGGTATTGACGCGGTTTTTCGCCAACAGTGTATTAAGAAATAATAAGGGCAGATTAGTGCTTGATGGTAAACCGTAATGAAAATAACAAGAATTCACTCAAAAAACACAGAACTTTTACGTGGTTCAGTGGTTAAAATCCACCTAGTCCACGAGTCAATATTATTGTTTTTCTCTCTCTATTTTGGCAGAGTTTCGGTATTACAGAATAATGGTCCCCCTTTCCTGTTCAATATTCCCAGTATTTATAGGGGAATTCCATGAACAGGTTTAGGTCATTGCGTGAGTCAATCACATAATTACATAATGTCTATATTTAACACAAATCATTCCCATTTATGCTGGGATGTGATTTTATGCTGAATTAAAAGAGTAAATATTTGCCCGCGAAAATTTTTATTTTTTGGATTTCGAAATTTTAGGCAATCCGATATAATAATATATGTTCCTGCTATCTCAGATAATAAATATGACAGCCTGGTCATGAATAAGCATATAAACAAATCCCGAATCTTTGGGGATCCTTTAGTATGTGTTATATCTAAATCACCACGAGCTACATATCTCTCACGAGCTTGTGCTCTGACAGCTATCTGATTCTTAGTTCGTGGTAAAGTCAGGATGCCTAACACTAGGTCTTACCATTATGAATCTCAAGTTGTCCACATGGATAACAATCAGATATCCTACTTGGTTATTTTTCCACGTATTTATCTGCCAGTTGTACCCGAGCTGAGTGAATGAACTAGTACTAAAATTAGGGTACAACATTTGCCCCCAAGCTCTTGTTCATGCTTGATGTTGTCATTTTCTGACATACACAGTAGGGGCTTTTAGACTTCTGTCACGTAAAACCATGCCTGCCTACTACTCGAGTACTGGACACGTGGTCTATTGCAATTGGCGTCTGTTCGGGTTTCAAGGACTATAATAATTGTCTTGTAAGCTTTTTGCCACCATCCAGTCTATTTAATCTTGGGCCTTGGATCTTGAGTTACCCTAATTGGATGGCCCAGATTAATTTCTGTAGTTTATGTATAAGTAGGGTGATCAGACTTCAAATCTCACCACCTTTGCATTCGAAAATTTTCCATTTCTCAACTCTCAAACTTTCCTTCTTCTTCTACAGAATCTCCAAAACTATTCATCGTGCCCAAACCTTCAGAAGCTTTCCAGGAGCTTCCCACTGCCAAATCTACATCCTTTAGTCACCGAACATATTTCCTATAAGTATCTTATCCCTTGGTTTGAAAAATATTTCCCTTTCTTTTTTTTTTGTTCTTCGTTATCCAATGAGATTTATGTTCTCAACAATGTTCATTTACAACGTTCATTGTTTGTTACCATTAGGTTATTTCTAAATGTTCATAGGAAATAGGTTTCGACTTAGGTTCAATGTGTGAACCCAAACATGTATTAGAAATAAGATACTCATGAACTTGGGCAAATGTTTGGGTTCATCTGGGGTAGCCCTAATGGCAAATTAGTTTAAAGAATACCCATTCGGGGTAAAGAAACTAAAGGGTCTTTAGGTTTAATACCAGATAGCTTAGGGGTTACGCTTCCTTTAGTGGTTTCACACTAAACCACTTTCCAAATGAGAGTAGTGGGTCTGACGTTTCTGACATGCGGATCCCGAAGTATCTGGGGATTATTAAGAAACCGAGGCGCATGGCCTAGGATATCGCATGGCACCACACGATGGGGCTAAGGCTAACTTTAGCTCGTATATCGAAAATAATCCATTTCGTCCTTCGTACCTTTACGACATAGTTATAGATCATCTTAGGTCGCTTTGTCGTCAAGCAATCTGATGGCACCCCTTAAGAAGAAATCCACGAGCTCATCCACTCAACGCAAAGACAAAGGGAAGCAGGTCGCCCTTGACTCTCCCATTTCGTACTTCGGTCTGGTAGTGGAGAAAGAAGTTCCCGTCGACCCCAACGCATTCTTCGAGGCCGAGCACATAATCTCGAAAATCAAGACTCAAAGGAAAGTGAATAAAATCATGTTGAGTCACAAGATCAAGATCAGAGCTGGTGGTCTCCTCGCCCGACCTACGTTTGAAGGGGAAATGAGTTGTGCCCCTTTCCAAGATGATTATGCAGCCTGGAGCGATGAGCATCTGAAGGCTGGGGCCTTCCTTCCCCGTGACCAGTATTTCGTAGATTTCTTAAACTACGTGAAACTGGCTCCTTTCCAGCTCCCCCCAAATTCATATAGACTTTTGGCGGGACTGAAATATATGTTCTTGAGGCATGATTGGGAGGTCCCCTCTCCAGCGAATATTTTATTCTTTTTCTGTCTCAAAGCAAGCCCCGACTAGAGAGGACGCGATAACGGGTTTTACTATCTCACGCCGTTTCCAAGCTCTGCCTCCGTCATTGAGCTTCCCAGCCATCCAAAAGAATATAAAGATTTACTATTTATGTCAAATGGCTTCAAGAATTGCGAACACAGATATTTCAACCGGCCTCGTAAGTCTTCTACCTTTGTAAATCCAGCTCGTGAACTTTCATTCCTTTTACTTAAAATATTTTTTTTTGTACACATCCTGATTGAGTTTGTTTTCATGCAGCCATATTCACCAAGACGGAAAAATCTATGACCCTCACGGGTCAGTATGAGAAACTCTCTAGACTTTCCCCCGGGGAAAAAGATTATCGCCAGGTCGTGAATGATGTCACGATGTTGGCCTGTAAGCTGATCGGCGAGGGTCAAACACTGGCCCTGAGGACCCAAGCTCCTCTTCCGGTGATCCCCGAGCTTCCCTCCTCTCAAGAGGCTTTGCCAACCACTGAGGACACTGACGAGGAAGAGGCTGAGGTGCCTCTCGTTCGAAAAAGACAGGTTCTCGAAGCTGATCAAAGACATGATCCTGACCGGGCTGCTTATGGGGCAGCAGCCAGCCCCTTCGACCAAGGTAACCCATAACTTTTTAGGGAGTTAGATTGGCCTGCTGCTAGCTTTAGGTTAATATGTTTTAACCCCAACTAGCTAGATAGTCTCCACCCCACCGACCCGGACCTAAATGTAACTCTCCTTCAATGCGTGGATCGCTTAGTAGTACGTTACAACCACAGTTATCCCAAAGCACCATTGTAGCTGACAACACGCTGAACTTTAGATCTTCTATCTTTGAAAAGTATGGAACCAACCTTAGGACTTGGCCTTCTCTTCTCCAGGGAGCGTTTGCTCCTGGGTTTAGGCAGTATGAAGACGAATCCAGCTCTGAGGAGGGACTTGAACCCTTTAGGATCTTAGAGATTGTATCCTTAGATTCCCCCTCCCCTCTGTTAATCCCAAGACTAGAGGTCGTGTTTAGCCCGGATCATACACCCGAGCTGGTGATAATATATTCCTCCCCTGGCCCGGAGGGTAGGATCTTTATTCCCCCCCCCCCCCCCCCACATTTTTTTACCATGTCTTTGAAACATTACTTTTGTGAATTAACTCCCCTTGTTCTTTTCAGGCGAAGAGATGGAATTGACATGAGCTCCCGACCTAAGGACTACCTTTCAGGCTAAAAATTCTGGAGCAGGCCCCGTCGTGAAGAGGCTCAGGGTAATGAAGAAGGCCACCCCTAAAACGGGGGATACTACAAAATCTCCCTCTAAGGGTAAAGACACGAGCTCCGCTCGAGAGCCAGCGTGACTACTGTCATCATTGGGCAAGTTCCTCCTCCTCCCCCTCGACACATGCCTCCACCTCCCCAAGTAATTCAAACTGAGGCCCCCATCATCCGAATACCGGTTGAGCCACAGGACCTGGAAAAGATCCCAGAGGCCTTTTGGGGTATAGTGTATGAGACAGCGACTCATACGGTGAGCCACGCATATAAAGCCAGTGCGAGGGACCTGAGGGCCATAGAGGAGCGTAGCCCGGAGGATGTCCTCAAATATGCCATGGGGATGAACCTCACTGTGAGTCCTTCTCCCACATCTGATTCTTTTTTGTTTACTGTGTTCTTCAACCTTTTATTATTTGAACTTGTTTTGTTATTCTGCAGTCCGTCTTGGCCCAATACCGAAGCATAGCTCGTGCTAAGTCTAGAAACCAATAGATCTGAGCTAAGCTGGCCATTGACAAGGCTGCCCTGAATGTTGCTCAGGAAAGTAAGCATGTCGCCAAAGTTGCCTTGATAGTTCCTCAGAAGAATGAGCATGCTGCTAAGGTTGCTCTTATCTCTCCCCAAGAAAGCGAGCAGGCCGCAAAGACTGCATTATTTGCTTCCCAAGCTCAGGCCATAGAGGCGAACCACCATGTTGAGCAGCTGTAGGGCGAGAATGGTGAGCTCAAAGCAAAACTACTCGAGGACGAAGTTAAAGCCAAGGAGAAAGTGGCAGTGTCATCATCAACCATGGAGGAGATGCTTTACCATTGCTGGGCTTTCAACCAGGACGGAATATTCTCCTTCATGGAGCCCAGGCTGTGGGATCCATACCTTGCTAAATTCAAGGTTCGGTTATTGCAAGAACCCTCGGAGACTAGTGAGGCTTCCGGAGCAGCGAAGGGAGATGGTGAGGAAGTTACTTCAGCGAGGCGAGCTGATGGAGCCCAATGATCTCATTAATGATTTTCTTTGTAATTGTCTAACAATCTTTTGGTATTAAACAATTGCCTTCGGGCTTAGCTTGAGGTTATTTCTCCTCGATATGACAATATATTTGTTTGTTTTATTTCAACATATATCTTAATTGTGATCTATTTGTCTTTCCTTTATTATCTTCTTATGTTTATGAATCCTTAGACTCTTGTACATTCAAAATTTTCGGGATCGAATTTTAGATCGAGATAGATTTTACCAAACTTGGTTATGTCCAAGTTTTTGTTCGCTTATTTGCGTCGTACCTGTTAAGAATCAGGCCTCGAACTTGGTTATATCCATGGTTTTTAATGGTTTAAACTTAGTTCGTACTAGGTTTATTGAAAACTCGAGCTTTAAAAGGCCATTGAATAATCAATTTTTCCAAATTTCTAAGTTTCAGACCTGGTTACATCGAGGGTTTTAGATGATTTAAACTTAGTTCGCGCTAGGTTTATTGAAAACTCAAGCTTTAAAAGCCATTGAATAATCAATTTTTCCAAGCTTCTAAGTTTTGGACCTTATCCAAGCAAGCTTAATTTTGCCGACCTCGGTTATGTGCCCCCCAAGTAACTAGAATGTATAAACTTTCTTGGTTGATTTACAAATATGAGAACACAAGCTTGCAATAATAACACTAAGAAATGGTTATTTAATAATCCATCTATTATTTAATCGAAATGGCTTTTATAAATAAGCCTTACATTGATGGTGGTACTATTGATAATACTTTTTCAAGTGCAAAGCATTCCAGGTCTGTGGGACTACTTCCCTATTCAGTCGAGCTATCTTGAAAGTTCCCTCATGCAAGACTTTTACGATCTGGTATGGTCCTCCCAGTTCGGGCCTAATACACCATCCTGGGGTCTTTATTTGCCAAAAAGACCCTTCGGTGAACTAGGTCTCCCAATCCAAGTTTGTGCCCCTTAACTTTAGAATTGAAATAGGGAGTGATTTTTTGTTGATAATGGGCGAGCTGTAACTGCGATTCCTCTCATTTTTCTTCAATCAGATAGAGAGACGCGTTAAGTAGCCCGTCATTTTGAATGTCTTTTGCCTATGAGTAGTTACCATGGCTTCGATTGAAAGCATGGCCTCGCTTTCAAAAGTTAAGGAAAAAGGAGTATGGCCCGTGGAGGTCCTATGAGAAGTTCGGTAGGCCCAAAGTACTTGACAGAGCTGTTCAGGCCATAGTCCTTTGGCTTCGTCTAACCTCTTCTTCAGGCTCGCCTTAAGGGTTTTTTTTACAGCCTCGACCTACCCGTTGGCTTGTGGGTATGTTACCGACGAGAAACTCTTCGTTGAGTGATCCACAGCTGATCAAGATTAGAGAGGATGTTCTGGCTAGAGCATCCAAAGATTATACAGTGTCTGAGTTAGGCTTGTTAAGATACAAGGGGCGGATATGTGTTCTATTAGACACTGCACTGAGGCGAGAGATTCTGGATGAATCTCATACTACACCTTACTCTTTGCATCCAGGGACCACAAAAATGTATCAGGATGTGAGATCGTTGTATTGGTGGCCAGAGATGAAGAGAGATGTAGTAGAGTATGTGGCTAAGTGCTTGACATGTCAACAGGTCAAGGCTGAGCATCAGAGGCCAGCAGGGTCATTGCAGCCTCTGGATATCCCAGAGTGGAAGTGGGAAGACATCACAATGGATTTTGTGGTGGGCTTACCCAGGACTACTGGTCAGCATGACTCTATTTGGGTGATAGTGGATCGCTACACCAAATCAGCTCACTTTCTGCCAGTGAGGACCACCTATATAGTTGATTAGGATGCAGACTTCTGTGTGAGAGAGATCGTGCGCCTCCATGGAGCACCTAGGTCGATCGTGTCAGATCGGGACCCCATTTTTACTTCCAAGTTCTGGGGGAGTTTTCAGAAAGCCATGGGGACACAGTTGAAGTTCAATACAGCTTATCATCCTCAGATAGATGGGCAATCTGAGAGGACAATTCAGATTCTGGAAGACATGCTGAGAGCATGTGTGCTGGACTTCAGTGGGTCTTGGAGTAAGCATCTGCCTTTGATAGAGTTCTCCTATAACAACAGTTATCAGTCTACCATTGGAGTAGCACCCTATGAGATGTTGTATGGTAGGAAGTGCAGATCTCCCATTCATTGGGATGAGACAGGTGAAAGGAGATACTTAGGTCCTGAAGCAGTTCAGAGGATGCTTGCTTCTCAGAGTAGATAGAAGAGCTATGCAGATCCCAAGCGCAGGAACGTGGAGTTCCAGGTAGGAGACTATGTTTTCCTCAGAGTCTCGCCATGGAAAGGGGTGAGAAGGTTTGGGAAGAAAGGCAAGCTGAGTCCTAGATTTGTAGGTCCATTTGAGATCTTTGAGAGGATTGGTCAAGTGGCTTACAGATTGGCTTTGCCTCCGGCGTTGTCTGCCGTGCATAATGTATTCCATGTATCAGCTCTTCGGAGGTATGTATCTGATGTGAGCCATATTTTGAGTTATGAAGATCTGGAGCTTGAGCCAAATCTCTCCTTTGAGGAGCAGCCAGTTCAGATACTTGACCGAAAAGACAAGGTCCTCAGGATTAAGACGATACCTTTGGTTAAGGTATTGTGGAGGAACAGCAAGGTCGAGGAAGCGACCTGGGAGCTGGAGTCAGATATGCAGAGTCAGTATCCCGAGCTATTCAGGTAAATTTCGAGGATGAAATTTTAGTAAGGAGGGGATAGTTGTAATGCCCCGAATTCTCCGATATGGTTTAGTGGCGGTTTAGTTGGCTGGGAGGGCCGTAATTATTTAATTATGCCATTAAATGAATATATGCATGTTTATGTGAATTATATTATAATATGATGATATATGCATGCATGTGGGTCCACATTTGAAATATTATGCTGTTTTGATAATTTGGCCCATTGATGGTAAATTTGAGTATTTGGGTGCATGATGTGAATTGTGAATGAGATTCCATCATTATGGAGATATATTTGAGCTATTCAGCATGAGATGGTCATATTTAGTGGATTAGCGGTTTTGTCATAACGGGGTCAATTTTGGGGTAATAGAAATGTTTATTTGAGGATAAATTGGGAATATTTGAGGATAAATTGGGAATATTTGAGATTAGGGTGAAATTCTGGAGATTTTGACTATAATGTCCCCGGGGATATTTTCGGGACCCCGAGCATTAGGTTTTATTTGAGGTTACTTAAGCTTGAAGTAGCTGTCAGATAAAACGTACGATTAGAAAACCTCTTGTTCTCCTTTGTTAGTTCATTTTTGCCACCCGAAGCATATTTGAAGAAATTTTGAGTTCTAGGAGTCAGAATCGAGCGAGGATCGAGGCATAGCGATCCTAGGAAAGATTAGAAGCTTCTTGACTGAAGGATTTGACAGAAAACAATCTAATCAAAGGTAATCTAAGTTTAAAGTTTTGAGTTTTTAGAGTTTCTAAGCTTTGAATTGGACTTTGTGAATTGTTGGGTTTTCGATTCGTTTGAACCTTGGGTTTTGAGGGTTTTGATGCATTGGGAAGCTTGGGAACCTTGTTTTGATGATTGGGGAATGTTTAGGTATGATTTTGGAGGCTTTGGAGTGTTAAAAACACATTTGGGAATGGTCCAGAGTTGAGGGCCGCGACCCTATTCTTGGGGTGCCGCAGCCCAGCTTTGAAGAAACAGGTGAGGCAAGGTGTACTTGCTGGGTGCCGTGGCCCTTGATGGAGGGTGCCGCGGCCCTTGCTTCAGGGAACTCTGGGGGCCGCGGCCCAAGGTGCTAGGGCCGCAGCCCTTGCCCAGTTTTCACCCCGTTTGCTCGTTTTGACCCCGGGAACCTAGTTTTATGCCTCAGGAGTGTCCCTACTACTTGGATTAGTTTGGATTGATCTCTCGGAGGCTAGATATTGGTTTGAGAACCCTTGATTATCATGTTATTTATGGTATCCTATAATTTGTTATGTTTAGGTAACCGCTAAAGGACTAAAAGCTAAACCGTTCTCAAGGGTCGTTCTTTTGTTCATTCTAGCTCAAATCAGAGGTAAGAAAACTGCGCCCCAAATGTGACATGCATGGTTATTCATGAGGCATGTTGGTTGTATAAATGTGGACATGAATTGATTGTGGAATGCTTAGCAAATCTTGCTCACTTGTGCATGGTACTGACTCATTAGTCAGATTTGGCAAAGGTGCTAGTATCAACTGTGAAGCTATGACTCATTAGTCAGGTTCGACAGTGGTACTGGGCACTGGTCACATTGCGCTGACCCATTAGTCAGGACGGCCTTAGCATGTTCAACGCAAGCCAATAGAGATTAGATCTAATCGACTTTCTGCATTGGATGACTCAAAGAGCATTAATGCCGGACCAACCTCAAGTTCGATGAATATTATAAGCGCTTGTGTGGCTTACCCATCAGTCACTCATTTGTTAAAGTAGAGACTTACCCATCAGTCTCTCCTTTGTTGAAGGCTAGTGGCTTACCCATCAGCCACTCTTCCATTTGAATTAGTGACCTGCTTGTCAGTCACTCAGTATGGTTTACCAGAACCTCAAGTGATATTCACTCATCTGTTTGAAAGCTATGAGCTCTGTGTGATTATAATGATAATCATTTGATGATGTTTACATATAATGCTATGTTTTCTTGCTGGGCTTTGGCTCATGGGTGCTATGTGGTGCAGGTAAAGGGAAAGAAAATCTCACCCAGCCTTGAGTGGAGAGCTTAGGTGGTGATGTGTACATATGCAGCTGCTTGACCACCACGGCCAAGGAGTTCTCAAAGGAACTAGGAGGTTTAACCTATTTTTGCTACTTAGGTCGGCGGGGTTTGAAACTTTGGAATAGCAATGACCTTTTTGAGTTGTAAATAACTTGTAAATGTTCTTGTGGGCCCATGAACAGTTTTATGTATCAATAAAACATATCCTTTCTTTTTATTGGTTTTCACCTTAACCTGTTAATAACACTTAGAACACGTTTTTAACCAAAGGACTCAGGCAATGAGTCAAATTTCTGGTTCACCGTTCACCGTAACTATTCTGGGGTAACCAGGGCGTTACAGTAATGACAGGGTGTCCTGTGCCACCTATATGCTTAGAGAGGATGCCCGTATTTGGTGGGAAGTGGCATCACAGACAAGAGATATTTCCACTTTGAGTTGGGATGGGTTCAGAGATATGTTCAACCAGAAGTATTACAATGGTGCCATCAGGGCCGCGAAGATAAATGAATTCACAGGACTGGTACCGGGCAGCATGACAGTTACAGAGTATGCCCTGAAGTTTGATAGATTAGCGAAGTTTGCATCATATTTGGTGCCTACAAATGCGACCAGACAGGATAGATTCATCCGGGGGCTCAATGCTATGATAGCCTGGGATGTGAGGATTACATCAATACCTGGACAGACCACTTATGCCTAGGCAGTTGAGAAGGCACTTACTGCTGAAGAGGCAGAAAATAAGATCTGGAGGGAGAGCGCTGCGAGATGGTATGTTCACAGGGCAGTGCCTCCATCCACAGGGTTTGGTAGGGGCGAAGGCCCCAATGATTTGAAGAGGAAGACCCCTGACACTTTACCCGCTACTGGTCTTGATAGGAGGGGTCGGGGTGTTCAGGGTGGCTGCCAGGGAGGCGGTGAGACATGGAGGAGTTATCCTGAGTGCACGAGGTGCAGGAAGCGCCATTTGGGTGAATGTCGGGCAAAGGCTTGCTATCTGTGTGGGGTGGTGGGACACCTCAAGAAAGACTACCCAGAAACAAAGAAAGAGGAAGCATGGAAGGTGGACAACTTGACTCCAGTTGAAGTGTTCACCTTGATGCAAGCAGAGGCTGAGGCTAGTCCCTCGGTAGTGACTATGGATGATTTTGATATGATCTTGGGGATGGATTGGCTGGTCAGATATGGGGCTACTATAGACTGCAGGAAGAAGATGGTGACTTTTGAGCCTGAGGGAGAGGATCCCTTTGTTTTTGTGGGTGCGGTGCATGGACCATGCATACCCATGATATTAGCATTGAGAGCTAGAGACCTATTACAGGGAGGTTGTATAAGTTTCCTAGCTAGTGTGGTGGATATGACCAGAGTTATGCCAGTAGGGTCGGGAGATACCAAGTTGGTTTGCGAGTTCTTGGATGTGTTTCCTGAGGATTTACCAGGGTTACCGCCACACAGGGAGATTCAGTTCGTCATCGAGTTTGCGCCGGGGACAGAGCCAATGTCGAGGGCACCATATAGAATGGCTCCAGCAGAATTGAAAGAATTGAAGATATAGCTGCAAGAGCTTCTTGATTTGGGGTTTATCAGGCCTAGCTACTTGCCATGGAGTGCTCTAGTTTTGTTTGTGAAGAAAAATGATGGGACTTTGAGGATTTGTATAGACTACAGGGAGTTGAACAAGTTGACCATCAAGAACAAATACCCTTTACCAAGGATCGATGACCTGTTCGATCAGCTATAGGGAAAGATGGTATTCTCAAAGATTGATCTTTGATCTGGTTATCACTAGTTGAGGATCAAGGATGAGGATATACCGAAGACGGCCTTTCGAATGAGGTATTGGCATTATGAGTTTCTGGTCATGTCGTTTGGTTTGACCAATGCCCCAACAACATTCATGGATTTGATGAACAGGGTGTTCAAGGAATTCTTGGATCTGTTTGTGATTGTCTTCATCGATGACATCTTGGTTTACTCCAGTTCAGAGGCAGAGCATGAACAACATCTTCGACAGGTTTTGTAGAGATTGAGAGAGCATCGGATGTATGCCAAGTTTAAGAAGTGTGATTTTTGGCTACCAGAAGTGACATTCCTTAGACATATTGTTGGTGAAGATGGGATTAAGGTAGATCCAGCTAATATAGAGGTAGTGAAAGATTGGCTAAGGCCAAGGAATGCCTCAGAGGTTAGGAGCTTTCTTGGATTAGCGAGATATTATAGATGGTTTGTGGAAGGGCTCTTGAAGATTGTTGCACCGATGACAGAATGACACAGAAGAATCTGAAGTTCGTCTAGTCAGACAAGTGTGAGAATAGCTTTCAGAAATTGAAGCGACGGTTGATTACTGCTCCGGTATTGAGTCTTCCTTCGGAGGAAGGGAAGTGTGTGGTCTACTGCAACACATCGAGGTTGAGGTTGGAGTGCTTGTTGATGCAGAATGAGAAGGTTATTGCTTATGGGTCACGACAGCTGAAGGGGTATGAGCAGCGATATCCTACCCATGATCTAGATTTGGCAGCAGTGGTATTCGCACTAAAGTTTTGGCAACACTATCTGTATGGGGAGAAGTGTGAGATATACACCGATCACAAGAGTTTGAAGTACTTCTTCACACAGAAGGATTTAAATATGAGGCAGAGGTGTTTGCTGGAGCTGGTAAAGGACTATGATTGTGATATCCTTTACCACCTAGGGAAAGCCAACGTAGTGGCGGATGTGCTGAGCCAGAGGGGCCCGAGACAGTTGTTTTGCTCTGCACAAATATCGAGAGAGTTGGCAGAAGAAATGAGTAGAGCGGAGATAGAATTAATTGTGGGCCGGTTGGCCAATATCACATTGCAATCTACCCTCCTGAAGAGGATAAGAGAAGGTCAGATGGATGATGCATAGTTACAGGAGGTTAGAGGGAATGTCTTAGCTGGAGTGGCTAAGGACTATTCCATTTCAGAGACAGGGTTATTATGATATAAGGGTCGGATCTATGTCCCAACCGATATGGGGATTAGACGAGAGATACTCGATGAATTCCATACTACACCGTACTCACTCCATCCAGGCACCACGAAGATGTATCAGGATCTACGGACATTGTATTGGTGGCCTGGGATGAAGAAGGATGTAGTAGAGTACATGGCTAAGTGTTTGACCTGTCAGCAGGTGAAGGCTGAGCATCAGCGACCAGCAAGGTTGCTACAACCTTTGGGTATTCCCGAATGGAAATGGAAGGACATTACCATGGATTTTGTGGGAGGTTTACCCAGGACAGTGGGGCTTCATCACTCAGTGTGGGTGATAGTAGACAGATACACCAAGTCAGCTCACTTTCTGCCAGTGAAGATGACCTATACTGTGGATCAGTATGCAGAGTTGTACGTGAGGGAAATTGTACATCTCCATGGGGTTCCCAAGTCCATAGTGTCAGACCAGGATCCTATATTTACCTCCAAGTTTTGGGGTAGTTTACAGAAGGCTATGGGAACTCAGCTGAAGTTCAGAACGGCCTTTCATCCTTACACTGATGGACAGTCTGAGAGGACAATTTAGGTGTTGGAGGACATACTCTAGGCGTGTGTGATAGACTTCGAGGGGTCTTGGAGTAAGTATCTCCCATTGATTGAGTTTTCGTACAACAACAGTTACCAATAAATGATTGGAATAGCTCCATATGAGATGTTATATGGGAGATGAGATGGGTGAGATGAAGTATTTGGGACCAGAATGGTTCAGAAGACTAATGAGGCTATAGAGAAGACCCGAGCCCGAATGCTCGCCTCGTAGAGTAGACAGAAAAGCTACGCTGATCCTAAGCGTAGGGACGTGGAGTTCCAGGTAGGGGACCACGTGTTTTTGCGAGTCTCACCACTGCAAGGGGTGAGAACGTTTAGGAAAAAGGGCAAGCTGAGCCTTAGGTTTATTGGACCTTTTGAGATCCTAGAGAGGATCGGGCAAGTGGCCTATAGATTGGCGCTGCCACCGTCATTGTCAGGAGTTCATGACGTATTCCACATTTCTATGCTTCGAAAGTATGTCTCAGATACGACCCATGTGTTGAAGTATGAAGACTTAGAACTACAGACAGATTTGTCTTATGAGGAGCGACCGGTTCAGGTCTTAGACAGGAAGGACAAGGTTCTACGGAACAAGACGATTCCTCTAGTCAAAGTATTGTGGAGAAATAGCAAGGTCGAGGAAGAGACCTAGGAGCTTGAGTCAGCGATGCAGGATCAGTATCCTGAGTTATTTAGGTAAATTTCAAGGACGAAATTCTCAGTAGGAGGGGATAGTTGTAACGACCCAAAATCAATAATAAGGCTTAAGGGCCTTGATTAGCGTGTCAGGAGGGCATAATTGGTTTTTGTGTGATTAAATGGTTAATATGCATGATTAATATGATTATATGGATATATTATATGCATGTTTATGAGTAATAGATATGCATGTGGACCATTTATAGCTTATAAGGGCATATATGTAATTTTGGCCCGTTAAGGGCATAAATGTGATTATATGTGATAAATTGTTGAGACCACATTATTATGTGGATATATTTGCAGCATATGGCTCGAGACGGACCTAGTGAGCGGATTGGCAAAATAGTCATAGCGGGGTTTAATGCCCGGCTCGGGGGAGCCTAGGGGTATGTTTGGGAATTTAGAGAATATTTTGGGAACTATTAGATGTTGAATAAGTATTCGGTAACTAATGGGACACGACGGGGTTAATTATTTATTAGTAGGAACACTTGAGGAATTATCGGGAATCAGGAGTGAAATGACCATTTTACCCCTAGGAACACTTTGGGGACTAATAAGTATGAGGGGGCGAAATAGACTTTTTAGGGGTGAAGTGATATACTTTCTTTGATTCTAGACTTAGCCAAAAAATCATTTAGAACCCTCAGCTCACCATCATCTCTCTCATGTACTCACACTCTCTCTCACTCCCTCTCATTGTGTCTTGAAGCTAAGGAAGAAAAAGGGCAGAAAACTTAGGCCTTAAGCTGGGATTCTTGAAGGAAAAATTAAGGAAAAGGAGAGGCTTGAGTTGCTGAAGGGTTTAAGCTGGATTGTACCAGAGGATTCCTGGAGAATTAAAACTGTGATTGAGGTAAAATTCTAGGTCTTCATCTTTGAGTTTAAAGTTGGCTTTAGATAGAATTATAGGTGCTTAGTTGGTTCTGATTTGGGTGAAGATTTCCACTGAATTGGGGTATTGATTTTAGTATAATTGTTAGGAATTTTATGATTAAAATATGTGATTAAGGTCTTAAACTCATAGTTGAATTTGGTTTGATTGGGAGGTTTATTAAGTTTGGGTTTTGAGGAAATTAGCTGGGAAAAGTGAGAAGAAAACCCATAATTTCTGGGTTCGAAAGGGGCGCGCTGCGACCCAGCTCAGGGGCACCGTGGCGCGTGTGCCCATCAGGCATGGGTGTGCTCTCTGTTTGGGGGCGCGCCGCGACCTAAGGGAGCAAGTCACGACCCTTGGGACCAGGTCGCGGCCCGCCTATGAATTTTAGCCTCAGGTTGGTTTCTAGGTTTGATAAGGCTCGGGGGCTCGAACCTAGGCGCTCGGGACAATTTCTACTACCCCGTTTAGTAGAAATTGAGGTCCTGGAGGCTTGTATTTATCTCTTAAGTATTTATTTGGATTATAAGTTGACGATTACCCATTGGCCACTATGACTAGGTTTATCGCCAAGGCTCAGGACTGAGGATCGTGCTCGAGACCGCTCTATTATCTTCGTTCGAAATTCAAGGTAAGAAAACTGCACCCTGTGTGGTTGTGAGCGGGACTGAGATTCCCAAATATTGATTGCTTGTATTATGTGTTTGTAAGATTGACCTGTCATACAAGGTAGATCAGCCTAAGAGAGCCGAGGCTAATGGTAAACGTACTAAGCGTGACTCGACCTAAGCGAGCCGGGGCCAGCTAGATCAATAGGGGGCTCCGCCTAAGGGTGCCAACCCTGATTACTTGAGATTATGTGATTATCATTGATTAATTGAATATATGTACTTTGTTTCATGTTTATATGAGATAAGCTTGATTGAATATTCTTATTGTTACATGTGATTGTTGTTTTGGTTTTCTTGTTGGGCCTTGGCTCACGAGTGCTACGTGGTGCAGGTAAAGGCAAGGGTAAGCTGGATCAACCATGAGTTGGAGAGCTCTGGGGGCGAGGTGTACATTGTCAGATGTTTGTCCACCATGGCTGAGGGAAGTACATGGACAGAAGCCTAAAACTTGTATTTTTCCATTAGAGTGGCCACTGATTGTATATAATTTTTGAGAGTTTGTAAATTAACACTTAAACCCTGTTTTTGGGATCCCATGTTCCAAACATTTATTCTAATGAAAAATTAACCGTTTATGATCAAAATATTTTAACCTTAATCCAATTGCTGTCCTTAGGATCACATTTTTCATAAAATGACTTGATTAGCAAGTCCTGCGCTATTTTAACTACACATTGTAACGATCTTAGTTATCCAGGGTGTTACACTAAGGCACAAGCCTTGAGATCCTCCAAGTCCTTCTAGAGCAGTGAGTGCTCCGCCAATGGGACCGCAATCTCTTTGAGTTGTGCCATCTCCTCCCGAAGCTCCTTCAGCTCGAAGGACCTCATGGTCACGATGTCCCCGAGCAGTTGGTTGAAGGTCGCATTCTGCACCAAAAATAATATTTATTAGCTTAATGAAGAATTGAGACAAAAATAAAAAGGGGAGTTAAAAAGATTTTTGAGCCATAACCTCAAGGAGATGTGGCGACTGGCAGCTATCAACGAGATCTCGTTGTCGCTGCCACAACGAGGGAAGCTGCGGAAGGGCATGTCACACAAGGACCCCGCCAATCCCTGGAGTCGCTCCACGGCGGGTGGGGTTGTCCTTTCTCTGACTCTCCCCGCGAGTAAAGGCTCCAGATCTTCAGAGGCTAGGAGAGTCAACCGGACTATGCGGTCTCTTTTCCCGTTGGTACTCTGCGAGGACTTTAAAGTCCTTGTTGCCTTCGTCAAGATGGGCGATGAAGTACTCAACTAAGGCGAGGTGTCATAACCGAAGGACAGTCAGTCACCCTCGAAGGGATTTTTTTTCCCTTTCGAGAGGGCCCCTCATCTTGATGAGGGGAGACCTCAAGGTCAATGGAATCTTCGGTAACCGTTGGCCTCAGAGGAGTGGCCAACAGAGCAGCTTCCAGGACTGCAGGAGCCGCCAGAGGGGGAGGAGCCACCACCAGATCCAAAGGCATGGATGGTGGGGGCAAGAGCTCCATGGCCGACGCCTTCGGGGTGTCTATTTGAGAGGGCCCTGTCACCCTCTGGCGCTTCTGCTTGACCAAGTTGGATAGGTCCATGCTTTTTGCACAAAGAAATAGTAAGGCCAGTCTTCAGAGGAAAATAAATGAAGATAAAAAAAATGCATGCAAGGCACAAAAGAAATCTCCTCGGAAGCCTCATCGCGATACAGCTCCTCTAGGTGGAGAACGGAATGGGCAAACTCACAGATGAGTCGACCCATCTCCTGTGCCATGTCAGTGTCACATTGGCAAAACTATATTGCATGCATGGACGTCACCTCATCTAGAGGCATGAACCCTTGGGGGTGTTTCCTCCTCTTCGGATGGTGGAGAAAAATGTCGATAAGGTCTTGGAAGTCCTGGTACTCCTCATCGTTCGAAGGACGCGGCGAGATTTGTCCACACTCGAGGAGTGATGGCGAGAATAATGAGTGGTTGGGACTAGTTCCCTCCCCTACATGATAGGTGTAGAAAAGAATTATTGGAGATTTAACTTGAGGCATGGAGGAAGATTCGATCCCGGCCTTGAGCTCGGCTTCGAGGTCCTCGTCCTCTCTCGCCTCCGTGGCAGCTTGGATCGCAAGTACACTCTATGTGTGCTCCCCGCGAAGATGTTGTGCATACTCGAATCTAGCCTTCATCGCAATATACTCTATCTAGAGCCTCACCTCATAAAGTGACTTCTTCGAGTCACGAAAGCTGGTGAGGGCCACGGGGCTTATCCTTTGAGCCTCCCGAAGCAGGTCGTACTGCCGAAGATGGGCCTCGATGATGAGGAAGTCGAGATTCATCTCTTCCTCGGGTATTGCATTCATTCTCTTAAACCTTTCGTTGTAGGCATCAACGAAAGGTATGCGGCGAAAGGGACCTGAGAGGAAACAGTTGATATTAAAGAGCAATTACATGCGGAGGACTAATAAATTGAATAACCCAAGAACTAACACTTACTAACCCTAGGGAAGTTCAGGAGAAGAGTTAGGTTGGTCCACGTGGGGAAGCCATTTACCCAAAAGAAGTGGTCCTTGTAGTCCCTCACGTGGTTCTCATTGCCGCTCGAGGCCTTGTACTTCATCCCCGGGTATGTATGCTTCATCAAAGTATAGTACTCGTTTCGCACATCCTTCTTTGGGCATGGTCGGAAGCTGTAGACATACAATATCTTAGATGGGGATGGAGTGGGCCAATTCTGCCTCTTGTACAGAACGTACAACCCTGCCAGCACCAGATATCCGTTCGGGGATAGCTGGAATGGAGCTATGCCGACGAACTTCAAAAAGTCGACATAGTGTTGGTGCAATGGAAAAGCTGAACCAGCTTGGAGATAAAACGCGCTCCAGGCCTCGAGGCCATGGACGCTCTCATTCTCTCTCTCTTCCTCCCGAGATAAGCGCCCAACATGGCATTGGTATCCACTCCGTGGTGGGTTATAATTCTATCTAGAGCTCTTCGGCATTTGAGCTTGTTGGGGGTCACCTCCGCTTCAAAGCCCACGATGGTGTAGGTTTTGTCTGACGGCAGGGGGCCCATGTTCACCTCTTCCTCCAAGAGGCCATGTCGAAAGGGTCTCTGTGCCTCCGAGGGATGGTCATCCTTCACCATGACAGCTTGGCTACTCTCTGCCACTTGTTTTCTCTTCTCGAGAAGTCTCCCTACTTCTTGGGCCATCTCTAGTATCTCGACGTCAAATGCATAGAATGCTTGATCATGTAGTTGTTGAAGGTCCTTGGACATTTGAAACAAGAAACCAAGTAGTTAGTGTCATGACTCGAAGAAAGATAGGCCAAAAATGAGAACCCCTAAGACTACTGCTCAGGAAGATGAGAAGAAAAATTTCTAAGGGACTCAGGTGTCTTCAGGACCAAAGGATGGTCACCGGAGAGCACCACCAAAAATTTTGAACATCGTTGGAATCTGGAAATTTTCTAGATTCTGGTCGGATGTCTAGAAATGCAAAAAATCGGGAACAGATTGTAAGGGACTAATGTGCCCAAAAAGATCTACAAGAGATCAAAATGACCTCTTAAGTGCCAGTAATTCAAAATCCTAAGCATGCAACTAAAACTCCCAAAAAAATTCGAAGGTAAACACAAAACCAAGCAGGAGATAAAAGTAACAGAAGTAAAACTTACTCGAGATGAAGCGCTTGTACATGCTAAAGCGAGTCCTGACTCTGAAAACTACTTGCCGCCTGACCAGAAGTACGATGATTCTCGCAAACCATCCAGAGCGTTGCGAACTTAGAAAATGGGGAAAATTTGGGATATAATGAGGTGAAGAAGAAAAGGTGGTTTGAGGGTCTTGGGGTTTTGAATTTTGAATGCTAAAAGTGATTTCTGAGAGGTAGTTGTCGAGGTTTTATACTCGGACAGCTTGGGGCGGAAGTAGTTCCACCACGACTGTTGATTACCTACGACATAGGCACTCGAGAGTAATCCAGCGGTTAGAACCCAAGAGGCGTGAATCGTGATAATTATCACGGGAAAAGGACGCCTCAGATATGGAGTGAAAGGACACCTAGGGTACGGATTAGACGTTTTGGGTAGTTGAATGGACTCCTCAATAATGACACAGATTGATGGGCCTAGAAATAAGGAGTCGACACGTGGAACTATTTCTTCCAAGAATGATGCCATGAAAATCCCAAGCGTCTCCTCCCGAAGACCTTTCAAATTACTCCTCTCAATCTAAGTCTCCACTGTCCAAAGACAAGTGAAGACTTGGAGGGAAAATATTGTCCGTGTTTTCACCACATGACACGTGGCATTCAGTAGAGGAGTAATTAAGCTCCTCGAGCGTTAGTGAGGTTACGTATTACGAACTGGCAAGGTGCAGATGTCTCCAAGTGAGGCCATGCCCCGAGGTCTGTCCTCGGAGGTGCGGATGTCTCCAGGCGAGGCCACGTCCCGTGACCCATCTCCAAGGTGTGGATGTTTCCCAGTAAGGTCACACCTCGAGGACCTCATACGGTCCTCGCTCTCTTCATTAGCCAATCTCCCAGATCTAGGATACTTGTCCTCAGTCCAAGAGTAACTGCTAGGTGTCAGTCGTCTCAATTAGGGCCCACCAGATCATCTGCCAACTTTTGGTGAGCCTCGATTAGTGGTGTCGAGTTTATACCCTCGACAATCGACATTTCCCACAACGCCGCCTGACATAGGCAAACAGTCGTCCCCATGAAGTTGGCAGGCAGCTTTCTGTAAATGGGCCTTGTGCAATCCGCCTGGGCCCATGATCTTTGTTAGTGCATCTCTATGTAATTAATTAGCAATTTACTCCCCAAATAATGAGGAATGGTCTATTAATTGTTCATTAAGGGTATTAATGACCCAAACCTCTATAAATAGGGTTGGGGGGATCTTCTTGTAAATGGTTCAGAACTTTGGCTAATTAAGCATTATAAACTCAGAGCAATATATACGCTGCTTGAGACTCCATTGAAGCTTCCTCAAACAAGCTTCAAATTCATTAATACCAAAGACTCGTGGATTATGACTCTTTTATATCTTAAACCATGTAAAATCTCTGTGTTATTTTCTTCTAGTTTCTGTCAAGTACTTAGATTAGGTTGATAGCGAAAAAGGCAGTCAACAATCTTTTTTTTTTTCTCACTACACACATTTTTATTTAAACTCCTCATAAATTGTTAAAAAAAATTCCACACATATAAAAAAAATCAAGCAATAAACTATAGAGGTGGAAATAATTTTTAACAATTTACGAAGAGTTTAAGAAGAAATAACTGTAGTGAGAAAAAAAATGATGTTATAGATAGATGCACTCTTAATAACTTTTATGATTCTAAAATTTAAAGTATGTAAATTTTTTTATTAAAAAGATAAACTAATTAATATAGATATATATATAAAAGTGATATATTAAATATTTTAGAAGTATAATATAAGTGATAAGAATATTTAAGTCAATTTACCAAAATAATATGTTTAGTAATAATTAATTAACATAAAATGTTAAAAAGAAAAAAATGGGTGTTACATGTTTTTTTTTTTTGGTTAAAAATCTCAGTTTACCCTTATAAATTAGACTTTATTTAATAAAATATAACATTGGAGACTCATGTGAGTCAAAATATAAAGATTGAGATCTAATTTCTAAAAGGAACATTGGAGACCTAAGTGATTCAAGTGATGAAGCTTGGGGACTCCAAGTGCTATTTATCCAAACTTCAAATTCGAGACATAATATCCAAATTTGTGTTGATTTAGGGATTTTTGAACAATTTGGCCTTGGATTAGATTTGTTATTTAAAATTTATTGTTTGAGAGGAAATATGTATAAGTAGTTAATTTAGTGTAAAATGTTTAAATCAAATATTTAATTATTAAGTTTGATTTTTGTTTAATGTTTAATAAATTTAACTAAAGCATATTTTATAATATTTTTTGTATTTTGAAATTAATTAAATTTTTTTGAAAAAAATTATTATATGTACAGATAAAATATTAACATGTGTCATCTGTTAAATAATTAACGAGACTGTTAGATTGGATGCTAACTGAACTGTTTAAAATTAGAGTTTGAGTATTTTTGCTTCAAATTTTGAAAGTTTGGTAGTTTGGTATATATCAGTGTCAAACTCAATATTTTGGATATTTATACTACAAATACTCTTTATTATTATTATAAACTATTTTATGTAAAAATAATTTAGTAATTTCATTTATATTAATTATTTTGTGAAATATTTTGATAGATCTTCTTTTAATAAATCCCATCCACTTAATATGTTTCTCAGCATTTTTCTTTTGCACCAAACAACTTATTTTTTTCTTACCTTTCTCTCATAATTTCTTTCGTCTTTCTTTTATTCTATATACCAACAGTGTTAATTTATGATTATTATTTTTTGAACCTTCAAGTTGATATAAGCACTAATTATTTCTTTTTTTTAATATAAAAAAATATGATCAATCTCACCCTGTTGAATACGTTGTGAATTTTTAATATAATTCATTGAATTTTTCATAAATTGAAATTAGGATGCATGTCTCTTAAAATAAAATAAATAATAAATGTCAATGTCCAAAAATTTGAAGTGAATTACTAATTTATTTAAATTCAATAATGTATCTAATTGTAAAAAAAGTTAATTTTTTTTTTAATATTCATAATTTTGGTGAAATTATCTTTTTATTTTATTATTGGATATATATTTTAAATTAATGCAGTCGTGAATTGCACTATTTTTTTCGTAGCTATTGAAAGGAAATTTAGAAAATAATATTCTTTATGATGGCAGATAGGAAGGGTCAAACAAGGTAAGATTTGACTTAGATTGGGTGAGTGAGATGTACCAATGCCAAAAAGTTTCTGTGGCTTTACTTCTTTGTACATGTTAGTATAGTTTCCGAGAAAGTTAAACAAAAATACTTACAATCAAATAAAACCAAATCCTTAAATCACAAGTTGGAAAAAGAAAAAGAAATAATGAAAGGTATGTTTCCAAAAATATATCATTTTAAAAGTGATTTATAGTTTTTTTTTCAAAACTTTTGTCAGAGAATAATATTTCTCTCATCTATATTGGTTTTGCAAGCAAATATTATTTAATAAAATCAATTTAAATACAAGTTTTTTTTATTGTAAATTAATAAATAAAATGTTTAATTTTTTTTTCTCTAAAAAAGTCAACTACAATCTTGCGCTTGTTAATTCACTCTTGACAATTATGAAGAACTTCATTTCTTCAATGATCTAATTTTCCACCCATGGATTTAACATTAATTTAGACCAACAATAAAAAAAAAATTGTCATTTAAACAATTGACTTAATAATATACATAGTTATATCACGGCAAAAGCTACACCATTGTCATGTTATGCTTAGTACGTGCTAGTCTTCGGGATAATAGTACTTTGACCAATAAATATTTGACTAATACTTTTTCAACCTATCAAGAATATAGGTATGGTATAGTTCAATTGTCTAATATAATTATATTTTCCTCGACAAAGAGAAAAGTTCAATTTGGAAATATTATCTCAAAATTAAAGAAAAATACAATTTCTATATATTTTGTTACAAGAAAATCCTTAAAATCAAATGGGTATGTGTGGAGAGAGGTGTTTGATTCCAATTTAATTGAATTGGACATTTCAAAAAATACATTTTAACTAGATTGAGCTTGATATAAAATATTCTTAAAAATCAATTATAATATATTATTAAATTTAAAATAAGTTATTTTTATGAATTGTTAAGATTTTTTTCCATGCACGTTAACACACCTAATCAAACAAATAAAAAAACAAAATTCACAACAATTACTCTTATAATCGTAAAATAATTTTAATGTTCTTTAACGTTTTGATTTTATTATTATTATTTTTTTTTAATTTTTTGAAATTTGACACATGACATAAAAACTTATTACATGCACATTGAAAAGAAATGGACAATAATTTTCATCTCATCTCTATTTCAAATTAGATTGGTTAATAGTAAAAAAAAACAAATTGGATCAACATAGTGAGCACTTCTATTCAATATAAATCTACTTAATTATTTTATGGAATTATTAATGTATTTTATAATAAAAAATATTTTCTGAATCGAAAAAAAAGACAAATTTCGGATAAGAAAACATATTGAAATTACCGAAAGAAAAGACACAAAATATAAAGACGTTTGCTCGGCTACATAGGACAAAACGGCGCCGACTTCAAATAGTGGTTTCAAAAACATTTTGCTTAGCGAAATACAGTCCTCCACGTCAGCACTCACCAATATGTAAAAAATTAAAATATAAATTTATATATTAACCCCCAAAGTTCCCAAGCGACAAGCTGCGAAGCGAGCCCTAGAAAAGCTGCTTCCTTTCTCTATTAATGGGCGATCAATTCCCTTTATTTTAGGGTTCAAGAAATCAAACTGAATCGCGGATGTTCTAGTTAGATTCAAATTTTCTATTGTCTCCATACATATCGGTAAATTTTTAAGGCTCATCCAATTTGGGTGTCCGATTTTTTATTTTATTTTTTGAATTTGGATCTTAGTCAAAATTGAAATTTCATATTTGTATCTCCCCTTTTTGGGTTGGGAATATTTCATTTCTTTTGTGTTCAGTTTACTTCGACTTACGATATTGTGTGTTTCTGAGGCTGCGAAAGTTTTTGGCTTGTGGGATTTGAAGAGCTGGGTCTGAGCTCATGATTTTAGATTTTTGGTGGGGTTGTTTTGAGTTTTTGATTTAGGATGGTCTTGTTCGACATATGTACGAATTTAATTATCCGACAGATGTTTTTTTAGTTAGGTAATTCATGTTTCTGACAGTAGTAGTGGTTTTTTTTAATCCTTTTTAATGTATTGAGGTAAGTGAGAGGTTTTGATTTATATATGATATCATTGGACTGTCACTATTTATTTGGGTTCATGTCAAGAGTCAAACTCTGTTATTATTATTGCTAGTTTACAAAAGCCATCTCAGTATTCAACTTGAATCGATTGGATGGCTACCATTTATGTTTAAGACAATAATGAGCCCACTGGAACCAGATTTCGCTTCAAAGCTTATGAAGATTGTTTATTTTTTGGCTACATACGATTTGGCGGTACTGACTATTGACGTGCTTTTCGCCAATTGTAGTCGTGGTTACAAACAAAATGAACATTCAGTTTAGGAAAACTATGGCTTGTTTTTACATGTTTTCTGTATTGGAGGGCTAGTGTAAAAAATCCAGAAAGAGTATGATGAACTAGGCTACATGAAGTGGCTGGTCAGAAGTAAAAGTCTCCAGATTGGGGAGAAAAAAACGTTGTAAGGATTGAACCAATAAATATCAATATTTTTTTAGAGTGATGAAGGAATTGGAGAATTGTGTGCTTAACTTGTTCTTTTTGATAGTGAAAGCTACGTGGATATGTGCCTTTTTTTTTTTCTTTCCATGTTTTATAATCTGTCATTCGTGTGTTTGTAGTACTGAATTTTATGTTCGATTTATTTAAATGCGGTAAATTTGGCATGTTGCCATTTTTTGAAATGTTTGATAACATTGACATTATATGTTCAAAGCAGTTAAATTTGATTTCAATTATCTGTTTCTCAATTCAAGGTGGCTTTTCCCTTCAGTGTCAATAATTCCGCCTGCTTGGGTGGAGGCACCTGAGTCGTTAGTGAAATACCAGAATGCCAAAGGAGAGAAGAGATCGTTCCGTCTCACGTGATAGGTGCCGATTTTCTCCATTTCCATGCAGCTCTAGTAATAGAAGGCGATCACCCAAGATTTCTTCTGATTCTGAGGAAAATGTGAAAGAATGGGAAGAAGCCAGGTGCCCTGTTTGCATGGAGCATCCTCACAATGCAGTTCTTCTCATTTGTTCATCTCACGATAAGGGATGCCGCCCGTACATGTGTGACACAAGCTACCGCCATTCAAATTGTCTAGACCAGTTTCGCAAGTCCTTTGCTGCAGATACTTCATCAACAGTGCCACAACAAGAAGAAAATCAAGTTCTAACAGAAGAAACAGTACCACAAGAAGAAGAAACTCAACTTTCAACCACAGACACAGTGCCGGAACAAGAAGAAACTCAGCTTCTGAACACTAACTTGTCTCCTGATCAGACCTCAGAATCAACAGTTACTGTGGTGCAAGAAGAAATAACTGTGGAGGGGTCTCTCACTTGTGAGCATCAGATCCCGCCAAAGCTTGTGTGTCCCCTCTGCCGTGGGCAGGTAAAAGAATGGACTGTTGTAGATTCTGCTCGTCGTTTCATGAATGCAAAATCAAGAAGTTGCTCCTGTGAAACATGTAGTTTTACTGGAACTTATACAGATCTCAGAAAGCATGCAAGGCTGGAGCACCCTCAAGTGCGTCCATCAGATGCGGACCCTGAGAGACAGCGTAATTGGAGGAGGTTGGAGCGTCAAAGAGACCTTGGTGACCTACTCAGCACACTTCAATCATCAATGGGAGATGATAGGAGTGGTGATGAAAGCATCTTACCTATTGATGATGGTGGTTGGCTGACTGTATTCTTCTTGATCAGAGTTTTCAGACCAGGATCTTCTTCAAGGAGCAGTAGCTGGTCTGGCAGCTCGAGAACCAGAGCACAGTTAAGTATCAGAAGAAGATCGACCAGACTTTGGGGTGATAACTATGAAGAGGATACTGGATCTTCTTCAAGAGAAGAAGATAATGAATCTTCTGATGATGGATCAGGTCCTTGGACTCGCCGTGACCGCGTCAGGCGAAGAACAACGCCAGACAACCTGCCATGACGGGGGAAGTATTGTAGCATCTGGTTGTGTTGCTATCATCTTCAGCTTTCAATAGTGAGTTCTGTTAACCTGTCTAGACTGGCATTAGTCAATCAATAGTTTTTCATGACTTAAACTGTTTCCCTTGTTTGTTTCAGGCGGAATGTGGGAGAATTTAAAAAGGTTTGGAATATGTTCTACTGAGTGTGGAACAATTCTGCGTGGAGTATGGAATGTGTATCAAGAGAGTGGGAAAAGAATTGTAATTTATTGAAACTTTCGATCAATCTATGATATTTTCTTTGGCAGCTTTTCTTTCACTTCCGCTGCAATTACCGAACTTCCTGTTTTAAGGTGTAAACCATTTAATAAAACGTGTGATATTCCCGGGCAAGGGCGGTGTAGTGGTTGCTATTCATGTTTTTTCAGTACATCATGTGGTGCTTCGAGTTCGACCTTTAATAGACCGTTTCCAGAGCTTTATGATGGTTATGTTTCTAGCCTTACGACCCAGCTGAAATTGGCTCCAGCAATTTTGTCACCTCTGTTGGCCCTCAGTAAGGAAGTTGAGAACCTCAAAAGAGTAAGAAGTTGAAAAGCAAAGAAGACTTGCTTAACCTGTGGCAGCTTACAATATGCAGACCTGCGTTATACTTTCGTCCCATAAATTCTAAGCAACATTAAATATTTGTCTGGGTAGTATTTTTTAATCTATTATGAAGTTTGTGGTATTTTTTAATTGGTTTTGAAAAGTTTATATTTTAAACATGTTTGTAGGCAATTTTTCGTTCACTTACATTTTCTTTTGTGTTTTTAAATAACACTTTATTTTTTAAAACAAAAATCTCTAGTCTAAATTCTTTAATTTAATTTTTTATATTTTATTTTATTAAACTTGCCAAGTTAAGTGTTCGATTTTTAAAATATAATAATATCCAATAATTTAATTACAACTATATAAATCTTACAATTTAGCTTTTTTTTTTTTCTTTTTACATGTTTGAATGATTGTGAATTCACATGTATTTAAAAATAAAAAATAAAAAGGTAAAACGTAATGATAGATTTTATAATAGTATTCAAATTATAGAATATTGTCATATTTAGAAAGAGAAAAGTATTCATCTATTATTATTATTATTATTATTATTATTATTATTATTATTTAACAAAATTGTAATGTGTAACCAACATAAATAATATAAATTTTAAAATATAATAATGTTTAATAAAATTTATAAGACAATTTTTAGGTGGGCCGGGTGTATGGGTTTTGCTCAACTAGTAAAACTATGAGAAATTTACAAAATTACCCATACATTATAAGAAACATTGATTTATACATTTACTTATTTTTTATACGATAGACACATAAATATTTGGTAAAGGTAGCTAGTTTTGAAACATATTGGCTTAGAGCCCAACCCCCACACAAGACAATAGCCGAATCTAGAATAACAAATTAAAAACTTACATTTCAAACTGTTTTTATCATATTAATTCCAATAAGTCGTTTTATTTACAATTATACCATTATTTGATCCTGTATTTGAACTTAATTGGTTTGCTAGTCATATCTGATCTGTCTTGTCTCTTCTCCCTTTATCTCTATGCATACTGCACCCCACATCTCCATTCTATACACTTTTATTGTTTTTCACGTATTTTTAACGTTTCTCTTTTTCTCTCTCTTCTCCTTAACTTTAAAAATCTTTTCTAGCCACACCGCTAGCCGGGAATTAAAAGTAGTGTCATCGTGACCTACTCTTTAAAGTAGTCATTTTGATTGTGGGAATCATATGTTTTTTTGGTGTCGCCACAGAAGATGACCATAATCAAAAACAAAATTTTAGTTTCTTTTTATATTTTGTTAACAAAAAAGTAACTAAATTTTAAACTTAAACAAAATTTAATATACCATAAGGTGTACTTGTTATACCCATATTTTTTGGCATTTATGATGTTTCAAAGAATAATAATTACAAAGGGATGATGAGCATAACTAATTGTATTCATATTCTCACAAAGCACAAAGCAAACTATAACAAAAGGGATTTGGTCGCCTAGCCACATTCTTCAACCTCTGTTCGCACAAGAGGGGTTCTTCTCCTCTGTTTGCACAAGAGAGGTTCTTCTACCTCTGTTCGCACAAGAGGGGTTCTTCTCCTCTGTTTGCACAAGAGAGGTTCTTCTACGCTGTTCACACACGGCAAGCCATCACACGCTAACTGGAAGATTCTGGTCGCCCACTAGTACACTCGTGCTCCTGTTCGTTTATAGTTACATGACGAATGCTAACAGAGATGCTTAATCATGACCTAATCGCTAACATTTGTTAAGTTCAGGTCTGTTCGTTCTTGATAGGCTATGACGCTAACAGAATTAGCAAAGGAGTACATTGCCGCCATTTATCAAAATACAACTATATTTATGTTATTGTAATGTTGTAATGTATTATTTACGGGTCAAGCCCAATAACTTAGACCCATGATTTATATGTGTTTACTGAGTTTTTTGGAAACTAGAAATTTATCAAGAAGTAAGAGCTGAAAAGAAAGAATTAGAGATGAAGAATCAGAGTTTTTACGTGGTTGGGGCATTAATGAGCCTTAGTCCACGAGTCAATAGTATTAGACTTTAGAGAGTTTCTGACAATGGATTTTTCTACAAGTTTTAGTAGAGTTTTGCTTACAAGAGAAAATTCAGGGATCCTTGCTACAGTGCACAACTGGCCCTATTTATAGGCAGTCAAGCACAGTGGGCTTGGGCTAGATTAATCTGGGCCCAATAGGGATATAAACACAATTTGCTTGCTAATGGATCCATAATACAAAGAATGTTACATAATAAAATGTAGTTAATCTGGGCCCATTGGGTTGGCTTAGGCGTGACCAAGCCTTACAGCTGCCCATTGTACGTTAGCTCGAACTGGTCCGCGTGGGCTTCAAAGGGGATCTTGGGGACAAGATCTGTCAGAGTAGCGGCAGTTCTGTTTCCTAGGAACATTGTACGTTCCATGCGTACTCTCTTCTGCAGGTTAGTTGAGGAGATCAACTGTCGGATTTCATGGGGACAAGTCAGCATTGGGGCTAGCTAGGCTTGCCCTATCTGGAAGTCTGGTCCAGGTTCATTACTAATGTCCTAGTTCACTTACTGGAGTCTTGGTTCGTTCACCAAGACTCGGGTTCATTTGCCAAGATGGACATCGTGACTGTAATGTCCCAAATTCCCTAATGTGGCTTAGTGCCTGGATTAGGGGGCCAGAAGGGCCATACTTTATTTAATATGTGATTATGTGATTATATGCATGATTATGTGAGTTATATTGTTATACGATGATAATTGCATGCATGTGAGCTCACTTCTTATTAGAAGGGCATTTTTGTAATTTTGACCTGTTAAGGGCATAATTGTATATTTATGTGCATGTATGTGATACATGGGTGAGACCACATTACTATGTGGATATGTTTGAGCTATTCGGCATGAGACGATCCTAGAATGCAAGTTAGCGGTTTGGTCATAACGGGGTTAATTACCGGGCTCGTGGTGAGCCTAGGGGTAAATTGATGTTTAGTACATTACCAGGAATGAGCGGGTAATGAGATATGATTTATTAATTATTTGAGGATATTGGAGTAACGGGAATTGGAGGACGTTAATTCTGATTAACAGGATAGGTGGGAAATGACCACTATGCCCTTGGATGAGTTTGAAAGATTAGATTAGTTCTAGGGGCAATTTTCTCATTTGGGTTATTAGATAGGCTTAAGTAGGATGGATGTAGAAGGTTTACGGCAAAAACATAGTTCCCTTCTCCATCTCTCGATCATCTTTTTCTCTCTCTTTTCATTGGATTTTTGAAGCTATTTGAACTTGAGAATTTGAGGCTCGAAGGTTTAGGCTAGTAATCAACATCTGAAAAGGGGTTCAATTCAAGTTTGAGGTAAGGTTTTCAACTATAGATTTATGAGTTTTTACTCTGCTTTGAGGTTATTTGAAAGCTTGAGATTTTTATCTTAGAAGTGGATATTTGCTGATGTTTTAAATGTTTCTAAGCTTGGGTTTTGTTGTTTGAATGGTGGTAATGTTGTGGTGATGATTAATTGTGATATTGGGATTGGTTTGATGAAGATTTGGCTGAGTTTAGATTGAAGAAAATGCAGGGGAGCTGAGTTCGCGGGGTCAAGTTGCGATCGAGTTCATGCAAGTCGCGACTTGAATGTATCCCAGAGCCACCTCTGGGTTCTGTCTAGCAGGCGTGCAGCGACCCTCAGGGTCGAGTCGCGGCCTGCCCCTAGCACCCCAGACAGGGGGCTCTCTGTTTTGGGGACGCACCGTAGCTCTTGGGGGTAGGTCGCGGCCCGCCTGTCTTCTTTGTGTCAGGTTGGGTTTTAACAAGTTTTAGGCGCGGGTTTTCGATTCTCAAGGCTCGGGATTGAATCTACTAACTGCTTTCGTAGGATTCGAGGTCTCGGGAGCTGGGTTTTAGTTCATGAACCTTTTATTACTTATTTTATTGATGGGAATTCATATTTGGTTATGATTAGGTGATTGCTAAGGGGCCTAAGGACAGATCGTTCTCAAGAGTCGTTCTTTATTTATTTTACGCTCAAACTTGAGGTAAGAAAACTGCACCTAGTATGCGACATACATGATTATTGATGAGGCATGTTGAGTGCTCTCTATATATGGACATTGGTTGCATTGTGAATGCCTGGCAGGGTTGCTTATTTGTGAATGACACTGACTTATTAGTCAGAAACGACAATGGTGTTCAGTACTAGTCGGAAAGTTTTGAGTTATTAGTCATGATCGACAATAGTACTAAGCGCTGGTCGTATAATATTGACTTATGAATCAAGATTGGCATTAGCGTTCTGACCACAGGCCAAAATGATTAGATCTAATCAACATGAGCATTAAATGCTTGACCGACCTATTGTTCGAAGAAAACTAAAGCGCTTGGCTAGCCTAAGGCTAGTTACTCAGAGCAAGGGCTAAAAGGCTCAGGTGACTGGAAAGTCACATGGCTTAGGGCACAGTACCCCAAAGAGACTTATTAGTCATCTATTTAGTGCGCAAGACCTCAGAGAGACTTATTAGTCATCTATTCAGGGCGCATGATCCCAGAAAGACTTATTAGTCACCATCTGATTAGGACTGCAAGCCCCATAACGATTTATTAATATTTGTATACACGCAGTAATAAGTTTTCTTGCTGAGTCTTGGCTCATGGGTGCTATGTGGTGCAGGTAAAGGAAAAGACAAGGTCACCCAACCTTGAGTGGAGAGCTTAGGTGGCAACGTGTACATATGCAGTCGCATGACCACCACGGCCAAGGTGTTTCTTAGGGGAACTAGGGTTCAACCCTATTTTTGCCGCTTAGGTCGACGGATTATAACTTTTGAACTGTAATGACCATTTTGGATCGTAAATAATGTTGTAAACACTTTTATGGGATCCCATGTACAATTTAATGGTTTTAGTAAAATATATCCATTCCTTTTGACCGAGATTTTCACCCTGGCCCATTAATAACATTTAGATGCACGTTTATAACCTAATGACTCGTTTAGCGAGTTAAGCACTATTTAAAGTACACAGTGTGACAATCTTGGGTTATCCAGGGCGTTACAGTGACACTAAGTATCTCCCCTAGATTCTTGAGAAGATCTGTCTCCATCGACTAATTAGTCTACCACCTCAATTTTCATCTCGGAGGATGTAGGTTGGTCAGGACCGGGAAGATGAGTTGGGCCTACATTTAGTCCTGGTTCCTTTGTCATGCTCGCGCCCATTGAACGTTGTTAGGCTCGATGGTGCTTGGGATATCGGGGATTTCATCCTTCTTCGTTCACCAGGTTCAGGATGGGCACGGACCTCTTAAGAGGGCCTGCAGACCCATTGGGTCATGCCACGTGTCACGAGTGGAAAGCATGGATAACATTTACCCCCAAGTATTCATTCGTGTTCACAAAGTGGAGATTTTCCTCGCTCTTCCGGATCAATCTCAAATATCCTGGTTCGTTTACCGAGAGCCGAGTTCATTTACTTGGGGGCCGTTTGGGCGATCCCCATCCTTTCAAATTCTCAACGTTGCAGACACGTGTCTTCAGGTTGATGGTGCGTCTACGCCACTCATGCCCTAAAGATCTGGAAAGAATATTTTGATTGCCCAGGTGACCGATGGGTGTCAGCGTAATTCTTGAGATGTCTTGTCTATACAAAAAATGTTTATTGGGTACTCGAGTGGGTTGTTTAATGCTTCTGCACTATCTGGAACCGTTGGATGGGGATAGTCTTGAGATTTTTTAAAATGGATCGTTGGATGAGGTAGATGCGGATCGTGGATTGACAAATCCACAATTTAGTGTTCGATTAGGCCAATTAATGCCCCTGCATCATCCAGGACTATCGGATGGTAAATATCTTGGGATCCCCACTGTGGAATGTTGGATCAAATAGTGGATTTTTACCCTATAAATAACTTGACAGGTTCATTTCAAAACTTTACTCATCCCATACATTCAAACTAGAGATCAAGGAGAGATTCGTATGTCAACCATTACTGACGAGATTCTCCGACGATTGATACACCTTTGAGTCCACCTATTTCTGATGAGACCTTTTTCCGTTCAACCAGTAGACAACTCTGTCCCGGTTCAACCAGCAGACGAACTGCTGCATCATCTTCTCAGATTTAAGATTGAGATTCTACCGATTTTGTCGCCTGAAACTTTACGAATCTCAAATCCAGTACCTCAGTAAGTTTTCTGACCATTTTCTCATCTTTTTGTTCCTTTTTAGTTGTTTTTATTGTCACGTTATTCCCGCGACCATAAAACTATTAGGGTCGTGACCACCGTGTAGGGTGGTTCTAAGTAAGATTGTGGTAGGCATGAACCATAGATTTTCTAGGTGATAACTCATATTAGTTTGGTTGTCCCAGATCAATTCGAACGCCTCAATACTGTTTTGGGTGAGTTAGAAAACCTTTGACCTTTAGTTCTCGAATCAAGATCTTGGGATCTCTATTGATCCCAGATCTGGATCCGAAAGAGACCTCTCCAAGTAGTTTTAGGAGAACTCCCGTACCTCAACCAATTTTCTTCAGTTTTGGTGCTAACTGCTTGGTTCTCATTTTCTTTGTCGCTTCCAGGTCCTTGATCATGAGTCACGGTGTAACTTTATATGCGGAAGACGTTGTCCAGGCGACCCCCACTGGAAACACGTGGGAAATGGACGGGGAGAAGAATGAGTTCTGGAATTACCAGATGTTACACCAGTTGGAGAAAGCCCTTGGGGTAGAGGTAACTCCGGGACTTTTCTTTAACCGACTGGCCTGAAAAGAGGAGAAGGCCCATACTGGCGTGGGCATGTTCAGGGCCTGGAGCGTAGGCCATATCAGCGCGGGAGCTACTCTCCCGTTCCATAACTACTACGCGTGATTCCTCAAGTTTGTGGGGATCGCACCCTTCCATCTTCTCCCCCAGGAGTACGAATTGCTCGCGGGATGGCACATATTATGCGCATCGAAGGAGATCCCAACGCCCACTCCCGCAGAAGTGCAATATTTTTACAAATTGGAGCTGCAATTGAACTCGAAAGACAAGATGCGGGACGAGATTTACAGACTGAAAGCCCGCAGCATCAGTCTGACTCCATTCAGCATATGGAAACACCCTCAGGATGTCAAGCCCTATTGGTTCATGACATCTGAGTTCCTCCTAGAGAAGAACTCCACTTTGGTGCTGGAGTTCCAACGTGTGGGTAAGTTATCCTTCTCCACTTTCTATCCAGCCTTTAGTTTTGTTTTTTGGACACTCACAATCCTAGAACACAATCCTGGAAAACAGGTCCATATGCTCAGACCTGGCTTAGCGAATCGATCTTGGAGTGAAAAAAATTCTATGCCACTCTTAGTGCTGAGGAGCTGGACGTGGGGGGCTTCATAACTATAGAGAATCTTTGGCTTGTCAGGTTGATTGTCGTGAACCAGTCGATAGATGCTCCTAACTTCCGCGGGCTACAATGCGAGAGGGCACCCACCCTGAGGGAGGAACTGGCCCTCATCCACATCGAAGCAGTGGAGGCCGCGACAAAGGCGGACGCAGGAACAGCGAAGGAGCAGGCCTGTCAGGCAGAGAGGGCCGAGTCCGAAGAACTGGACGCCCTTCTCAAGGGGAGTGTTGTGAATTTTCCTAAGTGCGTGCAAGTGTACACAATCATCAAACAAGTAATAAAGTGAAAGTAATTTTTATCTTCTCCTCAAGGATTGCCAAACAAATATTGTAAAAATCAACACCAAACAATTTGGGGTACAATTAATTTTTTTGATGATTTAATTAATTGAACTAAAAAAAACTAAACAAGAAAATTAAAATAGGTCTTTAACAATAAAGCTAGAAAATGACAAATAGTGATTAATATCATGATAAAAGTTAGGCATATCAAATTCCCCAAATTTGTAATTTTTCCCTTGATGTTGCAACAAAGTTCATGGCAAAGTTCTCTTGTAACTAGGATTTCCAATTTAATGCACATGCCATTTTTCCAAATGCTCATGTTAAATTTCCATCAATTAAATTCACATATTCCTATGCTAAATTTAATTTCAAGAACATAATTCCAAGTACCAATCCTTCAAGTTTGCAAAGTGAAAAAAATATCCCTAAGTTATTCACTAATCAATAACAAAATTATCAACATGCATCAATCAAGCATTTCCACTAATTTTAACCCTTCCGGAATTAAAACTAGCTTGTCTCTCACCTAAGTTGATCATTCTCAAGCAAGAAATTTGCACAATAAATATAGCTCAAATGAATAAGAGAAAATTTTCATAAAACATTCAACACTATTGGGGGTTGATTACAAATTAGGGTTCATCAATATCCCTAACACAAACAATTTAGTTCATAGTCAAAATACCCAAATCACCACAATAAATATTCAACATTATCTCAAGTGTTCAAGAAAGAAAGAAGAAGAAAATAAAATTATAGGAAAGGAGAGTTTAGAAAGACAAGCCAAATTGATAGAGATCTTTTATTCTTTGTCTTGTAACTCTTCTTCTTCTTGATGATTTAAGCTCAAAGGTGCAGCAAAAACTCTCTTCAATGGAGCATGGGCAGCTGGGTTCCTTTCTTGGAGAAGAAGATCATCTCTTTTTTGGGCTCACAAAGGGTATAAACCCGCCCTTTCTCTCTCTACATGCAGGGTACCACTTCCTTTTCTTTTTCAGAATTTTGCAGCTCATTTCCACCTCATGTTCCCACTATTCAAGTCTATCTCCTCCTCATTTAATCACATGCCAATTGTGCAACTTTATGCTGCTGGCTGCCCACACTTTGCTGCAGCAGAGTTGATTGATGTTACAACAAAGTGCCAGAATTTCAGGTCCAAAATGATTTCCTTGCACGTGCTTCACTAAGCTTTCCAAGCACCCTCTCTTTATGCCTTCAAAGTAGATACCACATTTTTAGAACATAATTCCATTATTTTCCACAAGAGTTATCATTAATTAAAACAAAATACACAAACAAAGTTAAGAGACAAAATGACTAAAACCACACAATAATAACACAAACCACAAGAGCTCCCAGAGCTAGCATTTCGGGGCAAGGTAAATCACCTTCAATTTTAACTTATGCCCCTCATTTTGGGGGCTTAGTAAGGAGTAGGCATGTAACGACCCAAAATCACTAATATGGCTTAAGGGCCTTGATTAGTGTGCCGGGAGAGCATAATTGGTTTATGTGTGAATTTATTGAATTAATGGGTGGTTGTATGATAAGCATGCTTGTGTGATTATATGAATATAAGTGTGGTTAAATGTTATATCTGTGAGAACCACATTATTATGTGGGTAGATCTGCAGCGTGTGACTTGAGGCGATCCTAGGGAGCTAGATAGCGGGAAAGTCACAACGGGGTTTAATTGTAACGCCCCAAACTCCAGGGACCGTTACGGTGTGCCTTGTAAACAGTGCTAAACTCGCTAATCGAGTCATTTGGCCAAAATCGTGAACTAAGTATGATTAGCGGTTTAGGGATTAAAATCTTTGGTTAGGATGTAACGTTTCACTAGAACGTTTAATATATACATTGGGATCCCGGAAATAAAGTTTCAAAGTCTATTACAGAAAATATTTACAATAGGCCGTTCTAAGCGGCAAAACAGGGTTCAACCCTAGTTCCACTTTAAACCTCGGCCGTGGCGGACGAGCAGCTGCATATGTACACGTCATCACCTAAGCTCTTCAACTCAAGAATGGTCTAGCTTCCTCTTGCCTTTACATGCACCACGTAGCACCCGTGAGCCAAAGCCCAGCAAGAAAACATAATAAAGCATGATATAATGTCAACAATGATCATGATAACCATTCAGGACTATCAATCCAAACAAATAGGTGACAATAGCCAAAAGTCACAATAATGAGCATCGCTCCCTCTAGCCATGTGACGATAGGGTCACCAGGGCTTAACTGATAAGTGATCCCTTCATAAGCTTGATTAGGATAGGTGCATGGTGATTAGTCACCAACATAACCATCCTCTCGACTCTAGAGTCGTAGCTAAGGACAGCGTCCCCCAGCCATGTGACAAACATCCATGTTTCAAAGTCTATTACAGAAAATATTTACAACAGGCCGTTCTAAGCGGCAAAACAGGGTTCAACCCTAGTTCCACTTTAAACCTCGGCCGCGGCGGATGAGCAGCTGCATATGTACACGTCATCACCTAAGCTCTTCAACTCAAGAATGGTCTAGCTTCCTCTTGCCTTTACCTGCACCACGTAGCACCCGTGAGCCAAAGCCCAGCAAGAAAACACAATAAAGCATGATATAATATCAACAATAATCATAATAGCCATTCAGGACCAACGGTCCAAAACAGATAGGTGACAATAGCCAAAAGTCACAGAAGTGGATACAACTCCCTCTAGTGTGCCAGTAGGGAAGGTTGGGATTTATGTGTGATTTTATGAGTTAAATTCATGGTTATGATTTAAAGCATGTTATTTGGCTATTTGTTTAACTGAGATGCATGGCTATGTTTACTAGTATGCATGTAGGCCCGGATCGTGTTAGAAGGGCATAATTGTATATTTGGCCATGTTGGGCATAACTGTATTGATATGTGATAATTGTATTCTGTGAATTGCACCACGTGGGTATGGTTTTATTATTGTGATGCACGTGCCGAGACGGTCCTAGAGAGCTAGTTAACTTAAGAGTCACAACGGGATTTCTATACCCGGCTCGGGAGGAGCCTAGGGGTACCTTGGGAATTTTATGGCTAAGTTGAGATTTAGCGGGTAATGGTTATTGGAGATTTAGTAACCTGGGTAACCATTAGTTACTGCTGTGGGTAACAAGTTTTAAGGTAAAAAGTGATAGAATTGAAATGAAGTGTAAAGACTTAAGTGCCCTTGAAGGTTTAGTTAGGAGGATTAGTAGGAAAGGGTAAAATGGTCTTTTGGCAAGGGTTATAGACATTTTGCAGCTGGGATTTAGGGGTATACGGTTTGGGCATTTATGTCACTTGAGGCTTGATAGAAATTGAAGAGAAGAAAGAGAAGGAGAAAGAAGTTAGGGCAAGAAGAAGAAGAGAAGGAGAAGTGGGAGTCTAGGAGGAGATCAAGGACTTTGTGTGGGTTCTCCATTTGAGGTAAGGGTTTTATACACATCTAAGTTTTGATTTCTGTTTTGATTTGTAAAATCTAGAGCTTGAGTTAGTGTGTTTGAGTTTTTGGTGTGAGTTGCTGAAAATAGGAATCAAGGGGTGGATTCTTGAGTGTGTTGATGTTTTGGCCTTGTATCTAGTGCCTATAGGTTGTTAAGTTGTTCATATGAAGCTTGGAATTGAGTTTTGGGGGTTTAGATATTGGTTTAGGGTGATTTGGAGAGGTTGAAGCTCGGGAAAACGCGAAGGAAAAACCCAGAATTCTGGGTCTGCGAGGGCGTGACGCGGCGGGGAGCCTCTGGTTTCTGGGTGCCGCGGCACAAGAAAGTTGTGCCGCGGCACAAGGCTAATTTCAGGATGGCATTTTTAGGCAATTTTAGGCCTTTGCTCCGGGGGTTCGGGGGATGTCTCCGGGGTGTTGTTTTAAGGTTTTAGAGGTCCCGGGAGTGCGGGATTGGTCCCGGGAAGCGGTCTTTGATTTGGTTAGTGTTAAGGGATGTTTCTTGTGTGTTGTGACTAGGTTATTGGAGAGGCTCGTGCTAGGGGACCGTGCTCGCGGCGTGAGTGCATCAGGAGGCTCGGAATACAGGTAAGAAAACTATAACACCCGTAGGAGAGGGCATGGGCCCGTAGTATGATTGCGGGGCACGGCCCTATGTTGCATGTTGCATGATGAGATGATTGCAGGGCACGGCCCTATATTGCATTATGTGTTAGGGTGTAGACTTAATTGAATTAATACTTGTTGGAATGTTGTTGTGTTATACTATATGTGTGATTATAGTAAATTGTACGGCAAGGGCCGAGAACGGCGTAGGCCGGGTACGGCAGCGGAGCCGGAAGTAACACCTAGCACATGGGATGCTTATATTCAGGGTGGGACCCAAGGGATACATGAGTTATCCTCGCGGTGAGAAACGAAACCCCAGGCTTTGGTAAGGCCTCGGGGGCGGCACGGCCGTACTTGTTTATTATGATGGTTTTCCTATTTATCAGTGAATTATGCCAGTGATATTATTATTTGCATATGTTATGTTCTGCATGAGTTTTCTTGCTGGGCTTCGGCTCACGGGTGCTCTGTGTTGCAGGTAAGGGCAATGGCTGAGTCAACCAACCATGAGTACGGAGAGCGTGAAGCGACGCGTACATGTTTGGCCTGCCCGACTGCTTTGGTTGGGGGTTTATTTGAAAATGGCTGTAATAATCTATGATTTTATGATTTATCAACTGTAAACTTATTTCAAAATGTAAATAGTTTTCAAACCTTATTTTGGGATCCCAAATGTTTAATACTAGCAGTTTTAAATGAAACGACGCATTTTCTAAGATTACAGCCTTAAATTTTAATTAGTCACACTTTTGTCTCAAAACCTCGGTTAGCGAGTTCATTGCACACTGTTTTGTCTTAAAAATCACTTAGTAACGGCTCTAAGGAAGTAGGGCGTTACACAAACAGTCACCGGGGTCATATACCTTGGCTGAAATCATCTGGTCTTAGACCAGGCAAGCGCTTATATTTCTCATTGACCTTCCGGTCGGTCCAGTATTAATACCCCATATGAGTCATTCAATGCCGACCTCAATTAGATCTAATCTCCATTTGGCCCGGCGTTTACGACGCACTGCCACTTCTGACCCTTGGGTCAGTGAAACACGACCAGTGCTCAGCCCGTTGTGAACTTAACTAATAAGTCACAGCTTCACAGACGGATTTGACACCATTGTCGATTCCGACTAATAAGTCAGCGCCATTCACAGGTAAGCCATGCCATCAAACATATATCACATGTCTATTATCCATAAACAAGGTATTCAGCATGCTTACTTAACAGGTATTAGTACAATTAGGACTATGCATAAACACAGAGGCTCAAGCTCTGAACGATATCATACACAGTATACAAAGCATGTCCTAATCACATGTCCCTCATGCATCATATGCATAATATTCCACAATCCAACATGCACCAATAATAGTCATCCATGTCACGTTCAATAATCAACCAACATGCATCAAGAGTAGCCATGCATGTCATACTCAGTAATCAACCAACATGCATCAATAATAACCATGCATGTCATACTCAATAATCAACCAACATGCATCATTACTAGCCATGCATGTCACATATACACAGGGTGCAGTTTTCTTACCTCAAAGTCGAGCTAGAACAATTAAAAAAACGACCCTTGAGAACGATAAACTTTTAGTCCTTTAGCGGTCACCTAGTCATAACCAAATAATCTCCAATTAATGAAAATTACCAAAGATAGGGTCTTAACCTAAACCCCACTCTCGGGACCTCAAAACATGCCCACATAGTGAGTAGATTCGATCCCGGGCCTTAAGGATTGAAACCCCAAGCCAAAAGCCCTTAAAAACACCCAAAACAGGGTTCTGAGGGAACAGGGTAGCGCTACAGCACTGCCCTTCTAGCGCCCCAGTGCTCAAGGCAGAACCACAAACCGCCCAACCTCCCTGCAGGTAGCGCTGTAGCGCCACCTTCAGCCAGCCAATTCCCAGAATTTCCTTCCATCGATTCCACCATTTCTAACCCAATCCAAAAGCTTCCAAACATCAAATTAACTCCCAAATGAACCCAAATACCATCTCCACATGTCCTAGGGACCACAACCCCAAGAACCCTAGCCAAAAATCCAACCTATTCCCAAGTTTCCAACCCAAAAACCAGCTGAAACTTAACTTAGAAAACAGAGCAAAAGCAAGAGTTCTAGTGGCTAGAAACTCACCTACCCAATCCAAAAGCTTCCAAACATCAAATTAACTCCCAAATGAACCCAAATACCATCTCCACATGTCCTAGGGAACACAACCCCAAGAACCCTAGCCAAAACTCCAACCTATTCCCAAGTTTCCAACCCAAAAACCAGCTGAAACTTAACTTAGAAAATAGAGCAAAAGCAAGAGTTCTAGTGGCTAGAAACTCACCTCAATCTTAGTTGGTTCCTTGGCTTAATTCCTCAAACTGAGCTCAGAAATCCAAAGAGAAATGAGGAAGAAAATCTATCTGGAGAGAAGGAGGAGAGGCTCTGTTTTAGTTACTCTTCTACAGCCTTAATGGCTGATATATATCCTTAAGGTCAAAAGACCATAATGCCCTTAAGCCAAATAAACCCCTCTAAAAGCTTCCGAGGGTAAAACCGTCCTTTCCCGCCTATCTCGTTAATTATAATTAACGCTCTCCAATTCCCACTATTCTCAATATTCCCAGATACCAATAAATCATATCCCATTACCCTTTAATTCCCAGTAATGCTCTAATCATTAAATTCACCCCGAGACTCACCCCGAGCCCCGAACTTAAACCCGTTGTGACTAGACCGAACACTTACATCTCATGATCATCTCATGTCGATTAGCTCGAACCAACCCACTTTATAATGTGGCTATATTAATTAATCACCACCATGCACCCAAAATATACAATTACGCCCACAGTGGCCAAATTACCAAATTACCCTCATAATTAACACATGAGCCCATATGCATGCATTCACCATCATATAATAATATAATTCACGTAACCATGCATATAATCATTAAATACTATAATAAATCAATTATGGCCCTCCCGGCCTCCTAATCAAGGTCCTAAACCTTATTAGGAAATTTGGGGCATTACATTAATATTTGACTTGGGGCAAGCCAAGGGGTAATTCGGGTATTAGATGGTTATCTGGGTTGTCGGGTTATGGAAATAAGTATATGGAGATATATTTGAGGTTAGGAAGCTTAGGCGGGGATATTGGGGAATTTTATCGTTTTGCCCTCGGGGACGTTTCTGGCACCCCGAGCCTCAGGATTGACTTAATTAGCCAAGGGTTAGACTAAACAAAATAGAAACCGGTAGAATAAAACACAAACCGACCTATTTTGCTTTTCTCTCCCTTCTCTTCTCTTCTCTTCTCTCTCTCAAGGAAAAAAAACCACTGAAATTTAAGAGAAACCAGCTGGGAATTCAGTGATTTGGGCTAGAATCTTGAAGGTTTAATCTAGTGCTCAGCTAAGGGAACTCAACCAAGATTAAGGTAAGGGCTGAATCATATTTTTGAGCATTAGAATTCTGAGTTTTGGCTGAGTAATAAGGGTGTTTATGGTTTTGATGTTTAAGGGTTGAATTAAGCTGAGAAGCCTGGATTTTAGCTCAGGAATCTATTAAGGAAGTGGTTCAACAAAGAAGGTAAGCTTCAATTCGTAATTTAGAGGTTAAAATTTGAGTTTGCATGACTGGTTTTTTGTATTTTGAGTTGCTGGGTTTCAGGGATCAAAATGGGATTTTAGTAGGTTTTTAAGCTGGATTTCTGTTGGATTATGTTGTTAGAATCATGTTAAAAGTTTTGTGATTAATGGGTTTTGAATTAGGGTCCTTTGGGATGGTTTTGAATAAGGTTAGGATGTTAGATATGGTGGATTTTCTGGGCACGAAGGGTTGGGCCGTGGCTCTGTTCTAGAGCACTGCGGCCCTACGAATTAAAGAAGCCAGGGAGGCTCGGCCAAAGGGGAGCGCCGCGGCACCACAGGGCAGGGCTGCAGCGCGTGTCTGCCTACTGAGGGGCTTGGGTTCTGTTTTAGGGGTGGGCCGCGGCTAGGTTTCAAGGGCCACAACCCTTAGGTGCATTCTTGATCTTTTGGGGATTTTAAGCGCGAGAATCTATCCTAGGGTGCTCGGGATCGATTCCATCACCGTGCTTGGCGGAATTCGATATCCCGGATGCTAGAACTATACCTGAAAACCTTTATTATGATATTAATGGAATTTATTATCTTGGTTATTAATAAGTGTTAAGCTAGGGCTCGGGAAACAGATCATGCTCGAGGGACTTCGCTTGTAGTCAGTGAACGTGGAAACTAAAGGTAAGAAAACTGCACCCAGTTGTGTAATTGTAAAGGGACTAAGGGTTCCCTAATATGTATGCTTTGAATGGATGGTATCATGCCATGTAAACCGTAAACCATTGGCCTAAGAGCGCCAAGGTTACACTAGCGCACAGGGCATGGCTCGGCCACTGGTAGCCGAGGACAACTTATTATGCTCTGAGCTTGGTTTAAGCGGGCCAGAGTCAGTGGGATAAACAGAGGGTGCGGCCTAAGTTTTCAGCCCTGATAATTATGTAACTTGATTGCTATTAACGTTTAATTGCATCTTTGATTCTGAGTACATGTTATGTAGTTAATTATCTGTTATTGCTGTTTGTGATGCATCTTATGTTTTCTTGCTGGGCCTTGGCTCACAGGTGCTACGTGGTGCAGGTAAAGGCAAGGGCAAACTTGATCAGCCTTGACTTGGAGAGCTCTGTGAGCTAAATGTACGTGACCAGTTGCTCAGCCGCCACGGTTGAGGGGAAGGCAGGAGCAAGGGTGCTAGAAATGTCTGTTTGCCTTAGAATGGCTGATGGTTGTCTGTATTTTGGAGTTTCTGTAAACTGACTTATAAACACTGTTTCTTTTTGGGATCCGATGTTTAAAACTGTTTAATTATATAAAATGTATCTTTTGAGACCTAAACCCTTTTAAACCCTAGCACATTCATGGTTAGTGACACGTTTTAACTAAATGACTTGATTAGCAAGTCCTGCACCTTTATAAATACACAGTGTCGCGGTCCTGACTATCCAAGGCGTTACAACTTGGTATCAGAGCGTCCTAGGTTTAAGGGTTCCTGAAGACCGGCTGGACATGTACATTCACTACTAGAGACAAGCTCGATTCAGGGTTTGGTAATGTGTACGTATGCTTATATGCTTGGAATGGATTATGAATGTTGTTGTTCATTGGATTAATAGGATGTATGAGATACTGATAGGGCCTGGCCCTTGACTGCTGTATGAAAATATTAGGGCATGCTTATTAGCATTGCTATGCATGTAAATGAATATTTGAATGATTAAATGTATATTGAGCATGGATGAATGTTTTTATCTTAGTTGTCATGTGGTAATGTTGGGGCATGCTGATCAGCAGCCAGTGCATGTGGATGAATGCCTATATTCTGATTGTTTGTAATTGGTTATGTTCCCTTGGTGGATTTTGGAGAAATTTTTACCCTGTCATCATGGTCTGACTGCCGAGTCGTTGATTGCAGATTGACTTGGATAGTTATGCGCCTAAGAAACTACACGACTAGCTGGCACTAGGTCTGGGACCGGGGGTGATGACCAAGGCCAGATTCCTCCGCTAGTCCCTGAGAATTGGCAGCAACTCATGGCAGACATGCAAGCTTGATTGCAGAGCCAAGATGAACAGATTCATCTACTGCGACAGCAGGCTCCATCAGGGAGCACTGTCCTTATTGTACCACCTGCAGAGGTACCAGTTGTGCAATCTGGGGAGGTTGGGAATAGGTGGGAGCCGTTATATGAGCGGTTCAGGAAGCAGCAACCTCCAATCTTTGAGGGGGGACCTGATCCATTGAAGGCCGAGCAATGGCTCACTATGATCACAACTATTCTGGATTTTATGAGAGTAGAGGGGCATGACAGAGTGACTTGTGCCACATATATGTTGAGAGAGGATGTCCGCATCTGGTGGGAAGTGGCATCGCAGACCAGGGATGTGACCACTTTGAGTTGGGAAGGCTTCAGAGACTTGTTTAGCTAGAAATACTATAATGTTGCCGTCATGGCAGCAAAAGTTAATGAGTTTGTGGGTTTGGTGCATGGCAATATGACTGTTACTGAGTATGCCCTAAAATTTGACAGGCTGGCGAAATTTGCACCAGATCTTGTGTCTACTTATGCAGCTAGGCAGGACAGATTTATCAGGGGGCTTAATGTTATGATAGCCCGGGATGTTAGGATTACAACGGTACCTGGAGGAATAACTTATGCCCAGGCCATTGAGAAGGGTCTTATCGCTGAGGAAGCGGAGAACAAGATTTGGAGGGAAAGTGCGGTGAGGCACGAGGGTCGCAGAGTGGTGCCTCCTTATTCAGGGACAGGTAGGGGCGGAGGCCCCAGTGACTTCAAGAGAAAGAATCCTGACACTTCGACCGCTGCTGGTCCTGATAGGAGGGGTCGGGTTAGTCAGGGTGGCCATCAGGGTGGCGGCGAGGCGTGGCGAACCTATCCAGAGTGCCCGAGGTGTAGAAGACGCCACTTGGGCGAATGTCGGGCCAAAGATTGTTTTGTGTGTGGAACAGTGGGGCATCTCAGGAAAGACTGCCCAACTGTGAAGAAAGGTGAAGCAGGAAAAGTGGATAGCTTGACTCCAGCTCGAGTATTCACTTTGACACAGGCAGATGCCGAGGCTAGTCCCTCGGTAGTGACAGGTCAGCTTTCTAGCGCTGGCTCTCCTTTTACTGTATTGTTTGATTTTGGTGCTACACATTCCTTTGTTTCTAGTAAAGTGATTGATAGATTGTGTAGACCTAGTGAATATTGAACTGCAGGGTTTGGGACTTTATTGCCTACAGGGGAACTGGTAATTTCTAGGAGATGGATTAGGGCACTGCTAGTGATGGTTGATAGTAGGGAAATTTCGGTAGATCTGATTGAGTTAGATATGGAGGATTTTGATATGATCTTAGGGATGGACTGGTTGGTCAGATATGGGGCTACTATTGACTGTAGGAAGAAGATGGTGACCTTTGAGCCTGAGGGCGAGGATCCTTTTGTTTTTGTGGGTGCGGTATGTGGACCCCACGTACCCATGATTTCAGCATTGAGAGCCAGAGACTTGTTGCAGGGGGGATGCATAGGTTTTCTAGCCAGTGTGGTGGATACCACTAGGGTTATGCCAGCATGGCCGGGAGAAACTAGATTGGTGTGTGAGTTTTTGGACGTATTTCTTGAGGATCTACCAGGGTTTCCACCGTGCAGGGAGATTTAGTTTGAGATTGAGTTAGCACCGGGGACAGAGCTAGTATCAAGGACACCATATAGGATGGCACCAGCTGAGTTGAAGGAACTAAAGATACAGTTGCAGGAGCTGTTGGATTTGGGATTCATTAGACCTAGCTACTCACCATGGGGCGCTCCGGTGTTGTTTGTTAAGAAAAAGGATGGGACTCTGAGAATGTGTATAGACTACAGAGAATTGAACAAGTTGACTATCAAGAATAAGTACCCTCTACCAAGGATTGATGACTTGTTCGATCAGCTGCAGGGAAAGACGGTGTTCTCAAAGATTGATCTACGATTTGGTTATCACCAGCTAAGGATCAAAGATGAGGATATACCGAAGACGACTTTTCGAACGCGATATGGGCACTATGAGTTCTTGGTCATGTCTTTTGGTTTAACCAATGTCCCGGCAACTTTTATGGATTTGATCAACAGGGTGTTCAAGGACTTCTTAGATCAGTTCGTCATTGTCTTCATCGATGACATTCTAGTATACTCCAGTTCAGAAGCAGAGCATGAACAACATCTTCGACAGGTTTTACAGAGAGTAAGAGAACACCAGTTATATGCTAAGTTTAAGAAGTGTGAGTTTTGGTTGCCGAAGGTGACTTTTCTTGGACATATAGTTGGCGCAAAAGGGATTAAGGTGGATCCGTCCAAGGTAGAAGCGGTGAGAGATTGGCTGAGGCCAAGGAACGCCTCGGAGGTGCAGAGTTTCCTTGGGTTGGTAGGTTATTATAGGCGATTTGTGGAGGGATTCTCAAAGATTTCTTCACCGATGACAGAATTGACAAGAAAGAATCAAAGGTTTGTTTGGACAGAGAAGTGTGAGAACAGTTTCTAAGAGTTGAAGCGACGACTTATTTCTGCACCTGTGCTGAGCCTTCCTTCAGAGGAAGGAAAGTTTGTAGTTTACTGTGATGCATCGAGAATGGGTATAGGCTGTGTGCTGATGCAGAATGAGAAAGTTATAGCTTATGCATCGCGACCGCTGAAGGATTATGAACAGCGGTATCCTACCCATGATTTGGAGCTGGTGGCAGTGGTATTTGCACTGAAGGTGTGGCGTCATTACCTGTATGGGAGAAATGCGAGATATACACTGACCATAAAAGTTTGAAATATTTCTTCACTTAGAAGGATCTGAATATGAGACAGAGGTGTTGGTTGGAGCTGGTTAAGGATTATGACTGCGATATTCTTTACCACTCAGGGAAGGCCAATGTGGTGGCAGATGCGTTAAGTAGGAGGGGCCCAGGACAGTTGTACAACTCCACCCAGATCTCAAGAGAGTTAGCTGATGAGATGGCCAGGGCAAAGATAGAATTGGTGGTGGGCCAGTTGGCTAGTATTACCTTGCAGTCGACCCTGCTAGAGAGGATCAAGGAGGGACAATTGGTGGATGCACAGTTGCAAAATGTTAGGAAGCATGTCCTAGCTGGGACAGCTAAGGATGATTCTGCTTCTGAGACTGGTATACTTCGATATCAGGGACGGATTTGTGTTCCGGTAGATGAGGGGATCAGACGAGAGATACTGGATGAGTCTCACACTACGCCATACTCGCTTCATCTAGGTACCACGAAGATGTATCAGGATTTACAGACATTATATTGGTGGCCTGGGATGAAGAAGGATGTAGTAGAGTATGTGGTTAGATGTTTGACGGTAAAGGCTGAGCATCAACGACCAGCGGGATTGCTTCCGCCTCTGGGCATCCCAGAGTGGAAGTGGGAGGACATCACGATGGATTTTGTGGGAGGATTACCCAAGACAATGGGACTTTGTGACTCAGTGTGGGTGATAGTAGACAGATACACCAAGTCAGCTCATTTTCTGCCAGTGAAGTCGACCTATATAGTGGAACAGTATGCAGAGTTGTATGTGAGGGAGATAGTTCGTCTCCATGGGGTTCCAAAGTCTATTGTATCTGATCAAGATCCTATCTTTACCTCTAAGTTTTGGGGAGCTCTATAGGGAGCTATGGGGACCCAGTTGAAGTTTAGCACAACTTTTCATCCTCAGACTGATGGACAGTCTGAGAGAACGATTCAGGTGTTGGAGGACATGCTTAGGGCGTGTGTGATTGATTTCAAGGGATCTTGGAGTAAGGATCTACCATTGATTAAGTTCTCGTATAACAACAGTTATCAATCCACGATTGGAGTGGCTCCTTATGAAATGTTATATGGGAGAAAGTGTAGATCACCCATTCATTGGGATGAGATGGGTGAAAGGAGGTACTTAGGGCAAGATATGGTTCAGAAGACTAATGAAGCTATTGAGAAGATTCGAGCTAGAATGCTTGCCTCACAGAGTAGGCAGAAAAGCTACATTGATCCTAAGCGTAGGGATGTGGAGTTCTAGGTTGGGGACCATGTGTTTCTGCGAGTTTCACCATTGAGAGGGGTGAGGAGATTTGGAGTAAAGGGCAAGCTGAGCCCTTGGTTTGTTGGACCTTTCGAGATTATAGAAAGGATTGGACAGGTGGCTTACAGGTTGGCCTTGCCACCGTCGCTCTCAGGAGTTCATGATGTGTTCCATGTCTCCATGTTGCGGAAGTATGTTTCAGATACAACACATGTGCTGAAGTATGAGGACTTAGGGTTATAGTCAAATTTGTCCTATGAAGAGCGACCAGTTCAGATTTTGGATCGGAAGGACAAAGTCTTATGGAATAAGACAATTCCGTTAGTTAAAGTGTTGTGGAGAAATAGTAAAGTTGAGGAAGTGACCTGGGAGTTAGACACAGCGATGTAGGATCAGTATCCCGAGCTATTCAGGTAAATTTCGAAGACAAAATTCTCAGTAGGAGGGGATAGTTGTAACTACCCAAAATCACTAATATGGCTTAAGGGCCTTGATTAGTGTGCCGGGAGGGCATAATTGGTCTATGTGTGAATTTATTGAATTAATGCGTGGTTGTATGATAAGCATGCTTGTGTGATTATATGAATGTAAGTGTGGTTAAATGTTATATCTGTGAGAACCACATTATTATGTGGGTAGATCTGCAGCGTGCGACTTGAGGCGATCCTAGGGAGCTAGATAGCGGGAAAGTCACAACGGGGTTTAATATTTGACTTGGGGCAAGTCAAGGGGTAATTCGGGTATTAGATGATTATCTGGGTTGTCGGGTTATGGGAACAAATATATGGAGTTAGGAAGCTTAGGCGGGGATATTGGGGAATTTTACCGTTTTTCCCTCGGGGACATTTCCGGCACCCTGAGCCTCGGGATTGACTTAATTAGCCAAGGGTTATACTAAACAAAATAGAAACCGGTAGAATAAAACACAAACCAACCTATTTTGCTCTTCTCTCCCTTCTCTTCTCTTCCCTTCTCTTCTCTCTCTCAAGGAAAAAAAACCACTGAAATTTAAGAGAAACCAGCTGGGAATTCAGTGGTTTGGGCTGGAATCTTGAAGGTTTAATCTAGTGCTTAGCTAAGGGAACTCAACCAAGATTAAGGTAAGGGCTGAATCATATTTTTGAGCATTAGAATTCTGAGTTTTGGCTGAGTAATAAGGGTGTTTATGGTTTTGATGTTTAAGGGTTGAATTAAGCTGAGAAGCCTGGATTTTAGCTCAGGAATCTGTTAAGGAAGTGGTTCAACAAAGAAGGTAAGCTTCAATTCGTAATTTAGAGGTTAAAATTTGAGTTTGCATGACTGGTTTTTTGTATTTTGAGTTGCTGGGTTTCAGGGATCAAAATGGGATTTTAGTAGGTTTTTAAGCTGGATTTCTGTTGGATTATGCTGTTAGAATCATGTTAAAAGTTTTGTGATTAATGGGTTTTGAATTAGGGTGCTTTGGGATGGTTTTGAATAAGGTTAGGATGTTAGATATGATGGATTTTTTGGGCACGAAGGGTTGGGCCGTGGCTCTGTTCTAGAGCGCTGCGGCCCTACGAATCAAAGAAGCCAGGGAGGCTTGGCCAAAGGGGAGTGCCGCGGCGCCACAGGGCAGAGCTACACCGCGTGTCTGCCTACTGAGGGGCTTGGGTTCTGTTTTAGGGGCGGGCCGCGGCTAGGTTTCAAGGACCGCAGCCCTTAGGTGCATTCTTGATCTTTTGGGGATTTTAAGCGCGAGAATCTATCCAAGGGTGCTCGAGATCGATTCCACCACCGTGCTTGGCAGAATTCGATGTCCCGGATGATAGAACTATATCTGGAAACCTTTATTAATGGAATTTATTACCTTGGTTGTGACTAGGTGTTAAGCTACGGCTTGGGAAACAGATCGTGCTCGAGGGACGTCACTTGTAGTCAGTGAATGTGGAAACTAAAGGTAAGAAAACTGCACTCGATTGTGTAATTGTAAAGGGACTAAGGGTTCCCTAATAATATATGCTTTGAATGGATGGTATCATGCCATGTAAAACGTAAACCATTGGCCTAAGAGCGCCAAGGTTACACTAGCGCACAGGGCGCGACTCGGCCACTGGTAGCCGAGGACAGCTTATTATGCTCCGAGCTCGGTTTAAGCGGGCCAGAGTCAGTGGGATAAACAGAGGGTGCGGCCTAAGTTGTTGGCCCTGATAATCATGTAACTTGATTGCTATTAACGTTTAATTGCATCTTTGATTCTGAGTACATGTTATATAGTTAATTATCTGTTATTGTTGTTTGTGATGCATATTATGTTTTCTTGCTGGGCCTTGGCTCATGGGTGCTACGTGGTGCAGGTAAAGGCAAGGGCAAACTTGATCAGCCCTGACTTGGAGAGCTCTGTGAGCTGAATGTATGTGACCAGCTGCTCAGCCGCCACGGTTGAGGGGAAGGCAGGAGCAAGGGTGCTAGAAATGTTTGTTTGCCTTAGAATGGCTGATGGTTGTCTGTATTTTGGAGTTTCTGTAAACCGACTTTTAAAAACTGTTTCTTTTTGGGATCCGATGTTTAAAACTGTTTAATTATATAAAATGTATCTTTTGAGACCTAAACCCTTTTAAACCCTAGCACATTCATGGTTAGTGACACGTTTTAACTAAATGACTTGATTAGCAAGTCCTGCACCTTTATAAATACACAATGTAGCGGTCCTGGCTGTCCAAGGCGTTACAAGGCAACAGTACCAGAATTATTTGACCGGGACTGTTAGTAGTGTGAGGCTTCCTTGCCTCATTGTTTTGGACACGATGACCCTCATGCACTCGTCCTAGTTTCTCCAATACAGTAGCTTTTTTGACCTGGATGACATGGGGGACCGAATTCACTATTTCTCCCTAGGAAAGTTGAGTCGCGCCCGTTCCCTAGAAAAGGGTTTGTCCTGGAGGACTTTAGACTTAAATGTTTCTTTTATTTTTGTCTTTTATCCCCATTCATTTATTTTACTTATCAGTATTTTTTTTGTCTACCTCAGGGCGGCTGTAGCCAAGGCTTCGGAGAAGAAGACCTCCAAGGGCCCAGCCAAAAAGAAAGTTATGGAGTTGATCCTCGGGGATTCAGAGCCAGTTCGGGAAGCTTCTAAGAGGGTTCCAACTATAAGTTCCATCCCGGTGGTGCACGCCGAAACAGTATTGCCCCAACCTACTCTTCTCCAAGTTATTCATTTTGAGCAGGAGCCTTCTGAAGGAGGAGGGGCACCCAAGAGGAAAGTAGACTTGGTTTCCGTGGGGTCTTCGATGCAGCCCAAGAGGAACAAGACCAAGGATCCAACACTAGCTGAGGAGCATTCCTCTGGGGAAAGCCTCATTGTTACACAAGAGGCCCCAGAGGCTCCAAGGCTTTTCGTCAACCCAGTCCTTTCCGAGGAAGGGGACCTGGTCCTCCAGGATGAGAGGATGAAAATGGTGTCCCGGGCTTGGGACGACGGTTGGGACAAACAAGACGAGGTGTATTGAGCCCTGACCATCCGGTGGAAGGTGGAGTTTTCTGAATTTCCGGAGGCCTTCAATGCTCCCCAACAAATCGTGGACCAACTTGTAGCCGAGATCGGGTATCGACCTAAGTTAGGGTAGGATACGACTCTGCTTGCTGCGGATTTGCTTACCCAATTGGGGGCTACCATGGCCAATATTCAGCTCAAATGATATGCCACCTCGGCTAGCAAGGATGCCCTTTTCATCTCCTAGGCCATTCGTCATTAGGCCACTTCGGTAAGCCATATGCCCATCTAGTCTTTTATTTTACCATCTTGATTCCTTGTAAATTTTCTAACATTGATTTGTTCCAGGATGCCTTGTTGGCCCATAGGAACGTGTATTTGGTTGTTGAGATGGTGGTGAAGCTGGAGACGGCCCAGATGGAGCTGGAGGGGGTCGTTAATCAACGGGAAGCTGCCAGGGAGGCCCATGCCAAAGAGGCAGCTCAGATTGAGACTGAGCGTGACAAGGCTGCTCGGGTTTGAGCTCAGCATGAGGAAGCCTTGTCCAGGAAGGACACTGAACATAAGAAGTTGGTGGACAACCTGGAGGCGGAGCTATGTCGTGTTCATGGCTTGGAGGCTTCGATCAAAGCCCTTATGTAGGTGGCTGAGGTCCAACTTCGCTAGGAGTGGGAGAAGGTGGAAAACCTTGAGTACTGGAACCAAGCTTTGAAGGGCATGGTCTAGCTGGAGATGAAGCGGAGCGAGGAGGCTTGCCAGCAGAAGGAGCAGGCTGACAAGATGTTGGCAGTCACTTTTTACGAGGACATTTACATGGCCTGGCTCCAGAACAAGAAAATGAATCTCCTCGTCTATCTGGATCTGGCTGCAAAAAGAGCTGAATTCAAAACCAAAGAGAAAGCTAATGCGGTGCTTCTAGCTGGGGACCAACAGGGTGAGAATGCTCCGGATGTCTCAGATCAGGACGAAGCCTAGGCCTATGCCTTTGTTTTTTAGTTAGGGATTCCTTTTTGTTTTTGTAGTTGTATTAATTTTATGGACGTGGATGCGTCCTAGATAATTTTTATTATCCGTCTTGTTATATATTGATTTTTCTCTACATAATGGTTCCCACTTTATATTCGTTTATTTTTTCCTCTAAATTCACTAAGTGTTTTATCACTCTGCATGAATCCAAGTTCAATATTTGGTCCTAGTTCCAAAGGCAAGGACCACTAGGGGAATATTGTAGAAATGTATTTAACTTGTCTTGAGACCCACATTCGGGTCTTGATGGCCTGGAATGTTTTGAACTTAGCCAATATAACTTAACTGATTTATCCTCACTCTATGGTGCAGGTTCTAACGGTATGGACTGTTAGAGATTTTCTTTTTAGATATGTGTAGATGCTCAAAATTCCATGCTTGCAAAGGATCCAAAGCACACGCTAAGGTCCCCTAAATGCCTTAATACGCGCAATGTATAAATACACGCTGCATCACCAAGGCACCGCGAGAGGCGCCTCGCCCATCGGTGCCTCACCACCTGAATCCGTGCATGCGCAGGGCCTCATGAGAGGTGTCTCGCACCATCAGTGGCACGCACGCAGGGCCTCACAAGGAGGCATCTCGATCAGTTAGTGCTGCACACACACAGGCCTCGTGAGAGGCATCTCGCTCCATCGGTGGCGCGTGCACAGGGCCTCGCACCAGCAGGGCCTCGCGAGAGGCTTCTCGCTCCACCAGTGGCGTGTGCGCAGGGCCTCGCGAGAGGCGCCACGTGCCATCAGCGCCTCGTACTAGTAGGGCCTCGCTCCACCAGTGCCGCGCGCGCAGGGCCTCGCAAGAGGCATCTCTCCCCCTCAGTGGCGCGCGCATAGGGCCTCGGAGAGGTGCATTGCGCCATCAGTGTCACACACCAGCAGGGCCTCATCTCGCTCCACCAGTGCCGCGCGCACAAGGCCTCGTGAGGGGTGTCTCGCGCACCTATAATCTACATCTCGTGGGTGGCCTTGAGGTGCTCTGGGCGCCTTGTGCCAAGAATCTAAGAGCTCTGTTTTGCACCATGACCCCAGCATACACCAGGTGTCTCGCACCCTACACCTCAAGAGGGTGTCTCCTATGAAGACCTATGGAGACCCTAACATTTAGAGGTAAAAGCCTAAGCATAATTCAAAAGGATCGTACTAGTACGATATTGTACGGGGTACGACCTTTAAGGCCCCGTACATCTGATACAGATATTCATGCCAGACAAGTAGTGGGAGTACTAGGAGAGGGGACATGGCCTGTATGTCTCTGGTCAGATGTCAGAGTCGACACCACCACCACCTGCGCCACTACACCTGGCGCCACTCCACTGACCTTCGTACGAAATGAGTAATGGAGGCATCTTCATGATATCTGGCTAGATACTGGAGCCAACACCACTATCCCTGAGACAATTCTCCTGACAGTGTACTTGTGTACCACTAGGTCCGTTGGACCACAATGTATCAAGGGCCATTAAAGCCCTCTATAAAAGGAATCCCACTTCCACATGGAAGGGGGTTGGTTGGAAAAAACACTGTAGCACTACACCATAAAAAAAATACAAGTTCATTTCACCATTTTCTTTCTGCAACTGTTCTTTGAGTTTCCAATTTGATCTTTGAAGTTTTTCATTTGATAAGCTCTACATTTCTATTTTTCTAACTTAACTTGGTTGATGAGTTCTCACTGTCAACAGTTTGGCGCCGTCTGTGGGAAGGATAGATTGCAAGTCACTGTTCTTCCGTCGATTCCGATAAGAGAAAATGCCGCGACGTTCGAAACGGTTGAGAGAGCCGCGCAAGGTGGAGGTCCATCTTGACGGAGATCAACTAAAAGCCTCCATGAGGGATCCTCCTCCACCTGCAAACATGGAGGCCCTAAGGGAGCCTGAGGTTCCCAGAGACAAAAGGGAGGCCTCGTCCCCAGCAGTCCCACCTGAGGAGGATCGTCCAAGGTCGGCAGCTGTCCCAGCAAGGGGTGCCGACAAGTTCCTGCCTCCAAGGCCGCCGCAGGTACAAAAACCCCAGTCGGCAGGATCCAGGCCCGTCGAAGCGCTGGGCTGACAAGCACCCTCGGGTCCACTCCGTCAGCTCGAGTTCGAAGTCTCAATTCTACGAAGATGAGATACGAGAACTTCACCGCAAGAATCAGAGGCTAGAAACGACCCTGGAAAACATGCAAGAAGTGCTAAATGGACTGTTGCAAGGGAGATCAAACGTGACACTCCCTAAGTAGAAAGAGAGAGACTATGGGGGTGGAAACCACCATCCCAGTAGATGACAGAAGGACCCGACTCTCCACTAGTAACACCCCCCAGATGAAGCAGCGGGAACGTCCCGGACAACCGAAGCAGCCCCAGATGCCAGAGCCGAAGACTAATGCTGCCCCTCATAACAATGACGAGGTCACCTCAAGGAGAGCACCCTCAGATTTACGAGAAGAACTCAACAAAAAGAGGGTGGGTAAAAGGACCACACCCCCTATGGCACCCTGGGAAGGCAAAGGGAAGGGGGATCCTAACCCATCCGCTTTTAGAGACTCCCTAAGCAAGAGGAGGAAAGACTTGGACACAGAAATGAGGAGCCTACGAAGCAAAGTCATCACCGCCTCCGGAGGTCAAGCCTTTGAGGAAGAGTTCGATCATGAGTCGCCCTTCATCAAGGAGATCCAAGCCATTCGGCTCTCGGCAAACTTCAAGGAGCCCCATATGATCCCCTATGAAGGAAGCACATATCCAAAATACCATCTGGATGCATTTAACGACCTGATGAAGCTGAGGGGAATTAGTAGCGGGGCCAGATGTCATTGCTTCGCTGTTACATTGAAAGGACATGTGTACAAATGGTTCAAAAGACTTAGACCGGGGTCCATCAGATCTTGGCAATAGTTTTCTGATGAATTCCTCCAGCAGCACCACACCGTGCGGGACTACACGATGCCAGGCACCAGCCTCGCCAATGTGAAGCAAGGAGAAAATGAGAGTCTGAAGAGCTACATTCACAGGTTCAATATGGAGGCAGCTAAAGTAGGGAGCTTGACCCGCAGAGAGCTAAAAATGGCCATCACAGCTGGAGTGCGCCCAGGAAGCAAGTTATGGGATAACATGCTTAAGAGGGAGGTCACAAACTTGGATGATTTCTACGAGCGGGCGCAAAAGTATATTCGTGTGGAAGATGGTCACGAAAGCCTCAAGGCCGAAAAAGACCAGAATTCACCGAAGCCCTCAATCCGGGAGAGCCAAAGCAATGCAAAGAAAATGAGGGTCTATGAGGGAACAAGAGATGATCGACCCAGGAAGCATCAACACTCTGATGAGCGCAGACAGGGCCCCTACACCTTTTATACTGACCTTACCCATGCGAGAGAGCATATTTTCGTTACAAACGAAAACCAGGTCCCTTTCAGAAGGCCCCCGCCAATGAAAAAAGACCGGTCTAAAAGAGACCCCTGCAAGTATTGCCAATATCACAAAGATATAGCCCACATTACTACAAAATGCAACCATTTGAAGGTGGAAATTAAGGAGCTCATCTGCATGGGACATTTAGACAGATATGTGTGCTAGGAGAACCATAGGCCAGAAGAAGGCGCATCCTTGCCGCGAGCGCGAGAGGTAGCCCCAGAAGTACAAGGAGAGGTCAGGACCATCTTTAGAGGACCAGGATTCAGGGGCGAATCAAGGAAGGGATGAGACAGATATGCCAAGGAGGCCAGACGTAGTCCACCACCGTGCGTCCTAAGTCTGGAGCAACGCCCCCCAAAGAGTTTTAAGGGTGAAAATGACTCAATAACCTTCATCGAAGAAGACGCCCGGGGTGTACACTTCCCCCACAATGACCCCCTAATGCTGACTGTCCAACTTTCTTACATGAGGGTGCATTGGGTATTGTTGGATAACGGAAGCTCTGTGGACATCTTATATCACCCAGCGTTGGAGAAGATGGGACTAAACCTCATACACCTAAAGCCTTGCAATACTTCTTTGTATGGATTTACAGGAGATTCGATACAGCCCTTGGGGGCAATCGAGTTAGCCCTCACTATGGGAGAACAGCCCAGACAAACCACCATAATGGAAAACTTCATTGTGGTATATTGCGCCTCAGCCTTCAATGCGGTATTAGGGAGACCTTCCATGAGAGAATTGAAGGCGATAACTTCTGTATACCACTTAGCTATGAAATTCCCAACTCCCGGGGGAATAGCATGCATGAAAGGAGAGCAGAAGGAAGTGAGAGAATGCTATAACACATCCCTCCGCACAGCCAAAAAGACGACAACACCTATGGTGATGGTTGTGCATGAAGGCGCGAACCAAAGCAAGTTGGACCCATGAGTCACAGAAGAGCCCAGAGCTGAACCGGTAGAGGAATTGGAGGAAGTAACGGTCATGAATGAGCCGTTGAGAAAGTTGAAGGTAGGAAAAAACCTTGCCGGTGACATGAAGGAGAAACTAGTAGAGTTCTTAAAAGCCAACCTCGACGTATTCGCCTGGAGTCACGAGGATATGGAAGGGATAGACCCGGCGGTCATGTGCCACCATCTGAACATTGACCCGAAAGCAAGGCCAGTGAGGCAGAAAAGGAGGGCACTAGACCCAGAGAGATACGTGGCCCTAAAAGAGAAGATTGACAAGATGAAGGAGAACGGGTTCATTCGAGAGGCATTTTACCCACTATGGGTGTCATACCCAGTGCTAGTCCCGAAGCCCAACGGAAAATGGAGGACTTGTGTGGATTTTACCAGCCTCAACAAGGCCTGCCCTAAGGACATATTCCCACTTCCTAGGATAGACCAGTTGGTAGACGCCACAGCGAGGCATGAGCTACTTAGCTTCATCGACGCATATTCTGGGTATAACCAAATACCCATGAGCTCTGCTGACGAGGAGCACACTTCGTTCATAACGGAAAAGGGGCTGTACTGCTATAAAGTGATGCCCTTTGGTTTAAAAAACGCAGGTGCCACTTATTAGAGGTTGGTGAACAAAATGTTCGCAAATCAAATAGGAAGGAACATGGAAGTGTACGTGGACAATGTGAAGACAAAGAAAGCGGAGGAGCTCACCAGCGACCTCATGGAGATGTTCAACACCCTTCGAGGGTATAGAATGAAGCTGAATCCACTCAAATGCACCTTCAGAGTTTCGTCAGGAAAATTCCTGGGTTTCATGGTGAATTCCCGAGGTATCGAGGCTAATCCTGAAAAAATCAAGGCCTTGCTGAAAATGAGCCCACCACGAAGCAAAAAAGAAGTGCAATGATTGACGGGGAGAGTGGCAGCCCTCAATAGGTTCATCTCCAGGTCTACTGACAAATGCCTCCCTTTCTTCAACATCCTAAAAGGGAACAAAAAGTTCGCTTGGTATGATGAATGCCAGGATGCCTTCACCAAGCTAAAGGAACACCTTGGAAAGCCACCCCTTTTGGCCAAGCCAGAAAAAAGGGAGAAGTTGTACCTGTATATAGCTGTATCAGAGCATGCCTTAAGCGCTGCCTTTGTCAAGGGGGAAAAGAAGCACCAGCAACCTGTCTACTATGTGAGTAAGCGGTTGGTAGACGCAGAAACTCGGTACCCAGAAATAGAGAAGTTAGCATATGCCCTGATAGTGGCTTCTCGAAAGTTGAGGCCCTATTTTCATGCTCATGCGATTGAGGTGCTCACCAACACCCCCCTGCGTCAAGTCTTGCATAAGCTGGAAACTTCAGGAAGATTGTTAAAATGGTCGATTGAATTGAGTCAGTTCGACATCACTTACACCCCAAGGACCTCAATTAAAGGGCAGGTACTTGCAGACTTTATAGTCGAGTTTGCCTACCGACCCCAAGAGGAGGGGGAAATAGAGGAGAATGAATAGGCGCATGAAGAGGAAAGGCACCCTGAAGAATGGAGCCTCCATGTAGATGGGGCGTCTAACGAAGGGGGAGCCGGTGCTGGCATAGTGATGACGGGACCTGAAGGGCACAAGATGTATTGTGCCTTGAGATTTGGATTCGAGGCTTCCAATAATGAGGCGGAATATGAGGCGCTGTTGGTCGGCCTGCAGATAGCTAAGGAGTTAAAGGTATCCCACTTGCATGTCTTTAGTGACTCACAGCTGGTAGTGTTTCAGGTGAAGGGTGAATACCAAGCTAGAGGTTCAAAAATGGCTGCATATCTCACCAAGGTGAAGGACTATTTGGATCAGTTAAAAAAATACACGATAGAACAGATCCCCAGGGAGTAGAACGCGAATGTCGATGCTCTCGCAAAACTCGCCTCCACACGAGACGAAGATATGCTTGAGTCTATACCGGTCGAATATCTCCCCAAGCCAAGCATAGCCGAAGAAAGGATCAACACGGTCAAGAGCTCCGAGGAGCCATGGTTTGCACCCATTGGGAGGTACTTAAATGACGGGACCTTGCCTTTGGATAAAAAAGAGGCCCACAGACTGGTTTACAGAGCCGCCCAATACACCCTAGTAGATGGAGTCTTGTATAAGAGAGGCTTCTCTACCCCACTCTTGTGGTGCATTGATAAGGGAGAGGCGTCGAAAATTTTACAAGAGATACACGAAGGGGAATGTGGAAACCATGCTGGGGGGCAGTCCACGGCAAAAAAGGACGTCCGCCAGGGGTATTATTGGCCTACCATGGAGAAGGACGTGAGTGACTTCGCGAGAAGGTGTGACAAGTGCCAGAGACATGCGACTTACCCACGACAGTCACCAAATGAGTTTGTGAGCATGACCAGCCCGTGGCCCTTCGCTGTGTGGGGGATTGACTTGATAGGGGCATTGCCAATAGGAAGAGGAGGAGCTAAGTATGCGGTGGTAGCGGTCGACTATTTCGCTAAGTGGGTGGAAGCAGAGCCTTTAGTCAACATAACAGCTAAGCAAATCACCACCATTGTCAACAAATATATTGTTTGCAGGTTTGGAGAACATTACAAGATCATCTCTGACAATGGAATGCAATTTGAAGGAGAGATGTTCGAGGACTATTGCAAGGCAAAAGGAATTAGGAGGATTTTCTTCGCAGTAGCACATCCCCAAGCCAATGGGAAAGTAGAGGCCATCAACAAGATCCTAAAAAGGAACTTAAAAACTAAGTTGCAAAAGTTGAATGGGACCTGGGTCGAGGAACTCCCAAATGTGTTCTGGGCCTACAGGACCACCCCTTGCTTGTAACGACCCAAAATCGCTATTAAGGCTTAAGGGCCTTGGGTAGTGTGCCTGGAGGGCATAATGGAATTTATGTTTGATTTTAATGATTTAAATGCATGGTTATGATTTAAAGCATGTTATATGATTATTTGACTATTTGAGATGCATGGCTATGTGTATTAGTATGCATGTAGGCCCTGATTGTGTTAGAAGGGCATAATTGTAATTTTGGCCATTTTGGGCATAACTGTATTGATATGTGATGATTGTTGAGACCACATTGGTATGTGGATGTACCTGTGACTTGTGACTCGAGGCGATCCCAGAGAGCGGATTAGCGGAAAGTCAAGGAGGAAATTTATACCCGGCTTGGGTTAAGCCTGGGGGTATAAGCACGGATTTAGAGAATATATTGAGGTTAATTTTGATATCGAGGAATATTATTTGGTGACTTTTCAGGTATTGGGGAGCAAGCGGGAAAATATTAGAGACACTTGAGGATTAGCGGGAATTGGGTAAAATGACTAAAATGGCCCTACTTGGACAAAAAGGGTTTAGAATTAATAGGGAGGGCATTTTGGTCAATTGGCTTTTAGAGATTGATTTATGAGGCTTTATCTAGTGAGTGGGATTGTTAGAGAGTGTGAGAAATCTGAAGGAAAAGAAAGAAAGAAAAAGGAAGAAAAGAAAAGAGAGAAAATAGAGGGTTTTTCTAAAGGATCGGTTTGTACATTCTTGCACCATTTTCTCCATTTTTCTTGGAGTAAAACTCAGTGGAGAACTAGGATAGGCTGAGCATCAAGGATCTTAAGGTTATACTTGAAGATTTGGCAAGGATTAGCAAGAACACATCAACTTTTGAGGTAAGTTTTTAGAGTTTTCAGTTTTAAGGGTTTGGCTGGTTTGAGCTGTGTTTTGAGCTGAGATGATGGGAATTTTAGGGAATTTCTGGGCAAGCTTTGAGAAAGAGCAAGCTATGAAGGTCTAGGAAATGAATCAAGGTCGAAATTGCATCAACGGTATGAATTCTAAGCCTTTAACTTTGTTGTTTGACTGAATTTCTGAGTTAGGGTTGATCATGGTGAATTTTGTGATTTGGGTTGAATGTGCTTGGGTTTTGAGGATTTGGGATGCTTGGGATGAGTGGAGAGTGTTTATAAGCTTGATTTTGAGTTTGGTAAAGATTTGGGGAAGTTTGGGTTGAGATTGGCTCAAAGAAATCGCAGAAATGGAATTTGGGTTTTGCCTGCCTGCAACTAGCGCTACAGCGCTAGTCTTTGGGCGCTGTAGCGCTAGGCCTTGTTTCTGGGATGGTGCTGATTCTGCTTGTAGCGCTATAGCGCTCTCTTTTGAGTGCTGTAGCGTTACCCTGCGCCTAGAATGGGGTTTTTGGGCTATTTGTGAGGGATTTTGACCTAGGGTTCGGGGTTTGATTCCACCACCTTGTTTTGTGGATCTAGGACTTCCCGGGGGGCTCGGGATTGGTCCCGAGGCTAGGTTTTCAGACTTGGGGTTCGGTGTTGACTTTGACCTATGGCTGTGTTTAGGTGTGCGCTAAGGCTCGAGTGGGATCGTGCTCAAGGAGTCAAGTGTTGAAAGCTATCAAATTGACAGGTAAGAAAACTATAGCACCCACAGGACAGGGCATGGGCCCATAGTGTGGTTGCAGGGCACGACCCTATATTGCATTACTTGTTAGGGTGCAGACTTGATTGAATTGATATATGTTCAATTGTTATTTGAGTTAGACTATCTGTGATTATAGTTGAATGTAACGGCGAGGAGCCGAGAACGGCAATGGAGCCGAGAACGGCGAAAGGCCGAGAACGGCGAAAGGCCAAGAACGGCGAAAGGCCGAGAACGGCAGTGAGGCTGGAAGTACCACTTAGCACGTGAAGTGCTTGTAGTCAGGGTGGGACCCCATGGATACATGTGATATCCTTACGGTGAGGACCGAGACCCCAGGCTTTGGTAAGGCTTCTGAGGCGGCATGGCCGGGTCGCTTAAGTCTATTGGTTGACCCGTTTATCTGTGGTCTATCTGATATGATTAACTGTATAATTTGCATATGTTATGTACTGTATGAGTTTTCTTGCTGGGCTTCGGCTCACGGGTGCTCCGTGTTGCAGGTAAGGGCAAAGATTGAGTCAACCAACCATGAGTACGGAGAGCGTGAAGCGACGCGTACATGTTCGGCCTGCCCGACTGCTTTGGTTGGGGGTTTATTCGAGAAATGGCTGTAATAATCTATGATTTTTATAACTAATCAACTGTAAACTTATTTTAAGATGTAAATAGTTTTCAAACCTTATTTTGAGATCCCAAATGTTTAATACTGGAAGTTTTAGTGAAACAACGCATTTTCAAAGATTACAGCCTTAAACTTTTGATTAGTCACACTTTCGTTTTAAAAACCTCGGTTAGCGAGTTCATTGCACACTGTTTTGTCTTAAAACTCACTTGGTAACGGCTCTAAGGAAGTAGGGCGTTACATTGTTCCACCACTGGGGAGACACCTTTTGCCTTGGCATACGGCTGCGAGGCTGCCCTTCTGGTAGAAATGAAGATTAACTCCATCCACACGCAAGCATATGATGACCAGCCTAACATCACAGCGTTGGTCGGGAAGTTGGACCTGCTAGAAGCCAAGAGAGAAAGGGCACAACTAAGGTTGACCAGATAGCAGCAACAGGCAGCGAGGTATTACAATTCAAGGGTGTGAGAGAAAAAGTTCAGGGTAGGAGACTTAGTACTGAGGAAGGTACTCCCCAACATGTGAGACCCGGGGGCGGGTGTATTGGCGGTGAACTGGTAAAGACCCTACCAGGTCGCTCAGTGCATACCACCAAACACCTATAAACTGGCCCGCATGGATAACACCATTATACCTCGGGCATGGAATGTGGAGCACCTCAAGAAACACTACTAGTGAGACATCTGCGCCCATGCAAAGAAGACCTATGTTTAGCTGGTTCCCTGTTATGTTCGTTTAGTGAGTAAAGAATTAAAGAGGCTACCTAGGTAACCTCGTAATTAGATGTAACCCTTTCATATGTATGTCATTGTAACCCGCATGTTATCAATAAAACTGTTCGCCACTTCTCGTGTTATTCTTCTCCCATATAGCACCCACCAAAGTGCCTGCTAAAATAAATTTCACTAGAAACTTGGGGGGGTAGGACAGGGGGCAAAACATATAGCAAATAGGAAGATCCTAAAAAGGACTCCTCATAGCAGGAGGATCCTAAAAGGGACCCTCTAACAGGAGGATCCTAAAAAGGACCCCCCATATCAGAGGGAACCTAAGAAGGACCCTCTATCAGGAGGATCCCAAAAGGACCCCTTATATCAGGGCCTTAAACGAGGTCCTTATAAAAAAAAATGTGTGATGAACCCTAATAAACAGGGAGGAGACCTTGCAAGGCATCTCTGGAAGTTCACAAGGATTAGCTACCCTTATGAACATCAAGGAGGCCAAAAGGTCTCACAAAAAAAAAAAAAACTTCCAAATAAAGGCAGGTGCTCTCTCAAGGGGAAAAGCCTCAGAAAGAGCACCCACCAATAAGCCTAGAGCGGCCACCAAGCCGTCTAGCCAAAAAGGGTCCTAAAAGAGACCCTTGCAAAAATAGTACTATGAATAATGACGAGAAGGACGCTTCTCACAAGAAATAATAAGTGCGCACAAAAATATATAAAAGGATAGCTAGAACCCAAGGGGTCAATATATCCTTATAAGAACAATCAAGAGGCACCAAAAAAGGACCTATTGAACCCTTTCACATGGGCTCCAAAGGACCTCTAGCCTAATAAATATAAAAGGGGAACCTACCAAACCCCATCACACGAGCTCAAAAAGACCTCAAACACAGAGGAATAAGAGATGAATAACCGAATATGTATATATATAAAAAAAGAGTTTTGGTAACATGACAAGAATTAAAAAAAAATTATTACAAGCACAATAAGGATCAAACGAGCATACATCCATAGCAGACTAGTTGGCAAAAATTGTGAAATGAAGATCTCAAGGCCTCCTGCCACGGGCGTTCCACCCAGCCGCCCGGGCAACGACGTGCTCGCCAAAGGAGCAGAAATCGAAGTTTGGATCCTGCTTCCATACACCATAAAGGGCGCGCTCTATGGACCTATACTCAATAACTGCCCTGTCTGCCTCTAAGGAAGCGACCCTCTCCTGCGACGCAACTGCAGTAGCCTTAGCACCCTCAAGTTCGGCCTCTAAGGAAGCGACCCTCTCCTGCGATGCAGCCGCGGTAGCCTTGGCACCCTGGAGTTCGGCCTCTAGGCTGGTGACCCTTTCCTGCAACATCGTGGTCTTGGCAATCGCCCTCTTCTTCTTTTTCGATGAGGCAGAAATTTTTGCCAAGGCATTTTCTAGCCTAGACCTGGTTTCAGCAAGCTCCCTCTCGAGCTCCTGGACCCGAACTGCAAGATGGTCCCTCTCGGCATTCGACGTGGAAAGGTTGTGAGCCGAGTCAGAAAACCGCTGAGCCACGGTATAGGCCTGCACAAGGAAAATAACAACAACAATGATAAGTAACAAAAAAAAGGGAATAAAAAGAGATAAGGCTGACATAAGATGCATGAACTCACCCAAGCAGTAGAGCGCGTAAGAGTCTCCCCAAGATCCAACATAGTGAAACTCCCAAGACCACTCCAATCAACTTCGGGGAGGTCTGAGGCGATCTGCACATACCGCCGCCCGTAAGAGGCCGCCATGCGGCCCATCCAGGGCACCCCTTCTGAGCCAAGGGTGCCTGGCTGGGTAAGGACAGACAACCCGCTCGATGAAATAGGAGGGGGCGCAGGAAGATCGGAAAAATGAGCCCCTGGTAGATCAGGAGGGGGTGCAGGACGATTGGGAAATTAAGCCCCCGATGGACCGGGGTCAAGGGGAGCCTGAGGAAAAGCGTCAAATTCCTCAAGATCGGGGCAGAAAAAATGTCTCGGCATGGTCTGTTGACCCTGGAATTGGGAAGCCATGTCAGGGTCAAAAAGGGCAAAGGGAGGGCATTCACCGAGGGACGAAGATAGCTGGTGAAGTTGCCCGTGTCCAAAGGGGACTCCCTCCGGCACACACTTGGCCTCACCTTCACCCGAGCGATGCTCGGCCGAGGCAACCTTCGTCTTCTTTGACCCGGGACGAGTCCATAGCAACGCGGGATCTAAAACCGAGGACAACTTGTGAAAGTTGAGCTTTTCCACAGTGAAGAGGTATGTAGCTCTTTCCTTGGCAGGGTCAGCATTGATGAGTGTGTTCACAACGTTCCCCTCCGACCCAACTACTACAGGTATGGCGAAATGCTCTGCACGATTCACACAATTGTCGACACAAACATAAGTTATAAAACAGTAAGTTTCAAAAAGAAAAGAAAAAAGGTGGTTCGAAGTACTTACTGGGAGCAGAACTAAAGTGCTCACGAACGGAAAGGGGGCCCTGCACAAAGAAAAAGTCCTGCTTCCTGGACCCCGGGTTGGACACAGCGCCCTCTATCAATGGGACTACAGTATTGGCTTTTTTTAGGAAATAAAAACCCTTGGATTTTGGAGAGGGCATGATATTGTACAGGAAATGCACCTCTTGGGCGATAGGAGCACGACAGACAAGTTCCATAAACGCGATGAATAGGCAGCTCAAGGTCAGCCAACTATTGGGTGCCAACTGAAGTGGAGCGAGGTCGAAATAGTTGAGAACCGCAATGAAGAATGGGTGTAATGGGATTGTACCACCCACCTTCAGGATGTGCCCGCTCATGGCCACGTAGCCCGTCTTTGGGCAGTCAGCCCGGCACCTGTCCGAAGGGATGTATAATACGTACTCCGGAGGAACACGGTAGTTATCTACTATTTCCATCAATTTATTTTCAGACACGTGGGACACTAGGGAAGACGCCAATAGGGGGCATTGTCCTGGTCATCAGCAGCCACCTGTCGTCGTCCTCTCTTTGGCATATCTACAAAACCAAAAGAAAAAGGTGAGGAGGAGACATAACACTTTACCCTCCATTTTTTCTTCCTAGCAAGAGTCTTCCATCGAGGCACCGGCTGCGGAAGCGCTAAACTAGGGAAGATAAAAAATAAGGGCTGAGGAGAAGACGGGACGGCCCCATGATGGTCATTAGGAAAGAATGGGCTAGGAGGCTCAGGTGGGAGATGTCCCTCCATAAACTCCAACTCTATCTGCAAATCTAAAAGGGTCACCCTAAGGTTCGCTACATGGTCGCTAAGGTCAAGGGGGAAAGGTGCTCCGTATCCTCTCAACACCGAGTCAATTTCGCTCTCAACCACCCAAATTTTACGCCTAAGTTCAGCCATATGCTCGAGGTGGCGAATACGGGCCTGCCTTAATGTATCCTAGTCACGGTAAGGATTTTCCTCAGGGGACTTTGAGTCTGAAGACAAGTCAACAAACTCAACCCCTGGAGGAATGTCTAGCGAACCTTCACCTACCATGAGACCTCGTCCCAAAAGCAAAAAAGGTTCACGTGTAAATAGAGGATTGCTGCAAAACACAAAGGAATGGGCTCAAAACCTCTAGAATTGCACTCTTGAATTCATAGAACGCTCTATAACAAATGTAGATACGCTATTAATTATCCATTGTTACAACCATAATTGCCACTAAATCTTCTATAGACGGTCTACAATGAGATGAGACTAAAATACCATGGCATTGTCTTTTATCCTTAAAATACTTAGTTCATTGTAAATGATATTTCAGTAAACTAATATTAATTACTGAAATGAGATCTCTATCATTTAGCACCTTGAACCAAACTAAAAGGAAACCATCATTTCACTTCTTCATCAGAAGCTATAGATGTTCATGTCTATGATTAATAGTCCCACTCAATTATACTACCGAGTTCCCAAGATGTAAGTATGGGCTAGTCCGTAGGGTAAGCTGGTAACGAACAAGTCAAAGAACTCAAATAATACAATAAGTTAGAATACTAACCACTCAGAATTGAGATTGAATTGACCTATAGTCAACTAAATGATATGACTAGAATAGATAATAACGGTATGTTTACTTATCCTATCTATTGTCAATATCGGTCCAGTCCGATGTAACAAATACATCTGATCTTATCTACTTTGCTAATGTTCTCGAAAGAACATAACACTACAATGTGTAAGTAGATTATATCGTAGATTGGCAAGTCAGTGTAAATACTCTGCACTGACTAATCTGAGGACTAACTTATATTTGAAACATATAATCATATTTATATTCCACTGTGATTACGTCACTATAAATACGATTAGCTATATGCTCGGGATTTAACAGAAGTTTATATTAAACAAATAATCATGAAAATAAAACATATGAGCAAAGTGATTGACCAAGTCAAAAAATGATTTCTATTCTTTAATTGATAATAAAATGAGATTACAAAGAAACTGGGTTTTAATTAGGGCATAAAACCCCAACAAACTCCCACATGAACTAATTGAAACTAATTCCTTAATTCTACTAATACCATTTCTTTGATATGCTTATCAAATGTAGCTTTTGGCAATGTCTTCGTAAATGGATTTGCAAGAATGTCTTCAGATCCAATCTTCATAAACTTAACATCTCCCATGGTCACATATTCTCGAATAATTTGATACTTCCTTTCTATATGCTTACTACTCTTGTGACTTCGAGGTTCTTTCGAGTTGGCTATCGCTCTTGTGTTGTCACAAAACAACACTAGCAGTTTATCCATTTCTGGAATAACACCAAGATCCGAATAGAACTTCTTTAGCTAGACTATTTCCCTAGCTCCTGATGCTGCTATGTATTTAGCCTCCATGGTGGAATGTGAGATTGCAGACTACTTTTCGCTTCTCCATATCATAGCTCCACCCCCAAGAGTAAACACCATTTTAGAAGTAGACATCCTGTCATCGACATCAGTCTCAAAATTTGAATCAGTGTAGCCTACAGAGTTCAGAACACCAGCCTTGTAGACAAACATATAATCCATAGTTCACCTTAAATAATTCAGGATATGCTTAACTACTATCCAATGTTCTGGTCCTGGGTCTGATGCCTGCTCACTACTTCCTCTGCATAGCAGATACCTGGTGTAGTACACAACATAGCATACATTAGACTTCCAACTGCAGCTGCTTAAGAAAATTTTCTCATTGCATCTTCCTCTTCAGGAGTTTGAGGAGACTGCTTCTTTGAAAGATGAATTCAATGGCGAGACGATAGACGTCCTCTCTTGGAATTTTTCATTGAGAAATGTTCAAGCATTTTATCTATGTAAGCTGCTTGAGATAGAGCTAAGAGTTTGTTCTTTCTATCCCTAAAGATCTGGATACCTAGAACATAACTAGCTTCACCCAAATCCTTCATCTAGAATTGAGTGTTAAGCAATTCTTCACATCTGACAATTTCTTAACATTGTTTCCAATGAGTAAGATACCATCTACATAAAGAACCAGGAATATCACTATTTGATTTGCCTTCAGTTGGTAAACACAAGGCCCATCAATATTTTGTTCAAAGCCATAGGTTTTGATTATTACATCAAACCTAAGATTCTAGGAACGAGAAGCTTCCTTAATTCCATAAATGGACCTATTCAACTTGCAAACTCTTCCTTCTTGTCCAACAACTTATAATCCTTCTGGTTGATCCATATAAATGACTTCATCAAGCTTCCCATTAAGAAAAACTGACTTGACATCCATTTTCCAGATCTCATAGTCGAGAGCGGCTGCTATGGATAGGAGGATGCGAATGGACTTGAGGATGGCTATCGGAAAAATAGTTTCCGCATAGTCCACCCCTTCTCTTTGGGTATAACCCTTTGCCACTAATCAAGCTTTATAAGTTTCGATATTTCAATCAACACCTCATTTCTTCTTGTACATCCACTTGCACTCAATGACCCTAAAGTCTCTAGGTGCTTCCACAAGATCCCTGATGGAATTTGAGTACATGGACTCCATTTCCTGTTTCATGGATTTGAGCCAGAGTTCCTTTTCAAGGCTAGCCATTACCTATTTGAAAGACAATAGATCATCATCACTAGTGTCACCAACAACAATATTGGTTTCACCATCCAAACCATAGCAAAATGGGTTCCTAGAAACTCTCCCACTATGACGAGGCTCTGTGATTGTTTGCTCAGGAACAGTGGTACTTTCTTCATTTAAATTGACTTGCATTGGTTGGACATGAAGAGTGGGAATTTCATCATCAACCCGTGTTGATGACGATGGAACATTGGTTGGATTTAAATCTTCAACCATTGCCTCTAAAGCTACTTTGTTGCATGGTTTGAAGTTTTAGACAAAGTCATTTTCCAGAAAAGTAGCATTCATAGAAGTAAACACTTTCTTTTTTGAATGACTATAGAAAAGTTCACCCCGAGTACCTTTAGGATAGCCAACAAACATGCAAAATTCAGTTCGAGGTTCTAGCTTTCCCTCCTTTTTCCTCAGGACGTGGGCGGGACACCCCCATATTCTATAATGGCGTAAACTAGGTTCACGACCATTCCAGCATTCTAAAAGTGTTTTGGGGATTTATTTGGACAGCACGACATTGAGAATGTCATTCGCGGTTTCAATTACATGTCCCCAGAATGAAGTTGGTAGAGTTGAGTAACTAAGCATGCATCTAACCATTTCCAATAAAGTTCTGTTTCGGCGTTCCACTACACCATTTTGTTGCGGAGTACCTGGGGTAGTAAGTTGTGATAAAATCCAAAGTTTAGTTAAATGATCTTGGAACTGCATATCCAAATATTATCCACCCCTATTAGATCACAAGATCTTTAACATTTTACCTAATTGGTTCTGAGCCATAGCTAAGAATTCCTGAAACTTTGAAAATGTTTCTGATTTCCTATGCATTAGGTATAGACATGAGTATCTAGAGTAATCGTCAATGAAAGTGACGAAATACTCAAAACCACCCCAAGCTTTTACATTCAAAGGTCCAAAAACATCTGAATGAACAAGTCTAAGTGGTTCCTTGGCCCTATCACCCTTTGCAGAGAAGGGACGTTTGGTCAGTTTTCCTTCTAGACAAGTTTCACAGACAGGTAATACGCTTAAGGTGAGTTCCCTCAAAGGCCTGTCCTTTGTAAGTATTTGAATCCTATCATAGCCAATGTGACCTAGTCTCAAATGCCATAAATATGTCATATTTCGTTATCGAGGGGTTCGTTAGGTCGCAAAATATAAAGCCCGTTTTCCAAACATGCAATACAGAATTGTGATATATTGAAAGGAATAGATATATTAGAACATGTGAAAGTCATAACAAATTGTTCTAATTGCAACATGGAAACTGAAATAAAATTTCTACTAAAATCTAGAATAAAAAATACATAATTCAAAATAAAAAATTTATTTCCGAACTTCAGACGAGCTCTTCCTCTAGCTTGGATCGCAACGAACGCTCCGTTCCCAACTCTAAGCTTTAAGCCGCCTTCGTCCACTTCCTCCCACGATTCAAGAAGCTGTAAAGAGTTGCAAACATGGTTAGTAGATCCACAATCAATAATCCAAATATATTTATCATTCTCTAAAACACATGTTTCAAAGATAAATGAACTATAATCATTACCTTTGTTTTTCTTTGCTAGAAACTTGGGGCAATCTTGTTTCCAATGCCCTTTCTCTTTACAACGAAAAAATTTACCTTTAACTTTGTTGTTTTTCTTGTTCTTCCCCTTAGGCATCTGTGCACTTGGTTGTGCACTCGTCTTTGTAGCCTTTGAAGGCTTGGGGTTGTTGTTTTGACCACCTTTCCTCTTGTTTCCAGCTTTCGAAGACGAAGCTTGGTTAGCTTTAGCCTTAGCTGGATCAGCCGCAACAGTAGTAGTTGTCTTCTTTTTTCATCCCTTACTTGATTCACCCATGATAGATTCAAAAGTATGAAGCTCATTCATGAGCTATGTCAGACCATAGTTGAGTTTATTCAACACATAGTTAGTGGTGAATGGCAGGAAAGCTGGAGAGAGACTGTTGAGGATTAAGCCGACTTGAGTTTCCTCATCCATTGTTGCTCCATGCAGTTCAACTTCCTGAAAGTAGTTTTTCATTTTGATTAGATGATTGTGAACATGTTGAGAAGGTTCCATTCAAGCAATGGCATATTTCTTGGTGGCCTCAAAACGGTCTGCGCTGACTTGGCACCAAACATGTCTTGGAGCTGATCCATGATTTCGTAGGCCGTCTCGACATTCTCCATCTTTGTCTTGAGAGTGTCGACTATACTAGTTAACATGTAGTATCGCGCCTTGTTTTTAGCCGCTTGCCAACGCTATACTTATCCCTCATAGACTTGGTAGCTTTTTCAGCTGGAACTTCTGGGGATTCATAAGTCATCACGAACTTGGAGTTGTCACCAATCAACACAATGTTGATCTTCTCCTTCCACTTAAGGAAGTTTTTCTCCACTGAGTCTCCATAGACAGTTGAGAAAGGATGGGAGTAGACACATCCATACTTAAAACAACAAATTATCAATAAAATAGAAATCAATCACATTTGCTCTATAAAACTTCTATTCACACAAATTTCATGAAATAGCACAACATATACCAAATATATGTAAGATATGAGAAAAAAATACCAAAAAAACATTCATATCTATATTTCTTTAGGTTTTTAACTAATCTATGATATCCTTGTCCCGGTTGGTGAGAGTAAAATATACCACTAGTTAAATAAAGTTGTAAACTTATTTAATAATGGACACCATTATTAACAACCTACTATTTGATCAAAATAGGAAAACAAAATTTCTTATTTTATGAGATAGACCCACGATTTTGATAATCATAGATTTAGTCCTAGTAGTCACCATAGGGGTGAGTCTAGTAGAATTTGACTTATAATTATCTATCTTTCGAAATCTAACATAGTCAAAATAACTAATGAACACCTTCCGTAGGGGGACAAATCAGAGCGTCTCGAGGCCCCATTAAGCAATTGAAATTGTTAAACCAATGGTGGAGATCGAATATAATTCTTAAAATAAGCTCATTCTAAAATTAAAAATAGTATTTTTTATTATTTATTTTAAAAAATTTATCACTATGGTTCTCCAAAAAATTGAAAAGTTAAATTTTTAAATCCAAAGTCCTATAATTTTCTATTAATTCAAAATGTCATATTGAAACAAATTCAATTAAATTAGAATTAATTTGTTGCTAATCAATATTTAGGTTTAACTATTATAATGAACCTATACAATTAAGTCCAACTAAGGCAAATGAGGCTTAACAATTGGGCTTGTATGGAGGAGGGCTGGGTCCAGTATGTCGTTCCAACTACTAAGGTCCCTTTACTTCCATACAAGTTCCAAAAGACAGGAATTTAAACCTTTGTTTTATTAATTGTTATTAATTGATTAGGCCCACTATAGTCATGCAAAGCAAATGGTGTTGGGTTTTATGCCCTTAGAAAACCATGTCGGACATGTAACGATTTCATATTGTCAATAAAAGTAGTAGAAATCATTTAGTTTGACAACCGTGTTGATTATTTAAATAATTCAAAAATTTATAAAATCCCAAACATATGAATAGTTACAATTATAGTGACTAGGTCACAGTGGATTTTAATTGTAATTATATGTTCAAAAGAACAAGTCCTAAGATTTGATCAGTGCATTGGATTTTCATTGATTAGGCAATCTACGATATGATCTACTTACACGTTCGGGGTGTGATGTCTTGTCTAAGGCATTGACCAAGTAGATAAGATCGGATGTATTTGGTTACATTGGACTAGGACTGATATTGATTATTGATTGATAAATAAGTATCGTTGTTATCAAATGTAATCAATGTCACAACATTGACCATAGGTTAATTCGATCTTAATTCTACGTGATAATATTCTGATAATTACATTATTTAAATCTTTTGACTTGTTCGTTACCAGATTACCCTATGGTCTAGCCTATACTTACATCTTGGACATTTAGTGGTGAAATTGAGTGTGAGTATTATTCATAGATATGAAATCTATAACTACTGTATGAGAAGTGAAAAAATGATTTCCTTAATTGCTTTGTTCAAAAGGTTAAATGATTGAGATCTCATTTTTGTGATTAAGTTTACGAAAATATCATGTATAAGGAAATTTGTGGGAGTTGAGGATCAAATTTTCTCTAAAAGTCTCTAACCATTTCACTTTTTCTCTGTTCGCAGGGTATCTTAACCATGAGCCATGGTTGGTGGTGCTGAGGAAATAGAGGCCAAACATGCCGAGGAGATCAAGGGATGCAAGGAGAAGATTAAGGCAGCTTAAGAAAAAGTCGCCAGTCTAACCGAGGAGTTGAAGAGGAGCTGGCCAAAGCTGTTGCTGCCAAAGAAAAGTTTTAGGAGGCTTTGGAGAACAACTTCAATGAAGCAACCAAACTCCAAGAGGACCTGACCGCCAGCATGAAGGAGGCTATCGAGCTAGAGGACTGGGTCAAGCTGCTCGAGGAAACCAATTCTCAAAACCTGGAGAGGTTTAGAGGAGCAACCTTCAACTACTTCTATCTGTTTTGGAAGATGAGGCAAGTCGAGCTGGGGAAGTGCGCTGATCGCCTGGAAGAGGAAATGAAAGCTTAGGAATCTCCTGAAATTTCCTTGGCGAGAGGCGTAGACGGAGCCAAAGAAGATGTAGGGACAATTGTCGACCAGCACCCTCAGCAAGACCCTCCTCCACCCACACAATAATTCATGATTTATTTTTTTAACTTTGTAACTAAAATATGCGAACATTGGTTCGTAACGTTGAGACAATTTTGCTGCATAATGCAGCTTTTATTTTAATTTTAATTACATCTGAGCAGCAACTGCTCACGGTGTAAAGACATTTCATTATGCTATTATAATATTTTTATTACTATTATAACATCTGTTTGTATGACCGAACTTAGCATAACACTTTGTCTAGATTTTGCAAAATTTATCTAAATTTTTTGAAAAATACTCTAAGTGTCATAGTATGCTTTCCCTTATTTTGCTCATGTGTTTACATATGCTTGTTGATATGCTTTGCTCACTTAGAATCTTATATGCCCCCCAAGTGATCGAGGAGTTCAAGGTTCTCGGTCACTTGCCATGACCATGTCCCGTTCGAACATTACTGCTTGCGTACTTATAAAAAATTAACGATGATATAGCAATACAACACACGTAATGAGAAAATACTTGTAATAAATACAATAATTGGCGAGAATAATTGGCTGTGCACAATTCCTTTTATTTCTCGTAATAAAATGGACAAAATCGTGTCTGTACGAGTGATACGGAATTGATCTTACACTTATAAGCGACCAATCATTTAAATGACTAGCCCTTGTTCATAAACTTGTAAAAAGTAAAATTAATACAAGCCAATTCTTTAAAAAGAATTGTTTATTGATAATACTTGCCCTGATGTTCTCCATTCCAATAGTGAGGAATGAGATCTCCATTTAAGCGAGCAAGTTTATATATGCCTGGTTGAAGGATTTCTTCAATTTGATACGGACCTTCCCAGTTTGGTCCGAGCACTCTGGCAGCCTGATCACGAGTGTTGAGAAAACTCTTCTAAGTACCAAATCCACCACGTTAAACTTTCTTTCACGTACTTTAGAGTTAAAATATCGAGTGACCTTTTTTTGGTAACCTTCTACTCGAAGTTGAGCCTGCTCGCGCCTTTCGTTGACTAAGTCCAAAGACTCCATCAATAATTGGTCATTAGTGTTATGGTCGTATGTTAGACTTCTATGTGATAGTGGATTTAACTCAGCAGGAAACATGGCTTCATACCCATAGGCCAAGGAAAATGGCGTATGGCTTGTTGTTGTTCAGTGGGATGTTGTATATGACCAGAGTACTTCTGGTAATTGTTCTGGCCACGCCCTTTTTGCTTCTTCGACCCTTTTCTTCAGTTTGTCCTTTAGAGTCTTGTTGACAGCCTCAACTTGTCCATTTTCCTGTGGATGTGCTACCGATGAAAAACTTTCCATAATTCCATGCCTTTCGCAGAAATCAGTGAGAAGATCACTGTCAAATTTTGTGCCATTATCTGAGACCATTTTCCTTGGAAACCCATACCGACATATGATGTTCTTGACAAAATAATCCAATACTTTCTTGGTCGTTATTGTTGTGAGTGGCTAAGCTTCGAACCACTTTGTAAAGTAGTCAACAACAACCACTGCATACTCGACATTCCCTTTTCCTGCAGGTAAAGACTCGATTAGATCAATCCCTCACATCGCGAATGGACACAGGCTTTGCATTTGTTTGAGCTCATTTAGGGCTACTTGCGGTATCTTGGAAAACCTTTGGCATTTGTCACATTTTTTAATGAAGTCCATAGAGTCTTCACTCATGGTAGGCCAGAAATACCCTTGCCTTAGAACCTTTTTCGACAAACTCTACCCCCTAGCGTGATCTCCATAGAAACCTTTATGGGCCTCTTGCATCAGTTCCTTGGCTTTCTCCTTAGAAACACACCGTAACAAAGGCATTAGGTATCCTCTTCTGTACAAAATTCCGTCGACCAGAATAAATCGAGTCGATTGTCTTTGAAGCGTCCTCGCTTTGTTTCTTTCCCCTGGCAGCAATCCTTGTTCGAGATATTCAATGATGGGCGTCACCCACGTGTCTGTCGCTTGAATCACTAGTGAGGATTCTTCCATTTGAATGCTCGGTACTGACAAATGTTCAACTGGGACTATGATCAAGGCGTCGACATCTTTCACACTTGCTAACTTGGCCAAGGCACCAACATTTGAATTCTGATCACGAGGCACTTGTTGGAGAGTATACTTTTCAAATTGTGCCAATAAGTCCTTTGCTTTGTTCAAATAAGCAACCATCCTGAGACCCCTAGCTTGATACTCTCCCATAATTTGATTAAAGACTAGCTGGGAATTGCTATATATTTCCAGTGATTTTATGTCCATATCCTTAGCTAGTCTTAATCCTGCGAGCAAAGCTTTGTACTCGACTTCATTGTTGGACGCTGTAAAGTTGAATTTGATTGCACAGTGGAACCGATGTCCTTCGGGTGTGATCAAAATCAAACCTGCTCCTACATTGTGCTCGTTGGAAGAGCCGTCTACGAACATCTTCTAGGGAGGAGCTAGATTTTGACTTTCAATTTCTTCCATCGATTTGATAACTGGGATTCCGGTGAATTCTGTGACAAAATCTGCTAGAGCTTTTCCTTTCACAGCTGCTCGTGGAGAATAGGAAATTTTGAACTGCCCTAGTTCAGCTGCCCATTTTAATAACTGACTAGCGACTTCTGGTTTTTGTAAGACTTTCCGTAATGGCTGGTCGATAAGTAACACAATGGGGTGAGCTTGAAAGTAAGGTTGCAGCTCCCTAGAGGCCAGAATAAAGCAATAGGCCAACTTTTATATGGGCGGATACCGTAATTCTGCTCCCACTAGCCTCTTGCTTACATAATATACTGCTTTCTGAATGTTGTCTTCTTCTCTCATCAAAACAGCGATAGTAGCATACTCTGTGATTGCCAAGTAGATGAACAAAGTTTATTTTTTGATCGGCTTGGACAAAATTGGTGGTTGTGACATGAGGGATTTTAGCGCTTGAAAGGCATGTTCGCATTCTTCTGTCCATTCAAACTTCTTATTGCCCCTGAGTAGATTAAAAAATGGAACACATTTGTCCATTGACTTAGATATGAACCTACTCAGGGCAACAATTCTTCTGGTTAGGCTTTGAACATCTTTAATCTTGGTAGGAGGCTTCATCTCATTTAGTGCTTGAATTGTTTTGGGATTAGCTTCGATTCCTAGTGAGTTTACTATGAATCCCAAAAATGTCCCTGATCCAACGCCGAAGGAACACTTAAGAGGGTTCAACTTTAGACGATATTTTTTCAAGATGTTGAAGCACTCTTGCAGGTCCTTGATGTGTTCATTGGATTTTTTCGACTTGACCAACATGTCGTCGACATATACTTCCATGTTAATGCCGATCAACTCTTTGAACATATGGTTGACTAGTTGCTGGTAAGTCGCACCAGAGTTTTTCAAACTGAAGGGCATTACTTTATAACAGTAAAGTCCTGTATCTGTTCGAAAGCTAATGTGATCCTCATCAGGTGGGTGCATACTGGTTTGATTATATCCAGAGTATGCATCCATGAACGATAAAATTTTGTGCCCTGATGTAGCATCCACCAGATGATCGATTCTTGGAAGTGGGAAACAATCCTTCGGGCAGGCTTTATTAAGGTCTGTGAAATCCACGCACGTCCTCCACTTGCCATTTGGCTTGGGAACTAGTACGGGATTAGAGACCCAAAATGGATAAAACACTTCCCTAATGAACCCATTTTCCTTTAGCTTCTCGACTTCTTCTTTTAGGGCCTTAAATCTGTCTTTGTCAACCAGTCTTCTCTTTTGTTGTACAGGTGGAAAGCTTATGTCTATATCCAAGACATGGTTGATCACCGTTGGGTTTATCCTGACCATATCTTTATGCAACTAGGAAAAGACCATCTAGTGCTTCTTCAAAAATTCCACCATTTTGTGTTTCATTGTTGTCTCTAAGTTTTTACCGACTTTCACAACCCTGGTTGGATCTGCTTCTTCTAATTGGGCCTCCTCGAGGTCCTCCACGGGTCCAACGTCCTCTTCAAAATCCCCAAAGCGAGGATCTAAGTCCCTATCCTCACTTTGGGTAACACCCTATTTGGTGACATGTTCACCTGATTAGGCTTGTGTTTCATTTGTTACCAGTAACCTTTTCTCAGCTTTTTCTCCCGATCCGCCTCTTTTTGTTTTTGTCATCGAGGAATTATAACATTCCCGTGCTTCTCGCTGGTTTCCCAACACGTATCCAATTCCTGCGTTGATTGGAAACTTCATGGCCAAATGCCATACTGAGGTCACTGCCCGCAAATCAACGAGAATGGGCCTTCCAATCACAGCGTTATATGCAGAAGGACAATCAACTACTATGAAAGTAGCGAGTAATGTCCTGTTCACAGGTGCAGCCCCTGTTGTGGCTGGAAGCCTGATTGACCTAGTTGGCATGAGTCCTTCGCCAGAAAAACCATAAATGGTTTGGTTGCATGGTTCCAAATCTTGCACTGATAATTTCATTCTTTCCAGTGAAGATTTATACAAAATGTTGACCGAGCTTCTTGTATCCACCAACACTCGCTTGACCATCATGTTGATGATCTAAACATCCAAGACCAGAGGATTTGAATGGGGAAATCGAACATGTTGAGCGTCTAGCTCATAGAAAGTTTTTGATTCTTCCTTTGTTCGTGCTTTTTTGGGAGTTCGCTCCTCGACATTCAGCATTTCAATATCCTGATCGTGATGTAAGGTTCTGGCATACCTTTCTCTTGCCTTCCCACTGTCACCTGCTATGTGTGGTCCTCCGTAGATGGTCAACAATGTACCGGCAACTGGAGATGGCTATAAAGGAGACTAGCGTTGGCGTACAGGTGCCTGCTCGTTGCCTCCTTGAGCCTCTTGCTGAGAACCTCTAACTGCTCGCACATACCTCCTCAAATGTCCTTGTTTGATAAGGAACTCAATCTCATCCTTGTGTTGGTTGCACTCATTGGTGTCATGGCCATAGTCATTATGAAAACGACAAAAGTTGGTAGTATCTCTCTTGGATATATCTTTCCAGATTGGGGCTGGTTGCCTAAAGGGAGCAATAGTGTGACTGGCCTGATATACCTCCACTTGGCTATCGACTAGGACTGTGTAATTGGTGAACCTTGGCTCGTATCTATTGTGCTTTGGGCGCTTGCCATCAGATGTGGTCGGCTCGTTGCTCACCCATTTCCCCCATTTTTTCCATTATTTTTTCCGTTGCCATTGGTTTTCCCAGATCCATTGGCGGCTTTGGTGGGGTCATCTTTCTGGCCCTGGTCGTCTGTAGGAGACTTTCCTTCATTGGCGATGGCCTCCTTGAACTTGATATACCTGTCTGCTGAATCCAGACATTCCTGAGTGCTCTTGACTCCATTCTTTTGCAAACTATTCCAAAGGGATGAGTGGTGTCGTACCCCAGTAGTGAGAGCCATCATCTTTCCCTCATCCCCAACTGTCTTGGCCCCAGCAGCTGCTCGCATGAATCGTTGAATATACCCCTTCAGGGTCTCTCCTTCCTTCTGGCATATTTCGACCAGCTGATTGGCCTCGGTTGGATGTACTTAACCAGCATAGAACTGTCCATAAAACTCCTTTACGAACATTTCCCAAGAAACTATACTGCCCGGAGGGAATTTGAGATACCATTCTCGAGCAGTTTCGGATAAAGTGGCAAGAAAAATTCTGCACCGAGCATTGTCTTACACCTTTTGGATGTCCATCTGTATCTCGAATTTGTTAACGTGAGATACATGATCTTCCAATCCAGTGAAGTTGGGCAAGACTGGAATTTTAAACTTGCTTGGAGTCTCAGCCACAACAATTCTATGCACAAATGGAGTGCCCTTTCTCCGATCAAATTCTATATGGGATGTCCTGTTCCCAACCAGTTGCTGGACGACCTGATTTAAGGCATCTAGCAAGGACTGTACAACATCTGGCACTGCTGGAGCGACCAGTGCTGGGGGAAGTACTCGTCGTGCCTTTCCCTTCGATCATTGAGAACATCCCTCAGATCTTCTTCTCTACGCCTTTGCTCGCTCACACCAAGTTGGTCAAAGACATTGGGTTGTTTAGGTTGCCCCCAACATTCTGGCTTATTGGTCGATTTTCCATTGGCAGAGTTTCTGTCCTTTACCCCTCTCCTCTTGCCGTCGACCAGCAATCCTCCTGCCAAAGTCTGCCTCATTACAATCATGGCCATCTCTAAATTGTGACCTATGACGGTGCGACCTCCTATTCGCACTATTTCCATCTCTCCCTACTTGAATGTCTCGATAGATAGGTGGAGGCCTGCGTTGGTCGGGGACCCCTGACTGCAGAGCCAGACTCCACCTGCCTTCTGCTCCCCGAAGGACGTTGTCCTTTGCTCAGAGGGTTTTGTTCCTTATCCGTCTGGCGTCTAGGGCTTCTAGGATGCTGTCCGGGCCTATTCTTCCTTTGCTATTGGGTGATATCTCGACTAGCGCGAGAGGGTGGTTGTTGCTCAGGATCCTGGAATGATCTCTCTTGTTGAGCAGCGGAGGGTTGTTTTGGCCTTTGACGATCCCTTGGTTGCGGTGGATTATGGTGATATTGGGGATGCTCTGAATGTGGATTTGGTTGAGGGTGAGTGCTTGGTGGTTGATCCGGTTGGTAAGCAGGCACGGGCTGTCCTCCTGCCAATTGAATGGCAGCTTTCAAGGTTGAAGTAGCATCCCTTTGTCGGCGATCCATGTCAGCTTGCCGCTCATTCAGTTCTTGGCGCTGTCGATTAATCTCCCTTTGCTGCAACACCATTGTTTCAGCAACATTTTCTTGATTAGCTCTCAAATTAGCTAATTCCTCTTGCAACACAATCAAAGTCATCCGCAAAGTCTCAGAATCGATCTCCTCCTCTTCCAATTCCACCTGTGGCTCATCCTCAGCTACACCTTGTGGAGGAGGTTGATTTGGCACATTCCCAGAGGTTTGCCCATTTTTCCTAGTTGTTTTTGCCATTTGATCTTCTGAAGGTCTTGAGTTCAACTCTCAATGAAAGCACCAAAATGTTGACCCTTGATTTGGTCAACGACACGGAGTCAAATAAAACGATAGAAATTAGATAAATTCAAGTCAAGAAGATAAATGACACAAGGATTTATAGTGGTTCAGCCCCAAATGACCTACATCCACTTAGTGTTCTTATTAATGTAATGAGAACCTGCAATCAGTAAACATGGGTTTACCAAGTTTCACAAGCTCAACAATAGATACAAAGTATTGTCTAAAAACAATATTTTTCTCTCTTTGAGTCTCTAAAAAGATCTCTCTCATGAGCCCTTTGAGTCTTATTTATAGGCTCAAGGATTTACTTATGGGCTGATGGACATTGATTATATTTAATACAAACATATCCGAATAATAATGAAAATTACAATTATTACATAAATGCAAGGTCAAATATCTTTAGAAAATATCTAATATACTGCGACCAGCTATGGTCGCCTATGAAACATGTCCTCTGCAGTATGAATTCTCCTCTGATCGTTGGTCGACCAGAACGTAACCACTTAAATAGTCACGCGCATCTCGCGTGCGTACTAATCTTGCAACGTCATCAAGTGAATGTTTTTTTGGGTAAACAGAGTCTATAGTGGAGTCAAAAGGAATTAATAAGGTAGTGAAATTATTCGTAAATAAATTCACGGTGACTTATTGGAGCTTGATTTCATGGATCCATAGTCCCCGCATCACCTTTGAGTAAATCATCTAGAATGTCTCAATTAATTGATTTAATTATTAGCTAGGATTTTTAAAGTTGACTAGGTCAATTTTGGAAAATTTATAGAGATATGAGATTTAGAGAATAAAAGAGAATCTTTAGGTAAATTTATTAATGCTGATAATTTGGTGTCAATATAAATAAATAATATTAAATCAATGTCAAACTATAATTAGTTAATTTGAATAAGGATTTAATTAATTAATTAAAAAAATAAATAATTTTTTTTTTAATTTAGGCCCAATTGGGATTTAAATTAAAAATAAAAGATTGGGCCCAACACAAAGGAAAATAGGCTTTTACTTCGGTTTTTAAGCTTGATTTACTTCGATTTTTGCTAAAATTCGCAACCGCAGTAGTTCGGAGCGAAGTAAAAACTAGCTAAAAACCGAAGTAGAATCCCCACTTTCTACTTCGGTTTTTACATAATAACCGAAGTAGAAAGTGAATATACGCTACCATCCTGGGCACTTTCTACTTCGGTTTTTAGGTAAAACCGAAGTAAAAGGTCTACTTTCTACTTCGGTTTTACCTAAGAACCGAAGTAAAAGGGCACTTTCTACTTCGGTTCTTAGGTAAAACCGAAGTAGAAAGTAGACATTTTATTTTGGTTTTACCTAAAAACCGAAGTAGAAAGTGCCCGCCTTTTTCATTTAATATATATTTCTAATTATTTTTAAATGGACGGTTTCTATTTATATATATATATATTTTGGCCTAATTTTATTTAATTGATCTAATTAATATTTTTTTTTTTGGCCTAATTATTTTTCAACGATTTAATTATATGATATTACAATTATATATATTTTTACAATTGAAATTGGTTAAGAATTTTTTTTGAATGAAAATATGATAACTTTTATTAATTAAAAATGTTGTACATAAGCATATAAAATACAAGTACTTAAGTAAGATAACTAGCCTTAACATTAATACATTTACAAAAGACTAAACTTACAACTAAACAAAATAGGCTTACTGATAAATGTATGTCATCAATTTGCCTAACCATTCGTGTTGGATTGGCAAGAGGTCTGCAATCTCACAATATTGCGTCTTCCCACCAAACTGTAAAATTAATAAATATAAATTAATTTCATAGATTATCGATAGCAAATAAATTATAAAAAATGAACTTACTTTTTCTTTTAGGGTAGTCATTGCATTTGATGCCCGTACAAGATCTCTAATGTACTTCAAGACATAAAAACCACATTCATGACTTTGTGGTTGTCTTGGACATGTAACATTGAATATCTTTGTGGGATTGCCGAGTAATGCATTGGAAGAAGCTCTATAATATGCACTATTTAAAAAGAAAATTAACAAAAGTTATTAAAATGTAGTAACATGTAATATTTGTTGCATATTAAGAAATATTTTAAAAAATTTAAAACTTACCTCATTATCATTGAATCAATTTCTTCAGGACGTTTGTGTGATTTCAATGAATCTAAGAACACGATTTTTCCTTTTGGCATAGCAATCACCAACATCCAATGTTCCCTAAAATAAGAAGTGTATGTTAAGTAAAATAATTAAAATTTTAATATATGACTAATCAAATAAGAAAAGTTTACACTATTTCTTACCGTATGTTCCAAGGTATAAAGTAAAGTTGACCAACTCTATCCATGGTCATCAACCAATTCGCCAAGTCAATGGTTGATCGCTCTACATCGTTAACATTATTAATGCTAAGACGTTCAATGTCATAAAACTTGTAATAGAGACGCTGATTTGGAAATAGGGACTCCCAAATGCATCTGCAAAATTTTCTTTAGTGTTAAATATTTTGAAAAATTTCGGCAGAGTTTCCCCTATAAATAGGACTTCCCAAACCTGTAAACATTCAATGTCTATGAAAATTTTCAACAGATCACAGAGCAGTACCCATAACTGATTCTAAATTCCTATCATTCCAAAGAATTAGTTTAAGGGATACCTTAATCCGAATATCATTGCTGAGCCTCCAATCATATGCAAGGTAGCAACTTGTTCCACATCCTCTGAAGTTAGGAAGATTGACTCGCGATTCATGAATGATGGGTCCACTGGAATGGAGACGACTGAGTTTATTCCCTTAACTCTGCAAAATTCTCTCACCATAAACTGAAGGCTAACATGGATGCGATTCATGATGTGATCGGCAAATGGTTGGCCTTCGGTCAGAGTGTTTTCTGGATTGACGTGAGACCCAGCTGATGACAGATGCGGGCTAGTCATAGGAGGTTTTGACATATCCTTGGATGAACTTTTTGACATAGGAGGTTTCTTTTTTAGAGGACCCTACGCAACATCAAGTAAAAATAATATTAAAATAATGGACCAACAAATATTTTAATAGGTAACAAATTAAAGAATTCGTTTATACCTGGTCAGTCATAATTAAATCTTTTGGCCAAGGAAGGAATGCGTCATAAGTATCTCGAACATAGTGTATCTCCCCAACAGAACATGCGATTTCAGCATCCTCTTGTAACATTTTGGTGACTCGCACCCTCGCGTATTCGTCTGTCAGTTGAACACCATGAATAGTCAGTGGACCCACCCCATCAATGATAACACCCTCTGCCACCACATTATGAATATTATCCGAACAAAGTAACACATCCTGCATGTACGGTGTGTCATCCTGCATGTACGGTGTGTGGTATTCTTCGTCGCTCTGCTCGTCATCATTGTCGTGTTCATCCATATCATCTATCCCACCTGCTTGTTTAGCTTTTTCCTCCTCTAAAGCTTTAAGTTCTGCTCTAAGCCTCGCAATTTATGCATCTTTCTTACTAACAACATCAGCCATTTCTGTTGCTATTTTTGGTTTTCTTCCAAAGACGGACGAAATCTTCGCAAACGACCTACAATAATCAACCAAATTTATTTTAAAACTAAAATATTATAGAATTAAGTTAAATGCTACAAATAAAAAATAATATCATACCCAAGTGCTCTAACACGCCCTGGGTGCTCAGGTGTCCCTAAAGCTTGCGTTAGTATGTCATTCCAACCCTTTGCAATGATTTCTCCACTACTAACTTTTTCTTTCAGCTCATTCTGTGGAACAAACCAGTGGTCACTTATATCAGTGACTTATAAGAACTTTATCATTCCTAAATTACTTTAAAATACTTGCTTGAAACCACTTACAATTCTTGCTTCAATTTGTTTGTCCAAATCTGTGACAAGAACCTTCTTCTTTTCTCGTGCTCTTATCCAAACTTGGTACCGTTCTACATCTGCCACACCTAGTTCAGTTTTCTACAACATACAACAATTAAATGAGCTTGATCTAATTCTGCACGAGATATGGTCACTACTGTTCCTTTCCCTCGTAATCCTCTATCAACTCCATCCGAGTTATTCCGTGGTTTGCTAATTCCGATTGTGTCGATTCCAACCATGTACTCTGAACAAAATTCCACAGCTTCTTCTGCTAAATAACACTCAACCATACAAGCTTCAGGGCGATGGTGATTACGTACATATCCTTTCAACACCTTCATATTCCTTTCAAATGGATACATCCATCTCGCCCAAAATGGCCCACACAACTTGGCTTCTCTTACTAAATGGACCATCAAATGTATCATGATGTCAAAAAATGATGGTGGAAAATATTTTTCAAGCTTGCATAAAGTTTCAACTATTTCATCGTGCAATGCATTCAACTTATTCATTTCCAATTCTTTTCCGCATAGTTGATTAAAGAAGATGCACACACTTGTCACACTATCTCTAACTCTTTTTGGTAAAACTGACCCAATGGAAATTGGAAGTAATTGTTGCATTAATATATGACAATCATGTGATTTCATTCCAATTAACTTCAAATCTTCCATAGACACCAAGTTTCGAACATTCGATGAGTAACCATCAGGCACTTTCATCCCTGCCAATGATTGACATACGGCTTGCTTCTCTTCTTTAGACAATGTAAAGCAAGCAGGAGGCAAATATGTGCGAGCCCCTTTTTCTTCAGGTGCCAAGCAGTGTCTTATACCCATTTCAACAAGATCTAAACGACTAGACAAACCATCTTTGGTTTTACCTGGGATATCAAGTAATGTACCGATTATACTTTCACATACATTTTTTTCTATGTGCATGACATCCAAGCAATGTCTAACGAGTAAATCTTTCCAGTAAGGAAGTTGAAAGAAAATTGATTTTCTTTGAAAACATCCATTGACTTTTTTGTTTTTATTCTTCTTCCCATACCTAAAGTCAACTTTTTCTACTTCCTTAAGAATTTGCTCACCTGACAATGGAAAAGGAGCAATGTCTCATTCCACAGTACCGTCAAATGTTTTTTTTTTATTTCTGTCAGGATGACTTAAATGAAAATATCGTCTATGACCCATATAACACATTTTGCGTCCATTTGCCAAGCGACGGGCCCTTGTGTTGGTGCAACAAATTGGACAAGCTTGGTAACCTTTTGTGCTTAAACCTGATAGGTTACCATATGCTGGAAAATCATTAACAGTCCATAACAACACCGCTTTCAAATTAAACACTTCTTTTTTAAAACCATCATATGCCTCAACACCATTTTCATACAACTCTTTAAAATCATCAATTAATGGTGCCAAGTAAACATCGATATCATGTCCTGGTTGTTTTGGGCCTGAAATCATTAATGAAAGCATCATGAACTTCCTTTTCATCACCAACCAAGGAGGAAGATTGTACATAACCAGGAAGACAGGCCATTAACTATGCCTACTACTAAGAGATCTATGCGGGTTTACTCCATCAGCAGCTAAACCAAGACGAAGATGTCTTGGTTCATTTTTGAATTCTGGATTGATATAATCTACCTCCTTCCAGGCCTGTGAATCTGCAGGATGCCGGAGTTTACCATCTTTCACTCGTCCAGTCTCGTGCCATATTAAGTTCTTAGAGTGTTCTGCACTTCGATATAATCGCTTCAGTCGCGAAATCAAAGGTAAGTACCATAGCACTTTCTAAGGAATAAGTTTCCTAATCTCCTTACTTTTGTTAGGTTTGTACCGTGATAAACCACATTCTGGGCAAGCGTCCATGTCTGCATACTCCTTACGATATAAAATACAATCATTCGGACATGCATGAATCTTCTCATACTTCAACCCTATCAAACTTAATGTTTTCTTTACTTCATATGTAGACTCCGGAAAACAATTTTCTAGCGGCAAAATCTCCTTGAAAGCAGCAAAAAATTGACTGAAACACTTATCACTAACTCCATTTTCTGCTTTTATGTTATAAAATTTAACCATTGTGGGCAATCTTAGTTTATTACAACCACTGAACAATTGTCTGTCTGCATCTCTAACCATACTATCAAATTTTTCTGGATTATGAAAAAACTCTTGTTGTGCTTCATCAAGCAATTCTATAGGATGATCATCAAAATCATCTACACCTCGCCTACCTAATGGATATGGGTCATCATTTAATAATTCTCCATGCCAATACCATTTAATATAACTCATATCAAATCCCCGACAAAATACATGATCCTTTATCATGGTAATATTCCCCTTTACTCCATTACCACAATCGATACAAGGACAACGAATTTTTTGTGGATCACTACAATTCTTTAGGCAAAACTCTAAAAATTTGTTGAATCCATCTTGAAATTGTGATGTTTCTCTCCTCTCAAGCATCCATGATTTATCCATACTAACAACAATATTCAATTCCTAATAAGTTAGAAAAAAAACTTATATTAGGTTCTAGTCTTATAAATTATTTAAAAAAGTCGACAGAGTATCCTCTGTTTCTATAGCATACCGTAATTTCATAATTACCTATAAAATCAATACAAACAAACACAATAATCAAACATATATGAATCCATCATTATTAGGTTCTAGTCTTATAAATTTTTTAAAAAATTCGGCAGAGTATCCTCTGTTTCTATAGCATACCGTAATTTAAAAATTACCTATAAAACCATTTAAAACAAACACAATAATCAAGCATAGATGAATCTATCATTATTAGGTTCTAGTCTTATAAATTTTTTTAAAGATTCGGCAGAGTATCCTCTGTTTCTATAGCATACTGCAATTTCAAAATTTCCTATAACAACAACACAAACAAACAAAATAATCAAGCATAAATCAATCCATCCTTATATCACCACATCACGCAAATTTCCCAGAAAAAGTACTGTGGAACGAGACATTGCTCCTTTGCCATTGTCAGGTGAGCAAATTCTTAAGGAAGTAGAAAAAGTTGACTTTAGGTATGGGAAGAAGAATACAAACAAAAAAGTCAATGGATGTTTTCAAAGAAAATCAATTTTCTTTCAACTTCCTTACTGGAAAGATTTACTCGTTAGACATTGCTTGGATGTCATGCACATAGAAAAAAATGTATGTGAAAGTATAATCGGTACATTACTTGATATCCCAGGTAAAACCAAAGATGGTTTGTCTAGTCGTTTAGATCTTGTTGAAATGGGTATAAGACACCGCTTGGCACCTGAAGAAAAAGGGGCTCGCACATATTTGCCTCCTGCTTGCTTTACATTGTCTAAAGAAGAGAAGCAAGCCGTATGTTAATCATTGGCAGGGATGAAAGTGCCTGATGGTTACTCATCGAATGTTCGAAACTTGGTGTCTATGGAAGATTTGAAGTTAATTGGAATGAAATCACATGATTGTCATATATTAATGCAACAATTACTTCCAATTTCCATTGGGTCAGTTTTACCAAAAAGAGTTAGAGATAGTGTGACAAGTGTGTGCATCTTCTTTAATCAACTATGCGGAAAAGAATTGGAAATGAATAAGTTGAATGCATTGCACGATGAAATAGTTGAAACTTTATGCAAGCTTGAAAAATATTTTCCACCATCATTTTTTGACATCATGATACATTTGATGGTCCATTTAGTAAGAGAAGCCAAGTTGTGTGGGCCATTTTGGGCGAGATGGATGTATCCATTTGAAAGGAATATGAAGGTGTTGAAAGGATATGTACGTAATCACCATCGCCCTGAAGCTTGTATGGTTGAGTGTTATTTAGCAGAAGAAGCTGTGGAATTTTGTTCAGAGTACATGGTTGGAATCGACACAATCGGAATTAGCAAACCACGGAATAACTCGGATGGAGTTGATAGAGGATTACGAGGGAAAGGAACAGTAGTGACCATATCTCGTGCAGAATTAGATCAAGCTCATTTAATTGTTGTATGTTGTAGAAAACTGAACTAGGTGTGGCAGATGTAGAACGGTACCAAGTTTGGATAAGAGCACGAGAAAAGAAGAAGGTTCTTGTCACAGATTTGGACAAACAAATTGAAGCAAGAATTGTAAGTGGTTTCAAGCAAGTATTTTAAAGTAATTTAGGAATGATAAAGTTCTTATAAGTCACTAATATAAGTGACCACTGGTTTGTTCCACAGAATGAGCTGAAAGAAAAAGTTAGTAGTGGAGAAATCATTGCAAAGGGTTGGAATGACATACTAACGCAAGCTTTAGGGACACCTGAGCACCCAGGGCGTGTTAGAGCACTTGGGTATGATATTATTTTTTATTTGTAGCATTTAACTTAATTCTATAATATTTTAGTTTTAAAATAAATTTGGTTGATTATTGTAGGTCGTTTGCGAAGATTTCGTCCGTCTTTGGAAGAAAACCAAAAATAGCAACAGAAATGGCTGATGTTGTTAGTAAGAAAGATGCATAAATTGCGAGGCTTAGAGCAGAACTTAAAGCTTTAGAGGAGGAAAAAGCTAAACAAGCAGGTGGGATAGATGATATGGATGAACACGACAATGATGACGAGCAGAGCGACGAAGAATACCACACACCGTACATGCAGGATGACACACCGTACATGCAGGATGTGTTACTTTGTTCGGATAATATTCATAATGTGGTGGCAGAGGGTGTTATCATTGATGGGGTGGGTCCACTGACTATTCATGGTGTTCAACTGACAGACGAATACGCGAGGGTGCGAGTCACCAAAATGTTACAAGAGGATGCTGAAATCGCATGTTCTGTTGGGGAGATACACTATGTTCGAGATACTTATGACGCATTCCTTCCTTGGCCAAAAGATTTAATTATGACTGACCAGGTATAAACGAATTCTTTAATTTGTTACCTATTAAAATATTTGTTGGTCCATTATTTTAATATTATTTTTACTTGATGTTGCGTAGGGTCCTCTAAAAAAGAAACCTCCTATGTCAAAAAGTTCATCCAAGGATATGTCAAAACCTCCTATGACTAGCCCGCATCTGTCATCAGCTGGGTCTCACGTCAATCCAGAAAACACTCTGACCGAAGGCCAACCATTTGCCGATCACATCATGAATCGCATCCATGTTAGCCTTCAGTTTATGGTGAGAGAATTTTGCAGAGTTAAGGGAATAAACTCAGTCGTCTCCATTCCAGTGGACCCATCATTCATGAATCGCGAGTCAATCTTCCTAACTTCAGAGGATGTGGAACAAGTTGCTACCTTGCATATGATTGGAGGCTCAGCAATGATATTCGGATTAAGGTATCCCTTAAACTAATTCTTTGGAATGATAGGAATTTGGAATCAGTTATGGGTACTGCTCTGTGATCTGTTGAAAATTTTCATAGACATTGAATGTTTACAGGTTTGGGAAGTCCTATTTATAGGGGAAACTCTGCCGAAATTTTTCAAAATATTTAACACTAAAGAAAATTTTGCAGATGCATTTGGGAGTCCCTATTTCCAAATCAGCGTCTCTATTACAAGTTTTATGACATTGAACGTCTTAGCATTAATAATGTTAACGATGTAGAGCGATCAACCATTGACTTGGCGAATTGGTTGATGACCATGGATAGAGTTGGTCAACTTTACTTTATACCTTGGAACATACGGTAAGAAATAGTGTAAACTTTTCTTATTTGATTAGTCATATATTAAAAATTTAATTATTTTACTTAACATACACTTCTTATTTTAGGGAACATTGGATGTTGGTGATTGCTATGCCAAAAGGAAAAATCGTGTTCTTAGATTCATTGAAATCACACAAACGTCCTGAAGAAATTGATTCAATGATAATGAGGTAAGTTTTAAATTTTTTAAAATATTTCTTAATATGCAACAAATATTACATGTTACTACATTTTAATAACTTTTGTTAATTTTCTTTTTAAATAGTGCATATTATAGAGCTTCTTCCAATGCATTACTCGGCAATCCCACAAAGATATTCAATGTTACATGTCCAAGACAACCACAAAGTCATGAATGTGGTTTTTATGTCTTGAAGTACATTAGAGATCTTGTACGGGCATCAAATGCAATGACTACCCTAAAAGAAAAAGTAAGTTCATTTTTTATAATTTATTTGCTATCGATAATCTATGAAATTAATTTATATTTATTAATTTTACAGTTTGGTGGGAAGACGCAATATTGTGAGATTGCAGACCTCTTGCCAATCCAACACGAATGGTTAGGCAAATTGATGACATACATTTATCAGTAAGCCTATTTTGTTTAGTTGTAAGTTTAGTCTTTTGTAAATGTATTAATGTTAAGGCTAGTTATCTTACTTAAGCACTTGTATTTTATATGCTTATGTACAACATTTTTAATTACTAAAAGTTATCATATTTTCATTCAAAAAAAAATTCTTAACCAATTTCAATTGTAAAAATATATATAATTGTAATATCATATAATTAAATCGTTGAAAAATAATTAGGCCAAAAAAAAAATTATTAATTAGATCAATTAAATAAAATTAGGCCAAAATATATATATATATAAAAATAGAAACCGTCCATTTAAAAATAATTAGAAATATATATTAAATAAAAAAGGCGGGCACTTTCTACTTCGGTTTTTAGGTAAAACCGAAGTAAAAGGTCTACTTTCTACTTCGGTTTTACCTAAGAACCGAAGTAGAATGTCCCCTTTTACTTCGGTTTTTAGGTAAAACCGAAGTAGAAAGTAGACCTTTTACTTCGGTTTTACCTAAAAACCGAAGTAGAAAGTACCCTTTTTACTTCGGTTTTACCTAAAAACCATAGTAGAAAGTGCCCAGGATGGTAGCGTATATTCACTTTCTACTTCGGTTATTATGTAAAAACCGAAGTAGAAAGTGGGGATTCTACTTCGGTTTTTAGCTAGTTTTTACTTCGCTCCGAACTACTGTGGTTGCGAATTTTAGCGAAAACCGAAGTAAATCTAGCTTAAAAACCGAAGTAAAAGCCCCTTTTCCTTGTTGTGACATCAAGTTCGTGATAGTCAAAGATATTCCTATTTTTTCCTATGCAACAATCACCAAATCCTTAAAAAAGGATTGTTGATGGTGGTTCGAGCAAAGGAAAGATTGCTAATACTATTAAACAAGCTCAAGGAGAAGCTGCTTTAAGCTTCTTCTTCAAAGAGCAAGAGAGGAAGAAATTCATACAAAAAAAACAAGAAGTCCATTGGCAAGGGACCAAATTCTACAAAGCATCTTGGAGTAGGTCCTGATTATAAGTACACAAAAAGGGGAGTATTTCCAACTGCAAGGAGACTGGGAATTGGAACAAGATTGCCCAGAACTCAAGGCATATGGAACCCAAGATAATTAAATTTGTCTTGGATGCATGTGATTTTAGAGGATGATACTTCGGTTTTAGATCGCTGAATCAAAATCTGCTAAACATGCATGTACCTTTTTACAATTTTTTAGCACCAGTAAAGCTATGAAGGCTAAAAAGCCACAACTTGGAATCTATCAAGGATTGTTCATATCAAACAAGGCAAAAGGATAATCTTGAATGAATTTTGGAAATAAAAATATTGTTTTAAGACAATGTTTATTTTATTCCGATTTTCAATGGAAATTTTTAATTTCAATTTTTCTTATTACATCAACAACAATTTGTAGTTACTTTCACAAGTAATAAAATCCTATTTCTTTAAATGGATGTGAATTGTGAGGTGGATGTATAAAAAATGGGTTATACCTATTGCAACTAAACGAACCTATGTTCTAAATAATGAGTTTTTTAAGGTAGCCAAATCTAGGATTGTTAAATGACAAAAGGTTAATAACATTATAAATGATGTACCTTTGGAATTTTCGCTTTGGTCATATTTGCTATGATAGGATTCAAAGACTAACAAAGGCTGGGCCTTGAAGGGAACTCACTTAGGGTGACCTACCTACTTGTGAATCTAGTCTCGAGGGCAGAATGACAAAGCGTCCATTCTCTGTGATAGGAGAAAGGGACAAAGAACCACTATGGATAGTATGTTGAAATGTCTGGGGACATATGAATGTACAAGTGAGGGGTGGTTATGAGTATTTCGTCACCTTCATCGACGATTTCTCTAGAGACTCATGTAAGTACCTAAAGCATAGGAATTCTGCAAATTTGTTAAGAAATTCAAAGACTTCATTGATATGGCTTTAAAACCATATTAGGTAAAATGTTAAATATCTTGCGATCTGATTGTGGTGGATGATACTTGGATAATCAGAACCAAGATCATTTAATTGAACTTGGAGAATTTTCTAAAGCAACTATCCCAAGGACTTCGCAACAGAACAGTGTTGCTGAGCGGTGTGAATCGCAAGTTTATGAAAATGTGTGTTCTATGATAAACTATTCAACTCTACTAACTTCTTACCTAGATATTTTCTGGAGACATACTACCTACACCGCATGTGACATTTTTTAAATGTTGTGCCATCTCAAAATCTGTCTCCAAGACACCACTAGAATTATGAAATGGTCGTGAACTTGGTTTACATCATTATGGAATTTGGGGGTGTCCTATTTATGTCCTGAGGAAAAAGGCAGGAAAGCTAGAACAACAAACTAAGGCTTGCTTGTTTGATGGCTATTCTAAAGGTACTAAGGATGGTTTGTTTTATAGTCCAGTAGACAAGAAAGTGTTTGGCTCTACAAATGCTACTTTTCTGGATAACGACTACATAATGAATTTCAAGTCTCATAGAAAAATAGTATTAGATGGAAAAATGATCAACTATTGTTCCATCCTCACCGACGCAAGTTGATGAAAACAAGGTAGATTTAGAAACCACTAATCCAAGTTGGAAAGTGACGATGCCTCGTCATAGTGGGAAGGTTTCTTGGAACCCGGAACCTATGAAATGGATAGTGAAACCCACAAGCTGGTTGGGGACACAAGTATCAATGATCCATTGGCCTTTAAACAGGCAATGGGTAAGTCTGAAAGGGATCTTTGACTTGAAGCCAAGTACCAGGAATAGAGTCTAAGTACTCTTAATTTGTCTGAGATCTTGTAGATGTGCCATTGGACTTTAGGGCCATGGGGTGCAACTGGATCTATAAGAAGAAGAGAGGAGCTGATGGAAAGGTTGAGACATTTAAGGCTCGACTCGTGGCAGAGAGAGAAAGTTGACTTAGAGAACACTTTTTCATCGATAGCAATGTTAAATTTTCATTCAGTATATTCTTATCCATAGCCACAACTCTTGATTAAGAGATAAGGAAAATGTACATAAAATAAGCATTTTTAATGGCTATCTTGATGAGACCATTAACATGGATCAATAGAAGGATTTAAAGTAGTTGGACAAGAAAGTCAGCAAGTTGAGTAGGTCAATTTATGGACTTAAACAAGCTTCGCGCTCCTAGAACTTAAGGTTAAATGAAAACATTAAGATCTGAGTTTCTGAACAAAATGCAGTTGACCCTTGTGTTTGGAAACTTAGGGAAAAAGACATTATGGTGTTCTTAATCCCTTATGTATATGATATCTTATTCATTGGAAACAATGTCAAGAAATTATCAAACATAAAGAACTGGTTGGAAACGAAATTCCAGATTTCATTGTAGCAAGTCGTGTTCTTGGTATCCAAAACATCAGGGATAGAAATAACTGAATTTTGGCTCTAACTCAAGTGACCTACTTTGGTGAGGTGGTTGGTCATTACTCTGTAACAAATTCTGAGAAAGGATGTTTAGCATCTTGACATGAAGTTTATTTTTCTAAGCAATAGTCTCCACAGACTCCTCAAGAGAAAGAAAAGATGTAACGAATTCCTTATGCATTTGTAATTAGAAGTCTAATGCATACTATGTTGTGTGTTGTGACTGGAGATCTGTTATGTAGTGGGAGTGGTGAGCAAGTGTCAGTAAAACCTTGGAAATGAACAATAGATAGAGGTCAATATCTTTGATGGACTAGAGACTATATGTTAGTTTTTTTTCTAGGTCGATCTTTGAACTTGTTAGGCTACACAGATTCAGATTTTAGACTGATGTTGATGACAAGAAGTCTACTTTTGAAAAAAAAAGGTATTTACTCTTAGGGGTGGAACTATGATTTGGAGAAGCGATAGGTTGTCTGCCATCTCAGTAGTTGTGATTTGGAGAAGTGTTAGGCTATTTTCCATTTCAGAATCAACCTTGGAGGCTAAGTACATAGCTGTGTCTATGGTGGCTAAGGAAATAGTCTAGCTGAAGAAGTTCTATACGGATCTCAATGTTCTTCCAGAAATGGATAAACCACTCATTTTTTCTAGTGACAGTAATGAGGCAATAACGAATTCAAAAGAACCTCGAAGCTACAAAAGAGCAAAGCATATTGAGAAAGCGCCACATTATCGATGATGTGTGGTGAAGGCATGATGTGAAGGTGATGAAGATAGTATTGGAAGGCAATCTTTCATATCCCTTTACAAAGATATAAGCAGAGAGCATAATTGCGAAGCCTGTAGAATGCATGGTTTTGAGAAACATGTCCCATTTTTTTAATAGGGCAAGAGGGAGTTTGTTGGGTTTTATGCCCTTATAAAACAATGCAGACAAGTAACACGATTTCATATTGTCAATAAAAGTATTAGAAATCATTTAGTTTGGCAACTGTGTTGCTTGCTTGTTTTATTACATGATTATTGAAATAATAGAAACATTTAGAAAATCCTGAACATATGGATAGTTACAATTATAGTTGTTTACCCGAAAATGACTCCTGATAACGTGGCAAGAATTTATTACACGTGGTTGGCACGTGGCAACATCAAAATGAAGGAGTGTTGTTCACTTATCGACCAGGTGTTTCTTGCCTCATCAAATCTCGCTATTAGATGCGACCAGTCTGGTCGCATGCTTCGGTTTATTTCCTTTAAAGATATGTAATCTTGTAATAACTACATTTATTATATTTTCTCTTTATTGCCTTGATACACTGATATTAAGGATAATTAAGGCCCTTTGGCCCATGTAATCCCCTTGAGCCTATAAATATGAATGAGAAGGCTCAAGGAAGGGACTTTTGAACCTTGAACCTAAATACTCATAGAAAGAACATAGTGTGATTATCCACCGAAAAGTTGTAATTCTCCTAAGGCTGGTGAAACTCAAGAACCCTAGTTCTTTGATCATGGCATTAGGATTCAACATCAATAAGAATACTAAGTGGACGTAGGTTATTACCACACAGTTGGGGACAAACCACTATAAATCATTTGTGTCACCTTCTTCCCATTTGATTTCATTCTTGATTTCCTTTTTGTTTCTTTGCCGTTATTTTGACTCCGTGTCGTTGGCCAAATTGAGGGTCAACATTCTGGTGCTTTCATTGCGAGATTAGTCAAAAAGTTTAAAGAAAATCAAATGGCGAAGACATCCAAGAAATCTGGACACGCTGCTGGCACTGCGTCGTCTCAACCTCCTCCTCCAAATGTGGCTGAAAATGAACCACACTTGGATTTTGAAGAGGAGGAAATGGATTCCGAGACGCTGAGGGAAACACTAGGCGTGTTGCAGGATGAGTTGGTCAGTCTGAGGGCCAATCAAGAAAATGCGGCAGAGACCTTGGCGCTGCAGCAAAGGGAGATTGAGCGTCAGCGCTAGGAGCTAAATGAGCGGCAGGCAGAAATGGACCGTCGACAGAGAGATGCCACAGCCGCTCTAGAAGCAGCCATTCAGTTGGCCAGAGGGCATGCTGCGCCGGCCTCTCAACCAGATCATTCATCAAGTGCACCACCACAACGGGCCCCAAATCCGAGTCCTCCGATCTAGCCAGCAAGCCCACAAAGGCCTGAGCAGCCACCTGTTGCTCAGGATGATATCCCAATTTAGGATCCTGAGCAACAACCACCTTCTCAGGCTGGTCACGACAATCCTCAGCGCCAGAGGCAGAATAAGGCCGGGCAGTCGCCCCGTAGCCCTAGACGCCCAAGGGATGATGAGAAAAATCCACCGAGCAGGGGGAAACGTCCTTCTACTAACAGAAGGCATAACAGGGGCCCCCCATGACATAATAATGCACGGGGACCCACCAACCAGCGCAGGCCTCCCGTTGATGCTCGGGAAATGCCAGCCAGAGGAGGAAACAACGTGACCAGCCGGTCGCGCCAAAGTCGGCCGCAATTTAGAGACGACCATGACTGCAATGAGGCCAATTCCAGTAGGGGGAATGCTGGTCAAAGGCATGAAGAAAGAGGTGGAGAAAGGAACCCCCCACCAAGAGACAATAGGCCTATAAACCATAACGTTGGGGGGCAACCCAGACAACATAACGTCTTTGATCGGCTAGAAGTTAGCGAGCAAGGGTGTAGGGATGATGACTTGAGAGACGTACTCAACGACAGGTGCGGGAGGCACGATGAGTATACTCCTCCAACACCAGTCGCCCCAGCAATCCTAGACGTGGTTCGGGCTCAAATTGATGCTCTGAACCAGGTAGTGCAGCATCTGGTTGGGAGCTGGACATCTCACATAGAGTACGACTGGAGGAGAGGCACTCCGTTTGTGCAGAGGATTGCTATGGCAGAAACCCCTAGCAAGTTCAAAATGCCAGTACAACCAAACTTTGATGGGTACGGGGACCCAGTATCTCATGTCAACAAATTTAAGATACAAATGGATATTTAGAAGGTGTCAGACGATGCCCGTTGCAGGATCTTCCCCACCACACTATCTGACACCGCCCACGAGTGGTTCTTTAAATTGCCTTCTGCTAGTATAGTATCTTGGGAAATGTTCGTGAAGGAATTTTACAGACAATTCTATGTAGGTCGCGTACATCCCACGGAGGCCTACCAGTTGGTCGAGATACGCCAAAAGGAGGGAGAACCTTTGAAGGAATACGTCCAGCGTTTCATTCGAGCAACTGTCGGAGCCAAAAAACAGTGGGCAACGAGGGAAAGAAGATGGCCCTAACTGCCAGGGTTAGACGGCATTCTCCCCTCTGGAACAATCTGAGAAAGAATGGAGTAAGGAGTACCCAGGAGTTCCTGAATCTAGCTGATCGGTACATCAAGCTCGAAGACGCGATCGCCAATGAGGGGAAGTTGCCTACAAAAGACAAGGGACCAAAGAAAGATCTCGCCAAAGCAACCAACAGATCGGATAAACCCAATGGCAACGACAAAGGAAAAGGGAATGGGAACGAAAGAAATGGTGGAAAAAGGGCGGGCAACGAGCCGTCAACATCTGAAAATAAACGCCCCAAAGGCAATAGATATGAGCCAAGATTTATCAACTATACGACCCTTGTCGAAAGTAGAGCAGAGGTCTATCAGGACACCAGCTCTAATGTCCCTTATAAGCGACCAACGCCTATAAGGAAGGATATCTCCAAGAGAGATCAAACAAAATTCTGTCGTTTTCACAATGACTACGGACATGACACCAATGAGTGTAACCAGTTGAAGGACGAGATCGAGTTCCTGATCAGGCATTGACACCTAAGGAGATACGTACGAGCCACAAGATGGTCTCAGCGAGAGGCTCAAGGTGGCAATGAGCAGGCGCTTGTACGCCAACGCTCGCCACCTTTACAGCCAACTCCTGTGGCAGGTACATTACTCACCATCTGTGGCGACCCACACCTCGTAGGGGATAGTGGGAAAGAAAGAGAGCGATACGCTCAGATCTTACGACACGACCATGACATCGAGATGATGAGTGTGGAGGATCGCGTACCAAAGAAAGCTCGAACAAAGGAGGAGTTGATAACCTTCTCCGAAGACAATGCTCAACACGTCTGATTCCCACACTCTGATCTGCTGGTCGTTGACGTCCAAATTGCCAACATGATGGTTAAAAGGGTGTTGGTTGACACAGGAAGCTCAGTCAACATCTTGTACAAGTCCTCACTGGAAAGGATGAAGTTGTCCATCAAGGACCTGGAGCCGTGCAACCAAACTATATACGGTTTTTCTGGCGAAGGGCTCACCCTGACAGGGTCAATTAGACTCTCAGTTATAGCAGGAACTATGCCTGCAAACAGGACATTATTCACTACTTTCATAGTAGTTAATTATGCTTCAGCTTATAATGCTGTAATTGGAAGGCCAATTTTGGTAGACTTGCGAGTCGTTACCTCGATATGGCACCTTGCCATGAAATTCCCAATCGATGCAGGGATAGGATGCGAGTTGGGAAACCAACAAGAAGCGAGGGAGTGCTATAACGCCTCAATATCTAAGGCGAAGAAAGGGGGGTCGAGGGAAGCTGCCGAAAAGGAGTTGTAAACGGCCAGTGATGTACAAACCCAATCAGGTGATTGTGTCACCAAATAGGGTGTTGCCCAAAGTGAGGATATGGATTTGGATCCTCGCTTTGGGGATTTTGATGAAGAGATAGGTCCCATCAAGGACCTTGAAGAGGTCCAACTCGATGAGACAAATCCGACCAGGGTTGTGAAAGTCGGTAAAAACTTAGAGACAACAACGAAATAAGAACTGGTGGAATTTTTAAGGAAAAACCAGGAAGTCTTTGCCTGGTCACATAAAGACATGGTTGGAATAGACCCTGCAGTTATTAGCCACGTCCTGAACGTAGACAAGAGTTTTCCACCAGTACAACAGAAAATGAGGCTGATCGACAAAGATAGATCGAAGTCTCTAAAGGAAGAAGTCGAGAAGCTAAAGGAGAATGGATTCATCAAGGTAGCGTTTTATCCATAATGGGTCTCTAATTGCGTGCTTGTTCCCAAGCTGAATGGAAAGTGGCGAACATGCGTGGATTTCACAGACCTTAATAAAGCCTGCCCTAAAGATTGTTTCCCACTCCCTAGAATCGACCAGCTGGTCGATGCCACTACAGGGCACGAGATTCTCTCTTTCATGGATGCATACTCCGGATACAATCAGATCAGTATGCATCCCCTTGACGAGGATCACACTAGCTTTCGGACCGATACAGGGCTCTACTGTTACAAGGTAATGCCCTTCGGTTTGAAAAACGCTGGTGCGACTTACCAACAACTAGTCAATTACATGTTCAAGGAGTTGATCGGAACAAACATGGAGGTATACATCGACGACATGCTGGTTAAGTCGAAGAAGGCAGAAGGACACATAGGGGACTTGCAAGAGTGCTTCAACGTCTTGAACAAATACCAGATGAAGTTGAATCCCCTCAAGTGTTACTTCGGAGTTGGATCAGGGAAATTCCTGGGATTTATAGTAAACTCATGAGGAATTGAATCCAATCCCGAGAAGATCAAAGCCTTGGTCGATATGAAATCTCCAACAAAAATCAATGATGTTCAAAGCTTGACTGGAAGAATTGCTGCTCTCAGTAGATTTATTTCCAAATCGACAGACAAATGCGTCCCATTTTTTAATCTACTTAGAGGAAACAAGAAATTCAAATGGACAGAGGAGTGTGAACAGGATTTTCAAGCCTTAAAGACTCACATGTCGCAGCCACCGATTCTATCAAAGCCGGTTGATAAAGAAACTTTGTTCATCTACTTGGCGATCACAGAATACGCTGCTAGTTCTGTCCTAGTAAGAGAAGAAGAAGGCGTGAAAAAGGCTGTTTATTATGTAAGCAAGAGACTAATAGGAGCAGATCTGCGGTATCCACCTATTGAAAAATTAGCCTATTGCCTGATCTTAGCCTCCAGAAAATTGCAGCCATACTTCCAAGCTCACCCAATCACAGTTCTGACCGACCAACCTCTACGGCAAGCTCTGCAGAAACCAGAAGCTACAGGCCGATTATTGAAGTGGGTGGTCGAACATGGGCAGTTTGATATCTCTTACTTGCCATGAGCAGTGACAAAAGGATAGGCTCTAGTCGATATCGTCGCAGAACTCACTGGGCTTCCAGACAGCGAGCAGCTGGAAGGGCCTGAAGAGCTCGAATCTCAAAGCCAAACTCCTTCTTGGAAGTTGTTTATAGATGGTTCTTCTAATGAGCACCACACAGGAGCAGAAGTGATTTTGATAACGCCTGAGGAGAATCGATTTCACTGTGCAATCAGATTTGACTTCCCTGCTTCTAATAACAAAGCTGAGTATGAAGCACTACTCGCAGGATTACGGTTAGCCGGATGCGTGCACATAAAGTCACTTGATATCTATAGTGACTCTCAGTTAGTGGTCAATCAAATCATTGGAGAACACCAGGCCCGAGGTTTAAAAATGGTCGCTTACTTGAATAAAGCGAAGGATCTATTGGCGCAGTTTGATAAGTACACTCTCCAGCAAGTACCTCGTGACCAAAATTCAAACGCTGATGCTTTGGCCAAGTTGGTGAGTGCCAAGGATGCTGACACCCTAAACATAGTGCCATTTGAACGACTATCTACACCAAGCATCCAAGCAGAAGGGGCCTCTTTGGTGATTCAAGCAGCGGATACATAGATGGCACCTTACATAGAGTACCCGACGAAGGGTGTGTTGCCAATGGACAGAAACAAAGCCAGGACCCTTCAGCGGCAGGATGCTAGGTATATCCTGGTCGATGGAATCTTATACCGAAGGGGATACTCAATGCCACTCCTCATGTGTATTTCGAAAGAGAAGGCCAAAGAATTGATGAGAGAGGTCCACGAAGGATTTTGTGGGGACCATGCTGAGGGGCAGAGTTTATCAAAAAAGATCCTAAGGCAAGGATACTTCTAGCCAACAATGAATGAAGACTCAATGGAATTTGTACGGAGGTGTGAAAAATGCCAAAGGTTCTCCAAAATTCCATGAGCAGTCCTTAATGAGCTAAAACAGATGCAAAGTCCGTGGCCGTTCGCAGTCTGGGGTATAGATCTATTTTCCCACAGGAAAGGGCGGCATCAAGTAGGCCGTAGTGGCCGTCGATTACTTCACAAAATGGGCCGAAGCTGAACCACTTGCAACCATAAAAACCAAGAAAGTGCTGGATTTCATAGTAAAAAACATCGTGTGATCGCTATGGATTGCGAAGAAAAATTGTCTCAGACAACAGCACCAAGTTTGATAGTGTTCTATTCACAGATTTTTTTGAGTGCCATGGAATTATCAAGAGCTTTTCTTCAGTTGCTCACCCTCAAGCAAACGAACAAGTCGAGGCAGTTAATAAAATGCTAAAAGATACTCTGAAGAAGCAAAAGGGGCATGGCCAGAGAAATTTCCTGAAGTCCTTTGGTCATACAGAACGTCCCATCGCACAACAACAAGCCATACCCCATTTTCCTTAGCTTATGGATATGAGGCTATGTTGCCTGTTGAGTTAGATCCACTATCGCATCGAAGAATAACGTACGATCAAGGCTCTAATAGACAACTATTGATGGAATCTCTAGATTTGGTCAATGAAAAGCGAGAGCAAGCCCAACTCCGAGTAGCAGTTTACCAGCAAAAGGTCGCCCGGTATTTCAATTCTAAAGTACGTGAAAGGAAATTCAATGTCGGAGATCTAGTACTTCGAAGGGTTTTCTTCAACACCTGCGACCAGGCTGCTGGAGTACTTGGACCTAATTGGGAAGGACCGTACCAAATTGAAGAAGTCCTCCATCCAGGCACTTACAAACTTGCTCGCTTAAATGGAGATCTCATTCCTCGCTATTGGAATGGAGAACACATGTGCAAGTACTATCAATAAACAATTATTCTTAAAGAATTGGCTTGTATTAATTTTACCTTTTACAAGTTATGAAAAAGGGTTGGTCATTTTATGTGACTGATTGCTTATAAGTGTAAGATCATTTTGTTGATCAGTCGTACAAACATGTTTTGTCCATTTATTACGAGAAATAAAAGGGATAGTGCGCAGCCAGTCATTCTTGCCAACTATTGCATTTATTACAAGTATTTGCTCATTATGTGTGTTATTTTGTTGTATTATCATTTTTATAAGTCTTTATTACGAGCAGAAATGTTCGAACATGTTTCGGTCAAGGCAAGTGACCGAGGACCTAAAGCTCCTCCATCACTTGGGGGGCATATAAGGTACCTAGTAAGCAAAGCATATCAACATGTATGAAAACATACGAGCAAAATAAGTGAAAGCATGCTACGGTACTTAGAGTATTTTTCAAAATTTTGTATTTTGTTAAATCAAACCAAAGTACTATGCTAATTTTGGTCATGCGAACAGATGTTATAATAAAATGGAAGTATTATAAAATAAAAAGGAAACCTTTTACATCGCGAGCAGTTACTGCTCGAATGTAATTGTCTGTTAAAAGTTAAAGCTGCCTATGCAGCAATAAATATAATTGGCTTGAAGTACAAATAAAAAAAAAAATCGACTGCAGCTTCGGCTTCATTCTCTACGCCTTCAACGCCAGTGGCCAAAGAGATCTCGGGCGAGGTTGGGGTTCTCTCTCTCTCTTCTTCCTCCTAGCGAGCAACGCACTGGGCTATTTCTGTTTGCCTCATGCGCTCAGAGAGATAGCTGAAATCGGCCCCTTGGTTGTGTTTCTAGAAATCATAGAAGCACTTGGACGTGGTGCCCTTGTACCTCTCCAGATTGCTGGCGTTGGTTTTTTCGAGATTGTTGATGCGAGCCTCCAGCTTATCAGCCTCTTGCCTGCTCTCGATCAGGTCCGTCTCGAGTCTTTTGGCTTCGCGAAATTTGGTGAGGTTGGACTCTTTGTACTTCTTCTTTTCTTCAAGGGCTTTGTACATAGCAGCCTGTTGTTGCTTCATCTCCTCAGCCAGTGTCTTTTTCTCCTCGAGCAGTGCTGCATTTGCCTTCTACGCCGCCTCAAGTTGCTCTGTATATTTCGCTTCAATGGCCTTAAGCTCCTCAGTGTGCCGTTGCTCGGACGCCTTGGATTGCTCAATAATGACCCCCAAGTGGAGCCAGCCGGCAGTCATGGTCAGCATTGCCTGCGATCAGAACAAAAGTTAAAATGACTATAATAGATAAAAAGATTGAGTCTCAACAGGAAGAGACAACTTACACTGGCAAGCTCGTTTAGTGTGCGTTTCAAGATCTGGTCGACATTCATCAACTTTGTCCTAGCCATGGCTTCTCGGCTGTGCTCGTGCCTCAAGATCCTTGTCATCTTGTCCTTGGCCGATTTTAGAGCGCGGCTCGATAAGTCATCCCCTATTTGAACAGGGGCAGCTGGCTATGTCTGGTCGACAAGAGCCGGTGGAGGAGGGGTCGACCCGACCGGTGCAGGTGGAGATTGCTGCTCGAGGGGAGATGGAGTTGGTGTTGAATTTTTCGAAGGACCAGCTGCTGGAGGGTCCTTAGTGAGGGTTTTCTTGGCCAGAGGCTCTTTGCTGCACTCCCCCGCGATGCCACCTGCTCGCCTTCTTCTTGCTCACAAGAGCATCAGGCGCACTGTAGAGGTCGAACATGTCTTCAGATGGCATGTCTGCAAAAAGGCAAGTACACGAACAGTTAGACAGTATAAATAAATGAGTGTGCTATGTCAAAAAAGGAAACAAAGGCAATTGTAAGTAAAATACCCGGGCTATAATTACTAGTCGCTACATTATATACTTTACTAGTGTTACACTCACTCTCTGGCATGGCGAAGTTTGAATCTAAAGTGGGAGTGTACTTAAAGTTGTCGTCCCCTTCAAATAAGTGACAGGGAATATGCAAACTATCTAAAAGTGAGAGATCAGTACCATTCTCGTTTGAGGATTCAAAGACAAGATCGGAGACCTTCTTCTCGCCCTTCCCTAAAGGGACCCGAGGAGCATCTGCTCGTGGGGTCCTGGAGGGTTCCCTGATTGTCACTCTAGTTGTCCTCCTCCTTGGGGGTTGTGACACATCTGGGTGCTACTCGGGAACTCCTTCATTAGTGGCACTCCCCACAGTGGTTTCCCTCACATCCTAGTGAGGTCCCAGAAGGCCGACCAACCTTAGATTGGCCTCTGTGACTAGCTCTTTGACGCTTTTTTCCACATCGGTCATGCTGGCCAAAAGAGCCGCTCGTAACTCCATCTCTGGAGTAGGGGCTGGTCGTAGCCATGGACCTGAACGACATAAAAGTTCTAGTAAATGTGTGGGAAAAGTTAAAGAGTTTAAAGCGACAAGAAAATGAAGAATTTACCTTCCTCAATGAAGGCCAGATTGTTAGCGACCAAGTCTGGCGTTAACAAGTACTCCTGGAAGTACTTTCCTACATTGGACTTGTAGGAGGTTTCACTCAGGAAAATGCGAGACGATTCCTGGTGGCAGAAATAGAAAAACCCCATGTTGTTTTGATTGGGGTTATACTTGAGATCGAACAAGTAGTTGATCTCATGAGGTGTGGGGACATGCCACTTTTTATGGCTGTAGAGGATATAAAGGGCAGGAAGTGTCCTATACCCATTTGGTGTTATTTGGAAAGGAGCGACCCCAAAATAATTGGCCACTCCTTGGAAGAATGAATGAAGAGGCAAGGTTTCCCTTGCCTCGATGTGATACCTCGACCAGGCGCCGAAGGCGCCACCAGGCAAGTTTGCCCGCTGGTCATTGGTGGGTCGAACTAAGGTTACCCCAAGAAGTCCTTACTTCCTGATATAATTGGCTATCATCCTAACTGTGATTTGGCTAGGAGGAGCAACGTACCATTCAACGTCTAGTCGAAGGACGTTTCAGAGTTGGGCTTGATTTTGGATTTCTGGATCAGGGGTATTTTCATCTCGACCACTGGTCGAAGGAATTTCAGCCCGAGGAGCAGGCTGATTTGAAGGAGGGTTGAATGATTTCTTTTTCTGGGCTGTAGACTTTACTCGACCCATGTTTTGAGGTGAGGTCAAAGGATTAGGGTGTTTTGAGAAAAAGGGATCTCTGGGATTGGCAGTTAAGCCAGCAGATTGTCATCAATTGGCCTCTCACCTCCCCACAGATCTTGCATCAAAATATGTGAACAGAAAAGGGGAGATGAGAATCTAATGGCCAAAAGGATCAAGATGTTTAAAAGTTGGAATAACGTTGCTCATGTATAAAAGTTAGGCTTTTATACGAACAGCATCATTTTGACAAAAAACACTACATTTCAAGCGAACAGTTTGGAAAATGGATAAAAAAGCAGAAGTGAAAAGTTTTTCAGGAAAAACTTTTCGACTTTGAAAGGGTGGGAAAACCCCAGTTTTTCTACAAGCTTAGAAATCGAATTTTTACTTCGATTTCACGCCCTAAAGTTATAATCCTAACTACCAAACTAATTCATTATCCCAGCAGAGTGTTATTTTCCTACCAAACTTAGCGCAAATCAATATACCCATTTACCCCGAAACCATTTTGCAAGAACTGAAAGGGATATTCAAGAACACAAAATTAAAAAATAAAGGGGAAAACGAGCAAAGCACAGCATAACAGAAAAAAAATCGACCAAAAAACTTACTTGGATGAAGGATTGGAGTGAAGATTTTAGAAGAATGGACAGGCGCACCTTGAATCAGCGAAGTTTTCTGGGTTTGTTTTGCTTAGTTTTTCAGAGTTCTTGAAGACAAGAAGATTGGTAAAAAGTGAAAAGTAAAGAAAATGGGTGTACGCCCTAAATATCCGCGAGTTATTAGAAAGCTGGAAAATGGCATAATTCAGTCCGCCACGTGTAAATCATCCACCCGGAGCTGCTGTTACAAGTCTCCACCTCCCTAGCCCGAGCTGATCAAAGAGTTAGCAGTCTACTCGAAGGCAGTGGATCAGCAGTATGGATATCACGAGCTAGCGCTATATCAAGCTCGAGGTGCTGCATAGATCTGACACTCAAATCCTTGTAAAGGCTACCACGCAATGTAAACGTGCACATATCAGACATCACGTGTCTATTCCATTCCTGAATTCTTGGACATGCAATATAAATGTGCGTGTTCAGGCACCCCACGACTGGTTTGGGCCATGCGGCCCATTATCCCCCCTTACCTATTGATTATATTACACCTCATTGTCAGGTTTTAGGAATTAATCATCAGTGTCACAGAGATGACATGATGGGTAAGAAGGTCACGGGATGACCCCCTTTACCAACGCCCAGGTATCCTCTCCCTATAAATACCAAGATCCTGGGCGTTGCAAGGGGCTGGCGTTTTTGTTGTAAAGAAACACTCTATAAGGAATACTCAAGAGACATCAATAATATTGGCTGGTGGACTAGAAGGATTTTAACCTTCAAACCGCCTAAAAAGGAAAGGAGTGATAACCTTCCCGCGATACTAATTTCACCAGTTTAGAGTTACGACATTTTCATAGTACGGTTCACTATTTAGCACTAATCCATCCCGTTTATTCGTATAATTACCTGTTGGCGAAGAACCACGTCAACAGTTTGGTGCTTTCATTGAGAGGATTTAGATTGGTGCTATTGCAGAAAGCCTGACCATGGTGGTTACCCGTTCAAGGCATGGTAATGAAGCGGATCAACATGATGGGCAGGAGGCCCACCATGCCGCCATATCCGATGAACAAAACACTGAGGTCCAGCAGCGACCGGGAAAGCAGCCAATGGGCCAGGGCGACACCGGAATTTCGGCACCCCGGCCGCCAAATCCAAACACAGATTTCTACACGGCGATAATGATGGAGAACACACAGTTGAGGAGTCAGCTATCCAAAGCAAACAAGCAAATCGAAGAGGTCGTGGCCCGGCTACCCCCTCTTACAACCGACGCTAATGTCGGAAAGAGGCATAGTGGGACTCATAAGTCCCGCTGAGATAACCAGTCCAGGCCCAGTTAATCAGTCAGAACCTCGACTCCGAGTTCTACCCCCATGTCACACCACCACCAGGAAACTGTGTTTGAGGAGTTTCCTAGGGACAATCAGCAATTCAGCTGATCGGTCCGAACCTCAACTCCTAGCTCGATTCCACCATCGAACGCACCCAGAAGGGCCCGAGGCAGCTCGCGGAGGAGATTTGGGGAGGGCTCGTAGAGACAGCCTGTTCTGGCCAGCCGTCCGGAACCACAGTCAGACCGCCGAGCGTAGGACACGGGGAATGGTAGAATGGAGCAGCCACGACCTAACTTGATCCGCCCGAACGGGACTAGGATCGCGTCACTAGTTAGGCATCCCCCGTCGCCAATAAGATACCCATCTCCTCTCCATCCAGTTCGGGACATTCCGGCTCATGGAAGTAGCAAGAGAAATCCTCCTTCTGTCGGTCCTTCCCGACGCAGCCGAGCGCACGGGGAAGTCTCGGATCCTCACCCTCAACAGCAGGCTCCGAGTTTTTCAAACGGGAGTTACTGGACCGGGAGTCACTGAAGTGGCATGTCTGATGAAGAGCTGCGCAATCGCTTAAGCTCGGCTCAAAGCCCTCAGGCCACCTCGAGGGCCGACCTTCGAGATCGCCTCAACTCACAGAGAGGAGATCTGGCTAGAAATGGTAATCGTGCCCGCCGAGGGGATGGTCTTTCGAAAGTACGTGACAGCGGGAGTGTCCCACCTAACCAAGCTCAAGCTTCGAGGGACAATAACCCACCTAATGCGTACAATGGGACTGGAGCAGTTGAACAGCCCCAGAACAACCAGGGAAGTAAAGACCAGACCCTAGAGCGTTTAGCTCAGATGGAGGAATTGATGAAGAAGCTCTTATCAGAAAAGGAAAAAGATGAGTACGACTCGGGGGACGAACTCGAGCTCTTCGCCCCTAGCATAGCGGCCACGGTGTATCACCCTGGTTTCCGTATGCCCCACTTGTCCAAGTTTGACGGAGACGGAGACTCGTCGGATCATTTGGGTATGTTCAACACCCTGATGATGCCCCACAACATTGGCCCCGAGCTAAGGTGTTTGATATTTCCTTCCACCTTGACTGGGCCGGCCAGGCAATGGTTCAAGCAGAATAAAAAGCAGTCCATCAGCTCGTGGAAGACCTTCTCTGCTGACTTCAAGAGGGCGTTCCGAGCTTCTCAAGCTGCCCGCGTCAAAGCCGACACCCTAGCGAACGTGAAGCAACAGCCTGAGGAACCTTTGAAAGCTTACCTGAGCAGGTTTGCAAACGTCGCGGCTCGACCCAAGGACGCTGACGATAGTTCCAAGCTAATGGCCTTGAGGACTAGGATCCTCGTTGGAGGCGGACTATGGAAAGAGATATAGAGGAAAGGCGTCAGCACCTTGGATGAATTCCTAAACAAGGCCCAGGGATGGATAAACCTGGAAGAGGCGCGAGTATCGGTCACGGGAACCAGCCAAGCCCCTGATCAGCTTGTTGGAGTGGAAACAGATGTCGTGAAAATGACTCAAACCGTTACACAGAATAACCAATTGGGTGGAGGCAAGAGAAAAGGGAGCAGCGAGGGCGGCCAGCATGACCCGAAAAAGAACAAGCCCGTGGAAAAATTTAAGCCAGTCTACACGACTTACACCGAGCTCACAAACACTAGGGAGCACATTTTCCTAGCAAACTCTACCCGCCTTCCCTGGAAAAAGCTAGAGCCTTTGAAGCACCAGAAGGCCAAGAGGGACCCCTCCAAGTTTTTTCGATTCCACAACGATATTGGCCACAACACTGACGATTGTAGGCATTTGAAGGATGAGATCGAGACTCTCATCAGAGCCGGACCCTTGGCTCAATATGCACGGAACAAATTCACCGCCAGTCAACCAGCTTTAGAAGCTCTAGTGAGTCAACCCAGGCCCTGGATAAATCAGGACACCCCTCCTCCTGTGATAGGAGGAGAGATATTCATGATCTCCAGAGGCCCCCACCTGGCCAGCACGAGCAGGGGTGCCGAGAAGAGATATGTCAATGAGTTGAAGGCTCATAACGGACTGGAGTTCGTCCCAGAGTAGCGTCTACCCAAACAGGAACGACTGGAGAGGCAACCAATCATATTCACCGAGGAAGATGCTAGTCACGTCCAGTTCCCCCATAACGACCCTCTAGTCATAACCGCCCAGCTCTCCAACCGGAGAGTTAGGAGGATACTGGTCGATAATGGGAGTTTGGTGAACCTGCTGTTCCGGTCTACGCTGGAAAAGATGGGTTTATCTGTCACCGAGTTGAAAGCCACCTCCATGATGCTGTATGGATTTTTTGGAGAAGGATTAACAGCGATAGGGACAATCGAGCTGGTAATTACCTTGGGAGAGGGGCCCCAGACTGTCTCTAAACTCCTCGAATTTGTGTTCATCGATTGTCTTGTTGCCTACAACGCCATTCTGGGTCGGCCTACGTTGATAGCATTTGAGGTCGTAACCTCCATTTGCCACCTCAGAATCAAATTCCCCTCTTCCACGAGGATATGCATGGTCCGAGGTGATCAGCTTGCTGCCAGGGAATGCTATAGCATTTCCATGAAGGGAAAGTCATGACCCGAGAAGCAGACGAAGACCATCCAAAGCGAGGACGAGGAATCTTAGGAAGTAGGATTTACTCCGGAGATAGAAAAACCTCAGAATGACAGGGGGAGAGTATCATCTTGAATAATGATATCGACCCCAAAATAGGCGAGGATAGATTCGAGCTCCAGGCCATCGAAGAGCTCAAGGAGGTGAATATCGACCCACAAGACCCCTCGAAGGTGGTAAAGCTCGGGAAAAACCTGTGTAGCGAAAGGAAGGCAGAGCTGATTTGGTTTCTACAAGAAAATCTAGATGTGTTCGCCTGGTCTCATGGAGACATGGTAGGGATCAGCCTGAGCATCATCATGCACACCCTCAACTTGGACAAGAACGTGCCTGCAATGTCCCAGAAACAAAGGCGCCTGGGTATGACCCGAGCTGAGGCCCTAGAGGAGGAAGTAGCCCGACTCTTAAAGTGCAGCTTTATCCGCGAGGAAAAGTACCCGATCTGGGTCGCGAATCCCGTTTTGGTCCCGAAGCCCAATGGGAAGTGACGCACCTGCATCGACTTTTCCGATCTAAATAAAGCATGCCCCAAAGATTGCTTCCCTTTGCCAAGGATTGCCAATTGGTGGATGCCACGGCGGGGCACCAGCTCATGTCTTTTATGGATGCATACTCGGGCTATAACCAGATTGCCATGAATCCGGAAGACCAGGAGCACACTAGCTTCATGACCCCAACTAACGTTTATTGCTATAAGGTCATGCCTTTCGGGCTGAAAAACGCAAGAGCTACGTACCAGAGGTTGGTAAATAGGATGTTTACCAATCAGATCGGGAAAAATATGGAAGTCTATGTTGACGACATATTGGTCAAGTCAAAAAATGCTGATAACCATGTCTCTGATATGAAGGAATGCTTTAAGATTTTAAGAGAATACGACATAAGGCTAAACCCCCAAAAGTGTACTTTCGGGGTTGCATCAGGGAAATTTCTGGGTTTCATTGTCAACACCAGGGGAATAGAGGCGAACCCCGATAAGATCAGGTCGCTACTCGAAATGCAATCCCCGCGGTCACGAAAAGACGTTTAAAGTCTGACAGGAAGGGTGGCAGCCCTTAATCGGTTCATTTCCAAATCTATCGACAAGTGTTTGCCATTCTACAACCTGCTCCGGGGAAGTAAAAAATTCGAGTGGACCGAAGAGTGCGAACATTCCTTCCTCGACCTAAAAGTACATTTGGTCGAGCTGCCCGTATTGTCCAAAACAAAAGCAGGAGAGCCTCTTTTTCTTTACCTAGCTATCACGGAAGATGCGGCTAGCGCCGTACTGGTCCGGGAAGAAGACCGGTCTCAGAAGCCAGTCTATTACATTAGCAAGAGGCTTCTCGGAGCTGAATCCCGATACCCGTTGATGAAAACTGGGAAGGACCCTATCAAATAATAGAGGTTGTGAAAGAAGGAACTTTCAAGCTAGCTCGGCTTAATGGAGAGGCGGTCCCGCAGACTTGGAACGCTATGCACCTAAAGAAATATTATCAGTAATACTTTTGTAAGGCTTAATTAGAAAAGCCACCTTGTTTTATTAGACAATGAGACAGTTTCTTCGTATTATTGTATATTTTTGTGGGCGAAATATTAGAAGAGCACGATTCAAGTAACCATGAAAGTTCCTTTCCTGGTTACTTGGGGGGCATATATCCTGGAAACAACCAGGTCCTAAACTTAGAAGTTGACTCAAGTTGATTAATCGATGTTTTTCTTAAAAAGCAAGAGATATCAATAAAGAATTAACGCGAACTAAGTTTTTAAAATCAATATCCTAGAAGTAACCAGGTCCTAAACTTAGAAGTTAATTCAAATTGATTAATCGATGTTTTTCTTAAAACGCACGAGATATCAATAAAGAATTAACGTGAAATAAGTTTATAAAATCAATATCCTGGAAGTAACCAGGTCCTAAATTTAAAAGTTGATTCAAGTTGATTAATCGATGTTTTTCTTAAAAAGCACGAGATATCAATAAAGAATTAACGCGAACTAGGTTTTTAAAATCAATATCCTGGAAGTAACCAGGTCCTAAACTTAGAAGTTGATTCAAATTGATTAATCGATGTTTTTCTTAAAAAGCACGAGATATCAATAAAGAATTAAAGCGAACTAAGTTTTTAAAATCAATATCCTAGAAGTAACCAGGTCCTAAACTTAGAAGTTGATTCAAGTTGATTAATCGATGTTTTCCTTAAAAAGCATGAGATATCAATAAAGAATTAACGCGAACTAAGTTTTTAAAATCAATATCCTGGAAGTAACCAGGTCCTAAACTTAGAAGTTGATTCAAATTGATTAATCGATGTTTTTCTTAAAAAGCACGAGATATCAATAAAGAATTAACATGAACTAAGTTTTTAAAGTCAATGTCCTGGATACAACCAGGTCCTAAACTTAGAAGTTGATTCATCGATGTTTTTCTTAAAAAGCACGAGATATCAATAAAGAATTAACGCGAACTAAGTTTTTAAAATTAATATCCTGGAAGTAACCAGGTCCTAAACTTAGAAGTTGATTCAAATTGATTAATCGATGTTTTTCTTAAAAAGCAAGAGATATCAATAAAAAATTAACGCGAACTAAGTTTTTAAAATCAATATCCTGGAAGTAACCAGGTCCTAAACTTAGAAGTTGATTCAAGTTGATTAATCGATGTTTTTTTTAAAAAGCACGAGATATCAATAAAGAATTAACGCGAACTAAGTTTTTAAAATCAATATCTTGGAAGTAACCAGGTCCTAAACTTAGAAGTTGATTGAAATTGATTAATCGATGTTTTTCTTAAAATGCACGAGATATCAATAAAGAATTAACGCGAACTAAGTTTTTAAAGTCAATGTCCTGGATACGACCAGGTCCTGAACTTAGAAGTTGATTTAAATTGATTAATCGATATTTTTCTTAAAAAGCAAGAGATATCAATAAAGAATTAACGCGAACTAAGTTTTTAAAATCAATATCCTGTAACTAACCAGGTCCTAAACTTAGAAGTTGATTCAAATTGATTAATCGATGTTTTTCTTAAAAAGCACGAGATATCAATAAAGAATTAACGCGAACTAAGTTTTTAAAGTCAATGTCTTGGATACAACCAGGTCCTGAACTTAGAAGTTGATTTAAATTGATTAATCGATGTTTTTCTTAAAAAGCACGAAATATCAAGAATAAATTAACACAAACTAAGTTCTTACCAAGTACGCTAAGAATAAATGGCAATAATGGTAAAAGTAGATTAAAATGACAAATTAGAAAAACCCATTGTCTCGAGGAGAAAAACCTCGTGGTAAAAAATTACAAATAAAAATAAAAATAAAAATTCTAGGCCCCCCCAGGCCGTTCCGTTGAGGTCACCCCTTCGATCTCCTGCTCGCCTGCAGCGGAAGTCTCCCCGGTCTCAGAGGGCGCCTCCTGTTGAAGGCGAGCCTTGAACTTCTCGAGGAAAGGCTCCCACACCTCTGGTGCCAGGAAGGAGAAATCGCCATCCTGGTTGAAGGCCTAGCAATGATAGACCATGGCTTCCATGGAGGAGCTGGAAGATGCCCTCTCTGCAACAAGGGCGGCCTTGGCCTCCTCAAGCCAGCCTGTGCAGCCTCGAGATAGGTTTTCGCCGTGGCCAAGGCCCCCTGTGCAGCTTTCAGACCAGCCTTCGCGGCGGCCAGTGCGACCTGCGCAGCCTTTTCGCTTTCCTTGGCAGCCGTCAAGGCAGCCTTGGCATCTCTCTCCTACTGTAGTGCAGATGCGAGAGCGGCCTGAGCGGTTTGGAACTCGCCCTTGATCTCGTCAAACCTGGTCTTGGATTGAGCTATGTTGCGGTGTAGAGCCAAAGCCGCCTGCAAATGAAAATATAGTAAGGCATGTGCTAAAGAGAAAGCAGAGAAAATTGACTAAGTTAACTAGGCAACCTTATCGTGAGGTTCATCCCCAGCGAAGACTCCATGACATTCTCGGGGCTCCTTGTCTCGATCTCCTGCATGTCCCTCAGGGTGGCGTTGTAATAATGCTCCTCCGTGTAGCTTGCGGTCTCGTAGACTGTCCCTCAGAAGGCCTCGGGGAGTTTCTCCAAAGCCTGAGTGTTAACTGGTATACGCACGGTGGGAGTGGGAGCTGGCGGGGTTCCAGTTGGTGTCTCCTAGTCCCGAGCAGGGATAGGAGGTCGCAGAGGAGGTGGAGGCATGTTCTCCACTGCTGCAGGGCCCTGGCTCCTCCCCTTAGCGGGAGACTTATTGACGGTCCAGGGATGAGTCTTCTTGGTAAACCAGGGCTTCTTGACCAGAGGCCCGGACGATCCGGAAGGAGGATTCCCCCCCTGGAAGATGGACCACAGGGCGTTGTCTTCGGGCTGTGCCATCTCTTCACCTGAAACAAAAAATAAGGAAGCGTTAGGACACATGTAAGGTTATTCGATTAGAAGAAAAACCTAAGGATATATTGAAAAGGTCCTACCCTCCGAGCTGGAGGATGAATCTATTGCCACGACCTCTGGCCGCATAGCTTCTATGGGGGACTCTAGGTTTATAACTTCGTGAATAAGAGGGGGCTCGAGGTCCGGATCAGCCTCAGAACTGGACTCCTCTACATAATGCCTAAGCCCTGGAGCGACTACACCCTCCAGAAGGGAGGGCCACGACCTAAGGTTGGTCCCGTACTCCTCTAAAAAGGTTGACCTAAAAGCCAGGGTGTTGTCTACTGCTACAGTGCCCCTAGGGCGACTCATGTCATAGGGTAACACTAGTTGATCCACACACTGGAGTAGAGTTATGTTAAGGTCTGGGTCATCTTGGTGGCGATGTACGAGCTGGCTTGGGTTAAACCTAGCGAGTCAAAGTTCTACGACATCCCTGTTTAAATCCCTAAACAGGTAAGGGTTACCTTGGCCGGAGGGGCCGGCTGCTGCCCCGGACTGGATCCAATTTGCGTCAGGGTCCCGAACAACCTCAAGGGCCCGCTTCCGACGCACGAGCGGCACCTCGTCTTCCTCGTCCTGCTCGTCATTCACCATAGCGCCCCCCTCAGGAATGGGCGCCAACTCGCAGGCTACTGGGATGGCCCGCGACCTCCTCAAGGCCAGAGTCTGGCCCGGAGAAATTAACTTGCACGCTAGCATTGTCTCATCAGACACGAGCTGCCGATAGTCTTTTTTTCTTGGTGGGAGCCCCGCCAAGGTCTCGTATTGACCCCCGAGGGTCACCGATTTGGTCGTCCTCGCAAAAATAGCTGCACGATGGTATTCAAGTCAATACTCATAGAAAGAAACAAATCAGTGATGATTTTGCGAGATAAGGATAGAAAGAACTTACGAGGACGGTTGAAGTAGTGGTGATCGCAGTTGCGAAACCCCGTCAACATAAAGAACTAGTCCTTGAAGTCGTTGGGGTGGCTAGGCAGCTCGATGACCATAGCAGAGTTGGGAAAACGGGTCAGGTAATAGAACCCGTCGCCTCGCCCCCATTGGTCCGGGCTGGCTTTGAGGCAGATAAAAATAAAGGATGTCCGCTGGCATAGGGACCTCTCATTCATGCTTCAGGAAGAGGTACCTAAGCCCCGCCAGCAGACGATAGGAGTTCAGGGGCAGTTGAAAGGGAGCCAGCTTCACGTAATTCAGAAAGTCCACGAAGTACTGGTCCAAAGGAAGGAAGGCCCCGGCCTTGAGGTGTTCATCGTTCCAGGCCACGAACTCCTTGTCGAGGGGCGTGCAGCTCCTCTCGCCCTCGAAGGGAGGTCGGACAACAAGAGCACCTGTCGCAATTTCGATATTATGGGATAGCAGGATCTTGTTGACCCTCCCTTGGGTCGTAACATTCGAGACTATCCTCTCGGCCTCGAAGAAGGCATCAGGTCCCACCTCGACCTATTTCTCCACGGTGGGACCAAAGTGGGGGATTAGAGATTCGGCCGCTATTTCTTTCCCCTTGCGGGCCTGCTGGGATGATGAGCCGGCGGTGCTTTTTTTGGGCATGTTCTTCCTGGGCCCCATCTGGTCGCCTAGCAAACAAAGATGAAGAAATTTTAGATAGGCGGCCTAAAAATAGAAAAGGGAATCTAGCGCAAGAAGTGATTTTGTGCATGGGCTGAGGTAATCTCAGCCCGCGGTGCGTGAGGCCACGCGATGCTGTGATCATGCGCCTGTGTTTCCAACAGATCCCCGATTGCTCGGGATCTGTATGTCAGGAGGGTCAGGATAATGTTTGCCTTGGAGGAAAAGTTTCAAAAAAGCAAAACCGCCTAGAAAGCATGACCCTTAAGCTACCCGGTTTTGCACCCCAGAAACCTATTGCCTTCCCCTCTCCAAACAGGCATTCCAGAAAAGTTACCCAGAAATTATCTTGCCCTATACATCACATTCCTAAACATGTTCTCATATGATCAATATCCCTAGGATAAAAACCTACACACAAAACACCAGCCAAAAAACAACCTACTGTGTGCGACTAAGAAAGAAGTTAACCTAACAAAGAAACAGAAATATCAAAAAGCGCAACAGGCAGAGGACTTACAATGTTTTTGCTGTGTGAAAGTCGCAAAGAACGTAGGAGTCAGAATCCTGGTGAAGCCTTTAGAACTGGAGTTGCGAAAAAACCCTTGCGGCAAGAGCGTAGGGATCTTTGGGACGACAACCGAAAGAAGAAAGACTTCTGAGGTTAAAGAGGAAAGAAGATGAGGAAAAGTTTTTCAAATAAAAGGTGGCTCATGCGAAAGGTGGCCAACCTTATATATACGTAAAAGGCAAAGGAATAAGGACCGTTCGATTGCATCAATGTGAGATACGAGGGTCATAACTCGAGAGACGAAGCGACGACCGAAGATAGGCTAGGCCATTTAATGCAATTATCGGAAGACAGATCGTCGCCAACCACGGTGCTCCACGTGTCCGATACCTACGTAGTGGACGGGACATGAAGAGTAGAAAAAGAAACCTAAAAGCCCCCGCCGTGGTCACAGATGACGTAATGTGTCACAAGCAAGGGCTTGGGGGACAAATGTACGCCCTAAATATCTGCAAGTTATTAGCAAGCTGGAAAAGGGCATAATTCAGTCCACCACGTGTAAATCGTCCACCCGGAGCTGCTGTTACAAGTCTCCACCTCCCTAGCCCAAGCTGATCAGAGAGTTAGTAGTCTACTCGAAGGCAGTGGATTAGTAGTATGGATATCACATGCTGGCGCTACATCAAGCTCGAGGTGCTACAGAGATCTGATACTCGAATCCTTGTAAATGCTACCACACAATGTAAATGTGCACATATCAGACATCACGTGTCTATTCCATTCCTGAATTCTCGGACACGCAGTATAAACGTGCGTGTTCAGGCACCCCACGACTAGTTTGGGCCATGCGACCCATTATCCCCCCTTACCTATTAATTAGACAACACCTCATTGTCAGTGTTATCCCAAAAATTTGAAAAGAATGACGTGGCAGTAAAATTGGCACATGGCATGAGTTAGTGGGGTGATCTGGCTTAGCAATGGCCCAATACATCAGTTAAGGAATTGGACAGATAGTCAAGCCAAATACATCCGACCGAAGAGAATATTTGGTCTAAGGGTTGCTTGGCTCGGACCTTAGTTTAAGGACCCTAATAATTGAATTGGAGCCAAGTCCAAGAAGTTGAAGGGGAGGTTTGGATTTTGGTTCAAAGGATAAAAGCAATAGGTCCGATCGGACCTAAGCTTAGGGGACCTCTTGTTAGGTGTGGCTCGAATGAGTTCAAAGAGAATGACCAAGGCTCAAGTTTTACTCAAGGGGAAAGCCACATAATGGCCGATCGGGTATGATGTGAAAGAGGTATACTTGGGCTTGAATGAGGTGAGAAGGAGGAAAAGTATACCTCGGACCACCTTGGTCCGAGGAGAAGATGTTGAAGTTCGATCGAGCTTTGGTTGAAAAGGAGAGGCTCGGACCATTTTTGGTCCGAGGAGAATGGGACTATGTCCGATCGGACATACTCATAAGAGAGGTACCTTGACCATTTTGGTCCAAGGAGATGATATGTAAAAGGTGGCTCGGACCACCTTGGTCTGAGGAGAAGAGTCCAAGGTCCGATCGGACCTTGGTTGAACAAAGGAGGCTCAGACCATTTTGGTCCGAGGAGAGGAGCATTGTGTCCGATCAGACATGATGCCTATGAGGGGTGCCTTGGACCATCTTGGTTCGAGGAGGTGTCATGAAGAGATGGCTCGGATCACCTTGGTCCGAGGAGGAGAGTACAAGGTCCGATCGGACCTTGACTGAAGGAGTCAAAGAGGGTGGTTTGAACCACCTTAAGCCAAAGAAGACAACCATTGTGTCCGATCGGACACAATGAAGGGGTATACCTCGAATGTGCCCGAGGTAAGAAGCAAAGTAAGTATCCTCGGACCACCTTGGTCCGAGGAGAGCCAAATGTACATGACCTTTGGTCCGAGGAGAGCCATGCACATACCACCTTTGACCCACGAAAAGCTTGAAGAGTAATCAACATGCATGAGAGACTACGTCAAACTGCTCGAAACTACTTCAGTGAGAATTGGTCTAAGCATCCGGGAATCTCTCACTCTTCACTCGAATTTAGGGATCAGTTGTATTTTAAACATTTATTTTGTAATATAAATATAAGGTAAATAATGAAATATCCCTATCTAAAGGGGATATCAGTTGAGAATCCCAAGTCTATAAATAGAGAGTTGGGAGGATCGTAAAAGGATTTTTGGAAAAATCAAGAGTTAACCTGTGTTCTAGAGAGAGAAAGTGTTTTCCCTGAGAGAACCCCTTTTTGTATTCTGGAATATTTTACACTGAAGAAACTCAGTTGACACTGTTCATCTGATCTTGAGTGTGAATACAGTAATAAAATCTCTGAGTGGATTAGGCTATTACCGATCATCGGGGCTGAACCACTATAAAATCTCGTGTTATTTACTTTCATTGATAAAAACTGTCTGTTGTCGTTTATAATTCTCTTGAAGGCTTGTCGTAGTTGACGTTCTTACGTCGTTGGCTAAATTCATAGTCAACATTTTGGTGCTTTCATTGAGAGCCTGAAGAGAAGACAGACAGTCCATGAAGCATTATGGCGCCTAAGAACACCACCGCGGCCTCCAAGAGGGCAAGCACCTCCAGGGAGCATGCAAGATCGGAAGGCCCCAGCATTCAAGATCGTGAGAATGAGCCCAGGGTCGTGCTTGAGGATGTAGCTCCTGAAGTTGAGGAGCTCCAGGAGACCATGAGCGCGTTCTAGGAGGAGTTGGCCCAGTTCAATGCTAGGCAGGAGGCCTTTGCTGAGGAAATGGCCAAGCAGAGACGAGAGATGGACGCTAGGAGCGAGGAGATCCGTCGACAGCAAGAGGAGGCCGACAGGCGACATCGTGAAGCTGCACTTGCTCTGGAGGCAGCTACGCAATTAACCCGAGCCAACGCTCAAGCTGTGCCTGGGGTGACACCTACCCCAGAGGCAAGGACCACAGAGGCTGGTCATAAGAAAACTGATAGGCCAGGTAGGAATGGTGGTAACCCACCTGGTCATGAGGAAGAGGGAGTACGATCGCGCACTGCCTCTACCCAGAGGGGGAATTCTAAGACCCCCTCAAGGAGCCACAGATCAGAGACTTCCAGGTCAGGGAGTCATAAGTCCGGCAGCAAGAAAACACCTTCTGAGCAAGGACACAACAAAGCTCCTCGTGGCAAGGAGACTTCACACTTCAAAGATGGACATGGGCGTGATGAAGCTAACAGTTATCACACCAACCAGTCGAAGGAGAAGAATAATAATCGACGAGGAGGAGATGATCAACCAGCTCAAACGAGGAAGCCACCACGGCATCCCAACCAGCGTAATGGCAAGGAGCACGCCCCACCTAGTAGACCTTCCGAGAAGACTCGAAGTACGGTGTTCGACCGGTTGGGAAAGAACACTGCTCAGAAGGACCTAAGGGACGTCATTGATGACAGAAGGAGGACCGTTCCGGTCGAAGGGCAGGAGCCAATCCGTCCTACCAGCCGAGTAGAAATACTCGATGTTGATACGCCGGATAGGAGTGCCCGACCAAACGGTTCCGAGAGTGCGTCCCCAGCAATGGCCCCAGGCATCCAAGCCCAGCTTGATGCTTTAACGACGACAATCCAAAGTTTGTCAAAACAGCCAGTTATTGATCCGGTAGACCACAGAAGTGGTAGCCCTTTTTGTGCTAGAATAAGAGCAGCCCAACCACCAAGGAAATACAAAGCACCGGTATTGCCAGTTTATACAGGAAAGGCAGACCCGGTGAGACACGTTGGAAAGTTCGAAGATCAGATGGAGCTGCTTGGGGTGAGTGATGACTACCGCTGCAGAGTCTTCCCCACCACCTTGTCAGACACTGCCCAGGAGTGGTATTGGAAGTTCAAACCCGACTCCATCACCTCTTGGGAGAGCTTTAGGAAGGAGTTCTGCAGGCAGTTCAGTACTGCCCGAACCCCTCTTGTTTATGCCAACCAGTTGGTGGACATTAGGCAAGGCAAAGATGAGTCTCTCAAGAACTACATTCAAAGGTTTATGAGAGAAGCCAATCGGGCTACCGCGGTTGGAGATGAAGGGAAGATGGTTGCAATCTCCTCGGGTATTATTTATCGAAGTCCTTTGTGGGACAGCATTCACCGCCATCCAATTTCAACTTTACAGCATTTTTTGGACCGAGCAGATAAGTACATGAAGTTGGACGATGCCATTGAGAAAGGAGAGAACGGGTTGAACAACCCAAGTGGATCAGATGAAACTCCGAAGGATAGCGGAAATGACCAAGGCGGTAGTAAGAAACGTGGGAATAACGGGTCTGACTGCCGCAATGAGAACAAAGCTAAGTCAGGATCCAATGACAAGCCTACGAAGTATGAACCTCGATTCACCAACTACACCACTCTTTCGGCAACCCGAACGGAGATCTATCTAGCCAGCCATCAGGAGGTCCCTTACCGGAGACCCCCACCAATCAAGAAGGAAATGAGTAAGAGGGATAAGAACAAGTTCTGTCGTTTCCATGGAGACTATGGTCACGACACGAATGAGTGTAATCACCTTAAAGATGAGATAAAGTTTCTCCTCCGGTCGGGGAAACTAAAAAAGTATAAGGCAGAGAAGACCCAGGGAGAGGGAAGCAGCAATAATCCTGGGTTCAAGCGGAAACGGTCCCCACCTTTGCAACCTGAACCTGTGGACTTCACACTAGATACAATATGTGGAGGACCACATCTTGCTGGGGATAGCAACAAGGCGAGGGAGAGGTATGCTCGCACCCTTCGTCATGAGTTGGGGGCGGCATCCACTTCCGAGGTTATGACGGTGGAGGAGAGACCATCAAAGAACCCAAGGTATGAAAGTGAGTCCCTCACTTTCACCGAAGAAGATGCTAAACACGTGAGGTATCCTCACAATGACCCTCTTGTTGTGACAGTTCAAATAGCTAATATGAAGGTGAAAAGATGTTTGGTTGATACGGGAAGCTCCGTAAACATTATTTATAAGTCCTCTTTCGAAAAAATGAAGCTATCCATCAATGACTTGAAGCCATGTTCTCACGTCATTTATGGGTTTACTGGAGAGGGACTGTCACCAGCTGGGACAATAAAGTTACCAGTCACCACGGGGGAAGCCCCCAAGCATGAAACCGTGATGACTGAGTTTTTGATTGTTGATTACCCGTCTGTCTACAATGTGGTTATTGGTCGACCACTACTCACCAACTTGCATGCGGTAGTTTCAATTTGGCACCTCTCTATGAAGTTCCCGACCAGCGCTGGCATAGGCTGCGTCCAAGGAGACCAAAGGGAAGCTAGAGAGTGTTATAATGCCTCCATAGCTAAGGCAAAGAAAGGTGCCAAGGAGAACAACATGATTGTATGCGTTGAAAGAGAGGAGGTGGATGAGATGGAGGTAGACCATAATCTTGTAGTAGTGAACAATGAAGAAGTGTTGGAGGAGTGTGGTCAGGAGAGCACTCCTAGTTTAAAAGAGCAGAAGACCCCATCAGGTGATGAAGTCACCAAATAGGGCGTTGCCCAAAGCGAGGGAAGAGATATTGATCCTCGCTTTGGGGATTATGAGAGTGATGTGGGACCGTCCGAGGAGTTAGAGGAGGTCCCTATAGATGAGAATGACCCGATAAGAGGGGTCAAGATTGGGAAGAAGTTGAAAGCTGAGGTGAGAGTACAGCTGATAGAATTCTTGCGAAGAAATCAAGATATCTTCGCCTGGTCTCACAAGGATATGGTGGGTATCTCACCAACTGTGATCAGCCACGTGCTCAACGTGGATGAAAGATATCCAGCGGTACAGCAGAAGAGGAGGTTTCTTGACAAGGATCGAGCAAAGGCTCTTAAGGAGGAGGTAGAGCGATTGAAGGAGAACGGGTTTATTAGAGAGGCATACTACCCAGCTTGGGTTTCAAACCCAGTCTTGGTGCCTAAACCCAATGGAAAGTGGAGGACTTGTGTAGATTTTACTGATCTAAACAAAGCATGCCCGAAGGATTGTTTTCCTTTACCGAGAATAGACCAGTTGGTGGATGCAACCTCTGGTCATGAGACCTTGTCCTTCATGGACGCATATTCGGGATACAACCAAATCAGCATGCATCCTCCTGATGAAGAGCATACCAGCTTCTGAACGGATATAGGGTTGTATTGCTATAGAGTAATGCCCTTCGGATTAAAGAATGCAGGAGCTACCTACCAGCGCTTGGTGAATGGTATGTTTCGTGACTTAATCGGCAAGAGCATGGAGGTATACGTAGATGATATGCTGGTGAAGTCAAAGGAAGCTGGGGGCACGTGGGAGACTTAGAGGAGTGCTTTGCAATCTTAAGGAGGTATAACAACTAGGACGCATTCTTCGGTTTATTTCCTTTAAATATATGTAATCTTGTAGTAACTACATTTATTATATTTTCTCTTTATTGCCTTGATACGCTGATATTAAGGATAATTAAGGCCCACTGGCCCATGTAACCCCCTTGAGCCATAAATATGAATGAGAAGGCTCAAGGAAGGGACTTTTGAACCTTGAACCTAAATACTCACAGAAAGAACATAGTGTGATTATCCACCGAAAAGTTGTAATTCTCCTAAGGCTTGTGAAATTCAAGAACCCTAGTTCTTTGATCACGGCATTAGGATTCAACATTAATAAGAACACTAAGTGGACGTAGGTTATTACAACACAGTTGGGGCCGAACTACTATATATCATTTGCGTCACCTTCTTCCCATTTGATTTCATTCTTGATTTCCTTTTTGTTTCTTTGTCGTTATTTTGACTCCGTGTCGTTAGCCAAATCGAGGGTCAACAATAGTGACTAGGTCACAGTGGATTTTAATTGTAATTATATGTTCAAAAGAACAAGTCATAAGATTAGATCAATGCATTGGATTTTCACTGATTAGGCAATCTACAATATGATCTACTTACACATTCAAGGTGTGATGTATTGTCCAAGGCATTGACCAAGTAGATAAGATCATATGTATTTGGTTACATCGGACTAGGACCGATATTGATTATTGATTGATAAATAAGTATCGTTGTTATCAAATCTAATCAATGTCACAGCATTGACCTTAGGTTAAGTCGATCTTAATTCTGAGTGATAATATTCTGCTAATTATATTATTTAAATATTTTGACTTGTTCGTTACCAGCTTACCCTACGGTCTAGCCCATACTTACATCTTGGAGATTTAGTAGTGTAATTGAGTGGGAGTATTATTCATAGATATGAAATCTATAACTTCTGTATGAGAAGTGAAAATATGATTTCCTTAATTGCTTTGTTCAAAAGGTTAAATGATTGAGATCTCATTTCTGTGATTAAGTTTACGGAAATATCATTTACAAGGAACTTAGTGGGAGTTAAGAATAAAATACTGATGAGGGGTAAAACAGTAATTTTCACCCATCTCATTAGTAAGTCATCGATAGAGGATTGACTGACTATAATGGTTAAAACAATGAATAGCGTATTTATGGTTTGGAAAATATGTTCTATGAATTAAAGAGTTCAATTTCGAGTCTATAGTGGAGTCACGAGGAATTAATAAGGTAGTGAAATTATTCGTAAATAAATTCACGGTGACTTATTGGAGCTTGATTTCATGGATCCATGGTCCCCACATTACCTTTGAGTAAATCATCTAGAATGTCTCAATTAATTGATTTAATTATCAATTAGGATTTTTAAAGTTAACTAGGTCAATTTTGGAAAATTTACAGAGATATAAGATTTAGAGAATAAAAGAGAATCTTTGGGTAAATTTATTAATATTGATGAATTTGTGTCAATATAAATAAATAAAATTAAATCAAGTTTCAAATTATAATTAGTTAATTTGAATAAGGTTTTAATTAATTAATTAAAAATAAATAAATAAAAGGTTTTGAATTTAGGCCTAATTGGGAGTTTAATTCAAAATAAAGGTATTAGGCCCAAGTCCATTCGTGGGAGCCCAATGCTTTTATCTTTTTGTTTATTATTTTTATTAATTCAAATATAAATTTAAATTTAAGTAAAGCCCATTAAGTTGCCTATATAAGGCGTATGATATCTAGGGTTTTCATGAGGAAGCCAGTTTTAGTTGATTCATTGGGTAAGTAAAAACCTAGACAGTCTAACCTTTCTTGGCCACTCTCTCTTCTTCTTCTCTTCTAGATCTCTTTCTCATGTGTTGAGAACTAGCCCACACTAGTTCTATTTTGATCAATGGCTTGGTGAGGGAGGCTGTGTTGCTGATCTAGTTCAATCTCTTGATAATACTCTGCAACAGAAAGGAATCAAGGGTTAGAGAGATTGAAGGAATGAGTTGTTCCAGTGTAGTGCACCAAAATTTTGGTGCACTACAGCTACCATGACAACCCAGAGTATGCTACCATTGTCACTAGCATAATGAACTTTGTTGACAAATTCTCACTGTCAACAACCCAGTTTACAAGAAGGCACATGTAGAGTCCAAGAACTTTACTTAACTAAGATAGATAGTAGTATTATAGTATTAATAGTATTATCTTTGTAACTGTGGATTTTTGGTTCAGACCGGGAATTATTTGGACACTCATAGTAGTACTTATAGATTTTCTAAGTTTAACCTATAGTTTAAGAATATTGATGTTAACCTAAGGTTTGATTAATATGACTGATATTAAGGATAATATTTATTATCCTATAAGCTTATCAAACACTTGGGGAAGTAAGGTTTTATAGTATTTTGGTTTGAGGTGTAGATTGGTCTTACAAGTCTTCAAGGTAACTCAAAACTCTAGTTCATTTCTGTACTTGTTCTTTTAAGTTCTCATAGTCTTCTACTTAGCCTCTAACCTTAATCTTTATTTTGGTTAGGAAATCTAAGTTCTTGAGCAAAAAGGTTTTGGTAAGTATTTTTCTCAAGGTTTAGTCCTTCCATTCCTTTCATTTCTTTTTTCAAACCTACTCACCTTGTTATATATGGTTTTAGGAGTGTTCCAAAAGTCCCAACTCTGTCCTCATATCTCGGTAACTTTGGTAAGGAAAATAGGATAGACTTTATATGTTATATGTTTTTATATGTTATCTTATGTTTTTATGTTATGAAATACGTTATGTTATGTTATGTATGTTTGTAGGCTTGGGCATATGACTCATATGACTAACAAGCCCCAAATAGATTATGGGCATATGACCTGATTAGCTAGTAGGACCCCACTAATCTAATGGGCATATGAGTTGTTTAGTCTATGGGACCCCAAGTAATAATGGCCATTATAGTATGTGTATGATATAAAAGTGTTATGTTATGTTTTTATGTTTCTTATGAAATTTACGTTTATGAACTATGTGTTAGATTTTCCTTGCTGGGCATTAGGCTCATTCCTTTTTGTTTATATGTGCAGGAAAATAGCTTTAGCGGCGGTAAGATTCATGGATGCTTGGGAGAATGTGTATCGGTGGTGAATGGATTCAAGGAGTCGAGAGTTCGATTTTCGAGGATGTAGTCTTGTTTTTTTTATGGTCTTTATATGTATTTTCCGCACTTATTATGTAACTTCTTTTATTTTAAATTATGTTTTGTTTTTAAAGACAATGGGATCCCATATCCTACTTATTTTATGAAAGTAACTCTTATTTCTACAAGTTTCCAATAAAGTTATGGTATTTTCACAAATGCAAGTTTTATTAAGGATTTGTATGTATAGTTTCGTTAATGGTCCAAAAGTCTAGAGTAGTGGGTCATTACAGCACACAACACTACAAATGGAGCATAGCAAGTGTAGCATCATAATAAGTCTACAAGGATGCCTAAATACCTCTTCATAGACTGGGGGAAAGTGTGGATGCCAAAACTCCACAAGGAAAAATTTATGATCCCATGTTGAAATAAGTAAGGGTCTGTAAGAATTGACCCAACAAGCAACATGTGGCCGCCAAAAAATTCCCACTCTTAAAAGACCTTAATTACATGTCCCCCAATGCATCTAATAATCATAGGAAACAAAAGAGTACAATTCGGCACCAAGCGCACCCTATGCGAGGTCACCTGACACATTGCTCAAAGTATCATGCTCCATCATCAAGAAAACTCGCACAAAGGAAAAGTAGCACCAAAGGAGGTAGCCTCTCATGGGGGTTGTGGCCTCATGTCGATGGTAGCACCTCGCGAAGCATGTTGCCTCATGCAAAAGAGGTACCTCGCACCAAAGAAGAGCCTCACGCTAGGAGGAGGAGCCTCGTGCTAGGAAGGCGCCACGCGCCAGGAAGTCACCTCGTGCCTGGAAGGGCCTTGCGCCTAGAAGGGCCTCGCGCAAGAAGGGCTACTCGCACCTGGAGGGGCCTCGCGCCAGGAGGGTGCCTCAACCCTAGATGAGCCTTGCTCCTAGGAGGGAACCTCGCGCCAGGAAGGTGCCTCTCACTTATAAGGGTGCCTTGCGCCAGGGGCGTCTCACGCATGGGGACCGCAAGGCAATGGTCTCGTGAAGTGAGACCCTCGCCTCACGCAAGGGCATCATGTCTCATAACATGCGTCGCAGTCTTCGTTGAAGAGGCTTTATCTCCCTCCCTGAGATAAGTGCCACCAACGGGGCACCTCCTTCCTTGTGGGTCTCACAAGATGCAGAGTTAAGAACCTCTTGAACATGCATTGGAGGAAGGTTAGTGAAGACCTCACAACAATTCAGTATTAAGTCAGAAAAGGTGGGAACAATGAAGCGTGTCATCCATGATAACATATAAATATTCCAATAGTTAAAGCTCATAGGAACAATGTTTCTTGGGAGGGTGAGAACCTACATATGACTCAAAGAGCTCGTACGAGTACAGAATGCACCTACAAACCAAGAGTAGGTAGGGTACGAACACAATGTCCACGCCAGAAAAGCAGTGGCAATATAAGAATAGTACATAGTAAGGACTCCCCAAGCACGCCTACGAGTTTCATACCTGACAAGTAGTGGAGGTACGACATGGTACCATGGCGGGAGTACTTTTGCAGACCCCTGACACATACTGGAGCCGACCATCACTCCACCAACACCACTACCACCTGCAGCCTGGATATGTAGTTCCTTGTCTCTTTGGGACCACAATGTACAAGGGCCATTAAAGCTCACCTATAAATAGGACCTCACTTCATCATGGAAGGGGGTTGGGAAATTTTTGTAACCCCAGATCATCAAAAGAGAAATACAAAAGTTTTCCTCCATTGTTTTTCTGCAACTTTTGTCTATGTTCTTCTAAGTTCACTTAAGTTTTCCAACCAATGTTCGTTGAAGAGTTTTACCATCAACAATATCATATTATATGTTTAATATGATATTATTCTAATAGTGAAGTTTAAATTTAAGTTTAATTAAATTTTATTTAAGTTATAAAACATATGGTTTTATTATTTTTAAATAATTATAATTGTAAAATATCTCAAAAATATCTTATGTTAATGTATTTAATTATTTATTTATTTTATTTTATTTAAGTTTAAGTCAATATCTAAAAAATATCCTATTTTAATTTGTTTAATTATTTATTTATTAAATTTTATTTAAGTTTAAGTCATGTTTACAATCTATCGTTAAATATAATATTCTGTGTAATATAAGAATATTCTGTTAAAGTTAACAGAAAAAAATAAAAAACTGTTAAATCCAAGAATTGTCGTTATCTACACACTTTTTATATAGAAGAGATATATAAAGGTGATCTAACTACTAATTAATAATAAAAAGAAAAATACTAGGAAAAAAACGAAAAACAAAAAAGTCATAAGTGAAAAGAAAAAAATCACTTACTAAGTAATTATGTATATGATATTTGAGATGAGTTAAACAATTTTCAAAATAATGAAGAGAATTTGTTTGGAAATTTTACATAAATACCTTAAAATTACAAATGTATCCCAAAAATACCTTAAAACAACTTATTTACACATATCGTAACACGTTAGCAAAGTATACAAGATTTTGAAGAAAAAAAATTAGGAAATCTCGCTTCCCAATTTTTTTTCTTGGGTTGTAAAAAACAATCTTTTGGTTGCTTACGATACCGATAAAATACCGATTGGTTACTTGTTTAAAAAAGGCTTTATTTTCAGATCATATTATTTCATATACCTTTTAGTTACATTTAAAACTTATTTGTAGGCATCTAAATATATCAATTGGTTATTTTTAAGTTATATTATGGTATTTTATTATTTAAGATACATTTTAGTAACATTCAAGTTTATTTCAAGAACTAATGAGTTTTCATATAGTATAACAAGTTACTATATAGTTTATTAAGAAAAATTAATTTAGTATAATGAAAACTCTTAATATATTTTTTTAGTCACTCACATAATTTACATGTCTTATTATTTAAGATATTTTTACGTTACTGATAAGTATCGAATTTGTCTATTTTTAATTCATTATTCTTCTATAATTATGCACTTTATTATTTATTTATATATGCTTAATTATTTTATTTTGTGCTTTTAGGATTTCCAAGACATTTGAATGAAAAATAATGAATTTGGGATTTTTACAAGCAATGGTTAAACTCGGAATTACAAGTTTGAAAGTTTACACTTGATTTTGATAATTTTCCAATACTATTTTGGAAATCTTTCAAGAAATACAATTTTTTAGATATTTTTCTTAGCTTTCCACATCTTTTGGAATCTTCCAATTCCAAGATATATTGAGGAAGTTATGTTTAAAATATCATCAGTGTTTGCAGCTGAAGAAAAACAAAAAAACAAAAAAAATGCTATGGCTGCAGCCACACCAACAAAGCCCAGCAATCGTGGCCAGCAATGTCTCAGGTTGCAGATGGAGCCCAATTTTTTGGAAAATACATGTTCTAGTGCCTGTGGCCACCAAGAAACACTGGCCGTGGCCGACGATCGATTTTTCCTTAATTTTGAATTTTAAATGTATTTTTGAAAGGGATATTAAAGGGGTTAGGATTAACTTTTATATAAACTATGGATTGCGAATTTTAGAGGCAAGATTAGAAGAGGAGGAGAAAATACATCATCATCTACGATCTTCAATCTAGTTTTTATTTCTTCTCAAAACTCCTTTATTTTCATTGCGTATTTATGTTTGTGAATATGAATGTGATTAAGGAGTAGTGTTCTTTATAGTTGAGGGCTATTTTAAAACCCTAGACATGAGATCTTGCATGCATTGATAAATTTTATTCATTCTATTCCCTTATATTATATTGTTTCTATTTTTCTAATTTTATGCTATGAATATTGTGAGATCTTGTTAGGTGACCAACTAATTAGGATTTTGCACTATTCTACTATCATCATAAGATTGCAATTCACCTAATAGTTTAGGATTCTAAGTAAAGTGATAAATTACAATTAGGATATTGTGACGTGTATTTTAATTGTGATGAAGAATAGAACCTAGGTTAAATGAATTGCATGCTTAATGAATTTGTTGCCTAGATTAACTTGTTTCCATTGAATGTAATACTTTTCCTGGGTTAAGTAGATCACATGTTTAATGGGTTTATTGCTTGGTGAAAAGGATTAATTAAGAGCGCTTAGCTTTAATTAATTATAATTGGGAAAGTGGGATAATTGACTACTTAAGTGTTATCTGCGGGGTTAATAGTTTAATTGAGAATAAGGAATATTATTCGTCGTTGTTCATAGATTGATTGTCGAAGGTGGAGAATAAATCTTAACTGTTTCTTTAAAATCATATTATCCATCGTTCTTTGTTTATTACTTTATTTTATGTTATTAAATCTTGAAACAAAATCCCTATTTGATTCTTGTTTTTTATTTTGAATGATAAATTGAATAATAGTCCTCGTGAGTTTGACCCTTACTACCACTTTACTAATAATTTAGTGAGTAATAAGGAATAAATATATTTAAATTTGATATGGCATACAACACCCATCAGTTACCTTCAAGTCTATTTCAAAAACTAATTAGTTATTATATAGTATAAAAAGTTACTCCAATAATTCTAAGTTACCATGAATAACTTATTGGAAAGTGATATTATTTTGTATACTGCATAGTTACTTTTAAAAGCTACATTTTTGTTGCTTTTTAAATAATTTAAGATACCAATTGGGTACCTTTTGATATATCACTAAATTTTTGGGTATGACAAATTTAAAGCAACCAACAAACTTAATGAGTTACCAAAAAGAGTCTTCTTATGTTCTATTTAAAAGTTACTAAACAGCATCCTAAAGAATTTTTTTTTTTAAAAAAATTACTTGAAATGTTTCTAAAATATCTTTAAAGTTGTTTAGAATACCATATGGTATATTTTAAATATAAAATAAGTACTGTTGACATCATTTTTCGTCAACTTGAGAACATAAGAACATGGATTCAAGAATTGAGATATAATAAAATAAATAACATCATATATTATGGTGGTTAGACCTCAAAAAGATGACATACATCAACTTAATCACTTTTATTGAAATTTAATCTTGAAGAACCATAGTTTCCGGCGAAATTACGTTGCCAGTTGTTCTACAGTTCTCCTTCGCTTTTACATTACATAAGGATTGTTTATACAAGAAATGAGTTTTCGACATTATGAATTGCTTCCCCTATTTCTATCTCGTCTTCTCTTATTTATAGTAGGGAGTTTAGAGTTACACATTGTTATCCCTATTTTCCACCCGTGACACGTGGCATGACTCAATGGGTCCGCAGGCCCTCTTAATAGGTCTGGGCCCATCCTAAACCTAGTGAATGGGGAAGGATGAAACCCCAGATAGCCCAAGCACCATCGAGCCCAACAACGTTCAATGGCGCGTGAGCATAACAAAGGAATTGGGACTAAGATGCAGGCCCGACTCATCTTCCCAGTCCCGATCAACCTACTTCCTCTGGGATGCCAATTGAGGTGGCAGACTAATTAGTCGATGGTGATAGACCTTCTCAAGAATCCAAGGGAGATACTCAGTGTCACGATGACCATCTTGGAAAATGAACCAGAGTCCTGGTGAATGAACTAGGACTCCACTAAGTGAACCTGGATATTAGTAAATGAACCCAGACCAGACTTCCAGATAGGACAAGCCTAGCTAGCCCCAATGCTGACCTGTCCCCATGAAATCCGACAGTTGTTCTCCTAAACTAACCTGCAGAAGAGGGTACGCACGGAACATACACCATTCCTAGAAACCAGTACTGCCACTACTCTGACAGATCCTGTCCCCAGGAGCCCCTTAAAAGCCCACGCGGACCAGTTCGAGCTAACGTACAATGAGTAGCTGTAAGGCTTGGCCACACCTGAGCTGGCCCAATAGGTGCAGATTAACTACATTTTATTACGTAACATTCTTTGTATTATGGCTCCATTAGCGAGCAAACTGTGATTATATCCCTATTGGGCTCAGATTAATCTGTAGGATCATGGAATTTACATCTAGATGCATGCTTCCTATAATTTTTCCAAACACATAATAGAAACATAGAATAATGACATACATATGAACATCAGATTCGTAAATTAATATAAACACAAAGATGAAGAAACTTACGAATACGCAGCGGAACTGGATGTAGTGCACCAACTTTTTTTTTAGTTATTAAAATTTTCGGTGTTTAATTTTATTTAAGTGTTAAGTGTGGTGAATTGTTTTATTTAAATGTTGTTTATTTTATTTAGTTGTTGTTTGTTTTATTTAATTGTTAGAATTGTTTGTAGAATATTTTTGTGAAATTATTTGTTAAATGATATTTATTTATTTATTTTATTTTAAAAATGTGATTATGTGAGATTTGGTTGAATGCACTAAGGTGCATGGTAGATAGTGATGTACCCTAGTGATTTAGTGTGTGCTAGTGCATGGTAGCATGATGCACATGTGTAGAATTTCCTACACATTATATAGTTTCCATATATTAGATTTAATTGATTTATTTACAAAATAATAATAAATAAATAGGAAATGGGAAACCATGTGGTGGACGTGTATGTGTAGTGGGAAAGGAATGATTTATTCCATTTATTTTCTTGATTCAAATAAATTAAAAATTAGAATACCATGGTTATTTTAAGTAAGGATGTGATCATCTTTTTATTCCATGCCATTTAAAGATAAAACCAATTATACAAAAATTAAGAGAAAATATGGGGAGAATAGGACACTTACCTTTTCTTTTTATTAAGCCATTATGAGAGAATAAGGATAAAGGGGAAAGGAAAGAGGAGAAGAGCCATTTGCTCTTGTGGCTGCCGAAATTAGAGAGAGTGGGACGTGAGTTAGAGAGAGAAGGAGAAGAAGGAAGAAAGGAAGAAGAAGGAGAAGGGAAGACCAAGTCTAGGGTATGCCTTCTTTGTGTTATGCTTGTTATTTTTCTCTTCTTTTTCTAGTAATATTGACTATGGTTTCTTTATTGTGTGTTGTTGGATCTCTTCTTCTTCTCATGGTGGATTTCATAAAAACCCTAGGCTTGAACAAGGGGTGGTAAAGTTTGGGTGTTGATCAATTTGTGTTCTTGATTTTACAATCGAGAGAGGTATCAAATCTCTAACCCTAATGTTATGATGTTCATGGATTGATGTATATTTTTCTTATATTTTGATGCAAGGGAAGATAGACCTAGGCGTGGGCATGGGTTGGTGTTGTTTGGGTTTGATTTTTATGGTTGTGTATTAAAATATATGTAGTGAGATGATTGTTGAAATATGGTGCTTGTGATGTATTTTTCAAAGCTTTTATATGGTTAAATGATAGGTATGTTTTGGCTTAAAGAATTTATGTGAAATTGTACAAGGGTTTAAATTTGTGATATATGAAAAGTGATGATGAATATTTAAAATACATGAAAAGAATGGGTTAATTTTTGATTAAATGTGTTTCGGCCTAGGGTAATGCTCAAGTATGATGGTTTTTTTTTTTTGTGTTTAATGTCAATTTAATCTTAGAAATCATGATAGGTTGTGATCTTGTATGAAGTTATGATGGTTTTGTTCTTTGGAATAATTGCATGGTAATAATATATTGAGAGTATATTTAACACAAGATCAAGGGTGATTATTTGTTCATGACTTGTGAATAAGTTTCAAGGTGATTGATGAATTATTGTATGCTCATGATGTGATTAAAATGGTTAAAGATGTAAGAAGCATGCTAGGGTTTATGTTGGAATTTTGTACATAAATAAGCATGAATTTTGTGAATATAATGAAAAGAATGAATTTTATGATTTAATGTGCTTGCTGATTTTTGTGCAAAAATAATGTTGTTTATGATGAGAATAATGTTTTGAGGGCTTAAATAAACTTTGCAAGTGTTTTGATGTTTTAAGAAATTTAATGGGAAATTTAATTATGCCTTGAAATGATATTTTGTGTAAATAAATACCTACATTTTTTTTTATATATTTTTGTGAAAATATGAGTTTCTAAAAATAAGGATGGTGATTTTAATGATAAAATTTGATTGCTGGAATTTTTATTTAAAAATGTAAAGTGTGTTTCAATAAAAGGAATTTGATTGGTATTTTGAAATAAATAAATAACCTAAACAATAGTAAAACTTAAAAGTGATATTTTTAATATAATATGAGTGGTTATTTTACAAGTTATGATTTTCTTTAATTGGATTAAGAAAAATGTTGGATTTAATTCACTTGTGATTTTTAAATAATGGCTGAAAGTTTATTTTAAAAAGTTTTAGATAGTTATTTAATTTTCAATATGAATTTGTGTTACATAAAATTAGGTATTTAAAATAATTCAAAAAAATATATTTTTCCTACACTTATTTTTTTTCTCACATCAAAATATGAAATTCTATTAACTTAAATTAAATTGTTATTTTCTAAGGAGACATGATAATCATAGGTATTTTCTTTTTAAATAATTTCCAATGCCTTTGCTTTTCTTTGTAATTAAAAATAATAAATGAGTCTTTTATATATTCTTAATGGCTAAATAAAATTGTTTTTATGAAATAAAAAGAATGTCTTGGGAGATTTAATCAACCTAGTAATTTTAAGAAGATAAACAATAGTAAACAAAACATGCTACGAGTCTATTATTTTAAAATGATAGAAGTAGACGCATGGAATTATCATTTTTAACGCCACATTTACGTAACATTCCCACGTATGCATGTTACATGCAAATTCACTTTTACGTCCAATATAATGTCTATTATGCAATCATGTAGTTTTTATAGAAAGATCATGCATGCAATATAGGTAGAATTGGCATTATTTTTTTTATGACCTTATGTGTAATTAAGCATATGTGTATGTTGTGTAACTCCTACCATGTGTGCATGGCCCATGCACACATGAGTTATATGAGAGGGCAAAATAGTAATTATATGAAGCTAAAAAATGTCGTTTTGATTATGGTATAGGCTCGTTGAGAAGTTGTGGTTTTACTTAGCTTGGACCTGAGGTAAGGAAGTTAGATCGAATTTATGATTGTTATATTATGAATGGTAAGACTGTTGTGTGAATGAAATGTTATGAATTATGAATGCCATAATATGATGATATGATGACTTGTATGAATGTTGTATGATATGAATGGATGTTAGCGTGATGTACGCGACACATCAAAATGGGTTGCTAAGGATAAGAAGACGTAACCCGAGTTACTAAGGATATGAAGACGTAACTCCATGGGCAGACGCGCTGAGGTTATTCAAGGACCAGAGACTCTTATTTACCTCAAAGGGTGGCATGGACAAGTTAGTGGGCCATGTTCACAAGGAATTGTTTATGAATGTGTTATGATGTCTGGTGATGTTTATGATTATGTTATGATGTTTGGTGATGTTTATGATTTTGTTATGATGTTTATGATTTTGTTATGATGTTATGATGTTTATGATATGACGGTGGCATTATGTTTATGTTTATGATATTGATGCCAATTTTATGATGATGCTATGATGTATAAAGATGAATGATAGTGTTTGTAAATTGTTGTATCTTTCTTGCTTGTTGTTTGTACTTCCTTATTGGGCATTTACCTCACCCCCTTACTTTCTCTTCCAGGTACCAAATAGGTTTTTCTCGGTGGCACGCATGGTGATGTGGGGAGTTCTGTCGTCCTGGTGTGTATGGCGCGGGGCATTCTATAGACGAGAAACGATCAACTTTAAACGCCATTTTTAATAATGTTATGTTTAATGGAATTTTCTTAAAATTGTCAGTGGGACTTAAAATTTTGTTTGTTTTAGAACTTTGCATAAAATTGATATTTTCTTTTAAACTTTTGGGCCCAATTTGCATGTTTTAAGCGAGACCCCACTGAATCCCCACTGAAACATTCATAATAAGTGGCTTTCTATTATAAACCATTTAAAATGTGAATGTTTTATTAAGTACTAGTTAAGGGCGTTTTACAGTAGCGCGAGTGGAAAGACAGCTAATCGATATTCAGGCGTGCATAACATCCATGGGGGAGTTGTCGAGCATCATGGCATGGTGTTATTTTCTCGTGAGACCTCATGGGATGATTGGGCATAGATGAAGTGTATGGCACTCGAGAACACGCTATGGACAGTATGATTGAGTGATGGATGAAAGGAACTAAGGATGGACATACGAGGTAAAAAAAAGTCATCCGGGAGCATCGGGCCGAGGGTGACCTCGCTATGCAAGACTTCTTCGCATAGCGAGGTCTCTCGGCCTCCCTTCGTGACTTGGAGTCTTCAACCTTCATCCATGAACCACTACTACAAAAACAGGCTTTCCCGACAGTTTTTAACTGTCACTATTGAGCAATGACGACAGTCGACTAACTGTTGTATTTGCCTATGCCGGCGTAGGGGTAGCTACGCCGATAGTTAAACACTGTTGCTGTTGCTAGCAATGCCGATAGTTAAAAGGTGTCGTCGTTGCTGGCTACGCTGACAGTTAATAGGTGTCGCCGTTGCTGGCAACGCCGACAGTTAATAGGTGTCGCCGTTGCTGGCAACGCTGACAGTTAATAGGTGTCGCCGTTGCTGGCAACGCCGACAGTTAATAGGTGTCGCAGTTGCTGGCAACGCCGACAGTTAATAGGTGTCGCCGTTACTGGCAATACCGACAATTAATAGGTGTCGTCGTTGCTTGAAACGCCGACAGTTATTAAGTGTCGTCGTAACATTAAAATTATATATATATATTTAAATAATAATTTTTCGATATATATTTTTTAAAACTTTTAATTATATTTTTAACAATTAAAGTTTGATATATATTTAAATAAAAAAATTACCCACATAATTAATTATTATTACCATAACTTGTAAACAAAATTATATTTATAATAATAAAAATTCATATTCATATAATTGAAATGTAAATAATACATCAAATCCCTATGAGACTAAATAATTCTCAATAAAAATTCATTATAATATTATAAATCCATAAACTTCAAAATAAATAATACAACAAATCTCAACAAGACAACATAATTCTCTTCTCCAAATCACTGCAAACTCAATCATGTTTCTTTTCTCAATATTCATCCTAATAAATCTAGGCATCCACCTTAAAAGTCAGTCCTATGATATTACATGCACCAATGAATTAAGAACTTCAAATTATAATTAAGTACATATCTTACCATAATATATTAACGAATGAATGAGAGAACCAACAATAAAAATATGTAAAATTAGTTGATTAATCCCTCTTAAAGATTATTAAACAAAAATAGACCTTGTAAGAATGCCGACAAGGTTTGAGACGGTTGGGAGACCAATGATGTTGTGAATTACAGTATAACAAAATTCCCAATTTAATAATATAATATCCCCAATTTAATCATCATAAGGATTACATAAAGAAAAAAGAATGACTTATTATGGGCATTTATGACACTTTGTATGCCTTTAAAAATATAAGAGCACAATAAGTCCTATAGTCACCAACATAATAAGCATACTCATTATTTTATCATTGGCAAAAAAAATGAATACCATAAATATAATTAACTATAATAATACCAGAAAGAAATATTCAACAAAAACATATTTATATATAGATATATATATATATACCAAAATCAATGAATCACAAAAAAGAACTTAATTACAATAGTACACATATATACTCTAAATCTGAATAAACATAACAAAATCAAAGGCAAAGTATCCAACAAAAAATATATATACATAATATATACTAAAATCAACATATCTAAAAAAAAGTTCGTATTCATTTTTTCTTTTGGGGGCAACAAATGTAATTGGAGATCATGACAATATTCTTTTTTTTTAAACAAAGATGTGACAATATTGTTGGTACTTTTCAGAACTTTGGAAATGTAGTAGTGTCTAAAATATTCATACTATCTTTTATGATTTAGTTAGTGTATTTAAGGTCTTCAAGAAAAAAAAAACAATATTTATCGATTGGCACATGTTTTAATTATCATGACTAAATTTAAAACGGACAACACTTCCCCGATATTTGTAACCTAACTATCTGTCAAAACCACTTCGAAAAATTCAATCAATTCAAACAACATGCAATTTTTCTTCCTTATATCTCCCCCTACACACAATTATATATATCACATAACCTACTTCACGAAGACATGCAAGTTCTCAACCTTCCGTTATCACCCCAGCACACACATATAATCCTAGAACCTACTTCACTATGGATGAATATTTAAGATATTCAAACTCTTGTAACGTACACTTGTATAATATTAAAACAAATAAAAGATTATACCTCTTTGAATTTATAGGAAGCTTTTCTAATGCTCCTTGCTAATTCCACTACCTAAAATTAAAATTAATGCTTGAAATATTATAACATGGAATATATTGTACTTATTCCAAATAAACATTCATACATATCACAAATGGTGATTCTTTTTTGGTGTCACTTATTTAACAATCTAGTCACATTTATTTACACAACAAATTATCCAAAAACAATAAATAGACATCAAAATGAATAAAGAACAATTGTAGTAACTCATATATAATGCTCCAAAGAATATCCGAAGCTGGTTTTCCAGAAATTACAACTAAAGAATGAGATACCAAAGCCATTTTTCAAAATCCCAAAACCTAAATTCTCAATCCAATCCTAAAACCCATTAGAGTTTCTCACAAACTCTAAATCAAAACAATCAATCCAAAATTAACTTAAGTCAAACAAAGGCGATGAATTGTGTTCTTGGTAATTATGTTAACCTCTAATACTTTTAGATCCTATCCAAACATTTAATGTTAACTAAACAATTTTGTGTGTCATTATTATATCAAATGGTCTGCATAGTAGTACAATAATTTCAGACCTTTCAAAATAAAATAACAATAGCAGTAATAATGGGTGAAACTCACCCTGCGCTTTTGGATATACACAAATAAATATCAAACTATAGTAAGGAAATTACAATGACATTGAAAGTGTAGGTCCATTACATATGCATCATCACACAAACAAATTATTTTCTACGCATGGACTTATATATAATATTCATCGTTAGAATTTTTGTTTTGTATATTACATTATAAAATCTTATAACTGACCAATGATTCATTTTCATGCATGCATGCAATCAGTTTCATTTAATTGTATATATGATGTAATATATTCACTGAAAAAATATCAATAGTGGCTTGTGAAAATCAATGTTTTGGTTCTAAACACATAGACAAAATCCAACTGTTATTAAAACTAATCAAACTATTTTTAATATATATTTCTGATCAGTGTAGCGAGTTTCAATTCACCAACACTAATGTCCAAGCCTAAGCCTAGCACCAGCACCACACCAGCACCAGACCAACAAAACTAAGATCATCTTATATTCTTTCGTGATTTTCTTGGTTTGAATCTTATTTCAAGTCTTACAATAATCGACTTGGTATTGGTAGTTTTATGTTTAAATAATGAAACCTTAAGGTATGACATTAACAATACTTTTTCACAACTGTTATATGGGAGAATGTATGATAATTACCTTGCGTTGTAGGGACACAATAATATGATCAATTCGCTTTATGTCCTTAAAATTGATTGTCTCTTTGGCAACCTTTGGTTCCAAAGCTGCATTGTCATTTTTGGAATCAACTACATCACACATGATATAAGTTTCACTATTGTCTATTAGATAATAGGTAACCTTGTTGGAAAACTGAAAGTTGAATGTGGTTAATACATTGTTTAGCATCTGGAAGACATCTTTATTCAGGAGATTCCAGAGAATCCTAATACAGATATCTAAAAAAGTTACTAAAAGGGTGATTATGAAACTTAAGAAGCTTTATCAACATACCTTTCTTCCTGGAACAAAGTCAATAGTTGGACCTCCAGTGACCTCAATGGCAACAACCCCAGCAAGCTAAACCAAACATAACATAATATAACTTAATTGAATAACTCTATAAAATGGAAATATTGATGTCAATTTATAGAGAGGCTAGAGTGACCAGCTGAAGCTATATGCACATTTACAAAAAATTTAAAAAACTAAGAAAAAATATATGCTAGGGTCACAGAAAATTTACACTAAATATTTAACTACCCATATATGGTCCAACTTTAGAAAATATAAGGGGATAATAACTATGCAACATTCTTACAATTGGAATGGTTCTAAATTATTAATAGAAAATGTCACATACAACAAAGATGACCGTTGAAGATAAATTGTAACATTTTACAACAAACCATCTTATCTAAGATTTGTACAGAATAAAGGGTAGCACCTATCTATTAATCATATTGTAATGATCCAAGTAATTCTAGACTTTGGACCATTAATAACTACTATACATAGACACTAATCTTAAGAAAACATACATACGAAATAGTCATAACTTTATTAAAAACTGTAAAGCAAAGGTTAAAATACATAAAATTCGGGGTAGGATATGGGATCCCATTGTTTGAAATAAAACATATCTTAAATATTAAAAAAATTCATTACAAAATCAGGTGCGGAAAAATACATATAAAGCATAATTGAAATGACTAAAAACAACTTCGTCCTCGAATCCTTCACGCAGTCCACCGAATCCATTCTCCCTCAATACACAGTCCCAAGCCGCCAAGAAAATTCCCGTCGCCATAACTATTTTCATGCACATATAAAACAAAGGAATGAGCCTAATGCACAACAAGGAAAATCTACTAAAAGCAAGAAACATAAACACAAACATAAACTATAAACATATAACATATACTATAAACGTACATCACAATTCTTACCCATGTACATGGTAAACATTGGGGTTTGCTAACTAAGCAACTATAAGCCTCAACATACAATGAGGTTTGCTAGCTAAGCAACTATAAGCCCCAAGAACATAAAAGTGTTGGGGTTTGCTATTTAAGCAACTATAAGCCCCAAAACATATATATCATAAAACATACCATAACATATTATAGCATAATCATATAAGCATATAATAACTATCCTATTTTCCTTACCAAATACCGAGATGTGAGAACAAGGACGGGATTTTGGAATACTCCTAAAAACCATTAATGAGAAAGGCGAGTATTCCTAAAAGAAAGAGATGAAAAGGAATGAACTAAACCATTGAGAATATACTTACCGACAAGAAACCTCAAGTTCAAAGAACTTAGATGCCTAACCAAGAATGGAAAATACTGAGTTAGGATTTGAGTAGAGAAAAACTATAAAAACTAATGAAATGTATAGAAATGAACTAGAAATAGGAATACCTTTGAATGCGCTAGAACCGAACTACAACTTTATAGAAAAACACACTATTAACCTTACTTCCCAAGTGTTTAATAAGCTTAAGATGATAAAGCTTATAACCCCAACCAAAGTGTTTAACACTCTAAAGTAAACCTAGCAGCTTGAAGGCTCTGAACTCAGCTTGAAGAATGAAAGAAATTGCTGGGTACTAGGTCCTATTTATAGAGTTCAAGAATGAAAATATCTTATTTTAGCTTGAATAAAAATAATGACTTTTTAATTGAAAAACATTTGAATAATCGTTCAACAAAAGCTTAAGACTCAGTCAAAAGATTTTGAGGCTTATCAAGAGGTTATGGAATAAAATGAGCTCGGTTTCAAAATTGTTTGAAAAACTTGCCCTAGAGCCGATATATCGCCTGGCCTTATGTTCCCGAGGCTCGTCGAAGTGTTCGTGCGAAGTTACGTGCTTTTCGTATTCCTCGAGTAGCGATATATCGGCATATGGTGAAATATTATACACGTAATTGCACTTTCTCATCCTAATTTGAATTGAGTAAACATCTTTAACTGAGTCCTATAACGATTTCAAAGCTGCTGGCAGACTCTGGGATTTTCAAATATTACTCTTAATAAACTATTCCTAAAAAATACTTAATTTCTTAATAAACATGCACATGAAAAGTGTCATTATCTTATTGGGTCTATCTAAACCTTATAGTATAATAAATATCATCTCCATAATCAACTATATTAATCAAACCTTATGTTATAATTAATATTGTTAAACTATAAGTTATACTTATAAAATCTATAAGTATTGCTACGAGTGTTCAACTAAGTCCCGGCTTGAACCAAAATCCACAGTAATAAACATACTACAACTATTACTAGCCATTACTACTACTACTACTATCTAACTAGCTAAGTAAAGTTCTTGGACTCTACAATTCTCCCCTACTAAAAAGAATTTCGTCCTCAAAATTTACTTACCAAACAATTCCAGATACCGGGCAATCATGTCCTCCTCCAACTCCCACATTGCCTCCCGTTTAGAACTATTACTCCTTAGGACTTTGACTATCAGAATACTTTTGGACTGTAACTGCTTCATCCCTCTATCTAGGATGCTAACCGGTCGTTCCTCGTAACTTAAGTCTTTCGGGAGTGCTATCGTATTGTACTTGAGGACGTGAGATGGGTCTGACCCATACTTTCGTAGCATTGAGATGTGGAACACGTTGTGGCTATCTGCTAGGGCTGGCGATAGGGCTAATCTATATGCAACTGTTCCCACTTTGTCTAATATCTCAAAAGGACCTATAAATCAGGGACTAAGCTTGCCTTTCTTCCCAAATTGCTTCACACCTTTCATAGGAGATATCTTCAGGAAGACTTGATCTCCGACTTTGAATTACACATCACGTCGCTTGGCATCCACATAGCTTTTCTGATGGCTTTGAGCAGTGAGCATACGCTTTCTAATTAGCGCTACTGCTTCTTGAGCTTTTCTAACAGCTTCGGGACCGAGAAGCTGCCTTTCTCCTACCTCGTCCCAATTTAACGGCGATCGACACCTTCTTCCATAAAGAAACTCATAAGGTGCCATCCCGATCGTTGACTGGTAGCTATTGTTGTAGGAGAACTGTGTCAACGACAAGTACTTATTCCAAGATCCTCTGAAATCAAGCACACAAGCGCGCAACATATCTTCTAAAATCTGTATAGTGCGCTTGGACTGACCGTCTGTCTGAGGATGAAATGTCGTACTAAGACTTAACTTAGTACCCATGGCTTGCTGTAAACTTCCCCAAAATCTTGATGTAAACATCGATCCTCTATTGGACAATATTGTCTTGGGGATTCCATGCAACCGTACTATCTCTTGGACATAGATGTCTGCGTATTGATCCGCTGTGTATGAAGTCTTAACAGGCAGGAAATGAGCTGACTTGGTTAGTCTATCTATTACTACCCAAGCTGAATCATGCTGCTTACTTGTTCGGGGCAAACCCGTCATGAATTCCATAGGTATATCATCCCATTTCCATTCCGGTATACTAAGTGGTTGCAATAAGCCTGCAAGCCGCTATGTTCTGCTTTCCCTTTCTGGCATACTAGACATTTAGACACAAATTCCGCTATATCCTTCTTCATTCCTGGCCACCAATACATTGCTTTAAGATCGTGAGTCATCTTGGTCGACCCTGGGTGAACTGAGTACGGGGTATTGTGCACTTCTTCTAGAATTGTCATCTTAATCCTTTGATTATCTGGCATGCATACCCGATCCTTATATCTCAATAACCCTTGACCTAATATTGAGAAATCTATGGCCTTGCCTTCTTTGACTGCATCCATATGTACTACTAATGTGTCATCATGCCCTTGCCCAATCCTTATATCTTCTAAAAGATTTGACTGGATAGACAAATTAGCTAGCTTACCGACAACTATTTCTATTCCGACATTGATCAACTCCTGCTGTAGCGGCTTTTCAATTCCCGCTAGTGCTGATAAACTTCCATAACTCCTCGTACTTAGCGCATCGGCAACTACGTTTGCCTTTCCCGGGTGGTATAGGATTTCGCAGTCATAATCCTCACTATCTCTAACCACCTGCGCTACCTCATGTTGAGCTCCTTCTGAGTGAAGAAGTACTTTAAACTTTTGTGGTCTGTATAAATCTTGCATCGTTCTCCATAAAGATAATGGCACCATATTTTCAATGCAAAGACCACCGCTGCCAACTCCATATCATGAGTTGGAAAGCGTTCGTACTCCTTCAGCTGTCTTGCAGCGTAGGCTATCACCTTGTCATTTTGCATCAGCATGCAACCCAACCCTTGCTTCGATGCATCGCAGTAGACTACAAACTTATCGTTGGGTGTCGGTACACAGAGTACTGGTAGCAAAGCTTATCCTTAAGCAACTAGAAGCTTTCTTCACATTTATCAGTCCAGTGGAATCTTTGCTATTTCCGGGTCAGGTTGGTGAGCGGAGTGGCTATCTTAGAAAATCCCTCTACAAACCTCCGATAATAACCTGCTAATCCCAGGATGCTCCTTACTTCGGATGCGTTCTTTGGTCTTGACCAATCCTTCACAGCTTCCACCTTTGATGGGTCTACTGCAACTCCGTCCTTGGATATAATGTGCCCGAGGAACGCCAGATGCGAAAGCCAAAACTCGCATTTCTTGAACTTGGCATAGAGTTAATGCTCCTTTAGTTGTGATAAGATCAACCTCAAATGTTCCTCGTGCTCGACTTCGTCCCTTGAGTATACTAAGATGTCGTCGATGAATACTACGACTAATTTATCCAAGTAGTCCTTGAAGACCCTATTCATTAAGTCCATAAACGCGGCTGGAGCGTTGGTAAGACCGTAAGACATAACTAAGAACTCGTAATGCCCATAACGAGTTCTAAAATTTGTCTTAGGAATATCCTCTCCCCGCACCTTGAGTTGATGGTACGAGGACCGTAAATCAATCTTTGAGAACATGGTCGCACCTCAAAGTTGATCAAACAAGTCGTCAATCTGGGGTGGCGGGTACTTATTCTTAATTGTTACCTTATTCAGCTCACGGTAATCTATGCACATCCGCATGCTTCCATCCTTTTTCTTCACAAATAGCACCGGTGCTCCCCATGGCGAATGGCTTGGTCTAATGAAAACCAAGTCTAGGAGTTCTTGTAGCTGCGTCTTTAACTCCTTGAGTTCGGTAGGTGCCATCCAATATGGTTCCTTGGAGATAGGCTTGGTGCCTGGTACTAACTTGATTGTGAAGTCAATTTCCCGAGTCGCGCGGCAATCCTGGTAAGTCATCAGGAAATACTTCTGGGAATTCTCTTACAATGCGGACGTCTCCAACCTTAAGCGGTGTTTCCTTTACTACATCAGTGATGCTAGCTAAGTATGCTTGACATCTTTTTTCTATCATCCTTTGAGCTTTTAGAGATGATATTAGCGGTGCGCGTAATCCTGAAACTTGTCCCATGAAGCATAGTCTTTGGCCGTCAGGAGTCTCGAACGTCACCTTCTTGCATTTGCAATTGATGGTTGTGCCATGCCTTGCTAACTAGTCCATGCCTAGTATCACGTCAAAGTCTTTGATCTCCAGTTCAATCAAGTCTCCGTCTAGTTCTACATCCTCAATCTTAATCGGTACGCCTCGTATTATCCGTGATGATAGAACTACTTTTCCCAAAGGCAACTCAGTTACAAACCTAGTTCTAAATCTTTCACAAGGTTTGTCTAGTTTTTCTATCATTCCTAACGAGATACACGAATAAGTGGCACCCGAATCAAATAATACAGAACATATATTATTGAGGATATAAACCTGACCTGTGACCACTTTATTGCTAGCATCAGCTTCTCCTTGGGTTAAGGCAAATACCTTGGCAGGAACCATCTTGTCTTCCTTTTTCCCTTCTATCTTGAGCTGAGGACATTCTTTCTTCCGGTGTCCTTCTTGACCACAATTGTAACATCCCTTGGTGTTTGCCCAACATTCCCCAAGATGTTTCTTCTGGCACTTAGCACATTGCGGGTATTCTACATAACCCGGCCTATTACCTCCATTATTCGTCCGTGCCCTTTTATCGTTGTCAGAAGGCTTATTGTCAGGATGCTTCCTTTTCTAACCATTGTTGTTGTTGGACTGATTCCTGTTGTTGTTGTGGTTGCTATTCTGACTAGTCTGAGGTTGACTCCGCTGTCTAGGTTCAGGCTTACTGGCTTCTTCTTTACTAACATTAGCCTGCAACCTTTCTACTTCTATTGCCGTTTCTAGAACATCGGCATAGGTAGTGTTTGCTGGGTTTGCTAGCTTAACCGCTAGCTCAATCTTCGTTCGAAGTTCTCTAACGAACTTAGACACCCTCAGATAGTCAGTTGAACCATTTCCAGTGCGAACTTAGCTAATCGATCGAACTGTAAAGCATACTCTGCCACTGTTAAAATCCCTTGCTTCAGGACAGCGAACTCCTCGACTCTTGAAGCGATGATAGCCGAATTATAGTAATTTTTGTGGAACAGCTCCACAAATTGGGTCCAAGTCATGGTAGCAACATCATGCGTCTGCTGGACTAAATCCCACCATATTCTCGCATCTTTCTTGTGTAGAGACGAAACACAGGATATGCGGTCCGCGTTGCCTAGATTCATGTGCGTCAGGATTGGCTTCACATTCCCGAGCCACTCTTCTGCCTCGAAGGGGCCTATAGTCCCTTCAAAGTTCAGAGCGTGTTGCTTACGAAACCGCTCATAAATTGGCTCCATGTGCTGAACTGGACATGGCACATAGTTTGCCACTGGCCATCCCCCATATGGACCAACTTGTTGGGGTGCTGGGGCCATTTGCTGAGGCTATGGTGGAGGCGGAGGCGGAGGCTGAGTCTGAGGCTGAGCCTGTTGTCGCTGTTGCTGCAATAGTTCCTCAACTTGTTGTCGTAGTCTGACAATTTCCGCAGTGTTGTCAACTGGTTGTGGCGGCGCGTTGTGGTTGGCAGTAGCACGCACTCCCCTTCTACGAACTGGAGGGGCTTCATTGTTCACCGGAGTAGCGTTGGAGGCATTTCCATTGGTGCGAGCAGACCTTCAGAGTGACATCTTCAATAGAGTTCTAACAGTTGAGAGAAACATGTCAGAACTTTACCCTAATAGGCTCTAAGGAAAAAACTTAATCTAAACAAACATAACTCGGACCTATTAATTATGACTTCTTATGAAAATTATATAAGTCTTCTTTATTATTAGAGTGGGTTTCTACACTTAGAAAAATAAGCCATCTTTATTATTTTCTAAGTCTGTTTCTAATCATCCTATATGACTAAATTCTCAGGCTCGAAACTCATCGTTGTTCCAAAGTTAACCATATTGAGGGAGGGTTGGGATCAGTAAAATTGTTCCCACTACTATGGCCCCATAACTCTCAATATAGAAACTTGGTTCATTGATTTATATCCACCCTCACTGAACTTAGTCATTATTTATTTTATTTATTATTTATTATGATTGCAAAAGAAAATCAAACTCATACATGTTAACAAAATAACATTGATATTAATTTGGAAAAGAAAGTTTTCACTATTTACAATCATAAAAGAAAACAAATAATAAATTAAAATAAACAATGAAACTAATCTATTCTAAAAATAGGGATCTTCTACATCCGATCATTCATCTAACATATCATCATCTATCTCTTCATAGTCATCATTGTCTTGTGCCTCAAAATGCCCACAAGGAAGATTCGTAAAAATTCTATGTTTTTGCTCATTTGTAAACTGAAATTCCATTTTTGAAGTGAACCTAAGTATGAGAAAATAATATCTCATAGCTACCGACAATTCATCTTCATCATCTATCGTCTCCCAAATTTCTTCTAAGGCTACAATCACGGTAGGATAATCCGTAAAAAGTCTAATTACTAAAACGTATTGCTCCGTTGATCTCATCATGATTTTCTTAGATTCTTGGAGGTGACCTATCTCCGTGTGGAACAAAAGTAGCCTTCGAGTGATTCTTTCTATCACTCCTATGGTGTTTCATGGTTCTTTAATTCTTTTTAGGGCCTTAATGGCTCAGATATCCTCATAATTTAATGCTCCGTTCATTCTTAACTGAAACATAAAGGCTAAAATCGTTAGCTATACTTATGAAAATAATAACTATAATCATAAACACTTACTTGGCAGTCAGATTCAGAGCTTTGAGTGTGTGTATCGAGAAGAACTTCATGCGAATGAACCGTCGCTCTAATACCAACAGTAATGACCCAACTAATTCTAGACTTTGGACCATTAATAACTACTATACATAGACACTAATCTTAAGAAAATATACATACGAAATAGTCATAACTTTATTAAAAACTGTAAAGCAAAGGTTAAAATACATAAAAATTCGGGGTAGGATATGGGATCCCATTGTTTGAAATAAAACATATCTTAATTCTTAAACAAATTCGTTACAAAATCAGATGCGGAAAAATACATATAAAGCATAATTGAAATGACTAAAAACAACTTCGTCCTCGAATCCTTCACGCAGTCCACCGAATCCATTCTCCCTCAATACACAATCCCAAGCCACCAAAAATATTCATGCCGCCATAACTATTTTCCTTCACATATAACACAAAGGAATGAGCCTAATGCCCAGCAAGGAAAATCTACTAAAAGCATGAAACATAAACACAAACATATAACATATACTATAAACGTATATCACAATTGTAATCCATGTACATGGTAAACATTGGGGTTTTCTAACTAAGCAACTATAAGCCTCAACATACAATGAGGCTGCTAGCTAAGCAACTATAAGCCCCAAGAACATAAAAGTGTTGGGATTTGCTATTTAAGCAACTATAAGCCCCAAAACATATATATCATAAAACATACCATAACATATTATAGCATAATCATATAAGCATATAATAACTATCCTATTTTCCTTACCAAATACCGGGATGTGAGAAAAAGAACGGGATTTTTGAATACTCCTAAAAACCATTAATGAGAAAGGTGAGTATTCATAAAAGAAAGAGATGAAAATGAATGAACTAAACCATCGAGAAGATACTTATCGACAAGAAACCTCAAGTTCAAAGAACTTAGATGCCTAACCAAGAATGGAAAATACTGAGTTAGGATTTGAGTAGAGAAGAACTATAAAAACTAATGAAATATACAGAAATGAACTAGGAATAGGAATACCTTTGAATGCGCTAGAACCGAACTACAGCTTTATAGAAAAACACACTATTAACCTTACTTCCCATGTGTTTAATAAGCTTAAGATGATAAAGCTTATAACCCCAACCCAAGTGTTTAAAACTCTAAAGTAAACCTAGCAGCTTGAAGGCTCTGAACTCAGCTTGAAGAATGAAAGAAATGGCTGGGGTACTAGGTCCTATTTATAGAGTTCAAGAATGAAAAGATCTTCTGTTAGCTTGAATAAAAATAATGACTTTTTAATTGAAAAACATTTGAATAATCGTTGAGCAGAGGCTTAAGACTCGGTCAAAAGATTCTGAGGCTTATCAAGAGGTTATGGAATAAAATGAGCTTGGTTTCAAAATTGTTTGAAAATCTTGCCCTAGAGTCGATATATCGCCTGGGCTTATGTTCCCGAGGCTCGTCAAAGTGTTCGTGCAAAGTTACGTGTTTTTCGTATTCCCCGAGTGGCGATATATCGCCCCCTAGAGCTGCAATATATCGACATACGCTGAAATATTATACATGTAATTGCACTTTTTCAGCCTAATTTGAATTGAGTAAACAGCTTTGACTAAGTCCTATAACGATTTCAAAGCTGCTGGCAGACTCTGGGATTTTCAAATATTACTCTTAAGAAACTATTCCTCAAAAATACTTAATTTCTTAATAAACATGCACATGATAAGTGTCATTATCTTATTGGGTCTATCTAAACCTTATAGTATAATAAATATCATCTTCATAATCATCTATATTAATCAAACAAACTATATGTTAAACTTATAAAATCTATAAGTGTTGCTACGAGTGTTCAACTAAGTCACGGCTTGAACCAAAATCCACAGTAATAAACATACTACAACTATTACTAGCTGCTACTACTACTACTACTACTACTACTACTACTACTACTACTACTACTACTACTACTACTACTACTACTACTACTACTACTACTACTACTACTACTACTACTACTACTACTACTACTACTACTACTATCTAACTAGCTAAGTAAAGTTCTTGGACTCTACACATATTCATAACAAATTGTTGTTCAACTAACACAATTTTTTTCTTAGAATAATGATTATTATTGCCCCATACAGACAGAGCATCTAAGCACAAACGATAATCACCTGGTAAAGATCAGCATAGGTAATCTTTGGATGTTTGGACTTCACTTCCTTTGTTATCAAAACACAACCAGGAAAGAAAAGTTAGGGGGGAAATTTTGGTGCTTTGATATCCATCATGTTGTCCAATGTTTTAAAATCATCAATTGTTAATTAGTGTTGTCAAAACATCAGAAATCTAGATTAGTTTCAGTCAGATATCCCAGTTGCACAAGATTCTAAGTGTTCATAATAACAAGGTTACTGTAACAAATTAAAAAGCATAATTTACATCTGAAAAAGATTAGATCGATTGGAAAAGCTCACCACATAAGTTAATGGAAATTTTCAAGCCACTATTTGCTCCATGGCCTAATTCATGTTCATTCCTGATTGAGCCATTGGGACCTCCAGGTTTGGTATGAACATCATAAGTTCCCGCATCATGCCACCTGACCAAAGATTTCAACACCACTAATATCACCATCTCTGTCACTAAATCCATGTAATCACATAGATATTCACATATATATATTGAAAAAACAAAAAATCAAATGAAAGACACCCTATAAAATCATAAATGTTGAATAAACAAATTGCTCCCTCCTTGTTCACTCCTCCTCACCTCTCCACTATTTTTAACGGACAAAAAAAGAACATAAATGAAGAAGCAATGATGAAATTACATCATTTTCCAGAAAAGGAACTAGGATTCCATCTATTATATTGAAATGAAACCAATGCATGAATCAAATACATACACATTTTATGACATATACGTGTGTGGTTGCCAAACTCTTATTCCATTTTCCCATCTTGGATAGTCAAGAGATGTCCTATTTTTTGACATACCATTATTTTGGTCAAATTCTTCAATTTGAATTAAAAGGATCCATTTTGTCTTTACTTAAAAACCATAATCTCACCTCCTGGAAGCCTAAATTAGGCCCTGCTACACTAAGAGAACAAAACTAACGATTGTATCCAAATTACTTCAAATTAGGCCCTGCTACACATGTAAAACGTTGCACCATTGGAAGTTTCCAGTGATACTGTTATGCCTCAAATAAACTTATAAAGAAAAACATTAATAATTATAGACATAAAAAGATAACAATATAACTTTGTAATTGAAAAAACACCTACAACTTGAGCAGCAAAAACATTGCAAAGTTGTGGTGCTTGGTAAATCAACCCATCCAAAACATAATAAGTTAGCATCGATATAACTTTCTCAGCTCCATCCCTCTTCTACTTACGGAAAACAAAAATATAGGGCTCCATAACTTCACTCAACATGAATTCTATGCCAGTAATTTTCCTGAGAACCAAACATATTACTGTCTTCAACTCTCCTTTGTCCAAACAATTTGGAGTCAATCTCTTGAAGTAAAAAATCTATATCGTCCAAAGGGAATGTTCTACAAACAAGTTTTTATACATTGCATTACTCAATAAACCCAAAATGACAGGATTCAATTCAAGTCTCCCTAGTAACGGTGCAACCAAACTCTGAGAGTTATGCGTCTCAAATTAAACCAGAGAATGGACCAGAAACACTCTGCTCCAAATATTCAAATGATCCGAATGAAGAAAAAAACCTTATAAATTTCAGATTTCTGCTTTCAGATATGTTGAACATCAATAAAAAAATGTATTTATAATTCAAAAGTTTCCCTCTTTATATCAATTAAAGAAATTTTCGTTGCATTAAACCTACTTAAAAAAAATCCAATAGAGAGAAAGAGAATTAAAAAATTACGAGAGTTGAGAGAGGTCGAGAGGATGAATGGAGCACATGCGAAGCTGTTGATTGTTGCAGCAGTCTACAGAACGCTCTACAAAACCAACCAAAAGAAAATTAAAATATTCCTTTAATTAATACATAAATTTCAACGTGTTCCTACAAGTGGAAAGAAAAAAAAAAATAGAAAAATAAGAAACTAAACATGGAGTGTTGATTATTCGGTCGAGCCCCGTCCCCGTCGCCATTTTCGTTTCCGTCGAGACTCCTACCCCAGCCACCTGCAAGAGAAGACTTGGAGAGAGATCCGAGAGGTTAGATGTGAGGGAGATAAAGAGGCGAGAAGAGAGAGGGTGAGGCTAAGAGAAGAGAGTTGAGGGAATGATATAGGTTACTTTAGAGAAAATAAAAAAAGGACACATGTATTTCAATTGTCACCTGTTATTTCATTTGGCTTCAAACTTTTGCCTCCTATATATATTTTCATAATTTAATTTATTTTTAAAATTAAACTATTTATTAATTTTTTTACAATATTTTTCCAATTAATTAAACAACTATTTTTTAACAAAAATAAATTTTATAAATATATTAAAAAAATAATATAGTTAATAATATAATTAATTTTATTAATAGGTTAAAGAATAATAAATTTAAGTTTTGATATAAAAATTATTATAAATACAAAAGTTAATAATATGAAAAATTTAGAAATAAAAAAAATATAGTTTTAAAAGTTTTTAATAAATACATAATTTTTATAAATATATATATTTACATAATTTAGTTTATTTTTAAAATGATACTATTCACTAATTATAAGTTTAGATTTTTTATTTGAATTTTGGCGACATTTTATGACTGTTGGCATTGGACTTTTATTAACTGTCAGCGTTGGGGTCAATAGCGATAACGTTTAACTGTTGGCATTGGTCTTGAATTTACTGTCGGCGTTGGGGTCAATAACGAGACATTTTAATTGTCGGCATTGGTCTCGAATTAACTGTCGGCGTTGGGGTCAATAGCGACAGTCAAAAGCAACGGTGACAGTTATTAGCTGTTGGCGTTGGTCTCTATGCCTACAGTTTTTAACTGTCGGTGTAGAGTCCCGCTAAGCAATTACGGCAGTCAACAGAGTTGACTGTCGTGGTTGGGTGTCGGGAAAGCCCAGTTTTGTAGTAGTGAACACATGAAGGACTTTCTTGTCACCTTTTTCATGAATGCTATACTTGAATTATGCTTGGAGGCATATAAGGCAGCGAAGGATGTCATTCAACACTATTGGGTGAGGGAGAGCTCGCTATGCGAGGTGGTCTAGCGAGACCCTTTCAAATGGTGAGGCTTGCCTTCTTCTCTTCGTGCTTCATCTGTTGACATGTCTGGACCTTCATCGACCTTCCTTTTGAGGATAAGGCTTATATGAGGCTTAGGGGCACATTAAACACTTAGGCAAGAATGTTTGGAAGAACTAGGATATAGTTGGTCTCGCTATGCGAGGCCCCTCTCGTTGTGCAAGGCCTCTTAGCCTCGTTTTGTGTCTCTGTGACTTCATTCTTCATTTATGGCTGTAAGGTGGCATTTAGATAGATGTCCAATGAAGGAGTTGAGCCTGATTGAGTTAGAAGGTCGAAGACAACCTTGCCGAGTGGGGTGCCCTTTCTACGCGAGACCCTCTCGCAAGGTGTGAGGCGTCCCTTTTGTCAACTTGAGCTATTAATTTTGGAAATCTTTACTTGGTGATAATACGAGGAACTTCTAAGGTAGGAAGCGAACTCAATTGGGAGCCATGGTCGAGGGAGGATTTCCATCGTTCACACTTGGTAAAGTATGAGTTGAGATGCCTCTTGTTTTGCGAGATGAATATTACTAAATAGATATCCCAAAGTTGACCTTGCATTGCGACCTCGCGATGCGGGCACATTCCATTTGAAGGCTACCATATTGCGGCTTCGCATTGCGAGCACATTTTGCCAAGAGCCTACGACATAAGGAACCCTTATCTCGCAACTCTTTCAGATATACCATGCTCACAAGACAATTTCACATGTTCACACAAGTATAAGGGAAGTGTAAATCCCTTTCCCTTTCTCTCATTGGCATGAGACATCAAGAAGCCTCATTTTTCTTGGTCTGGGACTTTGAGAAGCCGGTTTTGTTCTTGAGAAGAACTTTTGCAAGTCCTTATGGTCACAGTGCAAATAGCTTTATTTTTAAAGGGTTCCCTTTGGGACCTCTATACTGCGTGTGATTTGTGTCTTTTTGTGCACCTTGACTACTTGTAAGGATATGTTGACCCTTTGGGTTCTTGCTATCCTTTTATATATTTTTGTGCGCGTTTTATTTTGTACGAGAAGTGTCCTTCTCGTCGTTATACATAGTACTATTTTTGCAAGCGTCTTCTTTAAGACCCTTTTTTGGCTAGGTTACCTTGGACAACCTAGGATTATTATGAGGACCCTTTTTGGTCTTTGAGGTGACCTCCCCTTGGGTCGGGACCCTTATAGGGAGATGGTACTTGTGAAACCTTGCAAGCGCCTATTTTCAAGGCCACTTTTCCCTTAGTAAGGCGATTGAGTCAATCTAGACTTAGGGATCTCTTTGGGCTCCCCTTTCATCTTCTACAGCGTGGTCCCTTTGTAGGATGGGTTTGTTTGTGAAGAGGCCACTTTTGAGGGACCTTTTGACTTTCTTAGATTCTATAAGGGTAGCTAGTCCTTATATATTCAAATGTTGTCTTATAAGGTTCACCGCTCACACACACACACACACATATATATATATTATAAGTACTTTTATATATATCTCACAAGGCCAGACACCTATTTTGCACTTGGCCAAGCACCTATTGAGGATCGTGAGGCTAGGTACCTATTTTGCACATGGCTAGGTGCCTTTTGAGGTTCACGAGGCTGGACACCTATTTTGCACAAGGCTGGGTGCCTATTGAGGCTCGCGAAGCTAGGCACCTATTTTGCACATGGCTAGGTGCCTGTTAAGGCTCACAAGGCTAGGCACCTATTTTCCACATGGCTAGGTGCCTGTTGAGGCTCGCGAGGTTAGGCACCTATTTTTCACATGGCTAGGTGCCTGTTGAGGTCAGGTCTAATACCCCCTAAGTGGTTGATGGGTTCTATCTTTCCAAGCACTTTTTTTTTCGTTCTCTTCGATATGCTTTGACAATTCTAGATCCCTATCTTGCCAAGCACTTTGGTGCAAGTTAAGTTTGGATTTTATATGTGACTGAGACTGATAGCATTAGGAATGGCTAGGGGCAATGCACAAAAAAATAGGCAAATTTCTGGGTTTTCTGGGTTTCAAAGAGGAGTGTCTGAATACATGAACTTGAAGGTTTTTTTAGGTTCCGTTCTAGGTAGCTTAAGGGTCATTGATTCTTGAGAGGTTTTGCATTAAACTGCTTTCCAAGAAGGTATTGGGTCTGACGCGCGAATCTTGAAGTATCAGGGTTTCTCAAAATTATGGCGCGTGGTTATCGACCGCGCGTAAATTCATGCATTAACATTAGGTGAGAATCTAGCTCGTAGGTATCTTAGGTTGAGTAAACCACTTCTAAAATTCCAGTGTCCCTCACTTCTAGTATCACAATGAGGATATATCTGAGGTCACCTCTAACATGCCGCTTTGTCGCCAGGTGAACAAAATTATGGCGACCCAGAAGAAGAAATCAACGACGAGCTCCTCCTCTCAAAACAAGAATAAAGATAAGCAGGTCACCTCTAAGACCCCCATTCCCCACTTTGGCCCAGCGGTGGATAGGGAGGTCGAGGTTGCCCCCGACGCCTTCTTCAAGTTCGAGCATATCGAGTCTTGGATAAAGACTCAGGGCAAGGTGAACAAGATCTTGTTGAGTCACATAATCGAGACGGGTTCCAAAGTACTCGTCGCCCGCCCTCCGTTGGAAGGAGGGCGGAGCTGCACCCCACTCCAAGACGACTTCGGGGCTTAGAGTGATGAGCACCTGAAGGCAGGTGCTTTCATTATGTTGACGCTGTTTTTCTCCAACAGTGAATCAAGAAAATAACAAGGATGAATTAATGCTTAATGATAAACCGAAATAAGAAAATTACTCTCAAGAACACTGGCCTTTTTGCGTGGTTTAGTGGTTAAAATCCACCTAGTCTACGAGTTTATATTATTACAGTTTTTCTCTCTCTATTTTGACAGAGTCTCGGTATTACAGAATAACCTTCCCCTTTTCCTGTCCAATATTCTCAACATTTATAGAGAAACTCCTTGGACAGATTTGGGTAACCGCATGAGTTAATCACAGATTTGCATATATATATATTACATTTATTATAAGATATTCCCATTTATATTAGGACACGATTTGATCATGAAATAAATAGATTCCTAATATTTGGGACATTAAATATCACAGGCTGGCCACAGACGATCGTATAAATCATCCGAGTCTTCGAGGATCTGCAAACACGCCATATCCTCAATCTACCACGAGCTAAATACACCATTGAGATAGTATCATGGAGGTCATGTCTGATAAATATTACAAGCTCGCGCTTTTCAATATAGGTATCCCTAGCTCGGACAATCAGCATGAGAACCGTGTCGTTAACGTAAAGAATACTTGGATTTATAAGCTATTCCTTCCCTGCAGTCATCTGCCAGCTATACACGATCTGAGTTGAAGACTCATGCTGAAATTAGGATACACATTTGCCCCCCAAGTCCCTACTCGTGGATTATGACGTCATCTTCTGACCTACACAGTAGGGACTTTCAGAGTTCCATTACAATTTCCCATACTTGTCCACTACTCGAGTACCGGACACGTGGAACATTATCATTGGCATCTATTCGGGTTTCGAGGACTGTGATAATGGTCTTGTCAACTTTTTGCCACTGTTTTGTCCTTTGAAACACAGCCCTCGGATCTTGTACCAACCCAATCGGACGGCTCACACTGATTTATGTCGTTTATGTATAAATAAGATAGATAATTATCAGAGTTCATCACCTTTTGTTCGAAAACTTTCTCTATCTTCTCTCTTCTTTGTCTTTCAAATCTTCTTCCTTCTCCGAGAAAAGAGAACCCAAAAAATCCTTGTTGCAAGATCTCTCCGACATTCCTCTGTTCAATTACTCAGGAGTGAGTCTCCAAGGCCTTACAAAACATACTTCTTCATCCGAGGAACACACTATAAGTATTTTCGTTTCAAATAAACTCTTTCTTTACTAATTTCTGCCTTTTATTAGGGTGTTCATCCATGCTTGGCCATAGTAGATATTAGGGTGTTTTCTCGATGTTTTTGGCACATAGGTTTTAATTTTTAGGCTTATTGAGAAGGTTTAGAATATCCTTTACAACCGTGACATTCATGAAACTCGGTATTTTCTGGGTGAGTCTATGGAAATACCCATTAGGGTATAGAAGATGAAAGGATAGAGTTCAAAAACCAGATTTCTTAGGGAACACGCTTCTTAGGTGGTTTTTCTCTAAACCGCCTCTCAATGACAGTAGTAGCCGGATTTTCTGACACACGGATCCCTAAAAACTAAGGGTTTGTTGGGAAAACCGAGGCACGTAGCGTAGGGTAGCGCGTGGTATCACGCAACAGGTTGAGACTACCTCAACTCATATATCAAAAGACCATTTTCGTTCGTGCTTCCGTGCCTTTACCTTTACCAAATCTTAGGTCGCCTATTAAGTGACTCGTCATTCTTTTTTGTTAGGCGATCTAATGGAAACCAAGAAGAGCGTACCCAAGAAAAATGCAGTTGGCTCCTCGTCTCAACAAACCAACAAGGGAAAAGAGATCGCCCCCGACTCTCCTCTTCCTCATTTCGGCCCTGTGGTGGAGAAGGAGATTGTGATTGACCCTAATGCGTTATTCGAGGCAGAGACAATCGTCTCCAAGATCACGACCCAAGGAAGGGTCAATAAAATAATGCTGGAGGTCAGGTCCGGCGTTCTCATTTCCCATCCTCAGTTCGAAGGGGAACGGAGCTGCGCGCCCCTCCAGGACGACTTTCCGGCCTGGTGTGACAAGCACTTAAAGGTAGGAGCCTCCCTTCCCCTTGACCAATATTTTTCTGACTTCCTCAACTACGTGAAGTTGGCGCCGTTTCAGCTCCCCCCAACTCATATAGGCTTCTGGCGGGGTTGAAATACCTCTTTTTAAAACACCAGTGGGAGGTCCCCAGTCCGGCAGACATCCTCTACTTCTTTTGTCTTAAGGCCAACCTAGAGCAAAGAGGGTGAGTTGATGGGTTCTACTACCTCACCAGATTCCCAAACTCAGCCTCGGTTATCGAGCTCCCCAGCCACCCAACCGACTATAAGGATCAATTCTTTATGTCAAATGGGTTCTGCAACTGCGAGCATCGGTACTTGAACCGTCCTCGTAAGTCTCCTTTCTTTTATCAGCTCGCAAAATCATTCTTTTTTTTAATAGACATACTCCTTATATTTATACTAATTGAGTTAACATTTTTTGTGCAGCCATATTTGCGAGGACGGAGAAGTCTACGACCCTCGAGGGTCAGTATGACACCTTATCTAGGCTTCCGGCCTGCGAGATGGATTACCGCCAGCTCGTGACTGATGTCACGATGCTGGCATGCAAATTAATCGGTGAAGGCTAGACTTTGGCCTTAAGAAGGACACGGGCTACCCTTCCGGTAGTCCCCGTGCTCCTGCCTCCCCAAGAAGGAAACCCTGAGGCCACTGAGTGGGAGGAACAAGAAGAAGACGAGATCCCACTTGTGAGGAAGAGGTGGGCTCCCGATGCTGCTTGGGGCCCTGACCTAGAACGAGCTGCATCAGGGGCAGTAGCCGGCCCCTCCGGCCAAGGTAACCCATATCCTTATAGGGAATTAGATAGGGTTGTCGCTGATTTTAGGCTAGTTAGATTTAACCTAAACCAGCTCGTCCACTGCCATCCTAGCCATCAAGATCGTAACATAACCTTGCTCTAGTGCATGGACCATCTAGTGTTGCGTTATGATATGGGTTATCCTAAGGATACCGTTGTTGTAGACAACACCTCAAACTTTAGGTCAGCTATTTTTGAGGAATATAGGACCAATCGTAGGTCGTGGCCTTCTTTGCTCCATGGTACTTTTGCCCCTGGATTTAGGCAATATGTAGATGAGTCTAGCCCCGAGTTATAACTTGAGCCTGAACCTCTCGTAATCCAAGAAATTGTGGACATAGACTCCCCATCTCCTCTAGTAGTCCCAAGGACGGAGGTTGTGATAATAGGCTCCTCTCCCAGCCCAGAGGGTAGGATTTTCATATATTTCTTTTAAGTAAATTTAAGACTTTACTTGTGTACTAACTCCCTTCTTATTCTTTTCAGGCGAAGAGATGGAATGACCAGGAGCTCCCGACCTCCACATAGTTTTCCAGGAGGGAAAAACCAGCTCGGGTCTTGTCGTAAAGAAGCCTCGGTACACAACAAAGAAAACGCCTCCTGCGATAGGAAATACCTCCAAATCTCTGGTTAAGGGGAAAGGCACGAGCTCAGCAGCTCCGAATCCCACCGTAACGGAGAAAATGGCTCTTCCTCTGCCTCCTCCTCGATTTCCACCTACTCCTGCTCGGGATCAAGTTGTACAAGCTGATCCCCCAACTCCTATTGTCCCCATCGCAACCGTGCGCATCCTAGTCAATTCCCAGGATCTGGAGAAGAACCCCGATACTTTTCAGGGGACCATCTACGAGATGGCGAACCACGTGGTGGAGCACATATATAAAGCCAATACGAGCGATCTGAGGACGATAGAAGAGAGGAGCCCGGAGAATGTCCTAAAATCAACCTTGGGAATGACCTCACAATAAGATATTTTTCCTTATTGAACATTATTTTTATTTAGCCCTAGTATGCATCTAACTTTTCTCTTTATTTTTGCAGTCGGTCCTAGCTCAGCACTGCAGTATAGCCCGGGCCACGGCTAGGAATGATGAGCTCCAGGCTGAGCTCCAGGTTGCTAAGACCGCCGTGGCTGCTGCCCAAACTGCAAAAGCTGCCCTTGCAGCTGCTCAAAAAGGCGAGCAGGATGCCAAGGCTACTCTTGCATCGTCTCAAGAAAGCGAGCAGGCCACAAAGGTTGGCTTGGTTGCTCTTCAAGTCAAAGTTGCTGAGGCCAAAGCCAAGTAGCTAGAGGCTGAGGTTGCTGGTAAAGAGGAGAAAACGACCTCACTGTCCTCCATGGAAGGCATGTTGTACCACTGTTGGGCCTTTAACCAAGATGGTAACTTCTCTTTCCTAGCTCCTGAACTGTGGGATCCATACCTCGAGAAATTCAAAGCCCCGATCCTGCAAGAGCAGTCTTAGATATGGAATGCTTCTACTGCGAGTGAGCAGGAGACTGAAGAGGTTACGTCCTTAGAATGCCCTGGAGGGGCTTGATGAAGCTTTCTTTATTTATTTATTTTTTTTTTTTGTAAACATTCGCCTCTTGGCCAGTTCGAGGTTTCTCTCCTTGGGAAATTTTGAATTTTAATTCATATATCTAACTTATAATCTATTTGTCTTTTCCTTGATTGTCTTTCATGTTTACGCTTTCTTAGACTTTCACATTCGAGATTTTAGGAATCAATTTTTAGATCGGGATAGATATTTTGAGTTTGGTTATATCCAAAATTAATGTGTTGATTTATATCACACCTGTTAAGTATCAGGCCTTGGACCCGGTTATATCCATGAATTGAAATATTTTAAACTTAGTTCGTGTTAGGTTTGTTGTCATCTTGAGTATCTAAAGAAGCCATCGAATACTTAATTTTGCTAACTTCTAAGTTTTGGACCTGGTTATATCCAGGGTTTTACGTGATTTGAACTTAGTTCGTGCTAGGTTTATTGACACCTCGAGCTCTTAAAAAGCCATCAAATAATCAATTTTCCAAGCATCTAAGTTTCTGATCTGGTTGTATCTAGCATAGTATTATACCTGGTTGTATCCAGGATTATAAGTAGTTTAAAAATTTAAACTCAATCGGCAACCTTGTTCTGACCCACCTCAGGTTATATGCCCCCCAAGTAACCAGAATGTAAGGACTTTCTTGGCTGCTTTTGCAAACATCAATACACTAGCTAATTTATAAGTAACCTTATAAAGGAAAATTATTTAAAATCATGCTTCCGAGAAAAATTACATACTAATCTCCTGTTATTTAATTAAACAACTTTTATAACTAAGCCTTACATAGATGGTTGGTAATACTACTGGTAATACTTCTTTAAGTGCATGGCGTTCCAGGTCCGTGGGACTATCTCTCCATTAAGACAAGCTAACTTGAAAATTCCCTCACGCAAAACTTCCATGATCTGGTAACGTCCTTCCTAGTTCGGGCCTAAAGCACCGTCCTTAGGATCCTTGTTTCCAAAAAGACCCTTCGGAGAACTAGGTCGCCCAATCCAAAACTATATATTTTGACCTTAGAATTAAAATAATGAGTGATTTTATGTTGGTAATGCATGAGCTGTAACTGTGAATCCTCTTGTTTTTCATCAATCAAGTCGAGAGACGCGTTGAGTAATTCATCATTCCGTTCCTCGCCTAATAACTTCGTGCTTTTTGTAGAAATCGGTGAAAAGATCACTGTCAAACTGGGTTCCATTATTTGACACGATCTTTTTAGGAAGCCCAAATCGGCACACAATGTTTTTTACCACAAAGTTGAGGACTCTCTTTGAAGTGATGGTTGCTAAAGGCTAAGCCTCTGCACATTTCGTAAAATAATCGATGGCAACCACCGCATAACGAACTCCTCATTTTCCCATAGGTAAAGATCCTATTAAATAAATTCTGCATACTGCAAACAGCAATGGGGATGAGATCATCGTCAGCTCCACTAAAGGAACTCGTGCTACTGTGGAAAAATGTTGGCATTTGTCACATTTATGAACACAGGAGATGTAATCCTTGTTAAAATGGGCCAAAAATACCCTTACCTTAAAATTTTCAATGCTAGGTTTTTCCCCCAGCATGATCTCCACAAAAGCCTTCATGCACCTCTTGCAGAATGGTTTTAGCCTCCTCAGGTAGAACACATCATAGAAGTGGTAGTGAATGACCATGACGATATAACGTTCCATCTACTATCACATACCTCGGAGCTTGATAGAGTATCTTTCTCGCGTCCTTTCTTTCCTCAGGTAGCCTTCCTATTGTAAGATACTCCACTATGGGGGTCATCTAGGTCATCCTTAAGTCAATCATCTCGTTCTCTTTCATTTTTTCTGCCACGCTTGGACTCTCTAGGAATTCCACTGGTACTACGTTCAAAGTCTCAGCTTCCTTGGTGGTGGCAAGTCTTACCAAAGCGTCAACAATAGTGTTTTTCTCGCGGGGGATCTGTTTGACAGTACCATACTCAAATTTTGACAACACTTTCTTCACCTTAGCTAGGTATGCTGCCATCATGGTACCACGCGCTTGATATTCCCCCATCACTTGATTAACCACGAGCTGGGAATCACTATAACACTGGACGTCCCTTGCTTTCAATTTCCTTGCCACTCTGAGCCCGGCTAACAAAGCTTTGTACTAGGCTTCATTGTTTGAGGCTTCGAATCCAAACCTCAGCGTTGTATGAAATCGATGACCCTCTGGAGAAATCAATATGATTCCAGCTTCTGATCCATTTTCGTTAGATGAGCCATCCACGAATATTCTCCACAACTCCTATATCAGTTCCTTTAACAACTCTTCCTGAAATCCGTATCATTCAGCCACAAAGTCAGCAAGGGCCTGGCTCTTGATCAAGGTCCTTAGTATGTATAGTATCTCGAACTAGCTGAGCTCTATTACCCATTTTAAAAGATGTCTCGAAGATTCCGGTTTTTGTAATACCTGCCTTAGAGGCTGGTCGGTCATGACGTGGATAGAATGGGACTGGAAGTATGGTCTAAGCTTACTAGAAGCTAATATCAGGCAGTATGCTATCTTTTCGATTAGTGAGTACCGCGATTAAGCCCCAAGAAGTCTTTTACTTATATAGTATACTGGTTTCTGAGCACGATCTTCTTCCCGAACTAACACAATGCTGGCTGCATTTTCTGTAACGGCCAAATATAAGAACAGGGGCTCTCCGAATATAGGCTTAGACAATACTGGGGGTTCAGCCAAATGCATTTTTAGGGTGAGGAATGCTAGCTCGAACTCTTCAGTCCATTCAAATTTCTTATTTCCCTTGAGCAAGTTATAAAAGGGCAAACACTTGTTAGTGGACTTTGAAATAAATTGGTTTAGCGCCGCCACTTTTCCAGTCAAACTCTAAACTTCTTTGCGCGAGCTGGGTGAAGGCATCTCGAACAATGACCTAATTTTCTTTGGGTTTGCCTCTATCCCCCTTGTATTGACTATGAACCCCAGAAACTTTCCTGACGCTACTCCAAAAGTACATTTCTGGGGATTTAGCCTCATATTATATTTCCTCAGGATCTCAAAACATTCCTTCAGATCAGAAACATGGTTATCAGCAGCCTTTGACTTGACTAGCATATCGTCGACATACACTTCCATGTTTTTCCCGATCTGATAAACAAACATTTTGTTGACTAACCTTTTGTAGGTAGCCCCAGTCTTTTTCAGCCCGAAGGGCATAACTTTATAACAGTATACATTTGTTGGAGTCATAAAGCTAGTATGCTCCTAGTTTGCAGGATTCATCGCGATCTAGTTATACTCAGAATACACATCCATAAAGGACATGAGCTCATGCCCCGCGGTGGCATTTACCAACTGATCAATCCTCGGCAATGGGAAGCAATCCTTAGGAAAAGCTTTATTCATATCAGAGAAATCGATGCAAGTCCGACACTTTCCATTCGACTTCGGTACCAGAAGTGGATTCGCTACCCAGATCGGATATTTAGCTTCCTGAATGAATCTGTACTTTAATAACCGAGCTACTTCTTCTTCCAATGCCTTAGCTTGGACTGTTCCCAAACGTCTTTGTTTCTAGGATTTCACAGGCATACTTTTATCCAAGCTCAGGGTGTGCATGATCACACTTGGGCTTATTCCCACCATGTCCTCATGAGACCAGGCGAAGACATCAAGACTCCCTTGCAAAAAATTAATCAACTCCTCCTTCCTATCATTGTCAAGATTTTTACCAATCTTAAAGACTCTTGAAGTGTCTGTGGGATCTATATTTACTTCCTCGAGCTCCTCAATAGCTTGGAGCTCTAACCTGTCCTCGCCCATTCATGGATCGATATCATCATTTGGGGTGACCCTTCTATGCGTTGTTTCTCGAGGTTCTTCCGTCCAAGAGGCGACTTCCACCTTATAGGACTCCTCACATCCGTCACTTATGGCCATCGCATGCTGCCCAGGTTGTGAATTTCCCTTCATGGAAATGCTATTGCATTCCCTGGCAGTGAGCTCATCACCTCTGACAGTGCATATTCCCGCAGACGAGGGGAATTTAATTGCTAGGTGATAGATAGAGGTTATGGCTTCGAAGGCCATTAACGCAGGTCGACCCAAAATCACAATGTATGCGACTGGAAAATCAGTGACCACAAACTCAAGAAGCTTGGAGACGATTCTTGGACCTTCACCCAATGTCACCACTAACTCAATTGTTCTGATAGTTGCTGACCCTTCTCTAGAAAACCCATATAGAATCATGGAAGTTTCCTTCAGGTAGGTAACTGATAATCCCATTTTTTCTAAAGTGGACCTAAATAGTAGATTCACAGAACTTCCATTATCTACTAGCATCCTCCTAACTCTCTGATTGGTGAACTAAACGGTTATCACCAGAGGATTGTGATGTGGGAATTGAACATGGCTGGCATCTTCCTTTGTGAAACTGATTGGTTGTTTTTCCAATCGTTGCTGCTTTGATAATCGTCGCTCCAGAACAAACTCGACTCCGTTATGGGATTTCAGCTCGTTGATATACCTCTTCTAGGCACCTCTGCTCGTGCCTGCCAAATGAGGTCCTCCCAAAATGGTGGCTATATCTCCTCCTGTTATCGGAGGAGGATTGTCTTGATTCACCTGAGCTCCGGTTTGATTCATTGAAGCTTCCAAAGCTGACGGAGTGTTTTTTCTAGCGGGCTGACTGGGAGTTGTTCGATTCCGGGCGTACTGAGCCAAAGTTCCTGCCCTGATGAGAGTCTCAATCTCATCCTTCAGGTGTTTGTAGTCATCAGTATTATGACCGATATCATTGTGGAATCGACATAATTTTGAAGGGTCTCTCTTCGTCATTTGATTCTTTAATGGTTCATGCTTCTTCCACGGAAGGCGAGAAGAATTTGCCAAGAAGATGCGTTCTCTAGTATCCGTCAGGTCGGTATATGCTGTATAGACCGGTTTAAATTTCTCCACGGATTTGTTTTTTCTTTGTTCCGTTTTGGTCACCCTCACCATTTCCCTTTCTCTTGTTATTCCCCCCTTGGTTATTCTAAGCAGCGGTTTGAGCGGTAGCCGCTACATCCGTTGCTGCTCCAACGGGCTGAACAGGGACTTGGCTGGTTCCTGCGACGGAAGCCCATGCCTCTTCTAGTTTAACTCACCTTTGAGCTCGGTCCAAGAACTCATCAACAATACTAACTCCTTTCCTCTGTAACTCTTGCCACAAATCGCCTCCAACAAGGATTCCCGTCCTCATTACCATAAGCTTAGAACTCTCGTCGGCATCTCTAGCTCGCGCAACAACATTGGTGAACCTACTTAGGTATGCTTTCAGCGGTTCACCGAGCTGTTTCTTTACATTTGACAGAGAGTCAACTTTAACTCTAGCTGCTTGAGAAGCCCTAAATGCTCTTTTGAAATCAGTTGAGCAGCTTTTCCACGAGCTGATTGAATGCTTCTTGTACTGCTTGAACCATTGTCTAGGTGGCCCAATTAAATTCGAGGGGAATATTAGGCATCTTAACTCAGGACCGATGTAGTGGGCCATCATCAAGGTGTTGAACATCCTCAAGTGGTCAGATGGATCTCTATCTCCATCATACTTCGACAGATGAGGCATCCTGAAACCTGGTGGATATGCATTCGCCGCAATATTTGGGGCGAAAAGCTGGAGCTCATCCTCTGAATCACACTCATCTTTATTTTTCCAATACGAGCCTTTTCATCTGCTCCTCCATCTAGGCTAACCTTTCGAGGGTTTGGTCCCTGGTTCCTAGGTTATTCTGGGGCTGTTCAACAGCTCCCATCCTGTTGTACTCATTCGGCGGGTTGTTGTCCCTCCAAGTTTGGGCTTGGTTTTGTGGGACATTCCCGTTATCATGTACTTTGGAACTACTTCCCCCTTGACGAGTGTAACTAACTCCTTCATTTCGAGCTGAATTTCTTCTCTGCGAGTTTAAATGATCTCGCAAGTCAGGTTCTGGGTCGAACTGGGGACTCTAAGCCGAACTCAGGTGATTTCTTAGATCGCCTTTGGTTCTGGTACCTCGATGGCTCTCAGCCCAATAACTTCCATTAGCGAAGCTCACTGCTCTTGGTTGAGGCTGAGGATCTAGACTATTGACACGTGTCTGCGGGACATAAGCAGGGGCAGATGGAGGAGGATTTCACCTGCTGTCCCTATAAGCAGGAATGTCCCGGGTAGATGGAGGAGGATTTCTCTTGCTGTTCCCATGAACCAGAATGTCTCATGAAGAACGAGGCAGTGTCGGATGTCTTATGGGTGATGCCTGACTGGCGAGGCAATTCTTGTCCCATTAGGGAGAATTAAATTATCTTGCTGTCGCTCTGCCCCACCATTTCTAGCTCTTTGCGCCTGGCGATCCGATCGTGGTGCAGGAGCATTGGTCGGAACATTTTTTCTTTGTGAGCCTACTCCGGCTCCTCCTCGTGAGTTTCCATGGGTCTTCCCATGAGCGCACGATGGTGGTATCGAACTTGGGGTCGCGGTTCTAACCGATCGACTAATTTGTCGATGACCCCTAGGAGGGCCACTAGGCTGAGCAGCCCGACGATCTTGTGCTGTGGGCGCAGAACTTGGGGTTGCAGTTTGACTAACCGACTTGGCTTAGATTGGTTATTCCTGTGGAACGTATAAGACCCACTTCGCCTCTTTCTTACATCAACGTCGGTTGCAAGATGGGGTAACCTAGCCAAAACCTCATCAATCTTCCTGTTTGCCCTAGCAAGAAGGCTTCTTAATTGCATATTTTCCATTTTTACCACAGTTAATAGCCTGGGTTTGGGTTCGGTGCAGTGACGCCGAACTCCTAGTATCGTCGTGGCCCATCGGTTGCATTTCAGGTTGTTGTTGAACTTCAGGGACATACTCATTTGAAACAGCGGTATGATGGGCCCCCTGCCCACCAGGTTGTTCCATCTCATTGTCATGCATTGAGCAGGTGACAACCATGATGATATTTGATTTGGGTTTTTATAAATGCACTAATCTCAACTCTCAATGAAAGCACCAAACTGTTGACGCGGTTTTTCGCCAACAGTGAATAAAGAAAATAACAAGGATGAATTAGTGCTTAATGGTAAACTGAAATAAAAAAATTACTCTCAAGAACACTGACCTTTTTACGTGGTTCAGTGGTTAAAATCCACCTAGTCCACGAGTCTATATTATTACTGTTTTCTCTCTCTATTTTGACAGAGTCTCGGTATTACAGAATAACCCTCCCCTTTTCCTATCCAATATTCTCAACATTTATAGAGAAACTCCTTGGACAGGTTTGGGTAACCGCATGAGTTAATCACAGATTTGCATATATATATATTACATTTATTATAAGATATTCCCATTTATATTAGGATACGATTTGATCATGAAATAAATAGATTCCTAATATTTGGGACATTAAATATCACAGGCTGGCCATAGACGATCGTATAAATCATCCGAGTCTTCGGGGATCCGCGGACACACCATATCCTCAATTTACCATGAGCTGAATACACCATCGAGCTCGTATCATGGAGGTCATCTCTAATAAATATTACAAGCTCACACTTTTCAACTTAGGTATCCCTAGCTCGGACAATCAGCACGAGAACCGTGCCATTAACGTAAATAATACTTGGATTTATAAGCCATTCCTTCTCTACAGTCATCTGCCAGCTATACACGATCTGAGTGAAAGACTCGTGCGAAAATTAGGATACACACCTTCCTCTGGACTAGTACTTCATAGATTTTTTAAACTACGCTGAACTGGCATCATTCCAACTTCCCCTGAATTCGTATCGACTCCTGGTTGGGTTGAAGTACTTATTTTTGAAGCATGAGTGGGAGGTCCCTACTCCTGCTGATATTATGTACTTATTATGCCTCAAGGATAATCCAAAGTCAAACGGCCGAGGTGATGGCTTCTACTACCTCACCAGACTCCCTAGCACGACCTCTATCATCGATCTCCCAAGACACCCGAATGACTATAGGGGCCAATTCTTTATGTCAAACTGTTCAAGAACTGCACTCATCGATACTTCAACCGTCCTCGTAAATTTCTCAACTCCTTGAACTTTGTACTTGAATTATTTCTTAACCAAGTTAGAACTTATTTTGATTGATTTGTGCAACTATATATAAGAGAATGGAGCCGTTAGAGACCCTCGGAGGTCAATACGAGACTCTGGCCCATGCTTTTGCCAAGGAGAAGGAGTTCTGGGCGGTGGTGAATAATGCCACCATGGTGGTCTGTAAGTTGATCCGTGAGGGTCAAATGTTGGCCATCAGAACCCGAGGTACTGCCCCGAGCACCCTCCTCCCCAAGAGCTTCTTCCAATCGCTGAGGAGGTTGAGGAGGAAGAGGAGGTCGCACAGTTGGTGCACCAAATAAGAGTTCCTGAAGATAGATAAGATCCTAGTTAAGGCCGTGATGAATCGCGGGCAGCAGCTAGCACCTCCGACCAAGGTAATCCCTATAGAGAGCTAAACCGGGCTGCTGCCAGTTTTAGGCTAATTCGATTCAACCCGAGGCAGCTCGTGAACCGACATCCGTTTGATCCGAACCTAGATGTGACCCTTCTTCAGTATGTTGACCACCTAGTCGTACGCCATGATCATAACTATCTCAAATGTACAGTAGTGGTAGACAATACCCTACACTTTAGGTCCACCATTTTTGAGAAGTATCGTACAAACCTTTTGTCCTGGCCTTCTCTGTGTCAGGGTGTTTTTACCCCAGGTATCAGGCAGGCCGAGCATGAGTCTAGTCCAGATGAAGAGTCTGAACCCCATAGGTCCCACAATTTTATAATATTAGAATCTCCCCTCCTCCGATAGTCCAAGAGCTAGAGGTTTTAACCAACCCGGTTCATAATCCAAAGCCAATCATTGTAGTTTCCTCCTCTAGCTCGAAGAGTAGGGTTCTCAACTCTTAGGTTATCTCGACTAATCATTTTTTAGGTTTGAATCTTCTGCTTGCCCTTTTGTAGATGAAGACATGGACCTGAAAAACACCTTCAAGCTTGTTGGGGCCAAAGTTGGACCCGTCGTCAAAAGGCAGAGGGTATCAAAGAAAACCGCCTCCGGAGCCGGAGCTTCCACTGGCTTCCCAAGAAAAGATAGAGGTACCATCTCCTCTCAAAAGCAGCAACAGACAAATTAGCTGCCAGCTCAAGTAGCAATAGTTACTACTCATGAAGCTCCTTTGCCTTGTCCTCGCAAACTTGCTCCAATTCATCAAGTTATTCATGGCGAGGCCCCATCTGTGAAACTCCCAGTTATACCTCTTGAGGTTGGAAGGATCCCAGAGGCACTCCGTGAGTCCCTCGACGAGATGAAAAATCACATGGTGGGACATGCCAATAAGGTGAACGTCAAGGACTTGAAGGCCATAGAGGAGCATTCCCAGGGAACGTCTTGGAGTCAGCCTTGGGAATGAATCTGGCTGTAAGTTATCCCCTTCCTCTTTACATTTTTTTGTTTCTCCTTTTCGGGAGCTAACCCTGCTATATATTTTTCTTTTGTAGTCCTGTTTAGCTTAAATCCATGGCATCGCTTGAATCTGAGCTAAAAGGGAAAAGGCCAGGGCCGCACTGATGGCATCCCAGGATAATGAACGAATCACCAAGGGACAGGTTGAGGTCGACAACCTTAACAAAAAAATTGAGGAAGTCAATGTGCTCAAGAAGAAGCTATCCGAGGTCGAGGTGAGGCTGTCCGAAGTCGAAGAGAAAGATAGGCAGGATGTTGAGAAGGTGCAGTAGGATGTTGCCTAGGCAACGAACTCCCTAGAGGAGGTGCTATATCGGTGCTGGGCGTATAACAAGCTTTGGGGGTGCTACCTCGCCAAATTATAGAGCCGATTATCGCAAGAGCCCTCCAAGACCATGGAGGCTTCTGGGGCTGCTGAAGGGGGTAATGATGAGGTGACATCACATGGGCAAGTTGCCAGAGCTCAGTGACGTTTAGGGTGTCCTCATCTTTTTTTTATGTTTTATTTGGGTTCCTTGAACCCTTTGTAAATAAGCTTTCAAAAGCTGAGACAATCGCCTTCGGGCTTAGTTTGAGGTTATTTTTCCTCGAGTTATTCATATACTTGCGTTAGTACATGTTTATTAATTTTTGATATATTTTTATTCCCCTTAATCTATTATCTATCCATGTTTATGAACCTTTTTTTTAAAAAAAAAAATTCCTTGTACATTTGCATAGTCATAGGGGTTAACTTTAGATCGAGATAAATGCCTAATGGCTCGACTAGTTGATTATGGTCGATCAACTGGTTATACCCAGGAGTTTGTTCACCTAATAGCATTACACATGTTAGGAATCAGGTCTCAGACCTTGTTATATCAAGGATTTTGTTGACCTAATAGCGTTACACCCGTTAGGAATTAGGCCTCGAACTTGGTTATATCCAGGATTTCCTAGTTGATTTCTAGGTTTTGTTTTACTTTGAATTTTCTTAACTTAGTTCGTATTCAGAATTTCTTTGAAAATTTGAGCTTTAAAAATCCGTAGAATAATCAATTTTCCAAATTCTAAGTTGCAGCACAATACTTCGAAGACTCTTCTAGGGTTATATGTGCCCAAGCGATTAGAATTTATGAATATTCTAGGTCGCTTTTACAAAATGAGCTCATGATACGTTACAAGAATAAGATGAAATATTGGTTCCATGTTAAAATTACATAGCAATCATGTGTTCTTAAAGTAGAGTGACCTTTATAAATAAGCCTTACACAGAAAAATACTAAAAACATTAAAAACTAACAAAACCGTCCCATTATTGATAGTATTTTTTGAGATGTAGAGCATTCCAAGTCCGTGGGACTAATTCTTCACTTAATTGAGCTAGTTTGAAGGTTCTTTCACGCAAGATTTCCACGATCTGGTAGGGTCCTTCCCAGTTCGGTCCAAATACACCATCTTTAGGATCTTTGTTTGTCAGAAATACCCTTTGGAGCACTAAATCACCCAGTTCGAGTCTTCATCCTTTAACTTTTGAGTTAAAGTAGCAAGTAACCTTTTGCTTATAATGGGCAAGCTATAACTGAGACTCCTCATGCCGCTCTTCAATGAGATCCAAGGATGTACTAAGCAGGTCATGATTCTGATCTTTGTTGTAGGTTTTTTGCCTATGTGACATAACTAGAGCCTCCAATAGCAGCACGACCTCGCTTCCAAAGGTCAGAGAGAAGGGTGTGTGCCCAGTGGATGTGTGATGTGAGGTCATGTAGGCCCAGAGCACTAGCAGGAGCTATTCTGGCCATAGCTCTTTAGCATCTTCTAGCGCTTCTTTAACCTTGCATTTAGGGTTTTTTTTACTACCTCGACCTGCCCATTAGCTTGAGGGTGTGCTACTGAGGAGAAACTATTCATTATGCCGTATTTCTCGCAAAAGGTTGTGAATAGGTCGTTGTCAAATTGAGTTTCGTTATCAGACACAATCTTTTTTGGGAGTAAAAAACGACATATGATATTCTTCACGAAAAATTCTAAGACTCTCTTGAAGGTTATAGTTGCCAAGGGCTCCACCTCAACCCACTTAGTAAATTAGTAGATGGAAACAACCGCATAGCGAAATCCTCCCTTTCCAGTTAAAAATGAGCCGATTAAGTCAATCCCCTATACAGCAAATGGCCAAGGCGAGGAGATCATGGTTGTTAGGAAAATATATATTATTTAATTGGAAATGGTAAGAAATATTACAACTCTAGACAAAATATTACAAATAAACAATATTGATAAAATAATGTTACAACTCTATGATTGAAAAATACAAATATATAGGAGAAGAATTAGTAGTGGAGAATGGAGAAATACAACTCTAAACAAAAAGATAAAAATAAAGTAAAATGTTTGTAACAAAAGAAATGACAGATTACAACTCTTAAATAAGAAATACAAGTAAATGTGACAAGAGGAATATGAAGATGAAAATCTATAGAATAAAAGAAAAGAACAAGAAACAAAGAACTAACAACTCTCACTCACACTACCAAAGTGAAGAGTGTTGGGGATCACTAACTTGAACAAGGTTTGAAACCTTTGTCCAAAAGCTTATTTCCCCCTAACTCAAGCACTAAGGGATCTCTCACAGATTTAGGAAATTTCTTTATGGAATAATCAAGCCTCTAGGTGTTTTCTAGCCAAGTGCTCTAATGGATAGAAAAGTTGTGTCTTACAGGTGAGCAATAGGCTCCTATTTATAGAGTTTAGAGACACCCTTTCAATTTCAAATTCCACCAACCCCCATGGCTGTTACCAATGATCAATTGGATGTTTATGGAATTAAAAATGAGATTTGGGAGTTATTTGTGTTTTTGGAGCTGTTAAAAAAAGGTTGAAAAAACTGAAATTTTTTTGTCAGTCAAGCCTCAGTGGCCGCGCCCAAGAGTATTAGTGGCCGCGACCACCAACATTCCCTACCAAATTCAAAACACAAAAATGTGATATTTTTCCAAACAATACCAATCCACTTCCAAATGATTTTGTAACCCCCAAAACACATTATTGGGGTTTAAATCATATCTCTAACAACCATTTCACATATGACTTTAAGAAATTCATCTCAATATTGTGTAACAACAAAAGTACACAATAATGGGCAATATTTGGAAGTTAGTACACAATAATGGGCAATATTTGGAAGTTACAAATTTTTAACTGAATTTGTAACACCAAATATGTTACATATTTGGATATTCACATATATCTAAATATTGTAACTCTCTATTATATGTTACAATATGTGACACTCTTTGCCACATTTATTTAATCTAAAACATTATATTATAAATAATATAATATTACATGATATTATAAAATAATATAACATTCCCCCACTAGATTAAATAGTTATCTATTGTAACACTTATTTATTCAGTCAACATTATATTTTGAAATATAACATATCCCCCACTTGATTAAATAATAACTCTCTCTTATAGGAGTCATTACAGTGGTGCATAAAATAAAGTGTTTTTCAACTTGAAGTTCACTATAGTGTAATTATCACAAAATTTGTTGAAAATTTGGTTGCACTAGGCATTGAACCATCTTTTCATAATAACAAATCGGTAATAACACACACCTTTTCCATGTTCACTTGAGACCTCTATGTCTCACTTTGCACCGTTAATGGCCATGTGCACTTTCCATTCATGGACGTTCTTGAGAATACTCTCAATTCTCATGAGAGGCGACATCACCCCTAGGTCCATATAGGTAAAACTCTTACAGTATTTTGTTACCAAAATTACTTGTCTTCACAAGACTGAATTCTATTGAAAAACCTCTCGATTTTAACCCTCAACTTGGTAACTCACAAGTAGTCAACATCTCAGATGGGACTTATTTTGAGTACAACTAATATTCACTTGACTGACTTTTTGTTACCTATTGAACCTAACACTAGCTAAATAACTCATGTTAATATAGGTTACCATCAATCGTGAATATCTTTAGGGAGTTTAAGTCCCATCCCTCGAGATGATGTAGCCACTAAATCTCTCGTTAGTGGCTTAGTGAAAGGATCTGATAGGTTTTCACTTGTTCTCACATAGGATATTGAGATGACTCTTCTTTGAATCAATTCTCTTATATAACCATGTCTTAGACTAATGTGTGTAGACTTCCCATTATACACTCCAATGTATGCTCTAGCCAATGTTGCTTGGCTATCACAATGTATCGATATAGTGGATACATTCTCTTTGATTAGGGGTATCTCTACCAATAGATCCCTTAACCATTAGACCTCTTTGCCGGTAGCAGCTAGAGCTATAAACTCTGATTCCATAGTGGAATGAGATATACAGGTTTGTTTCTTGGAACCCCAAGAAATTGCACCCCCACCAAGTGTAAATACCCAACCAGTTGTGGACAAGTTGTCCCCAAGATTGGATATCCAACTTGCATTTGTATATCCTTCTAAGATTGAAGGAAATTTGGAGTAGTGAAGACTTAGTCCTTTGGTTTTCTTGAGAAAACCTAGGACTCTCCCAATAGCTTTCCAGTGATCCACACTTGGATTACTTGTAAACCTACTAAGTTTACTTACCCCAAATGCTATATCAGATCTAGTACATTGGGCAGCGTACATAAGACTCCCTATAGCACTAGCGTACTCCAATTGAGCCATCGCTCTTCCTTCATTCTTCTCTAGTTTTACACTATGATCAAATGGAGTATTGGAATCTTTAACCTTGAGATGGTTAAATTTGTTCAATACTTTCTCAACATTGTGGGCTTGCCCTAATGAAAAACCCCCACGATGTTTCTTTACTTTGATACCAAGTATGGTGTCAACTTCTCCAAGATCTTTAATCTTGGAGGTTGATGATAGAAATGTCTTCGCTTCTTCTATCCCTTTCATGCTATCACTTAGAATAAGCATGTCATCCACGTATAAGAAAACAATGATCACATATCCCTTACAAGTTTTGGAATACAATCACTTGTCTCCATTGTTATGTCCAAACCCATTAGACATGATGGCTTGATCAAATTTCTCATGCCATTGCTTAGGAGCTTATTTCAATCCATATAAGGATTTTACGAGTCTACATACTTTTTGTTCATATCTTGGTAGGACAAACCCTTCGGGTTGTTCCATATAGACCTCCTCATTGAGGTCACCATTAAGAAATGCTGTTTTGACATCCATTTGATGAACATACAAGTTGTGTATAGAAGCCAAAGCGAACAAAATACTTATAGAAGTTGTTCTTGCAATAGGCGCATAGGTATCGAAATAATCGATACTCTCTTAAATACACACTTACACCCAATTGGCTTAGACCCTAGTGGGAGGTCTACCAATTCCCAAGTGTTGTTGGAAAGAATGGAATCCATTTCATCATTGATGGCTTCTTTCCAAAATGTACTATCTCTTGATTGCATATCTTATCTATAAGTCTTACGATCATCCTCAACAAGAAGTACAATAGGAATTTTCATAATGACTTCCTCTCTATTTCCTTCTACTATCTAGAAAGAAATTCGTTGAGAATCTATCTCATCCAATACTAGATTTTTCTCCTTTCTAAGCCTTTGACTTCTTTTAAGTTCAATGAGTTGCTTTACATTCCTTTGAGAATTCTCCTCTTCAGAATCATTTTTGGATGTAGATGCTTGAGAATTGTTCCCATATAACAAATTCTCCTTTAGAGACGCTGAAGCTTGAGAATTATTGTCACATAACATGTTCTCACAAAATTCAACTTCTCTAGATTCAATCATAACATTAGACTCTAAGTCTAATAGCCTATAAGCTTTACTATTGTTGGCACAACCAACAAAATCACACTTTATGGCCCTTGAACCTAACTTTGTTCTATTAAGTTCATTTTTCTTGCAATATGCAAGACACCCCCACACTTTGAAGTACCCTATGTTGGGAATTCTTCCTTTCCATAACTCATATGGAGATATCTCATTTTTCTTCATCAGTATTCGATTAAGCATGTGACAAGCGGCTAACAACGCTTCACACCATAAGTTGAAGTTAAACTTAGAAAACACCAACATAGAATTTATCATCTCTAGATAAGTCTTATTTTTCCTTTCGGCAACATCACTGTGTTGTGGTGTATAATCACAATCACCTCATTACTCAGCCACAAGCTCAAAGTTTCTAACTTCAAAACACAGTTTAATTCTTACCTTAGCCTTGATTAAATGTTCCCTAGATAATCCTTGAGCTAGCCTCTAATTTCCCCTCTGAATTCTTCTGAAATCCCAGCTCAAATTCCAGCAATTCTCCAAAATTCTCAGAGTTTTTTCCTTGAGAGAGAAGAGAGAGAAAAGGGCTAAGAAAAGAGTCGGTCTTATTTTGTTCTAGTATCTTCTGAAATCTTCTTAAGTCTATCCTTAAGAAATCAAGTTAATCCCAAGGCTCGGGGTACCGGAAACGTCCCCGAGGGCAAAACGGTAAAATTCCCCAATATTCCCACCTAGACTTCCTAATCTCGAATATATCTCCAATTATTTATTTTCACAACCCGGTAATCTAAATAACCACCCGATACCTGAAATATCCCTTGACTTGTCCAAAGTCAAGCATTACGCCCCGTTGTGACTTTCCCGCTATCTAGCTCCCTAGGATCGCCTCAAGTCGCTTGCTGCAGATTTACCCACATAATAATGTGGTTCTCACAAGTATAACATTTAATCAAATTTATATTCATATAATCATGCAAGCATGCTTATCATGTAATCATGCATTAAATCAATAAATTCACACATAAGCCAATTATGCCCTCCTGACACACTAATCAAGGCCCTTAAGTCGTATTAGTGATTTTGGGTCGTTACATATCTTCTCTCTGACTGCTTGCATATGCCCAATTAACTTTAATAGGCTGGCCATACCTAGAATAAAAATAAGTTCTTAGCTTAGAATCAAATAAATATTAATTTTACAAGATAGGGTCAACAAAAAAACCATTTAAGATTTCTACTTACAGATGCCTGAGTTATAATAGCAAAAGCAGCTGAGTTATCATCTTTAGGACTAAAATGTTTAAAAATATTATCTCAAAAATTCCTCTTCAAAGAATCAACTATTTAGGTCATTCCATAATATATACTTCCAAATTTAAAATTGAAATAAAAAAAAAAGGCCTAGCTAGAGAACAATAAGCAACAACCACATTAGCCTATAGAAGAATGATTCACTAAATTTCACAATCTTAGTCGATTGAGGCATTTTCACACACACTTGGTTTGCTTCAAGATTTTTTTGGTTTCCCTTATGGTCAACAAAATGCAAGCTTCAAATTTAATTTTTGCAAAGAGGGTGGTTTTTGTCAAAAACAGAGGTTCTTTTTATGGTTTAGAGTGGAGGAGGGAACATAAAGAATGGTTCAAAATTACATAGGAAACTCCCAAAGTTTAATCAAACAATACCCAAATAATGAATAAGGAAAAAAAGATAGAAAATGGGATGTGGGCAATAGTGAGACCAAAAATTGTATGTGGGTCTGTCCAACTTTCTTGTTCAATGTATTTCTACAAGAACCATCATTGGCCAAAACAATGGTCTTCATTTTCTGGGAATTGCTCTCTAAGTGAGTGTTCTTTCTGTTTTTCTGAAGCTAAAACTAAGCTTTTTTTTTTTTCCTTTCTTTCTTTTTTGGTTATCCACATGATGAAATCATCAAACACCTATGGTGTTTGAGAAAAAGTCAAGAAGGAATTGAAAAGCAAGTAAAATTAAATAACTATCAATTAAATCACAATTAGGGGACCATTAGAAACATAACTACAACCTTTAAAAGCATCTCAAATACTGTTCATTATAATTTCTAAGTAAAGTCATCTTTCACCTGTTGATATCTGTTTTTGGCATGTTTCTCTCTACATGTGTGTAGAAAAATAACTAGGAAAAAAAAGACCGAACTAAATTGGAGTTTGGACCTTATATACATTAAGAGAATCTTAAACCATCATAGAAAGATAATCAAACCCTAAGGTTGGGGACGTGAAAACTACCCTTATTCACACCTCAAGCAAGATATCTATCAATATAATCAAATCAATTCAAGCAAACACAATTTATTTGTAAGAAGATAATACATAATTCTAGATGAAATCTGACATCATTTCCCATATAAAAGCTTACCTAACCATCTATCAATGCCAAGTAAAAAAATTCAAACAACACACAATAAGTTTTCTTCCTTATATCACCACAACACACAAACAAATTTTCCAGAACCTACTTCTCTAAGACACACAAGTTTTCAACCTTCCGTTATCACCGCAACACACAAGTTTAATCTCAGAACCTACTTTTCTACAAATAAATATTTAAGATATTCAAACTCCTCTAACATTTGTATGATATTAGTAAAAGAGTTAAGAGAACATACTTTTGTACCTCTTGCAATTAATAATCAAGTTAATTAACATTGCAATGCTCCTCGCCAATTCAATCCACAACCTAAAGAATATAATCAGTACCTAAAAGATTAATATAAAATGAAAATTAAATGATACAATAAAACCATAAAATTCATGAAATTACTTGTTACGAGTCTTAAAATCATAAACTATATTCATTAATGGTTCAAACTTAACATAAAGAAACATATTCCAACTCAAATGTCCAAAAAAAAATTCATTTTCATAATCATCATCATTTCCGCTCATTCTATCTTAAATTCAGCTACTAAAAAACTAAAATAAACAATATTTCAGCAACTTAAGAACAATATGTAACAAACAAAAATTTATAGATGGTGGATGAAGCCAACACTAACGTCATGAGAGACTATGTCTTGGAGACAAGTCAGGTAGAAAATGAGAAGTGAAAATAATAATGTAATTGTTACTAGTGTAATATATGTAATGAACTGAAACCACTTTTCAAAATATAACCATGAAAATATCACAACAGTCAAATTGAAGATAGTTTTTGTATCATTATATACAAGCCTTCTCGTACCAAGTGCATTTTCCTCAATGAAGTATTACTTCTACGAAGAGTTGTTCATATAAGATATCGGCATCTATTTAATCCACATGTCTCACCATCACAACGTTATCATTTGTTTTAGATTGATACAACATGTAAAATTCCAAACACAGCAAAACAACACTATATCATACAAGCTACATTTTCCTTTTATGAGCATTTAAAGGTAAGTAAAAATATATACACGTATTTACTTGCACATTAGAAAAGTTGAATACTTGAATTCAAGTGTCAAAACTCAACATGTTCACATATATTCTGATGCATTCAAAATCAAGAAAATTACTGAATTAATAGAACATGACCAGGCAAAAGTATGAACTTGCTCTCCTCCAAGAGAGAAGACACAAGTATCATATCATGAACAAAACTGCCAAGACTAGAGGGAAAAAAAACTGGTAAGAATAAAAATTTTACCACCCAAATGCAAATCCTCCTCGCCATCACCAGGAACAACAAACCTACGCTGCCCTCATGAAGAGGCAGCCATTGGCAAAAATGGATGAAAGGAGAAGCCATTGACAGTATCTAAGGTGTCACACATACAAAAATAAGTTATAAAGGAAAGCGCAAGTCATCTCTAATACGAATTTTTCCACATTCTAGTGGACCGGAGTATACCTAATGCAGCTTCAAAGCTTGATACCCATTGCCCAGTTTTTAGATCATATATATGAACAGAACCATCCTGAAACCAAAACATTAAATTAATAGAAGAAAAAATGCAGGATTGTTTTGTTTAGGGAAAATTTCAATCATCTCATTTGGTTTCAACTATCATCTAAAATTTTGTTTCGGCCTATGCCTTGCAGCAGTCACGATAAGAAATTAACCTAATATAAAATTATATTTAAACCACTTTAGATATTTAATTAAATCATTTTACAACACACAAAAGTATTAATCTGAAGAGGCTTTGCACTGTTTGAAATTTGGATGGGTGCACTATGGGTTTGCATATATTTCAGATTACTTCTAAGATTCATTTGGCGATAGATTATGGGAAATTGGGAATAGGCATGCTAAAAAAATGTAAACCCAAAGCAACTTGAGAATATGATGGTATGGTGGAATAAAATTACAATTAGAAAGTGTAATTTCTTCAATTAATTATAACCCAATCTGAAAGTACTTGGCCATATGAAAGTTGAGATGCTACCTGACCACCTCTACCAAGATGCTGGCCTTGTGGTTCAATATCAAATGATATCCACAGATTGGCGTATTCTGATGATCTATATAGCCTATAAGTAGGTCCAAACGAAGTGAGTACTATAGATCGAATTTATAATGTATACTAATAGAAAAAGGTCACACTAACAAACAGATAGCACGAACCCCTTGAGAAAAAAATAAAAAGTTGAGAAAAATCAGAGTCAGCATGTCAATTTGGAGAGAACTCCAAAAATAAGACTAAAGATACTTTTCAATCCCATTTGTGCTTAAAAAAGTTTTTTCTACAGATGTACCCAAGAGTCTAGAGCTTCATGCATGTGAAGGTATTTTTTTTCTGTAAATCTTCTGTTCATGCTATCAAACCAAAAATACCAAAATAATATACAAAAATTAAAATGCCACAAAATATCACGGTAGATCAAATAAGAAAAGACATCAAAATAGAAGATAACAGACCCAGACAACCTCAGAATAGAACAAGCGTAGACGATATGCCCTTATAAGAGAATATAATAGAAAAGAAAATGAACCTTGCCTTGGGCACTGAGAAGAACATGAGAGCAAACAAAGAATACTAGAGCAAATGAAATTCTTCTACACAACTCAGCTTTCTAAAAAGACACGGGCTTTCTCAGACCCTTGCCAAAAGACCCAAATTGTTTTGAAAATCAAAACAAATTTCTAAACCCTCATCTTAGGTGAAGGAAGTGAGAGAAGAACTATTGGAGGGAAAGTTATTTAAGCGAGAGAAAAAAAAACATTTCATTTTGTTTTCAGGCTCGCTTTTTACACATTAGCTCCTTTTATATTAATTATTATAATAATTTTTTAATAGTATTATATTCATGTGTTGTGAAAAGAGGCATTTGGTGTAGTGTGCTATTTTCTAAAGAAATATAAAATTTTATAAGTGTTTCTAAATGACTACAATTTTTTATATTTTTCTAATAAGCAATTTTAAAATAATAATGAGAGTATTATTTTTGAAAAATTTAGAAAGGTTAAATAAGTTATTTTTAAAAAAATAATGCATTAAGTAGTTTAATCAAACCTTGGGATTTATAGAAATAAATAATGGTAAAGTGAATATGTTGATGAATTCTTACTTGAAAATGTTATGAATGAGCATGTAAGAATTATCGTTTTAAAACGTCACTTTTAACAACGCTCCCACGTTTGCATGTCGCATGCAAATATACTTTTACGTTCAAATATATGCCTATTATTCAAATATATATTTTTTTACTCTGTAACCATGAAGGGATAATAGGTAGAATCATCATTATTCTTTTGTGATTTTATGTGAAAATGTGCATGTTTATAATTAATGGACAATTTGCACCATGTGTGTATGGTCCATGGACACATGGGGTATATGTGTTGGGCACGAGAATTTACATGTGATTCTAAGGAGAAATATTTGATTATGATTATAGGCTTGTTGTGAAGTTTTTCTCATTTTGCTTTGCTCGGACCTGAGGTAAGGAAGTTAGATAGAATTTCTATGTTTATGCTATAAAATGGAAAGAATGGTCTGTTATGAGAATAATGATATGTTATCTATGATGCAGGACCATGAAATATGAAGTATTGAAATCTATCTTGAAATGCTACGATGAATGTGTGTGCAACATGTGTTTCCCTTTGTGTTGTTTGAAATGGATTTTATGTGTTTGTATGTTGTATGAAAAAGCAAATGGTTGTTGCCATGTTGAACGTGACACAAGAAAGGGGTCACTAAGGATATGATGTAACCCGAGTTACTAAGGATATAACATAACTCATAGGGCGGACGTGCCAAGGTTATTCAAGGACCAGAGTCTCATGTTTATCTCACAAAGGAGGTCTTTCCAGTTTTATGATTTTACTGGTTACCTCAAGATGTGACATGGACAATAGTGGCGCCATGATCACAAAGAGTATGATGATGATGTTTGATTATGATATATGATGATGACGTTTGATGATGATGTATGATGGAAACGTTTGATTATGATGTATGATGATGACGTTTGATTGTGATGTATGATGACGACGTTTGATTATGATGTATGGTTTGACGTACGACTATGATATGTTGTGAGGTTTACGATATGAATATGTTCCTATTGTGTTTTCCTTGTATGTGGTTGTATTTGTTTGCACTTCCTTACTAGGCCTTTTGCTCACCCCCTTACTTTCCTCCTTTTAGGTAATAAATAGGGTTTCTCTTTGGCACGCGTTGTGATGTGGGGAGTTCCGACATCTCAGTGTGTATGACGTGGGGTATCTTATGAACGAATAAATGATTAACTTAAGCGCCAGATTGTAAAGAATGATGTTATGGACCTTAATTTTTAAACTTATTAGTGGGACTTAAACTTTATTTGTTTTAAACGTTGCATAAGTACACTTATTTTTATTTTAAACTATTGGGCCCAACTTGAATGTTTTGTCAAGGCCCCACTGAATTTTCATATGTTAAGTGGTATTCTTCTATTATTTATTAGTATTGAGATGTTTTGCAAAGTAGTAGATTAGGGCACTTTACAAATGGTATCAGATTCGGTCGTTCATGTTTCCAAGGACCCACCCCATACATGCTAAAGACGGAAAAATCTCTCATCACCGTGTCGTAAGTACTTGCTTTAATTGTTATTTGTTTTCTCATCTCTAAATTATTAGTTTTGTGACTACAGTGTAGAAGGTATGCCTCCAGTAATTAGGACATCTAGAAAGCAACTTCTCGAAGAGATCAGTGGGATCTCAAGGGTTCATACAGATGATGTAAACGACGGAGATGAGCGGATATCAGCTCCCCGAAAGTTGTTTGTTGTGAATGAACGTATTTAATGGATGAGATGCATCATAGGAAATCACAAGTATGTCACTTTTAAGTTTCAAGTAAAGTGAAGAATGGAATATGACGATGATAATATAATTGGACACTATCAAGATCAAAGGACACATAAGCTTTACGACGCAATTGTTAATAAAGAAATAGGTTAGGGAGTTTACTCCACAACATTATCTTGTGAGGTGATGTTGTTACCTAGACAGACACACGCAGTCGCTGAGGAGTCTTCAGCAGAGGAGCACAAAGTGGACATGCCACAACATTTGGTAGCAAACAACAGCAAAACCTCGATGGAGTAAATGGAGACTAAGGAGGCGGAGAGGCGAGTAAATCTACGATAACGTAGTTCAACATAGAGGACAATGACAAGCTATGCATCGATGGAAAAATGAGGATAAGTAATGAATTGTGACATGAAAAAATAAGACAAAGGCTACTTGTACAAGCTAAGGATTTACAGGGACAACAAGATAATTAGCAATCCTAAAGATGGATGCTTAAATTTGGTGGGACGTGGTTAAGAAGACACAAACTTTAGGCACCATGACCTGAGCTGACTTTGTACAAGCTTTCAGCAAAAAGTACTATAGTGCACTGTATTGGCAACCAAGGTGGACGAGTTCGTGACTTTGGTTTAGGGGAACCCCTTTGTTACTGACTATGCACAGAAGTTCGATAGGTTGGCTAAATTTGCACCTGAAAATATACCAATCGAAGCCCTGCGAGTCCAAAGGTTTATGAGGGGACTCAAGCCAATGATTGCTAGGGATGTTAAGATGTTAGTGCTGAGGTGGTCAGTTATGCTAAAGTATTGGATAAGGCACTTGAAGTGGAATACTTGGAGGATCGGATATGGAAGGACAATGCTGCCAAAAGGGAGGCCAATTGAAACAAGGGCTTCCATGAGGGCAATAAGAGGAAAGCTAATGAAGGGCAGAACAGTGGCACTGACAAAAGGCCTACACCCGCAGACACAAATAACAACAATCACAATAGTCATAACCACCACAACAACCGCAACAGTCACAATAATGATCATAACCGTGGGAATCACCAAAGCAACAAAGTTGAGAACCCCAGCTTTCTGAAATGCTCGCGACGACATATGGGAGAATGTTAGGCCGGCACCAACAAATGTTACAAGTGCGGTCAAGCAGGCAATCTGAAGAAATATTGCCCACAGTGGAAAATGGGGCAGGGCAATAACGACAACCTAGTGCCAGCAAGGGTTTTTACATTGACCCAAAAAGAAGCAACCAACAGTAACACTGTGGTCACAAGCTAGCTCCCTATTTCTAGTATGATGTGTAGAGTCCTTATTGATTCTGGAGCGACTCACTCTTATATTTCTTTGAATATGATCGATAAATTGGGTATGCATATTAAAATTTTTGAGCATAGTTTTAGTACAATGTTACCGTCAGGAGACATGATGTTGTCTACTAGGTTATTACAGTCAGCACCAATAGCAATAGAGAGTAGGGAGTGCCCAACAGATCTTATAGAATTAAACGTACCAGACTATGATGCCATACTTGGCATGATTGGTTATCCAAACATGGAGTGATGATTGACTGTTGGAAAAAGATCGTGGAGTTCGGACTGAAAGAAGGATAACTATTTTATTTTAAGGGAGAAGTAGTGGACTTTTGTACACCCATAATATCGGCACTGGTTGCACGTAATATGATGCAGCATGGGTGTTCAACATTTTTGGCTAGTGTGGTGGATAAATCCAATGAGATAGAGTTGAAACCAGAGAATGCTCATATCGTTTGTAAGTTTTCGGAAGTGTAATGCCCTGGATAGCCAAGACTGCTACACCGTGTATTTAAAAAGGTGCAGGACTTGCTAATAAAGTCATTTAGTTAAAAATGTGTCACTGAAACCTATTAATGAGCTAGGGTTAAAAGGTTTTGGTCTCAAAAGATACATTTCATAAAATTGAACATTTTACACATGGGATCCAAAAAGAAACAGCATTTAAAAAGTAAGATTACAAAATTTCTGGTGTACAAACAACCACTAGCTGCTCTAAGGGAAAAACAGGCATTTATGGTCCTCCTGTTCATGTCTCCTCCTCAACCGTAGCGGTCGAGTGGCTGATCATGTACATTCTACTCTCATAGCTCTCTGATTCAGGGCTGATCAAGCTTGCCCTTGCCTTTACCTGCACCACGTAGCACCCGTAAGCCAAGGCCCAGCAAGAAAACATAACGCTACAGTACAAACCTTGATATCAACAGAATAATCTTTAAAGCATGTTCATACATTTAGCATACCACACTAGTACATAATCCACAGACATAAGCAAGGAGTTAACAAACCAACACTTAACCAATTAGCATAACAAATCCACAAATCAATAATGACAATCAAATCACATGAGAATCAAGGTCGACACCCTTAGGTCGCACCCTCTGTTTACTCCATTGACTCTGGTCCGCTTGAACCAAGCTCAGTACATAATAAGCTGTCCTCAGCTACCAGGGGCTGAGTCACGCCCTGTGCGCTAATGTAAACCCTGACACTCTTACGCTGTATGTTTACTATTCACATGGCGTAATACCATCCTTCAATAAGCATACAAGGTAGGGAGCCCTTAGTCCCATTACCAATTCACAACCGGGTGCAATTTTCTTACCTTTAATTTCCAAGTTTACTGGTTGCGAGCGATGCCTCTTGAGCATGATCCGTTTCCTGAGCCCTAGCATAGTACCTAGTCACAACCAAGACAAGGGATACCATTAATAATTGTAAAAAGGCTTCTAGATAAGGTTCTCATCTCCGGAACATCGAATTCCACCAAACACGGTAGTAGAATTGATCTCGAGCACCCTAGGTTAAATTCCCATTCTTAAAATCCCAAAATCCCAAATTTCCTTAAGGGTCGCAGCTCAAGCCCCCCATGCCGCGGCATGGCCCCAACCAGAGGCTCATCCATGCCCAGAACCAGACACGGGCCGCGGACTTGCATGCCCCATGCCACGACCCACCCTCCTTCTCCAACACACATCAGCTTCGGAGGGCCGCGGCTCACCAAGAACTATGCCGCGGCCCGCCCCCTTTGAACCCAGAAAAAACTACCATTTTTTACATTCACACCGACTCAAAACCACCCAAATCCATCCTAATTCCATAACTCAATTATCACAACACTTCTAACATGATTCCAACAACATAATCCAGCGAAAACCTAGCCTAGAAACTCATCAAAATCCCACTTCAATCTTTGAAACCCAAAAGCTCAAGAACAATAAAACCAACCAAGAAAACACCAGAATTCAAATATTAAATCATAAATTTGAGCTTACCTTCACTACAAAACCAATTCTCTAATCAATTTCTGAGCTAACTCCCAAGATCCTAGCTTTAATTCAATCTTCAATTTCAAAACCCAAAATCCTCTTAGAACTCAATGAAAACCACAGAATTTAAACAACAAAAAGTGTGATTCAATTCTTACCTCAATCCTGGTTGAACCCCTTAGCTAAAACTGAGCTAATCCCTCAAAACTTCAGCTCAAATCACAGAGTATCCAGCTGAATTTTCCTTAGGTTCTAGTGGTTTCCTTTGAGAGAGAAAGAGAAGAGGAGGGAAGGTCGGTTCCTAATGTTCCACCAAATTCTGTGTTTTACTTAGTCTATTCTTAGGCAATTAAGTCAATCCCGAGAATCGGGGTACTGGAAACGTCCCCGAGGGAAAATGTTAAAATTCCCCGGTATTCCCACTTAAACTTCCTAACCTCAAATATATCTCCAATTATTTATTTCCATAACTTGATAACTCAAATAACCATATAATACCCGAAATACCCCTTGACTTGCCCTAAGTCAAGTATTAGGTCTCGTTGTGACTTCCTGCTAACTAGCTCCCTAGGATCGCCTCAAGTCGCATGCTACAGATTTATCCACATAATAATGTGGTCCTCACAATCATAACATATAATCACATTTACATTCATATAACCATACAAGCATGCTTATCATATAATCATGCATTAAACTAATAAATTCACACATAAACCAATTATGCCCTCCCGGCAAACTAATCAAGGCCCTTAAGCCTTATTAGTAATTTTGGGTCGTTAAAGGAAGTGTTTCCCAAGAAATTACCAGGTTTACCCCCAGGCAGAGAAATTGAATTCGTGATCAAACTTGCACCAGAAATAGGACCAATATCTAAAGCACCCTATCAAATGGTACCTGTAGAGTTGAAGTAACTCAAGACCCAGCTATAGGAATTGTTGGATAAGGGGTTCATAAGACCTAGTCATTCACCATGGGGGGACCAGTCCTATTTGTTAAATAGAAGGATGGAAGAATGAGAATGTGCATCGATTATCGAGAACTCAATAAGGTCACCATTAAGAACAAATATCCTTTGCCTAGGATAGATGATCCTTTTGATCAACTGCAAGGGGCAGCAGTATTCTCAAAGATTGATATGTGTTCCGGGTACTGTCTGTTGGAAGTTAGGAGGGAGACATTCCTAGTGATGTCTTTTTGACTCACTAATGCCCCAGCAACATTCATATACATGATGAACAAGGTATTTAAGGACTACCTGGATAAGTTTGTAGTAGTGTTTATAGATGATATCCTTATCTACTCAAAATCCAAGGAGGATCATGAGGAGCACTTAAGGTTGATCCTAAAAAGACTACGAGAACATCAATTATACGGTAAGTTCTCTAAGTGTGAGTTTTTGTTGGAATAAGTTACTTTCCTAAGGCATATAGTTTCCAAGAATGGAATATCAGTGGATCCGTCAAAGATCGAGGCCATTAGAGACTGGCCCAAGCCAAAGAATGCCTTAGAGGTTCAAAGCTTCTTAGGGTTAGCGGGTTATTACCAGAAGTTTTTCGAGGGTTTTTAGAAGATTGCCATAACCTTGACCAACTTGACCCGCAAACACCAGAAGTTCACTTGGACTGAGAAATGTGAAGAAAGCTTCCAGACTATGAAGGATAAGTTGATCTCTGCATCTATCCTTTGTGTTCCCGCAGAGGGCGAAAAGTTTGTGGTGTATTGTGACACATCTAAGAATGGTTTAGGTTGCGTATTGATGGAGAACGAGAAGGTGGTAGCCTATGCCTCAACGGAGCTCAAGGACTATGAGCAGAAATATCCCACCCATTATCTTGAGTTAGCAGTAGTGTTGTTCGCACTGAAAACATTGAAGGCACCACCTTTATGGAGATAAGTGTGAGATATACACCGATCATAAAAGTCTGAAGTACTTCTCCACTCGGAAAGAGTTGAATATGAGACAACGGAGGTGGTTAGAATTATTAAAGGACTATGAATGCGAAATTCTATACCACCTAAGTAAGGCCAATGTGGTGGCAGATGCATTGAGTAGTTGATGACATGGAAGTGTCTCAAGTCTGAGTACAATAAAGACACCTCTACAGAAAGAAATCATTAACGCTGGTATTGAGTTAGTAACAGGAGGTCTAGCAAACCTCACTCTACAGTCCTCCTTATTGGGACAGATCAGAGAAGGGAAAAAGGTGGATGAAGCCCTAATAAAGCAAGAGGCTTTGGTACAGGAAAGTGGTAACAATGACTTCATTATATCTAACGGAGGATTGTTACGATATAAGGGTCGACAAAGGCTTTGGACATGTGTGCTTAATGATGATGAGATTAAGGCAAGTATTATGAAAGAGACGCATACAACACCCTATATCTTACATCCAGGGTCGACAAAGATGTATAAAGACCTTAAGGTGTTGTATTGGTGGCCTGGAATGAAGAAAGATGTTGTTGAGTTTGTTGCCAGGTGTTTGACATATCAGCAAGTCAAAGCAGAGCACCAAAGGCCAGCAGGGCTATTTCAGCCACTTTATGTTCCCAAATGGAAGTGGGAAGACATAGCAATAGATTTTGTGGTAGGGTTACCTAGGACCACAAAACAACATGATTATCCTTGGGTAATAGTGGATAGACTCCCTAAATCTGCCCATTTCCCGCCGATTAAGACCACATACTTGGCATATCAGTATGCAGAGTTATACGTGAACAAGATAGCGAGACTTCATAGGGTTCCAAAGTCGATTATTTCTGATCAAGGGTTAGTATTCACATCAAACTTTTGGAAGGGATTACAGAAATTTATGGGTACAAGGTTAAAGTTTAATACCACTTTTCATCCTCAGGTCAATGGGCAGTCTGAGAAGACTATTCAGATTCTAGAGGATATGTTGAGATGTTGAGCGTTGGATTTTTCAGAATCTGGGAGTCGATATCTACCCCTGATGGAGTTCTCCTTTAACAATAGTTATCAGTCCACTATTAGGATGACTCCCTATGAGATGCTTTATGGGCGCAAGTGTAGATCTCCCTTGCACCGGGATGAGGTTGGGGAGAAGCAGATATTAGGCCCCGAGGCAGTTAGTGAAGCCAAAGAGGTGATCAAGAATATTCGCCAAAGGATGCTTACCGCTAAAATTATTCAAAAGAGTTACACGGACCTTAAGAGAAGGAACATCGAGTTTTCCATGGGCGATTTTGTGCTCTTGAGAGTCTCGCCAATGAAAGGTGTTATGTGTTTTGGGAAGAAAGGGAAGTTGAGCCCAAGATATATAGGTCCATTTGAGATTTTGGACAGAGTATGGCAAGTTGCGTACTGTTTAGCACTGTCCCCAGCACTAACTGAAATGCATAATGTCTTTCACATCTTGATGTTGTGTATGTACGTGTCAGATCCCTCTCATGTTCTGAGTTATGAGCCGTTACAACTGAAGCAGGACCTGAGTTACGATGAACAGCCTGAGCATGTTATCAAAAGGGGAATCAAGGAACTAAGATCCAAAAGGATTCCATTGTTAAGGTCCTCTGGAAGAATAGCACGAACCGAGAAGCAACATGGGAGTTGGAGGAAGACAGGAGCAAAAGATACCTTGATTTATTTGGTAAGAAAGAATTTTGGGATGAAATTCCTTTTAAGGGGGGTATATTGTAGCGCACCAAATTTTGTTTTTAATTTATGAATTTTGTGATTTGTTTTTATTAATAATTGTTATGTTTTATGAATTATTTTCATTATTTGAATTGTTTGGAAAGAATTGTGTGAATTTAATTGTTAGTTTTTTTTATTTATTTATTAATTTAATTAGTAAGAAAATGAGTTTTGGTTGAATGCACCAAGGTGCATGGTAGGTAGTGAGTCACCTTAGAAATTGGGTGTGTGCATGTGCATGGTTGCATGGTGAGCATGCAATAGACTTCCTACACATTATTTCCTTTTATTTTATTAATTAAAGAAGAAGAGAAAAATGAGTTGGGCTTGTGGAAGAGAGTGGGAAATGAAGGATTTAATTTCCCAATTTGGTTTGGTTTTAAATAAATTTGATTAGATGATTTTAGCTAAAATGGATAAGGAAAAAATCACTAAGTATTGCATATTTGATTGGTTGGCTTAATTTGGTTAGTAAATAATTGTGGAATAAAAAAGGAAGAAAAGGAGAGAGGAAGTGAGTGTGGATGGCAGCCACAAGGAAAAGGGAAAGGGAATTGGCTTTGTTTTTCTTCTTTATTTTTATTTAATTCTCTTTAGTAGGGTCAATGCTTCCATTACCTTGATTTGGGAAGAGGCTTGATTAGTTTCTCTTTCCATTAGCTTTGACTGATGGACCTTTAGGGAAATAAGTAGGTGAGCAATGGGTATTGGGAGCTCATTTGTGGCTGGCGTGCAAGAGGGAAGGAGAGAGAGGGACAGCTCGAGAACTAGAACAAGAAGAAAAGGAAAGGAAGGGTGGTTCTAACCTAGGTTTGTATCCTTAATTTTCCTTAGTAATTGATTCCCTAGTTCATCTCCTCATCTTCTTGATTTCTAAGTTTTCATGTTGATGTTTTGTCCTTTCTTTGTTGGGGTTTCAAAACCCTAGGTATACCAAAAAGAGGTTATCATTTGTCCACTTGGAGTGTTGATTTCTACCAATGAGGAAATGGAATCTCCAGTCCTATTGTTGTTTTGATTTCTTTGGTTGTGATGTTGGTGTATTGTTTATTGCTTGAATGGGTTTGTCCATTCATGTGTTTTGTTGATTGTTTTTCATAGGGTAAATTCATAGAAACATTAAAAGGGTACACATATGGTTTATGTATGAGTAGTTTTCTATGAATAAATTGCTATAAGTATGTGTATTCATGTATATGTCATAGGCGTGTGAGTGTATTTGGGATTGTGTGTGAGTTTGGGCAAGCATGAAGAATTAAAGAAATAAAAATGTACATGTGAGTAAAGTATGTAAGAAAATATGGATATGAGTTGCTGTGTGTATATATATATGTGTGTGTTAGAATTTGACGTCTTGGTAATAAAGACTTATAATGGAATATTGTTGTTCCTTAAATCGTGATGTCTTGGGTAATCAAAATGCAAGAATGCTATTAGACATTTGCTAGGGCATAAGTTTCGCTTGGTGTTATGATAATGTTGTCTTATAAATATTCTTGTAAAAATGCAAAAGAAACATGAAATGTTGATCATGAGGATTTCAGCATAATGTCTTATTTGGTGTTTGATTTTATGTTGATTAATTTTCATGCTAGATGTAATAGTGTGGTGTTCAAGTGTAGGTGATGTTAGGGTAAATTGTTAAATGGATAAAAGTATTTTATGAGCATTGTTTAAACATGATTTGGTGAAATAATGCTTACTGTTTTTTTTTAATAATTTGTGAGTATATTGGTGAAACAATGTTTTGAAATGAAAATGTGATGCCTCAAGTGATATTTGATTTTTAAGCAAATAAAAAGACATTTTATTTCACATTTAAATGGTGTTGTTACCCAATTAATACATGCAGATTTTTGTGTATATTTTATGAAGAAAATATTGTTTTTAATCCAAGTTTATGATTTTGAATGAATTATTAGTTGCTGGAATTTTTAATTAAAAATAAGAAATATCTTTTAAATGAGATAAATAATGTGAGTGCATTAAATAAATTATACCCTAAGTTGTGTATATACAAATGACATTTTTTAATGTAAATATAAATTTTCCACATTTTATTTAGGTGCAGTTTCTTTTTATTTAAATAAGAAAAGATTATTCACTTATGATTTATAAACAAAATAAATAGTTGCTGAAACTTTGAGTAATTAAGCTAAAATAATTATTTTGTTTAAAATTAATGAGTCTTACATCTAAATAATTTAATTCTTAAATAATATAAGTGAAAATACATTTTCCCCACACTTTTAATTATAAAAAATTTCACATTTAAACATGTATTTTTTTTATTTGATTTAGAAATGCTATTTTCTATAGGAAACAATAAATTTATTAAGTATTCTTAAATGGCTACAAATTTTGTTATTTTCTATGGTATTTAAAATAATAAATGGAATTATTCTTTTATGTGAAATTAGGAGAAGGCTAAGTGAATTATTTTTATATAATGTATTAAATTACTAAATCAAACTTTGGGACTTAAAGAAACAAACAATGGTAATTTAATAATGTTGATGTATTTTATTTGAAAAAGCAAGAAATAAAATATGTGGGAATTATCGTTTTAAATGTTACATTCTAACAATGCTCCCACATATGCATGTCGCATGCAAATGCATTTTTACTTTCAAATATATGTCTATTGTTCAAACATATGGCTTTTACTTTGTAACCATGAAGGGTTAATAGGTAGAATTAACATTGTTCTTTTATGAATATATGTGAAAATGTGTATATTTGGAATTCTTGAGCAACTTGTACCATGTGTGCATGGCCCATGCACATGTGGGGTATATGTGTTGGGCGGAGTATTGACATGTGATTCTAAGAGACGACGTTTGATTATGATTATAGGCTCGCTGTGAAGTTTTTCTCATTTTTGCTTTGCTTGGGCCTGAGATAAAGAAGTTAGATAGAATTTCTATGTGTTTATGCTATGAAATGGTAATATTGGTTTGTTATGAGGAAAATTATGTGCTATGTATGATAATGGACCATGTAATATTAGGTTTGGAATTCTATCTTGAAATGTTATGATGAGTATGATGCAAGATTTGTTTCCTTTGTTTTGATATGAAATGTGTTGCTAGCGTGCTGAACGCGACACAATAAAGGAGTTACTAAGGATATGATGCAACTCATAGTGTGGACATGTCGATGTTATTCATCGTCCAGAGCCTCCTGTTTAACTCACAGAGGAGGTCTTTCCTGTTTTATGCTTTTACTGGTTACCTCAAGATGTGACATGGACAATAGTGGCACCATGGTCACAAAGAGTATGATGATGATGTTTGATTATGATATATGATGATGGCGTTTGATGATGATGTATGATGGTGACATTTGATTATGATGTATGATGATGACGTTTGATTATTATGTATGATGATGACGTTTGATTATGATGTGTGATTATGATGTATGGTTATGAAGTACGATTACGATATGTTGTGAGCTTTACAGTATGAATATGTTCTTATTGTGTTTTCCTTGTATGTTGTTGTATTTGTTTGTACTTCCTTACTGGGCTTTTAGCTCACCTCCTTACTTTCCCCCTTTTGGGTAATAAATAGGGTTTCTCTTTGGCATGTGTTGTGATGTGGGGAGTTCCGACATCTGATTGTTTATGGCATGCGGGTATCCTATGAACGAGTAAATGATCAACTTAAGCACTGGATTTTAAAGAATGATGTTATGGACATTAATTTTTAAACTTATCAGTGGGGCTTAAACTTTATTTGTTTTAAATGTCGCATAAGTAGACTTATTTTTATTTTAAACTAGTATGTCCAACTTGCATATTTTCTGAAGGCCCCACTGCATTTTCATATGTTAAATGGTATTCTTCTATTATTTATGAATATTAAGATGTTTTCAAAAGTAGTAGATTAGGGTGCATTACACCTTGACAAGACAGTAAACAGATCCAGAAGAGACTGGTCTAAGAAACTAGATTATGCATTATGGGCATACAAGACTGCATATATGACTCTTATTGGCATGTCACCATACCCCTTAGTTTTTGGAAAAACTTGTCATTTACCTGTGGAATTGGAACATAGAGCATTTTGGGCAATGAGAGAGTTAAATATGGATGCCACATCAGCAAGATATCATAGGTCTTTAGAGCTAAATGAGATGAAAGAGTTTAGTAACGAGGCCTATGAGGACGCTAAGATCTATAAAGAGCGTACTAAAGCTTGGTATGATAAAAATCTTGTTCGCAGAGAGTTTCAGCCTAGACAGCAAGTGTTATTTTTCAATTCTAGGTTGTAGCTATTACGAGGAATGTTGAAATCAAGATGGTTTGAACCCTATACTATAGTTAGGGTATTTCCTTATGGAGCAGTGGAATTACAGAACAAAAATAATGAGACTTTTAATGTAAATGGTCAACGAGTGAAGTCATACTTGGGTTGTCCCGTTGATCAAACCAAGTCTATCATCATGTTGAAGTCGTCTAAAGTGAAGGAACGTCCAGCTAATGACGTTAAACAAAGCGCTATTGGGAAGCAGCCCAATCATTTAATTGTTTTACTAAAATTTATTTTTTATTTTTGAACAATTTTATTTTTTGTTTTGTTTTGTTTTGGAATTAATATTGTAAATATTAAACCGTACAAAGAGTTACTGTGGGCATTTGAGTCGTGACGCCCATTTTTTGAGCTGCGACCCCTTTATTTTCTAGGCATTTTGAGTCGCGGCGCAGGTGTCAAGCGCCACGGCTAGGGGACTTCCAGAGGCCTTTATTTTTTGGCTAGAAGACACGGGTTGCGGCACAGAGGAAGAGAGTCGCGACGCTTGATGTTGAGTTTTCCAGAAAAAAAACATGGGTCGGGACTCTTAGAGACACAGTCCGCGACGCTACATCGATAATAGACAGTTTTAAGGCCAAAGCCCCAAAAAATTTCACAATTTTCATTGCCATTTTTTCCCGTTCTCTCTATACACTCTGACCCATAACCCATTTTCACCATTTTTTCCTTCCACTATGACAAATTTATCAACTTTCCTCCATTTCAAATTCCTTGAATCTTCACCCATCAACCTAAAAACTCCCCAAAAATCACCTATTTCTCCCAATCCAAACCCTAGATATCAAATGGAAGGGAATTCTCCATTCAAGATGGTTCTCATAGTGCTGGTCTTTATATTGGGATAATTTCGTAATTAGGAGGGGTAGAGATTTTGTGGTGATTGTGTAGTGATTTTTGAGAAATTTGTGTTGCATTGATAAATTGGGATAGTGGAAAATTAAGGGGAAGTGCTGTCAAATTTTTTTATAGAAAAGTTGGGTTTTAGAAAAGATTGTTATCATGGGTCTGAAAAGAAACCAACCCCAATCATCCAAAGCCTCATCCTCTTGAAATCCTCCTCAACCGCAACCCACACCACAAAATGAATTTGATGCTCACAAATTTTTCAATAGAAAGTCATTTGATTTGTATAAGTGTTTATGTGAGCGCTCTTTTGTTCCAGGTCGAGGTATGGAATACCAGGACCAACCCTATGAGAACAGCCCAACTTATGAAATCATCAGGACAGAAATTGAGCGGCGAAAATGGAAAACTTTTGTGGATAAAAAAAGGACTAAGGCTAATTCTTCCTTAGTCTATGAATTTTAGGCGAATCTCCCAAAACAAGGTGCACAACAAGAAGTTTTTAGTAGAGGCAAGTGAGTTCCTTGTCACATACAAGCCATAAATGCCTTGTATGGGTTGCCATCTCTGGATGCGATTAATGATGAGTATCATCTTTTTTCCCTGTTTAATGAGGTTGATTTAGTTGAAGTCGATAAACAATAGGCATGTCGAGTGCTTGTTTCACTTTTTCACAAGATGTGGCCAAGCACATGTTGAGATGTCAGTTAAACCCAGTAGCTCGTGCATGGACGTATTTTGTGAGTGCTCGATTGCTGCCTTCCACCCATTTCTCATATATTTGCAAAGATTGTCTTTTGTTGGTGTATGCCATTATGAAAGGTTTCTCGATTAATGTCGGTCGAGTGATTCGTATGAGCACTCGTGACATTTTCCAGTTAACTACTACGGGAGGTTTTGGCCATGGATCATTGATAACGAATTTATGTGAGACTTGGGATGTGTCGACTCTTGATAGTGATGTTCTCTGCAAAGCAATGGCTGCAATCACTGTCGCCAAGGTTTTAAACTTTCCACTCCCATCACTCACACCTCCACCAATTATGCCAAGAAATAAATGTTCGAGTCATAATGATGATGATGCAGAAGATGATGAAGAGGAAAAGGATGCTGAAATTGGAGTTGAGGAGTATGTCTAGCCACAGGGTCCCCTACCTTTAGCAATTGGTGGTCCCATAGACCATAATGTGCAAAAAACACATAATCAGTTGGATTATATAATCCAACAAAATCAGTACATGATTCAATCACATCAAGGCATGAGTTTGGATATGAATTAATATATGGGGTTGTAGGGGTTTTATGCCCTAATTAAAACTCAAATTCTTTGTAATCTCATTTTATTATCAATAAAAGAATAAAAATCATTTTTTGACTTGGTATATCACTTTGCTCACATGTTTTATTTTCATGATTATTTGTTTAATATAAACTTCTATTAAATCCCGAGCATATAGCTAATCGTATTTATAGTGACGCAATCACAGTGGAATATAAATATGATTATATGTTCAAAATAAGTTAGTCCTAAGATTAGTCAGTGCACAGGATTTACACTGACTTGCCAATCTATGATATGATCTACTTACACATTATGGTGTTATGTTCTTTCTAGAACATTAGCCAAGTAGATAAGATTGGATGTATTTGTTACATCGGACTGGACCGATATTAACAGTTGATAAGATAAGTAAACATACCATTATTATCTTTCTAGTCATATCATATCATTGACCATAGGTCAATTCAATCTCAATTCTGAGTGGTTAGTATTCTAACTGATTGTATTATTTGAGTTCTTTGACTTGTTCGTTACCAGCTTACCCTACGGACTAGCCCATACCTACATCTTGGGAACTTGGTAGTATAATTGAGTGGGAGTGTTAATCATAGATATGAACATCTATAGCTTCTGATGAAGAAGTGAAACAATGGTTTCCTTTTAGTTTGGTTCAAGGTGTTAAATGATAAAGATCTCATTTCAGTAATTAAATTAGTTTACTAGAATATCATTTACAAGGAACTAAGTGTTTTAAGGATAAAATACAATAAGGGGTAAAACAGTATTTTAGACCCATCTCATTGCAGACCGTCTATAGAGGATTGAGTGACAATTGTGGTTGTAACAATAGATAATTAATAGTGTATCTCTATTTGTTATAGAGCGTTCTATGAATTCAAGAGTGTAATTCCGAGTCTATAGTGGAGTCACGAGGAATTAATAAGTTAGTAAATTTATTTGTTAGATTTATGATAACTTATTGGAGCTTGATTTCATAGGTCCATGGTCCCCATTGTACCTTGGATAAAATCATCTAGATAGTCTCAATTAGTTGATTTAATTATCAATTAGAATCATCAAAGTTGACTAGGTCAATTTTGGATAGTTTCATAGAGTTATGTAATTTTGAGAAGAAAAGAGAAATTACGGCAGATTTATTAATTAAGATAAATTGGTATCTAAATTAACAATTAAGTTTAAATCAAGGTTCAAATTATAAATAATTAATTTGATAAAAGATTTAAATAATTATTTAATAAATTAAATTAGTAGAAAATAATGCATGCCTTGATTTTAAGTCCAATGGGCTTATAATCAAATGGGAAATTTCACGGGCCTAAAGTGTAACGCCCTGGATAGCCAAGTCTGTTACACTGTGTGTTTATAAAGTGCTAGACTTGCTATTCAAGTCATTTAATTAAAAGCGTGCTATTGAAACTATAAAGGAACTAGGGTTAAAATGTTTTGGTCTCAAAAGTCACATTTTTCATAAAGAGATGTTTCTTGTTTACACGGGATCCCACAAATATTAAGATTAAAGACCATTTACAAAAGACATAAGGTTTAAGGCAAAACAGACATATAGGTAACCCCTGTCCTGATCCACTCCTCGACTATGGCGATCGAACAGCTGGCTATGTACATTAAACCCCGCAGCTCTCCATCTCAGGATTGGTCCAACTTGCCTTTGCCTTTACCTGCACCATGTAGCACCCGTGAGCCAAGGCCCAGCAAGTAAACAGAACAACAGAGCATAAGCAATCAACAGACAAATCAATTTCTCATAATGCATCACATATCCTTAATCATATCAACATTTAGAATAGTCAAGTATTTAGCATACTAAACATATCAATTTATAGCATACACCAAATCACATATGATAACTAGGGTTAGCGCCATCAGGCCGTACCCTCCGTTATCCCACTGACTCTGGCCCGCTTAAACCGAGCTCAGTGAATATTAAACTGTCCTCGGCTACCAGTGGCCAAGCCGTGCCCTGTGCACAAATATTGTGTACGGCACCCTTAGGCTTCTATCACATGTCCCATGGCATAATACCATCATTGACATAATACAAATATTGGGAGCACTTAGTCCCATCACAAACATATAACCGGGTGCAGTTTTCTTACCTTTCAATTCGCTAGCTTTGATCACTTGAATCCTTGAGCACGATCCCTCTCGAACCCTAGCGCTCACCTAAACAAAACCATAGGACAAAGTCATCACCAAACCTCAAGTCCAAAACCTAGCCTCGGGACCAATCCCAAGCCCTCGGGAAGACCTAGTTCCACCAAACAAGGTGGTGGAATCAAACCCCAAACCTTTGGTAAAAAACCCTTGTAAATAACCCTAAAATCCCTTTCTGGAAACAGGGCAGCGCTACAGTGCTATTAGGAGGGCGCTACAACGCTACAAGAAGAACCAAATTCCCCCAGAAAGCTTGGCCTAGCGCTACAGCGCCCAAATGCTAGTGCTGTAGCGCTAGTCACAGACAGGCACCACCTCAGTTTTCCTTCCTGTGATTTCCTCGAGCCAAACTCAACCAAAACTTAACCAAACTCAAAAACAACCTTATTAACACACTCCACTCATCCCAAGCACCCCAAATACCCAAAACTCAAGCACATGCATCCCTAATCTCAAAATTCACCATAGCCACTTCTAGACATCGAAACTCAGCAGAAACCAGTCAAAACATCAAAGTTAAAAGCTTAGAATTTCATACCTTTAATGGGAATTCGATTTCAAGACAACCTCTACACCTCCTTAGCTTGCTCTTCCTCAACCTTTGGCCTGAATTCCCTAAAGTTCCCATCAAGTTCAGCTTATACACCATAGGTCAAAAACCAAAACCAGAAACTGAAGAAGCTACAAAGTCTTACCTCAAGTGATGGTGTGTTCTTGCTAAACCCCTGCCAGTTCTTCAAGCCTAGGTTAGGATACTTGATGCTCAGCCTAACCTAGCTCTCCTCTGAGCTTTGCTCCAAGAAAACCCAAGAAAAGTGATGAGAGAATCACAAACCGACCCTAGAGGAAACAACTCTGTTTTTCCTTCCTTTTCTTTTTCCCTTCTTTTCTTTCCTTAGCCTTTTACCCTTTTCTACAATTCCTACTAAGTATAAAGCCTCAGAATACTTAACTCCTGCAAGCCAAATGACCATTATGCCCTCCCTTTTAATTCTAACCCTTTAGTCCACTTAGGGGCATTTTAGTCATTTTACCCAATTCTTGCTAACTCCTCGAGTGTCTCTAATATTTTTTGCTCACCTCCTGATGCCTAATTAATCACCAATTATATTCCTCGATATCAAAATAGACTCCAATATACTCACTAAATTCCCATTTATACCCCTAGGCTCACCCCGAGGCGGGTATAAATCCCCGCCATGACTTTTTCGCTAATCTGCTTACTAGGATCGTCTCGAGTCACAGATCACAGATATATCCACATAATAATGTGGTCTTTACAATTATCACATATATCAATACAGTTATGCCCATGATGGCCAAAATTACAATTATGCCCTTCTGACCTAATCAGGGCATACATGCATACTAATACACATAGCCATGCATCTCAAATATTCAAATAGTCATATAACATGCTTTAAATCATAATCATGCATTTTACTCATTAGAGTCACACATAATTCCCATTATTCCCTTCAGGCACTCTAACCAAGGCCCTTAAGCCTTATTAGCGAATTTGGGTCGTTACATAAAGCCCGTGATATTTTTGACCTAGGGCTTCAAATTGGCTATTATTTTATTGATTTTTTTAATTAAATTAAATGTCCTAATTGAGTCTATAAAAGGACTGCTTAGAGAGAAGTCAAAACACAAGTTTTGACAAGTTCATAAGCTCAGGAGTCAAGTTTTCTGATAGGTTTTAGATTCTCTCTAAACATAAGTCATTTTCTAAGCCTCTTTGTTATTTTCTCTTCTTCTCTCTATATATATCTCATGTGTTGAGAATTTCCCACTCTAGTCTAGGTGATTCTAAGGATACTTTGGAAGACTATGAAGAAAATTGAAGATCGATTCAGTTTCTTGATAATACTCTATGACAGAAAGGATACAATGGTTAGAGAAACTGAAGGAAGGACTCATTCATTCCGTTGCATATATTATAAGTATTATTATCATTGTTTCTCTTTGAATTCAATTTTAGAAACATGTTCTAGGTTATCTCATATTAATTTGTTTAATATTAGATCTACTTAAAAATAAATAAAGATCTTGTATAAGTTTTCCCAACAACTGGCGTCAGAGCCTTTGGTAATCTTTATTTTCATGCATGAACATGTTAAAAATTGGATCATTTGATGTGTTTGAATAATTGGATGGTTTTCATATTTTTATGAAGCATATTGATTATATGTGATTATTAGCAATTTTTAGGTTATTTTGTTATGTTTTCTATGCCATTAATTTTTATATATGTGTTTATTTTGTGTGAAACATGTTAAAAATTAATTAGAAAATAGTTTTGGTTTAAAAAATTGCTCAATTTTTTTTTTTTTTGGAAAAATTGGCGTTGCTGCCCATGCGCGCACGCACACCGCGCGCCCGCCAGCTGCACGCGATGAACTGTACCGTGGTACTATTCATCCGATTTCTTTTTAAATTTAAAGAAAAATAAAAATTGTGAAAATAAATTATTTATAATCAAAACCAAAAATATCATATTTATTTTTGTATTTAAAAATTGTTTTATAAATAAGATATTTTTGTTAGTTGAGATTTAAATTATTAGATATTTTATAAAAAGATTCAAATTCAAATTTAAAAATAGACTAACAACTTAATTTTAAATATTTTAATATATTAAAATATTAGAATTAAGATATCAGATATTTAAGATATTTTCTTTTAAATTGTTGATATTTTTATTAAATCTTTTTTGAAAATATAAATATCTGTTTATTCTATAGTTTTTACTATTTAAATTATTTAAAATTTAAATAGTGTTAGTTAGATATTTTTATGGATATTTTAATTTGATTAACTCTTTTGAGATATTTTATGATTGTTATAACTATTAATATATATTTTTTTAAATGGTTAAAATTTTAGCTAATAGTTATAACAACACATGATATTTTTTGAAAAATAATTAAGATATTGATTTTAAAATTTTAAATTGGTTAAATTTTGAAAAATATCATTTTTTTCAACCAATTAATAATATATTTTTTAATAAATGGAATTTAAATTAGCTTTGGTTAATTGTTGATAAATCCTATTTAAATTAAATTAATATTTTTTTCCAAATTATCCTAAAACCAAGTTGATTGTTGATAAATGAAATTTAAATTAACTATTGTTAATTATTGATAAATTTCATTTAAATTGATTTATTTTTTGTAAAAATTTAATTAATTTGAATTTTTTGATATATTCTAGATAATTAATTGTGGTATTTTTCCAAATGAAATAAATTGTGGTATTTTTGCATAAATCCATAGAATTGCTCATATAGTAACATGATTAGGCCCATCAAATCATTACATGTCTGTATGCACTATATGTGCTATTTTTGCAATTGGGCTTAGATGCATATAGTGGCCCATATGTTTGGTAGATATATGGATTTTGCCAAATAAAATATTCATAAAATGATAGGTTTTATTTGGGCCCATTTGAAAATGTAAAGTTTAAATTCTTTTCTTATGGGTGATTCTACTTGTGAAAGCTCATTTGCTTTGCATGACTATAGTGGGCCTAATCAATTAATAACAATTAATAAAACAAAGGTTTAAATTCCTGTCTTTTGTACCTTGTATGGAAGATATGGGGCCTTTGTAGTGGGAAGGCATACTGGACCCAACCCTCCTCCATACAAGCTCAATTGTTAAGGCCTATTTACCTAAGTTGGACTTAATTGTATATGTTCATTATATTAGTTAAACTTAAATATTGATTAGCAACAAATTAATTATAAATTAGTTGAATTTGTTTCAATGTGACACTTTAGAATTAATAGGAAATTATAGGAATTTAGTTTTAAAAATTCTAATCTTACAATTTTTCGGAGAACCAATCATTAATTTTCCAAAAATAATAAAAATACAATTTTTTTTAATTTTATAATTATCTTATTTTAAGATTTTTATTCGATCTCCACCATTGGTTTAACATAGTCAATAGCTTAATGGGACCTTGAGGCGCTTTGATTCGTCCCCCTACGAAAGGTGTTCATTAGTTATTTTGACAAGATTAGATCTGGAAAGATAGATAATTATAGGTCAAATTTTACTAGACTCACCTCTACAGTGACTACTAGGAATAAACTTATGATTATCGAAACCGTGGGTCTAGCTCATAAAATAAGAGATTTTGTTTTCTTATTTTGATCGAATAGTAGGTTGTTAATAGTGGTGTCCATTATTAAATGAGTTTAAAACTCTATTTAACTAGTGGTATTTTTTACTCTCGCCAACTGGGACAAGGATATCATAGATTAGTTAAAAACCTAAAGAAATAGAGATATGATTGTATTTAGTATTTTTTTTCTCATAGCTTACATATTTTTGGTATATGTTGTGCTATTTCTTGAAATTTGTACGAATAGAAGTTTTATTGAGCAAATGTGATTGATTTCTATTTTTTTGATAATTTGTAGTTTTAAGTTAAGTAGTGTCTGAGTCTACTCCCATCCTTTCTCAACTTTCGATGGAGAAACTCACTAGAGAAAACTTCCTTAATTGGAAGAAGAATATCAACATAAAGTTTATTGGTGAAAACTCTGAGTTCGTCATGATTGAGGAATCCCCAAAACGAGCACCATGTCTGCACGTTTGTGATGGCATCGCCGATGCTCTTGATGGCACCGTAAATGCTTGGATAGCACCATCTCCGCACATACGTTATGACACCATTAATGTTCGGATGGCACCGTGTCTGCATGTTCATGATCAACTCAACTATGTTCTGACGCAACTCATGACCGATCATCAAACTTCCAAGTCTATCATGGGTGAACCTAGTAAGGGAGGAGAAAATAAGACTACTGCTGTTGCTACTAATCCAGCTAAGGCTAAAGCTAACCAAGCTTCGTCTTCGAAAGCTAAAAATGAGAGGAAAGGTGGACAAAAAGAACAACCCCAAGCTTGCAAAGGCTGCAAAGACGAGTGCACAACCTAGTGCACATATGGCTAAGTAGATAAACAAGAAAAACAAGAAAGGTAAAGATAAGTTCTTTCACTGCAAAGAGAAGGGGCATTGGAAACGAGACTGCTCCAAGTTTCTAGTAGCGAAAAACAAAGGTAATGATTATAGTTCATTTATCTTAGAAACATGTGTTTTAGAGAATGATAAATTCGTTCCGATTATTGATTCTAGATCTACCAACCATGTTTGCAACTCTTTACAACTTCTTGAATCATGGGAGGAAGTGGACGAAGGCGGCTTAAAGCTTAGAGTTGGGAACGAAGCATTCGTTGCGGTCCAAGCTAGAGGAAGAGCTCGTCTGAAGTTCGGAAATAAATACTTAATTTTAAATGATGTATTTTTTATTCCAGATTTTAGTAGAAATTTAATTTCAGTTTCCATGTTGCAATTAGAACAATTTGTTATGACTTTCACAAGTTCTAATATATCTATTTCCTTCAATGGATCACAATTGTGTATTGCATGTTTGGAAAACAAGCTTTATATTCTGCGACCTAACGAACCCCTCGCTCTTAACAATGATTTATTGAAAGTAGCTAAACATAGGACCAATAAACGTCAAAAGACCGATAGCGATAATATGACGTATTTATGGCAGTTGAGATTAGGTCACATTGGCTATGATAGGATTCAAAGACTTACAATGGATGATCCTTTGAGGGAACTCACCTTAGGTGAATTACCTGTCTGTGAATCTTGTCTAGAAGGCAATCTAGCCAAGCGTCCATTCTCTGCAAAGGGTGATAGGGCCAAAGAACCACTTGGACGTGTTCATTTAGATGTTTGTGGACCTTTGAATGTACAAGCCAGGGGTGGTTTTGAGTATTTCTTCACTTTCATTGACGATTACTTTAGATACTCATGTCTTTACCTAATGCATAAGAAATCAGAAACATTTTCAAAGTTTCATGAATTCCTAGCAATGGCTCAGAACCAATTAGGTAAAACGTTAAAGATCTTGCGATCTGATAAGGGTGGAGAATATTTGGATATGTAGTTCCAAGATCATTTAACTAGACTTGGGATTTTATCACAACTTACTGCCCCAGGTACTCCGCAATAAAATGGTGTAGCGGAACGCCATAACAAAACTTTATGTGAAATGGTTAGATGCATGCTTAGCTACTCAACTCTACCAACTTCGTTCTGGGGACATAAAATTTAAACTGCGAACAACATTCTCAATGTCGTGCCATCTAAATCAATCCCCAAAACACCTTTAGAACGCTGGAATGGTCGTGAACATAGTTTACGCCATTATAGAATCTTGGGGTGTCCCGCTCATGTCCTGAGGAAAAAGGAAGGAAATCTAGAACCACGAACTGAAGTTTGCATGTTTGTTGGCTATCCTAAAGGTACTCGGGGTGGATTTTTCTATAGTCATTCAGAAAAGAAAGTGTTTACTTCTACGAATGCTACTTTCCTAGAAAATGACTATGTCCAAAACTTCACACCTCGCAGCAAAATAGTTATAGAGGAGATTGTTAAAGATTTGACTCCAACCAATGTTCCATCGTCATCAATGCGAGTTGATGATGAAATTCCCACTCTTCATGTCCAACCGATGCAAGTCAATTTAAATGAAGAAAATACCACTGTTCTTGAGCAAACAGCCACAAAGCATTATCGTAGTGGGAGGGATTCTAGGAACCCAGTTCGCTATGGCTTGGATGGTGAAACCAATATGGTTGTTGGTGACACTAGTGATGATGATCCGTTGTCTTTCAAACAGGCAATGGCTAGCCTTGAAAGGGAACTATGGCTCGAAGCCATGAAACAGGAAATGGAGTCCATGTACTCAAATTTCGTTTGTGATCTTGTGGAAGCACCTAGTGACTTTAGGGCTATTGGGTGCAAGTGGATCTACAAGAAGAAACGAGGTGTTGATGTAAATATTGAGACTTCTAAAGCTCGATTAGTGGCAAAAGGTTATACCCAAAGAGAAGGCGTGGACTTTGAGGAAACTTTTAGTCCGATAGCCATGCTCAAGTCCATTCGCATCCTCCTATCCATAGCAGCCACTCTTGACTATGAGATCTCGCAAATGGACATCAAGACAGCTTTTCTTAATGGAAAGCTTGACGAAGTCATTTATATGGATCAGCCAAAAGGATTTAAAGTAGCTAGACAAGAAAGAAAAGTTTGCAAGTTGAATAGGTCCATTTATGGACTTAAGCAGACTTCTCGTTCCTGGAATCTTAGGTTTGATGAAATAATCAAAACCTATGGCTTTGAACAAAATATTGATGAGCCATGTGTTTACCAACTGAAGGCAAATCAAATAGTGGTATTCCTGGTTCTTTATGGGGATGATATCTTACTCATTGGAAAAAATGTTAAGAAATTATTAGATGTGAAGACTTGGCTGAGCACTCTATTCCAGATGAAGGATTTGGGTGAAGCAAGTTATGTTCTAGGTATCCAGATCATCAGGGATAGAAAGAACAAACTTTTAGCTCTATCTCAAGCAGCTTACATAGATAAAGTGCTTGAACATTTCTCAATGACAAATTCCAAGAATGGGCGTCTACCGTCCCGCCATGGAATTCATCTTTCAAAGAAGCAGTCTCCACAGACTCCTAAAGAGGAAGATGCAATGAGAAAAGTTCCTTACGCATCTGCAGTTGGAAGTTTGATGTATGCCATGTTGTGTACTAGACCAGATAGCTGCTATGCAGTGGGAGTAGTGAGCAGGTATCAGTCAAACCCAGGACCGGAACATTGGATAGCAGTTAAGCTTATCCTAAAGTATTTAAGGCAGACTATGGATTATATGTTAGTCTACATGGGTGGTGTTATGAACCCTGTAGGCTACACCAATTCAGATTTTCAGACTGATGTCGATGACATGAAGTCTACTTCTGGAATGGTGTTTACTCTTAGGGGTGGAGCTGTGATTTGAAGAAGTGTAAAGCAGTTTGCAATCTTAGATTCCACCATGGAGGCTGAGTACATAGCCGCGTCAGAAGCAGCTAAGGAAATAGTCTGGCTAAAGAAGTTCTATTCGGATCTAGGTGTTATTCCAGAAATGGATAAACTGCTTGTTTTGTTTTGTGACAATACAGGAGAGATACCCAACTCGAAAGAACCTCGAAGTCACAAGAGGAGTAAGCATATAGAAAGGAAGTATCACATTATTCAAGAATATGTGGCCAGAGGAGATGTGAAGGTTATGAAGATTGCAACTGAAGACAATCTTGCGGATCTGTTTACAAAGACACTACCAGAAGCTACATTTGGTAAGCATATCAAGGAAATGGGATTAGTAGAATTAAGGCATTAGTTTCAATTAGTGCAAGTGGGAGTTTGTTGGGGTTTTATGCCCTAATTAAAACATAAATTCTTTGTAATATCATTTTATTATCAATAAAAGAATAGAAATCATTTTTTGACTGGGTCAATCACTTTGTTCACATGTTTTATTTTCATGATTATTTGTTTGATATACACATCTATTAAATCCCGAGCATATAGCTAATCGTATTTATAGTGACGTAATCACAGTGGAATATAAATATGATTATATGTTCAAAATAAGTTAGTCCTAAGATTAGTCAGTACACAGGATTTACACTGACTTGCCAATCTACGATATGATCTACTTACACATTATGGTGTTACGTTCTTTCTAGAACATTAGCAAAGTAGATAAGATCAGATGTATTTGTTACATCGGACTGGACCGATATTTGTAATGCCCCGGATTCCCTATTATGGTTAATGGCTGGATTAGTAGGCCGGGAGGGCCATAATTGTTTAATTATGCCATTAAATGTGTTTATGCATGTTTATGAGAATTATATTATAATATGATGTTAAAAGCATGCATGTGAGTCCACATTTGTTTACAGGGGTATTCTGGTAATTTGGCCCGTTGAGGGTATAATTGAATATTTGTTGTATGTTAATGATATATTGTGAGACCACATTATAATGTGGATTGGTTCGAGTATTTCGACATGAGACGATCCTTAAACATGATTTATCGGTTTGGTCATAACACGTTTGAGCTCGGGGCTCGGGGTGAGTCTCGGGGTGATATTAAAGGTTATAGCATTATCGGGGATTTTAGGGTAACAGGTTATGAAATATTGGTGTTTGAGGATATTGAGATTAGCGGGAATTGGGAAGCGTTAATTATGATTAATGGGTTAAGCTAGAAGTACCAATTTTGCCCTTGGATTGGTTTAAGAGGCTTTGGATGGTATAAGGGCATTTTGGTCATTTTAGGGGTGGATATACTTGTTTTAAATGGCTGAAGGTTGTAGAATAAAACAGAACAAAACAGAGGCTCTATCTTCTCTTCCTGTACCTTCCCATAGCTTCATCTTCTTCATTGCCTTCTTTAAGAGTTTTGTGTTCTTGGTTGTAATTCAAGCTAGAGGAACTTAAGGCTGGGTTGGAGCACTTGTGTTAGCCTGTGAGGGAGGTTTAAAGCTAGTTTCAAGGTGAGTTTTGGCCATTAACTTCAGCTGGTGCTCTGTTTTGCTTATAGTTTTTAGTTCATGGATTTTGATGTGGGGAGTGAGGATTAAAGGGAGTTTTTATGTTGTTTTGATTGGGGTTTAATGTGAGTGAGCTAAGGTTGTTATTTGGGGGTTTAATTACATGTTTGGAGGAGGTTTTATGATGGTTTGAGAGGCTGGTTTGAGAGAAAAACGCACAGGGGGAAAATCTGGTTTGTGCGTGGGCTTGTTGCTGAATTGGGTTGGGTGCCGGGGCACAGCTTTTGCGTGCCGCGGCCCATGCGCGTCTGGCAGATGGGGGCTTCCCTGTTTGGGGGCGTGCCGCGGCCCATAAGGCCAAATTTTGCTAAAAGTGGTTTTTAGCTTAGGGATTCAAACCATAGGCCTCGGGGTTGGACCTAGTACCCGGTTGGGTAGTATTTGAGGTCTCGGGGGCTGGGATTTGGTTTGGGAACCCTCAGTTATCATTTTTATTGATGAATCCTATATTTTGGTTATGACCAGGTGACCGTCGAGGAATTTAAAGGTTGATCGTTCTCAGGGGTCGTTCATATAATTATTCTCACTCGAACCAGAGGTAAGAAAACGGTGTTTGAATACAGTTGCACCCTGTATAGGTATATGACATGCGTGGTTTGTTACTCGAGGCATGTTGGTTGATATATGTGGACATGGATTGCATATTAAGTGCTGTTGAACGTTGTTTACCTGTTTGAGACACTGACTAGTCAGGGACCGACTCTAAAGTCGAGAATCATGCATTGAATGGCTCTATAGCATTAATGCCAGTCCGACCCTAGGGTCGAGGAACTTATAAGCGCTTGCCTGGCTTACAACCAGATGAATATAGCCAAGGTATGTGACCCCAGTGACTGTTTGTCACATGGCTAAGGGACGTTGTCCATAGTTTTGACTCCAGAGTCGTGAGGAAGGTTATGTTGGTGACTAATCACCATACACCTGTCCTAAACAACTTATGAATGATTCACCTCTCAGTTAAGCCCTGGTGACCCTATCGTCACATGGCTAGAGGGAGCGACGCTCATTATTGTGACTTTTGGCTATTGTCACCTATTTGTTGGACTGATAGTCCTGAATAGTTATTATGATCATTGTTGATATTATATCATGCTTTATTGTGTTTTCTTGCTGGGCCTTGGCTCATGGGTGCTATGTGGTGCAGGTAAAGGGAAGGAAAAGCTTGGCCAACCCTGAGTGGAGAGCTTGGGCGATGTGATGTACATTCAGGGCCGCTTGACCGCCACGGTCAAGGAGTTCTCAGAGGGACTAGGGGTTTACCCTATTTTTGCCGCTTAGGCCGGCGGGGATTGTATATTTGGAACTGTAGCAACTCTTTTGTAACATGAACTACTTGTAAACACTTTAAAAGGCTCATGAGCAGTTTGTTTACTTAATGAAAAGTGCCCTTTCTTTTTTACTGGTTTTACACCTTAACCTGTTAATGATACTTAGATCACGTTTTTAACCAAAGGACTCGGGTAGCGGGTCAAATTTCTGGTTCACCGTTCACCGTAACTGTTCTGGGGTAGCCAGGGCGTTACAATATTAACAATTGATAAGATAAGTAAACATACCATTATTATCTTTCTAGTCATATCATATCGTTGACCATAGGTCAATTCAATCTCAACTCTGAGTGGTTAGTATTCTAACTGATTGTATTATTTGAGTTCTTTGACTAGTTTGTTACCAACTTACCCTACAGACTAGCCCATTCTTACATCTTGGGAACTTGGTAGTATAATTGAGTGGGAGTGTTAATCATAGATATGAACATCTATAGCGTCTGATGAAGAAGTGAAGCAATGGTTTCCTTTTAGTTTGGTTCAAGGGGTTAAATGATAGAGATCTCATTTCAATAATTAAATTAGTTTACTGAAATATCATTTACAAGGAACTAAGTGTTTTAAGGATAAAATACAATGAGGGGTAAAACGATATTTTAGTCCCATCTCATTATAGACCATCTATAGAGGATTAAGTGAAAATTGTGGTTGTAACAATGGATAATTAATAGCGTATCTATATTTTTTATAGAGCATTCTATGAATTCAAGAGTGTAATTCCGAGTCTATAGTGTAGTCCGAGGAATTAATAAGTTAGTAAATTTATTTGTTAAATTTATGATAACTTATTGGAGCTTGATTTCATAGGTCCATGGTCCCCATTGTACCTTGGATAAAATCATCTAGATAGTCTCAATTAATTTATTTAATTATCAATTAGAATTATCAAAGGTGACTAGGTCAATTTTGGATAGTTTCACAAAGTTATGTAATTTTGAGAAGAAAAGAGAAATTATGGCAGGTTTATTAATTAAGATAAATTGGTATCTAAATTAATTAATAAGTTTAAATCAAGGTTCAAATTATAAATAATTAATTATATAAAGGATTTAAATAATTATTTAATTAATTAAATCAATAGAAAATAATACAGGCCTTGATTTTAAGTCCAATGGGCTTATAATCAAATGGGAAATTTCACGGGCCTAAAGCCCAAGATATTTTTGAACTAGGGCTTGAAATTGGCTATTATTTTATTGATTTTTTAATTAAATTAAATGGCCGAATTGAGTCTATAAAAGGAGTGCTTAGAGAGAAGTCAAAATGCAAGTTCTGACAAGTTCATAAGTTCAGAAGTCAAGTTTTCTGATAGGTTTTAGATTCTCTCAAAACACAAGTCCTTTTCTAAGCCTCTTTGTTATTTTCTCTTCTTCTCTCTATATCTATCTCATGTGTTGAGAATCGCCCACTCTAGTCTGGGTGATTCTAAGGATACTTTGGGAGACTGTGAAGAAAATTGAAGATCGGTTCAGTTTCTTAATAATACTCTCTGACAGAAAGGATACAAGGGTTAGAGAACTAAAGGAAGGACTCATTCATTCCACTGCGCATACTGTAATTATTCTTATCATTGTTTCTCTTTGAATTCAATTTTAGAAACATGTTCTAGGTTATCTCATATTAATTTGTTTAATATTAGATCTACATGAAAATAAATAAAGATCATGTATAAGTTTTCCCAACAAGGGTAGCATCATGATTATGAGGTTGATCAGGTGGACCGAAATAATGCTATGGTTTACTGATGGTCAATGAATGAAGAGGACCAACGGTACTTTCCTAATCCACCTCTGTTTTCTCCTTATCAGCAACCTCTGTCGCCTCCGCCATTTAAGTAGTGATGTTTTTCAAGTAAGTCTTCTTCCTTCTGCTTTCCTTTTAAACATTGGGGACAATGTTCATATTAAGTTTGGGGGAGGAGATTTACTTTCGTTTTGTATATATTGCGTTGTTTGTATTAGTGGTGCGTATGTTTTAGTTGTGGCTTGTATCTTCTTAACTCTTTTCTTTATTTTGTTGTTCTGATTAGGATGTCTTGAGTGTATTGTATGTTGAATCAAGTTGATGAGAATAAGTGAATGAATTGATTGAAGAACTGGATCAAAACAAAACAATTAATTAAATCCATGTGCTTGACTGGAATATTTTTTTGATTTGCTTAGATCCTTATAAATATCTTAGAGTTTAGTCATGATTGGTGAATTATCTACTTGTAGTTGAAAATCATTTATGCATGTTGAATTCAGATTGTGGGAAGTTTTTTGAAAATCTTAGAATAACTTACTTGCTAGTCAAGATGAAATCCTAAATGACGTATGTTTAAGAAGATGATTTAGGACAAAAAAATGGAACGTTTGAGCCTTTCAAGCCAACCTTTATGTTTGTCTGGATCTATGTTTTCTCTCGAACTGAAAATAAATGGGGAAGTTGGGAATGTTTTTGGGATTTGAAAGTGTGTCATAAGTTTGGTTTGTATGCTTATGGTAATTTTTTAACCTAAAATGACATTTCATCTACGTTTGCCTAAGTCGTTCATTCTATGCTTTAAAAGTCATTTTGATTCTTGAGCATATGGTACTTACATTAGTGGAGATTAGTAAGTAATTCAAGCATATGAGGTTTTGAGATAGGTTGTGTGATAAGAATTTAGTGTGTATAAAGTAATTTGAATGCAGGATGTTTACTAATCATGATTAGGAGAGATTTTATTTATTTGGATCTGAGTATGATGAGGAAATGTTTTGGTTGAAAATCTGGATTATCATGATGGTTGAGTTTTTGAAGGTGATTTGATCAGTTCATTTATAATTGAGGCTTTAATTGTTATTCTTAACTTGGTGCGTCATAGGCTGTTTGTTTTGTGTTCTTTTTGTGTGTTTTGTGTTCTATACTCGAGGGCGAGTAAAGGTTATGTTTGGGGGAGTTTGATAAGTCTATTTTAGTACTTTTTTAGAGTAGGTTTTAAGGGTGTGTTTTTAATCTTTTAAGTTTTTTTGGTGCAAAATTATGCTTGTCTTTTTTGTGTTTTCATGTTTTAGTGATGACTCAAGGGTTGGTGTGGATGTGGTGCAACTAAGGGATAATTCGAAGATAAACGATGAATTTTTTACGCTAAACGATGTTTTGTAGTGTTGGGGCACTTTAGAAGAGATCAAGGTTCACAAGGAAGCTTTAAAAGTTGATGTTCTAAACAAAACTATTTTGAGACGCGACTCTTAAAGCTGAGCTGCAGTGCTTGTTTAGTCGAAGAGTTATTTCACATGCATATTTTGAGCTGGGGTGTTTCAATGCTTGGCCGTGGCAGTATCCTTTTGAGTCGCATCGCAAGATTGCTGAGCTGTGGCGCCATCAAAGTCAGAGGCACTTCGATTTGGGGCTATTGTATTAGGGCCGCAACGCATGAAAGCTGAGCCGCGATGTTTGTGTCCGTACGCATTTTGAAAATAAGGGCACTTGTGACTTTTAATAGAAAAGATTAGGGTTAAATTGTTTTAAAAAGAACGTTCTGAGAGGAGGGAAAGAGGATTGGGAAACAAGGAAGGAGGCAAGAAGTTGGTTTTTGATCAGGAGGAAGCAAGGAGAACACTTTGGGAGCAATTTTAGAGATTAATTCTACAGTTCTTTTTCTTCTTCTTTAATTTTCTTTATGTTAAACTCTAGTATTCTGGATTTCTTTTCCATGTTGATGAACTAATTTTATCTTAGGGTTTTTAATTGAATCTCTTAAAACTTTACTATGATTTAATGCAAGCTTTACCTTTCTTTGTTCTTCTTTAAGATCCTTTCAATTTGTGTTTATTATATGTGATTGACTCGCCATCTTTTGCATAATCCATATGAGTTTGAGTCAAAATCTGAAAGGTGAGATTTAAACATGCTATAATTGATTGGATGTAAATTTATCATAGAAATATAAAAAATGCATATCTAGGTCGAATTTCATATATCTTAATCTGAATATAAAATCTTGTAAACCTGCTATCTTAATCAGAAGAGTGATAGTGAAATCTAGCATTAATGAAATAGTAGATTGGATAGAAGAGGATATTAAATTCCCTAATTTGTTATTTTTTGAAGTAATTATCTTTTGCTTCTTTAAAGTGTTAAACTTGTGTTCTTTTTGTTAGTTTATTTTTGCAATTTACATTTGTTTACGCTTTCTTCATTTCAAACTTTACCAATCAAAATTCGCTAGCCAAATAGAAACTAGAAATTAATTATTTGGTAATCGATATATTAGTCTTCGTGAGACGATACTCCTTCTTACAGAGATTTATTACAAATTGCTATTATGCATACTTACGTAGCTTAAAATTCACAACACTCTCCTAACTTGTCGTCTTCTTCCCTTCGTTCTCATTCACCCAATTTACCAAGACTTCCTGAACCACCCACGATGGCTCATCAAGATGAAGTCCAACCAAGAATGCTATAGGACTATTTACAGCCACACTTTCATGCATAATGTATCCCAACAATATGCCAAATTTCGATTTCAAACCCGGCATGATTCAACTTTTACCAACCTTCCATGGGTTGGAAAATGAGAGTCTGTATGTATATTCAGGAATTCAAAGAGGTGGTGGCTACATTCAACAACCGAGCTGATGCCACCAACATTGTGAGATTGAAGTTCTTTCCTTTCTCTCTCAAAGATAAAGCTAAAAGTTGGTTGTATTCTTTAACGCCTAGATCTATTGGAAATTGGGACGAAATGACATCTACTTTCTTTGCCAAATACTTTCCACATCCTAAGACTAACGACCTTATAAGAAAAATATCTACCTTTACTAAAAAAATAACACGAAACTCTTTACCAATCATGGGAAAGGTTCAAAGATTTTCTCAATCAATGTCCCCACCATGGATATGAAAGTTGGCGCCTGGTCAACTACTTCTATGAAGGCCTCACATTTCAAGAGCGCAAATTCGTGGAGATGATGTGCAATGGCGAGTTCCTCCAAAAAGATCTCGAGGAAGCTTTCGAGTATCCAAACACCATCGTTGATAAAGCCCACACATGAACCAGACCAAGTGCTAGTTAAAGCAAAAGTAGATCTTGACACACTGGAGTCTACCAACTAGGGAAGAGGATAGCTTTAAAGCCCAAATTCAGTCTCTAACAAAACAAATTGAGGCTCTTACAAGCAAAGAAGGTAGAGGAATCCACATGGTTTCCAAAGTTGAGTCACTAGAGCCTTGTTTTGTTTGCGGTGGAATTTAACATCAAGCACCAGATTGTCCTACCTTTGGCGAAATGAAGGGTGTGTATGAGGGGGAAAGTAATTCTATATACAATAAGACCTACACACCATACTAAAACTCTTACAATCCTAGTTGGCGAAACCAACCAAACTTCAACTAGAAGGACTCAACACAAGCATCTCGAAGCCAATGGAGGCTTGAGCAGTAACAACCGCCAAGAACATACATTGCTCCTCAAAATAACACAAATGGCCTCAAATCAAGAGCTCAAATCTTGCTTCACACAAATGGTGGAGGAAATGAAAGACATTAAAAGCCAAATGACAAAGTTAAACACTTCTTTGGCAATTCAAGAGCATGGTAGATTTCCCGCTCAACCTCTACTCCATCAAAAAGGGCAACACATGGCACAAACCTCCACCTATATAGATACAAATCTCAAAGAGGTTAATGCCATCACTACTTGAAGTGGTCAAAGTACGGTTTCATTGTTAACTAAGACAACGAGTATGTCAATGCCCGCTCAAGATGTTGATGTGCCAATAAGCATTCCAGTAAAGGCGCCCTTTCCTCAAGCACTGAAATCCACTGGGATGGTACTAGAAATTATGGTGAAATCCTAGACCTTTTAACACAAGTGAAGATCAACTTGCCATTGTTGCATGTGATCAAACAAGTTTCAGCTTATGCCAAGGTTATAAAGGATTGATGCACTGTTAAAAGAAAGCACCATGTCATGAAAACTACATTCTTGACAAAACAAGCTAGTGCGGTAATTGATTGCAAGCCCTTTTAGATTTAGGAGCAAGTGTAAATACCATGCCATATTCAATATACTTGCAATTAGGACTAGGAGAACTCAAGCCCACATCTGTGGTGCTACAACTGGCTAATCGATCAGTCAAGAAACCTCAGGGAATAGTTGAAGATGTCTAGATTCAAATTGAAAAATTCTATTACCCCATTTATTTTCTCATCTTGGACACTCAATCTGAAGTCAGTATAGAGTCAAAAATTCTCATCATTCTCAGTACACCTTTCCTCGCAACAGTAAATGCACTCATTAACTGTAGGAATGGCCTCATGAAAATCTCTTTCGGGAACATGACTCTAGAAGTGAATGTTTTCAACATTAGCGAACAACCACCTAATAACGATGAATGTTTCCAATCATATCTAATCGATACACTAGTTGTTGAAGAGGTCGAATTGAAATACATTTGTAATCATTTTAATCACCTCTTCCAAATTTCTGAAAGTTTTGAGCCCGATGAGTCTGAAATCAACCCTGAAATCATGTGTTGGCTAAAAGAACCATGTTTTGGAATCCAATCTTTGAGGAATTCCCTCAAGATCGAGAAACACCAAAACCCTCAACTGAAAAAGATCCTCAACCAAAGTTGGCTCAACTTTATGAGGGCTTAAAACATGTCTTCCTAGGACCTAATAACACTTTTCCAGTCATAATACCATCCAAGATTAATGCAAAACAAGAGCAACAGTTAATCAACGTGTTGCAAGAACAAAGAGATGCATTAGGATGGACGATAGCTGACATCAAAGATATAAGTCCTTTGATTTTCTCCCATAACATTAAATTGGAAGACAGGGCTATACCACATCGTGACCCTCAAATATTAAACCCAACAATGAAGGAAGTGGTTAAGACTGAAGTCTTGAAACTTCAAGATTCTAGGATGATCTATCGTGTTGCTGACAGTAAGTGGGTTAGCCCAACTTGGGTTGTTCCCAATAAATCAGGAGTAACAGTGGTACAAAACAAAAAGGGATCACTCGTGCCTACCAAGGTTATAACTGGGTGGCGCATGTGCATTGATTACAAAAACTTAAATTTCACTACCAGCAAAGACCATTTTCCACTTCCATTCATCAATCAAGTATTGGAATGTGTTGCAGGTCATCCTTTCTATAGGCTAGTCTATGGCAAAGGTTGCCACCTTCCTCTTGAGTTGGAACATAAATCTTATTAGGCCGTTAAAAGCCTGAATTTCGATCTCAAGGCGACAGGACTCAATCGTAGACTTCAGTTGTTAGAAATTGAGGAGTTAAGGAATGATGCTTATGACTACTCTAGGATCTACAAGGCTAAAATGAAAGCAACTTATGACAAGCAGATCCTACGGAAAGAATTTGAGCCAAACCAACAAATGCATCTTTATGAATCTTGTCCATCTCCACTCTGAAAAGATGAGATCAAGGTGGACTGCTCCATATGTTGTGAAAATCATCTTCCCAAACAGTGTTGTTGAGGTCATGGACCCAACCAATGGGAGGGTATTCAAAGTAAATGGCCAGAGACTGAAACAATACATAGAGAGGGTGACCCAACCTGAAGAGGTCACTCTCGTGGAACCAATTTATCAAGTCTGAGTATTGTTCCAATGCATTTGTGAATAGGTTTGTTTTCTGTTTATTTCCCTTTTGTCATTTTATTTTGCTATTTTTTTTATCATTTTGTGTTTCCATTTTTCCATGTTTTAGCGAATCAATATTTGCTTTATTGCTCGATGCTCGCTATCTAGGTGTTCTCTTTCCCTGTTATTTTTATATTGATCATATCTTTAGACAATAAGGACACTAGCTGATTTTGGTTGAGGGTGGTGAGCATATTCATGTGTATTAATTTTTGTTATATTTATATTTTCATGGTAAATTTTTTGAAAGTTACTTATTTATTCTTGCAAAATGTTACTTTTGAGTAAATTTTTGTTATCTTTATTACTAAGAGTCTTTCTATAGTTATATAATGTGCATGCCAAACATTGTGGTAAGATGGCTGTTAGCACATATTTTCTTAGAAATTTTCCATGTTTTAAGTATTTCATTCTTTGTTGTGAGAGTGATACCTAAGAAAACGACTTTTGAATTCCCATTGATTCATAGAAATGGTCATTCTCTGTTGTGACAGTGTGACCTGAAATGTTTCATGTTGACATCTATCATTTCACTTCAATTGCTAGAGACTAGCAATAAGCTGGTTGGGGGTTGTGAATAATTCTCAAATTTATACATTTTAAGGCTTCAATTGTGTACATAAATCAATTTAAATTAATTATTTTTATGGTTTTAGTTGTAAGATTATTTTAATTGAAAATATTTGATTTATTTTTGTTTTGTGCTCTTTTTCAGAATTTGAGAAGTGATATAAATAAAAAAAAAATGACAAAGCCCAATTGAAGAGCCCAAAAGAAGCCCAAACCAAGCTCAGCAAGTTAGTTGCGCAACATGGCACCCTCTGGCTCGTTGAGCGAAGCCAAGCCGAGCCGAGCCATCCCTGCAAGCCAACATGTGTCATGAGCTCCAGCCACTTGACGCATGCCTTCCACCTCCTGACGCCACTCACCACGTGACATGTGTAGAACGTGTCTCCCCATTGCTGCAGCTTGTCTCCCACTTCCATCAGGTTTTTGAGCCATTTTCCCACTTCTTTTGTACACGAATTTTACACATTTTGGGTCCTATTTTCACTATAAATAGAGAGCCAAATGAAGTGTAAAACAATAGATGGTGGAAATAAATGTAGAGAGTAGAGCTAGAGAAAAATACACTTATTTCCTATTTTTCTTTCATTTCTTTTATACTTTTTGAGTGAAAACAATGCCTATTTTAGGCTAAATTTTCTTCTGGAAAGGCTAGAGTGGAGTTCATGTTTGACATTTTATTTTTTAATATATTGATTCTCTTTGTTATTCATTAATGTATATTTGTTATAATTAAATTTCTTTTCTTCTAATTTTATTGGTGACTTTTACATAAGTCTAGTGATGCTCTTCTTATGTAATTTAGGCTAATAATTTAATTTAGAATATTTGTTATATTATACACTTTGTACTGCATTCTACCATTGGTATTTTGTCGCTCTAAGGTATATAATATGATAGGTTTTTAAATTAGAAGTTAGTATAAATTTAATTAAGAACATAGTTTAAGGTGAGCTTTATTATATATATTTGCCAACTATAATTAATGGTGTAGAATTATAGTTGTGTTGAATGAATCAATTTTATTAATATATATATATATATGTTTGCATGAATGAAACTTGTGCCTTCCATATTTTCTTTATGATTATAATTCTTATTAATTTAGTGTTTAATTTCAAAAAATCATTTTTCCTCAAAGTTACGATATTTCCAAGTTACTTATTTTTAATTTACAAATCTTTCTTTTTACTTGTATTTTCCTCTCTGTAAATACGGCATAGCCCGATTACTACTGTAACCGCAAAGTGAATTATTGGGCGATATCAATTCACATATAGGTTGAGATCATTATATCTTGAGAAAGAATAAGATTCGTTTTAGTAAACTCGTTATCACAATAGGAAGAAGAATAGTAAAAATTGGATTAATGATATAGTAGAGTGGATAGTTGATGAAATTAAATACCCTAAGTTTTACATCCATTGAATTAATTATTATTTGTTTTCTTTTGGTTCCCAGTTATTAATTTCACTTATTTTGATTTTTGTTCTTTGTGAAATCAAATTTGCGAGAGCCAAATAGAAGTAGAAAATTAATAATCAATCCTCGTTGAAATGAACTTTACTTATCTCTATTATTACTTGTTCACGATTATGTGCACTTACATACTGAAATTTTCCAACAATGGGGTTATGTCTACCTCTTCTGAAATTGTTCCATCTTCCTCGACAATTGTGGCCTGTTCAACCTCAATTTTATTGTGTTGGTAGGAAAAGTGTATGATAAGGACATGATACTTATCTGGCTCCTCTATTCCTTCATTTAGGATTTCTTCCCATAATGAGTCAATCTTCTCTCTCGCACTAGGTTCTTTATTGGCTGCCCTAAGTACTCAAATTTTCTCCTTATCCAGAACTAGTGCTCCCCTCTCGCTTAAGATGGGTTGAATTTTCTCGTTGACATCCATGACTCGGTTGAAATGTCTACTTAGTGGATAGTTGTCTCATTCATCTCCCTCTATTTTTCTGATATCTTTGATCTCCTTAAAGATAGTCTCCCTAAAGGTTCTCATTCTAGGCAGCATGACTAATTCTGTGTGCGCAAAACTAACGCATAAAAAATACAGCAAACAAAATATCAAATCAGAACATACTTACAACATGATGAGTTGAGATCTTTCTAGCCTTCGTATGTGTACTGTGAGGATCATAGGGCTATCATGGATGACTGTCTCCTTTACAACATTGTAACGCCTTAACTCGTCATACTATAAATATTAACGAATATTTAAATTAATAGCTTAAACATGCTTTAGACATAAGGCATTTTAGAATAAATTTATTAAAAAAAAACATGCATAGTATTCAAATTCGAGTTTAAAACCAAAATAATAGTTTCCATGAAATATAAAATTGTCTTACAACTGAAAAAAAAACATAACATGAAACATAAAAGGGTAGGTAACCATTTGGTACCTTGTGTTTTTGTAAAGTATCATTTTGGTACCTTGTGTTTATAATAATGTTTATTTTGTATCATGTATTTTGAAATCGTACTTATTTAGCACCCTCTATTTTAAAATCATACATATTTGGTACCATAAACTCAAATTTAATTAATAAAAGGGTAAATACTCATTTGGTACCCTGTGTTTTATCAAAATACAAACTTCGTACCATGGGTTTCTGATAATTATCAATCGATACCCTCTGTTTGCAAAATTACATAGTTTGGTACCCTCCGTGTGTTTAAAATTTTAATATTCCCATAATACCCCTCATTCAATGATTTATTTGATTTTCGATTGTTTTATTAGTTTTAAATGATTTAAATATTTTTTTAGAATTCATAAAATAAAATAAATGTTTAATTAAATCTTTAAAATAATTTTAATAAACAAGATTATTTTAAAAAGAAATTTAATTAATTAAAAAATTAAAAAACTATTTAAAATCCTATTAATTAACTTTAAATAAACCTAAATTTTAATTTAATTAACAAATCAATCCAACTTTGAAACAAAAAAATGTGGGTGAGATTGGGAGGGTGGGGAACTGAGATGGTGAATGTAAGATTGGGAGCATGGGGAACTGAGATAGTGAGGTGAGATTGGGTAAAATATGAGTTTTTTTCATTAAATAAATTAAAATTTAGGTTTATTTAAAGTTAAGTAATAAGATTTTAATTCTAATTTTTCATTGTTTATTAAAATTATTTTAAAGTTTTAGTTAAACATTTATTTTATTTTATAAATTCTAAAAATATATTTAAATCATTTAAAAATAATAAACACAATTAAAAATAGAATAAATCACTAAAATGAGGGGTAATCTCGTAATATTAAAAATTTAAATGCACGGAGGGTACAAAACTATGTAGTTTTGGTAAATAGAGGGTATCAATTGATAATTATCATAAACAAAGCTATGTTGGGAGAGTGAGATTACCACTTGATAGAGTTCAATAAAATATTAGAGTGGAGAAATGCAAACCCTAGTTTTAGAACAAACTCTTTCATCTTCTTGCAAACTTCATACCCTGGATGGAATACCACTTGAATCCTTTTGAAGAAGAAGAATCAAAACCAAGGCTTATACATGAAATGTATCATTGTCCAAATTCTTGATTTCTTAACCCTTCATGGATTCTTGTGGCTTTCTTTAGAAGGAAAGGAAATTGAGGTTGAACAAGCACTTTCATGAAGAATTTCCTAGAGAAATCTTATGATCTTTGAGAGCTAGAGAGAGAAAAAAGGGGTTAGATAGAGAGTTGAAAAATATGATCAAGGTTTTACAACTATAAATGACCATTTTTATATTGTAGGCACTGTCATTAAGTCTAACCAATAGGATTAGAACTATTAAACACATCAATTTGGAGCCAAAACATGTAACTTAAAACTTGAGACAGGCGACATGTTGTCTGTCCTCTGTCTCGAATTTGTTCTTAGCTATGTGGCAAAATGTTACCACTTGGGTTGCGATATGTTGCCTCCCCACTTCCTAAGGTTCCCAAACTCACTCTTAATTACCTCCAAATGATTCCAAAATTTTAGGGTAAGCTTAAATACCTCATTGTAGGGGTGGACATCTGATCCAATCCAACACTTTTGTATTACTCCAATCAACTGCAATTAAAGGTTCGATTTTGAAAATCATCATCCAATCCAATCCAATTAAGCATCAAGATCCAATCCAATTAGTAATTTGATTGGTTCGGTTTTTTAATTGGATTTCGAGTTGGAACCTAATTTTTTTTTTCGAAACTGAGTTGGAACTTGATTTTTAATATTAACTTAAAAATACACAACAAAAAAATCACATAAAACTAAACAATACCATTCATTTAGGTTAAAACTACATAAATTTGTCAACTTTACAAGTTTAATCCAACTAAAAACTTGAAGTAGTATTGAAAATGAGAGAGAATGAGGTGAATAGATTCATATGTTTAGTGTTTTCTCCTCTAATTAGGTGTGGAAGTGTATAGGGGAAGACTAATAGTAAGCCAATAATAATGAATTAAAAGAAATATAAATATTTTTGTAATATATTTAAAAAATAGAAATTATTAAATATATTTAAAATATTTATTATATGTTATTGGATTGGATCGGATCGGTTTTTAATTGGATTTTGACAATATAATTCGCCATCCGATCCAATCCAATTTTTTGTAATTGGATTTGTTTGGTTTAATTGGATCGGTTTGGATGTTGCTCACCCCTACCTCATTGTATCACTTTAGACCCATAAAAATCAATTAGTAATGCCTACAACAAAGAATCATATTTTTACTTTAATTTAAGTGAAAATTTGATAAGGGTATTTTGGATATTATATTTGTTATCCTTTCACATTTAGATAATGTTAATTTCAAGTGTTTTTAGGTGTTCTTAGCTTTGTTGTACAAGTCTTTGATTTTTAAGCCATAAAATATTTTATATGGTATTATTGATGAATTTGATATATTTTTGTGGTTAGGAATGGATGTGCAATGATATGACTCGAGAAAATGAAGTTTGGGACAAGTTTGAAGTGTATTGGAAGTCCCTAAACTTGAGGTTCGAGCTTAAAGTTGAAGATTACGAAGAAAAATCACGCAAGCAAATTTTGGGATGTGGCCGCAGTGTAACGTCCCCAATTTGATAATAGGGCTTAGTGCGTCGATTAGCATGTCAGGAGGGCATAAATGGATAGATATGTAGATTTAATGGTATATATGTGTTATTATGTGAAATATATGAGTTATATTAAAATATAATTTTTTATGCATGTTTATGTGTATTAAATGTGATTGTGGGCCCATTTATGTGAAAAATGACATTTTCATAATTTTGACATGTTAAGGGTATAATTGTAATTATATGTTGCATATGATTGGAACCACATCATTATGTGGATATATTTGTGATGACAAGCTTAAGTTAATCCTTTAGAGCAATTTGGCGAAAAAGTCACAACGGGGATTTATACCCGGCTTAGGGTGAGCCAAGAGGTATTTTGGTAATTTTGCATAGGTTAGGAATTAGTGGAATATTATTGGAGGAAATAATTGTATTTGTAGGGTTAGTAGCTTAATAGGGAACTTAGGACGTTAATTTAGGTTTAGCGGGATTAGTGGTGAAATGACTGATTTGCCCTTGGTGTGTACCTTGGATTAGGCTTTAGATTGAGGGTATGGTGGTCATTAGACCAAGGCCGCAGCAGCCTAAGGCACCCAAGGTTTGGTACTCACCACTTCACTTGGTTCTCTCAACATTTGGTGTTAGACTCTCAAGCTTTCTCCCAAAAGATCAAGGCACTTAGGCTTGATCAAGAACTTGAAGGATTTTGGGTGAGGATCAAGGGGATTCAAGGCCACAAGGAAGGGATTGAGCTGCCAAAACCTTCAATTAGCTGCTTGGAAACTCGAAAATTAGAGAGGTAAGGACTTAGATACCCCATTTTTCATTTCAGTGTTGTGTTCTTGAGCTTTAGGGAAATTGAGTTTGGATATATGGATTTTGGGGATTTGAGGTTACTTAGGTCATAGAATGACATTAGCAATTGGTATTTAAACTAAATTGACAGTTTGTTTGCTGCTGGAAGTCTTGATTTGTAGAGTGATTCTTAGATTTTGGAGAGAAGCTTGAGTTTGAAACTCAAGAAGTGCAAATTATGTTTTAATTTTTTTTGATATGTTTCTAAGTTGTATGAAGGAATTTGTGGCCTTAAATCTGCTGAAATTCTGAATGGGTCAAGTTTCAGGTCTGATTTTCAGGGAGAAGTCGTAAGTATGAAATTAGGGGAAGTAAGCTTCGGGGTAATTTTTGGGTTTCTGGTGACCTAGCGCGACCGCACTAGTGTCCTAGAAACCAGGGGATTTGATTTTATAGTTTTGATTTCTGGGTTTCAGAGTTAGGGGTGTGACCGCGCTGGGCTAGGGCACGACGATGCCAATACCTCAGAAAGCCTAAACTTTCTACAATCATGACCGCGCCAGGTTCCCCCAAAATGTGGTTTTCTTGTTTTAGGTTTAGGACTCGAGGAGTCCGGGAATCCATTTGATGGCCACTTGGGGGCTCGGGGATGTTTCTAATGTCCCGACACTAGAGAATTGTAATCTTAAGGATAGGTTTTAGAGTGAGGCTCGGGATTTGAAGTCAATCCCCAATAAGAGTGTGTTTATGTTGTGAATAGATTATCTCAAGGCTCAGGATCAGGATCGCACTTGAGGCCTTATAGTCTATCACACAGAATTTGAGGTAAGAAAACTGCACCCTGTTTGTGATTGGGGCTTGGACCCCTGTAAATGGACTTGACTGTGATTATAATTGTGATTTCTCAATTAGGCATGCTTGCATATGTTGTATTTGGTTGCATGTTGTGCAATACATATACATATATATGTGGTTATATTTGTGCTGAAATTCCGGCCTAATGGAGCTGGCACTGACATTAAGCGTGCGGAACGCAACCCGGCTTAAGTGAGTCAAGGTCGGCCAAAAAACCAAAGGACTCGTGCTAAGGGCACCGAGTCTAAACGTCACTTAAATAAATATAAGTGTTGATTGCACTTAACTAATTATACCGATTTTTGAGATTGGAATGTGTATTTGATTGTGCAGATTGTCATTGCAAGCTTGTTGCTTATATCCCATTATTTATGGCATGTTTGATTCAATTAAACAACTTATATGTTGTTGCTCCTTGTATTCGTTGATTTAAGTTTTCTTGCTGAGCCTGGCTCACGGATGCTATTTGGTGCAGGTAAAGGAAAGGGAAAGTTGGACCAGCCGTGCATTGGAGAGCTTTAGGGGTGGTGTGTACATCAGCAGCTGCTCGACCGCCACGGCTGGGGGATTTACATGGACAAGAGCCAAAATTTTATATTTTCACTTAGTTTGGCTACAGTTGTAATTATTTTGAGGGTTGTAATTGCCTTGTAAACACTTTTTTGGGATCCCGTGTACAAACTCTTACTTTTTAATGAAAAACAACTATTTCTATGATCAAAATATTTTAACCCTAACCCATTAATTAATCTTAGTAACACATTTATATCCAAACAACTTGATTAGCAAGTCTTGCACTATTTAAAATACACAATGTAACGGTCTTGGCTATTTAGGACGTTACAACTTGGTATCAGAACAATCTAGGTTTAAGGGTTCCTGAAGACTGGCTGGGCATGTATACTCGCCGCTAAAGACAAGATCGACTCATGGTTTGGCAACTATATATGTGATTATATGTTTGACTATTTAAATGAAATATGAACGCCTTATCTGCTTGTTTAATAGGAAGTGTTGGCGCGGTTTTTCGCCAATAGTAGATTAAGAAATCAAACAAGAAAAATATTAGTGCTTATTTGTAAACCGTAGGGAACTATGTGAACAGCTTCTCACACACACAATTTTACGTGGTTCAATGGTTAAAATCCACCGAGTCCACAATACAATATTATTACTAACTCACAATTTCTGCAGATTTTCTGTATTACAAAAGGCAGACCCCTTTCCTGTCTATGATCCCTGATATTTATAGTGGAATTTCTTGGACAAGTTTGGTTAACCGTGTGCATAAATATGGTAAGCATTTAATTAAGATAATTACCATTTACACAGGGATACGATTGCCTATTTAAATTACTCATGTTATCTCAGACAATAAATGTGCAATATATACTGGACATTAATGAGTGTATAAAGAGCCTCCAAGTCTTTCAGGATCCTTCACTATGCGTCATGACTAGGTTTCCATGAGCTAAAATCTTCATCAAGCTGGTGATTGAAGAGTATCTGAACCTTAGTTCGGATTAAGTTCAGAGCACCCTAAAGAGGATCTGGGCACTACATGTCTCGAACTAGATTATCATCCTGTGAGGCGATCTAATAATTATCTGCATGTCGTACTGTCAATTCCTAATTCAAGCTACTCACATCATCATTAGCTAGATGTTCTACTAGCCAACTTTTTCCACATGCTTATCTGCCAACTGTACCCCTAGCTGAGTGGTTGAATCCATGCTAATTTTTAGGGTACAACATTTTCCCCCAAGTTCCTACTCGTGTTTGATGTCATCATTTTCTGACATGCATAGTAGGGGCTTTTAGGCTTCTATCATGTGAAATAGTGCCTGCCCACCACTCGAGTGTTGAACACGTGGTCACATGTAATTGGCGTCTATTCGGGTTTCGAGGACAGTGACAACTGTCCTTACAACTTTTTTCCACCGCACGAGTCATTCAATCTTAGCCTTTGGATCCTGAGCTGACCCGATCGAATGGCTTAAATTGATTCCCAAAGCTTACATAACTATCTCCTCATCTTGTTTTAATCTTTCACTCTTTATTTTCCAATGAGTTGTTTTTACTTAGAAAAATATATATTTTCAGTACCGTTTCGTGCTCTAGCCATGTCTTAGTTCAAATAGGGATCATTTTAGCTAAAAGAACATATTATACCTATTTAGAAATAAGGTGCTTGAACACTGGGAAAATTTTATGGGTTTTGTAAGAAAAGTTTTGCTAATGAATCGATTAGGATACCTGTTTGGATATAGAAGTTGAGAGGATTTTAGGTTTGGCTCTAGGTAGCGTAAGGGTTACGATTCCTTAAGCGGTTTTTCATTATACCACTTTCAAAAGAAAAGTAGAAATTCTAACGGGTCTGACATGCAAATCCTGAAGTATCAGGGAATTTCCCAATTCTATAGCATGTGGCTTAGGACTACGCGTGGAAACACGCATTGATACTAGGACATAACTTATCTCATGTAATTTTTGAATCGCCAAAAATAAACCACACTTAAACCCTTAGGTCATTGTACCTTTATTGTCATAGCTAGTCATTATTTTAGTCCGCCACTAATAGGCCGCTTTGTTGTCAGGCAAGCTAGATCATGGCCCCACAAAAGAGAAACATTGCGAGCTCCTCTACCCAGAATAAGAATAAGGACAAGCAGATCTCGTCTAAATCTTATATTCCTCACTTTGGCCCAGTAGTGGAAAGGGAGACTGTTGTCGACCCTGACGCCTTTTTCAAGGCCGAGCAAATCGTGTCCCAAATAACGACACAGGGGAAAGTGAACAAGATACTGCTGAGCCATGGATCTAGATGGGGATTGACATCCTTATTGCCTGACCTACATTGGAAGGAGAGCGGAGCTGCGCCTCACTTCAAGATGACGGCTTGGAGTGATGAGAGCCTGAAGGCAGGTACTTTCCTCCCCTTAGACCTATACTTCGCAAATTTCTTGAACTACGTCGAACTGGCTCTGTTCCAGCACCCCTCAAACTTGTATCGACTTTTGGCAGGGTTAAAATATTTACTCTTGAGGCACGAGTGGGAGGTCCCTACTTCGATTGATATTATGTACTGCTTCTGCCTCTATGCCAGTCCTGATCAAAAGGGGTGAGGTGACGGCTTTTACTACCTCACTCGCATCCCAGACTCGGTCTCCGTTATTGACCTCCTCAGCCATCCAAATGACTATAAACACCAGTTCTTTATGTCAAATGGGTTCAAGAACTGCAATTACTGATATTTCAACCGCCCTCGTAAGTCTCCTAACTTTTTGAACTACGTACATGAACTCCCTTATCATTTTTTTATTAAGTTTCATCCTCCTAACCGAGTTCGTTCTTTGCGTATCTATATATCAAGAGGATAAGGCGATCTGGGACCCTTGGAGGTCAATATGAGATGATGTCCCATCTTCCTTTGAAGGAGAAGGAATTCTGACAGGTAATGAATGATGCTACCATGTGTTGGTATTAAATGATCAAATCAAATGTACGCAACGAAATATATGGACCCATTTTAATAAATATTAATACTGGCCAGGATCATACACATATATAAATATTAAATCACATACAAATAGATCAGGGATTACGTCTTGTATCCTATCAAGTGTTCTTGAGTTTTTTGGTATAAATCAACGATCTTCATATCCAGTGTTCTGAGATCTCACACCCTGATCTTCTAGACCAATCCTCAAACACACAAGGACGTGTGTGGGCACGTAGGATTCAAAAGGTTGATTTATGTGACTCTCTAGATGTACTCAACACATGAGATCTAGAGAGTTTTGAGAGAGAGAAGGTTTAAAATAGTTTTCAAGTTTAGAGAGAGAGCCTGATTATCTTTCTGAATATCACGTATATCAAATTTATAAAGATATTTAATCTAATTAAATAATCTTTATTTAATTCAAATTAAAACAGATTATATATTTTTATTTAATTATCTATTTAAATCATATTTAAAAAGAATAATTAAATAACTGATTAAAAAAATTTATTTGAAATTCAAAATTCAAATCCCAGGGATAAAAAACCCTGATGCTAGGCGCCACACACTCTACTGTACAGTGTGTGTTGCCCAGCCCTATTAGGATTGCCCCAATTTTCTTATTTGTTTATTTCATCAACTTTTAAGACAAGACATTTGTTCCAACATAAATATCAGTTAATTCAAAATTAACTTTATCTTAAAATATTAATTATAAATTAAATAAATAAACATCATATTATAAATAAGATATTTATTATTTCTCTCTTTATATTAATCCAAACCAGATTAATATTAATTTTAACCTTTAGTTTTCAAAATAAAAACTATATAATTAAATAATTCATAATTAATCAATTACCCATAATTATCAAATAATTATTTCCTTGCCTTGTAAAATTAATTCCTTTGCAATTTAGTCATTTCTCTTAAAAAAATATTTCTTTTGACATCCTTACCCTTGACAGTGTAGGACAGAGGTGATATGGGGACTATGGACCTATATTACGAAGCTCGAATAAACCAGGTTATTAATTAAACTCTTAAATCTAATAATCTTATTTATTAATTCCATGATTACTCCACTATAAATATGGAATCGCACTCCAAGTCTTTATAGAATTATATTTACAAAGTTTTCTCTAGGAGTCCATTGATATAATCAATATATGTAGTTCTGTCCTCCATTATTAGTTCGTTAATTAGAGTTGGTCAAAATTACCGTTTTACCCTTCTAATTACCTCGTGATCCTTAAGTACCATTAATTCACAAGCGAATAATTAATCTATAATCTAATTATAGATGTGAGCTCAATAACTATTCAATTCCAGAATCAACCCTTAAGGGAACCAATATTCGACCCGTTTAGGAAAGCATGGATTCCATTATTGTAATTCATGTTCCCAGCCATCCATGATATTGAATCTCCAAAACAAAATTAATTAGCCTCATTATTCTAAGAAACCTTAACGAGTGAATCAAAAGATCCAATAAACATAAACAGGAGTTCATGAATACTCAGGATTTAGACTGATCTACAAATGATCATCTATTATGACAATAATTAAATATTTACGTCAAACGGAAAGTTTATAAAGATGATTAATTCTCATCGATCTTGTCATACATAATCTCTATTATATAAAACAACTTTACTAAGATGTCTATCCACATCAGTAATCCGAATCTAGATTACTTGCATCTCGTATGATTAGTAAACCGTACTAATAACCATTCATTAAAGATTCATTACTTTAATATATTACTGAGTATTTTATTCATTATATATGATCTTAATTCTTTTGTACTAATACAAGATCATATTCTCATGAATGAATATTGAATTTTCTTGATATTATTATATAATTAATTCAAACAATAATTATAACATTCAAATATAATAAAATTATACTTTTATTTAAAACCAATAAAATGTCTTTACATGCTTTTAGGGCATTAATCCTAAAAATCTCTCACTTGCCCTCAAAGCAAGTGAGGCATTTCCCTTAATCCCATATTGTGCACGTGACCCATGAACGACTTTGCAGGAAGTGTCTTGGTTAACAGGTCAGCCAGGTTCTGTTCCAACGCTATCTTCATAACAGTCACATCACCTCGGTTTACAATCTCTCTTACCAGATGGTATTTCCTTTCTATATGCTTCCTTCTCTTGTGGCTTCTAAGTTTTTTGGAATTAGCTACTGCTCCACTGTTGTCAGAGTACAAGATTAGTGGCTTATCCATATCTAGAACAGCTTCCAGATTAGTGTATAACTTCCTCAACCAAACCGCTTCCTTAGCTGCTTCATGAGCTGCTATGTATTCGGATTCCATGGTTGAATCAGGTATGCTGGATTGCTTAATGCTTCTCCAGACAACAGCTCCCCCACCAAGAGCGAACACTGACCCAGATGTCGATTTTCGACTGTCTTTGATTGGAAATCAGAATCAGTGTATCGAGTAGGGTTTAGCTCACCCCCTGAATATACCAGCATATAGTCTCTCGTTCTCCTAATATACTTGAGAATGTGCTTTACTGCAATCCAGTGTTCCAAACTAGGATTTGATTGATAACGACTTACAATTCCAACTGCACAACATATGTCGGCCCTAGTACACAACATAGCATACATCAGACTCCCAATTGCTGAAGCATAGGGATACTTTCTCATATCCTCTTCCTCGTGAGGTCTCTTAGGACATTGTTCCTTGGAGAGAGCAATTCCATGTCTGGTCGGCAATTGCCCTTTCTTGGAATTCTCCATAGAGAATCTTTCAAGCACCTTATCTATATAATTAGCCTAAGAAAGTGCCAAGAGCTTGTTCTTCCTATCCCTTAGAATTTGGATTCCCAGAACATAGCTCGCCTCGCCCAAATCTTTCATTGGGAAATTTTCAGCTAACCAATTCTTTACGTTTGACAATGTCTCTACATTGTTCCCAGTGAGCAAAATGTCATCAACGTAAAGAAATAAGAAAACCACCACTTTTCCTTTGATATATTTGTACACACATGTTTCTTCAACATTTTGTTCGAAGCCATACACTACACCAAATACCCCTTTTCATAACATATGAATATAAGACTACTGAAAAAGTATTATGATACTTAAAATAATAAGTGGCAAAGTAAAAAAAATGGCGGTAATAATTTTGGGAGCCCGCTATAACTTGTCAAAGTTATTTTTTTCCTCTTCCTTTTTTAATTACAAAGCTCGAAAGAACATACTCTGAAGAGGGAAAGGGGAAATATCATTGTTCGAATCCTCCGTCTATAGTGTCTCCAAAGTCAGTCCACTCTGTCTACAACGTTCAAGTCTTCGGCATTTCCAATCTTCTACAGAGTATGTTCTTGATTCTAACAGCTTGTGTTTGTGGTATTGTTTCATAAACCTTATTTCTGATTTTCCCTTTTCCCTCTTCAGCAACCCAAAGCCTTATACATTGAGCTAACTTCTCTCAGTTTTATTCATCTTTCTCTTACTTGGTCTGAATCGAAAAAAACAGAGTTTTCTTATTCTGTTCAGCTTTTTTGGGATTCTTTCTTCCACAATAAAAAGGTAACACAACCACAAATCTTTTGTTCTTTTGTACTTGTACTTAAGTATGTTTTTCTTTGCTTTATGAGAATTTTTGTTATTGTGATTATGATTTGTTTTTAAATAATATATTTCTTTTAAGTTGATCCCTAAGATTTATTTTTTGTAGTGTGATCAGTCTTTTTTTGTTTTGTGCATTGTGTCAAATACGCTTCACCAGTACAAATTTGTTATGATGCCTTTCTTTCCACTCAAGAGTAAAAAAAAACATTCAGACCATAAGCAACTTCTGAGTGCGAACTCCACCGCTCACTACGGTGCCACTCCTTTGGCTTCTAATTGTTTTATCTAACAACTTCTCAGCACTCGCTCCAAGTTTTTATCTGAATATTTTGGTCTTTAACCCCTGTTTGTACTTTAAATTTAGATAAATCTATGCATTCATTTTCATTGTCTATCCTACTTCAAATTCTTAGGCCAATTTATCTTTTAGTTGATAAGATGATGCAGTAGCTTTGATATTTAGAAAGTAGTTTGATAATCATATATATTCATATTGTTGTTAGTTTGTAAATTATAGTTCTATTTAGAAATAGCTAAAATCTGTTTGAAAAATATCCTCAATGAGATGGTTAAAAGTTTATGGGTATGAATGTTATTTATAAATATATATATATATATATAAATTCTAATAAACCATGACCAAAGGTGAGTCTAAGAATAAATTTTTGTAACATTTTCGGCTGAGTTTTCATGGAAGAATTTATGGAGCTTATGTACATAGATAAGAATTATAGGATTCGACTATTCTTTTAAAATTAATTTATGTACAGCTTGAGTATCATAAATTTAATTATTTTTATTTTTAAATATGTTATCACCTTCTAGCCAGATTTTATTACAATTTCTTTTGAGGAGGAGGCATTTGGTTTCGCAAAATTGGATATGACTAACAATAATCCCCATGGATGTTTATATGATTTACCATGTGTTTCTTTTACTTGTAATTCTATAGTTACTCATAGTTGAATTGTAATAGCATATTTTCAATCCTATATTTTCTTCATTATTTTCCATGTCAAAGCCAATACTTAATACTTGTGAAGAATTTAAAAGAAACATTTAATCAAAAGAAAAAGGCTTCTTGATTCAATATGAAAAATCTTTGGATTGTTCTGCCTTTTAATTTGTATTTGTTGTTATTGCCTTATAATAACTCAAACATCATTTTTATATGAAGGTTACTATTTATTTGTTGTGATTGGCCTAATATAAATCAGTTTGTATACAGGGTCATTTTATTTTTATTTCATTTATTGTTATCTAGTCATAAAATTACATGTAGACTTGTCTGCATATTAAAAAAAGTGAGTTAACTAGACAAAAAACAAAGATGTGATTTGGAGTAGCTTAAGAAATTGTGTGAATAAAGAGGTTTTATAATCTGTAAAGGCAAAAGTTTTTGTTTTCCAGAGTGTTGTCACATCCAAGGAAATTGTTTTATGGTAGAAACTAGTTGTTTTGAATTTATTTCATAAAACATTCCTTTTAACATAACACAAAAACCTTCATGCTAAATACATTATAAAAAATCCCAATCATATATTGTATAAAGAAAATGAGGATTTCAAAATCTCCATACTTCCATCTGCATGGTGAACGAAATTTAAGCAAAGAATATATTAATTTACAAGCAGTGTTTTAGGCCTTTATTAAGAGGGATCAAGGTTTGAAGCTTTGAAATCTATCCAAAGGCATTACTAGTATAAGTTGTAGTTGTAATATCCGATTATTATAGTCCTCTCTTGTAATGGTCATTGCTTGTTCTTTTTAGACAAGTTTTTTCATGTAAAAAAGTTTTTCAACAAAGGTAATTGTTTTCAACACCAAAATTTATTCTGCTTGTTTTGTATTGAAAGCAAAGCTTGTGATCTATCCAAAATAATACATGTAATTGGATAGTTATAATCCATCCAGAAGCCTAAGTAAAGGCAGGAGTGTTGTGAGTGTCTGTTACATGTAAAATTATAAATAGATCATCAACATTTGTAATATTTCCAATATTTGGCTTTAGATCTTTGATTTGGTTATGCATGTTTCAAACCTACTTTAAGCTTGTATATAAATAAAGATCCAATCTATTACCTCAAAAACTTCTAAATTTGATATGAGATCATATATTGCTCTATCCCTTCCTATATTCTTTTTAATTGTAAATATTTGTACAATCTAATAGTTACTAGCATACTTTTTATTTCTTTTTATAGTGTTGTTTCACAGAGTGTCATCCACACACACCCAGCCACTGCTAATTATTTTTTTAACTCATCGTCCTTTCCTTTTTTTATTTTTTACTGTTACAAGCCCAACAACCAAGGGATGAAGCCTTGTGGTTATGATAACATATGACCATGGACTATATTCTTAAAAAATTCATCATATATAGATTAATAATTATCTATAAGTTCCCTATGTTTTGTATTTTTTTAATCAGAAATAAAATAAATTAATAAGGGTAGTTTTCACGTCCCCAACGTTAGGGATTGAATAATAAAACATTATACATATGAGTTGTGATTAGATTTTTTATGTCTATGCTTATGATATGTAGATGGATAAAACTTGGATCAATCTTAACATGTTAACAAATAAAATTATATAGTTTAAGTTTAAGTTTTGGTATTTTATTATTGAAGTATCCTTCAAAATTGTAGAGCTACAAAGGAATATGAGAGAAAAGCTAGGGAGTTTGTGAAAACTGTAGTAATGAATGCTGGTTTTCCGAGTAAGATTCTTTGTCCATGCAACAAATGTCAGAATCTAAGACATCAACTTTCAGATGAAGTTGTAGAACACTTAGTTTTGTACGGCATGGACAAATCATACAAAGCATGGTTTCATCACGGGGAAGATCTAGTTCAAAGTAGCATGACAAAGACAAGTTCTACATATAATTTATTTCAAGCTGCTGGAGTATGTTCAAGTAATGTCAATGATTTGGATGATGATAACAACGATGATGATTTTCATAGTCTATTAGGAGATGTTGAATCTCCATTGTATGAAGGTTGTTTGAAATACACCAAAATGTCATCCATCGTTGAGCTACACAATCTAAAAACAAAGCATGGATTCTCATATGTTGGCTTTTGTGAGATGTTGGAGATGATCAAAGCAATGTTGCCAAAAGATAATCTCCTACTAACATCTATGTATGCAATTAATAAGTTTCTAAAGATGTTTGATCTGAACTATAAGCATATACATGCATGTGTTAATGATTGTTGCTTGTTTACAAAAGAAAATGCTAATGCCCAATTGTGTCCCACCTGTCAATATCCATGATGGAAGCAAAATGAACACACAAAGGAGATTCTACAAGGGCAGCCTGCAAAATTGTTAAGATATTTTCCTATTACACCAAGGTTTCAAAGGATGTTCAGAAATGAAGAGACAATTTCATGCTTAAAGTGGCATTCAACTAATAAAAGAATGGATGGGAAAATGAGCCACCTAGTAGATTCAGAGGCTTGGGCAAGGGCTTGATGACATGTTAGTAGCACATATGGATGTAGTTAGAGAAGGGAAGGCCACATATTTCTCAATATCAGGTCAAGGTTTATTGAGATATAAGGATCGGGTATGCGTGCCAAATAATCAAGGGATTAAGGTGAAGATCTTAGAAGAAGCATGCAATACCCCATACTCAGTTCACCCAGGGTCGACCAAGATGACTCACGATCTTAAGGAAATGTATTGGTGGCTAGGAATGAAGAAGGATATAGCGGAGTACGTGTCTAAATGTTTGGTATGTCAGCAAGTGAAAGCAGAACATCAGTGGCCTGCAGGCTTATTGCAACCACTTAGTATTCCAGAATTGAAATGGGACGACATAGCTATGGATTTTGTGACGGGTTTGCCTCAAACGAATAAGCAACGTGACTCAGCTTGGATAGTAATAGATAGATTAACCAAGTCAGCTCAGTTCCTGCCTGTCAAGACTTCCTATACAGCAGAACAATACGCAGACATTTATGTCCAAGGAATAGTAAGGCTGCATGGAATCCCTAAGATAATAGTGTCTGATAGAGGATTGGTGTTTACATTGAGATTTTGGGGAAGCTTGCAGCAAGCCATGGGTACCAAGTTAAGTCTTAGTACAACATTTTATCCACAGACCGATGGTCAGTCTAAGCGTACCATACAAATTGTAGAAGATATGTTGCGCGCTTGTGTACTTGATTTCGGAGGATCATGGAGTAAGTATTTGCCACTGATAGAATTCTCCTACAATAATAGCTACCACTCAACGATCGGGATGGCACCCTATGAGTTGCTTTATGGAAGGAGATGTTGATCACCGTTACATTGGGACGAGGTAGGAGAAAGGCAACTACTTGGACCCGAAGCTGTTAGAGAAGCTCAGAATGTTGTAGCGCTGATTAGAAAACATATGCTCACTGCTCAGAGTCGTCAGAAAAGTTATGCGGATACCAAGCGGCGAGTTATGGAATTCAAAGTCGAAGATCAAGTCTTCTTAAGGATATCTACTATGAAAGGTGTGAAGCGGTTCGGGAAGAAAGGCAAGCTTAGTCCCAGGTTTATAGGTCCTTTTGAGATATTGGACAAAGTGGGAGTAGTTGCATATAGATTAGCCCTACTGCCAACTCTAGTAGATAGTCACAATGTGTTCCACATCTCGATGCTGCGTAGATATGTGTCAGACCCATCTCACTTCCTCAAGTATGACACGATAGCACTCCAGAAATACTTGAGTTACGAGGAACAGCCGGTTAGCATCCTAGACAGAGGGATGAAGGAGTTACGGTCTAAGAGTATTCCGATAGTCAAAGTCCTATGGAGAAATAGTTTTGAACGGGAGGCAACGTGGGAGTTGGAGGAGGACATGCAAGCTCGGTATCCGGAATTGTTTGGTAAGTAAATTTTGGGGATGAAATTCTTTGTAGTAAGGGAGAATTGTAGAGTCCAAGAATGTTTACTTAGTTAGCTAGTTATTAGTAGTTGTAGTATTTTAGATTTCGTGGATTTTGGTTCAAACTGGGACTTAGTTGGAAACTCCTAGCAATAGTTATGGATTTTATAAGTTTAACCTATAGTTTAAGATTTTTTTTTTTTTTGGTAATTCAGATCTGTATATTGCTCAAAAACAAACACTTTACACCTATCTCAGCACCATATTAGGCCTGTCATTTCTCTATTACAACTGGTCAAACCAATCTTGATCTATATGTTGTATTTTGTTCGGCATATAACTCCTAACTCTACTTTTAATATTGCTTTGAATTCTGCTTACAACTATGCTCACTCTATACACTTTGTGATTCCATAGTGCCTCATTTCTACACCACCATAGGTGATAAACCAGAGCAGCAACTGTAGTTGAATACACTTGCTTTCTGAACCTTGTCATCCTTGCCTTAGCTACCCATCTCAGAATTTTCGGTATTGTGCTTGCTGCTGTATGCCATCCCAACCAGTCCTTGATTTGTTTCAAAGCTTGAAAACACAGATGGCATTCGAAAAATAGATGTTCTCTGGTTTCCTTTTTTGTTCCACATAGCAGACAATATTCATCTGGAACTATTTGAAATCTAAATAGCCTCTCTTTCAACTGCATCCTATCTAGTACCGCAAGCCATAATATAAACCTGTGTTTTGGTAATGCCATCCTATTCCAGACTTCCCTGTACCACTTCACCGACTGTTTAGCAGTAACCAAAGCTTGGTACCCTTCATTCATCATGTACTCTCCTCTTGATAAAAGTTTCAGCATCTGCAGATCCTTTAATTTCTCCTTGACTTTAACCAGTTTCTTCCAATACCAGCTACTTGTGATTGGTGCTTTATAAGTCCACCAATTGGTATCCTTGATATATACAGCATGAATCCATTTTACCCATACGGAGTCTTTCTTTACTGCCACTGCCCACACATATTTCCCCATTGCTGCTATGTTCCATTCCTTTATCTTCCTAAACCCCAATTCTCCTTCTCTCTTAGCTGTACACATGTCTTCCCATGATACTACTCCTGGACTTCTAAACTCAGCCCCTCCTTTCCATAAAAAAATTCCTACATATTGAAGCAATTCGTTGTAAGACTTTTTGAGGTAAGATCAGAACCTGTGCCCATTATGAATGGATGGTAAGAAGGACTGACTTCACCAATGTAACTCTGCCTGCATATGATATATTCCTGGTACTCCATATTTTGATCCTTTGAACCATTTTTTCCACTAAAATATCACAATCAGCTGCTGAAATTCTTGTTGGGCATATAGGAATCCCTAGATAACAGAATGGAACTTTGCTTCTAATAAATCCTGAAGCTGTTGTGAAGTTTAAGATTATTAATTATAACATAAGGTTTGATTAATATTGCTGGTCATAAATATGATATTTATTATAACCTAAGGTTTAGATAGAGCCAATAGGAATATGACACTTGTCATAAGCATGGTTATTAAGGAATTAAGTATTTTAATGATAAAATAAGGAAATATAAGCTTTAGTATTCACCAGAAATTGTTACGGTCGTAGTTTGACTCAGTCAAAGCAGTTATCCAACTTAAATTATGCTGAAAAAGTGCAATTACGTATTTAAGATATTCACGTATGCCGATATATCACAGCTAGGAGCCGATATATCACCTGATGAAGGATACAAAAAACACGTTGACGTTGCACGATTGTACGAATTGAGGCTCGGGACTAGGCCAGAGCTGATATATCGCCACATAGGGGCGATATATCGCTTGGAGTGATATGATTTTTGAAACTTAGTTTTTTTTTATTTTAAAATAAACCTTAACTACTTAGACCTGCCCCTGAATAGTTTTGACCAAGTCCTCAACCTCTGATTGACGAATATTCAAATATTTTCAATTATTTTTCATTATTTTATTCAAAGCAAAATAGGGTTAGTTTCACTCCTTACCTCTATAAATAGGACCTAGTACCCAACCCTTCCACTCACTCTTCAAGCTGTGATCAGAGACTCCAAGGTGCTAGTGATTCCATAGAATGATAAACACTTGGGTTGGAAAAAAGCTTTGCCATTCTTAAGCTTTATAAAATACTTGGGAAGTGAGGATTAGTGTATTTCGGTATTTAAGTCAGACCAATCCTTAAGGTCAATTGTAAAACGCCCTTAACTAGTACTTAATAAAACATTCACATTTTCAATGGTTTATAATAGAAAGCCACTTATTATAAAGGTTTCAGTGGGGTCTTGCTTAAAACATGGAAGTTGGGCCCAAAAGTTTAAAAAGAAAATATCAGTTTTATGTAAAGTTCTAAAACAAACAAAAAGTTTAAGTCCCACTGACAATTTTAAGAAAAATCTCATTAAACATAACATTATTAAAAATGGCATTTAAAATTGATGATTTCTCGTCCATAGGATGCCCCACACCATACACGCCAGGACAACAGAACTCCCCACATCACCACGCGTGCCATAGAGAAACCTATTTGCTACCTAGAAGGGAAAGTAAGGGGGTGAGCTAAAAGTCCAGTAAGGAAGTACAAACAACAAGCAAGTACGATACAACAAATTACAAACACTTTCATTCATCTTTATGCATCATAACATCATCATAAAAATGGCATCAATATCATAAACATATTCACGTCAACATAACGTCGTCATCATATCATAAACATCATAACATAACAAAACATTATAACATAATCATAAACATCACAAAACATCATAACATAATCATAAAAAATTTCTTGTGAACATGGCCCACTAACTTGTCCATGCCACCCTTTGAGGTAAACATGAGTCTCTGGTCCTTGAATAACCTCGATGCGTCCGCCCTTGGAGTTACGTCTTTATATCCTTAGTAACTCGGGTTACGTCTTCATATCCTTAGCAACCCATTTTGATGTATCTCGTTCATCACACTAACATCCATTACATAATACTTGGTTACGTCTTCATATCCTTAGTAACCTCTTTATTTGATGTGCCGCGTTCATCACGCTAACATCCATTCATATCATACAACATTCATACAAGCCAACATATCATCACATTATAGCATTCATAATTCTTAACATTTTCATTCGCACAACAGTCTTACCATTCATAGTATAAAAAATCATAAATTCTATCTAACTTTCTTACCTCAAGTTCAAGCTAAGTAAAACCACAACTTCTCAACGAGCCTATACCATAATCAAAACGACATTCCTTAGCTTCACATAATTACTATTTTGCCCTCTCATATAACTCATGTGTGCATGGGCCATGCACACATGGTAAGAGTTACACACAACATACAAATATGCTTAGTTACACATAAGGTCATAAAAAGAATAATGCTCATTCTACCTATATTGCATGCATGATCCTTCTATTAAAAACTACATAGTTGCAAAATAGATATAATTTTGGACGTAAAAGTGAATTTGCATGTAACATGCATACGTGGGAACGTTGCGTAATTGTGGCATTTAAAACGATAATTCTATGCGTCTTACTTCTATCGTTTTAAAAATAATAGACTCGTAACATCCTTTGTTTACTTTTAATTATCTTCTTAAAATTACTAGGTTGATTACATCTCTCAAGATATTATTTTTATTTCATAAAAATAATTTTATTTAGCCATTTTAAAATATATGTGATAAATCCATTTATTATTTTCAAATTACAAAGAAATAACAAAGGCTTGAAATTTATTTAAAATACCTATGATTATCATGTTTCCTTAGAAAATATCATTTTAATTTTAATTAATAAAATTACATAATTGATGTGAGAAAAATATAAATTTTAAGTGTGGAAAAAATATATTTTGCTTGAATTATTTTTAAGACTTAATTTTATGTAACATAAATTCATATGTGACAATCAAATAATTATTTTTAAGCTTATTAAACTAAACTTTCAGCCACCATTTTATTTAAAAATCACAAGTGAATTAAATTCAACATTTTTCTTAATCAAAATAAAGAAAAATCATAACTAATAAAATAAACACTCATATTATATTAAAAATACCACTTTTAATATTACCATAGTTTAGGAATTTAATTTATTTCAAATACTAATCAAATTCCTCTTATTAAAACACACTTCACATTTTTTTTTATAAAAATTCCAGCAATCATATTTATCATTAAAATCACCATTTTCATTTTTTTAAAACTCATATTTTCATTAAAATATAAAAAAAAAATCTGTGGGTAATTATTTGTGCAAAAACATCATTTTAAGTATGAATTAAAACACCATTTTATTTTCAGAAACACCACATATCATTAGAGTCATTCTTATACATACATATTCTTATTTCATCAATCTTTTCACCATTTAATCACAAAATCAGATCACCATAAATTTTATCTTTTACCTCATGCCTCATAAATATTCATACAAGATCATTCATGTTTAATTAACACAATAAATCACAAATCCTAACATGCTCTTATTATACAAATAATTCAAAGAAAAATAACTAACACATATTCAAATACAACCTTACAAAACCTTATTATATTTCCAATGAGTTCATACATGAAATCCAACAAAACAATAATAACAACATACATCAATAACATAAACACAAATATCCATATTTGCCTTCATATTAAACCTAACATGTTTCTATCATTTTTCATGCATACCATAATTTATTTATTCATAATATCATATACATCCTATCAAAATTTCATGGATCCAATTATCAAGATTCCAAATTATTATTATACTCAAATTACATAGGTCCTAGAATATGGTTCTAACATATTGAAAATCACAAAACATAAAACAAAATATAGAAGGGATCCTTAGACATGCTTAGGTCGAAATGTTCATGTATAAAATCATAAATTATCATTAATCATCATACATAGAAAATCAACACCAAAACCCCTTCATACATTAAACCATAAAACCCTTCATGCAAGATCAAATAACACATCACCAACAAAATAACAAGAACACTAAATAACATATTATTCTACCCAAAACACAAATCCACTTTCAACCATAGTCACTCTAAAAATATCATTCATCAAATACCAATAACCACAAAATTGAGGGAGGGATTTCAATACCTCTCTTGATATAAATCAAGAACCCAATCTAGAAGCACCTCCTTGCTCAAACCCTAGGGGTTTTATTTTTTTGAATATCAAGATGGAGAAGAAGATGAAGACCAAAAGTTAGAAACAACCCTAATCAATAGACTAAAATTAAAAGAAGAAATCCTAAAGTAAAACAAGAGTCATACCCTAGCTTGAACCCTTCTTCTTCTTCTTCCTCCTCTCTAGAAAATGGCAGCCCTTTCCCCTTTCTCTCTCTAGGTCGCCACTCTCTCTCTCTCTCTCTTCTCTCTATGGTCGATGGCACCAAGTGCTTGAAATGGCCTCTTTTCCTTTCTTTCCTTCCTTTTAATCTTAATTCCCTTATAAAACCCCATAACAATAATTAGTAAGTTCCCCAATCCATTCATTCTAATTAAGCCTAAAATCCATTATAATAAAAATGATTTTAAATAATAGAAAATGTCAAAATTCCCTTGCCCAAAATAGCTTCAGTCTCCCAATTTTAGTTTATTTGATTAAGAAAATAAAAGGAATAAATTCCATTTTCTTTTTCCCACTCAATGCCATCCACCTCCCTTGCCCCATTCTTATTTTATTATTTTTTTAATTAATTAATTCTATAAATCCAATAAAAGGCAACTTCAAAGTGTGTAGAAAATTCTACACATGTGCACCATGCTACCATGCACTTGCACACACTAAATCACTAGGGTGCATCACTACCTACCATGCACCTTAGTGCATTCAACCAAATCTCACATAATCACATTTTAAAAATAAAAATAATTACATATCATTTAACAATTTCACAAAAATTCTACCAACAATTCTAACAATTAAATAAAATAACCAACAATTAAATAAAGCAAACAAAAAATTAAATAAAATAAACAAATATTTAAATAAAATAAATTACTACACTTAACACTTAAATAAAATAAAACACAAAATTTTAATAACTAAAAAAAATATTTTGTGCACTACACAACTAAGGTACTCTCATTCTTTAAGTCCAGTTCTTTAAAACTCTTTAGTTTTCTTTAGTTCCTTTTATTCAGATCCTAACTTTTGATATTGGTTTTTGATTAGGTTCTTGAAACTTAAAGATCTTTCTTGGTAAGTTTCTTTTGAAGGTTTAGTTTCCACATTTATTCTTTACTCTTTAGAAATACTCACCATTCTTATTGTTGGTTTTAGGAGTGTTCTAAGTTGCGCATTTGTTCTCAAATATCCTGGTTTTGGTAAGGAAAATAGGATAGTTTTTATATGCTTATATGTTACGATTATGCTATGATATTTTATGATATATATATATATATATATTTGGGGCTTATAGTTGCTTAAATAGCAAACCCCAATACTTTTATGTTTCTTGGGGCTTATAGTTGCTTAGCTAGCAAACCTCAATGTATTTTGAGGCTTATAGTTGCTTAGCTAGTAAATCCCAATGTTTACCATGTACATGGGTTAGAATTATGATATATGTTTTATATTATATGTTTTTATAGTCGTATGTTTATGTTTTATGTTATATGTGTTAGTAGATTTTCCTTGCTGGGCATTAGGCTCATTCCTTTTTCTTTTAGTGTGATGCAGGAAACTAGATACGGAGGCGGAAGGATTCTTGGTGGCTTGACTTGTGTATCGAGGATGAATGGGCTGTGAGTCGATTGAGGATGACGTTATCTTTAGTTTTTTTTTTAAATTATGTTTCTATGTATTTTCCGCATTTAATTTTGTAAACAATTTTATTTAGTTTTAAAATTATGTTTTATGTTTTAAACAATAGGTACCCATACCAAAATTCTAATTTACTTTGTAATTTCCACAATATTATGTTGAAGTTTTAATAAAGTTGTCATTATTTCTTATGTATATGTTCTTCAAAGTAATAGCTATATTTAGTAGTTCTAATGGTCCAAGGTCTTAGAATAGTTGGGTCATTACAATCTGAACCTTCATCTAACATGTCATCATCTATTTCTTCGTAATCATCATTATCTTGAACCTCAAAATTACCTCGGGGAAGATTCATAAGGATTCTATGCTTTTGTTCATTAGTGAATTAAAATTCCAACTTAGAGGTGAACCTAAGTATGAGAAAATAATATCTCATAGTTACCGGTAAATCATCATCATCTATAGTCTCCCATATTTCTTCTAATGTTGAAATTACAAAAGGAAAATCTTTAAAAAGCCTAATTACTAAGACATATTGCTCCGTAGCTCTCATCATAATTTGCTTAGTAGTTTGAAGATGAACTATCTCCTTGTGGAATAAGATTAATGTCTGAGTGATTATTTCTAACACTCCTACAATATTCCTTGGCTCTCTAGTCCTTTTCAATGCCTTAATGGCTCGGATATCCTGATAGGTCAAGGCTCCATCCATTCTTAACTGAAAACATAATGGCTAAAACGTTAGCTAATAACATAAACATAACCATAATAAACATAAACACTTACATTGGCAATTAGATTCGGAGCTTGAGCGTGTGTATCAAGGAGAACTTCATGCATATGAACTATTTCTCTGATACCAAATATAATGACCTGACTATTTCTAAGACCTCGGACAATTAAACACCACTATGGCATAACTACTAATTTGAATACATACATAAGTAATAACATAACTTTATTTAAAACCCAAAATATTGTACCAAATACAAAATAAGGTAAAATATAAAACGTGATATGGATCCCATTGTTTATAAAACATAAATCACTTATTTAAAATACTAAGCGCCGATACATCAAAACATAAATTTAAAGACTTTAAACAATGTCATCCTTGATCTTCCTGCATTCCATTCAATCCATTCATCCTCAACACACATGCCAAGCTTCCGCAAATCTTTCCCGCCTTCCATGTTCATTTTCCAGCGTCAAACTAAAAATAAAGGAATGAGCCTAATGTCTAGCAAGGAAAATCTACTAACAACATATATCATAAATCATAAACATAAGACTATATCATATAGATATACTATACAGCATATGACTATAAAAAAAATGTATATCATATAGGACTATAATATTAATGGCCATTAATTCATTAACATGGTATGTGATAAACATCTAGGTCCTCTATCTACTAATCGAGGTAGGTTAGATCACACTATAGTATATGATAACCCATCTTGGTCCTCTGTTTACTAATCGAGGTAGGGTAAATCATAACTCTAAATCGAAAATGATAAAAATTCTTGGGGCTTGCTATCTAAGCAAGTCATATGCCCAAGGACTACAACATATTTATACATATACATATCATAGCATAAAACATATCATAACATAAATATATAAACACATATAATCTAACCTATTTTCCTTACCAAAAACCGGGATATTTGGGAACAAGAACAGGATTTGGAACACTCCTAAAACAAACAGTAAAACCTTAAGTTTCTAAAGAAAAGGAGATGAAAAGAAAACTAAACCATCCAAGAAGAAACTTACCGAAAAGAACCTTAAGTTTCAAGAAACTTAAACACCTAACCAAGAATCATAAACAAGAGTTAGCATCTGAAAGAAAATAAAAGAAAACTAAAGAACTATGAAAAATTGAACTTAAGGATAAGAATACCTTGAATGATCTTATGACTTGATCTATACCTCGATACTGAAATAACTCTATATCTTACTTCCCAAGTGTTTGGAAAATCTTAGATTAGAAAAGCTTTTTATCCCAAAACCCAAGTATTTCTCTCTATAGTAACCTTAGCAGCTTGGAGGCTCTGAACAATGCTTGAATGAGTGAAGGAAATGGCTAAGTACTAGGTCCTATCTATAGAGTTCAAGGAGTGAAACTAACCCCTTTTAATTTGAATAAATAAATGAATATAAAATGAAAAAGATTTGAATTTTCGTTCAACAGACGCCCAGAACTTGGCCAAAATCGTTCAAAGGCAAGTCCAAGTGGTTAAGGATGTTTTTAAATTTAAAATCCCAAACTTTCAAATTAAATGCACCAGGAGCGATATATCGCCTACCCTGGGCGATATATCACCTAGACCATTTTCTCGAGCCCTGTTTGTTCGTTCGTGCGAAGTCAACGTGTTTTCCGTATCTTCTATAAGCGATATATCAGCATACGTTGATATATCAAACACGTATTTGCACTTGTTCAGCATATTTTGAATTAATTAAACAACTTTTACTGAGTCAAAACGTGATCCTAACAGCTGCTGGAAGGTTGTAGAGCTTCTAGATTAAACTATTCATAAAAAATACTTAAATCCTTAATAAACATGATTATGACAAGTGTCATGCTCTTATTAATTCTATCTAAACCTTAGGTTATAATAAATAATATTTCTAGGACCAGTAATATTAATATTTCTAAACTATAGGATAAACTCATAAAATCCATAATTGTTGCTATGAGTTTCCAACTAAGTCCCGGCTTGAACCAAAATCCACGAAAACTAACATACCACAAACTATTACTAACTACTACTACTATCTAACTAAGTAAAATTTTTGGGACACTACACTTCTGGATAGACTTAGATGGAACAACATTCAATATGTATAGAGCAAATTGAATCGCATAGCCCCAGAATGACAGTGGTAATGATGAAAATCTCATCATTGATCTAACCATGTCAAGTAACGTTCTGTTCCATCCTTCTGAAACACCATTTTGCTGTGGCATTCCAGGTGCTGTGAGTTGGGATTGAATACCATGCTCACATAGATGGTCCTCAAATTCAAAATCCAAGTACTCTCCTCCTCGTTCAGATCGAAGAACTTTTAGTGTTTTACCTAATTGCTTTTCAGCCTTTGCTTGAAATTCTTTGAACTTTGCAAAAGTTTCAGATTTTATTTGCATTAAGTATAGGTAACCATATCTTGAATAATCATCAATGAAAGTGACAAAGTATTCATAACCTCCTCTTGCTTGTACATTAAGTGGACTGCAAACATCCGTATGTACAAGCTGAAGTGGTTCTGTAGCTCTTGAACCTTTAGCAGATAAAGGTCTCTTGGTCATCTTGCCTTCTAGACAGGATTCACAAACAGGGAGAGATCCAATAGATAGTTCTCTTAAAGGACCATCCTTTACAAGCCTATTAATTCTATCTAGACCAATATGGCCCAATCTCAAGTGCCACATATATGTTTCACTGTCGGAATAAGTCTTTTGTCGTTTAATAGATCTAGGATTAGTTATTTTAAATAATTCAGAATTATAAGCAGATTTCTCTTTCTCTTGCAGTTTGTAAAGCCCATCAATAGATTTTGCAGAACGTATCTTAAAAACATATCTCAAAATAACAATCAAATTATTATTAAAAGAAATTTTAAAACCTTGTTCATGCAACATAGAAATAGAAATTAAGTTTCTAGAAAATCTATAAATATAATAAACGTTCTCTAAAATAAGAAATTTATTCTTCTCAAATTCCAGATGGGTTGTTCCAATTGCTGCTGCAGAGACAATCTGACCACTGCCTACCCTCATAGTCACCTCTCCATCAGCAAGCTTCCTCGTCGAACTAAGAATCTGTAGAGAAAAACAAACATGATTATTGGCTCCTGAATCTACTATCCAAGATGAGGAATTGTCTTCCACTAAACAAGCTTTTAACACAAATAAATTAAATTTACCTTTCTTTTTCTCTTTCAGGTCAGCGAGACACATTGGACAGTTTCTCTTCCAGTGACCATCTACTCCACAATGAAAACAAGTCCCTTTAGGGGTCTTCTTTTTGGAGTTATTGGTGTTCTTGTTCTCTTTGCCTTTGGATGACTTGTTAGGCTTCTTTGAATTCTTGTCTTTTTCTTTCTCTTTTTCCTTTCCATATCCATTTTTCCTCTTTTTGGTTTTATCCTTTGAAGCGGATGGGCCCGAATCAGTAACATTTGCCTCTCCTTCTTTCTCATAACCTTTGTTAAGAGATTCATAAGTTTGCAACTCATTCAATAGCTGTGTCATGTTATATTTTAATTTTTTCATGACATAGTTGGTTGTGAAACCTTTAAAAGTTGGAGAAAGCGATTCAAGTATAATGCTCACTTGAGTCCTTTCATCAATGGTTGCCCCATGGATAATGGCATCGTGCATTTTATTGATCATGTCTAACACATGTTCTATGACAAAAACTCATGTTTTCATTTTCTTGGTCATGTAGGATCTGGTGGTCTCATGCCTGCACTGATCTGACTGCTGCCCAAACATATCTTGAAGGAAATCCTATATCTCATAAGCAGTCCCAGTGTCTTCAAACTTCTTTATGAGCACATCGCTCATACTTGCAAGCATATAACCCATTGCTTTGTTGTTTGATAAGATCCAATTATCAAACTTTTCCCTTCCAGTTTTGGCAGCAGTAGCAGGAGGGACTTCAGGACATTCCTCAGTCAAGACAAATTTGTGGTTCTCACATATTAATACAATGTTCATGTCTGATTTTCATTTCATGTAGTTTTCACCAGTCAACTTTTCATAAGCAAGTAAAGAAGATACAGGATTTGAGCTAGACATGATTGCTGAAAATAAATAAATAAACAAAATTGAATTTATGCATATAATAAATATCAGTAATTTTTGGAATAGTAAACGTGATGCATGAATGCAACAACTAAAGAACACATAAAAAATAATTACTAATTCCATGATTAATTAATTTGAACATTAATGGACTAGCCTTAGGGTAGGTCAGACTAATTCCAAATTAATTTTGAGACAAATTCTCAAATTTATAAGTGAAAACTCAAATAACATTTCTCTTTTGACTTATAAACAACCGCTTGTTTGGTCAATGATACACTAGTCCACTCGAAAGCCTAATGCACCATGTGAATGTAACCCATTATTTTAGATTAATGGCTTAATTCAAGAGTGTGCCTTAGGGTCAGTCAAACTTGAAATACATCATTAAATCCTATTCTTGGAAAAGAAGTTTACCTTGAGAATAACACAGTCGAAAGCATTCCTTAGGGGGACACAAGCAATGGTGCCGCGAGGCCCTCTCCATGTTACCTCGGTGCTAACTAATAATGGAGACCATGGGACTTATTGTCATAACTCTCTCTCCCACTCACTATTTTAAAATATGTGTTTTCTCAAAACATCCTATATTTAGTTTGTAAAAATAAAGTGATCTATTTTGACCAAATGATATTCTAATAATTACTAATCCAATCAAGCAAAATCTATGCCCTAATTAATTCAATTTTAGTTTGCTATTATTACTCAGGATATCATTTATTATTTAATAATTTTTTTATTAAATACTAGAAATTAAACTACTTTTAAAATCTATTTCCGCTCTTGAACTAGTTAAAACTATATTTATTATTATATGGTCCATCACATAAAGCATATAATCACATAGGACAATCCTAAGGCATGTTTCTACTCATATGAGATGCATGCTAATTTTAAATATTGTGTGGGTAATATGTATGTCATGTCAAAAATGCATGATAAAGTATTAAACAATTTAATCACATTCAAACATTAAAATAAATAAATACTAATTAAATAAATAAATAAATGCGGGTCGGGTATCTTGGGTAATTCTAGAAAAATTACAACACTTGCAAAATTATACTGTAGTGCACCAAATTTTTTTTTTAGATTATTTAAATTTTGTGCTTTATTTGATTTAAATGTTAAGTGTGATGAATTGTTTTATTTAAGTGTTGTTATTTTATTTAATTGTTTATTTGTTTTATTTGATTGTTTGTTATTTTATTTAATTGTTAGAAATGTTTTGGTTAATTAATTTAATAAGTGAATAATTGTGTAACATGTTATTTTACTATTAGTGTTACATTTTATTTAAGTGTGACAAATGAGGTAATTATGTGAGCTATGGTGGAATGCACTAAGGTGCATGATAGATAGTAATGCACCCTAGTGATTTAGTGTGTGCTAGTGCATGGTAGCATGGTGCACATGTGTAGATTTTCTACACATTTTATGTTTCCTTATTTTAGATTTTATTTAGGTTAATTTATTTATAAAAAAAAAAAAGAAAAGAAAGGGGAAATGGGAAGTGGGCGTGTGACCTAGTGGGAATGGAATATTTCCTTAAGATGGTAAAAAAAAAATCAAGACTTGAAGACCATGATCATTTGGGGATAGGCATGATCATATCTTATCCCTTTGTATCTTTTTGAAATAAAGAGAAATCAAAGAAAATAAAAGAGAAATGGAAACTTACCTTAATATTGTTTGGGGAGACTTTATGAGAGGATTTGTGATAAAGGGGCTAAGAAAGGAGAGAAGAGCCATTGCTCTTGTGTGTGTGTGTGTGGCTGCCGTGACCTAGAGAGAGAGAGAGAGAGAGTGGCGTGTAGAGAGAGAGAGAGAGAGAGAGGAAGAAAGAAAGAAAGGAAGAAGGAAGAAGAAAGTGAAGAGGAACCCCCTAGAGTATGTCTTCTTGTTTTCTCTTTGTTTAATCTCTTTATTTGATAATATGATATTGATTTGTGTTATGTTTTGTGTGTGTTTGGATTCTTCTTTCTCCTCATGGTGGCTTTCCCATAAAAACCCTAGGCTTGAACAAGGGTGTGGAGTTTGGGGTATTGATCTTTTGTGTTCTTGATTTTTACAATCAAGAGAGGTAATGGTCTTTTCCTTAGCCTTATATTGTTTTTGGTTGGGTTGTATATGAGGTTTTTGCTAATGGTGCTAATGGTTGATTTTGGTAGGATTGATGTATAGGATTTGGATTTTGTGAGAGTATGATTTGTGTTTAAGGGTTGTGATGCTGATTTTGCTATGCATAAAAAATTGTAATAATCTATAAATACTTGTATGGTGATTTCGGCCTAGGTGCACCCAAGGGTGTTCTTGATATGTTGTGTGATTTACAATATGTTTGATCCATGTTTTAGGATCTATGATATATGGGTAAGAGAATAAGTGGTAATCTTGATATTTTGATCATGAAATCTTGTTAGATGCATGTTATATTTTGAATGATTAAATTATAAGATGCATGAAAATAATGATAGAAAGATGCTAGGTTAATATAAGGCATATGTGAATATGGTGCTTATAAATTTACTATATGCTATTTTTATTGTTAATGTTTTGTTGGTTTTCATGGAATTGCAACAAATGATTTTAAAAGGATTCATGTGATTATGTTAGTAGAATCATGCATATTATAAGAGCATAATGAGATTTTAGGCATGAATGATTTTATGAAATTTTTGAGACAAAAGTTGAGTTTTACAAAGAATTAAGCTTGCTGTTTTTTTTCAAATAATTGGGTAAAAGTTGATAAAAAGATGAGTTGCATGCATAAATAATGTTCTTGATGAATATGTTAATTTTTATGAAATTAAAAGAGGATTTTAAGTCTCATGTTATGATATTTTACTCAATTAATATCCTACAGAATTTTTATTGAATTTTGAGAAAAAATGAGTTTATAAAATTGAATATGGTGATTTTAATGATAAAAAAATAGTTGCTGGAATTTTGTAATAAAATATGAAGTAAGTTTCACTAAAAATGAATTTGATTAATTTTTGGAATAAATTATTTTTCCTAAGTTATGGTAATATTGAAAAATGATATTTTAATGGTATGAAATGCATATTTTGATAAATAATGATTTTTCTTTATTTTGATTGAGAAAAATATTTATACTCTATTTATTTGTGATTTTTGAATAAAATAAATAGTGGCTGAAAGTTTGTTTTAAAAAGGTTAACAATTGTTATTAAATTGTCACATATGGGTTTTTACTACTTAAAAACTAAGTCTTAAATAAATTAAATCAAAATGTATTTTTCCACACTTAAAATATATTTTTCACATCATTTTTGTAACACAATAATAAAATATATTTTTCTAAAGAAACATGTTAAAATAGGTATTTTAATTAAACCCAAGCTTGTTGGTTAATTCTTGGTAAATTAATATTTATTAAATGAAAATGTCACATTTTTTATTTTGAGCTAAAATAAAATAAAGTTTTGAGAAATTTAATCAACTTAGAAATTTTAAGAAAAATAAAGCATGTAATATGGCCATTGATTTTCAAACAATAGAAGCAAGAAATGTAGAATTATCGTTTTTGAAAACGTCTTTATTACGCAACGTTCCCACGTATGCATGTTACATGCAAATCAACTTTTACGTCCAAAATCATGATTATTATTCAACTATGTAATTTTTATAAAGCAATCATGTTAGAAAAATGGGTAGAACGAGCATTATTCTTTTTGGCGATAATTGCATGTTTTAGTGTAACTGTTATCATGAGTGCATGGCCCATGCACACATGAGTTGTATGGAAGGGCAAAATAGTAATTTTATGAACCTAAGAAACGTTATTTTGATTATGATATAGGCTCGTTGAAAAGATTGTGAAATTCTTAGCTTGGACCTAAGGTAAGGAAGTTAGATAGATTTTATGATTTTATGCTATGAATGGTAAGGCTGTTATATGAATGAACTGTTATGAAATTATGAATGCCTTAATGTGATGATCTGTTGAATGTGATATATGTATGGATGTTAGATACATCAAACATAATGCGATGTTAGATACATCAAACAGATTTCGATGTCAGATACATCGAACGAGTTACTAAGGACATTGAGACGTAACTCCTAGGGCGGACGCGCCGAGGTTATTCAAGGACCAGTGATCTCCTGTTTACCTCATAGGGTGACATGGACAACTAGCGTTCCATGCTCATCATGTATGCTATATGTTTGTGATATGATGATATGTCACATTTATGTTATGATATGATGATATGTTACGTTATGTTATGGTATGATGATATGTCACATTTATGTTATGATATGATGAAATGTTATATTTATGTTATGATATGATGATATGTCATATTTATGTTATGATATGATGAAATGTTACGATTATGTTATGATATACCATGATGTTTTAGATGAACGTTAGTGTTTGGTTGTTTGTTGTTTTTTTTTTCTTACTTGCTTATTTGCTTGTACTTCCTTACTGGGCTTTTAGCTCACCCCCTTACTTTCCTTCCAGGTAGCAAATAGGATTTCTCTATGGCACGCGTGGTGACGTGAGGAGTTCTTTCATCATGGAGTGTATGGCGTGGGGCAATCCTATGGACGATAAAACGATCAACGTAGAACGCCATTTAAATTATGTTTTATTTTAAGGGACTTTTTCCTAAATTATCAGTGGGACTCTGTTATTTAACTTAATTGGTTTTCTTTGAACTATGCATAAAAACCTATGTTTTATTTTAAACTTATGGCGCCAACTTGCATGATTTTAAATAGGTCCCCCTGAGACTTTTATAATGGATGGTATTCTTTTATAAATTACGTTATGCGAATGTTTTGTAAGTATTAGTCTAGGGCGTTCTTTACATATACACAAAAATGTAAGAAACTAAATAAAAACTAAAGAGATCTCTATCTTCAACTTTTGGGCCTTCACAAGTAGTATTGATCCATTAAGCCACTTTATCCATTTAATTTTGAATTCAAATAACTTGTAATTATCTTAAACAAATTTTAAGAATAATTAACTTGGGCTTTAATGCACAATAAGTTATTAGGCCCACTTTTGAATTTGGGCACAAACAATTAATTCAAAATAAAACAATTTTAATTATGGGCTTAAAATATATTAGGCCCACAATTTAAATAGATAACAAAGATGCAAGCCCTAGGGTTTAGAAACCCTAGGACCGGAGGCACAAGGTGGCTCGGCATGGGGAGGTGAGGCTGGAAGGCGCGTTGATGCAGGCGCAGGGGCACGCGGCAGCAGGTGCATGGGCGGAGCGGCACGCACAGGGGCGCGTGCAGCAGCAGGCGCAGAGGCACACGCGGCAGGCGCAGGGGCTCGGGCTTCGGGGCACGGAACCCGGGGCTCGGGCCTCACAGAATATTTTGAAATAACTTAATGTAGAAAATTAAATTACAAAAAATTCCTATGCCCCAAAATGGCTTACATTTTTCATCTAGAAATTTAATAACAATTCCTAAACCCAAAACATCATATAATTAACGACCCTTAAGAATAAACTTTAAACATACATACATCCATCCATTCACACATATTACAATAACATAAGAATGCATATTATGCAAATATTAATGACCGCTCTGGTACTAATTGTTAGGAACAAGTTTCCTAATACGCAGCGGAATTGTGTGATGGGTTGGCCAAATGTACAACAAAAAATTTGTAACATTTTTAAACTACTTTTAAATATGCGGATCCATTAATATACATACATTAATCATAAACAAGAAAAGAATAAAGAACATACCTCTTGATGCCTATCAAGTGTCCTTGCTATCTTTTCGTAAAGTAAACGATTTTCCTATCCAAGCTGCTCCCAGGTACTCACACCAAGATCTTCCACAACTTTCTCTACACCTCAAGAAGTGTGTGGGCACTTAGAGAATAAATGATGGAAAATTTATGATTCAACTTGACGTACTCAACACATGAGATCAAGAGAATAGGCTTGAGATTGGTTTTGTATCTTTTTTAGGGAGAGATAGAAAAGTATCATTCTTTTTCTTAGAGCGAATAAATTCAATATCGTACTTATTTTCTGATAAGTCTAACTTATATGGAAAATATTTAAATTTAAAAAATAAATATGTAACCAATTTACAATTTATCTTTTAATTAATAAATTATCTTATTAATGAATATATCAAAAATTAACTTTTGAATTTTCCATTAATTAATTAATTAATTAAATAAAAGTAAAAAATCTATCCCTGATTTTTATATAGCTACATGCCACACACAGTCCAAGGGCTGTGTGTGTCGTGCATCACCTTATAAATTAGGGATATTTGATTTTTCCACAATTATTTAATTATTTATTCAAATTACAAATCGAACAACCTGATAATTAATTCAAATTTAAATCTATTATCTTTTTCACTAATTATCACATATACTTAATTATTTGAATAAATATCAATCTTTTAAATTCAAATCCAATTTAAACTTATCAGATTATTATCTCTCACTCAAATAAAGACATTTAATTAATTCTACTAATTAATTAAAACCAATTTGAATTAAATACTAATTTCAAAAATTAAATATTTATTTTATTATAATTTCAAAAATTACAAAAAATTAATTATTTATATAATTTTGAAAATTATATAATAATTAATTTTGATAATTACAACTAATTTGTAATTAATTAATTAATCACTATTATCACATAATTGCATATTTGGACCGAAGAACAAATTTATTCTTAAGTTTTTTTACCATTTTACCCTTTATATCAACTCTTGCCTTGAGTAGTGTTGATAGAGCCGCTGTGGGGACCTATGAACCTATAATTCCAAGCTCCAATAAATTTGTGATTATTAATTAAACTCTTTAATTGAATAGCCTTAATTTATTAATCTCATGATTACTCCACTATAAATATGAGACTGCACTCTTGTAATTATAGACATTTCATTTATTGAATACTTTATAACAATAAAGCATCCATTGATATAGTCATTACATACAAATTAACCCTCTAATAATAGTTCATAATTAACCGGGAATAAAATTACCGTTTTACCCTTTTAATTATATCTTGTTTCCTTAAGTACCATTGACTTTACTAGTAGATGATAATTCATAACTAAATTATGAATTTGAGCTCAATAACTTTTCAGTCCCAAAAGTCAACCCTTAAGAGAACCATTATTTAATATCCTACGAGAAGGTATACATTCCATATTTGTATACTATGCCCCCAGCCATTTACATTAATGAGTTCCCAAAAAAAGGTTTCTAGCCTGATCATTATGACAAACCCTAATGACTGAATCAAAGAACTCATATTACATAAACATGAGTTCATAGTAACTTCACGATTAAGATCTATTTGTATATGATCATCAGTTGATATATTTAATTAATACTTCGAAACGATATTTAACTAAAAACTAATAAGCATATCTGGTCTAGTTCTATATTGTAATGCCTTACTACCCAGGGACCATTATGTTGTGCATTTTCAACAGTGCTAAACTCGCTAACTGAGCCATTTGGCCATAATCGTAACTAAATGTGATTAACGGTTTAGGGTTAAAAAATTTGGTTAAAGATATAACATTTACTGTATACATTAGGATCCCAAAAATATATTTTAAAGGTTTATTATAATAAAATATTTACAACCAGCCGACCTAAGCGGCAAAATAGGGTTTATCCCTAGTTCCTCTTTAAACCATCGGTCGTGGCAGTCGAGTAGCCGCATATGTACACATCGTCTCCTAAGCTCTCCAAATCAAGGATGGCCCAGCTTTCTTCTGCCTTTACCTGCACCACATAGCACCCGTGAGCCGAGGCTCAGCAAGAAAACTCAATATGCTCATGAACAGGTAATAACATGTCACTAAATCATAATACGCATGCCTAGCAATAATAGCCCTATTCATGCATGCAAGTGAGTCCAAGTAAATGATTGTGGGCCCTGCCCTCCTGTATGGATGATTATCAAGTCAATCCTAAGTGAATATCAATAATTATTCTGGTAATCAAGCTGGGGCTTGCCACCCAATCAGATAAGTGAATATCAATAATGATTCTGGTAATCATGTTGGGGCTGCAGCCCAATCAGATAGGTGACTATTAAGTCATACTCTGAATAGATCTAAGGTCAAGCATTTCATGCTTATGTTGAAAATGCTTATGTCGATTAGATCTAATCTTTTTGGCTTGTGTTAAACACGCTAATATCGTTCTTGACTCATAAGCCAATACCATACGACCAGTGCTCAATACTACTGCCGAACTTGACTAATAAGTCACAGCTTCACAATCAATACTGACACCATTGTCATTTCTGACTATGGAGTCAGTTCCACTCACAAGTAAGCAATGCACCCAGGTGTATATCATATGTCAAATATCCAAATATAAGACATTCAACATGCTTACTCAACATTCACTAGCATAATTATGATCATGCACATTTACAGAGACTCAAGCTCTGATCAATCTCATATTCAATATTCATTCCATGCCCTAATCAAATGTGTTGCTATGCATTTACAATGAAATCAATGTCTATATATAGAGCACTCAACATGCCTCATCAATAACTATGCATGTCACATATTGGGTGCAGTTTTCTTACCTTTGGTCCAAGCACAGGTTACCAATAAAAAAGCCACAAGCACGATCGTATTTCCAAGCCCCTAGTAATAACCTAGTCACAATCATAATATAAAACCTCATCAAAATGAGTAAATAAATAATTCCAGACCCAGCCCAAGCCTCCGGGACATCGAATCCCACTCAACTGGGTAGTAGGATTGATCCCAGGCCCTTAGAGTTAAGTTCCCACAACTAAAAACCAAATCTGGGCAAAACTTTCCTTAAGCACCGCGGCCCCCAAATCCTGAGCCGCGGCCCGCCTCCAGCAGAAGCCAGACCACCTCTATGCCTGCACCTTGCACAGCGGCGTGCCAAACTTGCACCGCAGCCCTACCTGCCCATCAGCCAACCTCATCCTCTTCATCAAGCCTGGGTCGCGGCGCCCTAGAACAGCGTCGTGACCCAACCACGAACCAGCCAAAATCCTTCATTTTCTTCATTTAAAAACCTTCCAAAAACCTATCAAAACATGTCCAAAACCCAAAATCAAAGTTCCCAAACATCCTAATTAACCAAAACCATTAAAATCCAAACTTCAAATCATCCAAAAACTCATCAAAACATAAAATCCAATTCAAGCTTAAAAACTCTAAAACTAAAAACTTAAAACTTGGATTACCTCTGATTGAATCGTTTCCCAACTAAATCCTCCAGCAAAAAATCTTATAATCTTCCCTAGAATCGCTATGCCTCGATCCTTGCCTGAATCCGAGTCCTAAAACTCAAGTTTCCTTCGAAAATGCGATCGGCGTCAAAAAGGGAACGGGAGAGAGAGAGAACGTATTGAACATTCTTTTTATGTTTCCAACAGGTTACTTCAAGCTTAAGTATTCTCAAGAAAATCCTAACTCAATCTGAACTGGCTACCCTTTATAGGATAACTTAGCCTCAATCTCCAGACTCTCATAACTCAACACATGAGTCTCACCTAACCCATGCCCTCAACATGGAAATATAAAATACACTGTATAGGGCTGATAGTGCCAAAACCAAGGTCAACCCATAGGCAACCTCACAAATCCTATCCAGGATTTCCAACAGTCCTACTAATCTAGGGTTTAACCTGCTCTTATTTCCTCACCTCTTTCCATGGTCATATTATAAGGAAGATACAGTCTTCCACCTGGAACTCCATATTCCTGCATTTCAAATCATCAAAACTTTTCCATTTACTCTGAGATGTGAGCATCCAAGCTCTAACCTTTTCAATAGTCTCAATGATTCTTTGAACTACCTCAGAATCCAGATATAACATCTCACCCATCTCATTCCAATGAATGGGTGATAAACATTTCTTACCATATAGCATCTCATAAGGTGCCCCTCTAATAACTGGGTAACTCTCTCTCTGATTTACCATCAGTCTGAGGATAATGAACTGTACTAAACTCCAACTGTATACCCATCACCTTCTACAACCTTCCCAAGACTTGGAAGTAAAAATAGGGTCCTTATCTAACAAGATAGACTTCGAATTCCATGAAGACGTACTATATCTTTCTCACATAGGGGTCTATATACTGATTAACTGTATTACTTGTGCTTACTGGTAGAAGTGATCTGACTTAAATACTGGTCCATAATGACCAAAACCAAATCATGCCGACCCACTATCTTGGGCAGCCCCACTGCAAAACCCCTCGCGATGTTCCTTACTTCCACTATGGGATACACAAAGGCTATATTGGCTTTACTGATTTTCTGATACTCTATCTTGACCTACTAACAGGTTAAGAACTTGGCCACGTATTCATTATGTCCCTCTCCATCCCAGGCCACCAATATAAAGCTTCCAGATTCTGGTACATCTTTCATGATGCCTGGATGAAGAGAATAAGAGTAGTATGAGATTCATCCAAAATCTCCCATTTAATCTCAGTGTCCATCGGATCCCAAGTCCGATCCCTTTACTATAATAAACTCATACCTGACACTGCATAATCCTTAGCTAATTCAGCTAAGAAATTCTCCTCAATTTTCCCATCTGTGGGTCCCTCAACTATTTTTCCTTTGATCTTCTCTACAAGAGTAACTCACACATAATGTTGGCCACCTGGCCCACCAGTAACTCTGCTCTAGTTCTAGTCACACCGTTCAACAAACATGTTTCTTGGGCAATCACCCTTTTTGTCAATGAGGTATCATAATACCCTTCAAACTAGTTCTCATATGTAAGAAGACTCAGAACACTTCCACAAAGCACACACAATATCCTGCCAGTCCAAGGAAACTCCTGCCCCCTGAGGCGTTCCTTGACCTTGGTCAATCTCCGACTGAGAGTATATCATAATAATGTCGATCAAAATCATCACAAATCCAATTCAAATAATCTTTGAATACTCTGTTCATCTAATTCATCAAAACATAACTTAGCATTAACCAAATCCTCAAAACGTAACTCAGCACTCCCAGTGTCCATACCTAATATAGAAGGCAGCCTTCTCTCTATCCTTCTCCCTGATCTTTAGCTGATAATAATCAGATTAAAGATCCACCTTAAATAATATTGCCTTACTCAATAACTGAGCCTTTAGTTCTTACAATTCTGCTGAAGTCGTTTAATACAGTGCTCTAGACCTGGTTTCGTCCCTGGCAGCAATCGAATTACCATTCTATCTCTTTGTGTAAATGTAATATTGGCAAATCCCCTGGAAACACATCCAGAAAGTCATAGACTAATCCAGTCTGTCCTGATCCCACTGGCACAACCTAAGTGGTATGCACCACACTAGCTAGGGGTCCTATGCATCCTCCTGCAATAGGTCTCCAACTCTAAATACAGATGTCATCAGCATAGTGCCAACTACCACAAGGGTTTCCCACTCTCAAACCCAAAAGTTACTATCATTTCCTTGCAATATATCATTCCCCCACACTTGGCTAACTAATCTATATCCAGGATCATATCGAAGTAATTCATAACCAACCCTATCAAACCAACTGATGAGTCCCTTCTCACCATAACCTAACTTATCAGGACATAACCATGCAATCTGCATATCAAATCTATGCCTCTCTATATGCAACAAGCAAAGAACAACATGGCACCAAAACCAGTCAGCACAACACAAAAATCAGAACTAGAAAGCTGACCAACCACCACTGAGGAACCGACCTCAGTCTCTGACTCTGACTGCATCAGAACGAACACTCAAGCTGGAGTCGAGTTGTCCACCCTTTTTTGCTCATCCTTCCTTCACCTTGGGCAATCCTTCTTGAGATGCCCAACCATTCCACAAAAGAAACATGCCTTTGCTTGGTATTCCTTCCAATGATGCCTCTTGCACCAAGCGCATTTTGGGAAAGTCTCCAATTCTTATTCTTATCCGATCCAATAAATGGAGATGTCTCTGCTTAAGCTCTGTGCTCATCGACACTCTCCTTCTCAATCTGATTTCTTGTGCTCTCAATAGCAAGAGACTTCCCTACCACCTGAGCGTAGGTAGATATTTCATGCACTGGGGTGACCCAACGCCCTGAGCTACTCCGGGATTCAATCCCTGGATAAATCTTTCATTCTGAGCTACATCTGTGGGTACCATATCAAAATCAAACTTGGCCAACCCATCGAATTTGTTAACATTCTCGGTTACCAGGTTTAGACAAAAAAGCTACGCTAACCCTAAGCGTAGGGACATGGAGTTTTAGGTCAAGGAGCACGTGTTTTTGTGAGTTTTGCCACTGCGGGGAGTGATGTTGTTTGGAAAGAAGGGCAAGTTGAGCCCTAGGTTCGTGAAACCTTTTGAGATCCTGGAAAGGATTGGGCAGGTAGCCTATAGATTGGCTCTGCCCCCATCATTATCAGGAATTCATGATGTGTTTCATTTCTCGATGCTTCAAAAGTATGTGTCTAACACAATCCATGTATTGGGATATGAGGACTTGGAGCTACAAATAAACTTGTCTTATGAGGAGCGTCCAGTGCAGATCCTATACAGAAAGGACAAGGTTCTGAGGAACAAGACGATTCCTCTAGTTAAGGTTTTATGGAGGAATAGCAAGGTCGAGGAAGCGATCTGGGAGCTGGAGACTGTTATGCGGGATCAGCAACCCAAGTTATTCAGGTAAATTTCGATGATGAAATTTAAGTGGGAGGGTATAGTTATAACGTCCTAAATTGGTTAATAGGGCTTAGTGTCTCGATTAGTGTGCCAAGAGGGCATAAATGGATATATATATATATGTGTGTGTGTGTGTGTGTGTGTGGATTTAATGGTATATATGTGAGATTATGTGAAACATATGAGTTATATTAAGATATAATTGTTTATGCATGCTTATGTGTATTAAATGTGATTGTGGGCCTGTCTATGTGAAAAAGGCATTTTCGTAATTTTGACCCGTTAAGAGTATAATTGTTATTATATGCGGTATATGATTGGAACCACATTATTATGTGGATATATTTGCGATGACAGGCTTAAGTCGATCCTTTAGAGAAATTTGGCGAAACAATCACAACGGAGATTTATACCCAGCTCGGGGTGAGCCAAGGGGTATTTTGGTAATTTTGCGAAGGTCGTGAATTAGTGGAATATTATTGGAGGAAATAATTATATTTGGAGGGTTAGTATCTTAATAGGGAACTTAGGGCGTTAATTGAGGTTTAGCAGGATTAGTGGCGAAATGACTGATTTGCCCTTGGGGTGTACCTTGGATTGGACTTTAGATTGAGGATATGTGTTGCGAAAATTAAAGCTATGAAAGTGCACACAATCACAATTTTTCATAAATCTTGGTAAGACCAAGTATCGTCCTACAAAGACTGGTTTATCAACTACCAATTAATTAATTCTTGATTTCTATTTGGCTAACAAAAATTGGATTTGTAAAATTTTAAAATCAAGAAAGCATTAATAAATGTAAATTGCACAAATAAATTAATAACAAGAACACATTAATGAAATTCACCAACGTGAACAATTAGAAATTCTAATCTTCTCTACCATCCACCCTATTATTCTTTAGCGCAATTACCCCTTAAACTATTCTAACTAAAAAGATAGGCATATACAAAAGTATTAACCATTCAGATTAAGAAATAGAAAACTCGACCTAATGTGAATTCCCTATATTTCTATGATCAATTCATTCAATAGGAAGCAATAAGTACAGTCCTAAATCACATAGATCAATTTAAAACTCTCGTTCTAAATTGACATCTACGTCTACTCAATTTTAGCATATTCAAATTTTGATTCAAATTCATAAATCGTATGTAAAAGGTGTGCAATCAATCACATACACAATAAACACAAATTGAGTAAATTTTAGATGAAGAAAAAATAGACAAATGCATTAAATCATAATAAAGTTTCATGAGAGTCAATTGGAAACCCTAATAATGAAATTAGTTAATAAACATGACTATGAAATCCATAATACTAATGATTAACATAAATAAAGAAAAAGAAAAAGAGAAAAAGAACTCTAGATCTGACCCAATCCAATCTTCCCCGGAATGGCTCCTCTGCGTTTTGTTCCTCTCCTCGTTGTTGTCTCTCACTCTCCTCTCGAAATTAGGATTAAAACCTAATTTTTTTCTTCAGAAGCAATGCGGGCCCAACCCAACATTTCAAGCGTCGCGGCCCGTGTCAATTTTCTAGGTAGACAAAGCCTTCAACGTCGCGGTCCTCTGTTCCTGTGCCACGACCCTCTGTTCCTGCGTCACGGTTCAGCATCGTAGCATCGCGACCCTTAACAACTTCTTCAATTTTTGTGCTTTTGTTTGCAGCCTTCAGCCACCGCCCACCATTGACACACCCATTAGGGTTTGTGTCATGCAAGGTACACCTTAATTAATGTGAGGATTATTCACCGAAAAACATATAAAAACACATTAATTGAGGTTTATTTATAAGCTAAATCCAAGGTACACCCCAAGGGAAACTATTTAATGTGTTTTGATATGTTTTTATGGTGTCTTGACCTAGGTTATAGTTGGTCTAAGTAGTATGAAGGAATTTGTGGCCTTAAATCTGCTAAAATTCTGAATTGGGGTCAAGTTTCAGGTCTAATTTTCAAGAAGTTGTAATTTTGAAATTTGGGGATGAACACTAAGCTTTTGGGTAATTTTTGGGTTTCTGGTGACCTAGCGTGACTGCGCTAGTGTCCCAAAAACCAGAGGATTTAATTTTTGAGTTTTGATTTCTAGGTTTTGGAGTTAAGGGCGCGACCGCGCTAGGCTAGGGCTTGACCATGCCAGTACCCCAAAAACCCTAAACTTTCTAGAAGCGCAATTGTGCAAGGGTGGGCGCGACCATGCAAGGTGTCCCAAAATGTGGTTTTTTTGGTTTTAGGTTTAGGGCTTGGGGAGTCCAGGAATCCATTTGATGGCCACTTGGGGGCTCGGGGGATGTTTCTAACGTCCCGACACTAGAGAATAGTAATCTTAAGGATAGAGTTTAGGGTGAGGCTCGATATTTTAAGTCAATTCCTAATAAGAGTATGTTTATGTTGTGACTAGATTATCACAAGGATCGTGATCAAGATCGCACTTGAGGTCGTATAGTCTATTGCACGGAACTTGAGGTAAGAAAACTGAACCCTGGTTGTGATCGAGGCTTGGATCCCTGTAAATGGACTTGACTGTGAATATAATTGTGATTGCTAAATTATGCATGCTTGCATATGTTGTACTTGGTTTCATGTTGTGCAATATATATATATATATTTGTGGTTGTATCTATGCTGAAAGTCCGGCCTAAGGGAGTCGGGGCCGACATTAAGCGTGCGGAATGCAGCCCAACCTAAGCGAGTCGAGGTCGGCCATAAAACCAGAGGACTCGGCCGAAGGGCGTCGAGCCTGAACATCACATAAATGAATAGAAGTGTCGATTGCACTTAACTAATTATATCGATTTTTGAGATTGGAATGTGTATTTGATTGAGCAAATTTTCACTAGAAGCTTGTTGCTTATATCTAGCTATTGATTGCATATTTAATTTAAGTTTTCTACTTATATGTTGTTGTTCATTCTATTCGTTGATTTAAGTTTTCTTGCTAAGCCTTGGCTCACGGGTGCTATGTGGTGCAGGTAAGGGAAAGGGAAATTTGGACCAACCGTGAGTTGGAGAGCTTTAGGGGCAATGTGTACATCAGCAGCTGCTCGACCGCCACGGCCGAGCGATTGACAAGGACGAGAACCAAAATTTTATTTTGACACATAGGCTGGCTTTGGTTGTAATTATTTTGAGGGTCGTAATTGCCTTATAAACGCCTTTTTGGGATCCCGTGTACAAACTCTTACTTTTTAATGAAAAACAACTATTTCTATGATCAAAATCTTTTAACTTTAACCCATTAATTATCCTTAGTAACACGTTTATATCCAAACGACTTGCTTAGCAAGTTATGCACTATTTAAAATACATAGTGTAATGGTCTTGGCTATCCAGGGCGTTACACGCGGCCACCAACATTCACTAGTCGCGGCCTGGGAGTCAGAGAGTAGTGGGCAAAGCCACCACATTCTCCTGGTCGTGGTCCCCGTGCGTAGCTGTTGCGATATTTTTTTGCTATGCAAGTGCACACAGTCGCAATTTGTAATAAAGTGGTAAAAACCAAGTATCGTCCTCAAGGACTGATTTATCAATTACCAGTCAATCAATTCCTCTTTCTATTTGATCAATTAAAATTTGTTGATTTTTGTAAATACAGCAAGAGAAACTATAAAGTGCAGAAACAATAATTGAAAATTAAATGGAATAACAACTAATAGTAAACCTTTGATTTAACCATTGAAGAAACAATTAGGATATTTAATCTCATCAGTTATCCTCCCTATTATTCCCTAATGCAAAGTATGAGTTCTTCTTCTTTTTACCTAATTCAATTAACAAGTTGATACAGTAGCCTATAATCATACTATGAATTATAAACTCAACCTAGGTGACAATTTCCTATATTTCTATGGTAAATTGAACCACAAAGGTAACATTAATCTTGACAACTTAATAAACAGTTACACAATTAATTCAGATACTTTCGTTCTAAATTAGAATTATGTCCAATATAACCACAGCAGATTTAAATCTCACTTCTCAGATTTTGACTTAAAAACATATATATATGACTATAGATGGCCAATCAATAATCAATCTATAAGAACATGTTATATGGAATTAAAGAAGATTGAAGAAGAAAAGAATTGAAATTGCATTAGTTCATAATAGGGATTCAAGTGATTCAATTAAACATCCTAAACAGAGAATTAGTTCATAATCATAATGCTACTCACAACAAAAATTAAAGATAACATCAGAAAGTAGAAGAAAAACATGCAGATAGAAGTACTCCAAGCCTTCAGCCTTCAAGCCAGAACTTCTCTCCCAGTCCGTACGTCCCCTTCTTTTGTGTTTTTCGCCATATTAAAACCTAGGACTCAATTTTTAAAAGAGGCGGGCCGCGGCATTACATGCACCATGCCGCGGCCCGTGTCTAAATTCCTAGGTGAAATGCTTTCTCCATGCCACGGCATTAGTCAGCCATGCCGCGGCCCATGTCAACGAATGCTAGGTTGATGCCCATCTATGTCGCAGCCTTCTCTAGCCATGCCGCGACCCGAGGATCTCCTTCAAAACAGTGGTTCTGTTTCACCACCTAGCCGCGGCTCTACTTTTCTCATGCTGTGGCTCTTAAGGGATTTCTCAAATTTTCAAGTTTTCATCCCAAAAATTCACCGACACTTCCAAATTATGTTGAGATCCATTCTTTCTCAAAATATGTTGAAAAACTTGGTTATTTCTTCCCTTTCTTTGACATTTTCCTCCAAGTGCTCAATTCTTCCTGATATTTACAAAGATAAACAAACAAAGCATAAACCTGCACTAAATGAAAGAAAAACGAAATAAAAGACTACTTAAAACATCACCTAAACATGACAAATACTAGACTCAACAAACTCCCCCAAACTTAACCTTTACTCACCCTCGAGTAAAGACCAAGTTAAACTAACAAAAAGAAACAAACACAAAATGAACAAGCTAAACCATCATTACCATCTACACTGTTTTGCCAAAACTCATGAAATCTCAATTGCAATATTAATAACCAGAATTTCAGCTCAATTGCCTTAAAGTCCAATTTGTAAAGTTCAATTAGGGAAATCAATAATATATCACGAAAATGACTACAACACTTGGACTCTATCATATATGCTCAACTCATTCCAGACAATTCCACAAACCAATTTTTCAATATGCTTGCATTACTTGACCTTCTCCACTAATGTCAATAACACGTGTTTTGAAATCAAAAGGACTTTCACGGGTTATAGCGTTAGGCTTAGGCAAGGGTAGATGAAATTGTCATTTAGGCTCAACATTACCATAAGCATATAAACTTTACACCCAATCTTGATATTCACAACACAATTTAACACAACCCAAAGATCCTCTTTATTTCCAAAGATTGAGAAATTTAAACACTAGAGTGTTTTTTTTTTTTTATATACTATCTTTCCCCCAAACTTATGCATTTTAATGGGGACATCAAAAGAAAAGTAGTTTCTCTCAAATCTCTTTTTTTTCTTTTTTTTTTCTATTGCCAACACCAATACACAAGAGTAATACCCATTATAAATCAATCCCCTTTTATATTTTATAATCTCATGGTACAAATGTAGGAACTGAAAAATAATGAAGTATTCGGTTAAGCTTAAACAAAGTGTTTAACAATAAAAGGTCGACTTTTAGGCTCAAAGAGGGTATCTAGGGAAAATTAAATCAAGGTTGGCTTGAAAAGCACAATCGATCCAATAAAATTGCCTAAACCACTTTTCAAAACACATGTCATCAAGGATTTTGCCTCAAAGGCCAAATAATGCAAGTTCTATCAAATTCAAATTGTCATACCACCAACCCTAGTCAAACATATATAATAAAATCCAAAATGTTGCATTTTCAAAACATATTAAAAATTTCCCACAAAACTTTTAAATTAAACTCTAAAACAATTGAACCAAGCACACAGTTGAATTCAATTTCCTTTTCACGAGCAAAGACAAAGCAACAACAGACAAGAATGATGGCTTAACAGTTACACTAAACAACACAGAAAATAACACAAAAGACTAAAAGCTAAACTAAACAACGCACAAAACAAAAATAAAACAAAATAAGCTCCCCCCCCCCCCCAAACTTAAGATGCACATTGTCCCCAATGTGATAAAGAAAAGAACAAAGGAAGAGAACTAACCGGACGCCACATCAGTATGGCGGAGGAGGTGGTGGAGGCAGCCACTGGTATGGAGAGTAGCGGTGGAGGAGTGAAGTAATTATCATCAGCAGAGCTCATAGTCCACCTCGTTACTAAGGCATTCAAATCCTCTATGTGAACCCGCCCATACTCATTTTGTTGCACCATGAAGTCGTTATAATGCTGATTTTGTGCATGATTCGATTGGATTAAGTATTGGTTCTGCTGAATAAGATAATCCAAGCGAGCATGCGTGCGCTACGTGTGCTCATCAATAGGTCCACCAATTGCCAAATTCGAAGGTGGGTTACTGGGACCTGCTTCATCTGCTTCTTCCTCCTCAGCTTGATCAATGTCCACTGGTTCATCAGCCCGGCTACGCTTATTATGCTGGCCAGAGGAAGGCGGCATAAGAGAAGCCGAAGGGAATGCCGAAAACATAGTCTGATTGATTGGCCCCATTGGCTTCCGGACTAGATCACTTGGGTAGACTGGTACCTCATAAGTGTTGCATAGGGTCGAGAGGAAAGTACCATGGGCAACACCAACTGTAGTATTGAATTTGCTGATGTTGCGAATGCTGTAGCGAATTATTCGGCCCACATCAACTGTCATTTTGGTCATGATAGCATAAACCAACAAGCAGCGCTCTCTATCAACAGTAGAAAGATGAGAGGTCGGCAATAAACGTGAACTTACAAAATAAACCCATGCCTTCGCAATTGGATTGAGCTGCCACCTGTTCATGTCTTTGGGCTTTCCATTATGATAATTGAACCGAGCACCTTCCATACTCAGAACTGCAGCCACAGCATCATAATCTGGCTCATCAAAATGGGCCAACAGCCAATGTTCGTCCTCTTGTGCAGACAATGAAGGGAGGTGCAGTAACTGGTTAAATGAATAAGATTCCGTATGCACCAATTTACCCCTAATAAAAGTTTGCTTTTCTGCATCAAGATATGGGAAGTTGGCAAAGAATTCAAACATTTGAGAGTAGTTGGCCATTCCCACATAGGTAGAGTCGCAGAAGAAACTCAAATCCCCTTTCCCTTACCACAAATTTCTTATGAATCTTTTTAAACAAATCAGCTGCTTCCTTATTGACAAATAATTGCGTGTCATAATCAGCCGGGGGAGATGGTGTTGGTTGAGTGCGGGATGAGGAGGCTTTCTTTGAGGGGGTACCTCTCGGAGGATTTCTCTTAGGACCCATTGTTATTCAATACAAGGACAGACTAAACCCCCAAATTGGTTTTCAAGAACTTGAGTACAACTTCCCTTGGTTTCACTCCCCCAAAAATTTCTAACAAAATCAAACAGCCCAGCCACTAATCCCAGAAAAACAATTGACAAACCCCTTAAATGTCTCACAAGAAAAGCATAAAACAGTCCACAATACCACAATGTAATCTATTCTCCAATCAAAAGCACTAGAATAGATGTGAGACACTTACTTGAATGGCACAAGACTTCTCCTTTTTATCTCTTTGGCTGATGAAAGTCTCAAGAATTGAGAGAGAAGAGGAGGCTTGAGTAGGATGGAAAATTGTGAAAGTGAATGAGAATGATGGCTAATTTAGGGTTTTTTACCCCAGATTTCGGACACGGGCCGCGGCATTACTTTGACCATGCCGCGGCCCGCATCAAATCTCCAGCCTAGAATGTCGCGGCATCATGATATTCATGCCACGACCCTCCTCTCTTATCTGGTAAAAACTGGGTTTCAATGCCGCAGCCCGCCCCCTAAACTTCAAAATTCGTGGGCCTCTGGAACCCCCAATGTCGCAGCATTATATGGATATGCCGCGGCCCTTAAGGATTCTCCATTTTTTTTTCTGATTTTTTTGAATTTTTTTTATTTTTCACGTTTTTCACGATTATAAAAGTCCAAAAATAAACCAAATATCCATTGTTTACAAATACAAAAGTAAAATAAATAACACATAAAACATAGGGTGCCTCCTACAAGCGTTGTCGTTAACGTCATTTAACCAGACGTTGAACCCCTCTTCAGAGAGGCTTCAGAAGGAGGATAGACTTTGCTTGATCAAAAGTACCACCCAAGTAGGGTTTCAATCTCTGGCCATTGACTTTAAAGGAATCACCTAAGTTACCCCGAACTTCTACAGAACCATAAGAAAGACCTGAACAACAGTGAATGGGCCTGACCATCTTGACTTCAATTTGCCAGGAAAAAGTCTCAATCTTGAATTAAAAAGAAGTACCTTCTGCCCTGGTTGGAACTCTTTCCTGATTAAGTTCTTGTCATGCCAAGCCTTTGTTCTCTCTTTATAAATCTTGGCATTCTCATAAGCCTCATTTCTGAACTCGTCAAGTTCATGTAGTTGCAACAGCCTTCGTTCACTAGCGGCACTCCAATCAAAATTCAACTTTTTCATAGCCCAGAATGCCCTATGCTCCAGTTCAACTGGTAAATGACACGCTTTACCAAACACCAACATGTAAGGAGACATGCCTATTGGTGTTTTGAATGCAGTTCTGTAAGCCCAAATTGCATCATCTAACTTCTTCGACCAATTTTTCCTCGAGCTGTCAACGGTCTTCTCAAGGATGCTTTTGATTTCTCTGTTTGAAATTATAGCTTGCCCATTTGATTGAGGATGGTAAGGCAAAGCTTTTCGATGATATACTCCATAACGAGCCAGCAATGCATCAAGTTGCTTATTCACAAAGTGTTTCCCTTCATCACTAATAAGAGCTCGGGGAGTGCCAAATCTAGTAAAAATATGTTTATGCAGAAAATTAAGCACAGTTTTACCGTCATTGGCTCTAGTTGCTGCAACCTCCACCCATTTGGATACATAATCTACTGCCAATAGAATATATTCGTTGTTGTAAGATGGTGGAAAATGCCCCATGAAATCGATGCCCCATACATCAAACAGTTCCACTTCAAGAATCCCTTGTAAAGGCATTTCATTTCTCCTCGAGATATTACCAGTTCGCTGACATCTATCACAGGCCTTAACAAAAACATTGGCATCCTTGAATAATGAAGGCCAATAGAAACCACTTTGTAATACCTTGGCCGCCGTTCTTGATGCTCCAAAGTGCCCTCCGCATTGTTGAGTGTGACAGTGATTAAGAATGGACTGCATCTCTTCTTCAGGAACACACCTTCTGATAATCTGATCAACACAATGCCTATAGAGAATAGGCTCCTCCCAATAGTAATGTTTCACCTCAGAAAAGAATTTCTTTAATTGCTGCTTTGACATTTCAGGAGGCACAATCTTGGCAACCAAGAAGTTCACTATGTCAGCAAACCAAGGGACAGCTAAAGTCTCACTTACCCTAAACAACTGCTCATCAGGAAAGTGATCATTGATTTGCACTGCTTTCTTCTTTCCAGTCTCCTCCACCTCAAGTCTAGAGAGATGATCAGCTACCACATTCTCGCTACCCTCCTTGTCACGAATTTCGATGTCAAATTCTTGAAGCAAAAGAATCCATCTAATCAGGTGGGGCTTGGCATCTTTCTTTGACATCAAGTATTTAATGGCAGAGTGATCAGTGTAGACAATCACTTGTTACCAATCAAATATGGTCTAAATTTGTCACAAGTAAACACAATAGCTAGCAGCTCTTTTTCTGTAGTAGCATAATTCAGCTGAGCATCATTTAGAGTCCGACTAGCATAATAAATAGACCTAAATACCTAGTCAATTCGCTGTCCCAAAACTGCCCCCACTGAATAGTCACTGGCATCACACATAAACTCAAAAGGCAATTCCCAATTCGGAGCTATCACAATTGGAGCAGAAATAAGCTTTTCTTTCAAGAAATTGAAAGCCCTCAAACATTCATCATTAAAATCAAAGACAACTCCATTCATAAGCAGATTTGAGAGAGGCTTGGACATTTTAGAGAAATCTTTTATGAATCTTCGATAGAACCTAGCGTGACCAAGAAAACTTCTAACACCTTTGACTGAAACTGGTGGAGGCAGCTTTTCAATGGTAGAAATTTTTGCTCTATCTACCTCAATTCCCTCACTCGAAATTTTATGGCCAAGAACAATCCCCTCTTTCACCATAAAATGGCATTTCTCCCAATTCAGCACCAAATTTGCCTTCTCACAACGATTCAGCACGTTCTCCAAGTTACCCAAACAGAGGTCAAATGATGAACCAAAAACAGAGAAATCATCCATGAATATCTCAATACACCGTTCTACCATATCTGAAAATATGGCCATCATGCACCGTTGAAATGTTGCAGGGGCATTACATAGTCCAAATGGCATTCTCCTGAAAGCAAATGTGCCATAAGGACATGTAAAAGTTGTTTTCTCTTGATCCTCTGGTGCAATAGCGATCTGATGATACCTAGAATACCCATCCAAGAAACAGTAGTAGCTATGTCCTGCCAATCTATCAAGCATCTGATCAAGGAAAGGCAAAGGAAAATGATCCTTCCTTGTTGCCTTGTTGAGCTTGCGGTAATCTATACAAATCCGCCACCTCGTTACAGTTCTTGTTGGAATGAGTTCATTGTTCTCATTTTTCACCACTGTCATACCACCCTTTTTAGGTACCACTTGCACAGGGCTCACCCATGCGCTATCAGAAAATGGGTAGATCACTCCAACATCCAACCATTTAAGAATTTGCTCCAGTACTACTTCCTTCATGGCTGGATTGAGTCTTCTCTGGGCCTCTATGGATGGCTTGCTATTCTCCTCCAATAATATTTTATGCATTACTGTCGATGGGCTTATTCCTCTAATATCCGCCAAGGTCCACCCAATGGCCAATTTATGCTCCCTTAAAACCCTCAACAGTTTCTCCAATTCTATCTTTGACACGTCAGCCGACACAATGACAGGTAAAGTTTCATTCTCTCCCAAGTAAGCATACCGCAGGTGGTCTGGGAGAACCTTCAATTCCAGCTGTGGTGGCTGCTGAATGGATGTTAGTGGTTTATCAGGCGCATCTGCTAATTCTTGAAACTTCTTCTAGTATGGCAAGAAGGAGTTGATCCAGTTCACACAATCTCTTATCTCAGCATCATCATCATCATCGACCTCATCACCCAATAATACTGCCTCTAAGGCATCACTACTCATCCTTCTCTTCGAAACTGCCTTTTCTATCACATCCACACTAAAGCAACTGTCACTAGCCATCATATACTTCATAGACTTGAAGACATTAAAAACTACCTCATCTCCTTGAACTCTAAGCTTAAGCTCTCCTTTGTGAACATCAATAAGAGCTTGGCCTGTGGCTAGAAATGGCCTACCGAGAATAATTGGAACATATGTATCCTCCTCCATGTCCAAAACGATAAAGTCAGCTGGAAATATGAACTTATCCACCTTCACAAGAACATCTTCAATAATACCCCGTGGATGTGTCAACGATCGGTCTGCGAGCTGTAAAGTGATAGTTGTTGGTTTTGCCTCCCCCAAACCAAGTCTTTTAAACACAGATAAGGGCATCAGATTGATACTTTCCCCCAGATCACATAAGGCGTGCTTGCATTCAAACTTGCCAATGGTGCAAGGTATGGTGAAGCTCCCCGGATCTCTCAGCTTTTGGGGTAACTTCCTTTGTAAAATCGCACTGCACTCTTCAGTGAGTGCTACAGTTTCATAGTCCTCCATCCTCCTCTTCTTTGACAGAATCTCCTTCATAAATTTCACATAGCTAGGCATCTGCTCCAAGGCCTCAGCGAAAGGAATGTTTATGTGCAGCTTTTTAAACACCTCTAAAAACTTAGAAAACTGTTTATCAAGTGTAGTCTTTCTAAGCCTCTGAGGGTATGGAACTTGAACTGGCTGCTCATTAACAACTGGCGGACTTTTTTCTGAAAGCTGGGTGCCTTGAGTAACCTCTGAATCAGACTGTTCACCCATCTCTCCATTTTGAACCACTGCCTGTGGAGATCTAGACTGCTCAATTTGCTTCCCACTCCTCAGAGTAATTGCCTGAACTTGCTCCTTAGGGTTGACTTCAGTATTACTAGGCAAATTTCCCTGCGGTCTGTTATTGAGCATATTGGCCAACTGCCCAACTTGTGTTTCCAGGTTTCTGATAGAAGATCTAGTCTCTGTCATAAACTGAGTTTGAGTATTGGTGATGGTCAATAATGCAGCTTGCAGTTCATTAGGCCTTTCAGGTGGAGCTTGATTCATTGATTGTTGAGGCCTAGGCTGTTGTGATGACGAAGCTTGATGCATAGGTGGCTGAGGCATGTTATTCTGAAATTGGCCCTGAAACTGAGGTTGCTGGCCTTGATTATTCTTCCAAGAAAAATTGGGATGATTTTGCCACCCAGGATTGTAAGTATTGGAGAATGGATTATTGAGTGGCCTTTGAAAGTTTCCCACTGCTTGAACTTGAGCATGATCCATCGGAGTGTTATTATTCATACTGATAGGGCACTGATCGACAGAATGCAAACCACCACACATTTCACACCTCACTGCCATCTGAACCGCATTAGCAGATACAGTGCTCTGTTGTAACTGTTTCATCAAGGAGGCTACTTGTGCTGTTAGAGCAGTGATTGCATCCAGCTCATGCACCCCAGCCACCTTTCTGACCCCTGATGATCTTTCCTCAGACCACTGATGATTGTTTGTGGCCATGTCCTTTAGCAGCTCATAAGCACCAGTTGCACTCTTGCTCATAAACGTGCCACCCGCTGCAGCATCAATAATGGTTATGGTTGTAGGACATAAACCATTGTAAAAAATTTGTACTAGCATCCACTGTTCAATGCCATGATGAGGACATCTTCTCAAGTGTTCCTTGAACCGTTCCCAAGCTTCATACAATGACTCTCCATCATTCTGGCAAAAGTTATTGATCTCTCCCCTCAATTTAGCAGCTTTGGACGGAGGGAAGAATTTTGACAGAAACTTCAGAGCTAGATCTTGCCAGGTGACAATAGAGTTTGGTTGCAGCGTGTTCAGCCAACTTTTAGCTCTGTCCCTCAGAGAGAATGGGAAAAGCCTCAGTTTAATTGCGTCATCACTCACCCCATTGTATCTAAAAGTTCCACACAGCTCCAAAAAATTAGACAAATGGGTGTGAGGATCTTCAAAAGGTAACCCATTAAATTGAACAGAAGATTGCACCATTTGTAGAATAGCTGGCTTGATTTCAAAATTGTTAGCCTCTACAGCTGGTGGGCGTATACTATTTCGTACTCCCGTCAGAGTGGGCAGTACATAATCTCTCAGGCTCCTCTCAGCATTGTTCTGAGCCTGACCCCCTTGTACAATTCCAGGAATTAAAGCATTCCTGCCATCCCCTTCATTCTATGCCATCTTCACAGATTTCTGGGCCTCCCTCTTGTTCTTTCTGTTTTTCTTGCAAGACTTTTCAATCTCAGGATTCAAAGGAACAAGATTGTCTGCTCCTCTTCTGCTACGCATATAACACAATTCACCTGAGATAGATAAATTAAGAAACTAAACAGATTAGAACAAGAGAAATTAAAATCAAATTAGAATAAAAATTAATTAGACTGATATTGATAATTATTTTCAGTCCCCGGCAACGGCGCCAAAAACTTGTTACGATATTTTTTTGCTATGCAAGTGCACACAGTCGCAATTTGTAATAAAGTGGTAAAAACCAAGTATCGTCCTCAAGGATTGATTTATCAATTACCAGTCAATCAATTCCTCTTTCTATTTGATCAATTAAAATTTGTTGATTTTTGTAAATACAGCAAGAGAAACTATAAAGTGCAGAAACAATAATTGAAAATTAAATGGAATAACAACTAATAGTAAACCTTTGATTTAACCATTGAAGAAACAATTAGGATATTTAATCTCATCAGTTATCCTCCCTATTATTCCCTAATGCAAAGTATGAGTTCTTCTTCTTTTTACCTAATTCAATTAACAAGTTGATACAGCAGCCTATAATCATACTATGAATTATAAACTCAACCTAGGTGAAAATTGCCTATATTTCTATGGTAAATTGAACCACAAAGGTAGCATTAATCTTGACAACTTAATAAACAGTTACACAATTAATTCAGATACTTTCGTTCTAAATTAGAATTATGTCCAATATAACCACAGCAGATTTAAATCTCACTTCTCAGATTTTGACTTAAAAACATATATATATGACTATAGATGGCCAATCAATAATCAATCTATAAGAACATGTTATATGGAATTGAAGAAGATTGAAGAAGAAAAGAATTGAAATTGCATTAGTTCATAATAGGGATTCAAGTGATTCAATTAAACATCCTAAACAGAGAATTAGTTCATAATCATAATGCTACTCACAACAAAAATTAAAGATAACATCAGAAAGTAGAAGAAAAACATGCAGATAGAAATACTCCAAGCCTTCAGCCTTCAGCCTTCAAGCCAGAACTTCTCTCCCAGTCCGTACGTCCCCTTCTTTTGTGTTTTTTGCCATATTAAAACCTAGGACTCAATTTTTAAAAGAGGCGGGCCGCGGCATTACATGCACCATGCCGCGGCCCGTGTCTAAATTCCTGGGCGAAATGCTCTCTCCATGCCGCGGCATTAGTCAGCCATGTCACAGCCCGTGTCAACGAATGCTGGGTTGATGCCCATCTATGCTGCGGCCTTCTCTAGCCATGCCGCGGCCCGAGGATCTCCTTCAAAACAGTGGTTCTGTTTCACCACCTAGCCGCGGCTCTACTTTGCTCATGCCGTGGCTCTTAAGGGATTTCTCAAATTTTCAAGTTTTCATCCCAAAAATTCACTGACACTTCCAAATTATGTTGAGATCCATTCTTTCTCAAAATATGTTGAAAAACTTGGTTATTTCTTCCCTTTCTTTGACATTTTCCTCCAAGTGCTCAATTCTTCCTGATATTCACAAAGATAAACAAACAAAGCATAAACCCGCACTAAATGAAAGAAAAACGAAATAAAAGACTACTTAAAACATCACCTAAACATGACAAAAACTAGACTCAACAGTAGCCTGCCTAGAAACATCCTATGGTCGTGGCCGTGGCCACCATGAATCAGTGGTCGCGGCCTACAATAACATTTTTCTTAAAATTTTAATTTTTAAATGTAATGGGCTATAAAAGGGATTAGGGTTAACTTTGAATACAACTTTGGATTGCGAATTTTAGAGGCTAGAGCAGCAGCGGAGGAGAAAAGACATCAGCATAAACATTCTTCAATCTAGTTTTTCGTTCTTCTCAAAATTCTTTTATTTTTATGAATATGAATGTGATTATGGAGTAGTTTTCTTTATAGTTGAGGGTTATTTCAAAATCCTAGACATGAGATCTTGAATGCATTGATGAATTTTATTCCTTTTATTCCCTTATATTAAATTGCTTCTATTTTTCTATTTGAATGTTATGAATCTTGTAAAATCTTGTTTAGATGGCCACTAATTAGGGTTTTGCATTGTTCTACTATCATCTTACAATTAGGATATTGTGACAGGTATTTTTATTGTGATGAAAAATAGAACCTAGGTTAAATGAATTGCATGCTTAATGAATTTATTGCATAGATTAATATGTTTCCATAGAGTGTAATATTTTTACTATGTTAAATAGATCGCATGCTTGATGGGTTTATTGCTGGGTAAAAAGGGTTAATTAAGAGCGCTTAGCTTTAATTAATTATAATAGGGGAACTGGCATAATTGATTGCTTAAGTGTTATCTGTGGGGTTAATAGTTTAATTGGGAATAGGGAATATTATTCGTCATTGTTGATAGATTGTCGAAGGTGGAGAGTAATTCTTGGCTATTTCTTTGATATCGTCCTATCCTTAGTTATATATTCTTTTATTACCATATGTTTACTACCATCTTTCTATGGGCTATCAGGAGAGGACCCGAATAAGCATTTGACAGAGTTTCACATAGTCTGCTCTAGTATAAAACCAACGTCAGTAACTTAAGACCAGATTAATTTAAGAGCATTTCCATTTTCTTTGAAGGATGGTGCTAAGGAATGGCTCTATTACCTTCCTCCTGGAACTGTGAATACCTGGAATGAAATGAAGACAATGTTCTTGGAGCGTTACTTCCCAGTATCTAAGGTTGGTAGTATAAGGAAGGAAATCTGTGGTATTTGACAATAGACTGGGGAGTCATTATATGAGTATTGGGAGAGATTTAAGAGGCTACGTGCTAGCTGCCCCCACCACCAAATAAGTGAACAACTTCTGATCCAATACTTTTATGAAGGACTATTTCCATAGGACAGGAGCATGATTGATACAGCAAGTGGGAGAGCACTGGTGGACAAGACTCCTACTGCAACTAGGAGTTTAATTTCTAATATGGCAGCCAACTCCCAACAGTTTGGTGTTCGTCAAGAAGTTTTAGTTAAGGGAGTAAATGAGACAAACTCTAAGGTAGAGCAGCAGCTTGCGTAGTTAACTAGTATGATTCAACAAATGGCTTTAGGTCAGCGATTGAGACCTTGTGGCATATGTCCGTTGGTGGGGCATCCTATTGATGCATGTCCCACACTTCAAGAGGATAATAATGAGCATGTAAATGCAATGGGGGGTTCCCTGGGCAATCTAGGCAATGGTATGACCCTTATGCTATAACTTATAACGAAGGATGGAAGGAACATCCTAATCTTCGATATGGGAATCAACAACAAACTGTACCTACTAGACCACCAGGGTTTCCTTATCAACAAAGGCCACAACAAACCTATGCACCTCAGCCCCAACAACCTCTTATCTCACAAGCTCAATATCCATCAATGACGGATATGCTAAAAACAATAGTGGCCTCGAATATATAGACTCAAGTAATTCTTCAAAGTGCTCAAGCATCCCTGGAAAATCTAGAGAACACTATGGATTAAATAGCCACTTCATTAAGTCAAAGTGAGCCACAGTATCAAGGAAAATTACCTTCACAACCTGATCAGAATCCAACAGAAAATGCTAATGCCATCACATTAAGAGATGGCAAGACTTATGATCCACCTACTATTCCATTAAGTTCAAATGATGCAGCATTACCTCCTACCCAATCCGCCCAACAAGACAAAGATGAATTCCCAACCACAACATCCAAACCCAAACCAACTATTCCCACTTATGTCACTACTCCTCCATTTCCTAGTCGTTTGAGAAATACAAAGAAAGATGAAGCTGAACATGAAATACTAGAGACTTTTCGCAAGGTTGAGGTAAACATTCCCTTACTTGATGCCATTAAACAAGTACCTTGATATGCAAAGTTTTTAAAGGAATTATGCACCAATAAGAGGAATCTAAAAGGGAATGAAAAGGTGAGTGTGGGGGAAAATGTTTCAGCAGCACTTCAAAAGAAACTTCCTCCAAAGTGTAAGGATCCTGGCACCTTCATTATTCCTTGCACTATTGGCAATAAAAGGATTGAAAGATGTATGGTAGAATTGGGTGCTTCAATCAATGTAATGCCTTACTCTATTTACACATCTTTGAATTTGGGACCACTTGAAGAAATGGGGGTGATCATATAATTAGCGGAACGTTCAAATGCCTATCCAAGGGGAGTAGAAGAGGATTGTAGATGCACAAAAATTCCACCAAGAAAAAAACCTCTAGTCCCTACATGGAACACATGGTTAAAGGCCACTTAGTCTTGTTAGCGGGTTCGTGCCAATAGGTCTCACGAGACCACATTCTGGCCAAAAATCTCAAAGCCTCGTAGGTCTCTGCCCTTCTGGAGACTAAGTCACCCTACGCCCAAGTGCCACCATGTTGCACCTCCACGAGACCCGCGTGCTGACGTATCGGCCAGGAGGGCCTCACATGCGCTGGTGTCACAGCCAGGAGAGCCTCGGACGCTGCCAGGAGGGCCTCGCGCGTGTTGATGCCTCGCATTTGGAAGGCCTCGCGCGCACTGATGCCTTGTGCCTAGGGAGCCTCGCACTTGGAAAGGACTCGCGCTAGGAGACGGCTCGCCATGCTCCACGCAAGGAGGCGCCTCATGCCTGGAAGCGGCTCGCGCCTCACCACGCCTCACCATGCTCCTCGCCCACAAGCGTCTCACGCTAGGAGATGCCTCGCACCAAGAGGAGCCCCACACAAGCATCTCGCGCTAGAAGACACCTCGGGCCAGGAGGAGCCCCACGCAAGGAGGCACCTCGCGCCTGGAAGCATCTCGCACCTCACCACGTCTTGGCCGCACACCCAAGGCCCCGCGCCATGGGCCTCACAAGACAATGTCTCACCCTTGCCTATAAGCGCCACACACCAACAATCCAAAGGCTCCGTCTCGTGCCTCGCCCAGGCCAGCGTCTCGTGCGCCCAAGGCATCCCAGGTGGCCTCGTGCCTGGAACCTCAAAACGGTGTATCCTATGAGGACCTATGTAAACTCCAACGTTTAGAGGTAAAAGAACAAGTATAATTTGAAAAGATCATACAAGTACGGAGCTCATACGGGGTACGACCTGTAAGACCCCGTATGTCTGATCCAAATACTCATGCCAGACAAGTAGTGGGATTACTAGGAGAGGGGACATGGCCTGTATGCTTCTAACTAGATGTCAGAGTCGACACCACCACCAGCACCACTACGCCTGGTGCCACTCCTCTGACATTCGTACAAAATAATTAGTGGAGACATCCTCACGGTATCTTACCACGTACTGGAGCCACCACCACTACCCCTGAGACCACTCTCCTGACAGTGTACTTGTGTACCATCTGGTCCCCTGGACCACAATGTATCAGGGGCCATTAGAGCCCACTACAAAAGGAACCCCACTTCCACATGGAAGGGGGTTGGAAAAAACACTGTAGCTGGACACAAAAGAGAAATACAAGTTCTTTCCTCCATTTTTCTTCTGCAACTATTTTCTAAGTTTCTGTTTAGATTTTTGAAGTTCTTCATTTATAAGCACTATACTTTAATTTTTCTAACTTAACTTTATTGACGAGTTCTCACCGTCAACAGTTTGGCGCTGTCTGTGGGAAGAATAATTGCCAAGCCACTATTCTTCCATCGATTCTGATAAGAAAGAGATGCCATGATGTTCGAAATGATTGAGAGAGTCGTGAGAGGTGGAGGTCCATCTCGACGGAGATCAGCTAAAAGCCTCTATGAAGGATCCTCCTCCACTCGCAAACGTGAAGGCCCCAAAGGAGCCTGAGGTTCACGGAGATGAAAGGGAAGCCCCATCCCCGACAGTCCCACCTGAGGACGATTGTCCAAGGCCAGCAGCTACCCCAGTAAGGGATGCCAGTGAGTTCCTGCCTCCAAGGCCACCGCAGGTGCCAAACTCCGGTCGGCAGGATCAAAGCCCATCGGCGCGCAGACATGACAAGCACCCTCGAGTCCACTCCATGAGCTCGAGTTCTAGATCTCGATTCTACGAAGATGAGATACGTGAACTTCACACTAAGAACCAAAGGCTAAAAACCACCCTGGAAAACAAGCAAGAGGTGTTAAATGGCTTGTTGCAAGGGAGATCAAACGTAACACTCCCTAAGCGAAAAGAGAGGTCAAGAGGAGGCAGAAACCACTGTCCCAGTAGACGACGGAAGGACTCGACTCTCCACCAGTAACACCCCCCGGGGGGACAAGCCATTGAGGATGAGTTCGACCATGAGTCGCCAGAGGCGGTGATGATTTCGCACAAACATGAGTCGCCCTTCATCAATGAGGATACTACAAAGCAAAATCATCACCGCCTCTGGAGGACAAGCCATTGAGGATGAGTTCGACCATGAGTCACCCTTCATCAAGGAGATCCAAGCCATCCGGCTCCCAGCCAACTTCAAGGAGCCCCATATGACCCCATATGAAGGAAGCACAGATCCTAAATACCATTTGGATGCATTTAACGACCTGATGAAGTTAAGGGGGATTAGTAGCGGAGCCAGATGCCATTGCTTCGCTGTCACATTGAAAGGACCTGCCTACAAATGGCTCAAAAGACTTAGACATGGGTCCATCAAATCTTGGTAACAATTTTCCGATGAATTTCTCCAGCAACACCACGCCGTGCTGGACTACACGATGTCGGGCAGCAGCCTCGCCAATGTGAAGCAAGGAGAAAATGAGAGTCTAAAGAGCTACATTCACAGGTTCAATATGGAGGTGGCCAAAGTAGGGATTTTGACCCTTAGAGAGCTAAAAATGGCCATCACAGCCGGAGTATGCCCGGGAAGCAAGTTATGGGATAACATGCTCAAGAGGGAGGTCACAGATTTGGACGACTTCTACGAGCTAGCGTAGAAATATATTCGCGTGGAAGATGGTCACAAAATCCTCAAGACCGGAAAAGGTCAGTCGCCACCAAAATCCTCGATCCGTGAAAGCCAAAGTGGCGCAAAGAAGAAGAGGGTATATGAAGGAATGAGAGATGATCAACCCCGGAAGCATCAGCGCACTGATGAGCACAGACAGGGCCCCTACACCTTTTATACTGACCTCACCCATGCTAGAGAACATATTTTCGTCACGAATGAAAACTAGGTCATTATTCAGAAGGCCCCCGCCAATGAAAAAAGACCGGTCCAAAAGTGACCCCAGCAAATATTTCCAGTATCGCAAAGATATCGGCCACACCACCGCGGAATGCAACCATTTGACGATAGAAATCGAGGAGCTTATACGCAAGGGACATTTGCGTAGATATGTCTGCAAGGAGAACCAAAGGTCGGAAGAAGAAGCATCCTTGCCGCGGGCGCGAGAGGTGGCCCTAGAAGTACAAGGAGAGGTCAGGACCATCTTTGGAGGGCCAGGATTCGGGGGCGAATCAAGGGGCGAGATAAATATGCCAGGGAGGCCAGACAAAGTCCACCACCGTGCATCTTAAGTTTGGAGCAACGCCCTCCGAAGAGTTTTAAGGGTGAAAATGACTCAATAGCCTTCACTGAGGAAGACGCCTAGGGTGTATATTTCCCCCATAATGACCCCCTAGTGTTGACTGTCCAGCTCGCAAACATGAGGGAGCATCGGGTCTTAGTGGATAACGGAAGCTCTGTGGACATCTTATATCGCCCAACTTTGGAGAAGATGGGACTAAACATCCGGCTCCTAAAGCCTTGCAGTACCTCCTTGTATGGATTTACGGGAGATTCAATACAGCCCCTAGGGGCGATCGAGTTAGCCTTCACTATAGGAGAACAACCCAGACAAACCATCATAATGGAAAACTTTGTTGTGGTAGATTGCGCCTTAGCCTTTAATGCGGTATTAGGGAGACCTTCCCTACGAGAATTGAAGGCGATAACTTCTGTGTACCACTTAGCTATGAAATTCCCAACTCCCGGGGGAATAGCATGCATGAAAGGAGAGTAGAAGGAAGTGAGGGAATGTTATAACACATCCCTCCGCACGGCCACAAAGCCATCAGTGCCTATGGTAATGGTTGTGCATGAAGGTGCGAACTCACACGAGTTAGACCCATGAGTCGTAGAAGAACCTAGAGTCGAACCAGTTGAAGAGCTGGAAGAAGTCATGGTCATGAATGAGCCGTTGAGAAAGTTGAAGGTAGGGAAAAACCTTATGGGTGATGTGAAGGAGAAGCTAGTAGAATTCTCGAAAGCCAACCTCGACGTATTCGCCTGGAGTCACGAGGACATGGTGGGGATAGACCCAGCGGTCATGTGCCACCACCTGAACATCGACCCAAAAGCAAGGCCTGTGAGGCAGAAAAGGAGAGCGCTGGACCCAGAGAGATACGCGGCCCTAAAAGAGGAGGTTGACTAGTTAAAGGCAAATGGGTTTATCCGAGAGGCATTTTACCCACTATGGGTATCAAACCTAGTGCTAGTCCCGAAGCCCAACGGAAAGTGGAGGACTTGTGTGGACTTTACTAACCTCAATAAGGCCTACCCTAAGGACAGCTTCCCGCTTCCTAGGATAGACCAGTTAGTAGACGCCACAGCGGGGCACGAATTACTTAGCTTCATGGATGCATATTCCGGGTACAACCAAATACCCATGAACCCGGCTGATGAAGAGCACACTTCGTTCATAACAGACAAGGGGTTGTATTGCTACAAAGTGATGCCTTTTGGTTTAAAAAATGCAGGTGCTACTTATCAAAGGCTGGTGAACAAAATGTTTGCAAATCAAATAGGAAGGAATATGGAAGTATACGTGGACGATATGCTGGTAAAGACAAAGAAGAGGGGAGAACTTACCATCGATCTCATGGAAATGTTCCACACCCTTCGAAAGTTTAGAATGAAGCTAAACCTGCTCAAGTGCACCTTCGGAGTTTCGTCAAGAAAGTTCCTGGGTTTTATGGTGAATTCCCGAGGTATCGAAGCTAACCCTGAAAAATCAAGGCATTGTTGGAAATGAGCCCACCACAAAGCAAGAAGGAGGTGCAGTGCTTAACAGGGAGAGTAGCAGCCCTCAATAGGTTCATCTCCAGGTCTACAGACAAATGCCTCCCTTTCTTCAACATCCTAAAAGGGAACAAAAAGTTTTCTTGGGATGATGAATGCTAGGATGCCTTCACTAAGCTAAAGTAACACCTTGGAAAACTACCCCTTTTGGCCAAGCCAGAAAAAGGGGAGAGGTTGTATTTGTATCTAGCTGTATCAGAGCATGCTATAAGCGCCGCCTTGGTCAAAGGAGAAAAGAAGCACCAGCAGCCCATGTACTATGTGAGCAAACAGTTAATAGATGCAGAAGCACGATACCCAGAAATAGAGAAGTTAGCATATGCCTTGATAGTAGCTTCTCGAAAGTTGAGGCCCTATTTTCATGCTCATGCTATCGAGGTGCTCACAAACACCCCTCTGCGTCAAGACTTGCACAAGCCGGAGACTTCACGAAGGTTGTTAAAATGGTCGATTGAATTAAGTCAATTCGACATCACTTACACCCCAAGGACCTCAATCAACAAGCAGGTACTTGCAGACTTTATAATCAAGTTTGCACACCGACCCCATGAGGAGGGAGAAATAGAAGAGAATGAACCGGCGCATGAAGAGGAAAAGCACCCTGAAGAATGGAGCCTCCATGTAGACGGGGCATCTAACGAAGGAGGAGTCGGTGCTGGCATAGTAATGATGGGACCTAAGGGGCTCAAGATGTATTGTGCCTTGAGATTTGGATTCGAAGCTTCCAACAATGTGGCAGAATACGAGGCGTTGTTGGTCAGCCTGTGGCTAGCTAAGGAGTTAAAGGTAACCCATTTGCATATCTTTAGTGACTCACAGCTGGTGGTGTTTCAGGTGAAGGGTGAATACCAAGCTAGAGGTCCAAAAATGGTTGCATATCTTGCCAAGGTGAAGGGGTATTTGGGTCAATTCAAAAAATATACCATAGAATAGATCCCAAGGGAGCAAAACACAAACGTTGATGCACTCACGAAACTCACCTCCACACGAGACGAAGACACGCTTGAGTCCATCCCGGTCGAATACCTCCCCAAGCCAAGCATAGCAGAGGAAAGGATCAACATGGTCAATAACACTGAGGAGTCATGGTTTGCACCCATCATTAGGTAATTAAATGATAGGACCTTGCCTTTGGACAAAAAAGATGCCCATAAACTGACTTACAAAGCCTCTCAATACACCCTAGTAGATGGAGCCTTATATAAGAGAGGCTTCTCTACCCCGCTCTTGCAGTGCGTAGATAAGGGAGAGGCTTTAAAATTTTTACAAGAGATACACGAAGGGGAATGTGGAAATCATGCTGGGGGGCAGTCCACGGCAAAAAAGGCCATTCGCTAGGGGTATTATTGGCCTACCATGGAGAAGGATGTGAGTGACTTCGCGAGAAGGTGTGACAAGTGCCAGAGACATGAAAATTACCCCCGACAGTCACCAAATGAGCTGGTGAACATGACCAGTCTGTGGCCCTTCCCTGTGTGGGGAATTGACTTGATTGGAGCGTTGCCAACATGAAGAGGAGGAGTTAAATATGCGGTGGTAGCAGTCGATTATTTCACTAAGTGGGTGGAAGCAGAGCCTTTAGTCAACATAACGGCTAAGCAAGTCACCACCTTTGTCAACAAGTATATCGTCTACAGATTTGGAGTACCCTACAAGATTATCTTGCACAATAGAATGCAGATTGAAGGAGGAATATTTGAGGAATACTACAAGGAAAAAGGAATCAAGAGGAGGTTCTTCGCAGTAGTTCACCCACAAGCCAATGGACAAGCAGAGGCCATCAACAATATCCTAAAAAGGAACTTGAAAACAAAGTTGGTAAAGTTGAAAGGGGCCTGGGTCGAGGAACTCCCCAATGTACTCTGGGCCTACAGGACCACCCCTCGTTCCACCACTAGGGATACGCCTTTCGCCTTGGCCTATGGCTGCGAGGCTGTCCTTCCGATAGAAATGAAGATTAACTCCATATGCACACAAGCATATAATGACTAGGCTAATATCGCAGCATTGGTCGGGAATTTGGACCTGGTGGAAGCCAAGAGAGAAAGGGCACAACTGAGGTTAGCCACATATCAGCAATGAGCAACGAGGTACTACAACTCAAGGGTGCGAGAGAGAATTTTCAGGGTAGGAGACTTGGTACTGAGAAAATTACTCCCCAACACGTGAGACCCGGGGGCGGGGGTGCTAGGGGCGAACTGGGAAGGACCCTACCAAGTCGCTCAATGCATACCACCAAACACCTATAAATAGGCTCCCATGGATAACACCGTCATACCTTGAGCATGGAATGCGGTATACCTCAAAAAATACTACCAGTGAGACTTCTGCACCCGATGCAAAGAAGACCTATGTTTAGTGTGTTCCTTGTTATGTTAACTTAGTAGATAGGAATCAAAGAGGCTACCCGGGTAACCTCCCAATTAGATGTAACCCTTTCATATATGTCATTAGAACCCGCCTGCTATGAATGAAACTGTTCGAAACTTCACTTGTTATTTTTCTTCTCTATAGCATCCACCAAAGTGCCTGCTGGAATCAATTCCACCAAGCACTTGGGGGGTAGGACAGGAGGCAAAATATATAGCAAAATATATATCAAAAGGATCCTAAAAGGACACCTGATATCAAAAGGATTCTAAAAGGACCCCTTATATCAGGATCCTAAACGAGACCCTTATATATATATAAACCCCTTATAAGTCAAAAAGAAGACCTTGTAAGGTACCACTTGAGTTCACAAGGATTAGCTACCCTTATGAACATCAAGGAGGCCAAAAGGTCCTACAAGAAAAGCATCTAAATAGGACTAAATGCTTCCACAAGAGGAAGTTCCTCAGGGGAAGCACCCTCCGATAAGCCTAGAGTGGCCACCAAGCCGTCTAGCCAAAAAGGGTCCTAAAAGAGACCCTTGCAAAAATAGTACTATGAATAATGACGAGAAGGACATTTCTCGCAAGAAATAATAAGTGTGCACAAAACTATATAAAAGGATAACTAGAACCCAAGGGGTCAATATATCCTTATAGGAGCAATCAAGAGGCACCAAAGAAGGACCTATTGAACCCCTTCACATGGGGCCCAAAGGACCTCAAGCCTGATAAATAAAAAAGAGGACCTATCAAACCCCATTGTACGGGCTCAAAAGGACCTCGAACACAAAGGAATAAAGATGAATGATCACATATGTATATATAAAAAAATAAGAGTTTTGATAATACAACAGGACTCGGAGAAATTACAAGCAAAATAGGGCTTAAATGAGCATACAACCGCATTGGACTAAATGGCAAAAATCGTAGAATGATAATCTCAAGGCCTTCTGCCATGGGCGTTCACTCAGCCGCCCGGGCAACGGCGTGAACATTGAAGGAGGAGAAATCGAAGTTAGGATTCTACCGCCATACTCCGTAGAGGGTGCGCTCTATGGATCTATACTCAATATCTACCTTGTCTACCTCTAAGGAAGCGACCCTCCCTTGCAACGCTGTGACGGTAGCCTTGGCACCCTCAAGTTCGGTCTCTAAGCAAGTGACCCTTTCCTGCAGCATCGTGGCCTTGGCAATCGCCCTCTTCTTCTTTTTTGATGAGGAAGATGCCTTCGCCAGGGCCTTCTCTAGCTTAAGACGGGTTTCAGCAAGTTCCCTCTCAAGCCCCTGGACCTAGACCATAAGACGGTCCCTCTCAGCATTCGACGTGGAGAGGTCTTAAGCCGAGTCAGAAAATCGCTGAGCCACTGTATAGGTCTGCACAAGAAAAATAACAATAACAATGATAATCAACAAAAAAAAGAGAGAGAAAAGGGATAAGGTTGATGTAAGATGCATGAACTCACCCAAGCGGCAGAACGCGCAAGAGTCTCCCCAAGCTTCGACATGGAAAAACTCCCAAGACCACTCCAATCAGCCTCAGGAAGATCTGTGGCAACCTGGACATATTGTCGCCCATAAGAGGCCACCATGCGGCCCACCCAGGGCACCCCTTCTGAGCCAAGGGCGCTTGGCTAGGTAGGGACAGATGACCCGCTCGTCGAAGGAGGAGGGGGCACATGAAGATTGGAAAAATGAGCCTCCGATGGACCAGGAGGGGGCATAGGAAGATTGAAAAAATGAGCCCCCGATGGACCAGGATCAAGGGAAGCCTGGGGAAAAGCATCAAAGTCCTTAGAATAAGGACAGACAAAACCCCTCGGCATGGCCTGTTGATTCTGGGAGTGGGAGGCCATGTCAAGGTCTGTAGGGCCTAAAGGAGGGCACCCCCTGGGAGATAAAGATGTTCAGTGGGGTTGCCCATGTCCTAGGGACACCCCCTCTGGCACACGCTCAGCTTCACCCCCGTCCGAGCAAAGTTCAGCCAAAACAGCCTTTTTCTTCTTTGTTCCAGAAATAGTCCACAACAACCCAGGCTCCGAAACCGAGGACAGCTTGTGAAAGTTGAGTTTGGTCACGGTGAAGAAATGTACAACCATTTTATCTGTAGGGTCAGCCTCAAGAAATTTATCCACTGCATTCACCTCCGAATCAACAACTTCAGGCGTGGCGAAATGCTCTCCACAATCAACACAGTTACCGACACAAACATAAGTTCCAAAACAGCAAGTTCCAAAATAAAAGGGGGGGCTTGAAGTACTTACTAGGAGAAAAACGAAAGTGCTCACGAACATAGAGGAGACCCTTCACAAAGAAGAAGTCTTGCTTCCAAGACCCTGGACTGGATACAGAGCCCTCTATCAAGGAGACCAAAGTATTGGCTTTTTGCAGGAAATAAAAGCCCTTGGATTTAGGAGAGGGCATGAGGCTGTACATGAAATGCACCTCTTGGTCCGTAGGAGCACGCTCGAAACGCTCCATATACGCGATGAAGAGGCAACTCAAGGTCAGTCAGCTGTTGGGCGCCAGCTGGAGCGGAGCAAGGTCAAAATAATTGAGAACCGTGACAAAAAACGGGTGTAATGGGATTGTGCCATCCGCTTTCAAGATATGCTCACTCATGGCCACGTAACCCGAACTTAGGCAATCAGCCTGGCACTTGTTCGAAGGAACGTATAACGTGTATTCCAGACAAACACGGTAGTTCCCCATTATCTCCAACAGTTTATTTTTAGACACATGGGACACTAGAGTGGATGCCAACAGGGGGCCAGTGTCTTGATCATCAGCAGTCACCTGCTGTCGAGCTCTCTTCAACATATCTGTAAAACCAAAAGAAAAAGGTGAGGTGGAAACAGGGCACTTTACCCTCCATTTTTTCTTCCTAGCAAGGGTCTTCCACCGAGGCACCGGGTGTGAAAGCACTAAGCAAGGGTAAATCGAGAATAAGGGTTGAGGAGAAGACGGGACGGCCCCATGACAGTCATTAGGAGAAAACGAGGTAGGAGGCTCAGGCAGGAGATTTCCCTCCATAAACTTCAACTCCATCTGCAAATCTAAAAGGGTCACCATAAGGTTTGCTACATGGTCGTTAAGGTCAAGGGGGAAAGGTACTCCGTCTCCCCTCAAAACTGAGTCTATTTCGCTCTCTACCACCCAAATTTTACGCCTAAGTTTAGCCATATGCTCAAGATGACAAATACGGGCCTGCCTTAAGGTGTCGTATTCATGGTGAGGATTTTCCTCGGGGGACTCCAAGGCTGAAGACAAGTCAACAAACTCAACCCCCGGAGGAGCGTTGAATGGACCTTCACATGTCATGAGACCTCATCCCGAACGCAAAAAGGGTTCACGTATAAATGAGAGGATTGCTACAAAACACAAAGGAATGGGCTCAAAACCTCTAGGTACAAGCGCTCTAAATAACCCACTACGGGGTATGAATAAGGGCATGCAACTGGATTAACTCACGACAAGCTCAGGCCAAAATACCCCCTCCCAAGTGGTGCTAATTTGGACCCAATAAACATAAGGGAGAAACAAAGTATACCTCAAGCAAGTAAAATTGGGCGCTGCCATGGTCAAAAGGAGGTCAAGGGCCAAAAGCACCGTCATGGTCAAATAGAGGCAAGTGGTCGAAAGTACGCGTTTGCAAAAACAAAGGAAAAGGGTGTTTTAGTCCTCAAATGCCTGCATGGATATGGACATACAAGAAATGAACTCCAGTATAAAAAAAAAAAAAAGGAAAAGATAAAAAAAGTGAGGTTGTGGGGGATTGAACCCCTTACCTCTTGAAAGGAGCAAGGATCTAAAAACCACTAAGCTAAGAAAATGGAGTGTAAATAATGGGCTAGATGTGAAGGCTTATTTATAGGCGCCACAGGCTCATCTTGACCATCAAACCTAATGACTGATCAATGGCCAAGAAGGGAGCTTGACATTTGGATTGGGATCCACGAAGCAAGACGATAGGCTCACGATCAATCTCAAGAAATCACAAGGATCACCACTAACACCACCCATGTTTTCAAGACACCGTATTGAAAAGTCTACCAGAGCGCCTAAAGGCCTTCTCCTAGACTGGGGGCAAGTGTAGATGCACAAAAATTCCACCAAGTAAAAATCTCTAGTCCCTACACGGAACACATGGTTAAGGGTCACTTAGTTGTGTTAGCAGATTCGTGCCAATAGGTCTCACGAAACCACATTCTGGGAAAAACTCTCAAAGCCCCATAGGTCTCTTCCCTTCTGGAGACTAAGTCACCCTACGCCCAAGTGCCTCCATGTTGCACCTCCGCGAGATCCGCGTGCCCAACGGGACCATCCAGCCACATATTCAGCGAAGGAGCCTCGCGTACTAACGACTCGGCCAGGAGGGCCTCACGCGCGCTGGTGTCATAGCCAGGAGGGCCTCGCGTGCTACCAAGAGGGCCTTGCGCGCACTAATGCCTCGTACCTAGGGAGCCTCACGCCAGGAGGAGCCCCACGCAAGGAGGTGGCTCGCGCCTCACCACGCCTCGCCATGCTCCTCGCCCACAAGCGTCTCACGCCAGGAGACGCCTCGTGCCAGAAGGAGCCCCACATAAGCGTCTCGCGCCAAGAGACACCTCGCGCTAGGAGGAGCCCCACCCAAGGAGGCGCCTCGCGCCTGGAAGCGTCTCGCGCCTCACCATGCCTTGGCCGCGCACCCAAGGCCCCATGCCATGGGCCTTGCGAGATGATGTCTCACCCTCGCCTTGCCCCGCGCATCATCCGTGGGATGGGCCTCACGAGACTGTGTCTCACCCTCGCCTACAAGTGCCACACGCCAATGACCCAAGGGCTCCCTCTCGCGCATTGCCCAGGCCAGCGCCTCGTGCGCCCAAGGCATCCCAGGTGGCCTCGCACCTAGCACCTCAAGACTATGTATCCTATGAGGACCTACGGAAACTCCAATGTTTAGAGGTAAAAGAACAAGTATAATTCAAAAAGATCATTCAAGTACGGAGTTCATACGGGGTATGGCCTGTATGACCCCGTATGTCTGATCCAAATACTCATGCCAGACAAGTAATGGGAGTACTAGGAGAGGGGACATGGCCTGTATGCTTCTAACTAGATGTCAGAGTCGACACCACAACCAGCACCACTACGCCTGGTGCCACTCCTCTGACATCCTCACGGTATCTTACCACGTACTGGAGCCACCACCACTACCCCTGAGACCACTCTCCTGACAGTGTACTTGTGTACCATCTGGTCCCCTGGACCACAATGTATCAGGGGCCATTAGAGCCCACTACAAAAGGAACCCCACTTCCACATGGAAGGGGGTTGGAAAAAACACTGTAGCTGGCACAAAAGAGAAATACAAGTTCTTTCCTCCATTTTTCTTCTGCAACTATTTTCTAAGTTTCTGTTTAGATTTTTGAAGTTCTTCATTTATAAGCACTATACTTTAATTTTTCTAACTTAACTTCATTGATGAGTTCTCACCGTCAACAAGGATGTATTGGTTAAAGTAAATGAATTAGTGTTTCCGACAGACTTCTACATTCTTGCTATGGAAGATGACTCAGTTCCATGCTCTACACATTTTTTATTGGGAAGGCCATTTTTAAGCACATCTAAAACTAAGATAAATGCTCATGAGCGAACTTTGACCATGGAGTTTGATGGTGAAGTGATTCGCTTTAATATTTTTTAGGCTATGAGGTATCCAAGTGATGTTCATTCAACTTATTCAATTGATATTCTAGACTCATTGTCACAAAGAATTCTTGATTTACATGGAGAGGATGGTTTAGATATTGTTTTGAGGGAACCAATGGACTTGAAAAAAGAAAATGTCAATACTGAAGTAAAGGAGACCGTGGTTGCACTTAATAGTGGTGGAGAGGTTTCTAAAGAGGTACTGCTCTTAGAGTTGATTGTTTCTCATGAGCAACTTCAACCATCTGTTAAATCACCACCCAAGCTTGAATTAAAATCACTATCGGAGCATCTGAAATATGTTTACTTGGGTGAGAAAAAGACATTGTCGGTCATTATCATGACACAACTTACCCAAGTACAAGAGGATCGTTTGATAAGGGTACTTCAGGAATACAAAAACAGCCATAGGGTGGACCATAGCAAATATCAAGGGAATAAGCCCAACTATATGTATGCACCATATTCTCCTTGAAGAGGGGTCATAGCCTTCTAGAGAAGCTCAACGAAGGTTAAATCCACTTATGATGGAAGTAGTTAAAAAGGATATACTGAAGCTCTTAAATACGGGTGTGATTTACCCTATTTCAGATAGCAAGTGGGTGAGTCCAGTTCAAGTAGTTCTTAAGAAATCAGGCATCACTGTGGTAAAGAATGATGAGGATGAGTTAGTGCCAAAGAGAGTCCAAACAGGTTGGTGAGTTTGGATTGATTATAGAAAGTTGAACATTGCAACTCAAAAGGACTCCCTTTCTCATTCATTGATCAAATGCTTGAAAGATAAGCGGGACACGCTTATTACTTCTTTCTTATTGGTTATTCAGGTCATAATCAGATTGTTATTGCTCTTGAAGACCAATAAAAGATCACATATACATGCTCATTTGGCACATTTTCTTTTCGTAGAATGCCATTTGGATTATGCAATGCTCGCACCACTTTTCAACGATATATGGTTAGTATTTTCTCATATTACATAGAGAACATCATAGAAGTGTTTATGGATGATTTTAATTTTTATGGTGATTCTTTTGATAAGTGCCTCCACAACTTAACTCTAGTTCTTAAACAATGTGTTGACACTAATCTTGTATTGAATTGGGAGAAGTGTCACATTATGGTGCAACAAGGTATTTTTTGGGGCATGTTATTTCGGAAAAAGGGATTGGAGTGGACAAGGAAAAAATTGATCTCATTCGTTCTCTTCCACCACCATCAAGTGTGAAAGAAATAAGATCTTTTCTCGGTCATGCAGAATTCTATAGGCGGTTTATAAAGGATTTCTCAAAGATTGCTTCCCCCATATGAAATCTTCTTCAAAAGGATGTGGCATTTGAATTTAATGATAAATTTTTGTTTGCAGTAAAAAAATTGAAGGAATCCATGGCATCAACACCTATTATCCAGCCACCGAATTGGGAGCTACCATTTGAAATAATGTGTGATGCTAGTGATTATGCAGTAGGAGCGGTACTTGGGCAAAAAGCTGGTAAGGTTCCTCATGTTATATACTATGCCTCTCGGAATCTTAATGATGTTCAGTTGAATTACTCTACTACGGAGAAAGAGCTTTTAGTGGTCATCTTTGCTCTATAAAAGTTTCGATCTTACTTGATTGGAACTAAAGTTATTGTTTACACTGACAATGCAGCTCTTAAATATTTACTAGCTAAGAAAGAAGCAAAGCCCAGACTTATTTAGTGGATTTTACTCCTTCAAAAATTTGATCTTAAAATAAAAGATAAGAGAGGGTCCAAAAACTTGGTGGCTGATCATTTAAATAAACTTATTCGGGATGAAGATAACTTGCAATTAAATGGACAATTTCCCAACAAACAACTCTTAGCTCTTAAAGAAGTTATTACATGGTTTTCTGATATTGTTAATTATTTAGCCACTAAAGAGTTACCAGGAGACCTTACACAAGCTTAAAAGAATGAGATTAAGCATGATGCAAAGTTCTACATTTGGGAAGAGCCTTATTTATAGAAACATTGCGTTGGTCAAGTCATTTGAAGGTGTGTTCCCGATTATGAATTTCAATCTAACCCTGCTTTCTCACATTCTCATGCTTTTGGAGGTCATTTTGGACCAAAAAGAACAGCCTATAAAGTACATGACATCGTCTTTTATTAACCCACAATCTTTAAAGATTCATATGCATATTGTAAGGTGTGTGACCATTGTCAACGAGTTGGTAATATTACTACTAGGGATCAAATGCTCCAAACTCCTATACTTATTATAGAGATTTTTTATGTATGGGCATTGATTTTATGGGACCATTTCCATTGTCATTCAGTTTTGAGTATATTCTTTTAGCGATGGATTATGTGTCTAAGTGGGTGGAAGCAAAAGCAACTAAAGCGAATAATTCTAAAACAGTGGTTGATTTCATTAGATCTAATATCTTTGTGAGAATAGACACTCCAAAGGCAATAATTAGTGATTGAGGTACTCATTTCTACAATAAAACTATTGAAGCTTTATTTTGACGCTATCAAGTGACTCATAAAGTAACCACTGCCTACCATCCACAAGAAAATGGCCAAGCCGAGGTATCGAATAGAGAAGTCAAGTCTATTCTTGAAAAGACAGTGAATCCAAATAGGAAGGATTAAAGTGTAAGACTAGATGATGCTCTATGGGCATATCGCACGGCATACAAGACACCACTTGGTATGTCGCCGTATCAGTTGGTGTATGGAAAGTTGTGCCATTTACCGATTGAATTAGAGCATAAAGCTTGGTGGGCTGTGAAAAAATGTAACATGGAGATGGACAATGCAGGCCAACAAAGAATGTTGCAATTACAAGAGCTGGAAGAAATTCGTAATGATGCTTATGAGAGCTCTAAGATTTACAAAGAAAAGACCAAAGCCTTTCATGATCGAAATAGAATTATTCGAAAAACATTTTATGTGGGACTGGAAGTATTATTATATCACTCTTGTCTTTGACTCTTTCCGGGTAAGTTGAAATCCCTATGGGTTGGACCATTCATAGTGGTACACCATTATCCTCATGGAGTGGTAGAATTTTAAGTCCACCAATGGGAAAAATACTCAAGGTTAATGGCCAGAGATTGAAGCCTTATTATGAGTCTTTCGAGGAGGAACAAGTTACTGTGATTCACCTCTTCGATCCGAAATATATATTGATGAGGTATGAAAATGTTTTACGTCGAGCTAGCGACGTTAAACTTAGCCAAAGTTTATGTACTTTATTTTATTTTTAAGACATTTTCATTTAATTTATTTTTCCATGTAATTTTTCCTTTCTGAACTTAGTTTTAATTTTTTTTTTTTATTTTGGAACTGTGAAAATTGTGAAAAAAAAATATTTCGGGGCCAAATGGCATGTGGCCACGACCAGCCTTATTCCAAGTTGCGACCTGGAGAACAGGGAGTAGTGGTTGCGACCACCAATAACCCCAGGTCGCAGCCACTGAGGGTTTTCAGCCAACATTTTTTTTAAAACCTCGCCATTTCATTTTTTTTCCACTTCTCATAAATATATAGCCCCAAACCATTAAAAAACTCTCCAATTTTCAACAAATCTATCATTTCAAACCCATTTTCACTCCAATTTTTTCCCCAAAATCATCACAATTCCAATCATCAATCTTCATTTTCTACCATTTTTCATCTATTCTCACTAAAATCCTAATCTTCTACAACATTTCCCTTTCAAAACCTAAAGCCTCACAATTTAAAATTTGATAATTGAGGTTCTCCAAGTAGTTTCAAGGTGATTCATTGGCCCAATCAAGCTTCCAAGACTTTCTATTGTCAATTAAAAGTAAGTAGTTTCTCTTCATTATTTGATTTTTGGATTTTGAGTATTGAAGAACAAGAATTGGGGAATTTTGGATTATATGATTTTTTGGTGGATGAATTACTTATCATTTGTGATCATTGGCTTGAATTAAGTGTTTATGTTGTTGTATTTGTGCTAGTATAAATTTTGGGGAGATTGGATTACTACAACATAATTTTCAACTCTTGGATTAGCTCATGCCTACTAAGTATTTGATAAAAGTTCTAAGAGAAGTGTAATTGAGTTTTAAGGGGAATTGGTTGAATATTTTTAAAGAGGAAGCATTTACTTGCGTAGTTGATATTTAGTTGGTGTAATTAGAGGAGTTTGAATTTATATTTTTGGGGTATCTTGAATTATTCTCTTAGTGCTTGATTTTTTTTGTTAAAGAAAGCTTTTTACTGAGTTTCGAAGTGAAGAATGGCACCAAAGAGATTTAGAAAGAATACCAAAGGTGCATCCTCGTCTAGGGTTCAATTTGATGCCAACAAATTTATTTTTGAGGATGCATTTAAACGATATCAAGATGCGGCGGTAAAGCAGAAAACAATGATTGAAGAGAGGGGGTTTGATATGGAAGTTCATCATGGGTATCCATCTATTGTGGAGAATATTGAGAAAAGAAATTGGAAGAAATTTTGTTCTCAACCCGATGCTGCAGTAATCCCTATAGTAAGAGATTTTATGCCAATGGAATTTCTCAAGTCATAGCTATGGCTACAATGAGAGGGGTCAATGTGAATTTTTCAAGTGCGGCAATAAACCAATTTTATGGGCTTTCTAGCATAAAAAATGATGAGTACAGCCAAATAGTTTATAATCCTGACTTTGATGAGATCATCCAATTTCTATGCAAACCAAACACCCAATGGATCTTAACTGAAACAGGTCATCCTATTAAGTTTAAGCGAGAGGCGATGGGAGTTATTGAAAAAGCATGGCACAATTTTATCAATGCGAAGTTTTTTCCAACTAAACATGTCAGTGATGTGAATGTGGATACCGCCATACTTTTATATGCCATCATTAAGGGGAAAACAATTTATGTGGGGTGCATAATCAAGTCATCCATTCAGAACAGTTTCAAACATGTCTCTAAGGGGTTCTATCATCCCTGTCTCATTACCGCCATGTGTGCTTATGCTTGTGTGAAATGGGATCCTTCTGAGCCTTTGTTACAGCCCATGCATATACTGAATAGATCATCCATCACTCGCTTCAAGGTCACTGACACTGTAGGGGCAAGCTCATCTTCTCAAACTCAGGCTAGGCCACCGCCATCAACCAAAAATATGACCTTGGCAGACTGTATGACACTTGTGGAGGAATCTTTGAACAATACCTTGCAAGAGTTGCATGCTCACCGTACTGAATTCCAAGCACACCAACATCGCATGATTGAGTGGGCCAGCTACCAAGATGTCTGTTTTAGGATGAGTGTCATGCACCTTGGTATGGAGATGGCGAACTATCCACCTGCACCATAGTGGTTTCAGCCGTATCCACCACCTATTCCCATGATGAAAGATGACGAGAACAAGGAGGAAACTGAAGATGATCAGGCAGATATGCCTGATGAATGAGCATTTACTTCGATTGATGGAGTTTTTCTTTTTCTTTTTTCTTTTATTTTTCATTGAGGACAATGTATTGTTTATGTGTGGGGGAAGGGAACAACTAAAACTGAACTGCTTTGTTTTTATTTTTATTATGTAGCATTGTTATATGTTTTATGTCATTTTTTCATTTTTAGTTTGTTTTAGGTTGTCATAAGCATGGTTGTATTGAAAGTTGTATGTCAATGATAAAACTTCTGATTGAGATGAGACTACTCCTAGGAAATTGATGAATTATGCATGAATTGTGTGCTTAACTCTTGTGTGATTGTTACTTAAGCTTGATCTTAGATTTTTAAACATAATGTGTGTACAATTATATTTACCTTTTCACTATTGTGTGGAGATATTTATCATGTTATCATCTTATATATAGTCTCCACCACTCTAGAAACCATTGATTAATTGTTTGAGGCGAAATCCTAAGTACAAATGATTAGGAAGATGATCAAGGCATGTTCTTTGGATCTTTTGAGCCTTTCAAGCTTACCTATGAAATTGAATATCCTAGTTTCCCATTTTTTGAGCCATAATGACTAATCTTTTTATTTTACAAGCCAATATCTAAGCCTTTTGCAGCTTAAATTTTTTATCATTTTTTGACCCATTACACCATAGTTTTATATGATTGTTTAATTTGGTGGGTTGGGTTATGGATTGTAAGAAGGGTAAGTTGTATTTTGTTGGATTATGTTGTGATAGTATATGATCTACTATTTCTCCCAACGAGTTGAATTGAAAAAAAAAAATAGAGAAAAAATATGCATAGATAAATATTGAAAAAAAAAATTGCAAGAGTTTAAATGTGGGGGAAATAGTAAGATCAATGTGAAAAGAAGGAAAGGGAGAGATTATGTATTCTTGAGGTGTATGGGAAGTTTGTGGGAAGATCTTGAGAATAGAATATATATATAGGTTATGGTGTGATTTGAGCTTAAATATTCTTTTTTCATCTACCTTTAACCTTAGCCTTACATTACAAGCTTTTAAAGACCTTTTGATTCTTGATTATGTGTGTTTACATTAGTGGAGAGCAATTGGTTCATGTCTATGGAGTGGATGTTTTCATGAAAATATTATTACATATGAGACTTTAAAACATATTATGGCATGTATAAATTGATTCAAATGTTTGTGTTTTTGTAGGTTTAATTGTGCATAATCATAAATAGATCGAGTTTAAGTGGTGGCTAGACATTGAGTTGAAATTCTGAGGAATGTGGAATTCGAATTTTTCTTATAACGTATTTGGTTGATCAAACTTTGAGACAACTAACGCTTTTGACAACCCATTGCTTATGTTTTTATTTGTTTAGTTTTTAGTTTTTATTAGTTGTTTTGCTAAGGGACTAGCAAAGTCTAAGTGTGGGGGAATTTGATAAGGGTATTTTGGATACTATATTTTTTATCCTTACGCATTTAGATAATGTTCATTTCAAGTATTTTTAGGTGTTCTTAGCTTTGTTTTACAAGTCTTTGATTTTTAAGCCATAAAATGTTTTATAAGGTATTATTGAAGAGTTTGATATATTTTTGTGGTTAGGAATGGATGTGAAATGATAGGACTCGAGAAAATGAATTTTGGGACAAGTTTGAAGTGTTTTAGAAGTCCCTAAACCCAAGGTTCAAGCTTAAAGTTGAAGATTACAAAGAAAAAGCACGCGAGAAGATTTTGGGTTGTGACCGCAACCACCAACATTCACTGGTCGTGGCCTGAGAGTCAAAGAGTAGTGGTCACGGCCACCACAATCTCCTGGCCCCAGCCGCCGTGCGTAGCCTGCCTAAAAACATCTCGTGGCTGCGGCCACCAGGAACCAGTGGTCGTGGCATACGATAGCATTTTTCATAAAATTTTAATTTTTAAATGTAGTTTTTAATGAGCTATAAAAGGGATTAAGGTTAACTTTGAATACAAATTTGGATTGCGAATTTTAGAGGCTAGAGCAGCAAAGGAGGAGAAAAGACATCAGCATAAACATTCTTCAATCTAGTTTTTCTTTCTTCTCAAAACTCTTTTATTTTCATTGAATATTTATGTTTATGAATATGAATGTGGTTATGGAGTAGTTTTCTTTATAGTTGAGGGTTATTTCAAAACCCTAGACATGAGATCTTGAATGCATTGATGAATTTTATTCATTTTATTCCCTTATATTAAATTGCTTCTATTATTCTATTTGAATGTTATGAATCTTGTAAAATCTTGTTTAGATGGTCACTAATTAGGGTTTTGCATTGTTCTACTATCATCTTAGGATTGCTATTCACCTAATAGTTTAGGATTCTAAGTAGAGTGATAGATTACAATTAGGATATTGTGACAGATATTTTGATTGTGATGAAAAATAGAACCTAGGTTAAATGAATTGCATGCTTAATGAATTTGTTTCCTAGATTAACATGTTTCCATAGAGTGTAATGCTTTTACTAGGTTAAATACATCGCATGCTTAATGGGTTTATTGCTGGGTAAAAAGAGTTAATTAAGAATGCTTAGCTTTAATTAATTATAATAAAGAAACTGGGATAATTGACTGCTTAAGTGTTATCTGCGAGGTTAATAGTTTAATTGGGAATTGGACATATTATTCGTCATTGTTGATAGATTGATTTTTTCGAAGGTGGAGAGTAATTCTTGACTATTTATTTAATATCATTATATCATTAGTTACATAATCTTTTATCATTATTTTATTTTATGCTTTCATTTTTTAAAAATAAAACCCTTATCTAATTTTTTTTTTAGTAGTTATTTTGAATAATAGTTTGATCATAGTCCTCATGGGTTCGATGCTTATTTACCACTATACTGAAGTATCTGGTATAAGTGAATTAAAAAATATATGTAAATTTGATATGGCATACGACATCCATCAAAAATTGTTTAAGTGTTTTACACCACTTTGTGTAAACAACTCAGTCATTATATTTAATCAATCTCAACATTCCCTCACTTGGTAAAATATAATTCTCTCCTCTTAACTCAAACAGTATTGATGCATAAAGTAAAGTGCCTTTCAACTTAAATTTTATCTTAGTGAAAAAACCACAGAGCCTTATCAAAATCATCGGTTGCTTAAAAGCTTGAACTAAGTATATTTTCAATGATAAAACCGACGATACCTAATAGACCTCTACTTGATCATTCATTTTCCCACTTTTCTCGCTTAGCAGTAATATGGTCATGTGTTCATCCATTCATGATATTTCTAAGGAGAAACTTTGACTCCCATGAGAGGTGGCACCACCTCTAAGCTCACATATGTGAAGTTCTTACATCATCTTTTTACCTTTAGAGATGTTTGTTGCACTCAACTAAACTTCATTAAAAACCCTAGGCTTAATTCTCACTCGGTAGCAACCAACACTAACCATCGTAGGTGAGCCTCAAATTTTGTTTAATGTTGAAATTATCCACTTATCAATGACTTGTTCTTACCCATTGAACTCTTTCCCTTGATTTTCACAAGTTTGGAGCTAGGTTGCTATCATTGGTGAATATCTTATTATAGGAGTTTCAGTCTAATCCCTCTAGATGTAGAACTTACTAACTTTCTCATAAGACGTTTTATAAATGGATCTGCTAATTTCTCACTAGTCTTAACATATAAGATAGATATAATTCCATCTTGAATCAATTGTCTCATATATTTATGTCTTAGACTTATTTATCTAGACTTCCCATTTATACACACTATTATTTGCTCTAGCTAGAGTAGCTTGACTATCACAATGTATTGATATCGTCAATACTATATCCGTGGTAAAAAGGATGTCCATCATGAGATACCTAAGCCACTTAGCCTCTTTATTGATACCGCTAGAGCTATAAACTCGGGTTTCATGGATGAGTGTGATGTACAAGTTTGTTTCTTCGAACCCCAAGAAATGATATCTCCTCCAAGTGAAAACACCCAACCAGTGGTAGAGAGATTGTCTCCTACTCTCGATATCCAACTAGCATCAGAATATCCTTCAACTATCCTAGGAAAATTTTAATAGTGGAGGCTATGTTTTTGGTATACTTCAGATATCCTAGAATCCTTTCCATAGTCTTCCAATGCTTGATACTTTGGTTTCTAGTAAACCTACTATGTTTACTCACCGCAAATGCAATGTCTGCTTTAGCACAATGAGTGACATACATTAGACTCCATATTGCACTTGCATATTCAAGTTGATTCACTGTTATTCCCTCATTCCTTTCAATTTTCATGTTTAAATAGAATGGTATATTTGCCTCTTTGATTTTGAGGTGACTAAATTTGTCAAGCACTTTCTCGACGTAATGGGTTTGACTTAAAACATAACTTCCACTATTTCTTCTAAATTTGATACCTAAAATGGTATCTATCTCTCCCAGGTCTTTCATCTTGAAGTTAGAAGATAAAAACATCTTTGTTTTTACTATCCCTTTCATGTCCTTACTCAAAATTAACATGTCTTCTACATAAAGACACACTAGTATGACGTAGTTATCATAAGTCTCAGCGTATAAGCATTTGTCCATATTGTTGTGTCTAAACCCATCTGAAACAATGATGTTATCAAATTTCGCATGTCATTGTTTTGGAGCTTGCTTCAAACCATATAATGATTTGACAAGTTTATACATTTTATGTTCGTTTCTTTGGATAACAAAATATTCTGGTTGTTCCATATAGACCTCTTCTTCGAGATCTCCATTTAGGAATATTGTTTCAATATCTAATTAGTGAACATAAAGGTTATATATAGATGATAAGGCAAATAACAATCTAATAAAAGTTGTCCTTGCTACCAGTGCATATGTGTCAAAGTAATCTATTCCCTCATTTTGCATGAATCATTTGGCTACTAATCTAGCCTTAAAAGTTTGAATGGTGCCATTAATATGGTATTTTCTTCTAAATACTCATTTGCATCCAATTGGTTTGGACTATTGTGGAATATCAACCAATGCTCAAGTGTGGTTAGACATAATTGAATCAATTTCATCATTTATTGCCTCTTTCCAAAAAGTAGAGTCTCTTGAAAACATAGTTTCTTTTAAAGTTTTGGGATCATCTTCTATTTGAAGTACTATTTGAAATATCCAAGTAACTTCTTTGTGATTTCTTTCTACTAAGATAGTGTCTCCACTTGAGAACACTTTTCATTTTATCTCAAATCCTTAAGCCTTTGGCTTCTTCTAGGAAATAAAGGTTGTTCATGGGCAATGTTTTTGTAAGGCGTTCTTAGGCAATGGAAGATGATGGGACTGGAGTTGTGGGTGTATGTTCATGATTGGCGGGTGTTTCTTGAACATGGTTGTGTCCCAAATTCATTTGTGGAGTATCAAATCCCAAACCAAAGAGTTGTTAGACCAAAATAACAACGGTATCTTGAAGATTGTCAACTGAATCTTCAATGGGTTCGAGGCAATTTTTCGTGCTAGTTTGATGATGTTCTATTACGCGCACAACATCTAAAATGCAACATCATCAAGGGAAGAAGCAGACTTGGGTTCGGTGGAATGAGAATTTTCCTTGTTGGAAGCCATGGTCGACGGGAGGAAAGGAATGGCTTTGATGCCACTTGATGCAAAGGATAAATGAGAGAGAGAGATATGAAAGAAGAGAAGAAAGAAGAGAAAAAGTTTTCTAACTTTGCTGAAATACGATTAATGTTATTCCAAAATGAATCCTCTAGGGATTTAAATCTACAATAGTCTAGCTAGGCTATCTAACTAAATTAAGCTAAATAATTACATAAGTCTTAATAAAATAGGAAATTAAAACAGAGTAACACAATAACACATTAAAATAAAGAATTATAGAAAAACAAAATAATACTTTAGGGCTGAATGCATCAATTTGCTATGTTTTCTAGATTCGTGTTTTCTAGCTTCTTGGTCTTTAAGAAATTGAGTGTATTTAATATGAAGAATTTTATATGTTTATTCTCGACATTAAATGGAGTTTATGTGGAGATAAAATAATATTGTATAATAGAAAATTGTGCTCTTCATTATATATATTCATTAATACTTTTTTATTTATCTTGGTATATTTATTTGATTGATTGCATATAGTGATAAAACAATCTTTAATGCAAGATATGTACTGATTTGAAAAGGATTTGTATCACTACTACAAAGAGTCGTTTAGTGCTATCCATGGATGACATGAAAGGCTTTTTACGGACATGATAGTGAGTGTTGTGAAAAGTGCCTACTTTGAGGGACTCAAAGAGAGGCACATGAAAAGTTTTTTTTTTATTCTAGATTTTATAAAATATTTTTTTATATTTTAATTAATTTTATTATACATTTAATTAATTTATTTAAATTTATTATTATTTCAATTCTTATTTAATTATTTAATTAATAAATTTTAAATTTAAATTGTTAAACTTATTTTTATTATAAAATAATAATTTATATTTAAAATTAATTATTTTATTTTATTAATTGTGTGGAAATGTATGAGTGGAATCACTTTATAGAAGGGAAGAAAGAGAAAGTTTGTTTGTAAATGATGTGGGACAAGTGAAATTAGAATTTTGTAGAGATTTTGTAACGCCCTACCTCCTTAGAGTCGTTACTAAGTGAGTTTAAAACGTGCAATTAACTCGCTGTTGACCCTGATTTTGGTCAACGACACGGAGTCTAGGAAATGACAAGAAAATTATATAGAGCTTGAAAATAATCTAATGGAAAGATAAAGAACACAGGGATTTATAGTGGTTCGGCCCCAGTAATTGGTAATGACCTACGTCCACTTGATACTATTATTAATATTGAACTCTCAAAATGTGATCAAAGAACGAGTGTTCCTGAGTTTCACGGACCTTAGAAGAAGAAAACAATACAATGATGGATAATAGTAATGTAATTCTCTAAGCAAAAAGATCCATCCCATTCCTTGAGCTATATCTTGTGTATTTATAGGCTCAGGAAGGGTTACATGAATTAGGAAATAATATCTATCCTTAATGATCGGATCTGCCAGTCATAATGTAGAGATATTCTCGGATATCATCACAACGGTACAGATTTTTACATAAATGAATGAATATACGACTAGGCTGGTCGTACATAAAACTTGATCTCGTCGTACAGAAATAATGTTGGTCGATAGGCGAGCCGTATCTCTGCTACGTGTCCGCCACGTGTCAAAAATCCTTGCCACATCATCAGCAAAATATTTATGGATAAACATTTTCCCCCCAAGTTTACTTATTGCGACCAGCAATAAGTAAACTTAGGAAAATAACTTTTCATATGCCCCACGAAATCTTGTCAGAACCCTCGTGCGTTTTTTAAAACAGTGACCTAATCACGTCTAATCAAGCCTTTTCAGTTTTCAAGAAACCATTCCGACGGCTGTTACACTCCCCCATGCCTTGAAAAAGGTAACTCATGATTAGCCCTTTTTGGCACACATCAGCTCTATAAATAATCCCCACAATCTTCTTTTAACTCTTTACACGCCATCTTTTGCCAAGAACTCCCAAGAAAAATATCTCAGAGCCACGAACTTTAAGGTTTTCAGACGCTTTGCTGAGGATCTCTCACCTGAAAACTTAAAGTTCCTCCTTCTCAGAATCTCCAATCTTCACTCAGGTAAACTTTCTTCGATGTTTAACCCTTTGAGATGCCATGCATGATGCTTCTGTGCTTTGAGACTTTTCGTGTTCTTGGGTATAAATTTGTGAAGATTTTGTATATATCGTTTGATGCTTGATTGGGTAGTGTACTTTTGCTCTATATAAGTTAGGAATTAGTTTGATAGTCAGGATCATGGATTTAGGACGTAAAATCGAAGTAAAAATTCGATTTTTAGGCTAGGTGAAAAACTGGGTTTTTCCCGCCCCTTTGGAGTTGAAAAAGCTTTTTTCAGAAAAAACTTTTTACTTTCACTTTTTGATCCGCTTTTCAAACTGCTCGTATAAAACTTAGTGTTTCGGTTAGAATGCTGCTGGTCGATAGACGCGAGCAACATTATTCCAACTTTCAACATAAGTTCCAAGGTTGTGCGTCTTATCTCCCCCTTTGTCTATTTGCAGTTTATATGCAAGACATGTGGGAAGGAGAAAGACCCATCGAAGAACAACCCTCGACATTGATACCCGATATTCCTTTTTCTCATATTAATCCAAACACTTCCCCAATTTTGACCCGAAACATGGCTCGCACCAAAACTAAGGCCCAGAAAAGAAAAACCTCCAACACTTCTCATCAGCCTGCTGCTGATGCTCCCTCGACCAGTGGTCGAGCCGAAAATGCCCCCGATCCAACTATCCAAAGACATGCCCGCCCTCGACATGTTATTCAACCGGATGTCGAGTGGCATGTAGTCTTTGAGAGTAGGGTGACGGTCAGAATGATCGCCAACTACTTAAGAAAATACAATCTGACAGGGGTGACCCTAGTCAAGCCCAACCCAGACCAAAGGGCTAATCTTCCTGGAGGCACCTACAGCGCCTGGTCGCGGTTTCATGTTGAGGCAGGGGCCACCTTGCCTCTTCATCCATTCTTTCCGGGGGTGGCCAACTATTTTGGAGTTGCCCCCTTCCAAATTACCCCAAACGAATATAGGATGCTCGCTGCACTCTATATCCTGTACAGCCAAAAAAAAATGGCCTATGCCGTCGCCACATGAGGTCAACTATTTGTTCGACCTCAAATCTAACCCCAACCATGAAGGCACGGGGTTCTTCCACCTTTGCCATCAGGAAAATGGACGCACTTTCCTGACTGACACGACCCACATCTCCAACGTGGGGAGGTGCTACTAAGATTACTTCCTTACGCCTGATCTGGTTGCGAACAACCTGGCTTTTGCACGAGGAGGTAAAAATTTCGCATTGCTGGCTGGCTTCTTCACTTAGTGTTTTCCTCCATAATGTCTTATACTTTTAATGTCTTTCAGGCCCGTGGCTGCGACCAAACCCAACTCCGGCAATGGAGTCAAGATTGCCACTCTTAGCCAGCATGTCAGATGCTGAGAAGAGTGTCAAGAATCTAGTTACAGAGGCTAACCTTAGGTTGGCTGGCATCTAGACCCCTCAATCAAATACGAGGGGGCCTTCGGCAGGGAGTGCTCGCGTCGAAGAGGAACTCGAGCAGCAACCCTAAGCGTCTCCTCCACGGAGGAGACCAACTGGGGCATGATCAAGGAACCTGCTAGCACTCCTTGAGCAGAGAGGCCCTCGGCCCCCAAAGGAAAAGGAAAGTAGAAGGCCACCGAGCCTGCCGAACTGTCTAACGACTCGTCAGATGACAACGGTATAGTAATTTCGCTTTTAAATAATTTGCCAATTCTCTGTCATCTGTTCGACGGGGACAACAATTTTAAATATGCTCCACACTTAGGGCCAGACTTCTTCGTATCAAAGAATGAGTGTAAGACTAGTAGAGTATGTAGTGTAGCGACCAGTAATAATAGCTCAGGTATTGGACTTTGCAATCCTTTTTTGTTTCTTTTTCTGATGTAATGTGTTTGGCTATTCATGCTATCTCATGATTTGAATTTGTTCTTGCTTTTCAGGTATGGACTCCACCAATGTATTCGACCTTTACAACACCCCAGAGGCTATTGCTGCCCCTCAGAGCAAAAAGAAAGCCAGCAAGAGACATGCTGGGGAGAGCAGCAAAGAGCCTCAGCCGAAGAAGGTTCGGAATGCAGGCCCTTCGGAGGCCAGGCCCTCGGCCACCGCGACTCCGCCTTCCCCCCGCGAGCAGTAGACTCCATCTGCTGCGGCCAGATCGACTCCTTCTCCTGCTGCCCCATCTGACCAAACCCAGCAGGAAGCTCCTGCCTCAACCGGGAATCTGATGGTTGGCCGCTCCTTTAAACTGATCAAGGAGAGGCTTACCAAAATCGCCAAGCACGACCGCTGCCGGGCGGCAATGGCGGCTACAGAGACGATGGGCATCGACCCAATTCTGAACCGAGCCCTGAATGAGTTCACCAGTGTAAGTTGTCTCCTTTATGACATTAGGCTTTTGGTAATTTACTGTTTGTCTAATTTTTGTTCTGAATGCAGGCCATGTTGACTCTTACTGCTGGTCACATCTACCTGGGTGCCATCACTGAGGAGGCTAGGACCTCGGATCAACGGCACGAGGACGAACTCAAAGCCGTCGAGGCCAGACATGCTGATCAGTTGGCGGTGGTGACTGCGGAAAAGGCCCAGATGGCCAAGGAGTTGGAGGAGAAGCTAAAGTCTCTGGAAAAAACCTGCGAGCTGAGGGACTAATATAAGGAGTCCAACCGCTCTAATTATAAGGTGGCTAAGCAGCTCGAGCTGGACTTGATCGCGAGCAGGCTAGAAACTAAAGACATGGAGGACCGAGTTAAGGACTTGGAGAAGACCAATGTTGCCAACTTAGAGAGGTACAAAACTGCTACCCTGAGGTCTATGACTTCTGGAAGCACAATCAGGGTGCCAATTTTGATTATCTTCCTGAGAACGCAAGGGAAGCTGAGCTGGCTCGTTGCACGGCTCAACTGGCTGAAGAAGAGGGATCGAGGGTCCCTGCTTCCCCCGAAATATTGCTAGCCGCCAGGATGGAGGGTGCAGATAATGAAACCGTCGACCAAAACCCTCCCTAGGATCCTCCAGCTCCTTAGTTTTTTCCTTTTATATTTCTCTTTTTTTTTTTTTAAATTACACGACCTACGGATCGTGATGTAAAGACAATATAATTTTTTGGTTTGCTGCACGGGCAGCTTTTACTTTTATTTTAAACAATTACATCCAAGCAGTCACTACTTGCAGTGTAAAAGGATCTCTTTGATATTACAATATATTTGCATATTATTATAACATCTAATTGTTCACATGACCAAACTTAGCATAGCACTTTGGTTTGATTTAACAAAATATTAAATTTTTGAAAAATACTCTAAGTTCCGTAGTATGCTTTCCCTTATTTTGCTCATGTGTTTACATACCTTTTAAAGATATGTTTTGCTTACTTGTACCTTGTATGCCCCCCAAGTGATCGAGGAGCTTTAGGTCCTTGGTCACTTTCCTTGACTAGAACCTGCCCGAACGTTACTGCTCGTAGCAATGTGATTAGAATTATAATACAGCAAAACAACATACGTAATGAGCAAATACTTGTAATAAATACAATAGTTGGCAAGAAATGACTGGCTGAGCACAGTCCCTTTTATTCTCATAGTAAATGGACTAAACATGTCTTTACGAGTGATCAATAAGATCTTACACAAAAACTTGTAAAAAGTAAAATTTATATAAGCCAATTCTTTAAGAAGAATTATTCATTGATAATACTTGCGCAGATGTTCTCCATTCCAATATCGAGGAACGAGATCTCCGTTTAAGCGGTCAAGGTTATAAGTGCCTGGGTGAAGGACTTCATCAATCTGGTAAGGCCCTTCCCAATTTGGCCCGAGTACTCCAGCAACTTGGTCGCGGGTGTTAAGAAAAACTCTTCGGAGCACAAGGTCTCCAACATTGAACTTTCTTTCTCGAACTTTGGAGTTGAAATACCGGGTGACCTGCTGGTATGCAGCTACTCGGAGCTGGGCTTGTTCTCGTCTTTCATCAATCAAGTCCAAGGATTCCATGAGGACCTGGCTGTTAGAATCCTGGTCGTCTGTTAATCTGCGGTGAGAGGGCGGATCCAACTCAACAGGCAACATGGCTTCATATCCGTATGCCAAGGAAAACGGGGTATGACCAGTTGCTGTTCGGTGGGAAGTTCTATACGACCAGAGGACTTCTTCAACAGGCGAATGGCCATGCTCCCTTAGCTTCTTCAAGTCTTTTCTTCAGTGTATCCTTCAGCGTTTTGTTAACTGCCTCGATTATCCATTCGCCTGGGGATGAGAAACTGAAGAAAAGCTTTTAATAATGTCATGGCGTTTGCAGAAGTCTGTGAATAGATCACTGTCGAACTGGGTGCCATTATCTGAGACTATCTTTTTTGGCAATCCATAGCAACAGATGATTTTTTTGACCACGAAGTCAAGCACTTTCTTCGTTGTTATGGTCGCGAGTGGCTCAGCCTCGGCCCATTTGGTGAAGTAGTCGACGGCAACCACTGCGTACTTTACACCACCTTTCCCTGTAGGCAAAGATCTGATTAGATCTATTCCCCAAACCGCAAAGGGCCATGGACTTTGCATCTGCTTTTAACTCATTGGGAGCTGCTCGCGGGATCTTAGAAAGCCTTTGACACTTGTCACATTTTCGCACGAACTCCATGGAGTCTTCATTCATTGTTGGCCAGAAATATCCTTGCCTTAGGATCTTTTTCGACAGGCTTTGCCCCTCAGCGTGGTCCTCGCAAAAACCTTCGTGTACCTCCTTCAACAACTCTTTGGATTTTTCCTTTGTAATACACCTGAGAAGTGGCAGTGAGTATCCCTTTCGGTACAGAATTCCATCGACCAGGATATACCTAGCAGCCTGTCGCTGAAGGGTCCTAGCTTTGTTTCTGTCTGCTGGTAGCATGTCGCTTGATAGATACTCTACATATGGCGCCATCCATGTATCCGCCATCTGGATGACTAAAGTGGTTTCTGTTGTTTGGATGCTGGGTGTGGGCAGACGCTCGACTGGCACTATGTTCAGAGTATCAGCATCTTTTGCACTTGCTAACTTTGCCAAAGCATCTGCATTGGAATTCTGATCACGAGGCACTTGCTGTAGAGTGTATCAGCTGAATTGGGCCAAAAGATCCTTTGCTTTGGTCAGATAGGCGACCATTTTTAATCCTCGCACTTGATACTCTCCCAAGATTTGATTCACGACTAGTTGAGAATCACTATAAATGTAAAGCGCTTTTATGTTCATATCCTTGGCTAACCACAGTCCAGCAAGCAATGCTTCATATTCAGCCTCATTGTTAGAGGTAGTGAAGTCAAACCTTATTGCACAGTGAAATCGATGCCCTTCCGGCGTTATCAATATCATTCCTGCTCCTGCGTGGGATTCGTTAGATGATCCGTCGATGAACAACTTCCACGAGGGTGCTTGGGTTTGACATTCAGGCTCACTAGGCTCCTCGATCTGCTCGCTACCTACGGGCTCTGTGAACTCGGCGATGAAGTCAGCTAAGGCTTGTCCCTTTATCGCTGCTCGTGGTAGGTAAGATATGTTGAACTGCCCGAGCTTGACTTCCCACTTCAGTAATCTTCCGGCAGCCTCTGTCTTTTGTAGAACTTGCTGAAGAGGCTGGTCGGTCAATACCGTAATTGTATGGGCTTGGAAGTAAGGCCGCAGCTTCCTAGAGGCCAATACTAAGCAGTAGCCTTTTGCTTATGTATTAGACAGCCTTCTGCACACCTTCTTCTTCTCTCACCAGAATTGTACTAGCAGCGTAATATGTGATTACTAGGTAGACGAACAAAGTCTCTTTATCTAATGGCTTCGACAGGATGGGCGGCTGCGCCATATGCGCTTTCAATGCTTGAAAGGCCTGTTCGTACTCATCTGTCCATTCAAATTTCTTGCTGCCTTTGAGTAGATTGAAAAATGGGACACACTTGTCCGTTGATTTTGAAATAAATCTACTAAGGGCAATAATTCTCCCAGTCAGACTTTGGACATCCTTAATCTTTATTGGCGACTTCATCTCGATCAGGGCTTTTATCTTCTCGAGATTAGCTTTAATTCCTCTTAAGTTAACTATGAATCCTAAGAACTTCCCTGATCCAACTTCGAAGGAACATTTAAGGGGATTCAGCTTCATCCTGTATTTATTAAGGACATTGAAGCATTCCTGGAAATCCCTTACATGTCCTTCTGCCTTCTTTGACTTAACCAGCATGTCATCAACGTAAACCTCCATGTTTGCCCCGATCAGCTCCTTAAACATGTGATTGACGAGTCTCTGGTAAGTCGCACCAGCGTTTTTCAAACCAAAGGGCATTACCTTGTAACAGTAGAGCCTTGTATCAGTTTGAAAGCTAGTGTGATCCTCATGAGGGGGATGCATACTAATTTGGTTATACCCAGAGTATGCATCCATAAATGAGAGGATCTTGTGTCCTACAGTGGCATCAACCAACTGGTTGATCCTCGGGAGTGGGAAACAGTCTTTAGGGCAGGCTTTATTGAGGTCTGTAAAATCCACGTACGTACGCCACTTGCCATTCGGCTTAGGCACGACTACGAGATTGGAGACCCGCGATGGATAAAACGCCACCCTAATGAACCCATTCTCATTCAGCTTCTCGACTTCTTCCTTCAAAGCTTTCGATCGGTCCTTGTCGAGCAGCCTTCTTTTCTGCTGCACAGGTGGGAAGTTTTTGTCAATGTTCAGGACATGGCTAATGATTGCAGGATCTATCCCAACCATGTCTTTATGCGACCAGTCAAAGACATCCTGGTTCCTTTTTAAGAACTCCACCAGTGCTTGTTTTGTCGTTGTCTCTAAGTTTTTACCGACTTTCACAACTCTGGTCGGATTCCCCTCATCGAGTTGGACTTCTTCAAGGTCCTCGATGGGGCCTACTTCTTTTTCGAAATCCCCAAAGCGATGATCTAAGTCTTTATCCTCACTTTGGGAAACGCCCTATTTGGTGAGATTATCACCTGAGCGGGCTTGAACATCAGATGCCATTTGTAACTCTTTTCCGGCGGCATCCCTCGATACACCCTTTTTTTCCTTAGTGATCGAGGCATTGTAGCATTCTCTTGCTTCTCGCTGGTTTCCCAGTACGCATCCTACTCTTGTGTCTATTGGGAATTTCATGGCGAGGTGCCATACAGAAGTGACAGCTCGAAGGTCAACCAGAATAGGTCTCCCTATTACGGCATTATACGCCGAAGGACAATCAACCACTATAAAAGTGGTGAGTAATGTCCTGTTAGCAAGTGCGGTACCTGCTGTGACTAGGAGTCTAATTGACCTTACTGGGGCGAGCCCTTCTCCGAAAAAACCATAAATGGAATGGTTGCATGGCTTTAGGTCCTTGATGGAAAGTTTCATCCTTTATAGCGAGGACTTATATAGGATGTTGACCAAACTTCTTGTATCGACCAACACCCTTTTCACCATCATATTTGTGATTTGAACATCCACGACCAGCGAATCGGAGTGTGGGAATCGCACATGCTGGGCGTCGTCGTCATAGAAGGTGATCGGTTCCTCCTCTGTTCAAGCCTTTTTGGGTGCATGATCCTCAACACTCATCATCTCGATGTCCTAGTCGTGGCATAGGGTTCGAGCATATCGTTCCCTCGCTTTTCCACTATCTCCCACCAGATGTGGGCCTCCGCAGATGGTGAGTAGGGTACCTACCACGGGAGCTGGCTGTAAAGGTGGCGAGCGCTAGCGTGCAGGCGCCGACTCGTTGCCACCTGAGCGTCTCTCTGAGAACCTCCCGCGGCTCGTACATATCTTCTTAAGTGTCCCTGTCTTATCAGGAACTCAATCTCGTCCTTCAGTTGGTTACACCCATTGGTTTCGTGCCCGTAGTTGTTATGATAACGACAGAACTTTGTCGAATCTCTCTTGGAGATATCCTTTCTTATAGGCGCGGGTCGTTTGTAGGGCACGCGAGCTGGTCGCTTGGAACACCTCAGCTCGGCTCTCGACAAGGGCGATGTAATTGGTGAATTTCGGTTCATACCAATTATTTTTGGGGCGTTTACTCTCGGAGGTCGAGGGTTCGCCATTCGCCCGCTTTCCACCATTTTTACCGTTGCCATTCCCGTTGCCTTTTCCGTTGCCATTGGGCTTAGACCCGTTGGCGGCTTTTGTGGGATCTTCCTGGGCCCCTTGTCCTTTGCTAGCAACTTGCTTTCGTTGGCAATCGCGTCCTCGAGCTTGATGTAACGATCAGCTCGATCTAAAAACTCTTGGGTAGTATTAACCCCGTGCTTCCTGAGGCTACTCCAGAGAGGAGAATGGTGTCGAACCCCAGCGGTTAGGGCCCTCATCTTGCCTTCATCACCCACAATCTTGGATCCTACTGCGGCTCGCATGAAGCGCTGAACATATTCGTTCAAAGGCTCTCCTTCTTTCTGGCGTATCTCGACCAGTTGGTTTGCCTCAGTGGGGTGCACACGACCCGCATAGAACTGTTCGTAAAACTCCTTCACGAACATTTCCCATGATATTATACTTGCAGGAGGGAACTTAAAGAAATACTCCTGAGCGGCATCAGAAAGGGTCACTAGGAAGATCCTGCAGCGAGCGTCTTCAGAGACTTTCTGAATGTCCATTTGTATCTCAAATTTGTTTACATGAGATATCGGGTCTCCGTACCCGTCAGAGTTTGGCAGAGTTGGCATCTTGAACTTACTGGGGGTTTCTGCCACATCAATTCTTTGTATGAAAGGAGTGCCTCTCCTCCGATCGTACTCGATATGCGATGTCCGCCCCCCGGCCAGCTGCTGTACAGCCTGGTTCAGGGCATCGATTTGAGCTTGAACGGCTTCAGGAATTGCTGGGGCCTCTGGTGCCGGGGGAATGTACTCATCGTGCCTTTCTCGACGGTCGTTGAGTAGATCCCTCAAGTCGTCGTCTCTCCGCTACTGCTCGCTGGCTCCGAGCCGGCTAAAGACGTTGTTTTGTCTGGGCTACCCCCCAGCATTACGTCCTACTTGTTGGTCTTCTCTAGGTGGTGGGCTTCTGCCTCCACCTCTCTCCTCATTTCTCCGACCAGCATTCCCTTTGCCTGAGTCGGCCTCATTGTAGATGTGGCCATCTCTGAACCTTGACTAGCTATGGTGGGACCGACTGTTTCCTTTATTGCCTCCTTGGGCTGGAACTTCCCGAGTGTTAGGGGGAGGCCTGTGCTGGTCGGTGGGTCCTCGTGCATTGTCATGCCATGGAGGGCCCCTAACCGCAGAGCCTGTCTCTGAATTCCTCCTGTTGGCAGAAGGACGTTGCCCCCTGCTCGGTGGGTGTGGCTCTTCACCCCCTGGGCGTCTAGGGCTTCGGGGCTGTTGCCCGGCCCTATTCTGCCTGGGACGTGTGGGATTGCCTCGACCAGCTTGGGATGGAGGTTGCGTCTCAGGGTCCCTAGGTGGGACATCATCCTGAGGCATTGGTGGCTGCTCCGGCCTTTGAGGGCTTGTCGGCAGGAGCGAAGGGCTAGGATTGGTACCTCTTTGAGGTGGTCCACTCCGGGGGTGATCAGGCTGCGAGGCAGGTGCAGCCTGATTCCTAGCCAATTAGAGGGCTGATTCAAGGGCTGACATGGCATCCCTCTGACGACGGTCCATCTCCGCCTGTCTCTCACTCAGATCTTGGGGCTGGCGCTCTATCTCTCTCTGCTGTGATGCCATTATCTCAGCAACACTCTCTAGACTGGCCCTCAAAGCGGCCAATTCATCTTGCAACACCCCCAGTGTTGTCTTCAGGGCCTCAGAATCTACTTCCTCCTCATCAAACTCCAAATGAGGTTCGTCTTCAGCCATGTTTGGTGGAGGAGGCTGGGATGGAGCAACAACAGCCTGTCTAATTTTCTTGGTAGTCTTTGCCATTAATTTTTCTCGGATTCAAGTCTCTCAATGAAAGCACCAGAATGTTGACCCTAATTTTGGTCAACGACACGGAGTCTAGGAAATGACAAGAAAATTATATAGAGCTTGAAAATAATCTAATGGAAAGATAAAGAACACATGGATTTATAGTGGTTCGGCCCCAGTAATTGGTAATGACCTACGTCCACTTGATACTATTATTAATATTGAACTCCCAAGGTGTGATCAAAGAACGAGGGTTCTTGAGTTTCACGGACCTTAGAAGAAGAAAACAATACAATGATGGATAATAGTAATGTAATTCTCTAAGCAAAAAGATCCATCCCCTTCCTTGAGCTATATCTTGTGTATTTATAGGCTCAGGAAGGGTTACATGAATTAGGAAATAATATCTATCCTTAATGATCGGATCTGCCAGTCATAATGAAGAGATATTCTCGGATATCATCACAACTATACAGATTTTTACATAAATGAACGAATATACGACCAGGCTGGTCGTACGTAAAACTTGATCTCATCGTACAGAATAATGCTAGTCGATAGGCGAGCTGTATCTCTGCTACGTGTCTGTCACGTGTCAAAATTCCTTGCCACGTCATCAGCAAAATATTTATGGATAAACACTCGCTAATCGAGGTTTTAGGTTAAAACTGTAATAAAAGTCATATAATTTGAAAATGTAATCATTCGCTAAAATTATGAAGTGTTATACATTTGGGATCCCAAATACTGTTTAGAAATATTTACAACTCAAAATAAGATTAAAGTCGACTAAACGACAAAATTCGGACTAATACAAAACATCTCCCAAAAGTACCCCTAGCCATGACAACCAAGCAGGCCGAACATGTACACACCGCTTCACGCTCTATGTACTCATGGTTCATCGACATTTCCCTTGCCCTTACCTGCACCATAGAGCACCTGTGAGCCGAAGCCCAGCAAGAAAACTCCACACAAGCAATCAACATATGCATAATTATCAATTAGCATATAACAAAGCTGCCAACAGGCTAAACATATAATGGCCTTGTCGTCTCAGGCGCTTTACCAGGCCTTGGGTTCGCGGTCTACACCGTGAGGATATCCCAGGTATCCAATAGGGGTCTTGCACTGACAACTTGCACTCTGTGTGCATAACACTGCTCTCGGCCCCTTTCCGTACTCGGCCTTGCCATTCTCAACCTTTGTCGTTCCCGATCCTTGCCGTGCATTTATAGACATGCAGCACATAGCATAAACTTAAAAAATGCTTAAGCAAATACAAACATAATTTATAGGGCTACGCCCTGCAACACAATTACATAGGGTTGTGCCCTGCAATACAAACTATAGGGTCATGCCCTACTCTACAGGTACAACAATTTTCTTACCTGTGTCCCAAGCTTCCCGAGCTCCGATATCCCAAGCAAAGTCCTCTAGTTTGAGCCTCGCTGAAAACCTAGTCACAATGTATCAACAACATCCATCCATCAAGTTCTAATCCATTAAATAACTTTGGGTTATAATTCTAGTCCCCGGGACCTTGAATTCTATCAATCCGAATGATAAAATCCATCTCGAGCCTTAACTTTTAGATTCCCGAGCCTAAAACCTTCTCGGGGTCCAAAAACCCACTAAGCGTCGCGGCCCCAAGGCCTTGTGCCACGTCTCGCCTCAACTAGAAACTAGCCTCCCATTTCAGCCTATGCGCGCTGCGGCCCAACCTATAGGGTGTTGCGGCCTGCCCCTCTTCCTGGCCTCCCAAACGTTCTAGAGGGCTGCAGCTCACCAAGAACAATGTCGCGGCCTGACCCTTCGAACCCAAAAAAATCCCCCATTTTCACAACTAAAACAAAGCCAATTTACCCCAAAATCAATCTAACAACCCAATTGAATCACCACAGTAGTTCTAGAATAGTCCCATCAACACAACCTAACAAAAAGCTAGCTTAAAACCTCATCAAATCCCAAATTCAGTCTTCAACTTCAAAGACTTAAAAAAACTAAAAACTCAGCCAATAATTACAGAATCTAAAGGCTAAAATCACAGTTCAAAGCTTACCTTATCCTCTGCTTGAATCCACAAGTTGAAACTGAGTTAATCCCCAAGTTTAGAGCCCAAATTCCTTACTTAATCTTCAATGTTTCCCTTGGTAAGGTTTAGAGAAAATAAGAGAGAGAAAAGAGTGTTTGGGTCGGTTTACCAAGTTTTGAGTGTTTCCCAAGTTTTGTTTTACTTAGCCTAAGTCACCTAAGTTACCTCCAAGGCTCAAGGTACCAAAAACGTCCCCGAGGGCAAAATGGTAAATTTCCCCGATATTCCCTCCTATACGTTCTAACTTCAAATATATCTCCAAATATTTATTTTCATAACCCAATAAACTCAATAAAATGTCTAATGCTCGAAATACCTCTTGACTCGTTGATAAACGAGTTTTAGGCTCGTTTATGGTCCTAGTTTTTAGGCTATTTTTCATTAGTTAGGATTATTTTATTTCGGAATTATGCTCGTTTGTTCTTGTTTCAGGGTGATTAATGTTAAGTGAGGTAAATATTGAAAAGGAGCGAAAATGGAATGAAATCGAGACGGATTTGTGAATTTTGTTGGTTCTGTAAGTAGCGCTACAGCGCCACTAAGAGAGCGTCGTAGCGCTAGGAAGGAATTTTTAAGAAGATCGGCACTGACTTTAGCGCTACAGCGCTACAACATCAGCGTTACAGCGCTTGGACGCAGTTTTCAGAAAGCTGGTTCCTGACTTTAGCGCTACCAAAAGAGCGCTACAGCGCTGGTGCCCAGATTTCCCCCATTTCGTCTCTGAGTTTAGCACTACAGCGCTACAAGGGTAGCGCTACAGCGCTGGTTTCGCGATTTCTGATATATCTGGTTATTTTTTATGGGCAATTCAGTCTTTTCCAGAGGGAATTTTTAGTAGGGATTCTTGGGAAACATATATGCGACTGAGACGGGGCTGAATAGGGGGACGACGGCTGGGAGTTAGAAAACCATCTTGGAGGATTCATTCCTGAGTTTTTTATCTTTTTCTTTAAAATTTTATGTTTGTAATTGAATTATCTTATTGCTAGAATGAATATCATAGGCTAAATTCTTTTTTAGGGCTTTTATGTGAATCTTTTGGAAACCCTTGTTATGGTTTAATGCAAAATTGATGTTCTTCTTCATCTCTTTCAATTCCTTGCAATCTGTGTTATTTGTGCAATTATTGATTGATCACCTCTAATTGCTATTTCATGAATCAAATTGAAATCTAAAAAGTGAAATTTGATATGCTTTGATTGTTTGGATGCAAATTTTATTTAGAACGAAAGTATCTAGATTGTTTGCCTATTTTTTCTGAGTTGCGTGGTTAATGCCTTCTACATGATTCAACTTACCATAGAAATATAGGAAGTTGTCATTTAGATTGAATTTCATAAATCTTGACCAGATTATGAATTTTTTTTGCAGCTTATTCTTGAATAGGGAGAAGGGGATATAAATTATTGCATTAGGAAATAAAAGGGTGGAAAATAGAGAATCATAATTGTCCTAATTTCATTTTCTCTGTTATTTTCTGTTTAAATTTTCATTGTGCTTCTTAGTATTTTTCGTTGTTTGAAATCTCTGAAATCGTTCAATCAAATAGAATTAAAAAGATTGGTTGATTGGTAATTGATAAATCAGTCCTTGAGGACGATACTTGGTTTTTACCATTTTATTACGAATTGCGACTGTGTGCACTTGCATAGCAAAAATATCGCAACACTCGCCCCAAGTCGAGTATTGGGTTCCGTTGTGACTTCCTAGCTAAACCGCTCCCTAGGACTGTCTCGGGTCGTGCATCACAAATATATCACCACTCACACGTGGTAAAGATCACAATATTCCCAAGTATTGCATTTATGCCCTCCACGGGCTAGAATTACAAACATGCCCCTACTAACCAAATGGGGCCCACATGCATATTCAATTCACTTAAACATGCATTTCTAATCACATACTCATCAAATTCACATATTTAAATAATAAATCACTTATTGCCCTCCAGTCATGCTAATCAAGGCCCTAAGTCTTATTAGCAAATTTGGGACGCCACAAATTTCATGTCTTCCAAAATAGGGACATGAAATGTGTCCATTTTACGTCTCCCTGGTGTAATTTATACAAAAAAATAATAATACATTTAACGTCGCACAAGATATGAATAAAATATTTTTTATGTCACCCCAAGCAAGATATGAAATGCTCTTTAAACTTTTAATGTCTTGCAGCTATTGTGTAATACATCAAAATGTGTCTTAAAATGTATATATTGTAGTAGTGTATCCTAATGAATATGGACTTATGTTCTGTATATGTTCACTGTCATATTGTCCTAAGTTTGTGTGTATCTTTCTTACCAACTGAGAGATCTGATTGACAGAATAATTATTTTTAAGAAATGTTGTATACTTTTCATTAGATTTATTGCAGATTTTGTGGAACATCTGTGGGCATCCTTTCAACTATAACAAATTAGAAGAAAATAAGTTAGTCGCAAAGTTATAAATTCATTTTTCTTACTATTAATATGCATGAAGATAGGAATGGATAGTATAAATAATCCAAAGTTTTTCAATAGAATTATCTCATACAAGGGGATTATTTAGATTGATGAAGTAGTTTTTTTCAATAAGGATAGTTGTCGCAAAAATATTCAATGTTTACATAATGTAGCACTTAAATACACAAGTTTTATTTTTACGGAAAAAAATACTCAAAATTATTAAAATGTAGCATTTAAATACTCAAACATTTTTGTTTGGCAAAAATACTTAAAATTGCTAAAATGTTGCTCCTTTACTATCTAAACAGTTAAAAAAATAATACAAATGTATTTTAAGTTATAAAAAATCATTAAAATTATATAAATATATAAAAAAAACCTAATTTAATCCTATAATTAAAAAAATAGTTTATTTGATAAAAAAATATTTTTTTATTGAAAATGGTTAAAAGAAAAGTCAATAACTAAAAAAGAACAAATGATTAAAAAACGTTAATATAATAAAAATATATTTATTTACTATTTTCATTAAATAAACTTATTATTTAATTTTGGAATTAATTTAGGTTATTTTGGTATATTTTTATATAATTTTAATAATTTTTATAACTTAAAATACATTTGTATTAAATAAAATTAACTATTTGTAGTAAAGGTGTAACATTTTATCAATTTTGACTATTTTTGTTGAAAAAAAATTAGTATTTAAATGCTACATTTTAGTACGGTACTTTTTTCTTAAAAAAAAATTTGAGTATTTAAATCTTATATTATATAAACATTAGGTTGTTTATAATAAAACTATCACCTTATAAAAATTATTGTATCCTATTCAATTCTACCTTACCCTCCAAACATAGTCATAATATATAATTAAGCTAATCACCTAGGATAACTTTCCTAGCACGCCCGCATACATGTTACAGCGAACAATAACAAGCTTTTTTTTATTATAACATCACCATTTTTCCAAGACAAGAACTAGTAAACGTTCACTGACCTAACCAATTCGCACTTGCTCTGCTGCTTTTTCAAAATATTGTTCTCAGGTACTGTAAAAATGATTCAAGCTTCCTTAGCCTTTTCAATCGAAATGGAGCCTTCTGTGTAACAGTGGTTGATTTGGTAAGCTTTTCACTTCAGGATTTTGTCAATAATGTTGATCTTCACTTGCTTTGTATTCCCATAAATATGGTATGGTGTTATATTAATTAATTAATTAGTACAGGCTTATTTTCATGATCTAGTATCTTCTCTGTTGGGCTGTTTTTGTGGATATGTGAAGCTCCTAAGAGATCCAAATCTTTAAGGGTTTTTTCTTTTTGTGTATAATTTGTTGATAACACAATGATTCATTAATTAGCATAATGTATCATTGACTATTAGGCCATTTATCATGGATGTGTTTACTTTATATTGGTATGAACGCAAAAGTCACGGTGGGTGTATGTATATACTTTACATGTGTTTGTGTTGTGACAAGTAATTTTCAAAAAATATCTAGACTTATGAATTGTCATACCCAAAATTTGCCATTTGTAGGGACTTGCCAATGGAGATTGTGAGTCCAGTTGTTGACCTTGTGAAGTTCATATCATCTCTGATTGCCCAATGTTGGAGATATCACAATGGCCTTGAGGAACACTTGGAACTACTCAATGAAAGAATGGAAGACTTGAATTGTCACAAGAGAGTCATTGACTCAAGGTTGGAGATTGAACATATTATTGGAAGAACTATACTGTTGACGTAGTTTTTTGCCAGCAGTGTATTAAGAAATAATATAGGTAGATTAGTGCTTAATAAACCGTGATGAAAAATAAATGAATTCACTCAGGAACACGGAATTTTTACGTGGTTCAGTGGTCAAAATGCACCTAGTCCACGAGTCTATATTATTGTTATTTTACTCTCTATTTTTGCCGAGTTTCGGTAGTACAGAAAAAATGGTCTCCTTTCCTGTCCAATATTCCTAGTATTTATAAGAGAATTTCATGGACAGGTTTGGGTAACCGCGTGAGTCAATCACGCATTTACATAATTATCACATTTAATACAAGGTAAATGTACTCCTAATATCTGGGATATTAAATATGACAGCTTGGTCATAAATATACTTATAAAGGGATCCCGAGTCTCTAGGGATCCGCGGATATGCAATATACTAGAACTACCACGAGCTGGATATCTCCTCCAAGCTCGTGCTTCAACAATTGTTTTAATATTTTGAGCTCGGGCTTCACAGCCTTCGTGTCCGTAGCTCGGGTTAAACCCAGGACGCCTAACACCACCCGTGACCACATGAAACTTGAGTTGTCCATGTGGATAATAAGCAAATATCATTCCCTTGGTTATTTCTCTGTATATTTATTTGTCAGTTGTACCCGAGCTGAGTGAATGAACTCGGTCTAAAATTAGGGTACAACATTTTCCCCCCAAGCTCTTGCTCGTGTATGACATCGTCACTTTCTGACTTACACAGTAAGGGCTTTTAGACTTCTGTTACATAAAACCACGCCTGCCCACCACTTGAGTACTGGACACGTGGTGTACCGCAATTGGCGTCTATTCGAGTTTCGAGGACTGCAATAACTGTCTTGTCACCTTTTTTCCGATGTTTGGTCTATTTAACCTTGTCACCTTTCTAACTGTCTTGAACTAACCCAATTGGATGGCTCAGATTAATCTACACAATTTACGTATAAATAGGATGTCCAAATTTCAAACTTCACCACCTTTCATTTAAAACTTTTCCTTTTCTGCACTTCCAAGCCTCTCTTCTCTCCCAAAAATCCCAAAAAACCGTCCATTGTGCCCAGTCACTCAGAAGCTTTCTAGGAGCTTCCCGTTGTTGAGTCTACATCTTATCGTCGACGAACATACTTCTTGTAAGTATCTCATTCTTTAGTTTGAAATTTTTTTTCTTTTTTTTTTAAATGGAATTTATGTTCTTCACCATGTTCATCAACACTTATTGTAGTCACTGGTAGGCTATTTCTAAATGTTCTTAGGTTCAATGGGTGAGTCCAAAAATTTCTTAGAAATAAAACGTTCATAAAACTGGGAAATTTCTGGGTAAATCTGGGTAATCCTAATGGTGCATTAATTCAAAGAATACCCATTCAGGGTAAAGGAAATGAAGGATTTTTAGGTTTAGAACCAGATAGCTTAGAGGTTACGTTTTCTTGGGTGGTTTTGCACTAAACTGCCTCCCAAGGAAAGTAGTGGTCTGACATTCTGACACACGGATCCCTAAATATCAGGGGTTTGTTAGGAAATCGAGGCACGTAGCTTAGGATATTGCATCGTATCACGCGATGGAGCTAAGACTAACCTTAGCTCGTGTATCAAAAGTAAATTGTTTCCTTCATACTTTCATGTCATAGTTTTAGATCCTATTAGGTCACCTGCTAACTAGGTTGTTCTATCATTAGACGATCTGATGGCTCCTCAAAAGAAGAACGCCCCAAAGAAGAATGCTTCGAGCTTGTCCTCTCAACAAAAGAACAAAGGGAAGCAGATCGCCCCAGAATCTCCCATCCCGCACTTCAGTCCAATGGTGGAGAAGGAGATTGTGGTCGATCCCAACGCATACTGCGAGGCTGAGCGTATCATTTCAAAGATCACGACTCAGGGGAGAGTGAACAAGATCATGTTGAGCCACAATATAGAGGTCAAAACTGGAACTCGCCTCGTCCGACCTGGGTTCGAAGGGGAACAAAGCTGCTCCCCTCTCCAAGACGACTTTGCAGCTTTGAGCGACGAGCATCTGAAGGTTGGGGCCTTCCTCCCTCTGGACCAGTACTTCACGAATTTTTTAAATTACGTGAAGCTGGCTCCATTTCAGCTCCCCCCAAATTCGTACAGCCTTTTGATGTGGCTGAAGTATTTGTTCTTGAAACACGAGTAGGAGGTCCCCACTTCGGCAGATATTCTCTATTTCTTCTACCTCAAGGCAAGCCCCGACCAGAGGGGACGCAGTGATGGATTCTATTACCTCACGCGATTCCCTAACTCGACCTCCATCATCGAGCTTCCCAGTCATCTAAACAACTATAAAGACTTGTTCTTTATGTCGAATGGGTTCCAAAATTATGAACATCGCTACTTCAACCGACCTCACAAGTCTTCCATCCTTGTGACTTCAGCTCATGAATTTTCATTTAAGATATATATATTTCTTAACTAAATTTGTTTCTCGTGCAGTCATATTTGCGAGGACGGGAAAGTTTGTGACTCTCGGGGGTCAGTATGAGAAGTTGTCTGGGCTTCCCCCCAGTGAGAAGGACTACCGCCAAGTCGTTAATGATGTGACGATGCTGGCTTGCAAGTTGATCGGCGAAGGTCAAACACTGACCTTGAGGAGCCGGGCTGCCCTTCCAGTGATCCCCAAGCTTCCATCCTCTCAAGAGGCCTTGCCAGTCATTGAGGACAAGGAGGATGAAGAGGACGAGGTGCCTCTAGTGCAAAAAAGGCGGGCTCCCGAGGCTGTCTGGGAACCTGATCTAGAACGAGTTGTGTTAGGGGCAGCAGCCAGCTCCTCTGGCCAAGGTAACCATACCCCTTTAGGGAATTAGATAGGGTTGTTGCCGATTTTAGGTTAGTTCATTTTAATCCAAACCAGCTCGTCCATCATCATCCCTATAACCTAGATCGAAATATAACCCTGCTCCAGTGTGTAGACCACCTAGTGGTATGCCATGATAGCAGTTATACTAAGGGCACAGTCGTAGCTGATAACACTTTAAACTTTAGATCCACCATTTTTTAGGAGTATGGGACCAACCGTAGGACCTGGCCTTCTCTACTCCAGGGTGCATTTGCCCCTGGATTTAGACAGTATGTAGATGAATCCAACCCCGAGGAAGGACCTGATCCTGAACCCCTTGGGATCCCAGAAATATTAACTGTAAACTCCCCTTCTCCTCCATTAGTTCCAAGGCTGGAGGTCGTGCCTATCCCAGCCAAAACACCCGAGCCGGTGATAATAGACTCATCCCCCAGCCCGAAGGGTAGGATCTTTTTTTTCTTTCTTTCTTTATAAATGCTTTTTGAAACATTATTTTTGTGAACTAGCTCTTTTTTTTCTTTTCAAGCGAGGAGATGGAACAATCAGGAGCCCCCGATCTCCGAACTGCTTTCCAGACTAAGAAAGCTGGCTCGGGCCCTGTTGTGAAGAGGCCTAGGTTTACGAAGAAGGCCATCTCTGCAGCGAGAAACACCTCAAAATCCCCTGCCAAAAATAAGGAGACGAGCTCGACTCGAGAGTCAGCTATGGTGGCTACGGTCACTACCGAGCAACTTCCTCCTCCCCTGCCTCGCTTCGTGCCTCCCCAGGCTCAAGTGATACAAACCAAGCCCCCAGCTCCCACCGTCCGAATACCAGTAGATCCTTAGGACCTGGAGAAGATCCCTAAAGCCTTTCGGGGTATCATTTACGAAACAGCAAGCCATATGGTGGGGGACGCCTATAAGGCCAGCTTGAGGGATCTGAGGACCATCGAGGAGCGCAACCTAGAGAATTTCATGGAATCAGCTATGGGGATGAACCTCACTGTAAGTTCTCTTTCCTTACTTGGTGAAAATTTTCTTTTTATTGTGACCAAGGGTCTATCTCTAACTTGTTTTGTTCTTTTGCAGTCTGCCCTGGCCCAGTTTCGCAGCATAGCCCGTGCTAGGGCTAGAAATGATGAGCTCCAGGCTAAACTGAACACTGCCCAAACTGCCATGACTGCAGCTCAAGAAGGTGAGCAGGCCGCCAAAGCTGCATTGGCGGCTGCTCAGAAGAATGAGCTTGATGCCAAGGCTTCTCTCGCCTCATCCAAAGAAAGCGAATAGGCTGCAAAGACTGCATTGTCTGCCTCCCAGGCTCAAACTACACAACTTCAGATCGAGGTTGATGAATCCAAAGCAAAATTGCTTGAAGTCGAGGCCGCAGTCAAAGAAGAAAAGGTGGCCTCATCGTCGGCCATGGAAGAGATGTTGTACCACTGCTAGGCCTTCAATCCGGATGGGAACTTCTCTTTCATGGGACCCGGGCTATGGGATCCGTACCTTGCAAAATTTAAGGCTCAGCTCTTGCAAGAACCGTCAGAGACTGGCGATGCATCCGAAATGGCAGAGGGAGATGGCGAGGAGATCACATCTTCGGGGCGAGCTGATGGAACCCACTGATCTCCTTTGTATTTGTTTTTCTTTGTAATTATTTAACATTTTTTTTTAAATTAAACAATTGTCTTTGGGCTCAGTTTGAGGTTTTTTCTCCTCGTGATAATTTGCTTGCTTTATTTCAATATACATCTTTTTGATCCATTTATCTTTCCTTTACTATCTCTCATGTTTATGAATCCTTAGACTTGTACATTCGAGATTTTAGGAATTGATTTTTAGATTGGTGTAGATTTTATCGCGCTTGGTTATATCCAAGTTTTGCACTTGGTTATATCCAAGTTTTGTTTGGTTATTTGTACCCTACCTGTCAAAAATCAGGCCTCAAACCTGGTCATATCCAGGGTTTTTAATGTTTTGAACTTAGTTCGCATTAGATTGATTGAAACTCGAGCTTTAAGAAGCCGTTGAATAATCAATTTTTCTAAACTTCTAAGTTTTGGACCTGGTTATGTCCAAGATTTTAAATTATTTTAAATTTAGTTTGTGCTAGGTTTATTGAAAATTCGAGCTTTAAAAAGTCATTGAATAATCAATATTTCCAAGCTTCTAAATTTTAGACCTGGTTACATCCAGGATTTTAAATGATTTTAAATTTAGTTTGCGCTAGATTTATTGAAAATTCAAACTTTAAAAAGCCATTGAATAATCAATATTTTCAAGCTTCTAAATTTCGGACCTGGTTACGTCCAGGATTTTAAATGATTTAAACTTAGTTCGCGCTAGGTTTACTGAAAACTCAAGCTCTTAAAAAGCCATCAAATAATCAATTTTTCCAAGCTATAAGTTTGTTAATCTTATCGAGCAGGCTTAATTTTGCCATCCTCGGGTTATGTGCCCCCCAAGTAACCAGAATGTAGAATCTTTGTTGGTTGCTTTTACAGACATTAGAACACGAACTAATACAATCTAAAAAGGAAATTATTTAATAATCCATCTATTATTTAATCAAATGGCTTTTATAAATAAGCCTTACATTGATGGTGGTACTACTGATAATATTTTTTTAAATGTAGGGCTTTCCAAGTCCGTGGGACTACTTCCTCATTCAGCCGAGCTATCTTGAAAGTTCCTTCATGCAAAACCTCAACGACCTGATATGGTCCCTCCCGATTCGGGCCTAAAACATCGTCCTTGGGATCCTTATTTGCTAGAAATACCCTTCGAAGAACCAGATCGCCCAATCCAAATCTACGAGTCTTAAATTTAGAATTAAAATAGTGAGTGATTTTTTGTTGATAATGGGCAAGCTGTAACTGCGAATTTTCTCATTTTTCTTCAATCAGATCAAGGGATGCGTTAAGTAGTCGATCATTCTGCTATTGGTTGAATGTCCTTTGCCTGTGAGTGGCTACCATGGCTTTGACTGGAAGCACGGCGTCGCTTCCAAAAGTTAAGGAAAAAGGAGTATGCCTCGTGGAGGTTCGGTGAAAAGTTCAATAGGCTCACAGTACTTGCGGGAGCTGTTCGGGCCATAGTCCTTTGGCTTCTTCTAACCTCTTCTTCAGGCTTGCCTTTAAGGTTTTGTTCACAACATCGACCTACCCGTTGGCCTACGTATATGCTACTGAGGAGAAACTCTTCATAATGCCATATTTTTCACAGAAATCAGTAAAGAGATCGTTGTCGAATTGTGTCCCATTGTCTGACACGATCTTTTTAGGAAGCCCAAATCGACATATAATACTCTTCACCACAAAGTCTAGGACTCTTTTTGAACTGATGGTTGCTAGAGATTCGGCTTCTACCCACTTCGTGAAATAGTCGATCGCCACCACCACGTAACGAACTCCTCCATTTCCCATAGGTAGGGACCCCATTAGGTCGATTCCCCATACTGCAAATGGCCACGGGGATGAGATCATCGTTAGCTCAACTGGAGCAGCTCGGGAAACTATGGCAAAACGCTAGCATTTGTCGCACTTCTGAACATACAAGATTGAGTCTTTTGTGAGAGTGGGCCAAAAATAGCCCTGCCTCAGTATTTTCAGTGCTAGGTTTTGCCCCCAGCATGATCTCCACGAAAACCTTCGTGCACTTCTTGCAAAATGGTTTTAGCTTCCTTGGGTAGAACACATCGTATGAGAGGCAATGAATGACCACGTCAGTACAAGGTTCCATCCACTATCACATACCGTGGAGCTTGATAAAGTATTTTTCTTGCGTCTTTTCTATCATCATGTAGCCTTCCTGTTGTGAGGTATTCCATTATGGGAGTCATCTAGGTCGGTCTTGAGTCGATCATTTCGACTTCTACCACTTCTGTCACACTCGGACTCTCCAAGAACTCTACTAGCACTACATTCAATGTCTCAGCTTCTTTTGTGGTGGCAAGTCGTGCCAAGGCGTCAGCATTTGAATTTTGCTCGCGAAGTATCTGTTCAACAAAATTGTAGTCAAATTCAGACAGTTTTCCCTTCACGTTAGCTAGGTAGGTCGCCATCTTCTTACCTCAAGCTTGGTATTCTCCCAATACCTGATTGATCATGAGCTGAGAATCGCTATATCATTGGACGGGTTTTGCCTTGAGCTCCCTTTCCACTCTCAGCCCAGCTAGCAAAGCCTCATATTCGGCTTCGTTGTTAGATGCCTCAAATCCAAATCTCATATCTGTATGAAATCAATGCCCTTTTGGGGAGATTAAGATGATCCCAGATCCTGATTCGCTCTCGTTTGATGATCCATCCACAAAGATTTTCCATAACTCATGCACCGGTTCCTTCAAGAGCTCCTTTTGAAATCCGGTGCATTCAGCCACAAAATCAGCAAGGGCCTGACTTTTGATTGAGGTCTGTGGCATGTACAATATCTCAAACTGGCTAAGCTCGATAGCCCATTTTAAAAGACGTCTCGATGTTTCAGGTTTTTGCAATACCTTCCTTAAAGGTTGGTCGGTCGTGACATTGATTGAATGGGACTGGAAATATGGTCGGAGCTTCCTAGAAGCCAATATCAGTCAGAATGTCAGCTTCTCTATCAGTGGGTATCGTGACTCAGCTCCTAGAAGTTTCTTGCTTATATAATATACTGGTTTTTGAGCACGATCTTCTTCTCGGACTAACACGGCACTGACTGCATTTTCTATCACGGCCAAATAAAGGAACAGAGGTTCTCCAGACATAAGCTTAGATAACTCTAGGGGCTCGGCCAGGTGCGTTTTTAGGTCGAGTAATGCCAGTTCACACTCCTCAGTCCACTCAAATTTTTTGTTTCCCCTGTGCAAGTTGTAGAATGGCAGGCACTTTTCAGTAGATTTTGAAATAAAACGATTCAAAGATGCCACCTTTCCAGTCAGGCTTTGAACTTCTTTACGTGACCTGGGCAAGGGCATTTCTAACAATGACCTAATTTTCTCGGGATTTTCCTCTATTCCCCTCATGTTGACTATGAAACCCATAAATTTTCTAGATGCCACTCTGAACGTGCACTTCTGAGGATTCAGCTTCATGTCATACCTCCTTAAGATTCCAAAACATCCTTCTAGATCAGATACATGGTTATCGGAAATCTTTGATTTGACAAGCATATCATCGACATACACTTCCATACTTCTCCCAATCTGATTAGCGAACATTTTGTTGACTAAGCGTTGATATGTAGCTCCGGTATTCTTCAACCCGAAGGGCATGATTTTATAACAATATATGTTATTTGGGGTCATGAAGCTAGTATTTTTCTGGTCTGTAGGATTCATTGCGATCTAGTTATATCAAGAATACGCATCCATGAAGGACATGAGCTCGTGACCTGCTGTGGCATCTACCAACTGATCAATCCTTGGTAGTGGAAAGCAATCCTTGGGACAAGCTTTGTTCAGGTCGGAGAAGTTGATGCAGGTCCTCCATTTCTCATTTGGCTTTGGGACCAGCACGATATTGGTAACCCAGATTGGGTATTTTTCTTCACGGATAAACTCGTACATTAGTAGTCGAGCTACTTCTTCCTCAAGGGCTTCAGCTTAGACTGTTCCCAAGTGTCTCCATTTTTGGGATTTTGCAGGCACGTTCCTATCCAAATTTAAAGTGTGCATGATTACACTCGGGCTTATTCCCACCATATCTTCATGTGACCAGGCAAAAACATCCAGATTCTCTTGTAAAAAATTAACCAGCTCCTTCTTCCTTTTATCATTAAGATTCTTCCCAATCTTTACAACTCTTGAAGCTTCATTGGGGTCAATGTTTACCTCCTCGAGCTCCTTTACAGCTGGGAGTTCTGACCTATCTTCGCCTATTCGTGGGTCAATGTCATCACGTTGGGCATTGTTACTGTCCTATTTTTGCTGAGGTTCTTCCACCCGCAAGTAACTTCTACTTCCCGGGACTCCTCGCCTCCGTCATTGATGACCATAGCTTGTGTTGACGCGGTTTTTTGCCAACAGTGTATTACGTAATTAGCTGGAGAAAACTAGAGCTTAAGGATAAACCGAAATACGAATAATAATTCTTAAGGAAGCTTAGAATGAGATAGTTAGAACACTCATTCCTTTATACGTGGTTCGGAGGCTAAAATCCCCCTAGTCCACGAGTCGATATTATTATTGTATCTCTCTCTATATTTTGACAGAGTATTTGTATTACACAGAGAAAACCCAACCCCTTTTCTATCCAAGGTCTTGGTATTTATAGAAGAACCATCCCAGGATAAGTGTAGGGGTCATCACGTGAATACCCATCCTATTTGTGACATGTCTTGCACAAATGTTGAATATTACAATATATATTAAGGTATGGTCTAATCATTAGGTAAAATTGATCATGGGTCGTCTGGCATAATCGAACATATGATGTTTGATCATGCACGTTTATGTTACATGTCCAAGAATTCAGGGATAACGGACATGTAGTGTCTGACCACGCACGTTTATAAATAATATATCTAGGTTTATAAAGACTCCTGGATATGGAAGATTTTCAGAGTACCACGACCTGAACATAACGTCAGCTTGCGCCCAAGAGGATGTGCTTTATATCCATCTCCAGCTCGTGCCTTAATGCTTCGTATTCCCCATCTTATGTCATCACCTGGGGAATCGCACTGCCTTCACAGAGGAGATGTCAACTTGTAGATCCTTTAGTACTGTTCTTAGCTAGCCAGCTGTACTCGAGCTACATAAAAGACCCAGGCTGAATATCAGGGAGTACATTTGCCCCCCAAGTCCCTACCTGTGTCTTATGATGTCATCCTCTGACTGACACGGTGGGGACTTTTAAACTTCCGTTGTGATTATCCAAGTTTGTTCATTACTCGAGTATTGGACACGTGGAATGCCGCGATTGGCATTCGGTTTTGAGGATTGCATTAAATGGCATGGCCACCTTTTTATCGTCGTTTAATCTTTCGAAACATGACCCTCGTATCTCGCATTAGCTTGATTGGACGGTCCACATTTCTTTATGCCTATTACGTATAAATAGGGCTGGAAATTTTTGGTGTTCATCACCTTTCATTCGAAACTTTTCCTCATTTTCTCTCTTCTGAGCTTAAAAAATCCTTCTTCTTTTTCTGATAATATCTCAAAAATTCCCAAAAACTGTCATTACAACCCTCGGAAATACAGCCTCCAAGGATTTTTTTCAGGACTTCTTCTTCTTTTATGCTACTTATTTCTCTTGTCGAAGAATACACTGTAAGTTTTCTATTTTGCCGAAACTTTTCTTTAACTGGTTTTTGTTTGTCTTTCTTCTTTATTCTTCTTTTTTTTTATCACGCTAATTTTCACTCCACCGTCATTAACATTAGGTTGTTCCCAAATGTTCTTGGTACCTAGGTTTCGATTTAGGTTTATTGAGTATGTCCCAAAATATATCTAGGATTGCGATGTTCATAAACTGGGTAGTTTTTTTTTTTTGGTGATTCCTGGGTAATTTTTAGAAAATACCCATTCGGCATGTAGAAGATGAAAGGATTTTAGAGCTCGAAAATAGGTTGCTTAGGGGCCACGCTTCTAGGGTGACATAGGTCTAAACCGTCCCCTAGGAAGGCAGTGCCCTGATTTCTTGACACACAAATTTATAATCATGAGGGGTCTGCTGGGAAAACTTAGGCACGTAGCATAGGTAGCGCGTGGCACCACACCGCGGGCTAAGATTGCCTCAGCTCGTGTGTTAGAATCTTCAGCCTTTCTTTGTTATTTCTTGCATGTATAAAAATTCTACATCGCCCACTAAGAGTTCCATCATTCGAGTTCGATAGGCGAGTTAATGGCACCTAAGAAAAGCGCGCCCAAAAAGAACGTGGCTGGCTCGTCGTCCCAACAAATCTACAAGGGAAAGGAGTTCATCACCGATTCCCCATTCCTCAATTCCGCCCCATGGTGGAGAAGGAGGTCGCGGTCGGACCTGACGCATTTTTCGAGGCTGAGAGGATAGTCTCCAAAATAACGACCCAAGGAAGGGTCAACAAGATCATGCTGTCCCACAACATCGAGGTTGGGACGGGCGTTCTCATCGCCCGACCTTCCTTCAAGGGGGAGAGGAGTTGTGCACCACTCCAGGACAATTTTACAGCCTGGAGTGATAAGCACTTAAAGGCCAGGGCCTTCCTCCCCCTCGATCAGTACTTCGCTGACTTCCTCAATTACATGAAGTTGGTACCATTCCAGCTCCCCCCAAACTCATACCAACTGCTGGCAGGGTTGAAATGCCTCTTCCTAAAGCAAATGTAGGGTGTCCCTACCTCTGTGGATATCTTGTACTTCTTCTGCCTCAAGGCTAGCCCAGACCAACGGGGATGAGGCGTCAGGTTCTACTATCTGACCCGCTTCCCGAACTCACCCGCAGTCATCGAGCTACCCAGCCATCCCAACGACTTTATATGTCGAATAAGTTTCGCAACTGCAAGCACCAGTACTTCAACCATCCTCGTAAGTCTCCTTTCCTTTCTTAGCTCGCGGAATTATTCTTTTCATACTTAGTCTTCTCGCGTGTATGCTGACTAGAGTATCTTCGTGCAGCCATTTTTGCGAGGACGGCCAAATTAGTGACCCTTGGGGGTCAATACGATACATTGGTGGGGCTTCCACCCAGCAAGAAGGACTACCGCCAGCTCATGTCTGATGATAGGATGTTGGCGTGTAAATTAATTTCTGAAGGCCAGACTTTGGCCTTGAGGAGGATGCGAGCTAACTTCCTGATAGCCCGCGAGCTAGTGCCCATCCTAGAGGGAGGCATTGCTGCCAACGACAGCGAAGAGCAAGAAGAGGCTGAGGTGTCGCTCGTGCAGAAGAGGCGAGCTCATGAGGCTGCTCGGAACCCTGACGCAGGCCAAGCTCTATCGGGGGCAGCAGCCAGTCCCTTCGGCCAAGGTAACCCATACCATTTTAGGGATCTAGATAAGGCTGTCGCCGACCTTGGGCTAGTTAGGTTTAACCCCAAATAGCTCGTACATTGCCACCCTAGAGACCATGCCCGTAACACAACCTTGCTTCAGTGTGTGGATCAATTAGTGGTATGGTACGACATGGTCCGTCCTAGAGGAACTATAGTCGTAGACAACACTCTATCTTTTAATTCAGCCCTTTTTGAAGATTATGGGACCAACCTTAGGTCGTGGGACTCCCTGCGCCAGGGGATTCTCGCCCCTGGACTTAGGAATTATGTAGAGGAGTCCAGCCTTGAGCTAGAACCTGAGCCTAAACCTCCCCTAATCCAAGAAATTGTAGATTTAGGTTCTCCCTCTCCTGTAATGGTTCCAAGGCCGGAGGTCATGGAAATAGACTCCTCCTCTAGATCGGAGGGTAGGACTCTTTATAATATCATATACATGCATACATACTTTATGTAGACTGATGAATTTGTACACATACCGACGTACTTCCCATTCTTTTTCAGGTGAGGAGATGGCACAACAAGGGGATCCTGACATCCGCGTGATGTTCCAAGAAGGGAGATCCAGCTCGGGTCCCCTTGTGAAGAAACTCCGGCCCACATCAAAGAAGACGCCTCCCTTGGCTGCGACTCTTTCCAAATCCCCGGCCAAGGGGAAAGGCCCGAGCTCAGGAGCTCCATCCGCCGCAGCCCAGGAGAAGTGGGTTACGGCTGCACCTCCTCCTCGATTTCCCTCAACCCCTACTCGGGGTCCAAGGAGGACCAGCTGGTCCCCGCCGCTACCGTGCACATCCCGGTGAACACCCAAGACCTGGAGCAAATTCCAGACACTTTTCGGGGGACTGTCTATGAGACTGCGAACCATGCGGTAGAGCACTTTTATAAGGCCAAGCAAACGGACCTGAGGGAAATCGAGGAGAGGAGCCCACAGAATGTTATAGAGTCCGCTCTGGGGATGAACCTCACGGTAAGCTGACTTTCCTTGACCTAACATATTCTTTTTTATTTTATCCTGGTATGTGCCTAACTATTTTCTTTCTTTTTGAAGGCGGTCTTGGCTCAACATCGCAACATAGCTCGGGTCAGGTCCAGGAATGACGAGCTTAAGGCCGAGCTCCAGACTGCTCAGGCCGCCCTGACTGTGACCCAAGCTGCCCTCGTCGCCACTCAACAAGGCGAACAAAGCGCCAAGGCTTCCTTGACGGTGGCCCAAGCAGGCGAGCAGGCTACAAAGGCTGCCTTCACCATGGCTCAAGAGGGCGAGCAGGCTGCAAAGGCTGCCTCGGCTACCCTTCAGGCCAAGCTCGCGGGGGCCAAGGCCAAACAACTGGAAGCCGAGGCTGTTATTCAAGAGGAAAAGAAGGCCTCGACATCCTCCATGGAGAGCATGTTGTACCACTGCTGGGCCTTCAATCAGGACGATAACTTCTCCTTCATGGCCTTCGAAGTGTGGGGGCACTACCTCGAGAAGTTCAAGGCTCAGCTTCAACAAGAGCTGCCGTCTAAGACCGAGGAGGCCTCTACCGCTGCCGAGCAGGAGATCGAGGAGGTCAGGGCCTCAGAGCGACCTAGAGGGTCTTAGTTTTTGTCTTCATTTACTTTACATGTTTTCTTTTGTAAACATTTGCCTTTTTCGCTTGGTCCAAGGTTATTTTCCTCGAGACAATTTATTTATAATTTCAGTATCTATTTTTTTTTTTATTTCCTTCTTATGATTCATGACTTGTAAATCTAAAAAAATTTAGGAAATGACTCTTAGGTCGAGGTAGAATCTTCAATTTTGGTCGAAACGAAAATGGATGCTGATTTATATCCTACCTGTTAGGTATCAGGCCTTGGACCCGGTTGTATCTGGGGTTTTTAATTAAAACTTAGTTCGTGTTAGTTTCATTGACACCTCGCATTTTTTAGAAAAAACTGGTTAATCAATTTTACCAACTTCCAAGCTTCGGACCTAGTTGTATCCAGGATATTTAATTAAAACTTAGTTCGTGTTAGTTTTATTGACACCTCGCATTTTTTAGAAAAAATACCGGTTAATCAATTTTACCAATTTCTAAGCTTCAGACCTTGTCATATCCAGGATATTTAATTAAAACTTAGTTCGTGTTAGTTTTATTGACACCTCGCGTATTTTAGAAGAAAAAAAACACGGATTAATCAATTTTTCCAACTTCTAAGTTTCGGACCTGGTCGTATCCAGGATATTTAATTAAAATTTAGTTCGTGTTAGTTTTATTGACACCTCACATTTTTTAGAAAAAAACAATGGTTAATCAATTTTACCAACTTCCAAGTTTCGGACTTGGTTGTATCCAAGATATTTAATTAAACATGTTAGTTTTATTGACACCTCGCGTTTTTTAGAAAAAACACTGGTTAATCAATTTTACCAACTTCTAAACTTCGAACATGGTTCTTGGGTTATATGCCTCCCAAGTAATTAGAAAGTGAACTTTCTGGGTTACTTTGGACCAACGCTACCATCCGAACTAACACGCAGATGAAATCATATAAAGATATAAAAAATATACAATGACTCTTTTATTTCTCAACTTAAATGGCTTTTATAATTAAGCCTTACATAGACAGGTGGTACGATCATTGATAATACTTTCTTAGGTGCATAGCGTTCCAGGTCCGTGGAACTGTCTCTCCATTAAGCCGAGCCAATTTGAAGGTTCCCTCCTGTATGACTACTACTATTTGATAGGGCCCTTCCCAGCTCGGACCCCCAAGGCACCATCTTTGGGGTCCTTGCCTGCTAAAAATACCCTTCGGAGTACCAAGTCGCCTAAACCAAAGGTACGCTTCTTGACCTTTGAATTAAAACAACGAGTGATTTTTTGCTGATAATGCGCAAGCCATAGCTGTGAATCTTCTCATTTTTCATCAATTAGGTCGAGGGACGCACTGAGCAATTCTTCATTCCACTCCTGGCATAAGGTCTGGAGCCTATGCATGGTTATCTTTGTTTCGACGGGAAGGACAGACTCACTCCCGAAAATCAGGGAGAACGAGGTGTGCCCCGTAGAATTTCGGTGAGAGGTCCGGTATGCCCACAGTACCTGCGGGAGCTGCTCGGGCCAGACTCCCTTGGCCTCGTCTAACCTCTTCTTAAGGCTTGCTTTGAGAGTTTTATTTACGGCCTTGACCTGCCCGTTGGCCTGCGGGTAGGTCACCGAAGAGAAACTTTTAATTATGTCGTGCCTTTCACAAAATTCGGTGAAGAGATTGCTATCGAACTGGGTTCCATTGTCTGATACAATCTTTCTTGGCAGTCCGAACCGGCAAACAATATTCTTGACCACGAAGTCAAGGACTCTTTTTAAGGTGATTGTTGCCAGGGGCTCCACTTCCGCCCATTTCGTAAAATAATCAATGGCCACCACTACATAGCAAACTCCTCCTTTCCCCATGACCAGGGCTCCAATTAAATCGATTCCCCACACCGCGAATGGCCATGGGGATGAAATCATTTTCAAGTCAACTGGTGGAGCTCGGGCGACTGTGGCAAATCGTTGGCACTTGTCACACTTTTGGACATAGGAGATGGAGTCCTTTGATAACGTGGGCCAAAAATACCCCTGCCTTAATATCTTTAAGGCCAGGTTTTGCCCCCCAGCGTGATCCCCACAGAAGTCTTCATGCACCTTCTGCAAAATAGTTTCGGCTTCCTCTGGCAGAACACACTGCAGAAGAGGCAAGGAATGGCCACGTCGGTACAGCGTCCCGTCTATGATTGTGTACCTTGGAGCTTGATAGAGTATTCTCCTAGCATCTTTTTGCTCATCAGGCAATTTCCCTATTGTAAGATACTCTATTATGGGAGTCATCTAGGTCGGCCTATTATCGATCATCTCGACCTCCATCACACTCTCTGCCACGCTTGGACTTTCCAAGAATTCCACTGGTACTATGCTCAGAGTCTCGAGTTCTTTGGAGGTAATGAGTCTAGCCAAAGCGTCAGCATTGGCATTCTGCTCGCGAGGGATCTGCTCGACTAGGCCATATTCAAACCCGGACAGCTCCTTCTTTACCTTGGCCAGGTAAGCCGCCATCTTGGTCCCCCATGCTTAATATTCCCCAGACACTTGGTTTACCACGAGCTGGGAATCACTGTAGCATTGGACGACCCTAGCCTTCAACTCCTTCGCCACTCTAAGCCTGGCCAATAAGGCTTCGTACTCGGCTTCGTTGTTGTACGCTACGAACCTGAACCGCAACGCGGAGTGGAAAGGATACCCTTCTGGAGATATCAAGATTATCCCAGCTCTGGACCCGTTCTGGTTAGATGAACCATCCACGAAGATTCTCCATAATGCCTGCACTGGTTTTCTTAAGGGCTACTTCGAGAATCCAGTGCATTCAGCTACGAAATCAACCAGGGCTTGGCTTTTGATCGTAGTTTGGGGTACGTATAGTATTTTGAACTGGCTGAGCTTGATTGCCCATTTCAATAGACATCTCAATGCCTCAGGTTTCTGCAATACCTGCCTTAAAGGTTGATCGGTCATGACGGGATTGAATGGGATTGAAAATACGACCTAAGTTTCCTGGAGGTCGTAATAAGGCAGAACGCCATTTTTTCCATTAGGGGATACCGAGATTCAGCTCCGAGAAGTCTTTTGCTTATATAATGCACTGGCTTTTGAACTCGGTCCTCTTCCCAGACCAGCACAGTGCTAGCTGCATTTTCTGTCACAGCTAAATAAAGAAAAAGGGGCTCTTCTGCCGTTGGTTTAGAAAATACTGGCAGCTCGGCCAAGTGTGTCTTTAGATCGAGGAAAGCCTACTCACACTCCTCAGACCATTCAAACTTTTTGTTTCCCCGGAGCAAGTTATAGAATGGTAAACACTTGTCAGTCGACTTAGAAATAAACTGATTAAGGGCTGCCACTCTTCCTGTTAGACTCTAGACATCTTTATGCGACTTGGGCAAAGGCATTCTAGCAGCGATCTAATTTTTTTGGGGTTCGCCTCTATTCCTCTGGTGTTGACTATGTACCCTAGAAATTTTTATGACGCCACTCTGAAAGTACACTTCTGGGGGTTTAACCTCATACTATACTTCCTCAGGATCCCAAAACATTCCTTCAGGTCGGAAACATGGTTATCGACAGCTTTTGACTTGACCAACTTGTCATCAACATACACTTCCATCTTTTTCCCGATCTAATCAGCGAACATTATGTTGACCAATCTCTGGTAGGTCGCCCCAGTGTTCTTCAGCCCGTAGGGCATGACCTTATAATAGTAAACGTTGGTTGGAGTCATAAAGCTGGTATGCTCCTGGTCCATGGGGTTCATAGCGATCTGGTTATATCTAGAGTAGGCATCCATGAATGACATGAGCTCGTGCCCCGCGGTGGTATCCGCCAATTGGTCAATCCTTGGCAAGGGGAAATAATCCTTAGGACAAGCTTTGTTCAAATCAGAGAAATCGATGCAGGTTTTTCATTTCCCATTTGGTTTTAGGACCAGGACAAGATTGGCAACCCAGATTGGGTATTTAGCCTCACGAATAAAACCACATTTTAAAAGTCGAGCTACTTCTTCTTCTAGGGCCTCAGCACGGGTTGTACCCAGGCGCCTCTGTTTCTGGGATTTTGCAGGCATGTTGTTGTCCAAGTTAAGCGTATGCATGATGACATTCGGGTTGATCCCTACCATGTCTTCATGGGACCAAGCAAAAACATCTAGATTTTCTTGTAAAAATTATACCAACTCTGCCTTTCTATCAGCGTCAAGATTTTTCCCGAGCTTAACCACCCTCGAAGCATCTTTGGGATCGATGTTTACTTCTTCAAGTTCTTCAATATCCTGGAGCTCAAACCTATCTTTGCCTATTCGGGGAACAATATCGTCACTCGAGGTGGTTCCCCTGCAACTGACTTGTTGAGATTCTTCCATCCCAGGATCAGCTCTGACTTCCTGGGATTCCTCGCCTCTATCCTACACGGCCGTCGTTTGCTGCCCGGGTTGTGATTTTCCCTTCATGGAAATGCTATAGCATTCCCTAGCAGTGAGCTGATCGCCTCGGACAGTACATATTCCCATAGTCGAGGGGAATTTGATCACAAGGTGGCGGACAGAAGTTATGGCTTCAAATGCCATCAGCGTGGGCCTACCCAATCGACGGCCATAAACTCGAGCAGCTTGGAAACAGTTCGTGGTCTCTCACCCAAGGTTATCACCAACTCGATCGTCCCGATAGCTACCGATCCCTCGTCAGAAAATCCATATAGCATCATGGAGGTTGCCTTCAGCTTGGTCACAGACAATCCCATTTTCTCCAATGTAGACATGAATAGCAGGTTCACAGAACTCCCGTTATCAACCAGTGTCCGCCTAACTCTCCGATTGGTGAGCTGGACAGTTATGACCAGAGGGTCATTATGTGGGAACTCGACATGACTAGCGTCTTCTTCAGTAAAACTGATTGGTTGTTTCTCTAATCGTTGTTGTTTAGACAAACGGCTCTGGGATGAACTCAACTCCATTGTGAGACCTCAGCTCATTGACATACCTCTTCTGGGCATTTTTGCTCATTCCTGCCAGATGAGGGCCTCCATAGATGGTTGTTATCTCTCCCCCTGTTATCGGAGGAGGGGTATCCTAATTCACTTGAGCTCCAGTATGATTCGCGGGGGTTTCCGAAGCTAATTGAATGTTTCGCACAGCGAGCTGATTAAGGGTGACTCGATTCCGGGAGTATTGAGCCAGAGGCCCGACCCTGATGAGGGACTCGATCTCATCCTTCAAATGTTTGCAGTCATCGGTGTTGTGACCAATGTCATTGTGGAATCGACAAAATTTTGAAGGGTCTCTCTTTGCCCTTTGATTTTTTAGAGGCTCCGACTTCTTCCACGAAAGGCAGGAAAAATTTGCCAAGAAGATGCGCTCCCTAGTATCCGTGAGGTCGGCGTAAGTCGCATAGATTGGTTTGAACTTCTCCACGGGCTTATTTTTCTTTGAACCATTCTAGCTGCCCTCACCACTTCCCTTCCTCTTAATACCTCCCCCTTGGTTATTCTGGGTAACGGTTTGAGTTGTAGCTGCAACATCTATTACCGCTCCATTGGGCTGGGTAGGGACTTGGCTGGTTCCTGTGACTGAAGCTCGCGCCTCTTCCAGGTTGATCCATCTTTGAGCTCTGTTCAGGAACTCATCCACGGTGTTGACGCCCTTTCTCTAGATCTCTTTCTATAGGTCGCCTCCAACAAGGATTCCTATTCTCATCGCCATAAGCCTAGAGCTTTCATTTTCATCTCTAGCTCGCGCAGCAATGTTGGCGAACCTACTCAAGGGAGTCTGCCTGTATCCGAGCTGCTTGGGAAGCCCGGAACGCCCTCTTGAAGTCAACGGAGAAGCTCTTCCACAAGCTGATAGAATTATTTTTGTATTGCTTGAACCATTTCCTAGCCGGTCTGACCAGAGTTGAGGGGAATACCAAGCACCTTAACTCAGGTCTGATGTTCTAGGCCAACATCAGGGTATTGAACATCCCCAAGTGGTCGGACGGATCTCCATCTCCGTCGAATTTTGATAAATGGGGCATCCTGAAACCCAGCGGGTATGGTGTTGTCACGATGTTGGGGGCGAAGAGCTCGAGCTCGTCCCTTGAATCATATTCATCTTTCTCCTTTTCTGATAGGAGTCTTTTCATCAATTCCTCCGTCTGGTCCAATCTTTCGAGGGTTGGGTCCTTGGTTCCCTGGGGCTGTTCAACAGCTCCCGTTCGACCGTACGCGTTTGGCAGGTTATTGTCCCTCCAAGTTCGAGCTTTGTTTGGTGGGACATTCCTGTTATCGTGCACTTCGGAAGGACTTCCCTCGTGGTGAGTGCCACTGACTCCATCGCAAGCTGGATTGGTTCTTTGTGAGTTTAGGCGATCTCGTAGGTCAGTATGTGGATTAACTCGAGGGTTCTGAGCTAAACTCAACTGATTCCTCAAATCTGTGCTGGTCCTATCACTTCGACGGCCCTCCGTCCAATAGCTTCCATTAGAGAAGATCAGAGCTTGCGGCCGAGGATGAGGACATGAGCAGGGGGAGGATTCCTCGAGCCGAACGAGGTGGGGAGGGATGCCTTATAGGCGACAGAGGATGCCTAATTGGTGAGGCGATTCTCGTCCCATTAGGTCGGACCAAGTTAGCTCATGATCGCTCTGCTCCACCATTTCTGGTTCCCTGTGCCTGGCGATCTGATCGCAGTACAGGGAAGTCTCTTGGGACATGCCGACCGTCTGTGTGGGTTGCCATGGGCATTTGACGGTGGCGCTAAACTCGAAGTTTAGGTTCTGATCGACCAGCTGACTCATTGATGATCCCTGGGAAAGCCACCAAATGGGGTTTCTTGGTGATTGTGCAACATAGGCGCAGAACTTGGAGTTGAGGTTCTAGCCAATCGACTTAGCCTGGGTCGACTATCCCGGCGGGACTTACGAGTCCCACCTTGCCTCTTTCCGACGTTAACGTCGGTTGCAAGAAGGGGTAGCCGAGCCAAGACTTCCTCAATTTTCTTGTTTTCTTTGGCTAGATGGCTCCTCAACTGCATGTTCTCCAACTCTACCGCAGTCAAGTAATCCGGGTTTGGATTCAGCGGTAGAGGCGCTGAACTTCTAGTGTCGTCGTGGCCCATCGGTTGCTTTCCCGACCACTGCTAAATCTGTGGGTTTTGTTCGTCAGAAACAGTGGTATGGTGAGCCTCCTGCCCACCATGCTGATTTGTTTCATTACCGTGCCTTGAACGAGTGACCACGATGATGAACTTTGTTCTGAATCTTTTTCAATGGCACTAATTTTTTGCTCTCAACGAAAGCACCAAATTGTTGATGCGGTTTTTCGCCAACAGTGTATTACGTAATTAGCTGGAAAAAACTAGTGGCTAAGGATAAACCACAATACAAATAATAATTCTTAAGGAAGCTTAGAATGAGATAGTTAGAACACTCGTTCCTTTTTACATGGTTCGAAGGCTAAAATCCCCCTAGTCCATGAGTCGATATTATTAATGTATCTCTCTCTATATTTTGACAGAGTATTTTTATTACACAGAGAAAACCCAACCCCTTTTCTATCCAAGGTCTTGGTATTTATAGAAGAACCACCCAGGATAGGTGAGGGGTCATCATGTGAATACCCATCCTATTTGTGACCTGTCTTGCACAAATGGTGAATATTACAATATATATTAAGGTATGATCTAATCATTAGGTAAAATTGATCATGGATCATCTGATATAATCGAACATGTGATGCTTGATCATGCATGTTTATGTTACGTGTCCGAGAATTCAGGGATAATGGACATGTAGTGTCTGACCAAGCACGTTTATAAATAACGTATCCAGGTTTATAAAGACTCCTGGATATGGCAGATTGTCAGAGTACCACGACCTGAACATAATGTCAGCTTGCCCCCAGGAGACTGTGCTTTATATCCATCTCCATCTCGTGCCTTAATGCTTCATATTCCTTAGCTCGTGTTTTCACCTGGGGAATCGCACTGCCTTCGCAGAGGAGATGTCAACTTGTAGATCCTTTAGTACTGTTCTTAGCTAGCCAGTTGTACTCGAGCTGCATAAAATACTTGGGCTGAATATCAGGGCGTACAACTTGCTGCCCGGGTAGTGATTTTCCCTTCATAGAAATGCTATAGCATTCTCTGGCAGCAAGCTGATCACCTCTGACGGTGCATATTCCCACAACTGAGGGGAATTTTATTGCTAGGTGGCGGATAGAGGTTATGGCTTCAAATGCCATCAACGCAGGTCGGCCCAAAATCGCATTGTATGCAGTTGGACAGTCAATTACCACGAACTCAAGTAACTTGGAGATAGTTCGGCCCCTATTATCGGAGGAGGGTCGTCCTAATTTTCTTGAGCTCCGATTTGACAAACTGGAGCTTCGAAGACTGACAAAGGGTTTGGTCTAGCAGGGGTTGATTAGGGACCACCCGATTTCGGGCATACTGGGCCAAAGGTCCCGCTCTAATGAGATTTTCGATCTCATCCTTTAGATGTCAACAGTCATCAGTGTTATGACCGATATCATTAAGGAACCGGCAGAACTTCAAAGAATCTCTCTTCGCCCTCTGGTTCTTCAATAGTTTTGGCTTCTTCCACGGAAGGCAAGCATAATTTGCTAGGAAGATGTGCTCCCTAGTGTCTGTTAGGTTGGTATAAGTAGCATAAATAGGTTTGAATTTCTCCCCAGGCTTATTTTTCTTCATTTCGCTCTGGTCGCCCTCACCCTTTCCCTTCCTTTTGTTATTCCCCCTTGGTTATTCTGGGTAACGATTTAAGTCGTAGCTGCAACGTCCGTTACTTCTCCAACGGGCTGGACAGGGAGCTGGCTGGTTCCTGCAATAGAAGCTAGTGCCTCTTCTAGGTTAATCCATTCTTGAGCTCGGGCCAAGAATTCACCCCCACTCTTAACTCCTTTCCTTTGGAGTTCTTGCCGCAGGTCGCCCCCGACGAGGATTTCTGTCCTCAATGACATGAGTTTGGAGCTGTCATCAGCATCCCTAGCTCGTGTAGAAACATTGGCAAACTAACTTAGATATGCCTTCAACGTTTCACCAGGTTGCTACTTTACATTGGCCAATGAATCAGCCTCAACACAAGCTGGTTGTGAAGCTCATAATGCTTTTTTGAACTCTGAGGAAAACTTCTTCCACGAGCTTATGGAATGTCTCTTATACTGCTTAAACCACTGCCTAGCTGGCCAACCAGAGTTGCAGGGAATAGAATACACCTTAGATTGAGTCCGACATTGTGGGCCATCATCATGGTGTTAAACAATCCGAGGTGGTCTGACGGATCTCCATCTCCAACAAATTTTGACAAGTGTAGCATTCTGAAGCCTACCGGATATGTGGCCGTCGCAATATTTGGAGCGAAAGGCTTGAGCTCATCCTCTGAGTCGCAATCGTCTTTGTCTTTTCCAGATAAAAGTCTCTTCATTTGTTCTTCCATCAGATCTAGCCTCTCGAGGGTTTGGTCTCTGGTCCCTAGGTTACCTGGGGGCTGTTCGACAGCTCCCATCCTATCCTATGCATTTGATGGGTTATTGTCCCTCCAAGCTCGAGCTTGGTTTTGTGAGGCATTCCCATAATCACGTACTATGGATGGACCTCCCTGTTGTCGAGTATAACTAACATCTTCATTCCGAGCTGGATTCCTTCTCTGTGTATTCAGGTGATCACACAAATTGGGTTGCGACTTGTACCGAGGGCTTTGCGCTAAACTCAACTGATTTCTTAGGTCTCCCTTGGACCTACCACTACGATGAATTTCGGTCCAGTAACTCCCATTTACGAATCTTACAGCTCGCGATTGGGGCCAAGGATCTAGATTTTCAACACGTTTCTGTGGGGTGTAAGTATTGGCAGATGGGGGAGGATTTCTCCTACTGTCTCCATAAGCTAGAATGTCCCATGTAGGATGAGGTGGCGTCAGATGTCTTATAGGTGACGGGGGATGCCTTATTGGTGAGGCAATCTGGGTCCCATCAGAGCAAACTATATTAGCCCGCCTCTGTTCTACCCCATTGTCTCTAGCTCTCTGCGCCTGACGTTCCAATCGCGACGTAGGAGAATTTACTGGAACATTCTCCCTCTGTGAGCCTATCCCAGCCCCTCCCTATGCATTTCCATGGGTATTCCTAGGGACCTGTGAAAGAGTCACCGAACTTAGGGTTTCGGTTCTAACCGACGGACTAACATGCTGATGACCCCTATGAGGGCCACTGGGTTGAGCATTATGGTGATCACGCCTTGCAGGTACAGAACATGGGGTGGCAGTCCTGACTGATCGACTTGGTTTGGATTGATAATTCCTGTGGGACTTTTGAGACCCACTTTGCCTCTTTCCAACATTAACGTCGGTTGCAAGAGGGGGTAACCGAGACAAAACTTCCTCAATCCGCTTGTTTTCCTTAGCAAGATGGCTTCTCAATTGCATGTTTTCCAATTCGATGGCACTTAGGTAGTCTGGATTTGGATTCGGTGGCAATGACGCCAAACTCCCAATGTTTTCATGACCCGCCGGTTGTTTTCCCGAACGTAGCTGGATCTCGACTTTGTTCGTTCGAAACAGCGGTATGATGGGCCTCCTGCCCACCAAGTTGTTCTATCTCATTATCATACATTGAGCAAGTGAGCACCATGATGAGAATCGACTGGGATCTTGATGAAGCACTAATTTCCCTCTCAATGAAAGCACAAAACTGTTGACATGGTTTTTCGCCAATAGTGTATTAAGAAATAATACAAGTAGATTAGTGCTTAATAAACTGTAATGAAAAATAAATGAATTCACTCAAGAACACTGAATTTTTACGTGGTTCAGTGGTTAAAATCCACCTAGTCCATGAGTCTATATTATTGCTGTTTCACTCTCTCTATTTTGGCAGAGTTTCGGTATTACAGAAAAAATGGTTTCCTTTCCTGTCCAATATTCCCAGTATTTATAAGGGAATTTCATGGACAGGTTTGGGTAACCGCGTGAGTCAATCACGCATTTACATAATTATTACATTTAATACAAATAACTCCCATTTATATTGGGATATATGATTTGATCACAAGGTAAATGTACTCCTAATATCTGGGATATTAAATATGACAGCTTGGTCACAAATATACGTATAAAGGGATTCTGAATCTCTGGGGATCTGCGGATATGCAATATAGTAGAACTACCACGAGCTGGATATCTCCTCCAAGCTCGTGCTTCAACAGTTGTTTTAATGTTCTGAGCTCACGCTTCACAGCCTTCGTGTCTGTAGCTCGGGTTAATTCTATTTTTTCAATTTTATCGGTGCCAATAACTTCTACACATATATGTTATATGTGCTCTAATCTTTTTTTTTTTTTTGTACAACTTTTCTATCTGTTTAAGTTAGTTTTTTTTTCAACGTTCTTTTTGTTTTATTCCAATTTTTTGTTGAGTTATTTATATTCAAGCATATATGAGTATATGTCTTTTTCCTTTTATCAATTAAGATCATTTAAGTGGTACGTAGTATATGTATATAAATATAATATATATATATATGCATAGTATATGTACTCAATTTTTTTTCCGATACTTTCATATTCTATTTCTATAAGAAATATCTTCTTTGTCATATATAATTACGTACCAGATATATTTCTTGGTATACATATATATACTTATATATACATGGAAATAATATATGCATTTATAGGCCATATGTTTATATTCTATACTACCTATCACATATGTATACTCACATGCATACCTTATATATACGCACAAAATTATATATATGTATATAAATGAATCATTTTTTTCAACATTTTTTTTAATGCATACGCAGTAATAACTTCCTAATTAATCTATACATATATATTAGATTACCATATCAATGTATTTAAATTTACTTATGTATTAAATATATTATGCATACTATATATACATATTTTGGTTAATGGATATTTAGTTTCCATATGAAAATTTATATTAGTTTACAATATAAATGTATATGTACTTATTTCTCTAAGTATTATGCCACCGTACAGATATGGCTGAAAACATGGATGTTATTCCTACTAAAAGCACTGGTGGATCTCCCCGAACTCCAACTTCAACCACAAAGAACCAGTCCTCAAGGGACCAGCCTGTGCAAGTTTCGGTTCCAACGATTCCTGTGAGCCATAATGAGAAACCATAAATATTCACTGGTGTGAATTTTAAGACCTGGAAGCAAAAAATGTTATTCTACTTAACAACATTGAGTCTTACGAGATTCTTGAAAGAGGATCCTCTCACTGTTGGAGAGGACGAAGTAGATGTGCAAACTCAACATGCAGTTGAGGCATGGAAGCACGTTGAATTCCTTTGTAGGAATTAGATTCTGAATGGCTTGTATGATTTGTTGTATATTGTGTACAGTGTGAAGAAAACGGCTAAAGAATTGTGGGATTCTTTGGACCACAAGTACAAAGTCGAAGATGCTGGAGCCAAGAAATTCTTGGTTGGCCAATTCTTGAACTTCAAGACGGTGGATTCCAAAAAATATGATAAGCCAAGTGCAAGATCTTCAGTTGATCATCCATGGAATACATGCTGAAGGGATGGTCTTGAGTAAGTATTTCCAAGTAGCTGCTATTATAGAGAAGCTACCCCCTGCATGGCTAGACTTCAAAAATTATCTGAAGCACAAGCGAAAGAAAATGAGTGTTGAAGATCTCATTCGCAGACTTCGCATTGAAGAGGATAACAAAAGTGTTGAGAAGCAATCCTCAAATCCCAATGCTGCCAAGGCTAATATGGTGGAGCGTGATAAAGGCTCCAAGGGGAAGAAGCCTAAGCCCAAGCTAGGGTCCAAACTAGGACCAAAAGGTGGAGTTTCAAAGAAGCCGAAATTCCAATGGAAGTGCTTTAACTGCAACAAGACGGGATATAAATCAACAGATTGTAGACTACCGAAAAAGAAAGGCAATGAGGCCAATGTTGTGGAAGCCATGTCCCAAGAGATCGTTGACCTAGACCTATGTATTGTGGTCTCTAAAATACACTTGGTGGATGCTAATCCAAAGGAATGGTGGCTCGATACTGGAGCTACTCGTTATGTCTATGCGAACAAGTCTACCTTCTCTGACCTTACTTCAGTGGAAAATGAGGAGAAGATCTACATAGGAAACTCGGCAACCTCTGAGATAAAATAGTAGGGTACTATGTACTTGAAGATGACGTCTGGAAAGAGTGTCAAGCTGCAAAATGTGTTGTATGTGCCTAACTTTCACAGGAATCTGATCTCTGGAATGTTGCTGAGCATACATGGGTTCAAGATGGATTTTGAGTCCCAGAAAATTATACTAACTAAAGCTGGTATTCCTATTGGGAAGGGTTATGTAAAAGAGGGAATGTGGAAGATGAATGTAATGGCTGTTAAGCCAAAGACTATTAATAATTATAATGCTACTACTTCTTCCGCTTACTTGCTTGAATCTTCAAATTTATGGCATGGTAGACTAGGTCATGTTAATTATGATACTTTGCGTAGACTGATTAACTTGAATCACATACCCACGTTTAATATTGATTCCAAACATAAGTGTGAAACTTGTGTAGAGGCAAAACTAACCAGGTCATCGTTCCTAACGGTTGAAAGAAACACTGAACCCCTTGATTTAATTCACAGTGACAATAGTGATTTAAAGTTTTCTCAAACAAGAGGAGGTAACAAGTACTTTATTACTTTCATTGATGATAGTACGAAGTATTTTTATGTATACTTGCTAAAAAGCTAGGATGAAGCTATAGATAAATTTACTCTCTATAAGAAAGAGGTTGAAAATCAACTTAATAAGAAAATTAAGATGATAAGAAGTGATCGTGGTGGTGAATATGTACAACCTTTTGGTGAATTCTATGCACAACACGGAATTATTCACGAGGTCACACCACCTTATTCTCCTCAACCCAATGGAGTGGCAAAACGAAAAAATCGCACTCTAAAGGACATGATGAATGCTATGTTAATAAGTTCTGGATTGCCACAGAACACGTGGGGTGATGATATACATCAAAAATACAAACAATGGATATATTATTCTTTGTTTGTATGTAGATGATATACTCATTGTCGGAAGCAACCAACGAATGGTAAAATCTACCAAAGATATGTTGAACTCAAGATTTGACATGAAGGACATGAGAATGGCTGATGTAATTCTAGGAATAAAGATTACAAGGACTACAGTTGGACTTAGTTTGAGTCAGTCACACTATGTGGACAAGATTCTTGACAAATTTGGTAAAAATGATTCTGGTGTGTCCAGAACACCAATTGACATAAGTCATCATTTGTCCAAGAATAAAGGCGACAGTGTCTCTCAAGCAGAGTATGCTAGAGTGATAGGTAGTCTAATGTACTTGATGAGTTGTACAAGACCAAATATTTCCTATACTGTAAGTACTTTAAGTCGATTCACGAGTAATCTAGGTGTTTCACACTAGAAGGCAATTACAAGAGTACTTAGGTACCTACAATATACTCATAACTATGGTTGAACTATACCAGAGATCCAGCTGTTCTTGAAGGATACATTTACGCAAGCTGGATATCTGACATCCAAGACTCGAAAGGTACTAGCAGATATGTGTTCACTCTAAGTGGCACAGCTGTTTCATATAAATCCTTGAAACAAACTGTAATCACTAGATCCACAATGGAATCCAAGTTTGTAGCTCTATATATATGTAGTGAAGAAGCATAATGGCTGCGTAATTTCTTGGAGGATATTCCAGAATGGCCTAAACATGTGCCTACAATATGCATATATTGTGATCACCTAGCAACAATTGGTCGGGCACAAAATGTTTTGTATAACGGTAAGTCTAGACACATACGTTGACGACATAATACCGTTAGACAACTGATCTCAATTGGAGTTATCTCGATTGATTATGTGAAGTCAAAAGATAACATTACGGATCTGCTAACCAGAGGGTTAAATAGAGATCAAGTTGAAAAGACATCAGAAGGAATGGGACTTAAGCCCAATGGAAATTAAGGTCGATATAAAGGAAACCCAACCTAGTTGACTAGAAATCCCAAGATCTAGGTTCAATGGGACAACCTATTTATTGAGACCAAGTAGGATCACTGTGGGGGATTACCCCTACCCGTTCCAATGGTGAAATAGTGATGCCCATTGTAAAAGATGTTAAGCTCAAGCTTTTAATGACCCTTACATATCAGAAGTCCAAGCAAAGTAATGCAGGATTGCTCTTAGATAAGAGGTCACCTATGTAAGAGAGAAGTGGGGCTGCTTCAAAGGAGAATTGTGGGGGCTCAATTCTCTAAAACCTCTCACAGAACCAGGTAGATGTTCGCCGCCAAAATGAACATAACCATGAGAACCGAAACTATGCCAGAAAGATATCTGTGTGAGATATATCATCGTTTACCCAAACGATAGAATAGTTCAAAGACATCGCGTAAACTGATCAGTTAGTAAAGTAAATATATTCTCACAAAGGAAGGTTCAAAGGCTAACACCCACCTATTCTACGCAGGTATCAATCGGAGAACTCTATCACCTTCTTGCGTCAAGTCGTCTCGAATCATTGTTTCTTAATGTTGATCAATTTCATTCATGTGGGGGATTGTTGAAAAAATTGAGTGAATGAGAAATTGATGCCTAAAATGGTAATGATTCAACAAATCACTTTGATTAAAGATGATATTATCTTCATATTGTGTGATTTATTCTGGTTGATTTTGGAAAATCACTTTGGTCAAAATTGAGATATTAGAATATTGTGTGATTAATTCTAATTGACTGTCAGAAAATCACTATGGATAGCAACTGATATTACCATAATAAATGTGATTAATTCTTATTGATTTTCAGAAAATCATTTTGGGTAACTGCTGATATTACTAGAATAAGTATGATTAATTCTAATTGATTTTCAAAAATTAAGATTCTAGATTTTTTGGATATTTGGGCATTAATGCACTTTATTCACACTCATTTTCAACTCTCCATGAAGCCTATAAAAGGAGGCTTCTCCTCTCATTCTAGGACACACAAATAAAGAGCATCACACACAATAGTCTCAGTGTCTTTCTCTCTTCTGTCTCTGTAGTATTTTTTGGTGATAGAGGGAAGGTTTGTTTCGAGTTTGCCTAAGCAGACGTAGTGATGCTTTCGTTCTACTTGACAGTTGTTGTATCTTGGGAAGTGGTTGCTCATGAATCCTCTAGCACCATTCAGTATATTATTTCTAGCAAGAAGTAGGCAACTAGAGTTGGAAAGAGGCAAGGCTATGCTATGTTCAAAAAATTAGTACATGCTTGTTTATTGGAAGATGTAGTAGATGAATATTATTATTCAAGGATACAATGTGTGAAGATGCATGACTTAATAACGGACATGGAAATTCAAATCACAACAGATAGTCCTCGATTTTTGGTAGAAGCAGGTGCAGGATTGAAATCTGATGAAGAGAATTGGAATGAGAATCTTACAAAGTTTTCCTTTATGTACAATAATATATTGGATATTCCTTCTAGCTTTGAATCCCCAAGATGTCCAAGACTTTCAACACTTCTACTCTATGGAAACGGACATTTAAATTTTATTTCACAATTTGTTCTTACATATGAAGGGTCTTATTAAAATTTGAGGGGGAAATGCCACTAGGACTAGGATTGGGGTTCCATCTTGAAATCAAGGGAAAATACCAATTTAGCCCTTGTGTTTTGCCCGAATGCTCGATCGGCCTCTATGTTTTGTTAAATGACAAAACGGACCCTATATTTTGCAAAATATATCAATTTAATACCCTGAGCCCGATTTTGGTCAAACTATTTTCTAATATGACCAAAATACTCCAGATTTTTAATTAATGAATTTATTAAATAATTAAAAATAGATTTTAAAATAAAAAATGAAGAAAAACATTTATTTAATTTTCTTTTTCTCTTTCTCTTTCTCTCTCCTCTCTCTTCTCTTCCCTCTCCCGATCTTCCTCACCCTTACCTAGAAAAATCTGCATCTCTCCATCTTTCTCATCTTCACCTCCACTCATTCTCTCTCTTTTCTTCTCAGATCTGGGGCTTGAACAAGGTTGGAAAGGAAATGGCTTGGAAACAGCTTGGTCATCAAGAGGACAAAGGAAGCTCGGCAATAGCTCCGTCATCTTCTTCTCATCCTGGCGAAGGTTGTCATCTCTTTCGCTCAACATTAAGCCCTCCATTTCATCGTCCAAAGCTGCTTCATGGGCCATGCGCAAAACCAAGTCAGTGTCTTCCATGGGAGAATATGCAGATAGCTCGATAAAGAAATGGTGGGACTGGGCTTGGGCCCTATCCAGAAAGCCCACCTTCGCTAGCGATCTGGAGATGAACGAGGAAGAGATCAAGCTACTTGGCTCCCATGACAGGGGAAGCTTGAGACATGTTTTCTAGGTCTAAGGTGAGAAAGCTTTTGGGTTCAGAATGAGCGAGCTTGCCTCAAACTTGCAGGTATGATTCCTTCAATTACACCAAGAATTTCGATGAAGGGAGGAGAACCCAGTTGTAATTTGATCAAATGAAAAATACCCATATCGAGAATTTGAATGAATGAAAGTTGTAATAATGTTTTAATGAGATTCCCTCTACAAGCGAATGACTTGGCGTTGGAGGACGGAGATGGTACCCAGGTAGTTGTAGGCAGGGTCTTTCATCCTGGTCTCGGCTTCGTAGGCAGGGTCTTTGGTGTAGGAGAACTTCGTTGAGGAGTTTTCTCACATTGCTTGCCCCAAATATCTTGTGCACGTTTATGAATTTCTATGGCCCTTCTGGCATGAAATACTAAGAATTTGGGTTTGTTCATGAAAATGTAATTTTATATGAACTCTTTGTTTGTGTTTGGAAGAGTTCAGGTCTTGAATATGTGTTTTATTTCTAAGATCTTATTTTGTTTAAGTTTAATAAATGGACTTTAATATATTGATTAAGAATTATGAGGGTAAGGGTTTCAAGGGTCGGTGCTTCTCATGGTGGCAGGCGTGTGATCGGACGGTGACCGGAGGTGCCTCGATCGGGGCCGAGCAAAGGCGTGCTAGAAGAGAAAGAGAAAGGGGTTCTAGGTTTTTTTTTTTTTTTTTTTTTTAAAATCTGATTGTAAAAGAAAATTCATTTTATAATGTTTTATAAATTGTTTTTATATATTACAAAAAAGGAAATTCATTAAAGGAATTTAAAAAAACTGAAAGAAAAAAAAAAGGCACTTTAGTCATATTGAAAAATTGTTTTGCCATAATTTGGGTCAGGGTATCATATTGTTCCATTTTACAAAACAGAGGGTATGTTTTGTCATTTAACAAAACATAGGGGCCAAACAAGTATTCGGGCAAAACACAGGGGCTAAATTGGTATTTTTCCTAAAAATCAATTGGTGTTAAATGGAGTAACTCTTCCTTTTATAAGGATATTGTTGTTCCTATATATTTTTCATGTGAGATTTTTTTTTCACATTTAATACGCCCCCTCACGTTTGGGCTTGAAAGTGTGAAAACAACCTTAGATACAACAAGACCGAACGTGAATATTTGATAGAATGCCACAAGGCTAACTTAGGAAATTTGTGGGAATATAGGACATCACAAGGCTTGTCGGGAAATTTATGGGTATACACACTGGTCCAAAACAGGTCATAGAATCCAACACGAATCGACATATGTTGGAAAGGTCCCAAGACCAAGACTTGGGAAAGTAGTTTAAGTTGTTGTTGTGTGATGATGAGGGTGAAGACCAAGACTTGAGAAGTAGTGGGTATCTCAGCGACAGGGAAAGGAGATCTTAGCGGTAGAGGCAACAAATCTGGTTGGCTTCTGATGGATTTTCTGGTTTTTGACACCAGATCTGGTTGGTGATGCAGAAGGCCAAAGTGTTCCTGATTCTCAACGTGAGCTCATCGCTGTTTGCAACCCTGTCGCCTCAGTTGAAGTCAAAAAATGGTACCTGCCGACCATCTGTGAAGAGCAATAGGATCACTAGTTTCTACTACCTGGTGTGCCTATGCTCCCCTCCACCGTCGATTTGCCACTCCGGCCCCTGTCGTTGATGTAACGCCCTACTTCCTTAGAGTCGTTACTAAGTAAGTTTAAAATGTGCAATTAACTCGCTAATCAAAGTTTTAGGTTAAAAGTGTAGCTAAACTATAATAAAACTCATATAATTTGAAAATGTAGTCATTCGTTGGAATTATAAAGCGTTACACATTTGGGATCTTAAAATACTGTTTCGAAATATTTACAACTCAAAAATATGATTAAAGTCGACTAAACGACAAAATTAGATTAATACATAACATCTCCTAAAATACCCCTGGCCGTGGCAACCAGGCAGGCCGAACAAGTACATGTCGCTTCACGCTCTCCGTACTCATGGTTGGTCAACATTTCCCTTGCCCTTACCTGAACCATAGAGCACATGTAATGCCCCAAATTTCCTAATAAGGTTTAGGACCTTGATTATGAGGTCGGGCGGGCCATAATTGATTTATTATGCTATTTAATGATTATATGCATGTTTATGTGAATTATATTATTATATGATGGTAAATGCATGTTGGAAAAAACTTATACAGGATCTTTATTTATTTTCATGTATATCTAATATTAAACAAATTAATACGAGATAGCCTAAAACATGTTTCTAAAATTGAATTCAAAGAGAAACAAAAATAGAATACTTACAGTATACGCAGCGGAATTAAGAGTCCTTCCTTCAATTTCTCTAACTCTTGTATCCTTTCTGTCGCAGAGTATTATCAAGAAACTGAACCGATCTTCTATTTTCTTCACGATCTTCCAATGTATCCTTAGAACCACCTAGACTAGTGTGGGCAATTCTCAACACATGAGATAGATATAGAGAGAAGAAGAGAAAATACAAAGAGGCTTAGAAAAGGACTTGTGTTTAGAGAGAATATAAAACTATCAGAAAATCTGACTTATCAAAAACCCTTTTTTTTTTTACTTCTCTATAAGCACTCCTTTTATAGACTCAATTAGGCCATTTAATTTAATTAAAAAATCAATAAAATAACAGCCATTTTGAAGCCCTAGGTCGAAATTATCATGGGCTATAGGCCCGTGAAATTTCCCATTTGATTATAAGCCCATTTGACTTAAAATCAAGGCCTGTATTATTTTCTATTGATTTAATTAATTAAATAATTATTTAAATCCTTTATCAAATTAATTATTTATAATTTGAACCTTGATTTAAATTTATTTATTAATTTAGATACCAATTTATCTTAATTAATAAATCTGCCATAATTTCTCTTTTCTTCTCAAAATTACACAACTCTGTGAAACTATCCAAAATTGACCTGGTCAACTTTGATAATTCTAATTGATGATTAAATCAATTAATTGAGACTATCTAGATGATTTTATCCAAGGTACAATGGGGACCATGGGCCTATGAAATCAAGCTCCAATAAGTTATCATAAATCTAACAAATAAATTTACTAACTTATTAATTCCTCGTGACTCCACTATAGACTTGGAATTGCACTCTTGAATTCATAGAACGTTCTATAACAAATATAGATACGCTATTAATTATCCATTGTTACAACCATAATTGTCACTCAATCCTCTATAGACGGTCTACAATGAGATAGGACTAAAATACCGTTTTACCCCTCATTGTATTTTATCCTTAAAACACTTAGTTCCTTGTAAATGATATTTCAGTAAACTAATTTAATTACTGAAATGAGATCTCTATCATTTAACACCTTGAACCAAACTAAAAGGAAACCATCGTTTCACTTCTTCATCAGAAGCTATAGATGTTCATATCTATGATTAACACTCCCACTCAATTATACTACCGAGTTCCCAAGATGTAAGTATGGGCTAGTCCGTAGGGTAAGCTGGTAACGAACAAGTCAAAGAACTCAAATAATACAATGAGTTAGAATACTAACCACTCAGAATTGAGATTAAATTGACCTATGGTCAACTATATGATATGACTAGAATAGATAATAACGGTATGTTTACTTATCTTATCAACTGTCAATATTGGTCCTGTCCGATGTAACAAATACATCCGATCTTATCTACTTTGCTAATGTTCTGGAAAGAACATAACACTGTAATGTGTAAGTAGATCATTTCGTAGATTGGCAAGTCAGTGTAAATCCGGTGCACTGACTAATCTTAGGACTAACTTATTTTTGAACATATAATCATATTTATATTCCACTGTGATTACGTCACTATAAATAAGATTAGCTATATGCTCGGGATTTAATAGAAGTTTATATTAAATAAATAATCATGAAAATAAAACATGTGAGCAAAGTGATTGACCAAGTCAAAAAATGATTTCTATTCTTTTATTGATAATAAAATGAGATTACAAAGAATTTGGGTTTTAATTAGGGCATAAAACCCCAACAATGCATGCATATGGGTCTACATTTTATTATAAGGGCATTTTGGTAATTTGGCCCGTTGAGGGCGTAATTGTGTATTTTCGTGCATGTGTGTGAATTATAAATAATACCACATTATATGTGGATTGGTTCGAGCCATTCGACATGAGACGATCATGGAATGCAAGTTTTCAGTCTAGTCATAACGGGATTAAGTTCGGGGCTCGGAGTGAGTCTCGAGGTAATTTGGTGATTAGAACGTTGTCGGGAATTAGAGGGTAACGGGATATGAATTATTGGTATTTGATAATATTGAGAATAACGGGAATTGGATGGTGTTAATTATAATTAACGAGATAGGCGGGAAAGGACGATTTTACCCTTGGGAGTCTTTAGAAGCCTTTATTTGACCTAGGGGCAAAATGGTCTTTTCACCCTTATGTTATATATCAGCCCTTTGAGTTTAGAAGGCTATGGAATTATAAGAAAATAGAGCATCATCCTCATCTCTTTCTTTCTCTCCCGTACATGTTCTTCCCTCCTTCTTCCTTTCAATTTTTGAGAGCCAACTTGAGGTAACAAACTAGGAGATCAAAGGTGGGAGCTTAGGAACTTAGTTCAATCATTGAAGGGGATCTAAGTCAAGCTTGAGGTAAGGAATTCATCCATGAAAACCTTGTTATACCCTGTTTTTCTAATAAGTTTTCAGTTGAGGATTTTGATGTGTTAGTTGGGAATTAATGGAAGTTCTTGAGTTTGGTTGCTTGAGTTTTGATGAGGGTGTGATGTAGATAAGGTTTGGGGGTTGAATTTGATGTTTTGATGATGTTTGGGATTGGTTTGGAGGTTTGTTTTTCAAGGTAAATCGCAAAGGAAAAGACCAGAAAAGTTTCTAGTCTGCTGATGGCGCCCCAGCGCCATTCCTGGCGCCCCAGCGCTAGTCAGGGCAGATTCTGGGGTTCTCTAACTTTGGGGTAGTGCCCCTGCGCTAGTGATTTTTCCAGCAACCTATTTTTAGGGCTCAGGAGGACTCTTAAGGCTCGGGGGTTGGTTCCTTTACCCCGTTTGGGTAGATTGAGAGTCCCGAGAGTGCGGGATGGATCCCGGGAGTGTGGTTTTATATTATAATCCTTTTTATGATTTATTTTATTGATGGGATTCCATATTTGGTTATGACTAGGTGACCGCTAAAGGATCAAAGGATTGATCGTTCTCAAGGGTTGTTCTTTTACTAGTTCTTGCTCGAACCTGAGGTAAGAAAACTGCACCCTGTGTATATGTGACATGCATGGTTATTCTTGATGCATGTTGGATGTTTAAATGTGATGCATATAATGCACGAGAAACATATGATTAGGGCATGCTATGAATATTGAGTATTGATATTGTTCAGAGCTTGAGCCTCTGTGTTTATGCATGATCCTAATTGTGCTAGTAATTATTGAGTAAGCATGTTGAATGCCCTTTATTTGGATATTTGACATATGATATATGTTTGGTGGCATTGCTTACTTGTATATGGTACTGACTAGTCAGGGATACTGACCTAAGAGTCAGAAATGGCATAGCGTCATGAACACAAGGCCAAATGAAGATTAGATCTAATCGATATCAGCGTTGAATGACTCTAAGGCATTAACGCTGGACCGATCCTAAGGTCGATGAATCTTATAAGCACTTACCTAGTCTAAGACTAGTTACTAGAACCAGGGCCTAAGGCCTAGGTGACTGCTTGTCACATGGCTAGGGAACAGAGTTCTATGGTTTTGACTCTATGGTCATGAGGAAGGTTATGTTGGTGACTAGTCATCATGCACCTATCCTGTTTAAGCTAGTGAAAGGCTCACTTATCTATAAAGCTCTATTGACCCTATCGTCACATGGCTATTGGGAATAAACCCACCTTAGTGACTATTACAACTGTCACTCTTCTATTTGGGGCTAAAAGGCCTGTATGATTATTATGATCATTGGTTGATGTGATATACTCAACAATACGTGGATTCATTTGCCTACTTGAATAGGGCTATTACTGTTCATGAGCATATTGAGTTTTCTTGCTGGGCTTCGGCTCACGGGTGCAGGTAAAGGCAAAAGAAAGCTGGACCATCCTTGAGTTGGAGAGCTTAGGTGACGATGTGTACATATGCAGCTACTCGACCACCACGGCCAAGGTTTGAAGAGGAACTAGGGTTTAACCCTGTTTTGCTGCTTAGATCGGCTGGTTGTAAATATTTTCTTGTAATAGACCTTTAAATTATATTTTTGGGATCCCAATGTATACAGTAAACGTTCTAGTGAAACGTTATATCTTAACCAAAAATTTTAATCCCTAAACCGCTAATCATACTTAGATACACGATTTTGGCCAAATAACTCGATTAGCGAGTTTAGCACTGTTTACAAGGCACACTGTAACGATCCCAAGAGTTAGGGCATTACAGCACCCGTGAGCCGAAGCACAGCAAGAAAACTCAACACAAACAATCAACATATGCATAACTATCTATCAGCATATAACAAGGTAGCAAATAGGCTCAACAGATAGCAGCCATGCCGTCCCAGGCGCTTTACCAAGCCCTGGGTTTGCGGTCCATACCATGAGGATGACTCAAGAATCTGAGAAGGGTCTCACCCTAGCGGCTTGCACTCCGTGTGCTCAATGCCACTGTCGGCCCTTGTCGTACTCGGCCTTGCACTCCACGTGCTTAACGCCATTTCTCGCCCCTTGCTACTGTAATGCCCCGAATTTCCTAATAAGGTTTGGAACCTTGATTAGGAGGCCGGGAGGGCCATAATTGATTTATTATAGTATTTAATGATTATATGCATGTTTATGTGAATTATATTATTATATGATGGTGAAAGCATGCATATGGGCTCGTATGTTAATTATGAGGGCATTTTGGTAATCTGGCCTGTTGAGGGCATATTTGTAAATTGGATGCATATTGTAATTTGTGAATGAGATTTTATTATTATGGAGATATATTCGAGCTATGTGGCATGAGACGGTCTTAGATTATGAGTTAGCAGTTTTGTCATAACGGGGTCAACTTTGGGGTAATAGGAATGTTTATTTGGTGACAGATTGGGAATATTTGAGATCAGGGTGAAATTCTGGAAGTTTTGACTATAGTGTCCCCGGGGGTGATTTCGGGACCCCGAGCACTAGGTTTTATTTGAGGTTACTTAAGCTTGAAGTAGCTTGTAAGTTAAGAACGTACGTTAGAAACTTCTCGTTCTCTCTCAAAACAGTCTGTTTTACCGTTTGAGCGTTTTCGAAGATATCTTGAGTTCTAGGAGTCGGAATCAAGCGAGGGTCGAGGCATAGCGATCCTAGGAAACAATAGAAGCTTCTTAATCGAAGGATTTGATGGAAAACAACCCAATCAAAGGTAATTGAAGTTTAAGTTTTGAGTTATTCCGAGTCTCTAATCTTTGAATTGATTTTGTGAATCGTTGAGTTTTCGGTTCGTTTGAACCTTGGGTTTTGAGGGTTTTGAGGTATTGGGAAGCTTGGGAGCTTTGTTTAGATGATTGGGGAATGTTTAGGTGTGTTTTTGGGGACTTTGAAGTGTTGAAAACACGTTGGAGAATGGTTCTGGGTTGGGCGCCGCGGCCCTGTTCTTGGGCGCCGCGGCCCTAGCTCGAGTTAGCAGGTGGCCTTTCTGTTTCGCTGGGCGCCGCGGCCCTTGTGTGGGGCGCCGCGGCGCTTGCCTCTGGAAATTCTGGGGGCCACGGCCCAAGGTGCTAGGGCCGCAGCCCTTGCCCTGTTTTCACCCCGTTTGCTCGTTTTGACCCCGGGAACTTAGCTATGGGCCTCGGGAGTGTCCCTACTACTTGGATTAGTTTGGATTGATCTCTTGGGGGCTAGATATTGGTGTGGAACCTTTGATTATCATGTTATTAATGGTATTCCATATATGGTTATGATTAGGTGACCGCTAAGGTCTTAAAGGTTGATCGTTCTCAAGGATCGTTCTTATATTGGTACTAGCTCGAATCTGAGGTAAGAAAACTGCACCCTGTGTATATATGACATGCATGGTTATTATTTAAGCATGTTGGATGTTTAAATGTAAATGTTGATAGCATAATGAATGCTTGGCAATCTTGCCCATTTGCATATGACTGCTTGATGATTAAGTGAGATGCATGTGATGCACGAGAAACATGTGATTAGGGCATGCCATGAATGATGAATATGAGATTGGCCAGAGCTTGAGTCTATGAGTTTGTGCATGATTATGATTATGCTGGAAACTGTTTAGTAAGCATGCTGAATGCCCTATTCTTGGATAACTGGCATATGGTATATGTTGATAGCATTGCTTACTTGTGTATGGTACTGGCTAATTAGTCAGATCGACAAAAGTGTTAGTATCAGCTGTGAGGCTGTGACTTATTTGTCAGGCTCGGCAGTGTTACTGGACACAGGTCAGGAAGCGCTGACTTATTTGTCAGAACGGCCTTAGCGTGTATCACGCAAGCCAACAGAGATTAGATCTAATTGATTACTAGCATTTAATGACTCAAGGAGCATTAATGCCAAACAAATCCTGGAGGCTAGTGGCTTACCTATCAGCCACTCTCCCGCTACAAAACAGAGCCTGGAGGCTAGTGGCTTACTTAACAGCCACTCTCCCGCTAAGAAACAGAGCTTGGAGGCCAGTGGCTTACCTAACAGCCACTCTCCCGCTACAAAACAGAGCTTGGAGGCTGGTGGCTTACCTAACAGCCACTCTCCCGCTAGAAAAGAGAGAGCTTGGAGGTTGGTGGCTTACCTAACAGCCACTCTCCCGCTAGAATCATGCGATGATCACCCATTGGTTTGAAAGCTTTATGCTCCGTGTGATTATAATGATAATCATTTGATAATGTTTATGAAAAGTGTTATGTTTTCTTGCTAGGCTTCGGCTCATGGGTGCTATGTGGTGCAGGTAAAGGCAAGAGGAAGCTGGACCATCCTTGAGTTGGAGAGCTTAGGTGATGACGTGTACATATGCAGCTGCTCGACCGCCACGGCCGAGGTTTAAAGTGGAACTAGGGTTGAACCTTGTTTTGCCGCTTAGAATGGCTTGTAGTAAATGTTTTCTGCAATAAACTCTGAAATTTATATTTTTGGGATCCCAATGTATATATTAAACGTTCTAGTGAAACGTTACATCATAACCAGAGTGTTTAAACCCTAAACCGCTAATCATACTTAGATCACGTTTTGGCCAAATGACTCGATTAGCGAGTTTAGCACTGTTTACAAGGCACACCGTAATGGTCCCAGGAGTTGGGGCGTTACAGCTACACTCGGCTTTCTGCCGTTCTCGGCCTTCGCTGTTCCCGGTCTTCGCCGTTCATTCATAAGTATGCAATCCATAGCATATAATCAAGAAATACTTAACACAAGTATAGAACATAATTAATAGGGCTATGCCCTGCAATATAATCACACAGGGTCGTGCCCTGCAATACAAATTATAGGGCCATCCATCAACCTCTAATCCATTAAATAACTTTGGGATATAGTTCTAGTCTCCAGGACCTTGAATTTTATCAATCCGGGTGATAAAATCCATCATGAGCCTTAACTTTTGGGTTCCTGAGCCAAAAACCTTCTCAGGGTCCAAAAACCCCCCTAAGAGTCGCGGCCCCATGGCCTTGTGCCGTGGCCCGCCTCAGCCAGAGGCTCAGCCTCCCCAAATCTCAGACACGCACCGCGGCCCAACCAAAGGGGCACCGCAGCCCACCCTTCTTCTTAGTCCCCCATCTATTCTACAGGGTTGCGACTCACCAAGAACAGAGTCGCGGTCCGATCCCTTCGAACCCAGAAAAATCCCTCATTTCAACAACCAAAACTCAGCCATTTAACTCAAAATCAATCCAACAACACAATTTAACTATCACAGTAGTTCTAGATGGTCCCAACAACAAAACCCAACAAAAAGCTAGCTTAAAACCTCATCAAATCCCCCAATTCAATCTTTAACTTCAAAGACCCAAAAACACTAAAATTCAGCTAAGAACTACAAAATTTAATGGCTAAAATCATGATTCAAAGCTTACCTTAATTTTGGTTTGAGTCCCCAAGCTAATATTGGGCTAATCTTCAAGTCTATAGCTCCAATTTGTGACTTCTGGTCCAACAATTCCCACTTAGCTTTCAAAGTTTTCCCTTGGATAAGCGTCTAGAGGAAACAACAGAGAGAGAGAGAAGAATGGGTCGGTTTTGGCAAAGTGTTTCTAATTCTGTCTTATCTAACTTAAGTCACTTAATTTACTCCCAAGGCTCTTGGTACCAAAAACGTCCCCGAGGGCAAAATGGTAAATTTCCCTGATATTCCCTCCTAAATGCTCTAACTTAAAATATATCTCCAAATATTTATTTTCATAACCCGATAACTCAATTAAATGTCTATTGCCCAAAATACCCCTTGACTCACCTGAATAACTTGGGATACTGCTCCTGCATATCTGACTCAAGTTCCCACGTTGCCTCTTCAACTTTGTTGTTCCTCCACAACACTTCACCGAGGCGATGTTCTTGCTCCGCAAGACTTTATCCTTCCGGGGGAGAATTTGAACTGGCTTCTCCTCATATGATAAATCCTGGTCCAGCTCCAAGTTCTCATAACTCAGTAAATGCATAGAATTTGATACGTACTTCCGAAGCATGGACACATGAAAAACATCATGAACCCCTGATAGAGTTGGAGGCATCGCCAATCTGCAAGCTACCTCCCCAACACGTTCCAGAATCTCAAAGGGGCCAACAAACCTAGGGCTCAGCTTGCCCCGAACACCAAAATGTTTCACTCCTCTCAAGGGAGAAACCCTGAGAAACACATGGACACCGACTTGAAACTCTACGCTCCTGCGTTTCAAGTCCGAGTAACTCTTCTGGGGACTCTAGGAGGTGAGCATTCGAGCTCTAATCTTTTCAATCACCTCATTAGTTCTCTGAACCAACTCAGGACCTAAGTATCTCCTATCACCCTTCTCATCTCAATGGATAGGTGATCTGCACTTCCTCCTATATAACATCTCATACGGAGCCACTCCGATAGTCGTCTGATAACTGTTGTTGTACGAAAACTCAATCAAAGGGAGAAACTTACTCCAAGATCCCCCAAAATCCAGCACACAGGCTCGTAACATATCTTCTAGTATCTGAATCCTCCTCTTAGACTGTCTGTCCGTCTGAGGATGATAAGCAGTACTAAACCGTAACTGCATGCCCATAGCCTTCTGCAGGCTCTCTCAAAACTTGGAGGTGAAGGTGGGGTCCCTGTTGGATACTATCGACTTCAGAGCCCCATGAAGTCGAACAATTTCCTTCACGTACAACTCAGCATACTGTTCTACAGTATAAGTCGTCCTAACAGGAAAAAAGTGGGCGAACTTGGTATACCTATCCACAATCACCCACACTGAATCATGTTGTCCCACAGTCTTCAGCAAACCAACCACGAAGTCCATGGTGATATCCTCCCACTTCCACTCTAGAATCCCTAGAGGCTACAATAACCCTGCTAGCCTCTGATGTTCAGCCTTTATCTGCTGACACGTTAAGCACTTGGCCACATAGTCCACCACGTCCCTCTTCATTCCCGACCACCAATACAAGGTTCTCAAATCTTAGTACATCTTCATTGTACCTGGATGTAAAGAATAGGGAGTGGTATGAGATTCATCCAAGATCTCTCACCGGATATCAGAATCCATCGGAACACAAATCTGACCCTTGTACTTCAGTAGCCCCATCTCCGAAATAGAGAAGCCCCTAGCTACTCCGACTAAGACAATCTCTTTGTGCCCTCTCAACTGGGGATTCTCCCCCTGCGCTTCCTTGATCCTCTTAAGGAGTGTAGACTGAAGAGTGATGTTGGCTAACCGACCAACCACCAACTCTATACCCGCTCTAGTCATCTCCTCTGCTAACATATCAGATATCTGCCTCGAACTGAACAATTGTCCTAGGCCTTTCCGACTCAATGCATCAACCACTACATTAGCCTTCCCAGGATGGTATAGGATATCACAATCATAATCCTTTACCATTTCTAGCCACCGTCTCTGGCGCATATTCAGATCCCTCTGAGTAAAGAAGTACTTCAAACTCTTATGGTCGGTGTATATTTTGCACTTCTCACCATATAAATAATGTCTTCAAGTCTTAAGTGCAAAGACCACCGCTTCTAACTCTAGATCATTCATGGGATATCTCTGCTGATACTCCTTCAGCTGTCTTGATGCGTAGGCTATCACTTTTCCGGCTTGCATCAGCACATACCCTAAACCCTGTCTGGAAGCATCACAATAAACCACAAACTTCTCATTGTTTGACGGCACACTCAATACTGGAGCGGTGATCAGTCGCCGCTTCAATTCCTTGAAACTGTTCTCACACCTGTCTGTCCATACATACTTAATCTTCTTTCTCGTCAATTCAGTCAATGGTGTGGCTATCCTGGAGAACCCCTCAACGAACCGCTGATAATACCCTGCCAATCCCAGAAATCTCCTAACTTCTGGTACACTACTCGGCCTAGGCCAATCTCTCACTACCTCAATCTTACTTGGGTCAACCAGAATCCCCTCCCTACTGAAAATATGGCCCAGAAACGTGACTTGCGGTAACCAAAACTCGCACTTGCTGAACTTAGCATATAACCTATGCTCTCTCAACCACTGTAATGACAGGCGTAAGTGTTGCTCATGCTCTGTCTCTGGCTAAGAGTACACCAATATGTCGTCAATAAACACAATCACAAACTTGTCCAAATAGTCCTTGAAAACCCTATTCATCAAATCCATGAAAGCTGCTGGGGCGTTAGTTAATCCAAAGGACATAACCAGGAATTCATAGTGTCCATATCTCGTGCGAAAAGCGGTCTTTGGTATGTCCTCCTCTTTAATCCTTAACTAGTGGTAGCCCGACCGAAGGTCAATCTTAGAGAACACTGTCTTCCCCTGTATTTGTTCAAACAAGTCGTCGATCCTAGGTAGTGGCTACTTGTTCTTAACGGTCAACTTGTTCAACTCCCTGTAATCAATACACATCCTTAAAGATCCATCCTTCTTCTTGACGAACAAGACTGGAGCACCCCATGGCGAGAAATTCGGTCTGATGAACCCCAAATCCAGTAACTCCTACAACTGAATCTTCAATTCCTTCAACTCTACTGGAGCCATTCTATAAGGTGTCCTACATACTGGCTTCACCCCTGGCGCCAATTCTATAACAAACTCGATCTCTCGCTGTGGCGGCAACCCTGGCAAGTCTGCTGGAAATAAATCTGAAAACTCACATACCAATCTGGTGTCACTCGGTCCAACCGACACAACTCTAGAGGTATCCACAATGTTCGCTAGGAATCCTATGCAACCTTCCTACATCAGGTCTCTAGCCTTCAGTGCTGAAATCATAGGTACTCGCGGTCCACTAACTGTCCCCACAAATACAAAGGGTACTGTAACGACCCAAAATTACTAATAAGGCTTAAGGGTCTTGATTAGTGTGCCAGGAGGGCATAACTGGATTATATGTTATTTAAATGATTAAAACATGTTTATATGATTATTTGGATATATGTGATGCATGACTATGTGTATTAGTATGCATGTAGGCCCTGATTAGGTTAGAAGGGCATATTCGTAATTTTGGCCCGTTGATGGCATAAATGTAAATATCTGTGATAAATTGTTGAAACCACATTATTATGTGGATATATTTGTAGCTTGTGACTCGAGGCGATCCTGGTGAGCGGTTTAGCGAAAAAGTGACGGTGGGGATTTATACCCGACTCGGGGCGAGCCTGGGGGTATTTCTGGGAATTTAGGAAATATATTGGAGTCTATTTTATATTGAGGAATATAATTGGTGATTAGTTAGGTGTTGGGAAGAAAGCGGTAAATATTAGAGACGCTCGAGGAATTAGCAGGAATTGGGAGCAAGTGACCAAAATGCCCCTAGATTGATTCAAATGTTTAATTATAATTGGGAGGGTAACATGGTCTTTTGATGTTTAGAATCATAGATAAGTATTACATTGCTTTATGCCTTAGTGGAATATGTAGAAAGCTTTAGAAGTCTGAAGAAAAGAAAAGAAGAAGGAAAAGGAAAGAAGGAAAAGTAGGAGTCTCTTCTCTCTCTCAATTTGGGTTTTCTTCTCCATTTCTTGAAGGAATTTGGAGCTTAGCTTCAGAGAAGGCTTAGGCTAAGGCTCAGCACTAGGGTTCTTGATTTTTCTTGAGGAATTGGCAGAGATTACTCATCCAATTAAGGTAAGGTTTTGAAGTTGTTATTCAGTTTCTAGTTTTTGGTATTAAAATGGATTTTCAGCTGAGTTTTGATGGAAATTCTAGGGAATTAAGGGTGAAGTTTTGAGGAGTGAAAGCTAAGGAAGTGTGGAGGATAGCCTAAGGTCGAATTTCTCTATTGAAGGTAAGAAATTCTGAACTTGGTCACTTGAATTCTGAGGTTTTTGTTGTTTTTTGTTGAGTTTTTGAGCTTCAAGCTCAATCATGGTGGTTTCTTCATTTTGGGGTGCATGTGCTTAAGTTTCATATGGTTGGATCATATGGGGTGAGTTATAGATGATGGTGGGCTTGCTTTAGTTTTTGGTTGAGGTTTGGAAGGATGTTAGAGGGTTTTGGCTCGAGGAAGTTCGAAGAGGAGAAATCTAGGTATTGTCTGGCCGTGACTATCGCTAGCCTTAGGGCGCTACAGCGCTAGGCTTGGGTGCTTGGAGTGTTTTTGGTTCTGATTGTAGCGCTATAGCACCCTGTAGCGCTACCCTATTTCCAGAAGGGGGTTTTTGGGTTATTTCTTAGGGTTTTCGCCCGGGGGCTCATGGTTTGATTCCACCACCCCGTTTGGTGGAATTAGGGCTTCTCGAGGGCTCGGGATTGGTCCTGATGCTAGGTTTTGGAATTGAATTTTGGTGTTGATTCTAATTTATGGCTGTGACTAGGTGTACGCTAGGGCTCGGAAGGGATCGTGCTTGAGGGTTGTCATCATCGATCAAAGCTACCTGTTGACGGTGAGAACTCGTCAACGAAGTTAAGTTGGAAAAATTATCAAATTAAGATCACTAATCGGAAAGCTGTAAAAACTTGAACAATAACCCAAGAACTAGGATAGAACAATAATGGAGAATTCAGTCTTTCATTCACACTCAAAACCTCTGCTACAGTAAAATCTCCAACCCCTTTTCAGGTGGTCTTAGAGTCCATTTTATAGTAGGCTCTAATGGCCTTAGATACATGGTGGTCCAGGAGACCAAGTGGTACATATGTACTGTGTCAGGGGAGTGGCTTCAGAGGTTGTGGTAGTACATCCCGTACAAGAGCAGATGTCAGGAGGATGTCTCCACTACTTGTCTGTACCCATGTCTGATGGGTAGTGGCAGGTGTAGTGGCGCAGGAGGTAGTGGTGTCGATTCTGTCCTCTTTCCTAATGCTCCAACTACTCGTCTATCAAGAGTGTCAGGATCATGCGTACGGTCCTAACGGTCGTACCCCGTACAAGATTGTACCAACATGATCCTTTTGAATTATTCTTAGGCCTTTCCCTCTAAATGTCGAAGTCATGGTTGACCCTTAGAGGAGACGTCCACTTGAAGTGTTAGGGGCGAAGAATAGGCATGTGCGTGACGCCATCTCACGAGGCCACTTGGTGCTGGACCTCATGCGCCCGGCTGAGGCGTGGTTGGGGCACCATTTCGCGAGGTACCTTACTAGTGAGGCCACCACTAGCGAGGCCACCACCAGCGAGGCCACCATGCCCAGCGAGACGCTCCGCCAGCGTGGCCACCATGTGCAGCGAGGCCACCACCAGTGAGGCCACCATGTGCAGCGAGGCCACCACCAGCGAGGCCACCATCAGCGAGGCCACCACTAGCGAGGCCACCACCAGCGTGGCCACCATCAGCGAGGCCACCATCAGCGAGGCCACCACCAGCGAGGCCATCATTAGCGAGGCCACCATCAGCGAGGCCCTCATCAGCGAGGCCACCATCAGCAAGGCCACCACCAGCATGGCCACCATGTGCAGCGAGGCCATCATCAGTGAGGCCATCATCAGCGAGACCACCACCAGCGAGGCCACCATCAGCGAGGCCACCACCAGCGAGGCCACCACCAGCGAGGCCACCATCAGCGTGGCCACCATGTGCAGCGAGGCCATCATCAGTGAGGCCAGCATCAGCGAGGCCACCATCAGCGAGGCCACCACCAGCGTGGCCACCATGTGCAGCGAGGCCACCATCAGCGAGGCCACCACCAGCGTGGCCACCATGTGCAGCGAGGCCATCATCAGCGAGGCCACCATCAGCGAGGCCACCACCAGCGTGGCCACCATGTGCAGCGAGGCCATCATCAGCGAGGCCACCACCAGCGAGGCCACCATCAGCGAGGCCATCAGATGCAACTAAGGCGTGGCTTCGCTAGGTACGTGGTTGGTGCGGGACAATGGGAGTCCGAGGGCATCGCGGCCCCATCACGTAATTAAGTGCTTATGGGGCCTTAGTGCGTGCCTTTGATCCTTCGAGGGCGTGGAATTTTGAGCCTCAACACTTGCCCCCCAGTCTATTAGAGTACCTTTAGGTGCTTTTGTAGACTATTCACCATGATTCCTATAAATAGGCCCTCATGCATGGCCTAATATTTTCACTCCATCTCCTTAGCTTAGTGGCACTTAGACCCTTGCTCCTTTCAAAAGGTAAAGGGTTCAATCCCCCACAACCACACTTGTTCCATAGTTTCATCATCTTTTTTTTTTTTTTATATATGAGCTAATTTCTTGGTGTGTCTATTTTATGGCTAACACATCTTTTTGGTTCATTCTTGCAGACACGCACTTTCGACTCTGTGGTGCTTTTTGCTCCCTGACCTTTTTTGGATCCCGCCCCCGCTTTCTTAATCACCTGAGGTATATTTTCTTTCCATCTCCCTTTTATTTATTTATTTTTTATTTTATCGGGTCCAAACTAGCAGTACTCGGGATGGGGTACATTAGTCTGAGCTTGTAGTGAGTTTGACCATATGCACGCCCCTCCTCCTCGTTGTTTTTTTCTTTTCTATATATACCCTGTAGTAGGCCATTTAGGGCGTTTGCATCTAGAGGTATTAAGCCTATTCCTTTGTGTTTTGTAGCCTTCCCCTCGTTTATACGTGAACTTCTTTTTGCTGTTGGGACGTGGTTTCATGGCCAGTGACGGCCCGTCCGACATACCCCGAAAGGCTGAGTTTATTGACCTGTCCTCAGACTTAGAGTCCCCTGAGGGCAACCCTCACCAGGACTATGACTCTTTAAGGCAAGCCCGCATCCGCCACCTCGAGTGCATGGCCGATCTTAGGCGTAAAATTTGGGTGGTGGAGAGCGAAATTGACTCGGTGTCGAGAGGAGATGGAGGACCTTCACCCCTGGGCCTTAGTGACCATATAGCGCGTCTTAGGACGACCCTTTTTGACTTGCGGTGGGAGTTAGAATTTATGGAGGGACACATTCCGCCAGAACCTCCTACTCCCTCTTCGCCTGATGACAGTCATGGGGCTGCTAGCTCCTCTCCCCAGCCCCTAGTCTCAGTTTATCCTAGCTTAGTGCTTCCGCCATCGCTCCCTCGATGGAAAACTCTTGCTAGGAAGAAAAAATGGAGGGTTAAGTGTTCTGCCCCTTCCTCACATATTTCTTTTGATTTTGCAGATATGTCGAAAGCACACAGACAAGTGTCTGCCCAGGAAGAGGACGACGCCCCCCTACTGGCGTCCAGTCTAGTGTCACACGTGTCTCCGAACAAATTGAAGGCAATCGTGAAGCACTACCGGGCTCCTCCAGAATACGCCCTGCATGCTCCTCAGGAGGCCTGCCGGGCCGACCGCCCTGAGAAGGGCTTTGTGGCTTTGAGTGAGCAGATTTTGAAGGCGGGTGGCACCATTCCTCTGCACCCGTTCTTCGTGGTGGTTCTCAACTATTTTGATTTGGCCCCTCTTCAACTGTCGCCCAACAGTTGGTTGACTTTAAGTTTCCTCTTCATTTGGTTCAAGGATAACGTCCAACGCGCCCCGACGGCGCAGGAGGTGCATTCCTTGTATAACCTTATGGGAGTGCCCAAGTCCAAGGGCTTCTACTACCTGCAGAAGGCCAACAGTGAGCTTCCCTTAATAGAGGGCTCGATGTCCAACACAGGGCCTTGGAAACAAGACTTTTTCTGGGTAGAGGGGCCTCTCTCGGTTCGTGAAGGCTTTCGCGCTGGCCCTAGTAAGTATCCTGGTCTTTCTCTTTTTCTTATCAGAACTTACTGATTTGCACTCCTGCTTGTACTGACATTGGCGTGGTTCTTGTAGGGAAATTTGCTGATCCCTCGGTCATTGGGCCGGAGGCGGAGGCAATAGGCAAACTCCTTGCTGCAGACTCCGACCTGAAGAAGGCAGCAGTCCTATTTACTGTGGTGAATCTCAACCGCCACCAATTGTCCCCGGTCTCTAACCCCAAGTTCCTGTGGTCAGTTATTGGGTCTAAGAAGGCTATGGTTATGCCGGCTGGGCCTTCACTACACGATGGTGAGGCTGAGGTGGAGATGGAGGATGTTCCCCTCGAATGTGGGGGGTCTCATCAGTGCCCCCTGTCCCCCGGAGGATGCCCTCCTTACGATTCCCATGACCAGGACATGGCCTATCAATCTCCGGACCCACAGGCCGCAGCGGGATGTTACGCTCCTCCTGGCCTTGGTGGCAATGACGCCTTCCCTCAGGTCCCTCATGATATTGGCTTGCCGGATGCTGATTATGTCGAACTCGCGGAGCCCCCTTCTAATGCGCCAGGGTTCCAGTTTTTCCCCTTCCCTGCGCCTCCTCCTGCTTCGGAGTGGGTCATCCGTTCCTGTCCAACCAGATGTTCCTAGCGTGGAGGCGGAGCCTTGGGTGACTAGGATGGCCTCATCCTATGCCCAGCGTTTCATTCAGATTGCCTCGGACCTCCCTACCTCCGACTGGAGAGGTCTAGGGAATGTGACCCAACCAGATCTTGGGGAAATCCTAAGGCGTGCCGCGGCCTGGGTGAGGTCTTGCACCTTGTGTTGATTAATATTATGTATAGGTGTACATGTGATTTCCTTTTTGTTGCTTATTGCTGACGCCATTGACTTTCTTGTGCAGATCTACATCGTGTCCCTTCGGCATGCCGACACGTCTGGCGTCCTCTCTGCATCTACTGCCGAGAGGGACGGCCTCATGGCCCAGGTCCAGGAGCTCGAAAATGAGCTTAGCGCAACCAAGGTCCAATTGTCAAAGGCCCAGACTAAGTATGCCAATTTGGACTCAAAGAGGGAGAAGCTGAAGGCCAAGATTAAGGAGCTAAAGGGCAAGGCTAGATGCTTGGAGCGCGAGCTCCGGGGGGCCAAGGCCGCTGCGACCGCGTCGCAGGAGAGGGTTACTCAACTGGAGACTGAAGTTGAGGCCCTTAGGGCTGAACTACAGTCGGCTCAGGAGAAGGTCGCTTCCTTGGAGGCGGAGAGGGTCATAACCGAGCGCAAGTCTATAGACCATGCTCTTTACAATGTGTGGAAGCAGGATCCCAACTTCGACTTCTCCTCTTTTGGCGAACAGGCCGTTGCCTGAGCGGCCTGGTGGAGTGCCCACTACGGGAGACCTTGAAATAGTCTCGCTCCTTTTTTGTTTTCTTTTTATTTTGTAACATCATTACCAATGCTACTTTTCTGTTAGTAACTCTTGTACTATCCCGAGAACTCCTTTTTTTTTAAAATGTATAAATACATATGTTGTTGTTTATTTCTTGTTCTATTGCATTCGAGGCCCTTTTAAGCCCGGGGTTTAGTTGGTTCCCCTCTTTTATCTATCAGGCTGGAGGTCCTTTGGAGCCCATGTGAAAGGGTTCGCTGGGACCTCTTTTGGTGCCTCTTGGTTGCTTTCATAAGGATATTTTGACCCCTTGGGTCTTAGTTATCCTTTTATGTTTTTCTTGCGCGCGCTTATTATTTGTTGCGAGAAGCGTCCTTCTCGTCATTATGCATAGTACTATTTTTACAAGGGTCTCTTTAGGGATCCTTTTTGGCTAGGCGGCTTGGCGGCCGCTCTAGACTTATTATTGTCATCACCATATAATGGCTAGACTTATTATTGGCTAGACGGCTTGGTGGCCGCTCTAGACTTATTATCATCGACACCATATATTTTTTTGTGAGTCCCTAAGGCCTCCTTGATATTCACACGGGTAGCTAATCCTTGTGATCTCAGGAGATTCCTTGTAAAGATTTCGCTTAAGGCCCTGATATAGGGGGTCCCCCTTGGATCCCTGTTGAAGGGTCCTTTTTGGGGTCCTCCTGATGGAGGGTCCTTTTTGAGGATCCTCTTGGTAGAGGGTCTCCCTTAGGAGTTAGGAGGGCAAGGGGACCTTTTTAGGATCCTCCGTTAGAGGGTCCCTTTTTAGGAGTTAGGAGGGCAAGGGTTCCTTTTTAGGATCCTCCGTTAGAGGGTCCCTTTTTAGGAGCCCTTTTGCTGGCTGCATGTTCTTGCCCTCTGTCCTGCCCCCTAAGTGCGTGGTGAAATTTATTTCGGCAGGCACTTTGGCTAATGCTCGTGCAGGGAAGAAAATAAACACAGGAAGTAGCAAACGGTTTCATTCATAGAACGCGGTTTACATCTAACTTTGAAAATAAAAAAAGGGGGGGGGGGGGGGGGGGGGGTTACATCTAACTAGGAGGCTCCCTAGGGCAGCCTCTTTGATTCTTACTACAATAACGAAGAACAAGCTAAACATAGGTTCTTTTGGCATTAAGAGCTGAAGCCTTGCTGGTAGCACTTCTCGAAAGGCTCCGTAGCCTGTCCCATCTTGTGCGGATCTAACTTGTGTGAGTCACTCCTTCATGCACAGCCATCGTCATTGACATGGATGGTTTGGTGGCTGCGCGGAGGGACATGTTATAGCATTCCCTCGCTTCCTTCTGCTCCCCTTTCACACATGCTACTCCCCCAGGGGTAGGGAATTTCATGGCTAGATGATACACAGAAGTTATCGCCTTCAATTCTCTCAGGGAGGGTCTCCCTAATACCGCATTGAAGGCTGAGGTGCAATCTACCACGACGAAGTTAGCCATTATGGTGGTTTGCCTGGGTTGCTCCCCCATGGTGAGGGCCAATTCGATTGTCCCCAGGGGTTGCATCGAATCTCCCGTGAACCCATACAAAGTCGTAGTGCAAGGCTTTAGGAGACGGAGGCTCAACCCCATCTTTTCCAGCGCCTGTCGATACAAGATGTCCATGGAGCTCCCGTTATCCACCATGACCCGATGTACCCTCATGTTAGCTAGCTGGGCGGTTAGCACCAGGGGGTCATTATGAGGGAAGTGCACCCCCTGTGCATCTTCTTCAGTGAAAGTTATTGAGTCATTCTCGCCCTTGAAGCTCTTCGGGGGGCGTTGTTCCAAACTTAAAACGCAATGTGGTGGACTTCGTCAGGCCTCCTTGGCGTACCTGTCTCGCCTCCAAATCCTGGTCCTCCAAAGATGGTCCTGACCTCTCCTTGCACTTCCAGGGCCACCTCACGTGCCCGCGGCGGGGACACTCCTCCTTCTGGCCTCTGGTTATCCTTGCGCACATACCTGCCCAAATGTCCCCTGCGGATGAGTTCCTCAATTTCTTCCTTCAAATGGATACACTCTGCCGTGGTATGTCCGGTATCCTTGTGGTACCGACAGTATCTACTAGGGTCCCTTTTGGATCGGTCCTTTCTCATTGGTGGGGGCCTTTTGAAAGGAACTCGATCTTCATTGGTGAGGTAAATGTGCTCCCCGGTATCTGTGAGGTCTGTGTAGTAAATGTAAGCCGCTTGCTTGTGATCATTCCCATGTTTGGTTTTCCTCTGCTGGTCATCTCTTGATCCATCGTATGCCCTTTTCTTCTTTGCTACGTTCGACCCGTCGTTAGTTGGGGGCCTCGCATGGGGCTCCTCCTTTCCCGCCTTTAGGTTTGCGTGGCCATCCTCCACACGGATGTACTTCTGCGCTCTCTCATAGAAGTCATCTAAGTCGGTGACTTCCCTCTTCAACATGTTGTCCCACAACTTGCTTCCTGGGAGCACTCCAGTGGTAATGGCCATTTTTAACTCTCAACGCGTTAGGCTCCCCACTTTTGCGGCCTCCATATTGAACCGGTGAATGTAGCTCTTCAAGCTCTCATTCTCCCCTTGCTTCACGTTGGCCAGGCTGGTGCCTGGCATTGTGTAGTCTCGCACGGCATGGTGTTACTGGAGGAATTCGTCAGAAAACTGCTGCTAGGACCTGATGGACCCCGGCCTTAGTCTTTTGAACCATTTGTAGGCGGGTCCCTTCAGAGTAACAGCGAAGCAATGGCACCTGGCACAACCTCCGATCCCTCTCAGTTTCATCAGATCATTAAACGCATCCAGGTGGTATTTCGGATCCGTGTTCCCTTCGTAAGGGGTCATATTGGGCTCCTTAAAATTGGCAGGGAGTCGGATTGCCTGAATTTCTCTCACAAAGGGCGAGTCATGGTCGAAGTCCTCCTCAAAGGCCTGGCCGCCTGACGCGGTGACGATCTTGCTCCGCAAGCTCCTCATCTCCGTGTCTAGGTCCTGCCTCCTCTTGCTGAGAGTGTTCCTTAAAGCGGACGGGCTGAGATCCGCCTTTCCCTTGCCTTCTCGAGGCGCCACCGGGGGCATGGTCCCTTTGCCCGCCCTCTTCTTATTAAGCTCCTCCCGCAAGTCTGAGGGTGTTCTTTCGGAGGTGACCTCATCCTCATGGCGAGGGGCAGCGTTGGTCCTCGGCGCTGGCTTCGGGGCCTGCTTAGGCGGTTCGGGGTGATCGCGTTGCTTCGCGCGAGGGGTGTTACTAGTCGAATGTCGGATTCTCCCATCATCTACTGGTACCGTGGTCTCCACCCTATCCTTGCCCTTCTCCTTCCTCTTAGGCAAGGTTACGCTGGACTTACCCTGCAGCAGGCCGTTAAGGACCTCTTGCATGTTTTCTAAGGTGGTTTCTAATCTTTGGTTCTTGCGGTGGAGCTCACATATCTCCTCTTCATAAAACCGGGATTTCGAACTCGAGCTCACGGAGTGGACCCGGGGGTGTTTGTCAGGCCTACGGGCAGAAGGGCTCGGGTCTTGCCGGCCAGAGTTCGGTGCCTGAGGCGGTTTTGGAGGGAACTCATCAGCGTGTACCGGTGGTGCTCTTGGAGGACTCCCTCCAGGTGGAGCGGCTGTCGATGAGGCCACCCTATCACCTCCGTGAACTTCAGGGTCTTTCGGGGGCTCCACGTCCCTGGGTGGAGGAGCGTCCTTCATGGAGGCCTTCAGTTGGACTCCGTTCAGGTGAACTTCTACCTCTCGCGTCTCCCTCAGTCGCTTCGAGCGTCTTGGCATCTTCTTCTTGTCGAAAACAATGGTGGAACAGTAGCTTGAAACTAACTTTCCCACAGACGGCACCAAACTGTTGACGGTGAGAACTCGTCAACGAAGTTAAGTTGGAAAAATTATCAAATTAAGATCACTAATCGGAAAGCTGTAAAAACTTGAACAATAACCCAAGAACTAGGATAGAACAATAATGGAGAATTCAGTCTTTCATTCACACTCAAAACCTCTGCTACAGTAAAATCTCCAACCCCTTTTCAGGTGGTCTTAGAGTCTATTTTATAGTAGGCTCTAATGGCCTTAGATACATGGTGGTCCAGGAGACCAAGTGGTACATATGTACTGTGTCAGGGGAGTGGCTTCAGAGGTTGTGGTAGTACATTCCGTACAGGAGCAGATGTCAAGAGGATGTCTCCACTACTTGTCTGTACCCGTGTCTGATGGGTAGTGGCAGGTGTAGTGGCGCAGGAGGTAGTGGTGTCGATTCTGTCCTCTTTCCTAATGCTCCAACTACTCGTCTATCAAGAGTGTCAGGATCATGCGTACGGTCCTAACGGTCGTACCCCGTACAAGATTGTACCAACATGATCCTTTTGAATTATTCTTAGGCCTTTCCCTCTAAATGTCGAAGTCATGGTTGACCCTTAGAGGAGACGTCCACTTGAAGTGTTAGGGGCGAAGAATAGGCATGTGCGTGACGCCATCTCACGAGGCCACTTGGTGCTGGACCTCATGCGCACGGCTGAGGCGTGGTTGGGGCACCATTTCGCGAGGTACCTTACTAGTGAGGCCACCACTAGCGAGGCCACCACCAGCGAGGCCACCATGCCCAGCGAGACGCTCCACCAGCGTGGCCACCATGTGCAGCGAGGCCACCACCAGCGAGGCCACCATGTGCAGCGAGGCCACCACCAGCGAGGCCACCATCAGCGAGGCCACCACCAGCGAGGCCACCATCAGCGAGGCCACCATCAGCGAGGCCACCACCAGCGAGGCCATCATCAGCGAGGCCACCATCAGCGAGGCCCTCATCAGCGAGGCCACCATCAGCGAGGCCACCACCAGCGTGGCCACCATGTGCAGCGAGGCCATCATCAGTGAGGCCATCATCAGCGAGGCCACCACTAGCGAGGCCACCATCAGCGAGGCCACCACCAGCGAGGCCACCACCAGCGAGGCCACCACCAGCGAGGCCACCATCAGCGTGGCCACCATGTGCAGCGAGGCCATCATCAGCGAGGCCACCATCAGCGAGGCCACCATCAGCGAGGCCACCACCAGCGTGGCCACCATGTGCAGCGAGGCCATCATCAGCGAGGCCACAACCAGCGAGTCCACCACCAGCGTGGCCACCATGTGCAGCAAGGCCATTATCAGCGAGGCCACCACCAGCGAGGCCACCATCAGCGAGGCCATCAGATGCAACTAAGGCGTGGCTTCGCTAGGTACGTGGTTGGTGCGGGACAATGGGAGCCCGAGGGCATCGTGGCCCCATCATGTAATTAAGTGCTTATGGGGCCTTAGTGCGTGCCTTTGATCCTTTTAGGGCGTGGAATTTTGAGCCTCAACACTACCGGAATTCAAAGGTAAGAAAATTGCACCCGATTATGTGATTGTATTAGGACTAAGAGCCCCTATATATGTATGATGTCATAGATGGTATTATGCCATGGGACATGTGATATACGGCTTAAGAGTGCTGAAATCAATATTTGCACACAGGGCGCAGCTCAGCCACTGGTAGATGAGGATAGCTTGATATTCACTGAGCTCGGTTTAAGCGGTCCAAAGTCAGTGGGATAATTAGGGAGTGTGACCTAAGGGCGTTGACTCTGATTGCTATATGTGAATTAGTTGTTAATGATAATTGATAAGCTCGGTATGCTGAATGTCTGATTATATGCATGTCTTGGATTGTTGAGTGTATGATTACACTGTATGAATTATATGACTATTTGGTTGATGATTATGCTTTGTTATTGTGTTTTCTTGCTGGGCCTTGGCTCACGGGTGCTACGTGGTGCAGGTAAAGGCAAGGGTAAAGCGGACCAGTCCTGAGTGGGAGAGCTTTGAGGTTGAATGTACATAGTCAGATGATCAGCCACCACGACCGAGGAGTGGTACAGGACGGGAAAAGCCTAATTGTCTGATTTGCCCTTAGAGTGGCTAGTAGCTGTACTTTTATCCTGAAATTTCGCAAATTGTCTTTTAACGTTATTACTTTTGGGATCCCATGTAAAAATGTTTGATTATAAGAAATGAAACTTTTCTAACCAAAATCTTTTAACCCTGGTTCAACTATAGTTTCAGTAACACGTTTCTAACTAAATGACTTGATTAGCAAGTCTTGCACCTTTGTAAACACACAGTGTAACGGTCTTGGCTATCCAGGGCGTTACAGGTACCTCCCCTTCTGGTTCAAAAGTCACCATCCTACGCTTGCAGTTAATCATCTTCCTATACTTCAACAACCAATCCATCCTTAGAATCATATCAAAGTCATCCACTGCTAACTCAATCAGATCAACAGACAACTATCTACCATCTATCTTTACTGGCAATGCTCTAATCCATCTCCTAGAGACTACTAGTTCCCCAGTCAGCAACAAAGTCTGAAATCCCCTAGCATACAAATCACTAGGTCTACACAGGTGATCTATCACTCTAGCAGACACAAATGAATGAGTAGCCCTCGAATCAATCAATGTAGTAAAAGAAGAACTAGCACTAGAAATCTGACCTGTCACGACCGAGGGGCTAGCCTCAGCCTCAGTCTGGGTCAAGGTGAATACTCTGGCAGGAGCGATATTGTTGCTTTGCTTTGGCTCCTCTTTCCTGGCTTGTGGGAAGTCCTTCTTCAAATGGTTGACACTCCAAAAAATAAAGTAGGCCTTGATCCTGCATTATCCCTGATGTCGTCGTCTGCACCATGGACACACTAGGAAACTCCTTCAGTTGTCACCCCTACCCTGATGGCCACTAAAAGCACCCTATGCCCTCCTATCTGAGCTAGGAGGAACGAAAGAGTCTGGGGCCTTTCTCTTCTGCTCACTGGGGCCACTACCCTGACTAGATCTGATAAAAGGAGGCATTGTCCTCCTAGCATCGCACCTAACAACACTCTCTCTCCATATCTGATCCTAGGCCCCCTCAACTATAAGGGCTTTTTCCACTACCTGAGCATACGTAGTAGTCCCTAGATCCAAGGTAATCTTTACATCATAGGCAATCATAACATTCAACCCCCGCACAAACCGATCCCTTCTTGCTGCATCAGTTGGCACCAAATCCAGCGCGAACTTCACCAACCAGTCAAATCTCAAGGCATGCTCAGTAACTGTCATCCGGTTCTGAGTCAGGTTGGTAAACTCATCAACCTTCGCAGCTCAGACTACAACACTGTAATAGTTCTCATTGAAAATGTTTCTAAACTCTTCCCAAGTCATAACTGCAACATTTCTTCTCTGTGTCACAACATCCCACCAGATGCAGGCATCCTCTCTAAACATGTAGCTGGCACAAGCTACCCTCTCATTCCCTTCCACCCTCATGAAATCTAGGATGGAGGAAATCATATTCATCTACTGTTCTGTCTGCAATGGGTCTGGTCCACCCTCAAAGGTGGGAGGATGTTGCTTCCTAAACCTCTCATACAAAGGTTCCCACCTATTCTCCATAACAGGTTGAACTGGAACTGGCGCCACAGCCTGCTAAACCTGAAACCCAATGCCCTGAGGAGGGACCTGTTGCCTCAGCTGTCAAAAACCTTCTTCTGTTCGGTGCAGTCTGGCTTCCATTTCGGCAAACAACTATTGCCAATTCTATGGGGAAGATGGAGGGTCCTGACCTTGGTTGTCATCCTCGGCCCTATTACCGCGAAGTCTGGTTGATTGTCGAGGCATCTCAACAATATGCCTGCAATCAACGACTCTGTTCAGCAAGCATGATAATAACATCCAAAACCACCTCCCAATTCACGTCAACCAACCATAAACAGCAGTCCACATAACACAAATAACATACAACACTCAAGGGGTCATGCCCTAGCATCATGCATATGTTAACACATTCATCATGCTCTATATAAAATAATCAGGCAAATAGGGCACTTAAGCACATAATCAAACATATAATTCAATCATTACCAACCAACCCTGAGTCGAGCTTGTCACTGATAGCGAGTGTACATGTTCGGTCGATCTCTAGGAACCATAAACCTTGGCTCGCTTTGATACCAAGTTGTAACACCCTACTTCCTTAGAGTCGTTACTAAGTGTGATTAAAACGTGCAATTAACTCGCTAATCGAGGTTTTAGGTTAAAAGTGTAGCTAAACTGTAATAAAAGTCATATAATTTGATAATGTAGTCATTCGTTGGAATTATAAAGCGTTATACATTTGGGATCCCAAAATACTGTCTAGAAATATTTACAACTCAAAAATATGATTAAAGTTGACTAAACGACAAAATTAGATTAATACATAACATCTCCCAAAAATACCCCTGGTCGTGGCAGCCAGGCAAGTCGAACATGTACACATCGCTTCACGCTCTCCGTACTCATGGTTGGTCGACATTTCCCTTGCCCTTACCTGCACAATAGAGCACCCGTGAGCCGAAGCCCAACAAGAAAACTCAACACAAACAATCAACATATGCATAACTATCATTCAGCATATAACAAGGAAGCCAACAGGCTAAACACATAGCGTCCATGCCATCCCAGGCGCTTCACCAGGCCCTGGGTTCGCGGTCCATACCATGAGGATGACTCAAGCATCCAAGAAGGGTCTCACCCTAGCGGCTTGCACTTCGCGTGCTCAACGCCGCTCCCTGCCCTTGCCGTACTCGGCCTTTCACTCCACGTGCTTAACGTCATTCCCGGCCCCTTGCCGTACTCGGCTTCCGGCCGTTCTCAGCCCTCAACGTTTATTTACAAGTATGCAATCCATAGCATATAATCAAGAAATACTTAAACAAGTACATAACATAATTAATAGGGCTACGCCCTGCAATACAATCACATAGGGTTGTGCCCTGCAATACAAATTATAGGGCCATGCCTTGCTCTATGGGTACAACAGTTTTCTTACCTGTGTCCCAAGCTTCCCTAGCATTGATATCCTGAGCACAGTCCCCTAGTCCGAGCCTCGTTGAAAACCTAGTCACAACATATCAACAACATCCATCCATCAAGCTCTAATCCATTAAAAAACTTTGGGATATAGTTCTAGTCTCCGGGACCTTGAATTCTATCAATCCAGGTGATAAAATCTATCCTGAGCCTTAACTTTTGGATTCCTGAGCCAAAATCCTTCTCGGGGTCCAAAAACCCCCCTAAGAGCCGCGACCCCATGGCCTTGTGCCACGGCCCGCCTCAACCAGAGGCTCAGCCTCCCCAAATCTCAGACACGCGCCGCGGCCCAACCAAAGGGGCACCGTAGCCCACCCTTCTTCTTGGCCCCCCATCTATTCTAGAGGGTCGCGGCTCACCAAGAACAGAGTCGCGGTTCGATCCCTTCGAACCCAGAAAAATCCCTCATTTCAACAACCAAAACTCAGCCAATTAACTCAAAATCAATCCAACAACACAATTTAACTATCATAGTAGTTCTAGAATGGTCCTAGCAACAAAACCCAACAAAAAGCTAGCTTAAAACCTCATCAAATCCCCAATTCAATATTTAACTTCAAAGACCCAAAAACACTAAAACTCAGCTAAGAAATACATAATTTAATGGCTAAAATCATGATTCAAAGCTTACCTTAATTTCGGTTTGAGTTCCCAAGCTAATACTAAGCTAATCTTCAAGTCTGGAGCTCCAATTTGTGACTTCTAGTCCAACAATTCCCACTTAGCTTTCAAAGTTTTCCCTTGGAGAAGAGTCTAGAGGAAACAAGAGTGACAGAGAGAAGAATGGGTCAGTTTTGGCAAAGTGCTTCTGATTTAGTCTTATCTAACTTAAGTCACTTAAGTTACTCCCAAGGCTCGGGGTACCAAAAACGTCCCTGAGGGCAAAATGGTAAATTTCCCCGATATTCTCTCCTAAATGCTCTAACTTCAAATATATCTCCAAATATTTATTTTCATAACCCGATAACTCAATTAAATGTCTATTGCCCAAAATACCCCTTGACTCGCCCCGAGTCGAGTATCGGGTCCCGTTGTGACTTCCTAGCTGAACTGCTCCCTAGGATTGTCTCGGATCGTGCATCCCAAATATATCACCACTCACACGTGGTAAAGATCACAATATACACAAATATTGCATTTATGCCCTCAACAGGCTAAAATTACAAACATGCCCCTAATAACCAAATGGGGCCCACATGCATATTTAATTCACCTAAACATGCATTTTTAATCACATACTCATCAAATTCACATATTAATATAATAAATCACTTATTGTTCTCCAGGCACGCTAATCAAGGCCCTAAGCCTTATTAGCAAATTTTGTACGCTACAGTCGACTTGCCTAACCTCTCTTCACAAGATCAATCTCTGAGGTTCTCTGAGGTTCTTCTCTTCACAAGGTCAACTTGCCCAGGTTTCTTCTCATAGTAAAATGTTTTTTCTTTTCTTTTTTGCTTTGAAAAATTGTGTTACTTTTTTTTAAATTAGGATTTTTGATTTTATTAATTAAAGATTTAAGTTTGGTTAGGTTTTTAATTATTTTAGATTTTATTTACATTTAAGTTTCTACGTTTATGTTTTGAAATAGTTTCAATATTTTTTTTTCTTTTTTTCAATTATGGTGTTGACGTCATTTTTCGTCAACTTAAAACGTAGAGCAATTAAACAACAAGAACTATGGCGCAGGTAAATAATACAAAATAACAACGAGAATTTTACGTGGTTCAACAGTTAACTATGCCTAGTCCATGAGTCAATTTTATTAAGACTTTGGATATTTCAGGAAATTCTTCAGGGATGAATTCTCCATAAATTCTCTCAAGATATCAAAAATATGTCCCCTCTAAGTGTCCATGATCTATCTATTTATAGAGGGTTCTCAGAGTTCGTTCCCACATATTTCGGGAAGATACTCCTCTTCATTAATGGGAATAATGACATTAAATTATGTAACTCCTATATACAAGGAAACGTCCCTTGAAGACCAGGAGGCATATAACAGACTAGTTAATACCCGTATAATGTAGGGAAGTTACAACAATAAATATCTTTAAACGCATGGAACGCATCTCATCAGATGACCCATTACGTCGTTCGAGATCGGTAATCAGTATCATGTCGGACCAGGTCTTTAGATAAATTATGAGCTAGCCACCTTACCCCAAGACCAGCTCGGAGCGAGCAAATACCACCGAGGCCGTTACATTCCGAGCTTATATCCATGCCAAGCTCGAGCTACTTGACCCGACAATGGATATACTCCGATGCTATGTCTTTCGAGCTTAGAAAGAAAATCGAGGTTACATATCTTCAAGGTTGCCACCTTGCTTCGAGGGTTTGACATATAGACCGCAATGTGCTTTAGATATCTCGAGCTCACACTTAACGAGTCCAGCTTTCGAGGTCACAATCTCAGGTCTCGAAATCTAGGCATAACATTTTGCCCACTCAAAAGAATTGGTTCGAATCCCATGAGAAGGAAACTTTTGAACTACTTTCTTCAGGAATCGTTCCATCACACACTCGAGTATGGACACGCGTCAGTTAGGTATTGCTTATTCAAGGTACTTGAGTGCCTTGAAACTCTGCCCATGTCCATCCGCCTGCCCTCCTTTTGGGTACCATCACTTCACTGTTCCCTGACCGTCAGATTTGATACAGAATCTGGCCAATAGCCCAGATTAGTTCTTTTTTCATCCCCGTGGGCCTATAAATAAGTTTCTGGTTGTCTTCTTCATTTTTCCTTTACATTCAAACTTTTAGAGAGAAAAAACTAGAATCATTCTTGTTCGATTCTTGCATGTTCTCCAAGCCGAGAAGACAAAACAAGGTTGGACTTTTTGAATCAGTGAGATCGTACTTGCAACCGCTCGTTCAATCATCCATTTCTCTGTTTCCACCGATTACATTGTGTAAGTTTTCGGTTTATGGTTTCTTGGCGTTATATATATACACACTTTTTTTTTATGCATGCTTATGCTTCTGTTACACCATAGGCATTAGGATTTACTCTCGTCCCATTTATCCATTCACTAGTTTAACGCACTAGGATTAGGGTGCTTCGACTGATGGACATTAGGTTCAAACCCAGTTTCTGCGAAAAAGGGTCCAAAAATGGTTCCTTTTTTGGGTTTTCAAATTTCAAGAACCGTATCTTGCACACCAAAATATCGGGTACAAAATTAGGGTGTGTCTTTAAGGAATGCACGATTCCCAAAAATATCACCTTTTTAATAATCGCCACCTTTCTTCCCTAATATTTCGGGATTTCCCATGACATATCCACCTTCCTTCTCTTCGGTGGAACACATGCTCTGGGACTGGTCTCGTCCTTTGGATCGAGCTTGCCTTGTAGCCTCGATCATTTGAGCTTAGGTATTATTTATCTCTATACTTCTTGTTTGCTTGGCCCTCACCCTTTTACTTTCTTGTTAGATGCCGCAGAATTCGGGAAAGTGGTGGGGGTCAAAGCTCACAATTCCCTACTCACCAGTAACTCCGAGCCCGGAATCTCCTTTCACCCAGAATCAACGTTTAATTCGGGAGCACGAACTGAGGCGTGAGCAAGAGGACACTCGAGATCACTTCTGACGTCAAATAAATGAGGTTGAAGAAGGGAAAAGGAAAAGACTAAGGGTCATTCTTCATCCAGATCTGAATACCGAGCCTGGACCGATTCCACTCGACCCTTCGCTTAAAGTGACGATTGCTTTCAAGCCAAGTGATCTTCAGTTTTCACTGATGGGGGAACCCTCTACCTCGCAGCCGAGGAGGGAATTTTTCGAGGCCGAGCATTATTGGAGCTTGGTTACGTCACTAGGCCAGATAACTGATATCCTGGCCTTTCATGGTATAGGATAATTAGGCTCGCTAAGGTGTCGAGCCCCGACCTCCCACGAGCGAAGCTGCCGTGCTCCAGGAGATGGAAATCCTGACAACAAGCTGAGATACGCAGCTTGGAGCCAGGAGCACATGAAGGTAGAGGCGGTACTGCCCTTGAAGTCTTTTTTCAAGGACTTCACAGATTTTGTTGGGCTGGCCCCTTTCCAGCTCAACACCAATTCTTACAGGGTACCGTCTGCCCTGAGGTCGCTGTATCACAAGTTGAAGTGGGCAGGACCTTCACCAGGAGAGATTTTATATCTCTTCTGTTTGAAAAGCAATCCCTCCCGAGCTCGGGGAGGAGACGGCTTCTACTATCTCTCGAGCTATCCGAAGGAGAAGAAGGTGTTCAAGGATCTTCCCAATCATCCTCCTGACTTCAAGAAGGCCTTCTTCTGGACAGATGGCCTAGCCCCGTCTCGATTCTACTCGTTTAGACGGATTCGTAAGTATCTCAACCTCCTTCCTTTATGTGCTCGAACTTTGTTTGTGGCCCGTACTTAGTTGAAATGCGTTTGATTTTCTAGCCAACTATCATCGCCCTACCCCTACCAAGGAGATGAGGGAGCACAAAGAGACTCTGCTCCAACTTCCTTATGGCAGGAGATCCCTTTCATATCACCTGCATGAAGACAAGCTCCAGGCGTGTTGGCTCTTAGGGGAGGATCAGTCTACATCGGACTGGTCCAATAAGAAATACGACCAGTGGCAGCTCGTACCTCTGCCAACCGGCAACCTCCCCCCGAGGAGAGATGCGAGGCCTCCATCTCCAGCTCGTCATAGGAGTCCATAATCAGGGAATGAGGCCAACGATGAGGCCTCGAGCTTGGGCTCGGATGAGCAAGGTACAGTCATCCTTAGCTCGAATATGTGGTCTCCCTCACTACTAAAACACAGACCTGATATGTTAGTATTATGTAAGGATGATAGGGACCATTTCTATGTACGGTCTTGGGTAGATGATAGGGTACATAGGTTTGATAGCTGGCTCGGGAAATACGACACCATGTATAGCCTGAACGAGGTATGGAATGGAATAGTCGTCCAATACGGGACTAATGATTATAGGGACCTTTTGAGGTTGACATCCACCTATAGGGAAGGTACTCCACCCGCCTCTTCTGAAGATGGGGGAATTTTGTGGTCGCCGAGCACAAGCTCGGGGAAGAGTTCCAGTTAGGTTTTTCTCCTCTTGTCTTTTTATCCTTCAAATGTATGGACTATGTTGAGTTATTTTATTTCACGACAACTCATAATGTGGTGTAACTGTGCAAGCGAGATGGACTCCGACCTTGACAACATCCTGATCAGTGGCCGAGCCAAGAGGAGTAAGCGTCCCAGGGGGTCACGAAAGACCGACCGGCCCGCCAAGGTCCTTAAGAGGATCGAGAAAACACCAACTCCCACGGCTCCGGTTGCTCTGAGCTCGGCTCTAAGTCCACCTGCCCAGGTCGAGACTTCCTCGTTGACCCTGCCTCCTGCTCCTCCTGCATCCCAAGTCAATCCCCCAGTTGGCCCGCCTCCGAAGAAACCCTCATCCTTGAAGACACCACTACTCTCGATCTCTACTCATGTTGATGAGTATGTGATCGACAATGCTGCTGGATCCCACTAGGCAACACTAGGCTCGGACATCCTGTCTCGGGCGGGCTAAAGCTTTGGGATCTTTGACGCTCCTCACTGGCAGTTTCTAAACAATGCCAAAGACTGTAACACTCTTTACGAGAAGAGTGTTGAGCTCCACGTTGTGGTAATCTTTCTTCTCCCGCTAGTTAGTTGCATTTACACTTAGTCCATATACTAATTTTGTGTTTTTTTTTTGTATGTCAGGCTCTTGCTGTCGATGCTCAGCTTAATTATAGGCTGAACAATGAAGTCCACTCGAGCATGACTCTTGCTCAGGAGGCAAAGGACCTTCAGCTTAAATTGAGTGACGAGCTTAAGTCCACAAAAGCAAAGGTAGAGGCAGGAGCCGAGGAGCTTAAGGTCAAGATATCTGAGCTTGAAAAGCAGAATGCCAAGCTCGCAGAGCTTGAGAAGGAGAATGCTCGGGTGAAGGAGGTCAATGCCAAGCTCGAAGAAGAGAAGGCCGTCACTTTTGAGATCATTGAGAGTGAAAAGGCCCGTCTTCTTGAAGAGTTTAAGGAGAAAAAGGATCGGGCAGTCGACTTGGCCATGTACAGAATCTGGGCCAACAATGTCGACCTCGATACCAGCTTCTTAGGCCATCTTGAAGCGAAGCTCGTGGCCAAATGGCAGGCTCGGCTTAATGAGGAGGAGGCTGCTCGAGATGACACAGAGGGAGCTGGGGAGGATGCTGATGCTGAAAAGGCCAAGGAGGATGCTGAGAAGTCCAAGGAGATTGCTCCTTCTCTTTAGATGATACATCGGGGCTGCATCCCTTTATTTTTTGCAATTTTTTTCTTTTAATTTATGCCCTTTTTTTTTTTACTTCATTTTAATATATATGCTTTACATTTCTCGGGTTGAAATATTTTGCACATTTTATATTAAAGTGTCATATATGCCTGTTTAATCACACAAACATAGTTTGGATTTAAGCTCGAGGTTCAATGCATTCATGCATAGTTTGCTCAAATTATCCGCTTCCGATCTCGTTATTTGTCAAGGTCGGATATTACTTTTACCATGCACCCGAAAGTACTTGTATGGTGTGTAATTCAAATGGTTTAGTTATATCTTACTTTTTAGTTACTTTTTCTCGTCCTCAGTTAGCTCTCCGAGGTTATGAGGTCGAAACTATTGTTTTGCAAGATACTCCAGCCTTGATCCCGGCTTAATACGAAGTGGGTTATGCTCCAACTTACTGCTGATTAGTTTTAGCTGGTTTGTTCCAAACCTATTAAGGTCGTGTTTGGTTTGTAATCCATACACTTATATTTTAATCTAGTTTGCATATTTGGTTATATCCAAACATTTTTATCTTTTTGCCAATTTGGTTATATCCAAACTTATCCCATTTCGCGCATTTGGTTATTTCCAAATACTTGTGTACTTTTGACAGTTTGGTTATATCCAAACAGTTATATGTGTTTCGTATATGTTGTTTTATTTTTTCAAGCTGGTGGTATATGATCCACTGATGCCCTCTTAATATCCTATGAGTGAGACCATAGGTTATTAAATTAAGAGATAATGCAAAAAAAAAAAAAAATACAGCATATTAAACAAAATCAAACTTTATTTGAAAAATCCAAAAATAGAAAAACAGTACAGATAAACAAGCATGGCTATAGGCAACATCCTTCCTATACTATTGATAGTAAGGTCGTAGGTGTTCTCCATTCCATGCTCGTGGTACTAGACTTCCATCCAATCTCGCCAACTTGTAAACGCCGGGTCGGATGACTGACTCTATCTGGTAAGGTCCTTCCCAATTTGGCCCGAGCACGCCAGCTGTTGGATCTCGTGTTGTCAAGAATACACGCTTTAGAACCAAATCTCCCATGCCGAATTTTCGATCCCAAACTCTTTTGTTGAAGTACCGGGTAACTCGATGTTGGTATGCAACATTTTTTAATTGAGCTTCGTTCCTTCTTTCTTCAATCAGGTCAAGAGTTTCTTCGAGCTGAGAGTGGTTTGAGGCTTGATCATAAGCGAGGGCTCGAATTGTGGGAATTTCAACCTCGATTGGCAACATAGCCTCGCAATCATACGCCAGAGAGAACAAGGCATGTCCTGTCGATGTACGGGTCGTAGTCCTATATCCCCATAGGACTTGGGGCAATTCTTCGAGCCATCTTCCTTTAGCTTCTTCCAACTTTTTCTTTAGCGAACTTTTTAGAGTCTTGTTTACAGCTTCGACCTGGCCATTCGCCTGGGGATGGGCCACTGACGAGAAACTCTTTATTATTCCATTTTTTTCGCAAAAGTTGGTAAACAGATCGTTGTCGAACTGGGTTCCGTTATCAGACACAATCTTCCTCGGCATCCCATATCGACATATGATGTTTTTCACCACAAATTCAAGGACTTTTTTGGAGGTTATTGTCACCAAAGGTTCATCTTCTGTCCATTTTGTGAAGTAATCTACGGTGACCACCGCGTACTTTACTCCGCCCTTGCCAGTCGAAAGGGAGCCTATGAGGTCGATTCCCCATACCATAAATGGCCATGGGGAGGTCATCATAGTTAGCTCGGATGGTGGAGCTCGAGGAATTGTGGCGAATCGTTGGCACTTATCACACCTTTTTACGTAGTCAAACAAGTCTGATTTGATGGTAGGCCAGAAGTATCCTTGGCGTATTATTTTCTTGGACAGGCTATGCCCCCCAGTATGGTCTCCACAGAACCCTTCGTGAATTTCTTCTAAGATTTTTTTAGCTTCGGGAGGAGTCACAAACCGAAGTAATGGCATGGAATATCCTCTTCTATACAGCCTTCCATCTATAATGGTATAACGAGGGATTTGATACATCAACTTTCGAGCCTTGGTCCGTTCTTCTGGGAGGATGTCGGTCTCGAGATATTCAACTATCGGAGTCATCTAGGTAGGCTCGGAATTGATCATACACATGTCCTCCTGCTCTAGCTCATCAATACTAAGTGCCGAGAGATGTTCAATTGGCACGACATTCAGTTCGTCATTCTTGGTAGAGGTAGCGAGCCTGGCTAAGGCGTTCGCATTCGAGTTCTGTTCTCGGGGGACCTGTTCTATCGCATAGAACTCGAAATGTTCTAATCCTGATTTTTCCTTTTCTAAGTATGCTGCCATTCTCATACCACGAGCCTGGTACTCTCCCAAAATTTGGTTAACCACTAGCTGGGAGTCACTGTAGCAATGTATTGCTTTAGCTTTGAGCTCCTTGGTTATACGAAGTCCCGCCAGTAAAGCCTCGTACTCGGCCTTGTTATTTGACACGCTGAAGTCAAATCTCAAGGCAGAGTGAAATCTGCTTCCTGCAGGAGTGATCAAAATTACTCCTGCCCCCGATCTGTTTTCATTAGATGACCCATCAACGTAAAGTTTCCACAGCTCGTGGGCCAGGGTTATAACTTCATCATTGGTCATGCTAGTACACTCCACTATGAAGTCTGCCAAGGCTTGTCCCCTTATGGTCGTCCTTGGGTGATAAGTGATCTCGAATTTCCCGAGTTCAACGGCCCATTTCAACAGTCGACCTGAAGCTTCTGGCTTGGACAGGACTTGTCTTAATGGTTAATCAGTTAGTACATGGATGGGGTGCGCTTGAAAATAGAGTCGAAGTTTTCGAGATGAGTGAATTAGGCTGAGAGCTAGCTTCTCCATCAAGGGATATCTTGATTCTGCCCCGATAACCTTTTACTGGCGTAATACACGGGCCTTTGCACTTTTTCTTCCTCCCATACGAGTACTACACTTATGGCGTGCTCGGTCGTAGCAAGATACAAGTACAGAACTTCTCCCATAATAGGTTTTGACAAGATAGGGGGTTCTGCGAGGTGTTTCTTGAGTTCCTGAAAAGCCAGCTCACATTCCTCTGTCCATTCAAATTTCTTGCCTCCCCTCAACAGGTTGAAAAACGGAAGATAATGGTCAGTAGATTTTGATATAAACCTACTTAGTGTTGCCATCCTGCCCGTCAAACTCTAGACATCTTTGTGCTTTCGAGGTGAAGGCATATCGATCAGGGATCTTGTCTGGATTAGCTTCTATTCCTCGAGCATTTACAATAAAACCCAGGAATTTTCCTGAAGATACTCCAAAGAGCACTTCTGAGGGTTAAGCTTCATGTTATATTTCTGTAGCACAGCAAAGCATTCTTCGAGGTCATCAACATGGTTATTGTTAAGTTGAGATTTGACTAACATATCGTCAACATAAACTTCCATGTTGTTCCCTATTTGCTCGGAGAACATCATGTTCACAAGCCGCTGGTAAGTGGCCCCAGCATTTTTGAGCCCGAATGGCATAACGTTATAACAATATAACCCTTTATCTGTTATGAAGCTCGTATGTTCCTGTTCAGGGGCATGCATGGAAATCTGGTTATATCCAGAATAGGCGTCTATGAATGACATTAGTCCATGCCCTGCCGTGGCGTCCACGAGCTGGTCAATCCGTGGTAAAGGAAAGCAATCCTTAGGACAGGCCTTATTGAGGTCCGAGTAGTCAATGCAGGTTCGCCAAGTTCCATTAGGCTTCAGGACCAGTACCGGATTGGCTACCCAATCGGGGTAAAAAGCATCCCTAATGAATCAGTTTGCCTTTAACCTATCGACTTCCTCTTTTAGGGCCTTTTTCCTATCGTCATCCAATTATCTTCGCTTTTGTTGCTTCGGCGGGAAGCTTTTACAGATATTTAGTGCGTGGCTCACTATATTTGGACTTATTCCTACCATGTTCGAATGTGACCACGCGAAGACATCCTGGTTTTTCTTCAAAAAGCAAATTAATTGCTATTTAGTCTCTTCATGGAGGTTTTTCCCGACCTTTACCGTTTTCGGGGGGTCTGATTCTTCGAGCCTGATTTCTTCGAGCTCTTCCAATGGTTCGTGATCAGCTCTTTCCTCCACTCTTGGGTCGATTTCTTCATCTATCTCCAAGATTGTCCCGTCTTTATTCTGAATGACGACGAGAGCTTGTGCGCTCGCCTGTTTCTTTCCTCTTATGGAAATGTTATAGCATTCCCTCCCGGTCAACTGGTCTCCCTTCAATGTCCCGATGCCACTAGAAGTTGGGAACTTGATGGCCAAATGCCTTACAGACGAGACTGCCCCCAGCCCTACTAGGGCGGGTCTCCCGAGCAGCACGTTGTAAGCCGATGGCAGGTCCACTACTACAAACTCCATCATCTTGGTCGCTGAGACTGGATAGTCTCCCAAGGTTACAGGGAGTTCAATGGACCCCATACAGGCAATCCCCTCTCCTGAAAAACCATACAATGTCATTGCGCACGCTTTTAGGTCTCGAAGCGTGAGTCCCATCTTTTCTAAGGTGGCCTTATAGAGAATGTTCACTGAGCTCCCATTATCAATGAGAACTCGGTGAACTCTCTTATTCGCAAGCTAGAGAGTGATGACCAGTGGATCATTGTGGGGAAACTGAACATGGAACACATCGTCCTCAGTAAAGGTTATCGGTTGAGATTCAATCTTTTGGCACTTTGGAGCTCTAGGTTCGGGTTCATAGGGGGACTCGTCCCCAGTTTTTAGCTCGTTCACGTATCACTTTTGGGCATTCTTGCCCGTCCCTGTGAGATGAGGCCCGCCCAAGATTGTTATCACATCTTCTCCATCAATCGGAGGGGGCCTATCTTCTTCTCTAGCTCGGGAATTAGTGTTTTGAGCAAGCTGCGGCGCAACTGCCCTCTGGCTAGTAGAAGTCTGATTATTATTCTAGTTCCTGACACATTTTCTGAAGTATCCTCTCGAGATCAGTCCTTCGATCTCGTCCTTCAACTGCCTGCATTCATCAGTAGTGTGCCCAGTATCTCTGTGAAATCGACAGTACTTGCTGGAGTCTCTCTTGGACTTCTGATTTCTCATGGGGTCTGGTCCCCTGAAAGGGACCTGGTTTTCATTAGCCAGGTATATATTCTCCCGAGACTCGTTGAGCTCAGTGTACACTTTGTACACGGAGAAATACCTTTCCACTTTCTTCTTCTTTCCCCCTTCCGCCTCGGGCTTACTTCCTTCATTCTTCTTCCTTTTAGAAGGGTTTTCTGCAGGGGGTTTCGAGGCTGATGGGTCCGCCGAGGCTAAGGCAGAGTTTACGTTTATCGTTGTAGTTATGGGCTGAGAGGTAATGTTCAGCATTGACCTCGCCTCTTCTACATTGACAAACCTCTGAGCTCGTCTATTAAACTCGGTTAAGGACTTCACAGGCTTTCTCTGCATATCATCCCAGAGGGGACTTCTCGGCATTACCCCAGCTTGGACGGCCATTAGATGACTGATGTCGTCTACATCCCGAGCTCGGGCAACCTCCAAATTAAACCTTGTAAGGTAGCTCTTCAACGTTTCACTTGGCTGTTGCCGAACGTTGGTCAGGGTCGATGCCTCGGGTCTTACCCCGATCATGGCTCTAAACTGCTTTTTTGAAATCTTTTGATAGCTGATCCCAAGAAGTGATTGAATGCCTCTTATATTTTTCGAACCAGTTTTTTGCTGGTCCTGTAAGCAATGCTGGAAATAACATGCATCTGAGCTCATAACCCACATTACTTGCTCTCATTATGGTGTTAAATGTACTCAAAGGACTGTACGGGTCAGATTTCCCTTCAAAAGGAGGGACATGAGGAATCTGAAACCCTTGAGGAAACGGAGTGTTGGAAATATGGGGAGCAAATGGTTCGAGCTCCTCATCCCGACTACGACCTCGCTCATTCTGCAAGAGCCTGAATGCCTTTTCCAGCTGATCAATTCTTTCTTGAACTGGGTCTGCAGGGGGTCTTGACTGAAATTGGCTATCATTGATCACAATTCTAGGCTCGCGCCTTCGCAGGGGATCTTTGCACCCATTTAGGCGATCTCTCAGGTCCGAGTTTGATGGATTACCACTACCCTGATTCTAATTCAGGTGCTCCCGTAGGTCAGAGCAGTTCCTATGGTTTCCAATATTTCTTCGTCCTTGATCATACATGCTGACTGATCTGGCGTCCTCTGAGTCGTCACTGGCGAGGCTTGTCGCATGATTGTTCCGAGATGGATTTCTTTCATGCTGCCTCGTCTCTACAGTGCGAGATCGAGACATTTGGCTTCTCGCAGGCTGGTCGCCTCTCTCTTCTCTAGTAGCCTCTCTATTCCCCTGTTACTGTCCTGCCCGCCTTGCCTCATCACCCCGAGTTGGTTGTGCGTTCCTCCGAGGTGGTGAGGGGTATCTTATTGGTGACGGTGGGAACCGTATGGGTGATGGTGGCTGCCAACCATTTCGGGGCCTGGATGGCCCCGAGTTCTCCCATGCTGACTCGGTAACATTCTGCGTGTTACCAAGAACCTGAGTCTGAGCCTCTGCAGGGGCTCGGTTATTCCCAGTTTCTGCTGGTAACTCCGCATTCGAGTTAGCCGGAGCCCTAGCCCGAGTGTTTCTTCGGGGTTTCGAGGGAGCAGGTTTCTTTGCTGGTGGCAGAGGTTGCTCCGCTCCTCTTGTGGCACCGTGTTTTCGAGGTCGCCCACGAGGCCTGCGGGGAGGAACATGAACGTCCCGCAGGGGTGGATCTTGGTTCTCCTGCAGAGGTTGAGGCTGAGCCGCCTACGCATCTGCGGCTAACCTAGCCAACTCTTGGTTCCGCTTCTTGGCTTCAGCAAGCTGTTTTCTTAACTGTCGATTTTCAAGTTCCACAATGGGGACGTACCGTTCAGGATTATATTACATGTCCTCATCTTCTTGGAGCCGGAGGTGCTGGAGGTCCTCGAGAATCGGAGGACTCACTTCTCTCATCAGGTTCAAGATTCGTCATCAGCTGCTTCCCAGGGTGCCGTGGATAGTTTTCTTCGGGAATATTTTGATCATTCGTAGCCATAGCTAATCAGGGATTGTATTGCTTAAGGCTCTCAATGAAAGCACCAAACTGTTGACACCATTTTTCGTCAACTTAAAATGTAGAGCAATTAAAAAACAAGAACTATGGCACAGGTAAATAATACAGAATAACAACGAGAATTTTACGTGGTTCAGCAGTTAACTCTGCCTAGTCCACGAGTCAATTTTATTAAGACTTTGGATATTTCAGGAAATTCTTCAAGGATGAATTCTCCATAAATTCTCTCAAGATATCAAAAATATGTCCACTCTAAGTGTCCATGATCTATCTATTTATAGAGGATTCTCAGAGTTCGTTCCCACATATTTCGGGAAGATACTCCTCTTCATTAGTGGGAATAATGACATTAAATTATGTAACTCCTATATACAAGGAAACGTCCCCTGAAGACCAGGAGGCATATAACAGACTAGTTAATATCCCTATAATGTAGGGAGGTTACAACAATAAATATCTTTAAACGCACAGATGACCCATTACGTCGTTCGAGATCGGTAATCAGTATCATGTCGGACCAGGTCTTTAGATAAATTATGAGCTAGCCACCTTACCCCAAGACCAGCTCGGAGCGGGCAAATACCACAGAGGTCGTTACATTCCGAGCTTATACCCATGCCAAGCTCGGGCTACTTAACCCGACAACGGATATACTCTGATGTTATGTCTTTCGAGCTTAGAAAGAAAATCGAGGTTACATATCTTCGAGGTTGCCACCTTGCTTCGAGGGTTTGACATCTGGACCGCGATGTGCTTTAGATATCTCGAGCTCACACTTAACAAGTCCAGCTTTCGAGGTCACAATCTCAGGTCTCAAAATCTAGGCATAACATATGGTATTTTAAAAAGTCCATGTCATTAAAAATTTACCAATTCATCATCCACATGGACAAATGAATTCATGCCACATGGATCCTCATTCATCCTCGTTGGCACTTAACTTCTAAAAGTGGACGGCTGCAAGCAAAACGTAACAGTCTGGGTATTGCCGTCAAAAAATTTTATTAGGGTTATGAAGAAATCGTGAATGGCTTGATCTTATTGATATATTTTAGTTGTATATATATACAAAAGAATAGAAAACAGGAAACTAGAAAATAGGAAACTAGAGCTGTAATTCTAATCTAATTCCTAAACTCACGGTTATCCATATATACAAAACATTAAGAGAATATCTCAATAATATCTCAATACCCCCCCCCCTCAAGTTGGAGCATGAGGATCATAAATGCCCAACTTGGAAAGCAAAAACTGAAATTGACGGGTCCCCAAAGGCTTGGTAAAGATGTCTGCAAGTTGAACAGTTGTAGGAACATAAGAAGGAAGAATAGTGCCGTCTTGGATAGCATCACGAACAAAGTGACAGTCTGCTTCAATGTGCTTTATTCGGTCATGGAAGACTAGATTCTGAGCAATATGTAAAGCCGACTGGCTATCACAATATAGCCCAATAGCATCAGTATGTTGAATCCCCAAGCTAAGGAGAAGACCCTTCAACCATTTCAATTCACAAGTAAGAGAAGCCATAGAGCAATATTCAGCCTCTGCCGAAGAACGTGCCACAGTAGGTTGTTTCTTGGTTTTCTAGGAAATCGGGGAATGACCAAGAAACACAAGCCAACCCGTGAGAGAGCGAGGAGTAAGAGGACAAGCTGCCCAATCAAAATCACACCAACCAATCAAGGAAAGAGAGCTATCAGCACGAAGTAAGATTCCTTGTCCAGGAGAGCCTTTCAAATAGCGAACAACACGCAAGGCGGCTTCCCAATGTTCCTGTCTTGGTTCTTGTGGGAACTGTGATAAAACGTGAACAGAGTATGCCAAATCAGGACGAGTGACCGTTAAGTAAACCAAACGACGATAAGGTTCCGGATTGGACAAAGAATCTTCTTAAGCATGAGCAAGCCGATGGTTTTACTCAATGGGAAAAGATGCGGGCTTAGCACCCAGAACACCAGTCTCAGAAATGATGTCAAGAGAATACTTTCATTGACAAAGATATACCATCAGGACTTCGAGCTACCTCAATCCCGAGGAAATATTTAAGAACCCCGAGATCCTTCATATGAAAACACGTGCTCAAATAGTTCTTAAAGATCTTCAAAGCAGCGAAATCATTCCCAGATATTATTAAATCATCAACATACACCAAAACATTGATTTGAGTATCACCCTTAGTATAAGTAAAGAGAGAATAATCAGCATAGGATTGTAGAAAGCCATACTCTTTTAAAGCAGTGACAAGTTTGGAAAACCAACACCTCGGTGCCTGTTTCAAGCCATATAAGGACTTTCGAAGACGACACACCATATCAGGTTAAGAAGACCCAAAACCAGGAGGAAGCTTCATATAGACTTCTTCATTGAGATCCCCGTGCAAAAAAGCATTATGCACATCCATCTGATGCAGCTCCCAATTTTTAGATGCTGCAATGGCTAAGAAAGCACGAACGGTGACCATTTTTGCAACAGGTGCAAAAGTTTCGTTATAATCGATCCCGGCAATTTGATGATTAGCAAAAACAACCAAACGAGCTTTAAGTCGTTCAACACTGCCATTAGAGTTGTACTTTATTTTTTAGACCCATTGACTACCAAGAGCACGTTTACCAGGAGGTAATTTTTCCATAGTCCAAGTACCATTATCCTCTAAAGCACAAATTTATGTGTGCATAGCATGACGCCATCCTTCATCTGTCATAGCTTCTTTAAATGATTTTGGTTCACAACCTGCAGTAACAGCGGCAAGAAATTGCCGATGGCTAGCAGAAAATTTTGCACAGTTAATATAATGTGTTATAGGAAAGGGCGTACCAGAGGGAGCTGACGGCGCGGGTGAACTTAGAGAGATAGCAGATGGACTTTGTGTGATAACAGTATTAGTAACATAGTCACGAAGCCGAGTGGATGGAACTTTTTCACGGAGTCCACGTCCCATGTGAGTGTCATTGATAGAATTCGGAGCAGCCCCTGCTACCCCCCTTGTAGATGGATGTTGGAGTGGAGATGTGGATTGAACAGGACTCTGTGCAGCAGTCGGGCTAGACTGTGCTACAGGAAAAGGGAGAGTAGGCTCTAAAGTGGTAGTTGTTGGAATTTGGGTGGTGACATGTAGTGGGGAGGATTCATTTGTGGGTTAAGGTTCATTAGACAATGGTTCAGAATCACCAAAAATATTAAAATCAAAGTCATCATCACCTAAACTCACGCTTCCAGAATTATATGTAGAGCTAATAGTAGAAGGATCATTTTCAGCAAAAGGAAATTGATTTTCAAAGAACTTAACATCCCTAGAAACAAAAAAACTTTTATTTTCTAGATCAAAAAGTCTCCACCCTTTCTTACCAAAAGGATACCCAACAAAGATACATTTTCGACTGCGACTTGCAAATTTATCATTCTTAGCTCGTTGATTATGGGCATAACACAAGGAACCAAACACTCACAATTCATCAAAAATTGGCAAAGTATGAAATAAAATTTCATATGGTGTTTTATTCTGAAGAACACTTGAGGGTGTTCGATTGATCAAATGAGAAGCTGCTAAGATACATTCACCCCAAAAATAAAGAGGAAGATGACTTTGAAAATGTAAGGCCCTTGCCACTGTTAAAATATGACGATGCTTACATTCAACTCTACCATTTTGTTGTGGAGTCCCCACACAAGAGGTTTGAAAGAAAATCCCATTTGAAAGAAAATAATCTTGCAAACAATTAAATTCTGTCCCATTATCACTCTGAACAATCTTAACCTTTTGACCAAATTGTCGATCAACCATAGCAAAAAACGACATAAACATTTTAAACACCTCTAATTTATCAATCAACAAATAAACCCATATAGCTCGGGAAAAATCATCCACAATAGTCAAAAAATAACGAGCCCCACATGAAGAAACAGTATTGTAAGGACCCCATAAGTCACAATGTACTAATTCAAAAATTCGGGAGGCCTTATGGTCACTAAGAGAAAAAGAATCATGAGTTTGTTTGGCACGAGGACACACATCACATGCCTTATTTAATTTATCATTAGAATTACGTAGGAAAGGTAATGACTTTACTACTTTCTCTGAAGGATGTCCAAGACGTTGATGCCAAAGTTCCAACGAAGATGAAGAACCATCCACTGAGATAGCTTGCATTATAGACGGTGGCCGGAAGTAGTAAAGTCCGTCTCTCCGTTCACCCGTTCCAATCAGCTTCCTCGAATGACGGTCCTGTATAACACACATATTAGAAGCAAATTGTACAAAACAGTGCATGTCATCAATGAGTTGTGTAACCGAAATTAAGTTGCAGTGCAATTTAGGGACATAAAGAACATTTTTAAGAAATAATCCTTCCAAGAGTCTCACACTTCCCTCTTTAGTAGCAATTAATTTTTGGCCATCGGGGAGTCCGACGTGACATGCAGCAATATCATGAACATTAAACAAACAAGATTCATCCCCCGTCACATGATTAGAAGCACCAGTATCAATAATCCAAGAAATCCTGGAAAACTCACCATGTAAACGGTCGATAGAGGAATGAGTATTACCAAACATAGTAGCGATAGTTTGCCATTGTGTTGCACTTAGGTGAGGAAGAGAGGCAGCAGTGTTTGACGTGGTGGCTGCATCATTGGAAGAGTTTCTTTGCCCATTGACCGAAGATCCAACCATAGTGTGGCTGCCGTCTACCGCCACCGCTCGCACAGTGGCTCCTCGACCACGACTAGCCGCGGGTGAGTCTATACCACGGCCACCACCTCCTTTGCTACGAGCATAAGGGATTCCTTGAGTGCGAGGTCTATCGCCCCACCATTCTGGATACCCAAGAAGCTGAAAACAGGTAACAATATCATGACCAGATCGGTGACAGTGAGAACATAATAGCCCAGATTTGTCAATCTTATCTGGTTTCGCTCGGCTGCGCCTTTCCGGACGGACAGCAAAACCCACCACTTCCGGTAGAGATTCACGAGCATGAGTAATGCCACGAACACGTTCTTCTTGAGCAATTTGTTGATAGGCACGATCAAGAGAAGGCAGAGGTTCTTGAGACAACAAAGTAGTACGTAATGGGGCATAATAATCAGAATTTAAACCCATCAAAAATTGATGAAAACGCTCATTACTGCGTCGTTTTTCATGTTCTTTACCCAAATTACATTCACATTTGCCACACTTACAGGTAATAATGGGTTCATGGTTAGCCAATTTCTCCCATAAAACCTTTAGCTTTCCAAAGTATGAAGAAACAGACATGATCTTGGGTTGCTCACACTTAGCCAAATCAGTTTTTAACTGTTGAATTCGGGGGCCATTAACAACTGAGAAACGAGCCTGCAATTCATCCCACAAAAGTTTAGCATCATCATAAAAAGAAATAGTAGACTTAACCTCCGGATCAATAGTGTTCATTAGCCAGGAAACAAGCATCGAATGGATAGTAAGCCAATCCTCCATTGTGAAAGGTGCTTGAGGTTCCATAATCATGCCGTTGACGAAGCCGTATTTCCGGCGGGAAAGCAGAGCAAGACGCACAGTCCTTGCCCATTCATCGTAATTGTCGTGTCGAAGACGAACCGGAGTGATGAGATCTCCATGCCTGTCTTGTGAGCCAAGGAAAAAAGGAGACGTGTGGTCATTTCGAGAAGGGATAGGTGGAGGTGGAGGCTTAGTGGTATCGTTACCAACAACCATTGCCTCGTGTATCTTAGCCGTGTGGCTCTGGTACCATGAAGAAATCGTGAATGGCTTGATCTTATTGATATATTTTAGTCGTATATATATACAAAAGAATAGAAAACAGGAAACTAGAAAATAGGAAACTAGAGCTGTAATTCTAATCTAATTCCTAAACTCACGGTTATCCATATATACAAAACATTAAGAGAATATCTCAATAATATCTCAATAGGTTATTAGTACGTGAGCTCAAAAAGAATTGGGGGTTTTATTGCAAATATCTCTTTTATATACTTCAGTACAATTTACATGTATTTGTTATTCTATATCATCATGTTTAGACATATATTAAGATTATCTACTTTTTTCTTCCCTTCAATGATTATTGTTTCATTTTCATGTCTTCTCTCAGCATAGCTGAATTTGATTGTTGTTCACCTTCTTAGATTTCCATGTCATTCAGGCCAGAAACATATTGAGTATGTTTGCTTTTCAATTTTTGAGTTACAATATTTCAATTATTCATCTTAATTTGGGCAAGTTATGATGTTGTAATGAGCGTAAATTCTAAATAATATCATTCTCTTAATTAAATCTAGTGAACCAAAGCGCTTAGATCTTTGTTACAGCACAAATCATTTTACATCCTTTGTTTTTGTCGTTTTATATTTTAGATTATTACGTCCAAGTACTCAGATACATGGTTGGATTGGTATCTAAAACGCATGTAAGGTTCTTGTCTAGTTCAATAATCATTTAAGTACCCAAAGTTTAAACCGTAAGTATTACTAAGTAATACGAAATTTGTAATTGTGCTATTAAATAGTGACTGCATAGTGTTATCTCAAGACAAAATGTAGTTTCATGTTTGTATCAATTTATTTTCTCCATATTTGTATTTGCTGGAGGATTGCCATATCAAGTGTTGAGTGATATTTGTTACTTGGTTCTCATGCTAATTACATTTTAGAATAAGCTTGCTGTTTACTTTATTCTGAATTATGTCATCTGACGTCCATGTACCATCAACGAACTTGGTTGAGTGTGACCATTTCAGAGTAAACACGTTGATATAAAAGCGCCATCTCCCTCGCATTAATTTACAGCCTACAATGAGCCTAACAAAACCCAAAAATTAGACGTATCCTAGAGAAAGAGAGAGATCCAAGTTCTCAAGACGTGTCATGTTATTTTACAGCTAATTTGCGAACTATATGAAATTATATACCAAGAATGTAGATACATAGGTGATCCAAAGATACAAGGCACCCAACATACACAATCAATCTTTGGACAGTGTCACCCAGCATACACAAGCAATTCTCCATTTCTGCCATTATATAAAAATAACCAACCTGTCAAGCCATGATCTGAATCATTATGTGTTATCAGTCGCAATCTGTTGTGAACCGAATTTCATTCTCAACTTCCGCTTGAGCAACTTGTCCTTATATATTTTTAGTCTTCTTGCTCCTTCTGAATTCTCTTTTACTCCTGATGAACAGGGAAAAATAAGATTTGCAGCATATCAGAATGTATAATTTAACACTAGCTTCTCAGAAGTAGGCCTGCAAAAGTTGCTAACACATACCTCATTAGTAGTTATGCTTGAGGAATTGGAATCAACTTCCATTGGTGCCTCGGCTATTCTTGCTTCTGATTTCTCATTTGAATAACTGGCAATCAAATATGTTCATAAATGTTAGATTTTAACCCAAAATAAGATCTGTGTTTTCATCATATATATTATATGTAGACCACAGCCGGTACATATAACTATTAAAAACATTCAAGCAATCTTACCCTCAACTTTTACTAACTAATACTACTTGTTGCGAAACTAAAAGAAAAGGGAAAGTTTTAAGAAACAAATATAAATCCATGGTAAGTCATGGTAACTCAAACTCTAATATCAAATTCCTTGCAAAAAGAGATTATTTTGTGAGGTTGTGATTGAGCAACCGGGTAACATTTTTCCTCTTTCTAATGATTCTTTCTTCATATGCATCCCAAAGATCTAGTGGTGTATTTTTTTTCTCTTTACAGAGAGAGAGAGAGAGAGGATTTAAAAAAAAAAGTATGGTAACACTATAGTACATGTAGCTCTTTTTCCACTAGCAAAAGAAAATCGTGGAATATAGGTGGTAAAAAATAAGTCATAGGATACTTACGTTGAAAGTATTGTCACCCAAATTAGCTCCACACAGTCCACCCAAAGAAGCCTTTGTTCCACAGGGATTACACCATAGGTAATTAGATGAGCAAATGGCCAAAGCTTCCACCCTGCCTGCAAAAATCAATTGAATATACATAATTAAAATATGCATATAAAACATACACATATATATGTATAAGCCTGAATTAAATGTTTTTCTTTTCCTTTATTTTTTGAAACGAGAGCTTAACCCAAACCAGGGACAATGACTAATCCAATTAAAACAAAATATTATTTTGACATGTGCAGATCAAGCCTCGGTTGTGCATTAGCATTGTTCTCTGAAAGTCTATAGGGGATAAAACTTTATAAACCTTAGGAAAAGAGGAAAGGATAATGAAGTTCCCTCTCTATTTTGAATGGTCATAATGGAAAGGTACATGTGAAACCATATTACTGGTAAAACCTATGAACGGTTGAAATTTGAAGGGCATGGCTTGATTTAAAGAGGCCAGTGAATATAGTTCGAACAAATAACTAGCAATAAAATATGTTTATTAAAAAAAGGGCAAAGTATATCTTACAGTCAACATGGGAACAAATGTCGCCTTCCATTCACTAAAGATAGTGAGTGGAGACTCAAACCGCAAAATCCCCAAGACTATGAAATAAACGCTGTTCCAAAGTGCTGCCCATGCTGTTTGATCGAAGAGTACTTTGACAAGAACCACCCACCAGTCTTGAAAAGGAAAAAGCTCCTGCAGAAAAAGGATGTAGTTTGAGAAGTATTCCATTTTTAAAATGATGTTGATCTATTAGGTTGAGAAAACAAGGAACAAACAGCGGGAATAATAATTAAAGGGTGCAACAATATAAGCTATAGGTGATCACCTCACAGAACTGGTAATAATAGTGAGATAGGGAACCATGCAAAGTAAAACCAACAAGACCCGATCTGAACATCCGTGTGCGGTCAAACTCAAATAGAGGTTTTCCTTCAAAACACTGCAAACACACAAAATTAAAGTTCGCAAATGCTACATAAGAACTTAAAAACTGCAACAAGTATAAACTTTCAAGTTTCAACTCAGCACATAATAAAACCTGTGCTATCCAATCTCCTATAGAATACACCACTCCACTAATCATCATTTTAGCTAAAACTGGGTTTGTTTTAAGAGCTTCCTCGTAAGCAGACCAGTTGTGTTGGGGCGCATATCTTAGAATCTCAAAAAGAGTCCATCCCTGTAACCAAACCACAAATCACAATATTAAATTGGTGCAAAAGCACAAGGTAATCAAAAGTTAAAATTAATTCAGTTTTCACCTTCCATTACATATTTTAAACATCTGATTAACTTAACAAGTGACTATCAAGTAGTTATAAAGAACTGAGAACAGCCTACTTCATACCCCAAGAATCTACACGAGGCCAAATATCTCTAGCCATAAGTCCGTAATCATTTTCTCTACTGGTTTTCTTTCTTTCACGAAACAAGAATTTTCTTTCCTTCCTTGGCCCAACAAAAGTCTATTCTTTCAGTACTCTACACATTTCCTTCTAATATGTCTACATATAACCAGAACTTTATCATACTGGTACGTTACTAATACAAATACATAATGGTCCTGTTCTCCAAAATTAAAATTAATAAATAAGAGGTCTTTACTCGGAGGACTAAAGCCAAGAAAGATTATGGAGGGAACACAACTTAGGCATGAAGAAACTAATGACCAAAGCAAATAGAAACATTAAAGAAAAACTAAACACAAAAATTAAGAAAATAATAGATAGATAGATGTTCAGTGGAAATCATTTCAAAAATGCAAAACTTTCCTTTTGAGTGTGTATATGTGTGAAATTGCATTAAAACCCAACATACCCAACTGGAATATATTCTAAAGATTCAAAGCTCAACGTACAAAGTTCTAAAATTTCAGCATAAAATAACAGTCATTTAAGTTTCGAAAGAAAAAGGGATCAAAAGTAATATGAAGATTGACTCACATGCCAGTAATCTTGATCAATGGTAAGCAATCTCGTAATGGCGAAAGTACCAGCCGCGAGCACAATAGTGCCATTGATCGTTCTATCAATCAGTCTATTAACATCCTCATTCTCTCTTTCATCCCCTAAACCAGACCCAGTCCCAAATCCCTGAAACTCAGTAGCTCCTTCGAACGACAACCTCCCTTCGTTCCCTCCGAACCCACTAACCTGGCTCACCAAGTCGCTCTCCAAACCTGCTCCTCCTCCCTCCACACGGCTCACCACAACTCCTTCTTGCTGGTCCGTACTATCCGAGCTCTGTACAGGGATCACGTCGAACTCTTCCTCCAAAACAGAGTTCACTGACCAGCTGCTTTTCCGTTTGTTTCTCGAGAAAATCAAGTTTGGAGTGAGTTTGGGGAAATTGGCGGAGCTAGGGAGAAGCTTTGCATGTGCGTTTGTGGGCTTTGGTTTGGGTTTGGTCAAGGAAAGGAAGCTCTGGGGAGCTATGGTGTGAATCGAGGCCATGGCTACCACCCTGAGTTCCTGACCGAGTTGGGAAAAACTGAGTTGCGAGTTAACACTTATGTTTCTCCGAGTTGGGAAAATCTGGGTTGGAGGTTTTATATGGCTGACACACACCTATTGGATGAGTGGTTATCTAGTACAACGCGTTACGTTATTTTAACGTGTGCTAATTAATAGAAAACATTATATTAATCTAGGTGGTTCTATTGGTGACGTAGTGAGGTTGTACAGAGATATCGTGGACTGTAACGATACTGTAGCTAACTGATGATTGAGATGGTAGTTTGGACATTCAATACGGTCCACATAAGAACGTGGTTGTTTATCACCAAAAAATATATATATATATATATAGGGTTTGGCTTTGGTGCGGGGTACGAAAAGCCCGCACCAAATAAGAAGTTGCACAACATTATAATGGGTACCAAGGATTTACTAATTTTACTCTTTCTCACGTTCAAATATATCTTATTCCTCGTTTTTTTAAACGGTATCTTTTATTTTCTCTTTTATATTTTTTTAGAAAAAGTGTTTGTTCTACTGTGCTTTATATATAGAAGTTTTTGTATATAATTTATCGTATATCATGTATTTTTTTTCCATATTATATATAACTCCTACTTTTAATTGGTATTTTTTGTTTTCAAGGTTTAAATATTTATAATTTGATTCTATATTTATTTTGTCTTTATAAACCAGCTCATATTTTTCATTTTCTTTTTAGTTAAGTTAAATGTTATATTTATATATTGCCACAAAAAATATTATATTTACGTAGGATAATCAATATAATTATCATTCATATACAATAACTTCACTTTTTTTTACACTTTAGTATTTTTTGTATTTTAATTTTGTAGTTAAATCTGTTACTATAGTGTCAAAGTTCAGAGAAGACATTAATTATTCAATTTTTAATTAATAAACAATATTATATATTATGAAAATGACATTAAAATATTTAAAATAAATAAATCAAAATATTATCTATAGTTAAAAAAAAAGATGGTTTTTTTTTTTAAAAAAAAAAAGTCCGTTAAACCAAAAATTTACTAGAAACACATTTTTTATATATAAAAGATATGGTGTATTCTAGTTTTAAAATTAAATAGTTTTTTCTTTCAAAATTGTTGCACGAGTGACTAATTTTTTTTATGCGCATGGAAAGCAACATGTTTAAACCTAGTTTTCGATACTGTAAACTATTCGAAATTTTCTGAAAATTTGCAGGATGCTCTAAATAGCTACAATATACACGGTCATAAAAAAAATTGCGCCGGAAATTGTTCACAGGTCGAGAACACTGAGAGCCACACCGATAGGGCTTAAAGTGAAGCCCCTGTAGAAGAATTGTCATATTATTTTATACTAGTTTTAAATAATAAGTGGGGTGTCTTAATAAAATTTTAGGGTGTAAATATGTTAAAAGAAAAATATGTTGAGGGAGAGAGTCGAGGAAGAAGGGCAAAGGGAGTGAAAAGAAAATTTTGTTGTTGTCTTTACTATTTATTTTTTTTTAAAAATAGTTTTGATTTTATTAATTGAGTCTAGAGAGTACAACTTTATTCATTGACCAAAATTGAGTTTAGAATAGTATTATACTTCCAACCCATTTTAGTAGAAGGACATGCTATTTGTTTACGTCCATTAGTTTGTAAGGGATTCAATGCAGACTTTGATGGAGATCAAATGACTATTCATGTACCTTTATCTTTAGAGGCTCAAGCAGAGGGTTGTTTACTTATATTTTCTCAAACAAATCTGTTGTCTCTAGCTATTGGGGATCCCATTTCCATACTAACTCAAGATATGCTTATTGGGCTCTATGTATTAGCGAGTGGTAATCGTCGAGGTATTTGTGCAAATAGGTATAATCACTCTAATCACATACATTCTCAAAATGAAAGAATTTGTGATAATACCGATAAATATATAAAATAAAATAAAGTAAGAAATGAAATTTTGATAGAATAATTTCTCATATTATACATAGACAATTATTTAGTTTTTAAAAAAAATTTATATGATAAAAATTTATTAAAAAAATATATATTTAATTATTATAAAGACTGCATGTTGTATTACCTAATTATATACATATTGTTTAAAAAATAAAAATATGTTTGATTATATATATAACCATCCAATATTGTTTTTTCTTGTTTTTTTAAAGTTATATTTGTTAAATAATTTATTAATTAAGTTTATAATATATATATATAAATATAAATATTTATTAGTAAATACAAAATAAATATATAATAAAATTATAAATATTTAATCCGTTCAAAAACAATTATAAATATTTAAACTATATATGTAAAGACTCTACTAAAAATTAAATAAAACATAAATTGGACTACACATATGACATGTGATTTACTTAGTAATAGAGTTTAATCAGCACAAATATAATATACTTGCATCCCCACCATACACATTATACACTTACTATTTTTGGCCAATTAGAAGCTAATGGAAGCAGCCGCATAGGTGCTGGCATTTCGTACGCCCGCACCGCAGAAAAATTATATATATATGAAATTACAAAATTTAAAATAATCAGAAAGGAGGAAAAATAGTAAATAATTAAAGTTCGTCATCGTCAACCACTTTTATAAAAATCCCTAAAACGACACCGTATAATTCGCTTTTCGTTTTAAAGTAAAATTCATTTTCTATCAATTTTTTTCCTAGTACAATTATTATTATTTTATTTAAAGAAACTGAACAAAATCCATTTAATGCTGTAATAAATAGAGGTAGATCATGGACCAGTGTGGTGGGCTCGCAAGTGGGCCCCTTTGGTCTACCTCTGTCGTAGCCCAATGGTGATCAACAAGTTGGCCTTATGTGGGCCATGAGTTAGGCCACGTAATAAGTGGACTGAGAGATATATAGCTCAAATATCTTGATCCATAAGATCTTATGGATAATCTTGTCAACCATAATATTCTGTTGTAATTTTTAGGGCCAATCGATTTTTTAAGGCCACCATTTTCTCAAGTACATTCTCTTGTCTGTTTTTGACCAATTAATAATATTAAAGAGTTTTCTTCTTTTTTGTGGTTAGTGTAATTTTATCATATATACTATCTTTCCTTTTCCTTCCTTTCTTGGTATGCAGAAAAATTTATAAGCTTGATATATATTAGTTACATCATGTCATCATCAACTAAATTGTCACAAGTTATTCTAAAAAAAAAAGAAAAATAATTGAACATAAATTGAAAACTAACACTAGAACTAGAAAGAAATATTTTTTTATATATATAAAAAAAAATCTTAGTCTTACACTTTCATTTGACATGTTAAAATAAATTAAATATAAATTTTTCATTATTAGTATTATAAGAAGACATTGATGTGTTATACGAGCTACACAAAATTGAAGATTTATTTATGTGAATATGGTTATCAAAAAATCAGACTAGACATGTGTTAGTAAATTTTCTTAATATTTTTTGAAAATAAGAGTCCCTCTTGGTGTTCAATCCCAAAACCCCTTACACAGCCATTGAGAAGAGAGAGAGAGAGATGGCCAGTAAAATTGTCTATCAATAATGATGTGTAAAGAGTATTACATGGTCAAAGCAAGGACCTTGGTGACTAGAGATTGTAGAAGAATACAACAAGAAACATGGCATACAAACTTGAAAATTGAAACAACCTGCACCAAGAAAATCTGGCTGCTAGAATTTGACACGAAAACATCATATAAAGAATGAGAATTGTGGTCCTAATTTGCCAAGATAATCAAAATCAACTCTCACTTGGCAATATGAGACGATCTTGTCCTTCTACCAGCTTCGCGGATAGGATCACATCTCCTGTCTTTATCTGCGGCAGAATGTTTCTCCCAATTGTTGTGTATCTACATGTACAAATGAAATAGAAAAGACATAAAATCCAGCTCAATGCATGTCTCATTCAAATTAAAAGTACAAGAAAAGTAAAGGGGTTGGTTAAACGACATACCCCAAAACCGAAAATTGTCCTTCATCGAACGACAACCCTCCTAAGCCAGCCTACACAAAGCAAATGATGTACTTTTACTTCTGGTTTAGAGAAAAGTAAAGGGTCTTATTCAGGTGCTAAAATATGAGTTTATAAAGGTTTAGAGTATACTTACATTTCGCTTATCATACAGATAGAAGAAAAATTGATAGGGTGATGAATACTCCTCAGAGACTTCACTATGAGCCATGGCAACTGCACCGTAGACAGATAGAGGGAGAACTGGTAATTCTCCATCCTTGAATGAAGGACCAAAAAAATAGTAATTCGTTAGCAAATATGACCAAATTACAACAAGAAAATGCCACAACAATTAGTAATTGTAAATAAGCTATAGAAAATTATATGAGCATACCTGGACACTTAGAGTTGTTTTGTACAAAGGCTCAAACTGCCCGGATGGCTTTATTTCAAGAGGAACACTATAACCATTGTTCTTATCTTGTCCCTTTTCTGAAAGAATGGCTTGATTGGACAAATTGAGCTTTGATCCATTGTAGGCACCATCAATTACCTAAAGAGTTGTGTTTTGGCCAAAAATGAAAAATCATACAATATAAAATTGAAAATGACCAAACCTTTTTCTTTTCCTTAGATGACATACAAGAAGGCTAACAAAATGTTAATTAACACTTATATCGACATATGTATCATTAAAACAGGCTTGAAATGTGTAGTCATGAAATCAACTTTCGTGTAGCATAGAAAAAACAAATCTAACAAAACTTTGACTGCACTCCTTAAAGTCAAAAACTTTATCTTATCAGATATGAAAACTACAAATGTACTGCAAACAAGCATAAGTTCAAACACAAATCTAAGATAAATAAAAAAGAATATGAAGTGTCCATCCACAAATTCATGAGGCCAAAGTGAGGTTCAACTACCTTACCAGTTTTGCGAAATTCCCCGCTGCTAATGGTGCTGAATACCCATCTATGACAACCTGCATATATTGGAAAAGGATAAATAACAATTGACTAAAAAAAGTACCAACTAACATATTTTTTCAAACACAGCCTTTGCACCCATTAAATACTCCTTTCAACAATTACCCCCATTGTAGATGCCAATTCCCAGAATATATTCAAATAAAGTATCTAAATGGTGAGAGTTTTGTTTTTAAGTGTTACTAGAGAGATTAAGAGACCAGTATGGTGGCAGTCTTTCTTTGTTCACCACCAGACTCTGGTGAAAATGTTGAACCATCTCCTTTCTCAATGGTAAATTCAACAATTCCTCTCCCTGTCAGCCTGCAAGTAATTAGGAAATAAGTACATTAAAATTTTATGTATGATGTTAGGATTTTTATGGTTTTCAGAGTATTTCATGTCACACAGGACACATACAGAGTGATTTTTCTTTTTTTAATACAGTCAGCACACTTGGTAGTTGGTGCTCTTAAGAAACAAATAACAAGGAGGTCTCAAGCACTGAGCTAGCCTCAGCGGCTCAATTACAGAGTGATAATTTGGCCCTTTACATGATTCACTTAGAATCAATCAACTAAAAGGAAAATCCAAAGTTCACAAACCAAAATATTTCAATGAAGGAAAAAAAAAACAGGACACATTAAACTGTTAAATTAAGCACACACGTGTTTCATAAAGAGTTTTCATTTGAAAAACCCAATATATTTGGTTTCAAGCATGTCATAATTTACAATTATAATAACTTATTAATACTAACCTGGGATATTTAGTATATTGTTCAGGCAACAGAAATGACAACCCTGGAGCCTGTTAGAAACAATATCAAGATGAAATTTTTACAAACCAATATTTCCTCGAATTATATTTAGATGATAATAAACATGTAAACATTGTCTATTTGTGTGAGTATAGCAGTACTTTTCATATTACAAAATATTTTAAGGATTTCAGTAGCTCTATGGATAGGTTAATTTCTAATTCTTATTATTGAGTATAAGGATTAAAAGAATTTATATTCATCCATTGACTGTTTCAGATACCTGCAACAACTCTAAATCAGCGACTGTATCCAGTGAAGATGCAAGGCGTATAGACACTTTGTCTGCGTCATTTTCCTTAATGGCTTCAATAAGTGATTGTAATCCACCCTGAATAATCAATAGATTTTATCATTTTGAAAGTTTCTGCAGTGAACTATAATGGTAAGTGTATAACCTTATACGTATGTAAAGTCTTCAAATGGAAAATGATAGAATTCTGTCTAGTAGCACTACTATATTAAAGATTTCAATCCTATGTGAAAAATAAATACCAAATCAACTTTAACATTGAGCTAATTAAAGCTTAAAGATTTGCAAAGATGATAAAAATGTTCATAAATATATTTATGTGTAATTTTAATGGTCTTTTCACATACTGTGCTAAGCTTTAAGCTAAAGTGTACCTTCTTATACCTTTCCATCAACAAGAGATGTGTACAATGTTGAACCCTTTTCCTTTAGATCTGCAGGAACACTTGCCAAAATTGAATCCTTTTCGTCTTTTGCTATCTGAATTGAGAAGAAAAACAGCAGAGGGAAAAACATGATACAGGTTAATACAAATGACATCGAAGAAATTCTAAATTCTAAATAAACAGACAAGTGAATGTCGGATTCTCTTCAATTTCAAACTATTTACTGAGTTTTTCGGAAACTAGAATTATGAGAGATAAGAGACCTAAAAAGAAAGGACTTAACGATAGACACACAAGGTTTTTACGTGGTTAGGGCGTTAATGAGCATTAGTCTACGAGTCTATTGTATTAGAGCTTAGAAAGCTTTGACAATGGAGTTTTCTACAACAAGTTTGGGCAAAATAATTGCTTACAAGAGAAAAGTCTGGATCCCCTCTACAGCACACAACTGATCCTATTTATAGGCAGTTGGGTGCAATGGGCTTGGGCCGGACTAATCTGGGCCCAATAAGAATGTAATCATGGTTGGCTCGCTAATGGAGGCTTAATACAAAGGATTTTGCTAAATATATACATTAATCAAGGCCCATTGGGTTGGCTTGGGCATAACCAAGCTTTACAGCGGACAGCAGTACGTAGCCTTAGACTGGTCTGCGTGGGCTTCTAAGGAGATCCTGGGGACAGATCTGTCAGGGTAGTGGCAGTACTGTTTCCCAATAACGGCGTATACTCCGTATGTAACCTCTTCTGCAGGTTAGTTGAGGAGACCAAACTCCGCGTTTCTTGGGAATGTGTCAGCATCAGGGAAGTTCAGTCCTGCCCTATCTGGAAGCCTGGCTCGGGTTCATTTACTAACGTCTCGGTCCATTCACCGGGACGCTGGTTCGTTTACCAGAGCTCAGGTTCATTCTTGACAAGGGTGTATTCTCAGACTGTTGAGCATGTCACCCTTACTTGCATCCCGAATGATGCCATTAGGTTGAGACTGGGAAGACGAATTGGGTCCGCGTCTTGCTCCTGATTCCCTCGTTATGGTGGCGCCCATCGAACAATGTTGGGCTTACTGACGATTGGGCCAATAGGACTTTCTTCTTCCCCGTCCAGTAGACTTAGGCTGGGCCTTTGATCTCTTTGAGAGAGCCTACGGATCCATTGTGTCAGGCCACATGTCCAAGGGGAAAACAGGGATAACACAAACTATTACCCCATGAATTGATAATCTTTTTGAAATTGCTATGCCAAAAGAGACCTAACATCCTATTATGGGAAGAAAATAGCACATTGTGAACCACTGATGGCTGCACTGTGCTATCTCAGAATTTCATTCAGAAATCAACCATATTGAAAAATGTATAGAGTAAAGAGAAAGAAAATCTAAAAATAGAATGTACCTTTAAAGCTTTCTTCACATTGCTTTCCATGGTTCCATAAGGCTTCCTCTGTGGAATTCTTAACAAGTATGATATGTCTTCCAGAGAATCCTAGCACAAGAAACAAGAACTTCCAAAACTTATATAATCATAAAAAAATATAGAATGAAATCCAAAATTAATAAAAAGAACACCTGTATAGCCTTCATGTTTGTGTTTGCAGGAATTGCTCTCCTTAGTGCTAGCTCTCCTGTTCTTGGAACCTTGGTATCTGGAGAATAAAGTACTGCCATTGCAGGAGGCGAAGACCATGGCTCCAAACCAAGAAAAGGAAGCGGAGCAGAAATTTGAACAAGCAGTAGGATCAAAGCAATCAATCTCTCAAGTTTCCTTTCATGTCCATTACTAGGCCTCTCCAAGTTTAAGGGGACATTACATTGGTCTACCAGTTTCTGCATTACTGAAAACCCATCTCAGAAAGCTTATCACCTATCTCTCTAACCAAAAAGTTATCTATTCTTCCGATTAAACTACTTAAAATGTCCAACAATGGCTACTAAATACTAACTTCATTACAACAAAACTTCAAGTAGAAGAAATTAATCCAAAACTAAAAATCACAAAATTTCAATTCCCTTGCAGAAAATGTCTAACCTTTGATAAATGAAACCACTTCAAACATGACCCAACAAAATACCTTCACTACTCTTCTGATATTATTTTCATGGGTTTTTGAAATGGACTACATATAGCAGTATTATATTGTAAATAGCAAAAGTTCAGCCTTTTTATTAAAACCCAAAAACCAAAACCAATAAAAGAACACATAAATGAGTTGGATCAAAGCAAACCTTTCTGAGATCCTTGGCGAACATGCAAGGAATTCTGAAGCAAGCCAATGATTTTGGATATTTGTTAGGCATTTTATTGAAGCAAAACACGAAACAGGTTGGCATTAAACTTTGCCTTCGAGATGAGGGAGTAACAGAGACATTAAGGGAGAGCTTGTGAGAGAAAATGGTGGAGGAAAAAGGAAAGGCCATGACTGGAAGTTGGTCGTTGCAGACAGGTTTTGGCGCGCCTCATCCACAAGGCTAAGGCCTATTTGTGGAGTACCATTTACTATTGTTTTCAATTCTTTTGACAAAAATGACCTCCTACTATTTGCTACGTTCGAAAAAAAAATGGATCAGGCTCCCACATCACGAAACACGAGGGAGGGTCATTTCAACATAACAAAATAGGTTGAGACGAAATAATTTCAATCTCACCACGACTAATGGAATCGATTTCTGAAAGGCTCGAAGTAGAGTATCGATAAATCATTATTTGTTACAATAATTTAAATATATTTCTACATCTATACTTTATAAAACTAATTAAAAAAATAGATATATACATATTTCAAAAGAAAAATCAATCACAAAATTTAATTTTTATTCTCTTAAACATAAAATAAAAACAAATAATATTAAAATTTAAAAAATCTTACCTCATAAGAAGAAATAATATTCAAAAAAATTGACACCTTATAAAAATTATTAAATTACAATTTTTTTTTTTTTGACAAAAAGAACAATGCTCATAGATAAAAAATTGTTGAGTACTTCAGTCAAAATACAAGGCAAAATACATTCTGTCAAGTAAACTCATTAGGAGTCTTAGGTGCAAACTTAGCATGAACAGATGAGTTTAGTATAAAATCTTACTAAGAAAAATATACATACAATAATATATCATCAAGATGCGTAACTAAAGCATAGCCTTCAATACTAAAATCACAACCATCCAATTTATATGATAAGCAGCCCAAGCAAAGATAAATATGAAAGCATCTGCAAAGAAATGAAGAGAGAATAAACACTAATAAAACAAAGTAAATTGATAACGAATTTATAAAAAAAAAAACTAAAATACTACATATTGAAAGTAAAACAAACACAAAAAGAAAGAGAGGGAGGGAGAAATAAATTTATATGTGAGGAAGTCTTCACATGACACTTGGTATTTTCTGAAATAGTATAATAACTTCATAACAATAATATGAATAACTAGTTGATAAACAAATAACTTGTAAAAGATAACAGAACAATGAATGATTAAGAAATTTAACATATATTCAAAACCATAAAATATATATATTCATATATGAATGTTTTCTTGATTATGCTTTTGTTAAACAGATTATGTTTGACAAATAAAATAACAAACCACAACAATAGAAAAACCAAGAACACAAACAGAAAAAACAAAGAACACAAAGCCATAGATAACTTAAGTAAACTCATAAATAAGTTCTTTTGAAATAATGAATAACTAACTTAAAAACTAATAAAATTAAACACGGGCAAAGTAATAATAAAACTAAAACAATATTAATAAATTAAAATATACCTACAATAAAAATTAAGGCAATATCTATGTAAGTGTTAATTTTGTCATGCATTGTTTTTATGTTATAACACTGAAAACTCAGTAGCACATGATTTTTATTTCAGCACATGACTTGCTTAGTTGACTTTCCTATTTTGTGCCCTAGCATATATATTCGTTTTGTCCATGTTTCCCCTACCCTGTTTTAGCAGCTAAAATGTGTCTTCTTCAAGAAACATTCGCTATAAAAGGTCTAAAGCATTTAGTGCTTCATTGTTCATTGCCCATGGCGTTTTGGTGATTCTTCACCATTCTTCTTACGATTTTTGGTACAAAGCTTAAAAAGGAAGTTCAAGCTAAGTCTCAAGGGGAGCTTGAGCAGTAGCTAGAGGGAGTCCAGCGAATTTCAAATCTAGTGAGAGGCTGGTTGCTTGAAGATTTTCACAAAATAGGGAGTTGATTACTTGTTTGTAAAGCATATTAGAATGGAGTTTTAAATTTAAGGGAGTTTTATAACTGTGTATACTTGTATAACTCTGATTATTTTAGTGAATTTTCTTTACCTCTGGACTTAGTCTCATGAAGTAGGTTGTGAGAAATCATGGCTGAACCATGTAAAAATGATTGTCATTTTTTATTTTTCTTGCACTTAAACTTGAACCAAATCTAATTTTTGTTTGATAAATCAAATGGGTAAATGAGTTACAGTAGTTAATTAACTTTCATTTTGTACCAGAGCTTGTGTATTGATCCTTGCTTGTCTTTTGTTAGTTTGTTTGCTTCTACTCTAGTTATCGTGTTGGTTGGTTCCTTAGGGGCTGCGTGTGTGTGTTGTTTTTTCATTTTCTTATTGTGTTTTGTTGCTGTGTTTGTATTGATGGGTTGCTTCAAAAAAGGCGGGTCTACTACTAGACCCCAATGTAACATCTCAAATTTGTTAATAAGCCTTAGTGCCTCGATTAGTGTGCTGAGAGGGCATAATTGGATTTATATGTGGAATTAATTGAATATGTGTGTGATTATGTGGTATACATGATTTATATGGTGATATGAATATATATATATGCATGTTTATGTGTATTAAATATGCATGTGGGCCCGTTCTTGTTAATAAAGGCATATTTGTAATTTTGGCCTATTAATGGTATAAATGTAATTATGTGTTATATGATTGAGACCACATTATTATGTGGACATATTCACAATATTTGGCTCGAGGCGACCCTAGTGAGCGGACTAGTGGAAAAGTCACAACGGGGTTGAATACTAGGCTCGGGGTGAGCCTAGGGATATTTTGGGAAACCTAGTGCGTAGTCCGTGTTATCGGGTGAAGGGTAATTATTAAATGATTATTTGGGTATGTCGGGATTAATTGAGAATTTATAGTGTCATTTGAGGATTAGCGAAAAATGTGGCAAATGACAGTATTGCCCTTGGGGGCGTTAAAGAGCAAGTTTTTGACCTAGGGGCACTTTGGTCCTTTTGGTGCCAAAGGATAGCTTAGGAAGCCTTCAGGAAGTAACCAAAAACACAAAATACACACTTTCAGTTTACTATCTCTCTCTCACTCTCGTTCATCTCTCTCTCTCTCTCTTGAGCCTTGGGAAACATTGAAGATTCTTGAGGAATTGGCTTAGAAAAATTGAAGATTTGAGGCTGAAGTTGATTGGGGATTTAGCTCAAGGATCAAATTACTTCTGAGGTAAGATTTACAACATGTTTTTTTATGTGAATTGTCTTATTAAGTTTAGGTTTTGGCTGAGTTTAATTCTAGGTTTGGTTGTTGAGTTGGGGTAAGATTTTGGTTGGTTTTTAGGGTATAAATGGTGTCCATGTTGTGTTGTTAAAAGTCCTAGGCTCAAATCTGGTTTTAATTTATGTTTGGGATGGATTTTGGTAAGATTTGGCTGAGGAAAAACTGGGTTCGTAGGGTCGCATCGCGACCCTGTTCTTGGGGCGCCACGACCCGCGTGAACCTAGGGCCTAGGGGGTTCTATTTTGCTTAGGTGTGCCACAACTCTTCAGGGCTGAGTCGCGACGCGTCTCCTTGTCGCGACCCATTAGGGGGCGTCGCGGCGCGCATAGGCAGAAATGACCAAGGCGGGCTTTGAGTGATGGGAACTCAAACCTAGGGGCTCATGATCAATTCTTAAACCCAGTTTAGTAGAATTCGACCTCCCGGAAGCTAGGACTCGTTTTGGAAGCCTTTATTCGCTCGTTATTGACGGGATTTTATATTATGGTCTTGACTAGGTTACCGCTAGGGGCTCAGAACCGGGATCGTGCTCGAGGGTCGTTCTTATTATACGTTGCACTCGAACCTGAGGTAAGAAAACTGCACCCTAGTTGTGATCGGGGCTTGTACCCCTGTTAAAGAATATGGCTATGATTATATGTGAGATTATGAGTATATCTGTATTTGAGAATATCTGGTTAAGCATGCTTGTATATGTTGCATCTGTTTATCTATTGTGTGATCGATATGCTTGAATATAACTAGTGTGAAAGTCCGGCCTAAGGGAGCCGGGGCTGACGTCAAGCGTGCGGAACGCAGTTCGGCCTAAAAGAGTTGGGGTTGACTGTAAGATCTAAGAGTTTGGCCTAAGTGAGTCAGGCCTGAACGTCACCTAAATATACATAAGTGTCATTTGCAGTTGTTTAATTTATTGATTGTTAACTTGGATTATAGGAGAGTTTTAGCAGATTATTAGTGCTAAGCTTATTGCTTATATTCTATTGCTTATTGAATTTGCCGATTTAAGTTCATTGTTTATATATTGTTGCTCATTGGTACCTGTTGATTTAAGTTTTCTTGCTGAGCCTTGGCTCACGGGTGCTATGTGGTGCAGGTAAGGGGAAGGGAAAGTTGGACCAGCCATGAGTTGGATAGCTTTAGGGGCGACGTGTACATTTGCAGGTACTCGACTGCCACAACCGAGGGAGCAACAGGGACTAGAGCCAAACCATATTTTGTTGCTTAGGCCGGCTTACATTGTAATTATATTTTAGAGTTGTAAATGCCTTGTAAACACTTATTTTTTTGGGATCCCGTGTACAGACTCAAAATTTTTAATGAAAATGACTATTCCTATGATCAAAATCTTTAAACCCTAACCTAGTAATTGACCTTAGTTACACGCTTATATCTAAATGACTTGATTAGCAAGTCCATCACTATTTAAAGTACATAGTGCAACGGTCCTGGATTTGGAGGACGTTACACCCCATGCTTGATGGAACCAACTATGCTTGTTGGAAAGCTTGGATGAGTGTGTTTGGAGTTCTGTGGTTGACGATTGGACTCCTCCTACCATTAAGGATGGTGAGAACACTAAACAAAAGCCTGTGTTAGAATGGACTATGGCTAAGATTGAAAAGGCATATTGGAACTCCAAAGGAGTTCATGCTGTCTTTAATGCAGTTTCTGTGAGTCAAATGAAGGCTATAGTAAATTGTGAAATATCCAAGGATGCTTGGGATAAGTTGCAAACTAAAAATGAAGGAACGAAAAATGTCAAAAAGTCTAGATTGAGATCTCTTACTAGTGAGTTTGAAAATTTAAGTATGAGAGATGATGAATCTGTTACTGAATTTCATGCTAGATTATGTGACATTACTAATGAATCTTTTGCAGAAGGTGAAACTTATTCGGATTCCAAGCTTGTGAGGAAGGTGCTTGGAACTCTCCCTAGGAAGTTCAAGTCAAAAGTTGCTTCCATTGAGGAATTTCCATGATGTCGATACCCTTGATTTAGATGAGCTTATTGGTTCATTGCAAAACTTTGAACTCACTATGAAAAGATGGTCCAAAGAAAAGGAGAAGAACGTTTCTAGTGGAATGGCCTTATCTCACAAAATTGTCGAAAATCTCTTTGTGGGAGATTCTCTTGAGAATTTAGATGAGGAAAAGGTTGATGCAACATTGTATAGAAGTATGATAGGCAGTTTACTTTACATTACTGCAAGTCATCCTGATATTTGTTTCAGTGTTGGGGTTTGTGCAAGATATCAATCTGCCCCTACTGAATTGCATCTTACTGTTGTGAAAAGAATTCTAAAATACTTGGCTGGTACCACTGACTTTGGTCTTTGGTACTCTTGTGATACTAATCTTTCCTTGGTTAGCTTAAGTGAATCTGACTGGGCTAGCAATCTTGATGATAGAAAATGCACTTCAGGTGGATGATTTTATGTGGGGAACAACCTGGTTTCTTGGCACAGTAAAAAGCAAAACTCCATCTCGCTCTCCACTGCTGAAGCGAAGTACATTGCTGCAGGAAGTTGTTGCACTCAACTTCTTTGGATGAAAGAAATGTTGTGTGATGATTGCCTGTCTTGATACTCTAACCATCTATTGTGACAATACTAGTGCCATCAATCTCTCCAAAAACCTTGTCCAACATTCTCGCACGAAACACATTGACATCTGCCACCACTTCCTTCATGAGTTAGTTGAGTCTAAAACCATTGTATTATCTCATGTTCCATCTGGAAGTCAACTAGCTGATTTGTTTACTAAGGCTTTGAGTTCACAAACTTTTGTTCACTTGAGAAAGTAATTGGGATTTTTTATGTTTGAGTGATAACCTGTGGCATTTGAAAATAAGCAATATAGTTTGAGATTTCATCTTCTAACTTGACTATTTTCATATGTGATTCTTTCTTCAGCTTGCTTTTCATAGTCATATGTCTTGAAGTGATGTAGGCTTGCTTATGCTTTCTTGCCGTCTTACTTGATGCTTGATTTCTCATTCTTGGTAATTGCATTGAATTGTCTCCCCTATTAGAGAATACTTATGGTTTAGTGTGAAAGCTACCATTAGGTTACTTTGCTTTGTGTAGTTTACTCCTTCACTTAAGACCGTGTGCCCGTGGAGAGAACCACCTATGTGTTTGGCTCTCTAATTGGTAATGGCTGAGGGGATTTCTACTTTTTAAACAAAAAAAAAATTCTAACAAAAATAATAAATAAAAAAAGGAATAATTTTGAGGGAGAGTTTGCCTTATACTTTTATAGCAGGCATCTCATAAGGACACTTCACCACTAATGGAGATTGACTTTCTTTGCTTTTTCCTTGTTGAGCTTTATCTTGTGCCTTGTTAGGCCTCAATTTTGCATTTGTGAGGTCTATGTTTCAACATGCTATATGTCTGTTTCAACAATGTGTAGACATCCTTTCATTTTGCTTTGTGTCTCTTGATTTGATGTTCATCTTTTTCCATATTGTGTTTAGTTTCATGCTATTTGTTCTAGCTTAAATTTCCCTAATCCTGTGTGTTCTCTTGTGTTTAAAAATCTAAAAAAAAATCATAAAAAATGTATGTATATTTTTCTTTTCTTTTTTTTTTGTCATTTTTCGCTAGGCTTGTCATTTTTTTCCTTTATATGTGTCGTTATATTTAAAAAAAATATAAATAAAAAAAGTAAAGACAATTCAATTCAAATAAGTTTTTTAGCTATTTTTCTCATTTCCCACTCTCTCTCTCTCTCTCTCTCTCTCTCTCTCTCTCTCTCTCTCTCTCTCCCCGTGCCTAACCTTTTCTTCCCCGATGTCGATCCCAAATGCCAACCGCATCTTCACCCTTCACCATCGCAATCACCTCCCTACTCTGTCCCCTGAATCCTCTCTCTCCTTTCCACCACCACCATCCCCCACCCAAACCTAGTGGTATCGCCATCCGCACCAAGAATCGTACCCAAACCTCTGCCTTTCCCTTTTCTCCACCCGATTCTTCTGGTCGAGTCAAGACACTGGCTCAAAAACGCAAGCCAGCTCATGTCGTTGAGTCCCAACCGACCCAGGACTCCCCGCCTCTGTCTCATCCTGCCAAGAAGCCCAAGACAGTGCCCCCACCTGCGCCGAAGGCACTGCCCTCCTCTCCATTCACCAAAGGCAAGGCTCATGTCTCCTCTTCCTCTAGAGGTACCCTATTTCTTAATAACTTCTGTAAGGATCATTTTAATGGGTCTATTTCTTTGAGAAAATTACTGCCTGAGAAATTATTAGATTTCAAAGAGTTTGATTCCTTGGGTTTGTATGAACTTATTACATTTCATGGGTGGAAAGAGCATGTGTCTGCTCTACATGTCCCTTGTCAATCTTTGGTGCATGAATTTTACTCTAATCTGTCTGCTGATGTCATTGACCCGGTCCATGAAAATTTTGGGAAAGTTTTTTTGCGTGGCAATTGGATTCCTTTTTCTCCAGCGATCATTGCAGAATGTTTACACCTGCCACTGATTGAAGAACATGTGTTCTCTGCTACGTTTAGTCCGGACATGGATGAGGTTGCTCGCTCTCTCACTGGCAGCCCTTCTTCGACTTGGCCCGCTTCCAATGTTGTTCTTGCTGCTGAACTCACCCCTCTTTACCGCATTTTGCACATCGTTGCATTCTTCAATTGACAGCCCACCGCTCATAAGTCCACGATTGGGACTGAATTGGCTTGCTTCCTCTTTGCAGTGGGTATCGGCCAGACTGTCAGTTTACCTCACTACCTATTTCAGGTTATATTGGATGTTGCCTTGTGGCCCGGGGTATCTAGGATTTTTCCCCTTCCTTGTCTGATTCAGCGAGTGGCTCACCTTTTCTCCGCTGTCCCATCCAAAATCTTGGACACCCGCATCTCACTCAAGGCCATAAACTTGGCCCCACTAGGTTCAATGCTAAGAAGAAAGGTCCCTCAGCTAAAGATCCTATGGCTGCCTCTTCCTTGGGTGTCAAACAATCCTCATGGAAGTATATGGATTCATTCTCTCAGCATTGAGTTTCGATCCTTCAAATATGAGTTTCGATTGGCTCAAGCTCAGAATCTAGCCTTTCAGTTTGCAGTTCTTAGCCACCTTGGTCTGCCTCCTCTCCATGTTCTGTCCTCCACTGCTGATAACTCATTTGAGGAAGCACCACCATCTCAGGGGGAGCAAGTCCCTAGCTCTACTGCCACTTGTTCCATTCCTGCTGACCCCCAGTCCGTGCCTACTGTCGCTACCCCTCAGGGGAAATTCGTTGTGCCTCTGGGCACCTTGAAGCGTTGCAAGAAGCAGCAGCAACCTTCTTCCTCCAAGTAGTTGCAGTTCAGCTTTGGCATGCCCTCTGAACATTGAGGGGGAGTTTCTTTAGATCACCTCTATCTTTGTCTATCTTCTTTTTAGTTGTGTTTGAACTAATCTTACTACCTACTGCTTTTGAATATACATTGTTGATATCTTATTGTATTTTGAGCAGGTGCATTTGTTATTGGTATCACTAATATGGCACTTTATCTTATATAGTTAGCTACTTATTATTAAATCTGTTTCTTACTATTTTTGTCAGCTTTATGTGCTAAAATTATAGATCAAGTTCACTGTTCATATGCATGCCAAAGGGGGAGTTTGTAAGTGTTATTTTTGTCATGCATTATTTTTCATGTTATAACACTAAAAGCCCAGTAGCACGTGATTTCGTTTTCAGCACATAACTTGCTTAGTTGGATGTAACGTCCCAAATTCGCTAATAAGGTTTAATGCCTTGATTACTGTACCATGAGGGCATAATTGGATTTTTATGTGCTACTTGTGATTATACATGCACGATTACATGAATTATATGAGTTATATCATGATATGATAACTTATGATTGTTTAGGTGTATTAAATGTATTTATAGGCCCGATTATGTTAAAAGGGCATTTTCATAAATTTCGGACTCGTTGAGGGTATATTTGTATTATGTATGCTTTATGAGTGAGACCACAGTGATATGTGGATATATTTGAGAAGTGTGGCCCGAGGCGATCCTAGCGAGCAATTTGGCGAAAACGTCACATTCAGTTTAATACCCGGCTCAGGGTGAGCCTAGGGAGTATGTTAGTAATTTGGTGGGTTACTGAGGGAAAATATTAGTGTTTGGAAGATTATTAGGATTAGTTGAGGATATATGAGGTAACGAGAATTGTGAGGCATTAATTAAGGTTAGCGGGAAATGTGGCAAAAGACTAATTTTCCCTTGAGGGCATTAGAGAGTAAGCTAATGGGCAAGGGGCATTTTAGTCATTTATTGCCTAAAGGAATGGCACACTCGGTAAACTAAGAACTCAGTAGAACCAAGGGGAACCTTTAGAACACTCAACACACTCACTCACTCTCTCTCCTGTTTCTCCATTTTCCTTCTTGAAGAGCTTGGGGGTCTTTGCATTCTTGGAGGAGTTGGCTTGAATTTGAGGATTGGAAGAGCATAGGTTGGGTTGGTGCAGCTTGGAACCATAGCCACTCACTAGAGGTAAGCTTTAAACCCTATTTTGCTTGATTTTTTTTATTGGGTTGTAGAGTATTTGTGGGTTTTAGAACTCAAGGGTTGAATTGTGTATTTGGTGGATGGTTTGTTTGTTTTTTAAGTTTAAGGCTGTGTTTTGATATTTATAGTGTATTTGTGATGTTGTGGGACTCAATTATAGGTTTGATTATTGTTTGGGGCAGATTTGGATGACTTGTGATTTCTAAAAATCGCAGTTTTTTTGAGTTTGCAAGGACGCACCGCAGCCCTGCTCTTGGGGCATCGCGACCCTCACGAACTGAAAGGCTAGAGTAGTTCCCTGAACCGCCATGGTGTTGCGGTGATTGGTGGGCTGTGTCGCGGCCCGTGTCCAGGAAAAAAAAAAGGGTTGGGCTCTCTGACTTGAGGAGGGTTGCGCGCTTGTGAGGAGCGTCGCAACTCAAATTGGAGATATTAGCCAATTTTGGTTTCTCAGCATGGGAACTTAAACCTAAAGGCTCAGGAAGGATTCTACTACCCGATTTAGTAGAATTCGAGGTCCGAAAGGCTAGGAATTTATCTTGAAGCTTTTCAATAGTTTAGTTCTTAATGGTCATCTGTTATTATGTTGTGACTTGGTTATACTGTTAGGCTCAGGAGTAAGGATTGTGCTCGGCGTCGCCATATGCTATCTTCTCGGGACTCCAGGTAAGAAAACTGCACCCGGGTTGAAATTAGGGCTTGGACCCCTATTAATGGATATGACTATGGTTATAAATGTGATCATTCGATTAGGCATGCTTGTATATACTGCATCTGATTGTGTAGTATGCAATCTACATGTTTGATTATATCTAAACTGAAAGCTCGACCTAAGGGTATCAGGGCTGACATCAAGCGTGCGGAACATAGCTCGGCCTAAGAGAGTCGGGGTCGGCAATAAGATTTGAGAGCTCGGCCTAAGAGAGTTGGGTATGAACATCACCTAAATATTCAGAAGTGCCAATTGCACTTATCTAACTCATTGATTGTTAAATTATATTATGTGTTGGTTTGAGCAGACTGTTGCTGCTAGGCTTGTTGTTTATATTCGATTACTTATTGAATCTGTTGATTTAAGTTTTCTTGCTGAGCCTTGGCTCACGGGTGCTTTGTGGTGTAGGTAAAGGCAACGGTAAGCTGGACCAGCCATGAGTTGGAGAGCTTCAGGAGCGGTGTGTACATATGCAGCCTACTTGACCGCCACGACCGGGATAGCTTGGGAGGAAATAGGGTTGAACTCTGTTTTGTCGCCTAGGACGACTAGTGTGTATTTTATTTATTTGTCTTTTTTCAGTCTATAACCACTTTTTGGGATCCCATGTATAAACTAAACACTTTTAATGAAAAATGATTACTTTGTTAACCAAATTTTTTAATACCTAACCTTAGTTTAGTATTTAATTACACATTTAAGTCCAAATGACTCTGTAGCGTCCCAAATTTGCTAATAAGGCTTAGGGCCTTGATTAGCGTGCCTACAGGGTAATAAGTGATTTAATGTGTTAATGTGTGAATTTGATGAATATGTGATTAGAAATGCATGTTTAGGTGAATTAAATATGCATGTGGGCCTCGTTTAGTTATTAAGGGCATGTTTATAATTTTAGCCCGTTGAGGGCATAAATGTGATTATTATGATATATTTGTGAAATATCTGTGTTGCACGATCCGAGATAGTTTGAGGGAGCGGTTAGCTAGGAAGTCACAACGAGGTCGAAAACCCGACTCGGGGCGAGTCAAGGGGTATTTCGGGTATTGGACATTTTATGAGGTTATCGGGTTATGGAAATAAATATTTGGAGATATATTTGAAGTTAGAATGTTTAGGAGGGAATATTAGGGAAATTTACCATTTTGCCCTCGGGGACGTTTTTGGCACCTCGAGCCTTTGAGGTAATCTTAGAAACTTAAGTTAAATAAAACAAAATTGGAGAAGTACTCAGAAACTAAGGAACTGGCCCTTTCTCTCTCTATCTCTCGGTTCCCTCTTTTCTCTTAGAAGCTTGGTGAATTTTGGTGGAATCTAACCAGAGACTAAAGATTTTGGGCTGGGATTTTGGGAGCTAGAAGCTTGGAATTTAGGGAATTAATCCAGGGATTCAATTCAGCTCAAGGTAAGTTATTAAACTTGTTGAATTGTGTTGGTTTTCTGCTGGTATTTTAGAGTGTTGCATGTGAGTTAGATGAAGAATAATCTTTGAGTTCTAGATGAGGTTTGGGGTTAGTTTCTGTTGGGTTTTGCTGCTAGGATCACTCTAGAACTGTTGTGATGATTGAGTTGGATTGTTAGGTTGATTTTGGGGTAAATTGGCTGGGTTTTCGTGGTAAAAATGGAGGATTTTTCTGGGTTCAAAGGGTTGGGCCACGACATTGTTCTTGCTGAGCTGCGACCCTCTAAAACAGGTTGGAGGCCAGGAAGAGGGGCGGGCCGCAGCGCGCCTGCCCTGTTTTGGGGTTGGGGTTCTCTGGTTGAGGCGGGCCGCGGCATGGGCTCATGGGGCCGCGACACCTAGTGCATTTTTGGGCTTTAAAGAGGTTTTAGGCTTGGGAATCCAAAAGTTAAGGCTCAAGATGGATTTTATCACCCGATTGATAGAACTCAAGGTCCCGGAGACTAGAATTATAACCCAAAGCTATTTAGTGGATTAGAACTTGATGGAAGGATATTGTTGATGCGTTGTGTCTAGGGTTTCAACGAGGCTCGGACTAGGGAACTGTGCTCGGGATATCGGTGCTCGGAAAGCTTGGGACACAGGTAAGAAAACTATTGTACCCGTAGAGCAGGGCGAGGCCCTATAGTTTGTGTTGCAGGGAACGACCCTATATGATTGTGATGCAGGGCGTAGCCCCATTGAATATGTTTATATGTGTTTAAGTATTTGTTTAATTATGCTATGTGTGAATGAATGGCAAGAGCCGGGAACGGCGAGGGCCGAGAACGGCGAGGGCCGGGAATGGCGAAGGCCAAGTACGACAAGGGGCCGGGAGCAGCGTTTAGCATGCGGAGTGCGAGTTTCCAGGACGAGACCCTATGAGATACCTGGGATATCCTCATGGTGTAGACCACGAACCTAGGGCCTGGTAAAGTGCCTGGGATGGCATGGCCGTATGTGTTTAGCCCAATGGCGGTTTAATTGTATGCTGAATGATAGAAATGCATATGTTATCTACTTGTGTGGAGTTTTCTTGCTGGGATTCCGCTCACGGGTGCTCAGGTAAGGGCAAGGGGAAAGTCGACCAACCATGAGTACGGAGAGCGTGAAGCGATGCGTACATGTTTGGCCTGCCTGGCTGCCACGACTAAGGGTATTTATGGGAGATGTTTGTATTAAACCTAAATTTTGTCGTTTAGTCGACTTTAATTATATTTTGAGTTGTAAATATCTCTAAATAGTATTTTGGGATCTCAAATGTTAAACGCTTTATAATTTTCAATGAATGGATATGTTTTCAAATTGTGTGACTTTGTTTATGGTTTAATTACACTTTTGCCTTAAAACCTTGATTAGCGAGTTAATTGCACGTTTAAAACTCACTTAGTAACGACTCTAAGGAAGTAGGGCGTTACAGACTCGTTCAGCGAGTTCACACCATTTTAAACATACAGTGTAATGGTCTTGGCTAACCAGGGTGTTACATCTTAGTATATGAGCGGTCTAGGGTTAAGGGTTCCTGAAGACTGGCTGGGCATGTACACTCGCCGCTAGAGATAAGCTCGACTCACGGTTTGGTATCTAATAACGTGATAATGTGCATAACTGCTTAATTGAACATATGTACCTTATCTGCAAGCTAGAATAGAGAGAGCGTGACATATATAAATATATCTTGTGTGAGTAAGGCCTATTAATTGATGCATGAACGTTATAGACATGTGTTTTAGTATGCATAATGTATGTGGTTATTGTGTTGTTTGGTTCTGCTCATGGGATAGTTCTAGATATGATTATCATGCCTTATAGGTTAAGTCATTAACTGCAGTCAGATTCGAAAGTTATGTATCCAAGGCAATCAATTGGACCATACATTGTTAATATCAGGGCTGCAGATGATAATTGGGGCCAAAACCCTTCATCTGCCCTGGAATTGGCAGCATATGTTTGCTAGCACGCAAGCAAGATTGCAAAAGCAAGAGGAAGAGATGAAATGGTTGAGATAGTGGGTTCCGTCAGGGACGTTGCTCCGTTTGTTTTGCCAATAGTGCCACCAGTTTTGGCTCAACCTGAGGGTGGGAATAGATGAGAACTACTGTATGAAAGATTCCAGAAATATTATCCTCCAGTTTTTTAGGGAGGCCTGGTTCCGTTCAGACTTGAATAGTGGATGGGCATGATTAGCTCCATCCTTTACTATATGGGAGTGGTAGGAAATGATAAAGTGGCTTGTTCCATGTACATGCTGTGGGAGGATGCCAAACGTGGTGGGAAGTGGTATCCCAGACCAAGAATGTTGTCATGATGGGTTGGAAAGAATTCGAACAATTGTTCAACGAGAGGTACTGCTGTGATGCAATTTGAATTGCAAAGACCAATGAGTTTATGAGCTTGATTTAGAGTAGTAAGACAGTGACAGAATATGTCAATGAATTTAATGGGTTAGCCAAATTCGCTTTTGGATTTGGTACCAACAAATGTGGCCCGGAAGGAGCGATTCATTCGAGGGTTGAACTCTGGGATAGCTCAAAGCGTTAGGATTGCTTCAGTACATGAGATTTCTGTTAGAGAATATTATTTTATTGCTCAATGGAAAAGTGGAAAAACCAAAATTACAACTCTATGCAAAAATACAATGGACAAGATAATATTGATTAAATAAGTATTACAACTCAATTGCTCAAAATACAAGTAAATAAAAAGATGTAGAAGAGGAAGATTACAAACTCAATACTATAACAATACAAGTAAATAAGAAGAACAAGAAGAACAAAAGAATGAAAACACAAACAAACTCTCACACAACCAAAGTGTAGAGTAGTGGGGATCACCAACTTGAACAAGGTTCAAGACCTTTGTCCAAAAGCTTATTTCCCCCTATTCTCTAAGCACTAAGGGATCTCTCTAGGAAATAGCTCTCTGGAATTATCAAGCATTTTGGTGTATTTTTCAGCCAAGTGCTTTGTGGATGAAAAATGGTGTGTCTTACAAGTGAGCATTAGGCTCCTATTTATAGAGTTTAGAGACACCCTTTGAATTTCAAATTCCACCAACCCCCATGGCTGTTACCAATGATTAATTGGGTGTTTTATGGAATTAAAATAGAGATTTGGGAGTTACTTGGCTGTTGGAAACGTTCAAAATTGGATAAAAACTGAATTAGTATGAATCTGTCAGCCACTAGCGCCGCGGCGCTAGTTTCAAGCGCCGCGGCCCTTGGTCAGTTTCAGCAACCAATTTTTTGAGTTTTTTCCAAAACGTTCAAATTTATTCCCACTTGATTTTGTAACTTCCATACACAATATGGGAGTTAAAATCACATCTCTATCAGCCATTTCTCATATGGCTTTATGAAATCCAATCTCAAATGTGTAACATATAATATACACATTATTGGGTAATATTTGGGAGTTACAAATTTGTAACTGATTTTGTAACTCCAAAATATGTCACATTTGGACACACACATGTGTCCAATTTTGTGACTCTCAATAATATGTTACAAGGTGTGACAAATCACATTTTGTCACATTATTTAATCTAATATTATATTATATGAAATAATATAACAATTTCTACCTATGCTCAGGTAGTAGGGAGGGCCCTTGATATTGAGGACGCAAGAGATGAGATATGGAGTGGGAGCACCATAAGGCAAGAAGGTCTGACAATGGTACCCCCAATTGCAGGATTTTGTAGGGGCGGAGGCCCTAGCAACCAAAAAAGAAAGACCTGTGACAATTCTACTACCCCTGGTCTTGACAGGAGGGGTTATGGTATTCAGGGTGGCCGCTAGAGTAGCAACAAGGCTTGGAGAAGTTATCTAGTATGCGCCAAGTGCAGGAGACGCCATCTGGGAGAATGCCAAGCGAAGGCATGTTTTCTATGTGGAATAGTTGGGCACTTTAAGAAAGATTGCCCGAGATCGAAGAAGGAAGAACCAAGTAGTAAAGATAGCTCAACTCCGGCTCGAGTGTCCGCCTTGATTCAGTCAGAGCCTGAGGCTAGTCCCTCAGTGGCGACAAGTTGGCTTTCTAGCTCTCGATCTTTTATAAGGTGTTGATTGATGCTAGTATTACATATCACTTAGTAGAGGCATAGATATATGTTGTACATACTATATGATTATTACGCTATGGGGCTTGAGATTTTAGTGTCTGCCGGGGGGGGGGGGGAGTTGGTAGTTTCTAGGAGATGGGTCAGAGTACTACTAGTAGAGAGTTAGCAGTAAAATTGATTGAGCTGGTTATATGAGGATTTGGATATGATCCTCAGTATGGATTAGTTTGCCAAATAAGGGACAACCATGGACCGTAAGAAAAGATGGTGACTTTTGAGTTTAAAAGGAAAGGACGCGGTTGTGTTTACGAGATTCCTAGATATTGTGGTAGGTACCACTAGGGTTATATCAGTTACACCAGAGGAAAACTAGATTGGTTAGTGAGGTTTCAGATGGGTGTACGAGGATTCGCTTCGATTGTTGTCGCGTATAGGAATTGAGTGTGCTACGGGACTAATGCAGGAATATAACCGATATCTGAGACATCATGCAGAATGGTACCAGTTGAGCGGAAAGAATTAAAGGTTCAGTCGAAGGAGTTACTCGACTTGGGGATTGAATAGACAACCATGGGATATGTCAACAGCATTTGTTAAGAAGAAGGACAAGTCTGGGAGAACGTGTACTGTATATGGATAGCCAAATAAAGTAATTGTAAAAAATAGGTATCCATTGCCAAGGATGGATGATCCATTTGTCCAATTGCAAGGTAAGACATTGCACTCAGAAATTGACCCTTGATCTGGTTATTACCAGCTGAGGATCAAGGAAAGGGACATTTCAAGAATTACCTTTCGCACCAAGTATGTGTTAGGAAAACTTTTACAAGATCTTTATTTATTTTCATGTATATCTAATATTAAACAAATTAATGCGAGATAGCCTAAAACGTGTTTCTAAAATTGAATTCAAAGAGAAAAAATGAATAGAATACTTACAATATATGCAGTGGAATTAAAGAGTTCTTCCTTCAGTTTCTCTAACTCTTGTATCCTCTCTATCGCGGAGTATTATCAAGAAACTGAACCGATCTTCTATTTTTCTTCACAACCTTCCAATGTATCCTTAGAATCACCTAGACTAGTGTGGGCAATTCTCAACACATGAGATAGATACAAAGAAGAAGAAGAGAAAATAATCAAAGATGCTTAGAAAATGACTTGTGTTTAGAGAGAATCTAAAACTATCAGAAAACCAGTGATTAAACTTATGTTTTGACTTCTCTCTAAGCACTCATTTTATAGACTCAATTAGACCATTTAATTTAATTAAAAAATCAATAAAATAATAGCCAATTTGAAGCCCTAGGTCGAAATTATCATGGGCTTTAGGCCCCTGAAATTTCTCATTTGATTATAAGCCCATTTGATTTAAAAACAAGGCCTGTATTATTTTCTATTGATTTAATTAATTAAATATTTATTTAAATCCTTTATCAAATTAATTATTTATAATTTGAACTTTGATTTAAACTTATTTATTAATTTAGATACCAATTTATCTTAATTAATAAATCTGCCATAATTTCTCTTTTCTTCTCAAAATTACATAACTCTGTGAAACTATCCAAAATTGACCTGGTCAACTTTGATAATTCTAATTGATAATTAAATCAATTAATTAAGACTATCTAGATAATTTTATCCAAGGTACAATGGGGACCATGGGCCTATGAAATCAAGCTCCAATAAGTTATCATAAATCTAACAAAAAAATTTACTAACTTATTAATTCCTTGTGACTCCACTATAGACTCGGAATTGCAATCTTGAATTCATAGAACGCTCTATAACAAATATAGATACGTTATTAATTATCCATTGTTACAACCATAATTGTCACTCAATCCTCTATAGACGGTCTACAATGAGATAGAACTAAAATACTGTTTTACCCCTCATTGTATTTTATCCTTAAAACTCTTAGTTCCTTGTAAATGATATTTCAGTAAACTAATTTAATTATTGAAATGAGATCTCTATCATTTAACACCTTGAACCAAACTAAAAGGAAACCATCGTTTCACTTCTTCATAAGAAGCTATAGATGTTCATATCTATAATTAACACTCCCACTCAATTATACTACCGAGTTCCCAAGATGTAAGTATGGGCTAGTCCCTAGGGTAAGCTGGCAACGAACAAGTCAAAGAGCTCAAATAATACAATCAGTTAGAATACTAACCACTCAGAATTGAGATTGAATTGACCTATGGTCAACTATATGATATGACTAGAATAGATAATAACGGTATGTTTACTTATCTTATCAACTGTCAATATCAGTCCTATCCGATGTAACAAATACATTCGATCTTATCTACTTTGCTAATGTTCTGGAAAGAACATAACACTGTAATGTGTAAGTAGATGATATCGTAGATTGGCAAATTAGTGTAAATCCGGTGCACTGACTAATCTTAGGACTAACTTTTTTTGAACATATAATCATATTTATATTCCACTGTGATTGCGTCACTATAAATAAGATTAGCTATATGCTTGGGATTTAATCGAAGTTTATATTAAACAAATAATCATGAAAATAAAACATGTGAGCAAAGTGATTAACCAAGTCAAAAAATGATTTCTATTCTTTTATTGATAATAAAATGAGATTACAAAGAATTTGGGTTTTAATTAGAGCATAAAACCCCAACAGTATGATGTGATGGATTTTCAGTGAAGGCTCTTGAACTGACCAATGCTCCAGCAGCCTACGTAAATTCAACAAGTAGAGAGTACAAGAATGGTGTGGACGAGTCGTATTTAAATCGATCAAGAATGTTTTGGACTAATTCTAGTTAGAAACAGAACACGAGTAACATTTTTGCTTATATTACCGAGGCTGAGGAAGTGGGGATTACAGGTAAGGTTTCGGGAAGGATAAGTTCTGATTTCTCCAGGTGGTGTTCAAGGTCACATTATGGGATGGGATCATGTATGATTTAGTTAAGATAGAAACAATAAGGAATTGGCCAAAGGAACATTTTAGAGGATAGAAGCAATGTGGGACCAACGAAACACATTGACTTTTACTTGAAACATCTTCGAGGACTGCCATACCCTTGATTGAAGTAACATAAGGACCTAAAGTTTGTCTAAATGGATAGTTGCATACCGAATTTTCAGAAGTTGAAATAAGGGTTGATTATCACGACATGGTGTTAGTATAAGCATGTGGTGAACTGATATATAAGAACAGTATGGTGGATACTGTCCTTGTTGTTTAAAAATAAGAAATTCATAGAGCGGTGTGTCAGAGGCTAGGTTGTTCCCTTGTGTATACTGGAAAGGGAGATTGCTTATGCTTCACAGTGGTTAAAGGAATAAGAACATTGATGTTTTAAACGTGACTTTGAGTTGATAGTAATGCCAGATAGCTCAGTTAAGGTGAGACGACAACACTTATAGGAAAGAAGTGTATACACTAGCATAAAAGTTAAAGCGTTTTGTCACCCTTAGGGTTTAACCATGAAATAAGGCATTAGTGGGAACTGTTGAAAGGCTCATAGTGAAGTCCTTTATTACCCAAGGAAAACTAACATGGAGGCTAATGCCTTGAGTTGGAAAGGTCCAGGCCAGTTGTATGATTCGCAACAGACCACAACAAGTCAGATAAGGAAATGACTAAGATTGGTACAGAATCCATTATTGATAATTGACAAATATACCTCTACAAACAATGAAATATAGAAAGAGAATCTTGTAGGAATGGCTAAGAACCCTACTATTTTAACATGGATAGGTTAAGATACAAGGATTGGATACGTGTTTCGATGGATGCTGGCATCAAGTTGGAGACTCTGGATGAGTCTTATACCAACCCTTATGCTTGTTGTAGCTAGGAATTTTGAATGTGTGTTAAGACCTAAAATATGTATACTGGGGGGCTGACTGCCTAACCTTTCAGCAAGTGAGAAGCTGTAGAGGCTATTATGACTCTAGGGCATCCCAGTGTTAGTATTTAGGGATATAATTATGGACCGTAAGGGTGGATCGCCTTAGATTATGGGTAAGATGACTGGGTATGAGAAGTTGTGACTCGACATATTAAGTTAACACACTCTTGTATGTGTGAGCAAGTTATCATAAGAATGAATATGTGCGAAAGGAGGTCGTACGTCTCCATGGGGGCACTAGAGTCGATAGTGTCAGATTGAAACCCTTTATTATTTTTCCCAAGTTCTAGAAAGGGTCACCAAGGGCGATGAGTATAAGATTGGGATTTGGAATTATTGGTTACTTTCAGATAGACTGACAACCTGAAGGAACAACTCAAACTTTAAGCATCTTACTTCGAATATGTAAGTTTTTGAGACATTAAGGCAAGTACGGTCCCTTGATTGGATTGTCATGGTGATGAATACCGGTCGATGACTAGAGTGACTTTGGATAAGATATTGTGAGATAGGAAACGAGAATTACCCATTCCGAGGAATGGAATGAGAGGCAGGAAGTATTCTAATTCGAAATCGGTTTGGAGGACCAATGAAGTTATTAAGGATTGTTAGAGCAGGAGTGTCTACTTTATTGAAAAGACATAAGAGTTCGCAAATTTAAATATGAGAACGTGGGGTTCCAGGATAGGAGACCTTGTACCTTTCCGAGTATGGTTAATTAAAGGATAATATAATTTGGAAAGAAAGATGATATTTGACTCTAGATTTGTTAGACTTTTGAGATCCTAACAAGAATTAGGCCAGGGGCCTACAAATTAGCCTTACCCTGGCTTGGGTAGAGGCTGATAAGGTGTTATTGGTGCCAACGCTAAGGAAAGCGGTGTCGAGTACTACCTCTGTTTGGGTGAAGAGACCCTGGAATTTCAGTGGGACTTATTGTGTAAGGAAAAGCCAGTAGAAATCCTGGATAGAATAGATAAAGTCTTACAAAATAAGATTGTCACTTTAGTGAGGATGTTACAAAGAAATAGCAAGGTAAAGGACTTGACTCCAAATTTAGAGTCAGATTTGCAGGATCAGTATCCCAAGATGTTTACTAAATTTCGAGGACAAAATTTCGATAAGGAGGGGATAGTTGTAATGCCCCAAATTCGCTAATAAGGCTTAGCGCCTTGATTACTATGCCAGGAGGGCATAACTGGATTTTTATGTGCTACTTGTGATTATACATGCGCAATTACATAAATTATACGAGTTATATCATGATATGATAGCTTATGCATGTCTAGGTGTATTAAATGTGTTTATAGGCCCGATTATGTTAAAAGGGCATTTTCGTAAATTTTGGTCCCGTTGAGGGTATATTTGTATTATATATGCTTTATGAGTGAGACCACAGTGATATGTGGATATATTTGAGATGTGTGGCCCGAGGCCATCCTAGCGAGCAATTTGGCGGAAAAGTCACATTAAGGTGAATACCCGACTCAGGTTGAGCCTAGGGAATATGTTAGTAATTTGGTGGGTTACTGAGGTAAAATATTAGGTTTTGGAAGATTAGTGGGATTATTTGAGGATATTGGAGGTAACGGGAATTGTGAGGCGTTAATTGAGTTTAGCAGGAAATGTGGCAAAAGTCTTATTTGCCCTTGAGGGCATTAGAGAGTAATCTAATGGGAAAGGGTCATTTTAGTCATTAACTGCCTAAAGGAATGACACACTCAGCAAACTTAGAACTCATTAGGGGAACTCTGAGAACACTCAACACACCCACTCACTCTCTCTCCCGTTTCTCCCTTTTCCTTCTTGAAGAGCTTGGAGGTCTTTGCATTCTTGGAGGAGTTGGCTTGAATTTGAGGATTGGAAGAGCATAGGTTGGGTTGGTGTAGCTTGGAACCGTAGCCACTCACTAGAGGTAAGCTTTAAATCCTATTTTGATTTTTTTATTGTGTTGTAGAGTAAATGTGGGTTTTAGAACTCAAGGCTTGAATTGTGTATTTGGTGGATGGTTTGTTTAGTTTAAGGCTGGGTTTTGATACTTATAGTGTATTTATGATGTTGTGGGACTCAATTATAGGTTTGATTGTTGTTTGGGGCGGATTTGAAAGACTTGCAATTTATGAAAATCGCAGTTTTTCTGAGTTCGCAGGGCCGCGCCGCGGCCATGCTCTTGAGGTGTTGCGACCCTCATGAACTCAGAGGCCAAGGTAGTTCCCTAAATCGCCATGGCACCGTGGTGCTTAGTGGGCTGTGCCACAGCCTGTGTCCAGGAAAAATCAGGGCTGGGCTCTCTGACTTGAGGAGGGTCGCGGCTCTTGTGTGGGTCGTCGCGACTCAAATTGGAGATATTATCCAATTAGGGTTTTTAAGCATGGGAACTCAAACCTAGAGGCTTGGGAATGAGTCTACTACCCAGTTTAGTAGAATTCGGTGTCCTGGAGGCTAGGAATTTATCTTGAAGCTTCTAAATAGTTTGGTTCTTAATGGTCATCCGTTATTATGTTGTGACTAGGTTATACCGTTAGGCTCGGGAGTAAGGTTCGTGCTCGGCGTCGCCATATTCTATCTACTCGGGACTCCAGGTAAGAAAACTGCACCTGGGTTGAAATTGGGGCTTGGACCCCTTTGAATGGATATGATTGTTATAAATGTGATTATTCGATTAGGCATGCTTGTATATGCTGTATCTGATTGTGTAGTATGGAATCTACATATTTGATTATATCTAAACTGAAAGCCCGACCTAAGGGCGTCAAGGCCAACATCAAGTGTGTGAAACACAGCTTGGCCTAAGAGAGTCGGGGTTGGCAATAAGATCTGAGAGCTCGACCTAATAGAGTCGAGCCTAAACATCACCTAAATATTCAGAAGTGCCAATTGCACTTATCTAACTCATTGATTGCTAAATTGTATTATGTGTTTGTTTGAGCAGTCTATTGCTGCTAGGCTTGTTGTTTGTATTCAGTTACTTATTGAATCTATTGATTTAAGTTTTCTTGCTGAGCCTTGGCTCACGGATGCTTTGTGTTATGATATGTTAAATACAAATGATAAGTGTTAAAATACAAGGAATGTATAAACACTTAGTAGAATTCACATAATGTAGATGTGAATTTGAGCTTCAATTGTAGGCACCTATAAAATGCAAATTTGGGTCCAAAGTTATACATGATAGTATCCAAGGGTTGCCAAAAAATTTGGTTGCATTTAGAGCAATTTTGGGACCTTTGGAAGTGTCCAAAGTTAGAGAGGGTGGCGATACGTTGCCACCCAAGATGCGAGACATCGCCTAAAATCTAGGGTTTCCAGAAACCCTAACAAGCGATGCATCGCCTGCATGCAGGCGACGCGTCGCCTGTTGTATTACATGAAATATCGTAAATGCTCTAATTCTATTGGTTATACATAATAACAATACCTACTATATATAAGGGTCAAAAATAGTGTTTTGGGAGACTTGATCACTCTCTCCAATCTCTCTCTACCCCTCTCTCTCTTTCTCTCTAGCTCCAAGAATCTCTAAGTTTTCTCCAAGAACTTTCCAAGAAAGTGCTTTGACTTTGAGAGTTGAAGGCTTGTTCAATCTCAATCCTCATTTCTTCTAGAGAAGGCCTCAAGCATCAATTGTGGCTGGGAAATAAAGTATTAGGACAGCGTTTTGCAACGTGTATAAGTCTTGGTTTGTGTTTGTTTGCTCAAGGTTCGCTCAAAGGATTTGCTCAAAGTGGTGATCTTGCCTAGGGTTTTGAAGCTTCATCAAAGTTGAAGAACACAATTGTTCTACTTGGGTTTGCATGTTCTTTCTCAATCTTTTTTAAGTCTCTGTCAATCCAAATTTTGTGTAGATTCTATTTCATGAGGTGGTGTTATCTCACTCTCCCCCAACACTTTGTGGTGCAGGTAAGGGCAAAGGTAAGCTGGACCAGCCATGAGTTGGAGAGCTTCAGGGGCGATGTGTACATATGCAGCCTACTTGACCGCCATGGCCGGGATAGCTTGGGAGGAACTTGGATTGAACTCTGTTTTGTCGCCTAGGACGGCTAGTGTGTATTTTATTTGTCTTTTATCAGTCTGTAACCACTTTTTGGGATCCCGTGTATAAACTAAACACTTTTAATGAAAAATGATTACTTCGTTGACCAAAATTTTGAATACCTAACCTTGGTTTAGTATTTAATTACACATTTAAGTCGAAATGACTCGCTTAGCGAGTTCAGCACATTTTAAACATACAGTGTAACAGTCTTGGCTAACTAGGGTGTTACACTGGCTTTCCTATTTTGTGCCCTAGCATATATGTTCGTTTTGTTCGTGTTTCCCCTACCATTTTTAAGCATCTAAAAAGTGTCATCTCCAAGAAACATTCTCTGTAAAAGGTCTGAAGCATTTTGTGTTTCATTGTTCATTGCCAAGGCATTTTGGTGATTCTTCGCCATTCTTCATGCGATTTTTGGTGCAAAGCATGAAGGGAGTTCAAGCTAAGTCTTAAGGGGAGCTTGAGCAGTAGCTGGAGGGAGTCCATCGAATTTCAAAGCTATTAGGAGTCCAGCTGGAGGGTGGCTGGTTGCTTGAAGATTTCCACAAAATAGGGAGTTGATTACTTGTTTGTAAAGCATATTAGAAGGGAGTTTTAATTTGTTTTACAGCTGTGTATACTTGTATAACTCTAACTATTTTAGTGGATTTTCTTCACCTCTGGACTAGGTCTCATGTAGTAGGTTGTGAGAAATCATGGCTGAACCATGTAAAAATGATTGTGTCATTTTTTATTTTTCTTGCACTTAAACTTTAACCAAATTAGATTTTTGTTTGATAAATTAAATGGGTAAATGAGTAGCAGTAGTTAACTACCTTTCAATCTCTATATATAAAAAGTGTGTAGATAACAGAAATTCTTGGTTTTTGTAACGCCCTACTTCCTTAGAGCCGTTACTAAGTGAGTTTTAAGACAAAACAGTGTGCAATGATCTCGCTAACCGAGGTTTTGAAACGAAAGTGTGACTAATTAAAAGTTAAGGCTGTAACCTTTGAAAATGCGTTGTTTCAATAAAAACTTCTAGTAATAGACATTTGCGATCCCAAAATAAGGTTTGAAAACTATTTACATCTTGAAATAAGTTTACATTTGATCAGTACTAAAATCATAGATTATTACAGCCATTTTCGAATAAACCCCCAACCAAAGCAGTCGGGCAGGCCAAACATGTACGCGTCGCTTCACGCTCTCCGTACTCATGGTTGGTTGACTCAGTCATTGCCCTTACCTGCAACACAGAGCACCCGTGAGCCGAAGCCCAGCAAGAAAACTCATGCAGAACATAACATATGCATTTATACAATTCATCATAAAAGATAATCCACATATATATAAGTCAACCATTAGACTAAGCAAACACGGCCATGCCGCCCCAGAAGCCTTACCAAAGCCTGGGGTTTCGGTCCTCACCGTAGGGATACCACATGTATCCCTCGGGCCCTGCCCTGACTATAAGCATCCCATGTGCTAAGTGTTACTTCCGGCTCCGCTGCCGTACCCGGCCTACGCCGCACTCGGCCCTTGCCGTTCATTTCATTACAAACATATATAACATAAATCAAGTAACATTCAAACATATGCCAATTTATTTAAATCTGCACCCTAACATGTGATGCAATATAGGGCCATGCCCGGCAATCATCTCATCATGCAACATGCAATATAGGGCCGTGCCCCGCAATCACACTATGGGCCCATGCCCCATCCTACGGGTGTTATAGTTTTCTTACCTGTATCCTGAGCTTCACAATGCACCAAAATCACGAGCACGGTCCTCTAGCACGAGCCTCCTCGAAATCCTAGTCACAACACACATATAACACTTTTAATACTAACCAACCCAAAACCACTTCCCGGGACCAATCCCGCACTCTCGGAACCCCCAAAACCTTAAAGCAACACCCCGGAGACATCCCCCGAACCCCCGGAGCAAAGGCCTAAAATTGCCAAAAATGACATCCTGAAATTGGCCTTGTGCCGCGGCACCCAGCAAGACAGGGACTCCCCACCGCGGCACGCAAAAATTGTGCCGCGGCACGCCTTCGCAAACCAAGAATTCTGGGTTTTTCCTTTGCATTTCCTCGAGCCAAAACACTCCTAAATCGTCCCAAACTCACACCCAAGCTCCAAAACCAACTCAAAACTCCAAATAGACCATACATCAACCCATAAACATCATAACCCAACTCAATAACACAATCACACTCAAAATCACCCATTTGATTTCAAATTTCAGAAAACTCAAACCCAAAGGCCAAAAACACAACCCAAGCTTGAAAAACCTAAACCATGGCTCCAAAATCTTAAACCACAACAGAAAAGAAAACCCAAGGATGTTTAAAACTCTTACCTCAATCAAGAATCCAACCTTAAGCTTCCTTGGTTCATCCCCTAAGTCTTCAAGTTTCAGCTCCCTTCTTCTTCTTCATGCCCTAGCTTTTTCCCTCTCCTTTTTCTTCTCTTCAAATTATCAAAGCATCAAATGACCAAGCCCCAAACCGTGTACCCCATATAACCCAACTGCCATATATCAATTTCCCAGCCAAATGACCATTTTACCCCTCCTTGCCTATCCTTTCCCAACTAAACCTCAAGGGCACTTAAGTCCTTTTACTTCTATTTCATTTCTACCATTTTCTATCTAGAACTTGTTACTCTCAGCAGTAACTAATGGTTACCCAGGTTACTCAATCACCAATAACCATTACCCGCTAAATCTCAATCTTAACCATAAAATTCCCGAAGTACCCCTAGGCTCCTCCCGAGTCGGGTATAGAAATCCCGTTGTGACTCTTAAGTTAACTAGCTCTCTAGGACCGTCTCGGCACGTGCATCACAATAATAACACCACACTCACGTGGTACAATTCACATATCAATACAGTTATGCCCAACATGGCCAAAATTACAATTACGCCCTTCTAACACGATCCGGGCCTACATGCATACTAATATACATAGTCATGCATCTCAGATAAACAAATAGCCAAATAACATGCTTTAAATCATAACCATGCATTAAACTCATAAAATCACACATAAATTCCATTATGCCCTCCAGGCACACTAACCAAGGCCCTTAAGCCTTATTAGCGATTTTGGGTCGTTACAGTTTTAACAGTTTTTTTGTTAACTTTCACATAATATTCTAAATATTTAATAGAATATACCTTTAAAACTAATCAAAAATAGATATTTATTAATTATATTAATATAAATTCAAATATTATAAAATATCATTATCATAATAATATTTAATATAATACTAAATACTTAATAATTATATTAATTTAAATTTAAATTTAAATTCAAAATCAAAATGAAATGTTATAAAATATCATTATTATAATAATATATAATACAAGACTAGATATTTAATAATTATATTAATATAAATTTAAATGTTATAAAATATTATTATGACAATAATATATAATCCTAATTTTTTACTAATTATATTAATATGAATTCAAATGTTATAAATTATTATTATTATTATTATTATTATAGTATTTAATACAAAATTAGATATTTAATACTTATATTAATATAAATGTTATAACAATAATATATAATACATAATATTAATTTTTATTAAAAAAATTATCATTTATATTTAAAAAGATTATCATATTATATATATTAAAAAATATTAAAAAAATAGATTTAATTTTTCTTTTAATATGTTTATGTCATTATTTTATATATAATATTGTTTATTTATTTGAAATTTATATGACAATGATACAAATTTAATAAAAATAATTAATAAATTTTATAAATAAAACTAAGCAAACGTGCATTGTACGTTGCTTGTATTTAGTAGTTAAAAAATGATAATGAAGTTACTAATAATTATAAGAAAAAATTAGTAAAGATTGAGAAAATTCAAATAACCAACTTTAATAATTACCAACACAAATTTAATATTGCATAACACCGTAATCAAACTATGACAAAAAACATAAATAAAAATAAAATAATAATAATAATTTTGAAGAGATCCCCAGTCTATTTCTTACATTAAAAAAATTAATATTTGGAAAAACTTCAACGATCTTTGTTGACTGGCTTTTTCGCAATCAACCTAATCTAAGAACTTGACAGAAACTAAAAGAAAATAAAACAGATGATTTACGTGGTTCAAGCTATAAAAGAGCCCTAGCCCTCGAATCTTTTGTATTAGTGAGTTTGAAGCTTGTTTGAGCAAGCTTCAATGAAGTCTGAGGCAGCGTATATATTGCTATGAGTCTACAATGTTTAACTAGCCAAAATTCTGAACCATCTTCAAGGAGATACCCCCAGCCCAATTTATAGAGGCTTGGGTCATTAATGCCCTAATGGAAAATTAATACAATATTCCTCATTATTTGGGGAGTAAAATACTAATTAATTACATACACTAATAAAGACCATGGGCCCATGCAAATTGCACGGGGCCCATTTGTAGAAAGCTGCCTACCAACCTTACGGGAAACAGGTATCTGACTGTGTCTGGATACGGTGCACATTCGCCTATGTCAGGCGGCATTGTGGGAAATGTAGATTGTCGAGTGTACGATCTTGACACCGCTACTCAAGGCTCACCAAAAGTTGTCAGACGATCTTCGGGTGGGCCACAGCTGCAGCGATTGACACTTGGCAACTACTCCAGGTCCGAGGAAAAGAATCCTAGACTTGGGGGATTGGCGAATGAATAAAGTGAGAGGACCGCCTGAATGGTCCTCGGGGTGTGACCTTACTTGGAGACATCGACGCCTTGGAAACAGGTCATAGGATATGGCCTCGCTTGGAGACATACACGCCTCGAGGATAGATCTCGGGGTGTGGCCTCACTCGGAGACATCCACGTCTGGCCAGATCATAGTGCAAAACCTTGCTAGCGCTCAAGATGCTTAATTACTCCTCTAATGACTGCCATGTGTGCTCTGGTGAAAACACACACAACATTTGCCCCCCAAGTATTTGCTTGTCTTTGGACAGTGGAGACTTAGACTACGAGGAGTAATTCGAAAGGTCTTCGAGGGGAGACGCTTGGGACATCACACTCTTGAAAAGGTACTGCCATGTGACGTCTCCCTATTGTTGGGCCCATCAATTTGTGCCATTAATAAGGAGTCCACTTCACGACCCAAAATGTCTAATTTGTACCCTAGGTGTCCTTTTGCCCCATACTCGAGTCGAGGCGTCATTTTCCCATGCTAATGATCACGATCCACGCCTCTTTGATTTTGACCGTTGCATTACTCTTGAGTGCCTATGTTGTAGGTAATAAACTGTCGGGGTGGAGTTGCTTCCACATCAAGTTGTTCGAGTATAAAATTCGAGAATCGCCTCTTATAAATCACTTGTAGCATTCAAAATTAAAAACCCCTGAACCTTCAAACCCTTTCCTCCATTTTTCGAGTTCTCGATGCTCTAGACGGGTAGCGAGAATCATCCTACTTCTGGTCTGACGGCAAACAATTTTTTAAAGTCCATACTCGCTTCAGCACATACAAGGGCTTCATTTCGAGTAAGTGTTTACTTCTCCACTTCTTGTTCGACTCTGAGTTTATTTTTAAATTTTGTTGAGAGTTTTATGTGCATGCCTAGGATTTTGAATTTCTGGCATTTAGAGGTCATTTTAACCTCTTTCAAGGCTTTCTGAGGACATTTTGACGTTAAAAGTAGTCAAAATGGTCTATTGTGTCCTGTGTGCAACTTTTAGCATTTCTGGATACTTGACCGAAATCTGGAAAATTCCCATAATCCAACGATGTTCATAGATTCTGGTAGTGTACTCCAACGTCCATCATTTGCCCCCGAGGACACTTCAGTCCCTTAGAAGTTTTCTTCCTTCTCCTTTTCCCGAGCAGTAGTCTTAGGGTTCTCATTTTTGGCCTATCATTCTTTGAGTCATGATGCTAATTGCTTGGTTTCTTATTTTAGATGTCCGAGGAGCTTCAACAACAACACCAGCATGCATTCTACACATTCGACTCTGAGATAATAGAGATGGCCTGAGAAGCGGGAAGAATTCCTGAGAGGGAAAAGTGAGCGACGAAGAGTAGTTAGGCTCTCGTGGTAAGGGAAGACCACACCCCAGTGACGGAGAGGCCCCTTTGACATGAAATCTTGGAGGAAGAGGAGAACATGGGTCCCCTGCCGTTGGACAAAACCAATATCGATGCGGGATTTGAGGCAGAGGTGACTCCCAGCAAGATCAAACACTAGGGAGCTTTGGATAGGATTATAACCCATCACGGGGTGGACACCAGTGACATGTGGGTGCGTCTGCCTTAGAAGGGCGAGAGAGTGCATGAGAGCATCCACGCCTTAGGACCTGGAGCGCATCTCATCTCCAAGCTAATGCAACTTTGCCATTTCACCAGTACTATGTCGACATTTTGAAGTTTGTTAGCATAGCTCCATTCCAGCTATCCTCGAATGGATATCGGGTGCTGGCCAAGCTATTTGTTCTGTACAAGAGGTAAAACTAGCCCATTCCATCTCCAGCTGAGATATTGTATATCTATAGCTTCCAACCATGCCCATTGAAGGATGAGGGGGACAGGATCTATACTTTGATGAAGCATACGTACCCGGGGATGAAGTACAAGGCCTCAAACGGCAATGAGAACCGTGTGAGGGACTACAAGGACCACTTCTTCTAGGCAAGTGGCTTCCCCACGTGGATCAACCCGACTTGTAACGCCCTAGGTAACCAAGATCGTTACACTATATATTTGAAATAATGCAGGACTTATTAATCAAGTCATTTGAGTAAAAATGTGATCCTAAAGTCAATATTTAGGTTAGGGTTAAAATATTTGATCGTAAACGGTTAATTTTCATTAAAATAGATGTTTGGTACATGGGATCCCAAAAACAAGGTTTAAAAGACAAATTTACAATTTTTAAAAGTTATATACAACCAGTGGCCATTCTAATGGCAAAATACAAGTTTATGGCTTTTGTCCTTGTACTTCTCCTCGGCCGTGGCGGTCGAGCGGCTAACTATATACACTCCGCCCCCAAAGCTCTCCAACTCACGGTTGATCCAGTTTTCCTTTGCCTTTACTTGCACCACGTAGCACCCGTGAGCCAAGGCCCAACAAGAAAACCAAGAACAGCAAACACATGTAGCAATAATAATATTCAATCAAGCTTATCTTATTTAAACATAAAACAGGGTACGAATATTCAATTAATCAATGATAAGCACGTAATCCCAAGTTCTCAAATAATCAGGGTTGGCACACTTAGGCCGAGCCCTTGTTGATCTAGCTGGCCCCAGCTCGTTTAGGCCGGGCCGCGCTCAGTACGTTTACCGTTAACCCCGGTTCCCTTAGGCCGATCATTCTTGTAAATCATATCAATTTTACAAACACATAGCACGAACAATTAATAATTAGGAATCTTAGTTCCATTCACAACCACACAAGGGTGCAGTTTTCTTACATTGAATCCTGAGCGAGAGATACAAAATGGTCCCAAGCACGATCCTCAGTCCTGAGCCTTGGCGATAAACCTAGTCACAGTGGCCAATGGATAATAATCAATTTCTAATCCAAATAAATACTTAGGAGACAAACACTAACCTCTGGGACCTCGATTTCTACTAAACTGGGTAGTAAAAATTGTCCCAAGCGCCTAAGTTTGAACCCCCGAGCCTCACCGATTCTAGAAACCAACCTAAGGTAAAAACCCCTAGGCAGGCCGCGACTTGACCCTAAGGGTCATGGCCGCCCCCAAAGTCAGAGAGCCATCTTCATGTTTCAAGGGGAGGCGGGCCGCAACTAGCTCCCTAGGTTCGCGGCGCGCCCCCAAATCAAAGAGCTACCCAGGGCCCTCTGGTCACGCGAGCCGCGGCGCCCCTTAGCTGGGTCGCGGCGCATCCCCACGAACCCAGAATTTCTGGGTTCATTCCACATCTTTCCAGCCAAAACTTCTAAGATATAAGCTTAGCAAACTCCCCAACCACAATCAGTACTCAGCTACAAGTTTAAGACTTTTAATCACCCAATTTAAACACCAAAATCTTAACAATCCTACTGAAAATCACTATCCCAAATCAGTCAAAATTCATCTCTAAAGGACCCAAACCAATTGATCATAACACCAATATTTCTAACAGAAACCCAACAAAATTCTTACCTTAGTGGCTGCTAAACCCTCAGCTTAAAGTCTTCAATTCCATAGCTTAATTTCCAAAGTTTCCTAGCCGAACCCCCCTAGTTCTAAGCTTCAGCTCAGCCTTTCCCTTTAATTCTATTCCAAAAATTCTCAGCTTAGGGCCTTAATTTCTTCTGTTTTCTTTCTTCCTTAGCTTCAAAGCACAAGTGAGAGAGAAAGGGAGAAACCATGAGATGGAGAGAGAGATGAGAGTTTGAGAAGCTTTCCTTAAGTTTTTGGTTACTTCCTACTCCCCTAAGTATAACTCTTAGCCCTGAAAAAGACTATAATGCCCCTTTAAGCTTATTAATCCTTTAAGGGTACGAAGGGGTAATATGGTCATTCCGCTCCCGGTTCCCGCTAATTCGTCAAGTGTTCCTACTATTAATCAGTTAACCCCGTCATGTCCAATTAATTACTGAACACTTATTCAATATCTATAAGTCCCCCAAATATTCTCTAAATTCCCAAAAATATCCCTAGGCTCCCTCTGAGCTAGGTATTAAACCCCGCTGTGACTATTCGCTAATGTGCTCACTAGGACCGTCTTGAGCCATATACTGCAAATGTATCCACATAATAATATGGTCTCAACAATTTATCACATATAATCACACTTATGCCCTTAACGGGCCAAAATTACAAATATGTCCTTATAAGCTATAAAGGGCCCACATGCATATCTAGTACTCATAAACAAGCATATCACATACTCATATAATTATATTAATCATGCATGCCACATAATTATGAATTTAACCAATTAAACATACATATAAACCAATTATGCCCTCCCGACACACTAATCAAGGCCCTAAGCCCTATTAGCAATTTTGGGTCGTTACAACTATCCCCTCCTATTGAGAATTTCATCCTCGAAATTTTACCTGAATAACTCGAGATACTGATCCCGCATCAATGACTCAAGCTCCCAGGTCGCTTCCTCAGCCTTGTTATTCCTCCACAATACTTTAATTAGAAGAATCGTCTTGTTCCATAGAGCCTTGTCTTTCCTGTCTATGACCTGAACCGATCGTGCTTCATAAGACAAATCTGTCTGCAATTCCAAGTCTTCATACATCAACACATGAGTCGTATGTGAGACGTACTTCTGAACCATAGAAATGTGGAATACATCATGAACTCCTAATAATGACAAAGGCAGAGCCAATCTGTAGGCCACTTGCTCGATCCTCTCTAGGATCTCAAATGGTCCTATGAATCTGGGGCTCAGCTTGCCCTTTTTCCCAAACCTCCTTACCCCTTGCAACACTAAGATTCGTAGAAACATGTGGGCCCCTACTTGGAACTCCATGTCCCTACGCTTAGGATCAGCATAGATTTTCTGTCTGCTCTGCGAAGCGAGCATTCGAGCTCGAATATTCTCGATAGCCTCATTAGTCTTTTGAACCATCTCCGGTCCCAAATACTTCCTCTCACCCATCTCATCCCAATGAATGGGCGATCTACATCTCCTTCCGTATAACATCTCGTACGGAGCTACTCCAATTGTTGATTGATAACTGTTGTTGTATGAAAACTCAATCAATGGGAGATACTCACTCCAAGAACCCTCAAAGTATGTCACACACACCCTGAGAATGTCCTCCAATACATGAATCATCCTTTCAGACTATCCATCAGTCTGAGGATGAAAGGTCGTACTGAACTTCAGCTGAGTCCCCATAGCCTTCTGCAAACTACCCCAAAACTTGGAGGTAAATATAGGATCTCGATATGATACTATAGACTTGGGAAGCCCATGGAGATGTACAATCTCCCTTGCGTATAGCTCTACATACTGATCCACTGTAAAAGTTGTCTTCACTAGCAGAAAATGAGTTGACTTGGTGTATCTATCTACTATAACCCACACTAAGTCATGTAGCCCAACTATCCTGGGTAAACCTCTCACAAAATCCATGGTAATATCTTCCCATTTCCACTCAGGAATACCCAAATGTTGTAGCGACCCCGCTGGTTGCTGATGCTCAGCCTTCACCTGCTGACAGGTAAAACACTTGGCCACCTAATACACCACATCCTTCTTCATCTCTGGCCATCAATATAACGTCTGTAGATCCTGATACATCTTTGTTGTGCCTGGATGGAGTGAGTACGTCATAGTATGGGACTCATCTAATATCTCTCTTCTAATACCCATATCTGCCGGGACACAAATCCGACCCTTATCCCGTAATAATCTTGTTTCCGAAATAAAATAATCCTTAGCTATCCTAGCTAAGACATTCCCTCTAGCTTCCTACCACTGCGCATAATACATCCAACCCTCTCTTATCCTCTCCAAGAGGGTAGATTGCAAAGTAATATTGGCCAACCATCCCACAACTAGTTCTATCCTCCCTCTGGTCATCTGCTCTGTCAACTTTCTCGATATCTGTGCAGAGCTAAACAACGGTCCCAGGTTCCTCTGACTCAACACGCCTGCCATTACATTGGCTTTACCTGGGTGGTAAAGGATATTACAATCATAGTCATTTACTAGCTCCAGCCAACGCCTATGCCTCATATTTAAATCCTTCTGGGTGAAGAAGTACTTCAAGCTCTTATGATCGTCGTATATCTCACACTTCTCCCCATACAGATAATGTCGCCAAACTTTCAGTGCGAATACCACCGCTGCCAACTCAAGGTCATGGGTAAGGTATCGTTGCTCATATTCCTTCAGCTATCGTGATGCATAAGCAATAACCTTCTCATTTTGCAGCAATACGCATCCCAAACCCAACCTTGATGAGTTACAATATACCACAAACTTCCCTCCCTCTGAAGGAAGACTCTACACAGGAGCAGTAATCAGCCATCGCTTCAATTCTTGGAAGCTATTCTCACACTTATGTGCCCAGGTGAACTTCAAATTCTTTCGTGTCAATTCTATCATCGGTGTAGCAATCTTCGAGAACCCTTCCATGAACCGTCTATAATATCCCGCTAATCCAAGTAAGCTCCTAACCTCTGAGGCATTCCTTGGCCTCAACCAATCTCTCACTGTCTCTATCTTTGCTGGATCTACCTTAATCCCATCTTCACCAATAATATGTCCAAGGAATGTCACTTCTGGTAGCCAAAACTCACATTTCTTAAACTTGGCATACAACCGATACTATCTCAATCTCTGCAAGACCTGTCGAAGATGTTGTTCATGCTCTACCTCTGAACTAGAGTAAACCAAGATGTCATCAATGAAGACAATTACAAACTGATCCAAGAAGTCCTTGAACACCTTGTTCATCAAGTTCATGAAGGCTGCTGGGGCATTGATCAAACCAAACGACATGACCAGGAACTCATAATGTCCATACCTTGTTCGGAAGGTCGTCTTCAGTATATCCTCGTCCTTGATCCTCAGCTGGTGATAACCAGATCGAAGATCAATCTTCGAGAACACCGTCTTTCCCTGCAGCTGATCGAACAAGTCATCGATCCTTGGTAAGGGGTACTTGTTCTTGATGGTTAACTTATTCAATTCCCTGTAGTCTATACACATTCTCAAAGTTTCGTCCTTCTTCTTCACAAACAAAACTGGAGCACCCCATGGCAAGAAGCTAGGCCTGATGAACCCAAATCAAGAAGCTCTTGTAACTGTATCTTCAATTCTTTCAGTTCCGTTGGAGCCATCCTATATGCTGCTGCAGAGACAATCTGATCACTGCCTACTCTCATAGTCTCCTCTCCATAAGCAAGTTTCCTCGTCGAACTAAGAATCTGTAGAGAAAAACAAACATGATTAGTGGCTCCTGAATCTACTATCCAAGATGAGGAATTGTCTTCCACTAAACAAGCTTCTAACACAAGTAAATCAAATTTACTTTTCTTTTTCTCTTTTAGGTCAGCGAGATACTTTGGACAGTTTCTCTTCCAATGACCATCTACTCCACAGTAAAAATAGGTCCCTTTAGGGGTCTTCTTTTTGGAGCTTTTGGTGTTCTTGTTCTCTTCTCCTTTGGATGACTTGTTAGGCTTCTTTGAATTCTTGTCTTTTTCTTTCTCCTTTTCCTTTCCATTTCCATTTTTCCTCTTTTTGGTTTTAGCCTTCGAAGAGGATGGGTTAGAATCAGCAACATTTGCTTCTCCTTCTTTCTCAAAACCTTTGTTAAGAGATTCATAAGTTTACAACTCATTCAACAACTGTGTCATGTTATATGATAATTTGTTCATGGCATAGTTGGTTGTGAAACCTTTAAAAGCTAGAGAAAGCGATTCAAGTATAATGCTTACTTGAGTCCTTTCATCAATGATTGCCCCATGGATAATGGCATCGTGCATTATATTGATACATGTTCTCTGACAGAAACGCATTTCTTCATTTTCTTGGTCATGTAGGATCTGGTGGCCTCATGCCTGCACTGATCTGACTGCTGCCCAAACATGTCTTGAAGGGTATCCCAGATCTCATAAGCATTCTCAGTGTTCTCAAACTTCTTTCTGAGCACATCGCTCATACTCGCAAGCATATAACACTTTGCTTTGTTGTTTGATAAGATCCAATTATCAAACTTTTCCCTTGCAGTTTTGGCAGCAGTAGCGGGAGGGACTTCAGGACATTCCTCAATCAAGAAAAATTTGTGGTTCTCACATATTAATACAATGTTCAAGTTTGATTTCCATTTCATGTAGTTTTCACCAGACAACCTTTCATTTGCAAGTAAAGAAGATACAAGATTTGAGCTAGACATAATTGCATAAAATAAATAAATAAACAAAAATGAATTTATGGATATAATAAAGATCAGTAATTTTCGGAATAGTAAACGTGATGCATGAATGCAACAATTAAAAAATACATAAAAAATAATTACTAATTCCATGATTTATTAATTTGAACATTAATGGACTAGTCTTAGGATAGGTTAGACTAATTCCAAATTAATTTTGAGGAAAGTTCTCAAATTTATAAGTGAAAACTCAAATCAATATTTCTCTTTTGACTTATAAACAACCGCTTGTTTGGTCAAGAATAGACTAGTCCGCTCGAAAGCCTATTGTACCTTGTGAGTATAACCCATTGTTTTAGATCAATGACTTAACTCAAGAGTAAGCCTCAGGGTCACTCAAACTTGAAATACATCATTAAATCCTATTCTTGAAAAAGAAGTTTGCCTTGAGAATAACATAGTCGGAAGCCTTCCTTAGGGGGACACAAGCAATGGTGTCGCGAGGCCCTCTTCATGCTACCTCGGTGCTAACTAATAATGGTGACCATGGGACTTATTGTCATAACTCTCTCTCCCACTCACTATTTTAAAATATGTGTTTTCTCAAAACATCCTATGCTTTTTAATTAGTTTGTAAAAATAAAGTGATCTATTTTTACCAAATGATATTCTAATAATTACTAATCAAATTAAGCAAAATTAAAATGATAGAACTATGCCCTAATTAATTCAATTTTAATTTACTATAATTACTAGGAATATCATGTATTATTTAATAAAATAATTTTATTAAATACTAGAAATTAAACAACTTTTAAAATCTATTTCCGCTCTTGAACTAGTTAAAACTAGATTTATTATTATATGGTTCATCACATAAAGCATATAATCACAAAGGACAATCCTAAAGCATGTTTCTACTCATATGAGATGCATGCATAATTTTAAATACTGTGTGGGTAATATAAATGGCATGTAAAAAATGCATGATAAAGTATTTAACAATTTAATCACATTCAAACATTTAAATAAATGTGGGCTGGGTGTCTTGGGTATTTCTAGAAAAATTACAACACTTGCAAAAATATACACAAAAATATAAGAGACTAAATAAAACCTAAAGAGATCTCTATCTTCAACTTTGGGCATTCACAAGTAGTCTTGATCCATTAAGTCATTTATCCATTTAATTTTGAATTAAAATAACTTTTAATTTTCTTAAACGAATTTTAAGAATAATTAACTTGGGCTTTAATGCCCAATAAGTTATTAGGCCTATTTTTGAATTTGAGCTCAAACAATTAATTCAAAATAAAATAATTTTTAATTATGGGCTAATATTAATTAAGCCCACAATTTAAATGAATAACAATGTGCAAACCCTAGGATTAAAAACCCTAGGACCAGCGGCACACTAAGACTCGGCATGGAGCACGACAGCTGCCAAGGGGGTTGCGCATGGGCGCGGGGCAACAGGCACGTGCAGGGCTGGCAGCAGCGCAGGGGCGCACGCGATGGGATGGCAGCGGCGCAGGGGCGCGCGACTGGGTTTAGGCTCGGGCTTCGGGGCACGGAACCTGGGGCTCGGGCCTTACAGAATTTTCCCAATAATTTAATGCAGAAAATTAAATTACAAAAAAAATTCCTATGCCCCATAATGGCTTACATTTTTCATCTAGAAATTTAAGAACAATTCCTAAACCCAAAACACCATATAATTAACGACCCTTAAGAATAAAATTTAAACATACATACAACCATCCATTCACATATACTACAATAACACAAGAATGCATATTATGCCCTCACAGTAATTAATGTATGCAGAGATTAATGACCTCTCTGGTACCAATTTTTAGGAACGAGTTTCCTAATGTGCAGTGGAAAGGTGTGAGTGGAAAGGTGGTGGGTTGTCCCAGTGTACAACAAAAATTTTATAACATATTTAAACTACTTTTAAATACGCGGATCCATTAATATACATACATTAATCATTAGCAAGAATATAAAACATACCTCTTGATGCCTATCAAGTGTCATTGCTATCTTTTCGTAATTTGAACGAACTTCCTATCCAAGCTGCTCTCAGGTACTCACACCAAGATCTTCCACAACGTTCTCTACACATCAAGAAGTGTGTGGGCACTTAGAGAATACAAGATAGTTAATTTCTGATTCTACTTGATGTACTCAACACATGAGATCAAGAGAATAGGCCTGGGATTGGTTCTTTATCTTTTTCAGGGAGAGTTAGAAAAGTATCGTTCTCTTTTCTTCAGAGTGAATAAAATTCTATATTGAGTATATTCTTTTCTCTTTTCTGATAAGTCTAACTTAAATAGAAAATATTCAAATTTAAAAAATAAATCTGTAACCAATTTACAATTTATCTTTTAATTAATTAATTATCTTATTAATGAAAATATCCAAAAACTAACTTTTGAATTTTCCATTAATTAATTAATTAAATAAATAAAATTGAAAAATCTATCCCTGAAAAAACTGTGTATTACACGCCACACACGGTCCATGGACTGTGTGTGTCATGTACCACCCTATATTTTAGGGATATTTGATTTTTCCATAATTATTTATTCAAACTACCTTATTAGATAAAAATTCAACAACCTGGTAATTAATTCAAATTTGAATTAATTATCTTTTTAACTAATTATCAAATATAATTAATTATTTGAATAAATATCAATCTTTTAAATTCAAATCTAATTTGAACTTATCAGATTATTATCTCCCACTCAAATAAAGATATTTAATTAATTCTACCAATTAATTAAAACCAATTTAAATTAAATAATAATTTCAAAATTAAATATTTAGTTTATTATAATTTCAAAAATTATAATTAATTATTTAATATAATTTCGAAATAAATTTAATTATTTAATAAAATTTCAAAAATTACATATTAATTAATTTTTTTAATTATAATTAATTTGTAATTAATTAATTAATCACTATTTTCACATAATTGCATATTTAGCCCGATGAACAAATTTATTCTTAAATATGTCTTTCAACCATTTTTCCCTTTATATCAATTCTTGCCTTGAATAGTGTTGATAGATGGGGACCTATGGACCTATAATTCTAAGCTTTAATAAATTTGAGATTATTAATTAAACTCTTTAATTAAATAATCTTAATTTATTAATATCATGATTACTCCACTATAAATATGAGACTGCACTCTTGTAATTATAGACATTTCATTTATTGAGTACTTTATAATAATAAAGCGTCAATTAATATAATCATTACATACAAATTAACCCTCTAATAATGGTTCATAATTAATCAGGAATAAAATTACCGTTTTACCCTTTTAATTATATCTTGTTTCCTTAAGTACCATTGACTTTACTAGTGAAGGTTAATTCATAACTAAATTATGAATTTGAGCTCAATAACCTTTTCAGTCCCAAAAGTCAACCCTGAAGAGAACCATTATTCAATCTCTTACGGGAAGGTATAGATTCCATATCTGTATATTATGTCCCTAGCCATTTACATTAATGAGTTCCCAAAACAAAAGTTTCTAGCCTGATCAAACTGACAGACCCTAACGAATGAATCAAAGAACTCATATAACATAAACATAAGTTCATAGTAACTTCAGGATTAAGACCTATTTGTATATGATCATCAGTTGATATATTTAATTAATACTTCGAAACGGTATTTAACTAAGTATTAATAAACATATCTGGTCCAGTTCTATATATTCTCTAATATATAAAGTACCTCCACTAAAGTGTCTTACTACACTAGTGATCCAGATCTAGATCACATGTATTCATAATACTAATGGACCGTACTTGCAGTAATTAATCTAAAGATTCCATAATTTTATTTTACTGCGAACTATTCAAGTTCATTTATCTCAAACACATTCCTCTCGTACCAATACGTGGTTGAGATCACATATATGAACTTAGGAATTTTTCTGATATTTACTTAATATTATCACAGAATAATATAGTCCATAAAATATATGCATAACAAATTCAATTTATTTATTTATTTCTTTAAACAATGTCTACTACATATGCTTTCAGGGCACAATTCCCAACACCCTGAACACCTCGACCCATCCTATCAGGACCAGCAGTGGTCGAAGTGTCAGGGGTCTTCCTCTTCAGATCACTGGGGCCTCCACCCCTACCGAACCCTGTGGATGGAAGCACTACCCTCCGAACATCCCGTTTTGCAGCGCTCTCCCTCCAGATCTTGTTTTCTGCCTCTTCATCGGTAAAAGCCTTCTCAACAGCTTGGGCATAAGTCGTCTACCCAGGTACCGAGGTAATCCTCACATCCCGGGCTATCATAGCATTAAGTCATCGAATAAATCGGTTCTATCTGGCCGCATCTGTAGGCTCCAAGTCTGATGCAAACTTCGCCAGCCTATCAAACTTCAGGGCATACTCTATAACTGTCATGCTGCCCTGTACCAGCCCTGTGAATTCATTTACCTTCACGACCCTGATGGCAACATTGTAATACTTCTGATTGAATAGATCTCTGAACCTATCCCAACTCAAAGTAGAAATATCTCTGGTCTGTGATGTCGCTTCCCACCAAATACGAGCATCCTCTCTAAGCATATAGGTGGCACAGGCCACCCTGTCATTACCTTCCACCCTCATAAAATCCAGGATGGAAGTGATCATACTCATCCACTGTTCAGCCTTCAATGGGTCTGGTCCTCCCTCAAAGGTTGGAGGATGCTGTTTCCTGAACTGCTCATAAGTGGCTCCCACTTGTTCTCAACCTCAGGTGTCTGTACTACTGGTGCCACAACAGGTGGCATAATAGGCACAACACTCCCTGATGGAGCCTGTTGTCTTAAGAGACGAGTTTGCTCTTCCTAACTCTGTAACCGGGCTTGCATGTCTGCAAGTATCTGCTGCCAGTTCTCAGGGACTGGCGGAGGGTTCTGGCCCTGATCATCATCTCTAGCCTCAAACACTGTGCCGGCTAGTCATATAGATCGTCTTGGACGCATAACTATCCAAGTTTATCTGCAATCAACGACTCAGCGGTCAAGCAATGATGACAGGTTAACAATCCTTCCATAGTTCACCATTGAAACTCAATCCACATAAGCAATCAAGATGTAAACAATCATTCAAATATTCATTCACATACAACAGCAATGCTAATAAGCATGGCTCATTATAATCACACAGCAGTCAAGGGCTAGGCCCTATCAGTATCTCATGCTCCCTTTTAATCATACACCTTAAAATATTTATATTTCATTCAAACATTTAACCATATAATCACATATACACAATTACCAAACCCTGAGTCGAGCTTGTCTTTAGTAGTGAGTGTACATGTCCAGCCAGTCTTCAGAAACCCTTAAACCTAGATGGCTCTGATACCAAGTTGTAACGCCCTGGGTAACCAATACAGTTACACTTTGTATTTGAAATAGTGCAGGACTTGCTAATCAAGTCATTTGAGTACAAATGTGATCCTAAACTCAATATTCAAGTTAGGGTTAAAATATTTTGATCGTAAACGGTTAATTTTCATTAAAATAGATATTTTCTACATGGGATCCATAAAACAGGGTTTAAAAGACAAATTTACAATTTTCAAAACTTATATACAACCAGTTGCCACTCTAATGGCAAAATACAAGTTTCTGGCATCTGTCCCTGTACTTCTCCTCGGCCGTGGCTGTCGAACGGCTGACTATGTACACTCTGCCCCTGAGCTCTCCAACTCATGGTTGATCCAGTTTCCCTTTGCCTTTACTTGCAACATGTAGCACCCGTGAGCCAAGGCCCAACAAGAAAACCAAGAATAGCAAACACATGTAGCAATAATAATATTAAATCAAGCTTATCTCATTTAAACATAAAACATGGTACGAATATTCAATTAATTAATGATAAGCACATAATCCCAAGTTCTCAAATAATCAGGGTTGGCACACTTAGGCCGAGCCCCTGCTGATCTAGCTGGCCCCGGCTCGCTTAGGTCGGGCCATGCTCAGTACGTTTACCGTTAACCCTGGTTCCCTTAGGCCAGTCATTCTTGTAAATCATATCAATTTTACAAACACATAGCACAAGTAATCAATAATTGGGAATCTCAGTTCCATTCATAACCACACAAGGGTGCAGTTTTCTTACCTTGAATCCTGAACGAGAGATACATAATAGTCCCAAGCACGATCCTCAGTCCTGAGCCTTGGCGATAAACCTAGTCACAGTGGCCAATGGATAATAATCAATTTCTAATCCAAATAAATACTTAGGAGACAAACACTAACCTCCAGAACCTCGATTTCTACTAAATCGGGTAGTAGAAATTGTCCTAAGCACCTAGGTTCGAACCCCCAAGCCTCACCAATTTTAGAAACCAACCTAAGGAAAAATCCCTAGGCAGGCCCCGACTTGACCTTAAGGGTCGCGGCGCCCCCCCCAAAGTCAGAGAGCCATCTTCAAATTTCAAGGGGAGGTGGGTCGTGACTTGCCCCCTAGGGTCACAACGTGCCCCCAAATCAAAGAGCTACCCAGGGCCCTCTGGGAACGTGGGCTGCGGCGCCCCTAAGCTGGGTCGCGGCGTGCGCCCATGAATCCATAATTTCTGGGTTCATTCCACCTCTTTCTAGCCAGAACTTCTAAGATATAAGCCTAGCAAATTCCCCAACCACAATCAGTACTCAGCTACGAGTTTAAGACTATTAATCACCCAATTTAAACACTGAAATCTTAACAATCCTACTGAAATCACTATCCCAAATCAGTCAAAATTCATCACTAAAGGACCCAAACCAATTGATCATAACACCCATATTTATAATAGAAACCCAATAAAATTCTTACCTTAGTGGCTGCTAAACCCTCAGCTTCAAGCCTTCAATTCCATAGCTTAATTTCCAAAGTTTCCCAGCTGAATTCTCTTGGTTCCAAGCTCCAGCTCAGCCTTTCCCTTTATTTCCCTTCCAAAAATTCTCAGCTTAGGGCCTTAATTTCATCTGTTTTCTTTCTTCCTTAGCTTCACAGAACAAGTGAAAAAGAAAGGGAGAAACCGTGAGATGGAGAGAGAGATGAGAGTTTGAGAAGCTTTTCTTAAGTTTCTGGTTACTTCCTACTCCCCTAAGTATAACTCTTAGCCCCTAAAAAGACTATAATGCCTCTTTAAGCTTATTAATCTTCTAAGGGTACTAAGGGGTAATATGGTCATTCTTCTCCCGGTTTCTACTAATTCGTCAAGTGTTCCTACTATTAATCAGTTAACCCCACCATGTCCAATTAATTACTAAATACTTATTCAATATCTATAAGTCCCCAAAATATTCTCTAAATTCCCAAAAATACCCTTAGTCTCTCTCTGAGCCAAGTATTAAACCCCGCTATGACTATTTCGCTAATCCACTCACTAGGACCGTCTCGAGCCATATACTACAAATGTATCCACATAATAATGTGGTCTCAACAATTTATCACATATAATCACATTTATGCCCTTAACGGGCCAAAATTACAAATATGCCCTTACAAGCTATAAAGGGCCCACATGCATATCTAATACTCATAAACATGCATATCACATACTCATATAATCATATTAATCATGCGTGCCACATAATCATGCATTTAACCAATTAAACATACATATAAGCCAATTATGCCCTCCTAGCACACTAATCAAGGCCCTAAGCCCTATTAGCAATTTTGGGTCATTGCACGACTCTTGTCCTGGACTTTTAGGGTTGGTAAGTGCTACTCCTCATGTCATTTATTTTACTAGGGATCTGCTCGTGGTTTCTCCTTAGTCTTGACCAGTTTTTTTCAGGTTCCTTCCGCCGCACACCTTTTGTTGATGCTTACAACAAGAGGTTCAAGAAAATGAATGCCTCTCCTAGGAAGAGATGAGTCTTAGCTTCCTCATCATAGAGGCTCATCTTTAATTGTATGGCCTACTTCGAGAGGGGCAAAGGATAAGCCCCGTGGTTCTCACCAGCTTTCGTGACTCAAAGAAGTCTCTTATCTAGGAGAGGCTCCACACGGAGTATTTTGCAGTGAAGGCTCAATACGAGTACGAACAACATCTTCGCGAGGAGCACATAGAAAACATACTCGCGATCCGAGCCGCCATAGAGGACAGAGAGGACAAGAAGCTCGAGACTAAGCTCGAGGTTGGGATCGAATCATCCTCCGTGCCTAAAGGTAAATCCTCAATCATTTTTTATTACGCCCATCATGTAGGGGAGGGAACTAATCTCGACCACTCCTTATTCTCGCCATCACTGCTTGAGTGTGGGAAAATCTCAGGGTGTCCTTGGACTGATGAGGAGTACTAGGACTATCAAGACCTTATCACCATTTTTCTCCGCCATACAAAGAGGAGGAAACTGTTGGTATTAAATGATCAAATCAAAGGTACGCAATGGAATATATGGACCCATTTTATAAATATTAATACCGGCCAGGATCATATACATATATAAACATTAAATTATATACAAAACAGATCAGGGAATACCTCTTGTAGCCTATCAAGTGTCCTTGAGTTTTTTTAAATTCAACGATCTTTCTATCCAGTAATCTGAAAGCTCACACCTTGATCTTCCAAACCAATCCTCAAACACACAAGAATGTGTGTGGGCACGTAGGATTCAAAAGGTTGATTTATGTGACTCTCTAGATGTACTCAACACATGAATTCTGTAGAGGTTTGACTGAGAGAAGAGGTTTAAAATAGTTTTCAGGTTTAGAGTACTGTACAGTGTGTGTCGCCCAGCCCTATTAGGGTTTCCTTAATTTTCTCATTTGTTTAATTAATCAACTTTTAAGACAATATATTTATCCCAACATAAATATCAGTTAATTCCAAATTAAATATCTTAAAATATCAGTTTTAAATTAAATAAATAAATATCATATTCTAAATAAGATATTTATTATTTTCTCTCTTTATATTAATCCAAACAAGAATTATATTAATTTTAACCTATAGTTTTTCAAAATAAAAATTATATAGTTAAATAATTAATTAATTCACAATTAATAAATTACTCATAATTATCACATAACTATTTCCTTGCCCTGGAAAATTAGTTCATTTGCAATTTAGTCATTCTCTCTACAAATCTTTCTTTTGACACCCTTACCCTTGACAGTGTAGGACATAGGTGATTTGGTGACCATGGACCTATAATACGAAGCTCCAATAAACCAGATTATTAATCAAACTCTAATCTAATAATCTTATTTATTAATTCTGTGATTACTCCACTATTAATATGGAATTGCACTCTAAGTATTTATAGAATTATATTTACAGAGTTTTCTCTTTTAGTCCATTGATATAATTTATATATGTAGTTTTATCCTCCATTATTGGTTCGTTAATTAAAGATGGTAAAAATAATCGTTTTACCCTTATAATTACCTCTTGATCCTTAAGTACCATTAATTCACTAGCGAATAATTAATCTATAATCTAATTATAGATTTGAGCTCAATAACTATTCAGTTCCAGAATTAATCCTTAAGGGAACCAATATTCGATCAGTTAGGAAAGCATGGATTCCAATATTGTAATTCATGTTCCCACCCATCCATGATATTGAATCTCCAAAACAAAAGTCATTAGCCTCATTATTCTAAGAGACCTTAACGAGTGAATCAAAAGATCCAATAGAAACAAACAGGAGTTCATGAATACTTAGGATTTAGACTAATCTACAAATGAACATCTATTATGATAAGAATTAAATCTTTATGTCAAACAAAAAGTTTATAAAGATAATTAATTCTCACCAGTCCTGTCATATATAATCTCTATTATACACAACATATTTACTAAGATGTCTATCCACATCAGTAATTCGAATCTAGATTACTCGCATCTCGTATGCTCAGCGAACCATACTAGTAACCATTCATAATAGATTCAATACTTTAATATGTTAATGACTATTTTATTCACTATATATGATCTTAATTCTCTCGTGCTAATACAAGATCATATTCTCAAGAATGAATAGGGAATTTTCTTGATATTATCATATAATTAATTCAAACAATAATTATAACATTAAAATATAAAAAAAGTGTACTTTTATTTAAAACCAATAAAATGCCTTTACTTTCTTTTAGGGCATTAATCCTAACAATCTCCCACTTGCCCTCAAAGCAAGTGAGGCATCTCCCTTAATCCCACATTGCGCACGTGACCCATGAACGACTTTTCAAGAAGTGTCTTGGTAAACGAGTCAGCCAGGATCTGTTCCGACGTTATCTTCATAACAGTCACATCACCTCATTATACAATCTCTCTTACCAGATGGTATTTCCTTTTTATATGCTTTCCTCTTTTGTGGCTTATCGATTCTTTGGAATTAGCTACCGTTCCGCTGTTGTCACTGTTGCTTTTTATAGATCAAATCAGAGATTATACGCAGCGGAACAACAATCAAAATTGTTAATTTAACTCCACAAAATTTCTAGATCTACTTCTTCACATACATATATATATATTGAATCAAAGATATGAATAGAAAATTACCTCAAGTCCTTCCTTGCTGCTATCTTTTTGTACGGCAAAAATCCTTGAGATCTCACACCAGGATCTTCCAAAATGTTCTCAACACACAAAGAATGAGTGTGGGCTCGTTATACAAAACAATACGAAAAATCTATATATCAGATGTTCTCAACACATGAGATCTAATAAAGTTTGGACCTAAGTTTGTGAAGAACAGTGACCTATGCTTGTATCACTGTTCTATTTCTCTCAGGGAGATTTCACGATCTATTTTCTATCACTGAAAAGTATCGCTCTGAAAAACTGATCTCCTATATTTAATATATCCAATATATTAAAAATAAAATATTAGTTATTTAAAACAATTTAAAAATAACTAATCAGTTATCATATTTTGTTTAAATAATAATATTTTAATCATATTACAATATCTCATTATTTATTTAATATTTAAATAGCTAAAATAGTGGAACCAAGATCCTTATAGAACCTTCTTGTGCGTGTAGCACAGTGACTGTGCACTGTGCTACATGCCCACCTCATGCCAGGGAGGGCATGTGATTTTTCCCAATTTTCATCATTATTTAAATACCAAAAAATCCCAAAAATAAATTAATTATATTTTTGTTAAATCAAATAATTCACTAATTACACATAATTATACAATAATTATGTTTAGTGCATAGAAAAATATTTTGCTTATCAAATAAGTCCTTTTGCCCATTTTTGTATTTATCTTTGTCAGTGTTTATTTGAGTCATTTCGGGGACCATGGACCTATAACATTAAGCTCCGATAAATAAAAACTAAATAATTAAACTCTTTAATCATTATAGTTAATTTATTAATTATGATATTTCTCCACTATAAATTCAGAATTAAACTCTTTATGTTATAGATATACTTTTACAGAAATCTTATTTTAAGCTGTCCATTGATATAACCATCTAATTAATTAGTTCATAAATTAGAATGGAAGAATTACCATTTTACCTTTCTAATTTACTTCTTATTCCTTAAGTACCATTAATTCACTAGTGACCAATTAATCTATAATCTAATTATAGATTTGAGCTCAAAATCATTCAGTTCCAGAATTAACCCTTAAGGGAACCAATATACGATTCGTTAGGAAAGATTAGATTCCGTATTGTTGATACATGTTCCCAGCCATCCATGATATTAAATCTCCAAAACAAAAGTCATTAGCCTCATTCTATGAAGAGACCTTAACGAATGAATCAAAAGATTTAATAAACAAGAACAGGAGTTCATGAACACTCAGGATTTAGGTTGATCTATAAATGATCATCAGTTATGATATGAATTACAAGTCTTTATTATTAAATGGTTTTTGGATAAATGTAATATCCAAGTAGCTCGGTTATTTAATTGTTTGCTATTTAGTTATGACATGTTCATTAATGGTGTTAATTTAAAATAATACTTTTAGTTGTGGTATTATTTTAATTAATTTTAGAAAAGTGAGATGATTGCATAGAATTCTAGCTTGTTAGATAAATTGGTTTCAAGTTATGTCTAGTTTAAAAAAAAATGGTTGAATAAATTATGGAGAATAGATTTTAAGTTTTATTTAGTTGTTAGTAATTTTCCAATTATATAATGTTAGTCATGTAGTGACTACGTGTTGACTGTGTTTTTAGCCAACGACGTGAGAACGTCAAAAACGATAAACCTTCAAGAGAATTTAAACGACACAGACGGTTTAATAAAGAAAATAAAGAACACACAAGATTTTTATAGTGGTTCAGCCTCGATCAGTCGGTAATAGCCTAATCCACTTAGAGTTGTGATTATAGATCTGTACTCAAGATCAGATGGACTGAACCAACTGAGTTTCTTCAGTATAGATTGCAAAAATACAAGAATCCTTTCAAATACCAGCACTTTCTCTCTCTAAAATACTCAGACCCAAATTTTCCCAAAAGTCTAGAAAGAAGAAGCAGAAACAGCCCCTTTCTAATCCCATCCACCACATATTTATATGCTTAGGATCATATATCTGATATCCCCTAGAATATGGATATTTTATTATATTTATTACATTTAAATTACAAAAAACATTCAAAATGTAACAAAACCCCCAATTTGTGGGAAGAAGGAGAGATTCCCGCGCGCCAAAACCGGTTCTTGTTGAAGCTATTTCTGGGAATCTGGACTTAGTCCTCCTCTTGCTAGTTGATCCACCTCACCTCCACTCTGGTCGATCATACACATGCTGGTTGGACATACACTTGCTGGTAGGACACGCAAGTGCTGGACATGCACTTCTCTCCTCTAACATGACACTCTCCTCTAGCATGCCATTTCTTTATTTGGACAACCATGCACTAGTTGGACATATTCATAAAGACCAAATTCTTGGGCTCTCCTCGGACCACACCCTTGGGGTCTCCTCGGACCACACCCTTGGGATCTCCTAGGATGCACTCTCCTTAGCTCTCCTAGGATGCACTCTCCTTAGCTTTCCTCCTCGGACCAAGGTCCGAACACATGCTCCTTGGCTTCTCCTCGGACCAAGGTCCGACCCCATCTCTTAGACCCCTCGGACTAAGGTCCGACCGGACCTCTTGGGGCCTCTCAAGCAGTCCAAATTCTTCGTCAGTCTACCGGGTCACTTTATCACAACTCTGAGGAGTCAATGTATTTATTGACTATTAATATGTCTTTTACTGACCATGCACTGCCACTTGTCACCTTTATTGCCACGTCATTGATCTCTAGTTTTTGGGGATAACACTACGTTAGTTCAAAGTTATATATACTTTGAAATTGAAAAAGAGAACTTTATTTTGAATAGATGATAGTATGATATGGTTATTAAGATATTTAAGTATTTGACTTGGTCAAATGTGGCAACTAAAGTAATAATGATGAACTAAGTAATTGAGGATATAAGCAGTAGACAATTTCGATCTGTTAAGACCATTTTTTTAGGTTGGTATATTGTTAAATTAAATAAAAGATATTTGCTAGTATTATATAGAGAGAGTTCGGTGAGTAGGGGTTGTTAAGAATGATTTTATATGTACTTAAAAGAAAGAATATTATTTAAATGTTTATATTATGATTTTATATTATAGGCTTAACAATAATCTGGTAGAGATAGATATATTAGTAATAGTTAAAGTTAATAGTTATCATAAATTATCATAAATCTAACAAATAAATTCATTAACTTATTAATTCCTCGTGACTCCACTATAGACTCGGAATTGCACTCTTGAATTCATAGAACGCTCTATAAAAAATATCGATACACTATTAATTATCCATTGTTACAACCATAATTGTCACTCAATCCTCTATAGACGGTCTACAATGAGATAGGACTAAAATATCGTTTTACCCCTCATTGTATTTTATCCTTAAAGCACTTAGTTCCTTGTAAATGATATTTCAGTAAACTAATTTAATTACTGAAATGAGATCTCTATCATTTAACACCTTGAACCAAACTAAAAGGAAACCGTCGTTTCACTTCTTCATCAGAAGCTATAGATGTTCATATCTATGATTAACACTCCCACTCAATTATACTACCGAGTTCCCAAGATGTAAGTATGGGCTAGTCCGTAGGGAAGCTGGTAACGAACAAGTCAAAGAACTCAAATAATACAATCAGTTAGAATACTAACCACTCATAATTGAGATTGATTGACCTATGGTCAACTATATGATATGACTAGAATAGATAATAACGGTATGTTTACTTATCTTATCAACTGTCAATATCGGTCCAGTCCGATGTAACAAATACATCCGATCTTATCTACTTTGCTAATGTTCTGGAAAGAACATAACACTGTAATGTGTAAGTAGATCATATCGTAGATTGGCAAGTCAGTGTAAATCCGGTGCACTGACTAATCTTAGGACTACCTTATTTTAAACATATAATCATATTTATATTCCACTGTGATTACGTCACTATAAATAAGATTAGCTATATGCTCGGGATTTAACAGAAGTTTATATTAAACAAATAATCATGAAAATAAAACATGTGAGCGAAGTGATTAACCAAGTCAAAAAATGTTTTCTATTCTTTTATTGATAATAAAATGAGATTACAAAGAATTTGGATTTTAATTAGGGCATAAAACCCCAACAAACTCCCACTTGCACTAATTGAAACTAATTCCTTAATTCTACTAATCCCATTTCCTTGATATGTTTATCAAATGTAGCTTCTAGTAGTGTCTTTATAAACGGTTTCGCAAGATTGTCTTCAGTTGCAATCTTCATAACCTTCACATCTCCCCTGGCCACATATTCTCGAATAATGTGATACTTCCTTTCTATATGCTTACTCTTCTTGTGACTTCGAGGTTCTTTTGAGTTGGCTATCGCTCATGTATTGTCACAAAACAACATAAGCGGTTTATCCATTTCTGGAATAACACCAAGATCCGAATAGAACTTCTTTAGCCAGACTATTTCCTTAGCTACTTCTGACGTAGCTATATACTCAGCCTCCATGGTGGAATCTGAGATTGCAGAATGCTTTACGCTTCTCCAAATCACAGCTCCACCCCCAAGAGTAAACACCATTCCAGAAGTAGACTTTCTGTCATCGAAATCAGTCTGAAAATCTGAATCGGTGTACCCTACAGGGTTCAGAAAACCACCCTTGTAGACTAACATATAATCCCTAGTCCATCTCAAATACTTCAGGATATGCTTAACTGCTATCAAATGTTCCGGTCCTGGGTTTGACTGATACCTGCTCACTACTCCCACTGCATAGCAGATATCTGGTCTAGTACACAACATGGCATACATCAAACTTCCAACTGCAGATGCGTAAGGAACTTTTCTCATTGTATCTTCCTCTTCAGGAGTCTGGGGAGACTACTTCTTTGAAAGATGAATTCCATGGCGAGACGGTAGACGCCCTTTCTTGGAATTTGTCATTGAGAAATGTTCAAGCACTTTATCAATGTACGTTGCTTGAGATAGAGCTAAAAGTTTGTTCTTTCTACCCCTGATGATCTGGATACCTAGAACATAACTTGCTTCACCCAAATCCTTCATCTGGAATTGAGTGCTCAACCAATTCTTCACATCTGATAATTTCTTAACATTGTTTCCAATGAGTAAGATATCATCTACATAAAGAACCAGGAATACCACTATTTGATTTGCCTTCAGTTGGTAAACACAGGGTTCATCAATATTTTGTTCAAATCCATAGGTTTTGATTATTTCATCAAACCTAAGATTCCAGGAACGAGAAGCTTTCTTAAGTCCATAGATGGACCTATTCAACTTGCAAATTTTTCCTTCTTGTCCATATACTTTAAATCCTTCTGGTTGATCCATATAAATGACTTCGTCAAACTTTCCATTAAGAAAAGTTGTCTTGATGTCCATTTGCCAGATCTCATAGTCGAGAACGACCTCTATGGATAGGAGGATGCAAATGGATTTGAGCACAGCTACCGGACTAAAAGTTTCCTCATAGTCCACGCCTTCTCTTTGGGTATAACCCTTTGCCACTAATCGGGCTTTATAAGTCTCAATATTTCCATCAACACCTCGTTTCTTCTTGTAGATCCACTTGCACCCAATGGCCCTAAAGTCACTAGGTGCTTCCACAAGATCCTAGACGGAATTTAAGTACATGGACTCCATTTCCTGTTTCATGGCTTCGAGCCATAGTTCCTTTTCAAGGCTAGCCATTGCCTGTTTGAAAGACAATGGATCATCATCACTAGTGTCACCAACAACCATATTGGTTTCACCATCCAAACCATAGTGAACTGGGTTCCTAGAAACCCTCCCACTACGACGAGGCTCCGTGATAGTTTGCTCAAGAACAGTGGTACTTCCTTCATTTAAATCGACTTGCGTCGGTTGGCCGTGAAGAGTGGGAATTTCATCATCAACTCGCGTTGATGACGATGGAACATTGGTTGGAGTCAATTCATTTAACCATCTCCTCTAAAATTACTTTGCTGCGAGGTTTAAAGTTCTGGACATAGTCATTTTCCAGAAAAGTAGCATTTGTAGAAGTAAACACTTTCTTTTCTGAATGACAATAGAAAAGTCCACCCCGAGTACCTTTAGGATAGCCAACAAACATACAAACTTCAGTTCGCGGTTCTAGCTTTCCCTCCTTTTTCCTCAGGACGTGAGCGGGACACCCCCGGATTCTATAATGGCGTAAAATAGGTTCACGACCATTCCAGCATTCTAAAGGTTTTTTGGGGATTCATTTTGATGGCACAACATTTAGAATGTCGTTCGTGGTTTCAATTGCATGTCCCCATAATGAAGTTGGTAGAGTTGAGTAACTAAGCATGCATCTAACCATTTCCAATAAAGTTCTGTTCGGCGTTCCGCTACACCATTTTGTTGCGGAGTACCTGGGGCAGTAAGTTGTGATAAAATCCCAAGTTCAGTTAAATGATCTTGGAACTGCATATCCAAATATTCTCCACCCCTATCAGATCGCAAGATCTTTAACGTTTTACCTAATTGGTTTTGAGCCATTGCTATGAATTCCTGAAACTTTGAAAATGTTTATGATTTCCTATGTATTAGGTAAAGACATGAGTATCTAGAGTAATTTTAAATGAAAGTGACGAAATACTCAAAACCACCCCTGGCTTGTACATTCAAAGGTCCACAAACATCTGACTGCACAAGACCAAGTGATTCTTTGGCCCTATCACCCTTTGCAGAGAATGGACACTTGGTCAGTTTGCCTTCTAGACAAGATTCACAGACAGGTAATTCACCTAAGGTGAGTTCCCTCAAAGGTCCGTTCTTTGTAAGTCTTTGAATCCTATCATAGCCAATGTGACCTAGTCTCAAGTGCCATAAATACGTCATATTATTGTTATCGGTCTTTTGACGTTTATTGGTCATAGGTTTAGCTACTTTGAATAAATCATTATTAAGAGTGAGGGGTTCATTAGGTCGCAAAATATAAAGCCCGTTTTCCAAACATGCAATACACAATTGTGATCCATTGAAAGAAATAGATGTATTAAAACTTGTGAATGTCATAACAAATCGTTCTAATTGCAACATGGAAACTTAAATTAAATTTCTACTAAAATTCATAATAAAATATACATCTTTTAAAATTAAGTATTTATTTCCGAACTTCAGACGAGCTATTCCTCTAGCTTGGACCTTAACGAACGCTCATTTCCCAATTCTAAGCTTTAAGCTGCCATCGTCCACTTTCTCCCACGATTCAAGAAGTTGTAAAGAGTTACAAACATGGTTGGTAGATCCAGAATCAATAATCCAAATGGATTTATCATTCTCTAAAACACATGTTTCTAAGATAAATGAACTATAATCATTACCTTTGTTTTTTGCTGCTAGAAACTTGGGGCAATCTCGTTTCCAATGCCCCTTCTCTTTGCAGTGAAAACATGTATCTTTACCTTTCTTGTTTTTCATGTTCTTTCCCTTAGGCATCTGTACACATGGTTGTGCACTCGTCTTTGTAGCCTTTGCAAGCTTGGGGTTGTTTATTTGTCCACCTTTCCTCTTGTTTCTAGCTTTCGAAGACGAAGCTGGGTTAGCTTCAGCCTTAGCTAGATCAACAGCAACATCAGTGGTCTTATTTTCTCTTCCTTTACTAGGTCTACCCACGATAGGCTCAAAAGTCCGAAGCTCATTCATGAGCTGCGTCAAACCATAGTTGAGTTGATCACGAACGTGCAGACACGGTGCCATCCGAGAATTCACGGTGCCATCACGTACGTGTGGAGACGGTGTTATCCAAGCATTTACGGTGCTATCAAGAACGTGCGGAGACGATGCTCATTCTGGGGATTCCTCAATCATGACGAACTCAGAGTTGTCACCAATCAACTTTATGTTGATATTCTGCTTCCAATTAAGGAAGTTTTTTTCTAGTGAGTTTCTCCATCGAAAGTTGAGAAAGGATGGGAGTATACACAGACACTACTTAACTTAAAACTACAAATTATCAATAAAATAGAAATCAACCACATTTGCTCAATAAAACTTCTATTCACACAAATTTTAAGAAATAGCACAACATATACCAAAATATGTAAGATATGAGAAAAAAATACCAAAACAATCATATCTCTATTTCTTTAGGTTTTTAACTAATCTATGATATCCTTGTCCCGGTTGGCGAGAGTAAAAAACACCACTAGTTAAATAGAGTTGTAAACTCTATTTAATAATGGACACCACTATTAACAACCTACTATTTGATCAAAATAAGAAAACAAAATCTCTTATTTTATGAGCTAGACCCACGGTTTCAATAATCATAGATTTAGTCCTAGTAGTCACCGTAGGGGTGAGTCTAGTAGAATTTGACCTATAATTATCTATCTTTCGAAATCTAACCTTGTCAAAATAACTAATAAACACCTTCCGTAGGGGGACGAATCAAAGCGCCTCGAGGCCCCATTAAGCTATTGACTATGTTAAATCAACGGTGGAGATCGAATAAAATTCTTAAAATAAGCTCATTATTAAATTAAAAAATAGTATTTTATTATTTATTTTTAGAAAATTAATGACTATGGTTTTCAAAAAAAAAAATAAACAGATTAAAATTTTTAAAACTAAAGTCCTATAATTTCTTATTAATTCTAAAGTATCACATTGAAACAAATTCAATTAGTTTAGAATTAATTTGTTGCTAATCAATATTTAGGTTTAACTAATATAATGAACCTATATAATTAAGTCAAACTCAGGTAAATGGGCCTTAACAATTGAGCTTGTATGGAGGAGGGCTGGGTCCAGTATGTCGTTCCCACTACAAAGGCCCCTCATCTTCCATATCCAAAAGACAGGAATTTAAACCTTCATTTTATTAATTGCTATTAATTGATTAGGCCCACTATAGTCATGCAAAGCAAATGTCCATTCACAAGTGGAATCACCCACAAGAGAGGAATTTAAACTTTACATTTTCTAATGGGCCCAAATAAAACCTATCATTTTATGAATAATTTATTTGGCAAAATACCATATATCTAGCAAACATATGGGCCACTATATGCATCTAAGCCCAATTGCAAAAATACAACATATAGTGCCAACAGACATGTTATAATTGGATGGGCATAATCATGTTACTATATGAGCAATTCTATGAATTTATGCAAAAATACCACAATTATTTCATTTGCAAAAATACCACAATTAATTATCTAGAATTTATCAAAAAAAATTCAAATTAATTAAATTTTTACAAAAAATAAGTTAATTTAAATGAAATTTATCAACAATTAACAATAGTTAATTTAAATTTTCATTTATCAACAATCAACTTGGTTTTAGGTTAATTTGAAAAAAAATATATTAATTTAATTTAAATAGGATTTATCAACAATTAACCAAAGTTAATTTAAATCCCATTTATTAAAAAAATATTTTATTAATTGGCTGAAAAAAATGTTATTTTTCAAAATTTAACCAATTTTAAATTTTAAAATCAATATCTTAACTATTTTCCAAAAATATCTTGTGTTGTTACAACTATTAGCTAATATTTTTATCATTTAAAAATAAAATAAAATATAAATAGTTATAACAATTCTAAAATATCTTAAAATAGTAAAACAAATTTAAATATCTAACTAACAATATTCAAATTTCAAATAATTTAAATATTAAAAGCTATAAAATAAAAAGATATTTATATTTTGAAATAAAGATTTAATTAAAAAAAATAAAAAATTTAAATGAAAATATCTTAAATATTTGATATCATAATTATAATATTTTAATATATTAAAATATTTAAAATTAAGTTGTTAGTCTATTTTTAAATTTGAATTTAAATCTTTATAGAAAATATCTAATTATTTATATGTCAACTAACAAAAATATCCTATTTAAAAAAAAAATTAAATGATAAAACAAAATAGATATTTTTTGTTTTGATTATAAATAATAAATTTCAACAATTTTTTTTTTAATTTTAAAAAAAAAAAAGGATGAATAGTACCCACGGTACTGTTCACTAGTTACTGTTCATCGCGTGGTGTGGGCGCGCACGCATTGGGAGCCAGGCCAAATTTTTTCCAAAATTTTTTTTGAGCAATTTTTCAAACCAAAACCATTTTATAATTAATTTTTTAACATGTTTTACACAAAATAAAACATATATAAAAATTAATAGCATAGAAAACACAACAAAATAACCTAAAAATTGCAAAAAATCACATAAAATCAATATGCTTCATAAAAACATGAAAATCTATCCAATTATTCAAACACATCAAATAATCTAATTTTAAACATGTTCATGCAAGAAAATAAAGATTACCAAAGGCTCTGAGGGCAGTTGTTAGATTAGCTTATACACGATCTTTATTTATTTTCATGTATATCTAATATTAAACAAATTAATACGAGATAGCCTAAAACATGTTTCTAAAATTGAATTCAAAGAGAAACAAAGAATAGAATACTTACAGTATACGTAGCGAAATTAAAGAGTCATTCATTCAGTTTCTCTAACTCTTGTATTCTCTCTGTCGTAGAGTATTATAAAGAAACTGAACCGATCTTCTATTTTCTTCACAATCTTCCAATGTATCCTTAGAACCACCTAGACTAGTGTGGACAATTCTCAACACATGAGATAGATATAGAGAGAAGAAGATAAAATAACAAAGAGGCTTAGAAAAGGACTTGTGTTTAGAGAGAATCTAAAACAATCAGAAAATCTGACTTGTGACTTATGTTTTGACTTCTCTCTAAACACTCATTTTATAGACTCAATTAGGCCATTTAATTTAATTAAAAATCAATAAAATAATAGCCATTTTGAAGCCCTAGGTCGAAATTATCATGGGCTATAGTCCCGTGAAATTTCTCATTTGATTATAAGCCCATTGAACTTAAAATCAATGCATGTATTATTTTCTATTGATTTAATTAATTAAATAATTATTTAAATCATTTATCAAATTAATTATTTATAATTTGAACCTTGATTTAAATTTATTTATTAATTTAGATACCAATTTATCTTAATTAATAAATCTGCCATAATTTCTCTTTTCTTCTCAAAATTACACAACTCTGTGAAACTATCCAAAATTGACCCGGTCAACTTTGATAATTCTAATTGATGATTAAATCAATTAATTGAGACTATCTAGATGATTTTATCCAAGGTACAATGGGGACCATGGGCCTTTGAAATCAAGCTCCAATAAGTTATCATAAATCTAACAAATAAATTTACTAACTTATTAATTCCTCGTGACTCCACTATAGACTCGGAATTGCACTCTTGAATTCATAGAACGCTCCATAACAAATATAGATACGCTATTAATTATCCATTGTTACAACCATAATTGTCACTCAATCCTCTATAGATGGTCTACAATGAGATAGGACTAAAATACTGTTTTACCCCTCATTGTATTTTATCCTTAAAACACTTAGTTCCTTGTAAATGATATTTCAGTAAACTAATTTAATTACTGAAATGAGATCTCTATCATTTAACACCTTGAACCAAATTAAAAGGAAACCATCGTTTCACTTCTTCATCAGAAGTTATAGATGTTCATATCTATGATTAACACTCCCAATTAATTATACTACCGAGGTCCCAAGATGTAAGTATGGGCTCGTCCGTAGGGTAAGCTGGTAACGAACAAGTCAAAGAACTCAAATAATACAATCAGTTATAATACTAACCACTCAGAATTGAGATTGATTGACCTATGGTCAACTATATGATATGACTAGAATAGATAATAATGGTATGTTTACTTATCTTATCAACTATCAATATCGGTCCAGTCCGATGTAACAAATACATCCGATCTTATCTACTTTGCTAATGTTCTGGAAAGAACATAACACTGTAATGTGTAAGTAGATCATATCGTAGATTGACAAGTCAGTGTAAATCCGGTGCACTGACTAATCTTAGGACTAACTTATTTTGAGCATATAATCATATTTATATTCCACTATGATTACGTCACTATAAATAGGATTAGCTATATGCTCTGGATTTAATAGAAGTTTATATTAAACAAATAATCATGAAAATAAAACATGTGAGCAAAGTGATTAACCAAGTCAAAAAATGATTTCTATTCTTTTATTGATAATAAAATTAGATTACAAAGAATTTGGGTTTTAATTAGGGCATAAAACCCCAACAGTTACGTCATATCCAACAGTAATATATCATCTACGTAAAGAACAATGAATACTACTATACCATCTTTGATTTGTTTATAGACACAAGGTTCGTCAACATTTTGTTCAAAAACCAAATGTTTTACCTGTGTCATCAAATTTAAGAATCCAAGATCTAGAAGCTTGTTTGAGTCCATGAATGCACCTAAGAAGCTTGCAAACCTTTTGCTCTTGATCTTTTAATTCGAACACTTCTGGTTGAGACATGTAAATGGTTTCGTCAAGGTAGCCATTCAGAAAAGCTGTTTTGACATCCATTTGCCAAATCTCATAATACATGCACGCAGCTATGGACACGAGTATACGAATCGATTTTAGCATGGCTACAGGAGAAAATGTTTCTTCATAGTCAACCCCTTCTTTCTGTGTGTAACCTTTGGATACAAGCCTTGCTTTGAAAGTCTCTACTTTCCCATTCGCTCCTCTTTTCTTCTTGAATATCCACTTGCAACCAATGGGTTTGATATTCTCAGGTGGATCTTCAAGAACCTAGATAGAATTGGAATGCATCGATTCCATTTCATGGTTCATGGCGTCTTGCCATTTGTCCTTGTCAGAATCATTCATTGCATCTTTAAATGTCAATGGATCGTCTTTGTTTGTGTCAGACACAAGTATTTGAACTTCGTGTTCATAGCGTGTGGGTTGCTTACTAACCCTCCCACTACGATGAGGTTCTTTACTATTCTGACTAGAACTAGCAGTTTCCTCTTGCCGTTTCTCATTAGTTTTTGCTGGCGACTTTGCAACTTCATTTGAGACCATCTCTTCCAGAACAACCTTACTACGAGGTTTGTGGTTATTAACATAATCATATTCACAAAAGGTTGCATTTATCGATACAAATGTTTTATTTTCATTTGGACTATAGAAAATTCCACCTCTAGTCTCTTTGGAATATCCCACAAACATGCACACTTCAAAGCGTGAATCCAACTTCCCGGTCTTTCCTTTAAGCACGTGTGTAGGACACCCCCAAATTTGAAAATGGTGTAAATTAGGTTTACAACCATTCCATAATTCTATGGGTGTCTTTTGGATAGACTTATATGGAACAACATTCAATATGTTTAGAGCACATTGAATCATATAGCCCTAGAATGATAGGGGTAATGATGAGAAACTCATCATTGATCTAACCATATCTAATAACGTTCTGTTCTGTCTTTCTGAAACACCATTTTGATATGGCGTTCCAGGTGCAGTGAGTTGGGATTGAATGCCATGCTCACGCATATGGTCCTCGAATTCAAAATCCAAGTACTCTCCTCCTCAATTAGATCGAAGTGCTTTTAGTGATTTACCTAATTGTATTTCAGTCTCTGCTTGAAATTCTTTGAACTTTCTAAAAGTTTCAGATTTTCTTTGCATATCTTGAATAATCGTCAATGAAAGTGATGAAATATTCATAACCTCCTATTGCATGTACATTAAGTGGATCGCAAACATCTGTATGTACTAGCTGAAGTGGTACTATGGCTCTTGAACCTTTAGCAGAGAAAGGTCTCTTGGCCATTTTGCCTTCTAGACAGGATTCACAAACAGGGAGAGATCCAATAGATAGTTCTCTTAAAGGACCATCATTTACAAGCCTATTTATTCTGTCTAGACTAATATGGCCCAATCTCAAGTGCCACAGATATGTTTCACTATCGGAATGAGTTTAATAGATCTTGGATTATCTGTTTTAAATAATTCAGAATTAAATTTTTTTTTGTCATTCATTATAAGTATGTATATTTTGTTTATCCCAAAGCTTTTGCATAACAAGTAAAAAAATAATTTCTTTAAATAATAACTACTTTATTAATAAAAGAAATAAATGTTATGCAAAAACATAGAAATAAGTTTCCAAATATTAATAATCAAAATTACTAATAATAAACTAAATTTCTAGACTGTAAGTTTTCTTTGTTTAAAGAAATCTAAAATTTCTAAAACAAAATAAAGAAATTTAAATTGTTCAACTAACAATAAAATTACTTAATAAAACTACTCTTCAACTTCTCTATCTCTTTACTTGCTATTCAAATCCTCATCAGTTTCTTCCTCCTTTTCAGGGTTCTGATTCTGTAAAAGGAAAAACAAAAGAAAAATAGATTAGTGGCATATAGTTTTTAATCTACTATCCAAAAATTTTGAATTTGATATTCATAGTATTTGAATCTATAATTCAAAGTTGAAAAATATATGTAAATCTTATTTACCTTTTTCATTTGATATAAACAATAAAACTCATCAAAGACTTCCTTTGTCATTGCTGGCCACATCTTATGTGCTAAGTCATAGTGTATATATTTTTCCTTTGTTTTGTCAGGCATGGTTGAAAGCATGCAATAACGTGACAACCGATCGGATTTCATCCAATTTGCATATTTTTCTTCTGCTTCATAGCTAGTAGCCAAATGTGGTTCTGTTGGAGGTTTGTTACAGATTGTTGACATCATCTTTTTATAAGAAATAATGGTCAACATGCCTCGAAACCAGTGTTGCATATTTTCAGGTTCAAAAACCAAGGATTTGAGAAAAGCATCGGTGTGTAATTCACCAATAGACATTTTTGCTGGGAATAAATAAATAAATACAAATATTATTATATTTAAAAAAATAAATATCAAAGTTTCGGAAATTAAACGTGATGCATGAGCACAATTAAAACACATAAAATAAAGATTAATCTCCACGATAAAACTTTCTAACAATTAAAGTGCCGCCTTACGGTCAGTCAAATTAATCTTAGAGAATTTATAAGACGTTCTTATTTTTATTGTTTAAAACTTAAAATAACTCATTATTTTCTCTTTTAAAAATTAAAGTACCACTTAGTTTGGCCAAGTTATGATTATCCACTGCAAAAGCTTAATCATAACTTTGTGAGTGTAACCCATTATTTCGAAGTTCATGACTTAACTTAGGACATGCCACCTTAGGGTCGGTCAAACCTAAAATACATCATTAGTTCCTTTCTGTGTAAGAAATATAACCTTGCTATTGACATGTCTAGACACCTTCCTTAGGGGGACGAAAACAAAGTCGTCGCGAGGCGCTATTCATATCTCATGGTGTTATATTAATAATGGAGACCACAGGTTATCTTGAGTTATCAACACTCTCCCATTCACTATTTTGAAATAAGTGTTTTTAACCTAATTAATTCCAAATTAATTACAGATTCTTTAAACTTTATGAACATAATTAAAATTGGTAAGAAAGCAAGTTTCTAGGTCCATGTCCAATTTTAAATTACCAATTATGTTCATCTAAACTTTACTAAAAAAATAATTTTAAAATAAAGTTGGTTTAAAGAAATTAAGTCATAAAGACTTAAAAAAAACGGTGTGATGTTTTACCAAGTTTTCAAAGAATAAAACTAAGTAATTTATATGCAATTGGTTTCGCAAAACAAATCATATAAACATATAGGACAATCCTAATAATCATGTTTCTACCAATGAGATGCATGATAATAACTGTGTGAGATTTTTATGTATGGCACAAAATGCATGAACATATTATCAATCACATGAAAATAATTATTTAAATAAATAAATAAACAATAAATGTTGAACCGGATATTTTTGGGTATTTCTAATTTTACAACCTCTTTATAAAATTAAAATAAAATAAAATTCGCATTGATCTACATCCGGCTTCTTCACTTTACTTTCGGTAGGATATGTGTCGTTGGTCTAGAATAATAATAAGAAAACAATTTTCCAATTATCTTGATTAATTAAAACAAAACTTTTAAATAATCATAATTTTATTTTCCTTCTAATTAAAACAACTTTTAATTAAAAAATAGAAATAAATTTAATTAAAATCTGTTATTTTGAAAAATAAATTTTTAAATAAGATATTCAAAAAAGTTTGTTAGGATAACAAAATTATCTCATTATCTAAATATCAAATTTCTAACAAATAGGATATTTAACATAAATTTTTTAAAAAATAACAAATTAATTTCAGAAAAATAAAAAAAAATTCTAGACCAGTAAGATGGGGACACGTGGCACTTGAAGATGTTGTCGAGGCCCATTGTACGGACCCGTCCGTACGACGTCCCCCGCAGCGGCTCAGAGGAACGGTGGCTGAATTCTGAATCCCGGGCTCCGTTTTGACTTTGTGTGATCGGAATTACAATTTTATGATTTCAAAAACCAAATAAAATTACATAAATCCTATGTCCCTTAATGGCTTACACAATGATCTAATCATAAACAAATCCTAACCCAAAAACACCATACAATTAATGATTCAACATTCTCATGCATTCAATCATATTAAGCCATCCATTTATTCATCATAAATAAATAAATGCATAAATTAAACCCACACAGATTCAATATATATATATATATGTGAAGATGACTCTAATACCATTTGTTGGTTTTTATGGATCAAATCAGAGATTATACGCAGCGGAAGAACAATCAAATTGTTAATTTAACCCCACAAGATTTCTAGATCTACTCCTTCACATACACATATATATATTGAATCAAAGATATGAATAGAAAATTACCTCAAGTCCTTCCTTGCTGCTATCTTTTTGTACAGCAAAAATCCTTGAGATCTCACACCAGGATCTTCCAAAATGTTCTCAACACACAAAGAACGAGTGTGTGCTCGTTATACAAAATAATAGGCAAAATCTATTTATCAGATGTTCTCAACACATGAGATCTGATAAAGTTTGGATCTAAGTTTGTGAAGAACAGTGACCTATGCTTGTATCACTGTTCTATTTCTCTTAGGGAGATTTCACGATCTATTTTCTATCACGGAAAAGTATCGCTCTGAAAAACTGATCTCCTATATTTAATATATCCAATATATTAAAAATAAAATATTAGTTATTTAAAAATAACTAATCAGTTATAAGATTTTGTTTAAATAATAATATTTTAATCATATTACAATATCTCATTATTTATTTAATATTTAAATAACTAAAATTGTGAAACTATGATCCTTCTAGAACCTTCTTGTGCGTGTAGCACAGTGAATGTGCACTGTGCTACATGCCCACCTCATGCCAGGGAGGGCATGTGATTTTTCCCAATTTTCATCATTATTTAAATACCAAAAAATCCCAAAAATAAATTAATTATATTTTTGTTAAATAAAATAATTAATTAATCACACATAATTATACAATAATTATGTTTAGTTCATAGAAAAATATTTTGCTTATCAAATAAGTTCTTTTGCCCATTTTTGTATTTATCTTTGTCAGTGTTTATTTGAGCCATTTCGGGGACCGTGGACCTATAACATTAAGCTCCAATAAATAAAAACTAAATAATTAAACTCTTTAATCATTATAGTTAATTTATTAATTCTGATATTTCTCCACTATAAATTCATAATTGAACTCTTTATGTTATAGATATACTTTTACAGAAATCTTATTTTAAGCTGTCCATTGATATAACCATCTTACAATAGTTCAACCCTCTAATTAATTAGTTCATAAATTAGAATGGAAGTGTTATCCCAAAAATTTGAAAAGAATGATTTGGCAATAAAATTAACACATGGCATGAGTTAGTTGGATGATCTGGCTTAGAAGTATCCCAATACATCAATTAAGAAGTGGAATTGCTTGAGAGATGGATGGTCAAGTCAAATACACCCTCGAGAATATTTGGTCTAAGGAGTGCTTGGCTCAGACCCCAGTTTGAAGACCCAATTGATTGGTTTAAATCCAAGTCCAAGAAGTTTGAAGGAGGGGTTTGGATTTTGGCTCGAGAGATAAAGGCAGGAGGTCCGATCGGACCTTAGCTTGGGAGCCTCTCAAGGATTTGGCTCGGGTGTGTCCGAGGTAAGCATCCCAAAGGCTTCCTAAGTGTTGGCTCGAACGTGTCCGAGGTGAAGTGCCAGGTAGGGTGGCTCGGACCACCTTGGTCCGAGGAGAAGGCCACAAGGTCCAAAAGGACCTTGATTGGAGAAGGTATGCCTCGGACTTGTCCGAGGAGAAAGGCAAGAGGTTGGCTCGGACCACCTTGGTCCGAGGAGAAGGCATGAGAAGGATGCCTCGGACCACCTTGGTCCGAGGAGAATGCCATCATGTCCAATCGGACATGTCATGGAGGAGGTTGCCTCAAAGTTGTCCTAGGAAAGAAGCCAAGAGAATTGCCTCGGACCTACCCGAGGTGAGGTGCCAAGGGAGTTGGCTCGGACCACCTTGGTCCGAGGAGAGCCAAGCTTGCATGACCTTTGGTTCGAGGAGAGCCATGCATATACCACCTTTGGTCCACGGAAAGCTTGAAGGAGTAATCAACATGCATGAGAGACTACATCAAAATCCCCGGAACGACTTTGGCAAGAATTGGTCTAAACACCCGGGAATCTCTCACTCACTTAAATTGAGGAAGCAGTTGTATTTTAAACATTTCTTGTAATATAAATATAGGATGAATAATAAAATATCCCTATCTAAAGGGGATATCAGTTGAGGATCCCAGGCCTATAAATAGGGGGTTGGGAGGATCGTAACAGGACTTTTTTTTGGCAAATTAAGAGTAAATCTGTGTCTAGAGAGAGAAAGTGTGTTTTTCTTGAGTGAACCCCTTTTTTGTATTCTGGAATATTTGCACTGAAGAAACTCAGTTGACACTGGTTCATCTGATCTTGAGTGTGAATACAGTAATAAAATCTCTAAGTGGATTAGGCTATTACCAACTATCGGGGCTGAACCACTATAAAAATCTCGTGTTATTTATTTTCATTGATTAAAACTGTCTGTTGTCGTTTATATTCTCTTGAAGGCTTGTCGTATTTGACGTTCTCACGTCGTTGGCTAAAATCACAGTCAACAGGAAGAATTACCATTTTACCTTTCTAATTTACTTCTTATTCCTTAAGTACCATTAATTCACTAGTGAACAATTAATCTATAATCTAATTATAGATTTGAGCTCAAAATCATTCAGTTCCAGAATTAACCCTTAAGGGAACCAATATACGATTCGTTAGGAAAGATTAGATTCCGTATTGTTGATACATGTTCCCAGCCATCCATGATATTAAATCTCCAAAACAAAAGTCATTAGCCTCATTCTATGAAGAGACCTTAACGAATGAATCAAAAGATTTAATAAACAAGAACAGGAGTTCATGAACACTCGGGATTTAGGTTGATCTATAAATGATCATCAGTTATGATATGAATTACAAATCTTTATTATTATATTGGTCCTTGTCATATATAATCATATTATATAAAGCACCTTTATCAAGATGTCTTACCACATCAATAATCTGAATCTAGATTATTTTTATCAACATGATACTCAGTAAACCGTACTTACAACCCTAATTAAAGAATTCCATAACTTCAATTTGTTGTTGACTATTTTTATTCATTCATGTGATCTTAATTTTCTCGTACTAATACAAGATGACATTCTCAATGATGAATATGGAATTTTTCTGATATTTACAAAAAAAATTATTCAAACAATAATTTAATAATCTAAATCTAACAATAATAGACCATTGTATTTATTTATTCATTGAAATAATAAATGTCTTTTACATGCTTTTAGGACATACTCCTAACATTTACGTATAAAGGGGATGGTCAAGTTTCAGACTTCACCACCTTTCATTTAAAAAATTTCCTCTTCTGCACTTCTGAGCCTTTTTTCTTTCCTAGAAATCCCGAAAAGTCGTTCACTGTACCCAGTCACTCAGAAGTTTTCCAGGAACTACCCTTTGCAAAGTCCACATCTTACCGTCAAAGAACGCACTGTAAGTATCTCATTCTTTGGTTTGAAGAGTTTTTCACTTCCTTTTTTTTAATGGAATTTATGTTCTTTACTACGTTCATTCATAACATTCACCGTAGTTATTGTTAGGCTACTTCTGAACGTTTGTAGAGAATAGGTCTTGACTTAGGTTCGACAGGTGAATCCAAAAATGTTTTTAGATATAAGACATTCATAAAACTGGGAATTTTCTGGGTAAATCTGGGCAATCCTAATGGTGCATTAATTTAAAGAATACCCATTTGGGGATAAAGGAAATGAAAGGTTTTTAGGTTTAGAACCAGATAGCTTAGAGGTTACGTTTCTTGGGTGGTTTTACACTAAATTGCCTCCCAAGGAATGTAGTGGTCTGGCAGTCTGACACACGAAACCCTACATATCAGGGGTCTATTAGGAAACTGAGGCGCGTAACTTAGAGTATCGCGTGGCATCACGCGATGGGGCTGAGGCTAACCTCAGCTCGTATAACAAAAGTAAACCATTCTCCCTTTCGTACTTCCGCGTCATAGTCTTCTTACTAACTAGGTTGTTTTGTTCGTTAGGTGAACTGGTGGCTCCTTAAAAGAAAATTTCCCCCAAGAAGAATGCATCAAGCTCAAGCTCGTCCGCTCAGCAGAAGAACAAGGGGAAGCAGATCGCCCCAGAGTCTCCCATCCCGCACTTCGGTCCGGTGGTGGAGAAGGAGCTGGTGGTTGACCCCAACGCCTACTTCGAGGCTGAACGTATAGTATCAAAGATCATGACCCAGGGGAGGGTGAATAAAATCATGCTGAGCCACAACATAGGGGTCGGGATCGGAACTCAACTTGCCCAACCTGCGTTTGAAGGGGAATGGAGCTGCTCCCCTCTCCAAGACGGCTTCGCGGCTTGGAGTGATGAACATCTGAAGGCTGGGGCCTTCCTTCCCCCGAACCAATACTTCACAGACTTTTTAAATTACGTGAAGTTGGCTCCATTTCAGCTCCCCCCAAATTCTTATAGACTTTTGGCGGGGCTGAAATATTTGTTTTTGAAGCATGAGTGGGAGGTCCCCACCCTGGCAGATATACTATACTTTTTCTGCCTCAAAGCTAGCCTGGAGCAGAGGGGACGAGGTGACAAATTCTACTACCACACGCGGTTCTCTAACTCGGCCTCCGTCATCAAACTTCCCAGTCATCCAAACGACTACAAGGACTTGTTCTTTATGTTGAATGGATTTCGACTGCAAACACTGATATTTCAACTGACCTCGTAAGTCTTCCATCTTGGCGAATTCAGCTCGTGAATTTATATATTTTTTATTTCCCAAGTCTTCACTAAATTTTTTTTTTGTGTAGCCATATTTGCGAGGACGAAAAAATCTGTGACCCTCGGGGGTCAGTACGAGAAGTTGTTTGGGCTTCCACCTAGTGAGAAGGACTATCGCCAGGTCGTGAATGATGTCACGATGCTGGCATGCAAGTTGATTGGCGAATGTCAAACGTTGGCCTTAAAGACTCAGGCTACCCTTCCGGTGATCCATGAGCTCCCATCCTCTCAAGACGAGGCCTTACCAGCCACTAAAGGCGAGGAAGGGGAAGAGGACGAGGTGCCTCTTGTGCGAAAAAGGCGAGCTCCCGAGGCTGTTCGGGAACCTGATTTAGAACAAGTTGCGTCAGGGGCAGCAGCCAGCCCCTCCGGCCAAGGTAACCCATACCCCTATATGGAATTAGATAGGGTTGTTGCCGATTTTAGGTTAGTTTGATTTATCCCAAATCAGCTCATCCATCGCCATCCTCATAACCCATAACGTAATATAACCCTACTCCAATGCGTAGACCCCCTAGTGGTACATCATGACATCAGTTATCCTAAGGGCACAATCATAGTAGATAACACTTTAAACTTTAGATCCACCATTTTCAAAGAGTATGGGACTAACCGTAGGACCTGGCCTTCTCTTCTCTAGGGTACATTTTCCCTTGGATTTAGACAGTATGTAGAGGAATCCACCCTGAGGAAGGACCTGAACCTGAACCCCTTAGGATCCCAGAAATATTAGTTGTAGAATCCCCCTCTCCTCCATCAGTTCCAAGGCTGGAGGTCATGATAATAGACTCCTCCCCCATCCCGGAGGGTAGGATCTTTGTTTATTTTCTTTCTTTATATATATTTCTGACAACCTTATTTGTGAACTAATTCCCTTTTGTTCTTTTTAGGCGAAGAGATGGAACAACTCAGAGCTCCTGACCTCCGAACTGCTTTCCAAACTAAGAAAGCCGGCTTGGGCCCCATCGTAAAGAGGCTTAGGATCACGAAGGAAACCCCTCCTGCAGCGGAAAACACCTCAAGATCCCCTGCCAAAGGGAAAGACATGAGCTCAACTCGGGAATCGGTTCTGGTGAGTTCTGTTGCCGCTAAGGTTCCCCCTCCTCCTCCTCCACCTCGATTCGTACCTCCACAGGCTTAAGTGATACAAGCTGAGCCCCCAGCTCCTACTATCCCAGCTCCTACCGTCCAAATACCAGTAAATCCTCAGGACCTGGAGAAGATCCCTGAAGCCTTTCAGGGTATCATTTATGAGACTGCGATCCATATGGTGGGGCACGCCTATAAGGCCAGCTCGTGGATCTGAGGACCATCAAGGAGCGCAGCCTGGAGAATGTCATGGAATCAGCTATGGGGATGAACCTCACTGTAAGTTGTCTCTCCTTGGTGAAAATTTTCTTCTTATTGTGATCAAGGGTATATCTCTGACTTGTTTTGTTATTTTGCAGTCTGTCCTGGCCCAGTATCATGGCATATCCCATGCTAGGGCTAGAAATGATGAGCTTTGGGCCAATCTGAACGCTGCCAACACTGCCCTGACTACTGCTCAAGAAGGCGAGGAGGCCGCCAAAGCTGCCTTGGTGGCTGGTCAAAAGAGTGAGCATGACGCCAAGGCTGCTCTCGCCTCGTCCCAGGAAAGTGAGGAGGCTGCAAAGACTACATTGACTTTCCTCCAGACTCAAACTGCACAACTTCAGGCCGAGGTTGATGAAGCCAAAGCAAAACTGCTCGAGGCCAAGGTCGCAGCCAAAGAAGAAAAGGTGGCCTCATTGTTGTCCATGGAAGAGATGTTATTCCAGTGCCGGGCCTTCAACCTGGATGGGAACTTCTCTTTCATGGGGATCGAGCTGTGGGATCCGTACCTTGCAAGATTCAACACTCAGCTCTTGGAAGAACCGTCAGAGACTAGCGAGGCTTCCAGAGCAGCTGAGGGAGATGGCGAGGAGGTCACCTTAGCGAGGCGAACTGGTGGAGCTCAATGATAGCTCTTTTCTATTTGTCTGTAATTATTTAACAATTTTTTATTAAACAATTGCCTTCGGGCTCAATTCGAGAATTTTCTCCTTGGGATAATTTGCCTGCTTTATTTCAATATACATCTAACTTTTTGATCCATTTATCTTTCCTTTACTATCTCTCATGTTTATGAATCCTTAGGCCTGTACATTCGAGATATTAGGAATTGATTTTTAGATCGGGATAGAATTTATCAAGCATGGTTATATCAAAGTTTTCTATGCTGATTTGTATCATACTTGTTAAGAATCAGGCCTTGAACCTAGTTATATCCGAGGTTTTTAATAATTTAACCTTAGTTCGTGTTAGGTTCATTGATAACTCGAGGTTTAACAAGCCCTTGATATTAAACAATTTTCCTAACTTTCCAAGTTTCGGACCTGGTTGCGTCTAGGATTTTAAATGATTTCAACTTAGTTCGTGATAGGTTTATTGATAACTCATACTTTAAAAATCCATTGAATAATCAATATTTCCAAGCTTCTAAATTTTGGACCTGGTTACGTCCAGGATTTTAAATGATTTCAACTTTGTTCGCGCTAGGTTCATTGAAAACTCGAGCTCTTAAAAAGCCATCGATTAATCAATTTTTCCAAGCCTCTAAGTTTTGGACCTAATTGTATCCAGGGATTTTAATGATTTAAACTTATCAAGCAAGCTTAATTTTTCCAATCTCGGGTTATATGCCCCCAAGTAACCAGAATGTAGCAACTTTCTTGGTTGTTTTTACAAAATTAATACACGAACTTATATTATCTTAAAGATTATTTAATAATCAACCTATTATTTAATAAAATGACTTTTAAAAATAAGCCTTACATTGATGGTGGTGCTACTGATGTTGACCGTGAGAACTCGTCAACCAAGTTAAGTTAGAAAAATAGAAATGTAGAGCTTATCAAATGAAAAACTTCAAAGATCAAATTGGAAACTCAAAGAACAGTTGCAGAAAGAAAATGGTGAAATGAACTTGTATTTTTTTTTTATGGTGTAATGCTACAGTGTTTTTTCCAACCAACCTCCTTCCATGTGGAAGTGGGATTCCTTTTATAGAGGGCTCTAATGGCCCTTGATACATTGTGGTCCAAGGGACCTGGTGGTACACAAGTACACTGTCAGGAGAATGGTCTCAGGGATAGTAGTGTTGGCTCCAATATGTGACCAGATATCATGAAGATGTCTCCACTACTCATTTCGTAGGAAGGTCAATGGAGTGGCGCCAGGTGTAGTGGCGCAGGCGGTGGTGGTGTCGACTCTGACATCTAACCAGAGACATACAGGCCATGTCCCCTCTCCTAAAACTCCCACTACTTTTCTGGCATGAATATTTGTATCAGCGTACGGGGCCTTAAAGGTCGTACCCCGTACAATATCGTACTAGTACGATCCTTTTGAATTATGCTTGGGCTTTTACCTCTAAATGTTAGGGTCTCCATAGGTCTTCATAGGAGACACCCTCTTGAGGTGTAGGGTGCGAGACACCTAGTGTATTCTGGGGTCGTGGTTCGAAACAGAGCTCTTGGATTCTTGGCACAAGGCACCTGGAGCACCTCAAGGCCACCCACGAGACATAGATGATAGGTTCGCGAGACACCCCTCGCGACGCCCTGCGCGCGCGACACTAGTGGAGCGAGACGCCTCTCACGAGGCCTTGCTGGTGCATGACATTGATGGCGCGAGGCGCCCCTCGCGAGGCCCTGCGCGCGCGCCACTGATGGAGCGAGATGCCTCTCGCGAGGTCCTGCGCGCGCGGCACTGGTGGAGCGAGATGCCTCTCACGAGGCCCTGCTGGTGCGAGGCCCTGTGCGCGCGCCACTGATGGGGCGAGACACCTCTCGCAAGGCCCTGCGCGCGCGGCACTGGTGGAGCGAATCCCTACTGGTGCGTGACACTGATGGCGTGAGGTGCCTCTCACGAGCCCCTGTGCGCGCCCCACTGATGGGGCGAGACGCCTCTCACAAGGCCCTACGCGCGCAACACTGGTGGAGCGAGGCACCTCTCGCGAGGCCCTGCTGGTGTGAGGCACTGATGGCACGAGGCGCCTCTCGCGAGGCTTTGTTGGTGCGAGGCACCTCTCGCAAGGCTATGCGCGCATGCCACCGATGGAGCGAGATGCCTCTCGCGAGGCCCTGTGCGCGCACGGATTTAGGTGGTGCGGCACCGATGGGCAAGGCGCCTCTCGCGGTGCCTTGGTGATGCAGCATGTATTTATACGTTGCGCGTATTAAGGCATTTAGGGGACCTTAGCGTGTGCTTTGGATCCTTTGCAGGCATGGAATTTTGAGCATCTACACTTGCCCCCCAGTCTATGAGAGAGTCTTCATGCTCTCTTGTAGACTTTTCTCTTTGATTCTTATAAATAGGCCCTCATGCCTTGCCTATTATTTACACCTTACTTCCTTAGTTTAGTGGTTTTGGGATCCTTGCTCCTTTCAAGAGGTGAGGGGTTCAATCCCCCACAGTCTCATTTTTGTTATCTTTTCCCTTCTCTTTCCCTTTTTATATATATTTGAGTTTATTTATTGTATGTCTATATCTATGTAGGCGTTTGAGGACTAAAACACCCTTTTCCTTTGTTTTTGCAGATGCGTACTTTCGACCATTTGGCTCTTTTTGACTGTGACGGTGCTTTTGGCCCTTAACCTCCTTTTGACCACGACAGCGTCTCATTTTACCTGCTTGAGGTATATTCTCTTTTTTTTTCTTATGTTCATTGGGTCCAAATTAGCACTGCTCGGGATGGGGCATTTTCGCCTGAGCTTGTCGTGAGTTAATCTTGTTGCATGTCCCTTTATTCATACCCCGTAGTGGGTCATTTAGAGCGTTTGTGCCTAGAGGTTTTGAGCCCATTCCTTTGTGTTTTGTAGCAATCCTCTATTTACACATGAACCTTTTTTGCTTTCGGGACGAGGTCTCATGGCAGGTGAATGTTCGTTCGACATTCCTCCGGGGGTTGAGTTTGTTGACTTGTCTTCAGACTCAGAGTCCCTTGAGGAAAATCCTTACCGTGACCAGGATACCTTAAGGCAGGCCCGTATTCGCCACCTCGAGCATATGGCTGAACTTAGGCGTAAAATTTGGGTGGTAGAGAGCGAAATTGACTCGGTGTTGAGAGGAGATGGAGTACCTTTCTCCCTTAACCTTAACGACCATGTAGCGAACCTTAGGGTGACCCTTTTAGATTTGCAGATGGAGTAAGAGTTTATGGAGGGACATCTCCCGCCTGAGCCTTCTAGCCCATTCCTTCCTAATGACTGTCATGGGGTCGTCCTGTCTTCTCCTCAGCCCTTATTTTCGATCTTCCCTAGTTTAGCGCTTCCGCAGCTGGTGCCTCGGTGGAAGACTCTTGCTAGGAAGAAAAAATGGAGGGTAAAGTGTTATGTCTCCTCCTCACCTTTTTCTTTTGGTTTTGCAGATATGCCGAAGAGAGGACGACGACGGTGGCTGCTGATGACCAGGACAATGCCCCCTATTGGCGTCCTCCCTAGTGTCCCACGTGTCCGAAAATAAATTGATGGAAATAGTAGATAACTATCGTGTTCCTCCGAAGTACGCATTATACATCCCTTCGGACAGATGCTGGGCTGACTGCCCGAAGATGGGCTACGTGGCCATGAGCGAGCACATCCTGAAGGCGGGTGATACAATCCCATTACACCCGTTCTTCGTTGCAGTGCTCAACTATTTCGACCTTGCTCCACTTCAGCTGGCACCCAACAGTTGGCTGACCTTGAGCTGCCTCTTCATCGCGTTTATGGAACTTGTCCGTCGTGCTCCTACGGCCCAAGAGGTGTATTTCCTATACAATCTCATGCCCTCTCCCAAATCCAAGGGCTTTTATTTCCTGCAAAAAGCCAATACTGTAGTCCCCTTGATAGAGGGCATTGTGCCCAACCCGGGGTCCTGGAAGCAGGACTTTTTCTTTGTGCAGGGCCCCTTTTCTGTTCGTGAGCACTTTCGTTCTGCTCCCAGTAAGTACTTCGAACCACCTTTTTTCTTTTCTTTTCTTTTTGAAACTTACTATTTTATAACTTATGTCTGTGTCGACAATTGTGTGAATCGTGCAGAGCATTTCACCATACCTGTAGTTGTTGGGTCGGAGGCGAACGCTGTGAACACACTCATCAATGCTGACCCTGCCGAGAAAAGAGCTACATACCTCTTCACTGTGGAAAAACTCAACTTTCACAAGCTGTCCCCGGTTTCAGATCTCAGGTTGCTGTGGACTCTTCCCGGGTCAAAGAAGATGAAGGCTGCCTCGGCTGAGCATCGCTCGGGTGAAGGTGAGGCCAAGTGTGTGCCGGAGGGAGTCTCCTTTGGACACGGGCAAATTCACTAGCTGTATTCGTCCCCCGGGGAATGCCCTCCCTTTGCCTCTTTTCGACCCTGACATGGCTTCCGAATTCCAGGGTCAACAGGTCATGCCGGGACATTTTGTCTGCCCAGATCCTGAGGACTTTGACGCTTTTCCTCAGGCTCCTCTCGACCCCGGTCCATCAGGGGCTTACTTTCCCGATCTTCCTGCACCCCCTCCTGATCTACCCGGGGCTCATTTTTCTAATCTTCCTGCGCCCCCTCCTGTTTTGGCGAGCAGGTCGTTTGTCCTTACCCAGCCAGGCACCCTTGGCTCAGAAGGGGCGCCCTGGGTGGGTCGCATGGCGGCCTCTTACGGGCGGTATGTCCAGATCGTCTCAGACCTCCCCGAAGCTGGTTGGAGTGGTCTTGGGAGTTTCACTATGTCGGATCTTGGGGAGACTCTTACGGGCTCTATGAGTTCATGCATCTTATGTCGGCCTTATCTCTTTTTATTCCCTTTTTTTTGTTACTTATCACTGTTGTTGTTATTTTCCTTGTCTGGCCTATACCGTGGCTCAGAGGTTTGCCGACTCGGCTCACAACCTTTCCACGTCGAATGCCGAGAGGGACTGTCTTTTGGTTCGGGTCCAGGAGCTCGAGAGGGAGCTTGCTGAAACCAGGTCTAGGCTAGAAAAGGCATTGGCAAAAATTTCTACCTCATCGAAAAAGAAGAAGAGGGCGATTGCCAAGGCCACAATGTTCCAGGAAAGGGTCACCAGCCTAGAGGTCGAACTCCAGGGTGCCAAGGCTACTGCGGCTGCGTCGCAGGAGAGGGTCGCTTCCTTAGAGGTTGAACTTGAGGGTGCTAAGGCTGCTGCAGTTGCATCGCAGGAGAGGGTCGCTTCCTTAGAGGTGGATAGGGCAGCTATTGAGTGTAGGTCCATAGAGCGCGCCCTTTATGGTGTATGGAGGAAAGATCCAAATTTTGATTTCTCCTCCTTTGGCGAGCACGCCGTTGCCCGGGCGGCTGGGTGGAACGCCCGTGGCAGGAGGCCTTGAGATCTTCATTTCACAATTTTTGCCAGTTAGTCTGCTGTGGATGTATGCTCATTCGAGCCTTATTGTGCTTGTAATAATTTTTTTTAAGTCTTGTCATGTTACCAAAAATCTTTTTTTATATATACATATGCGGTTATACATCTTTTATTCCTCTGTGTTCGAGGTCTTTTTGAGCCCGTGCGATGGGGTTTGGTAGGTTCCCCTTTTTATTTAGGCTATTTAGGTTTTTTACCCCCCGAACTATTACATATGCATATCGTGCCCCTCGAATTTTTCAGGCAGTTAAAAAATCCTCCCGATCTATTCATAATCATGTAAATTAGGACTTCCGTCCAATTCCATTCATTTTTTGTAACAGGAGGATGATGTGGCCTTTTTTTTTACATCATTTGGGATGACACGTTGGCAATGCTCACGGCGGAAATGGAAGGAAGTACTTGCTTCCAAAAATATATATATAAATTTATATGTAGAGAGGGATTGTTAATTAATTATTTAATTCTTTTTGTACACTTTAGAGTCCCACGTGTCATCCCAAATGATGTAAAAAAAGGCCACATCATCCTCCCGTTACAAAAAATGAACGGAATTGGACGGAAGTCCTAATTTACATGACTGTAAATAGATCGGGGGGATTTTTTAACTGCCTGAAAAATTCGGGGGGCACGATATGCATATGTAATAGTTCGGGGGTAAAAACCTAAATAGCCTTTTATTTATCAGGTTAGAGGTCCTTTGGAGCCCATGTGAAAGGGTTCAATAGGTCATTTTTTGGTGCTTCTTGATTGTTCTTATAAGGATATATTGACCCCTTGGGTTCTAGCTATCCTTTTATAAATTTTTGTGCGCGCTTATTATTTCTTGCGAGAAGCGTCCTTCTCGTCATTATTCATAGTACTATTTTTGCAAGGGTCTCTTTTAGGACCCTTTTTGGCTAGACGGCTTGGTGGCCGCTCTAGGCTTATTGGTGGGTGCTCTTTCTGAGGCTTTTCCCCTTGAGAGAGCATCTGCCTTTATTTGGAAGTTTGTTGTTTTTTTTTTGTGAGACCTTTTGGCCTCCTTGATGTTCATAAGGGTAGCTAATCTTTGTGAACTTCAAGAGATGCCTTGCAAGGTCTCCTCCCTTTTTGTTAGGGTTCATCACACATTTTTTTTAAGGACCTCATTTAAGGCCCTGATATATAAGGGGTCCTTTTGGGATCCTCCTGATGGAGGGTCCTTTTTAGGTTCCCTCTGATATGGGGGTCCCTTTTAGGATCAACCTGTTAGAGGGTCCCTTTTAGGATCCTCCTGCTATGAGGAGTCCTTTTTAGGATCTTCCTATTTGCTGTATGTTTTGCCCCCTATCCTGCCCCCCCAAGTGTCTGGTGAAATTTATTTCAGCATGCACTTTGGTGGGTGCTATATGGGAGAAGAATAACACGTGAAGTGGCGAACAGTTTCATTCATAACGTGCGGGTTACAATGACATACATATGAAAGGGTTACATCTAATTAGGAGGTTACCTAGGTAGTCTCTTTAATTCTTTACTCACTAAACGAACATAACAGGGAACCAGCTAAACATAGGTCTTCTTTGCATGGGCGCAGAAGTCTCACTGGTAGTATTTCTTGAGGTGCTACGCATTCCACGCCCGAGGTATAATGGTGTTATCCATGCGGGCCATTTTGTAGGTGTTTGGTGGTATGCACTGAGCGACCTGGTAGGGTCCTTCCCAGTTCACCGCCAATACCCCCGCCCTCGGGTCTCACGTGCTGGGGAGTATCTTCCTTAGTACTAAGTCTCCTACCCTGAACTTTCTCTCTCGCACCCTTGAATTGTAAAACCTCGCTGCTCGTTGCTGATATGTGGCCAGCCTTAGTTGTGCCCTTTCTCTCTTGGCTTCCAGCAGGTCCAAGTTCCCGACCAACGTTGTGATGTTAGCCTGGTCATCATATGCTTGCGTGCGGATGGAGTTAATCTTCATTTCTACCTGAAGGACAGCTCACAGCCGTATGCCAAGGTGAAAGGTGTCTCCCCAGTGGTGGAACGAGGGGTGGTCCTGTAGGCCCAGAGCACATTTGGGAGTTCCTAGACCCAGGCCCCTTTCAACTTTTCCAACTTAGTTTTTAAGTTCCTTTTCAGGATCTTGTTGATGGCCTCTACTTGCCCATTGGCTTGGGGATGTACTACTGTAGAGAAACTCCTCCTGATTCCTTTTGCCTTGCAATAGTCCTCGAACATCTCTCCCTCAAATTGCGTTCCATTATCGGAGATGATCTTGTAAGGTACTCCAAACCTGCAAACAATATATTTGTTGACAAAGGTGGTGATCTGCTTAGCCGTTATGTTGACTAAACGCTCCGCTTCCACCCACTTAGTGCAATAGTCGACCGCTACCACTGCATACTTACCTCCTCCTCTTCCTGTTGGCAGTGCCCCTATTAAGTCAATCCCCCACACAGCGAAGGGCCACAGGCTGGTGATGCTCACCAGCTCATTTGGTGACTGTCGTGGGTAAGTCGCATGTCTCTGGCACTAGTCACACCTTCTCGCAAAGTCACTCGCATCCTTCTCCATGGTAGGCCAATAATACCCCTGGCAGACGGCCTTTTTTGCCGTGGACTGCCCCCCAACATGGTTTCCACATTCCCCTTCGTGTATCTCTTGTAAAATTTTCGACGCCTCTCCCTTATCAACGCACCGCAGGAGTGGGGTAGAGAAGCCTCTCTTATACAAGACTCCATCTACTAAGGTGTACTAGGTGGCTCTGTAAACCAGTCTGCAGGCCTCTTTTTTATCCAAAGGCAAGGTCCCGTCATTTAAGTACCTCCCAATGGGTGCAAACCATGGCTCCTCGGAGCTCTTGACCGTGTTGATCCTTTCTTTGGCTATGCATGGCTTGGGGAGATATTCGACCAGTATAGACTCAAGCGTATCTTCGTCTCGTGTGGAGGCGAGTTTCGTGAGTGCATCGACGTTCGCGTTCTACTCCCTGGGGATCTATTCTATCGTGTATTTTTTGAACTGATCCAAATTCTCCTTCACCTTGGTGAGGTATGCAGCCATTGTTGGACCTCTAGCTTGGTATTCGCCCTTCACCTGAAACACTACCAGCTGTTAGTCACTAAAGACATGCAAGTGGGATACCTTTAACTCCTTAGCTAGCCGCAGGCCGGCCAACATCGCCTCATATTCCGCCTCATTATTAGAAGCCTCGAATCCAAATCTCAAGGCACAATACATCTTGTGCCCTTCAGGTTCCGTCATCACTATGCCAGCACTGGCTCCCCCTTCGTTAGACGCCCCATCTACATGGAGGCTCCATTCTTCAGGGTGCCTTTCCTCTTCATGCGCCAGTTCATTCTCCTCTATTTCCCCCTCCTCTTGGGGTCGGTAGGCAAACTCGACTATAAAGTCTGCAAGTACCTGCCCGTTGATCGAGGTCCTTGGGGTGTAAGTGATGTTGAACTGACTCAATTCAATCGACCATTTTAACAATCTTCCTAAAGTTTCCGGCTTGTGCAAGACTTGACGCATGGGGGTGTTGGTGAGCACATCAATCGCATGAGCATGAAAATAGGGCCTCAACTTTCGAGAAGACACTATCAGGGCATATGCTAACTTCTCTATTTCTGGGTACCGAGTTTTTACGTCTACCAACCGCTTACTTACATAGTAGACAAGTTGCTGGAGCTTCTTTTCCCCCTTGACCAAGGCGGCGCTTATGGCATGCTCTGATACAGCTAGATATAGGTACAACTTCTCCCATTTTTCTGACTTGGCCAAAAGGGGTGGCTTTCCAAGGTGTTCCTTTAGCTTGGCGAAGGCATCCCGGCATTCATCATCCCAAGCAAACTTTTTGTTCCCTTTTAGGATGTTGAAGAAAGGGAGGCATTTGTCAGTAGACCTGGAGATGAACCTATTGAGGGCTGCCACTCTCCCTATCAAGCATTGCACCTCTTTTTTGCTTCGTGGTGGGCTCATTTCCAGCAAGGCCTTGATTTTTTCAGGATTAGCCTCGATACCTCGGGAATTCATCATGAAACCCAGGAATTTTCCTTACGAAACTCAGAAGGTGCATTTGAATGGATTCACCTTCATTCTATACCCTCGAAGGGTGTTGAACATCTCCATGAGGTCGCTGGTGAGCTCCTCCGCTTTCTTTGTCTTCACCAGCATATCACCCACGTACACTTCCATGTTCATTCCTATTTGATTCGCGAACATTTTGTTCACCAACCTCTGATAAGTGGCACCTGCGTTTTTTAAACCAAAGGGCATCACTTTATAGCAGTACAACCCCTTGTCTGTTATGAACGAAGTGTGCTCCTCGTCAGCAGGGTTCATGGGTATTTGGTTATACCCAGAATATGCGTCCATGAAGCTAAGTAGCTCATGCCCCGATGTGGCATCTACCAACTAGTCTACCCTAGGAAGCGGGAAGCTATCCTTAGGGCAGGCCTTGTTGAGGCTGGTACAATCCACACAAGTCCTCCATTTTCCGTTGGGCTTCGGGACTAGCACTGGGTTTGACACCCATAGTGGCTAAAATGCATCTTGAATGAACCCGTTCACCTTCAGCTTGTCAACCTCCTCTTTTAGGGTCGCGTATCTCTCTGGGTCTAGTGCTCTCCTTTTCTGCCTCACCGACCTTGCTTTCGGGTCGATGTTCAGATGGTGGCACATGACCGCTGGGTCTATCCCTATCATATCCTCGTGACTCCAAGAGAATATGTCGAGGTTGGCTTTTAAGAACTCTACTAGTTTCTCCTTCATGTCACCAGCAAGGTTTCTTCCTACCTTCAACTTTCTCAACGGCTCATTCATGATCGTTACTTCCTCCAATTCCTCTACCAGTTCAGCTCTGGGCTCTTCTGTGACTCATGGGTCCAACTCTCTTGGGTTCGCGCCTTCATGCACAACTATCGCCATAGGTGCGGTCGACTTTGTGGCTGTGTAGAGGGATGTGTTATAGCATTCTCTCGCTTCCTTCTGCTCTCCTTTCATGCATGCTATTCCCCCAAGAGTTGGGAAGTTCATAGCTAAGTGGTATACAGAAGTTATCGCCTTCGATTCTCTCAGGGAAGGTCTCCCTAATACCGCGTTGAAGGCTAAGGCGCAATCTACCACAACGAAGTTTGCCATTATGGTGGTTTGTCTGGGTTGTTCTCCCATAGTGAGGGCTAACTCGATTGCCCCCAGGGGCTGTATCGAATCTCCCGTAAATATAAGATGTCCATAGAGCTTCCGTTATCCACCAAGACCCGATGCACCCTCATGTTAGCAAGCTGGACAGTCAACACTAGGGGTCATTGTGGGGGAAGTGTACACCCCGAGCGTCTTCTTCGGTGAAGTTTATTGAGTCATTTTCACCCTTAAAACTCTTCGGGGGGCGTTGCTCCAGACTTAGGACGCACGGTGGTGGACTTCGCCTGGCCTCCCTAGCATATCTGTCCCGTCCCTTCCCTGATTCGCCCCCAAATCTTGGTCCTCCAAAGATGGTCCTGACCTCTCCCTGTACTTCTGGGGCTACCTCTCGCGCCTGCGGCGAGGATGCTCCTTCTTCTGGCCTATGGTTCTCCTTGCGCACATATCTGCCCAAATGTCCCCTGCGGATGAGCTCCTCAATTTCCACCTTCAAATGGTTGCATTCCGCAGTAGTGTGGCCTATATCTTTGTGATTCTGACAATACTTGCTGGGTCTCTTTTAGACCGGTCTTTTTTCATTTGCGGGGGCCTTCTGAAAGGGACTTGGTTTTCGTTTGTAACAAAAATATGCTCTCTCGCATGGGCAAGGTTAGTATAAAAGGTGTAGGGGCCCTGTCTGCGCTCATCAGAGCGTTGATGCTTCCGAGGTCGATCATCTCTTGTCCCTCATAGACCCTCTTTTTCTTTGCATTGCTTTGGCTCTCCTATATTGAGGGCTTCGGTAAATTTTGGTCTTTTCTGACCTTGAGGCTTTCGTGACCATCTTCCACGCAAATATACTTTTGCGCCCGTTCGTAGAAATCATCCAAGTCCGTGACCTCCCTCTTGAGCATGTTATCCCATAACTTGCTTCCTGGTCACACTCCAGCTGTGATGGTCATTTTTAGCTCTCCGCGGGTCAAGCTCCCTACTTTAGTTGCCTCCATATTGAACCTGTGAATGTAGCTCTTCAAACTCTCATTTTCTCCTTGCTTCACATTAGCGAGGCTGGTGCTTGGCATCGTGTAGTCCCGCACGGCGTGGTGCTGCTGGAGGAATTCATCAGAAAACTGTTGCCAAGATCTGATGGACCCCGGTCTAAGTCTTTTGAACCATTTGTACGTAGGTCCTTTCAATGTGACAGCGAAGCAATGACATCTGGCCCTGCTACTAATTCCCCTCAGCTTCATCAGGTCGTTAAATGCATCCAGATGGAATTTTGGATCTGTGCTTCCTTCATAGGGGGTCATATGGGGCTCCTGGAAGTTGGCCGGGAGCCGGATGGCTTGGATCTCCTTGATGAAGGACGACTCATGATCGAACTCTTCCTCAAAGGCTTGACCTCCGGAGGCGGTGATGATTTTGCTTCGTAGGCTCCTCGTTTTTGTGTCCAGGTCTTGCCTCCTCTTGCTTAGGGAGTCACTTAGAGCGGATGGGTTAGGATCCCCCTTCCCTTTGCCTTCCCATGGCGCCATAGGGGGTGTGGTCCTTTTACCTGCCCTCTTTTTGTTGAGTTCTTCTCGTAAATCTGAGGGTGCTCTCCTTGAGGTGACCTCGTCATCGTTATGAGGGGCATCATTGGTCTTCGGCTCTGGCTTCTGGGGCTGCTTCGGTGGTCCGGGGCATTCGTGCTGCTTCGTCCGGGGGGTGTTACTAGTGGAGAGTCGGGTCCTTCCGTCATCTACTGGGACGATGGTTTCCACCCCCCTGGTCTCTCTCTTTCCGCTTAGGGAGTTTCATGTTTGATCTCCCTTGCAACAGTCCATTTAGCACCTCTTGCATGTTTTCCAGGGTGGTTTCTAGCCTCTGATTCTTGCGGTGAAGTTCTCGTATCTCGTCTTCGTAGAATTGAGACTTCGAATTCGAGCTGACGGAGTGGACCCGAGGGAGCTTGTCAGCCTGGCACTTCGACGGGCCTGACCCTGCCGACCGAGATTTGGCACCTGCGGCGGCCTTGGAGGCAGGAACTCGTCGGCACCCCTTGCTGGCGCAGCCGCCGACCTTGGACGATCCTCCTCAGGTAGGACCGCTAGGGATGACGCCTCCCTTTCATCTCTGGGAACCTCAGGCTCCCTTGGGGCCTCTATGTTTGCAGGTGGAGGAGGATCCCTCATGGAGGCTTTTAGCCGATCTCCGTTGAGATGGACCTCCACCTCGCGCAGCTCTCTCCACCGTTTCGAACGTCACGACATTTTCTCTTATCGAAATCGATGGAAGAACAGTGACTTGAAATCTATCCTTCCCACAGACGGCGCCAAACTGTTGACGGTGAGAACTCGTCAACCAAGTTAAGTTAGAAAAATATAAATGTAGAGCTTATCAAATGAAAAAATTCAAAGATCAAATTGGAAACTCAAAGAACAGTTGCAGAAAGAAAATGGTGAAATGAACTTGTATCTTTTTTTATGGTGTAGTGCTACAGTGTTTTTTCCAACCAACCCCCTTCCATGTGAAAGTGGGATTCCTTTTATAAAGGGCTCTAATGACCCTTGATACATTGTGGTCCAAGGGACCTGGTGGTACACAAGTACACTGTCAGGAGAATGGTCTCAGGGATAGTGGTGTTGGCTCCAGTATGTGGCCAGATATCATGAAGATGTCTCCACTACTCATTTCATACGAAGGTCAGTGGAGTGGCGCTAGGTGTAGTGGCGCAGGCGGTGGTGGTGTCAACTCTGACATCTGACCACAGACATACAGGCCATGTTCCCTCTCCTAGTACTCCCACTACTTATCTGGCATGAATATCTGTATCAGACGTACGGGGCCTTAAAAGTCGTACCCCGTACGATATCGTACTAGTACGATCCTTTTGAATTATGCTTGGGCTTTTACCTTTAAATGTTAGGGTCTCCATAGGTCTTCATAGGAGGCACCCTCTTGAGGTGTAGGGTGCGAGACACCTGGTGTATGTTGGGGTCGTGGTGCGAAACGGAGCTCTTGGATTCTTGGCACAAGGCGTCCGGAGCACCTTAGGGCCACCCACGAAACGTAGATGATAGGTGCGCACGACCCCCCTCGCGAGGCCCTGCGCGCGCGGCACTGGTGGAGCGAGACGCCTCTCGTGAGGCCCTGCTGGTGCGTGACACTGATGGCGCGAGGCGCCCCTCGCGAGGCCCTGCACGCGCGCCACTGATGGGGTGAGAAGCCTCTCACAAGTCCCTGCGCGCGCGGCACTGGTGGAGCGAGACACCTCTCGTGAGGCACTGCTGGTGCGTGGCACTGATGGCGCGAGGCGCCCCTCGTGAGGCCCTGCACGCATGCCACTGATGGGGCGAGATGCCTCTCGCGAGGCCCTGTGCGCGCGGCACTGGTGGAGCGAGACGCCTCTCGCGAGGTCGGCTAGTGCGAGGTGCTGATGGCGCGAGGCCCAGCGAGCGCGCCACTGATGGGGCAAGACGCATCTCGTGAGGCCCTGCGCGCGGCACTGTTGGAGCGAGATGCCTCTCGCGAGGCCCTGCTGGTGTGTGACACTGATGCCGCGAGGCGCCTCTCGCGAGGCCTTGCGCGCGTGCCACTGATGGGGTGAGACGCCTTTCGCGAGGCCCTGCGGACGCGGCACTAGTGGAGAGAGGCGCCTCTCGTGAGGCTCTGCTAGTGCGAGGCGCCTCTCGCAAGGCCCTGCGTGCGCACCACTGGTGGAGCGAGACGCCTCTCTCGAGGCCCTGTTGGTGCAAGGCGCCTCTCACGAGGCCTTACGCGCGCGCCACCGATGGAGCGAGATGCCTCTTCCGAGGCCCTACATGCGCATTGCTGACGGAGCGAGACGCCTCCTCATGAGGCCTTGCGCGCGCGCCACTGATGGCGCGAGACGCCTCTCGTGAGGCCCTACGCGCACACGGATTCATGTGGTGCGGCACCGATGGGCAAGGCGCCTCTCGCGGTGCCTTGGTGACGCTGCGTGTATTTATATGTTGTACGTATTAAGGCATTTAGGGGACCTTAGCATGTGCTTTGGATCCTTTGCAAGCATGGAATTTTGAGCATCTACAACTGATAATATTTTTTCAAATGTAGGGCGTTCTAGGTCCGTAGGACTGCTTCCCCATTCAGCCGAGCTATCTTGAAAGTTCCTTCTCACAAAACCTCAATGACATGATATGGTCCCTCCCAATTCGGGCCTAAAACACCATCCTTGGGATCTTTATTTGCTACAAATACCCTTCGGAGAACCAGGTCGCCCAATCCAAATCAATGTGTCTTAACTTTAGAATTAAAATAGCGAATGATTTTTTGTTGATAATGGGCGAGCTGTAACTCCGGCTCTTCTCGTTTTTCTTCAATCAGATCAAGGGATGCGTTAAGTAGTCCCTCATTCTGCTCTTGGTTGAATGTCCTTTTCCTGTGAGTGGCTACCATGGCTTCAACTAGGAGGACAGCCTCGCTTTCAAAAGTTAAGGAAAAAGGAGTATGTCCCATGGAGGTTCTGTGAGAAGTTCGATATGCCCAAAGTCCTTGCGGGAGCTGTTCGGGTCATAATCCTTTGGCCTCGTCTAACCTTTAGGGTTTTGTTCACAGCCTCGACCTGTCCATTTTCCTGTGGATACGCTACTGAGGAGAAACTCTTAATAATGTTGTATTTTTCACAAAAGTCAGTGAAGAGATCACTGTCGAATTGTGTCCCATTGTCTGACACGATCTTTTTAGGAAGCCCAAATCGACATATAATACTTTTCACCACGAAGTCTAGGATTCTCTTTGAAGTGATGGTTGCTAGAGGTTCGGCTTCTACCCACTTCATGAAATATTCGATCGCCACCACTGTGTAACGAACTCTTCCCTTTCCCATAGGTAGGGACCCTATTAGGTCGATTCCCCATACTGTGAATGGCCACGGGGATGAGATCATCGTTAGCTCAACTGGAGCAGCTCAGGCAATTATGGTGAAACGTTGACATTTGTCGCACTTCTAGACATATAAGATTGAATCTTTTGTTAGAGTGGGCCAAAAATAGCCATGCCTCAGTATTTTCAGTGCTAGGTTTTGCCCTCCAGCATGATCTCCACTAAAGCCTTCGTGCACTTCTTACAAAATGGTTTTAGCTTCCTCAGGCAGAACACATCGTAGGAGAGGCAATGAATGACCCCGTCAGTACAAGGTCCCATCCACTATCACATACAGTGAAGCTTGATAAAGTATTTTTCTTGCGCCCTTTCTTTCGTCATGTAGCCTTCCTTTTGTGAGGAACTCCATTATGGGAGTCATCCAGGTCGGTCTTGTGTCGATCATTTCAACCTCTATCACTTCCACTGCCACAGTTGGCCTCTCCAAGAACTCCACTGGTACTACATTCAAGGTCTCAGCTTCATTGGTGGTGGCAAGCCTTGCCAAAGTGTGACCATTAGAGTTCTGCTCGCGTGGTATATGTTCAACAGTACTGTACTCAAATTTAGACAGCTCTCCCTTCACCTTAGCTAGGTAGGCCACCATCTTGGTACCTCAAGCTTGATATTCTCCCAACACCTGATTAACCACGAGCTGAGAATCACTATAGCATTGGATGGCTTTTGCTTTGTGCTCCCTTGGCACCCTTAGCCCTGCTAGTAAAGCCTCATATTCGGCTTCGTTGTTGTATGCCTCGAATCTGAATCTCAGAGTCGTATGAAATTAATGCCCTTCTAGGGAGATTAACATGATACCAGCTCCTGATCCATTCTCATTTGATGACCCGTCCACGAAGATTTCCACAACTCCTGCACCGATTCCTTCAATAGCTCCTCTTGAAATCCGGTACATTCAGCCATAAAATCAGCAAGGGCCTAACTTTTGATTGAGGTCCATGGCACGTACAATATTTCGAAATGGCTAAGTTCGATAGCCTATTTTAGTAGACGTCCTGAAGTTTCAGGTTTTTGCAACACCTGCCTTAAAGGTTGGTCGGTCATGACGTTGATTGAATGGGACTGAAAATATGGCCGGAGCTTTCTAGAAGCTAATATCAGACAGAATGCTAGTTTCTCTATCAGTGAGTACAGTGATTCAGCTCTGAGAAGTCTCTTACTTACATAATATATTGGTTTTTGAGCTTCGTTTTCTTCCTGAACTAACACGGTGCTGACTGCATTTTTTGTCACGGCCAAATAAAGGAACAGAGTTTCTCCAGACATAGGTTTAGACAACATAGGGAGCTCGACCAGGTGTATTTTTAGGTCGAGGAAGGCCTGTTCGCACTCCTCAGTCCATTCAAATTTTGTGTTTCCCTTGAGCAAGTTGTAGAATGGCAGGCACTTGTCAGTCGATTTTGAAATGAAATGATTTAAAGCTGCCACCTTTCCAGTCAGGCTTTGAACTTCCTTACACGACCTGGGCGAGGGCATTTCTAACAATGATCTAATTTTATCTGGATTCACCTCTATCTCCCTTGTGTTGACTATGAATCCCAGAAATTTTCCAAATGCCACCCCGAAAGTGCACTTCTGAGGATTCATATTCATGTCATATCTCTTCAGTATCCTAAAACATTCTTCAAGATCGGTCACATGGTTATCGACAGTCTTTGATTTAACAAGCATATCATTGGCATACACTTCCATACTTCTCCCGATCTGATTAGCGAACATTTTTTTGACCAAGCGTTGATAAGTAGCTCCGGCATTCTTTAGCCCGGACGGCATGACTTTTTAACAATATACATTATTTGGGGTCATGAAGCTGGTATGCTCTTGTTCTACAAGATTCATCGCGATCTGGTTATATCCATAATACGCATCCATGAAAGACATGAGCTCGTGACTTGTCGTGGCGTCTACTAACTGATCAATCCTTGGCAATAGGAAACAATCTTTTAAACAAGCTTTGTTTAGATCAGAGAAGTTGATGCAGGTCCTCCATTTCGCATTTGGCTTTGGGACCAACACAGGATTGGCGACCCAGATTGGCTATTTTTCTTCACGGATAAACACACACTTTAACAGTTGAGCTACTTCTTCCTCAAGCACTTCAACTTGGACTGTTCCCAAGCGTCTCTATTTTTGGGATTTTGCAGGCACATTCTTGTCCAAATTTATAGTGTGCATGATTACACTCGGGCTTATCCCCACCATATCCTCATGTGACCAGGCGAAAACATCCAGGTTCTTACGACTCTTGAAGCTCCTTTAGGGTCAATGTTTACTTCCTCGAGCTCCTCTATAGCCTGGAGTTCTGACCTGTCTTCGCCTATCCGTGGGTCAATGTCATCGTGTTGGGCATCGTTACTATCCTCTTTTTGCTGAGGTTCTTCCATCCCACAAGTAACTTCGATTTCCCGGGACTCCTCACCTCCATCATTTATGACCATAGCTTGTTGCCCGGGTTATGACTTTCCCTTCATAGAAATGCTATAGCATTCTCTGGCAGCGAGCTGATCACCTCTGACAGTGCATATTCCCGCAGCATAGGGGAATTTTATTGCTAGGTGGCGGATAGAGGTTATGGCTTCAAATGCCATAAACGCAGGTCGGCCCAAAATCGCATTGTATGCAGCTGGACAGTCGATTACCACGAACTCAAGTAGCTTGGAGATAGTTCGTGAACCTTCTCCCAATGTTACCACTAATTCTATTGTCTCGGTGGCTGCTAACCCTTCACCAGAAAACTCGTAGAGGTCACCTTCAATTCTGCTACAGACAACCCCATTTTTTCCAAGGTGGACCTAAAAAGTATATTCATAGAACTCCTGTTATCTACTAGTGTCCTTCGGACCCTCCGGTTGGCGAGCTGAACGGCTATGACCAAGGGATTGTTATGTGGAAATTGGATGTGACTAGCATCCACTTCTATAAAAATGATTGGTTGTTTTTCCAATCATTGTTGTTTCGATAACCGTTGTTCCGGGACGAACTCCACTCTGTTATGGGATTTCAGTTCGTTAATGTACCTATTTTGGGCCCCTCTGCTCGTGCCTGCCAGATGAGGTCCTCCCAAAATGGTGGCTATATCTCCCCCTATTATCGAAGGAGGATCGTCCTGATTCGCTTGAGCTCCGGTTTGACTTACTGGAGCTTCGGGGGCTGACTAAGGGTTTGGTCCAGCGGGCTGATTAGGGACCACCTGATTTTGGGCGTACTGGGCCAAAGGTCCCACTCTAATGAGAGTTTTGATCTCATCCTTCAGTTGTCGACTGTCATCAGTGTTATGACCGATATCATTATGAAATCGGCAAAACTTCGAAGGATCTCTCTTTGCTCTTTGGTTTTTCAACAGTTATGGCTTCTTCCATGGAAGGCGAGTAGAATTTTCCGGGAAGATGCGCTCCCTAGTATCCGTGAGGTCGGTATAAGTGGTGTAAACAGGCTTGAATTTCTCCTCAGACTTATTTTTCTTTGTTCTGCTCTGGTCACCCTCACCATTCCCCTTCCTTTTGTTACGCCCCCCTTGGTTAGTGTAACGCCCTGGATAGCCAAGACCGTTACACTGTGTGTTTACAAATGTGCGAGACTTGCTAATCAAGTCATTTAGTTGGAAACGTGTTATAATAATTAAAGTTGTACTAGGGTTAAAAGATTTCGGTCTAAAAAAAAATCCATTTCTTATAATCAAACATTTTACATGGGATCCCAAAAATAGTAAAGTTAAAAGACAGCTTACAAAATTTAGAACAAAAGTATAGCTACTAGCCACTCTAAGGGCAAAATAGACATTTAGGTTCTCCCCGTCCTGTATCACTCCTCGGTCGTGGTGGCCGATCAGCTGACTATGTACATTCAACCCTAAAGCTCTCCAACTCAGGACTGGTCCACTTTGCTCTTGCCTTTACTTGCACCACGTAGCACCCGTGAGTCAAGTCCCAGCAAGAAAACACAATAACAGAGCATAATCACCAAATAAACAACCAGATAACTCATACAATATACTCATATACTCAACATTCCAGATATTCACATTAATCAAGTATTCAACATACTAAGTACATCATTTCATATCAATAATCAAATCACATATGATAATCAGCGTTAACGCCCTTAGGCCACACCCTCTGTTTATTCCACTGACTCCAACCTACTTAAATCGAGCTCAGTGAATGTTAAGTTGTCCTCAACTACCAGTGGTCGAGCCGCGCCCTGTGCGCAAATATTGATTACGACACTCTTAGGTTGTTTATCACATGTACCATGGCATAATACCACCTATGACATTATACAGTTATAGGGTCCACTTAGTCCCAACACAATCACATAACCGGGTGCAGTTTTCTTACCTTTGATTTCGCTAGCTTGTTCAATGGAGTCAACTCTCAAGCACGATCCCATCCGAGCCCTGGCATACACCTAGTCACAGCCACAAATTAAAGCCATCACTAAACTCCAATACCAAAACCTAACCTTGGGACCAACCCGGAGCACTCGGGAAGCCCTAATTCAACCAAACGAGGTGATGGAATCAAACCCCGAGCCCCCGAGCGAAAACCCTAAGAAATAACCCAAAAACCCACTTCTGAAGATAGGGTAGCGCTACAGCGCTTCAAAGGGGGTGCTATAGCGCTACAAGCAGAGCCATAAGCACCAGGAAACCCACGCCTAGCGCTATAGCGCCCAAAGGCTAGCGCAACAGCGCTAGTCACAGACCAGCAACACCCTGTTTTTCTTCCTTCGATTTTACTCAAACCAAAACCCCTTAGAACCTTTCCAAACCTCAACTACACACAAAATTAAGTCTACCATCACCTATATCTCACCCCACACAACCCAATAACACAAGACTTAACCACATGCATCATCAAACTAAGAAAACAAACATTGAACTCAAGAACTCAAGGATTCAACCAAAAACTCAGAAACTTAAAACTTCAAAGCCAGAATTTGTTACCTTCTATGGAGAATTTCGACCTTAGGTTATCAAAACTTCAAAGCCATAATAATGTGGTCTCAAAAATTTAACACAAAAATTGCCATGAGCTTAGAGCTATCATCGACATCCCTAGCTCGTGTAGCGACATTGGAAAATCTACTTAGATATGCCTTCAACGTTTTGCCAGGTTGCTACGTTACATTGGCTAATGAATTAGCCTTAGCCTGAGTTGTCTGGGAAGCTCGGAATGCTTTTTTGAAGTCAGAATAAAACTTCTTCCACGAACTTATAGAATGCCTCTTGTATTGCTTGAACCACTGTCTGGCTGGCTTGATCACAGTTTAAGGGAATAAAATGCACCTTAGATCGAGTCCGACATTGTGGGCCATCATCATGGTGTTAAACATCCCGAGGTAGTCTAACGGATCTCCATATCCATCAAACGTTTACAAGTGTGGCATTCTGAAGCCTATCGGATACGTGGTCGCCGAAATATTTGGAGCGAAAGGCTCAAGCTCATCGTCTGAGTCACAGTCGTCTTTATCTTTTCTAGATAAAAGCCTTTTAATTTGCTCTTCCATCAGAGCTAGCCTATTGAGGGTTTTGTCTCTGGTCACTAGGTTATCTGGGGGTTGTTCAACAACTCCCATCCTATCGTATGCGTTTGATGGGTTATTGTCCCTCCAAGCTCGAGCTTGGTTTGGTGGGGCATTCCCATTATCGCGTACTATGGACGGATCTCCCTCTTGTTGAGTATAACTAACATCTCCATTCCGAGCAAGATTCCTTCTCTGAAAATTCAGACGATCACGCAAATCAGGTTGTGAATCGTACTGAGGGCTTTGTGCCGAACTCAGCTGATTTCTCAGATCGCCCTCGAACCTACCACTTCGACGACTATCAGTCCAGTAACTTCCATTTACAAAGCTTACAGCTCGTGGTTGGAACCGAGGATCTAGATTTTCAACACGTGTCCATGGGACGTAGGTATAGGCAGACGGAGGAGGATTTCTCCTACTGTCTCCATAAGCTGGAAGTTCCCACAGTGGACGAGGTGGTGTTGGATGTCTATTAGGTGATAGGGGATGCCTTATTGGTGCGGCAATCCTTGTCCCATCAGGGCAAACTAGATTAGCCCGCCTCTGCTCTCCCCCACTGTCTCTTGATCTCTGCGCCCGACGATCCGGTCGCGACGTAGGAGGGTTTGTTGGAACATTTTGTCTCTGTGAGCCTGTCCCAGCCCCTCCTCGTGGATTTCCATGGGTATTCCTAGGTGCTTGTGAAGGATGCACCAAAATTGGGGTTGCGGTCCTAATTAATCGACTGATATGCTAATGGTCCCAATGAGAGCCACTGGGATGAGCATTCTAGCGGTCTTGCCCTGTAGGCACAGAACTTGCGGTGGCAGTTTTGATTGACCGACTTGGTTTGAATCGGTTATTCCTGTGGGATTTATGAGACCTACTTGGCCTCTTTTTGACATTAACGTCGGTTGTAAGAGGGGGTAACTGAGCCAAAACCTCCTCAATTTTCTTGTTTTCCTTAGTGAGATGGCTTCTTAACTGCATGTTTTCCATCTCAACGGCAGTTTAAGTAGCCCGGGTTTGGATTCAGTGGTAATGATGCTAAACTCACAGTGTCGCCGTGACCCGCCAGTTGTTTTCCCGGACGTTGCTGGACTTCAAGGCCATGCTCCTTCGAAATAGCGGTGTGATAGGCCTCCTACCCACCAGGCTGTTCTATCTCATTGTCGTGCATTGAGTGAGTGAGCAACCTGATGAGACTCGACTGGGATTTTGATAAAGCACTTATTTTCCTCTCAATGGAAGCACCAAACTGTTGACACAATTTTTCGCCAACAGTGTATTAAGAAATAATAAGGTAGATTAGTGCTTAATAAACCGTAATGAAAAATAAATGATTTCACTCAAGAACATAGAACTTTTACGTGGTTCAGTGGTTAAAATCCACCTAGTCCACGAGTCTATATTATTACTGTTTCTCTCTCCATTTTGGCAGAGTTTTGGTATTACAGAAAATGGTCCCCCTCCCTGTCCAATATTCCCAGTATTTATAAGGGAATTCCATAGACATGTTTGGGTAACCACGTGAGTCAATCATGCATTTACATAATTATTACATTTAATATATATATTTCCCATTTATAGTGGGATATGATTTGATCACAAAGTAAATGTTCTCCTAATATCCGAGACATTAAATATGACAGCCTGGTCATATATAAACGTATAAAAGGACCCGAGTCGTTGGGGATCCATGGGTATGCAGTATATTAGAATTATCACGACCTGGATGTCTTCTCCAAGCTCGTGCTTAGACAACTATTTTAATATCCTGAGCTCGCACTTCACGACCTTCGTATCCCTTACTCAGGTTAGACACAGGGTGCCTAAAACCACGGGTGACCACACAAAACCTAAGCTACCCACGTGCATAACAATCAGATATCACTCCCATGCTACGTCTTCGTATATTTATTTGCCAGATGTACCCGAGCTGTGTGAATGAAGTCGGGCTGAAATTAGGGTACAACAGAATCTTTCAAGCACCTTATCTATATAATTAGCCTGAGAAAGTGCCAAGAGCATGTTCTTCTTATCCCTTAGGATTTGGATTCCCAGAACATAGCTCGCCTCGCGCCAAATCTTTCATTTGGAACTTTTCGGCTAACCACTTCTTCACGTTGGGCAATGTCTCTACATTGTTCCCAATGAAAAAAATGTCATCAACGTAAAGAACTAAGAAAACCACCACTTTTCCATTGATGTATTTATACACACATGCTTCGTTGACATTCTGTTCGAAGCCATATGTTTTAATTGTTTCATCAAAAGTGATATTCCAAGATCTAGATGCTTGCTTTAATCCATAAATGGATTTCGGCAACTTGCACACCTTTTGATCTTCCCCATTCTTTATGAACCCTTTTGGTTGTACCATATAGATACTTTCATCAAGATAGCCATTCAGAAAAGCTGTCTTGATGTCCATTTTCCATGTCTCATAATCATTGGCAGCTGCTATGGATAAGAGGATGCGAATGGATTTAAGCATGGCCACAGGAGAAAATGTTTCTTCATAGTCAATACCTTCTCTCTGAGTGTAACCTTTGGCTACTAGCCTCGCTTAGAAAGTCTCTACTTTCCCATCTACACCGCTTTGCTTCTTGTATATCCACTTACACCCTATGGGCCTAACATCGTCAGGTGGATCCACAAGTTCCCAGACAAAATTGGAATACATTGATTCCATTTCTTGGTTCATGGCTTCATGCCATTTCTCATTTTTTGGATCATCCATTGTTTCTTTAAAGGTTAATGGATTGTCCTTGTCTATATCAGAAACAAGGACATGTGCCTCATGTTCGTAGCGAACAGGTTGTCTCACAATCCTCCCACTACGACATTGCACCGAGGTTTCTATTTCAGGAATCGTGGTTTCCTCGGTTTGTCATTTATCATTTAATGATGAAGATGATAGTGATGGGATCTTATCAGCTGTGAGTTCCTCAAATACTACCTTGCTCTGACGTTTATAGTTATTCATATAGTCCTGTTAAAGGAAGGTTGCATTTGTGGAGACAAATGCCTTTTGATCCTTGGGACTATAAATATAACTGCCTCTTGTTTCTGGATCGTAGCCCAAAATATGCACACTTTAGACCTTGAATAAAGTTTCCCTGATTTAGGTCTAAGAACATGAGCAGAACAGTCCCAAATGCGAAAATGATGCAAACTAGGTTTATTTCCATTCCAAAGTTCCAATGGCGTTTTGTTTATGGTCTTAGATGAGACTACATTCAAAATATAAGTCGTTGTTTGAAATGCATACACCTAGAATGAGAGAGGAAGAGATGAGTAGCTTAACATAGACCTGACCATGTCCAACAAGGTCTTGTTTCTTCTTTCAGAAACACCATTTTGTTGTGGTGTTCCTAGTGTTGTGAGTTGAGATAGAATACCATGCTCCAGCAAGAAATATTTGAAATCTAAATCCAAATATTCTCCACGTCGATCAGATCAAAGTGTCTTAAGAGTCTTACCTAACTGCTTCTCAGCCTCAGCTTTGAAATCTTGAAACTTACCAAAGGTTTCAGATTTCCTAAGCATTAAGTAAGTATGACCATATCTTGAGTAATCGGCAATAAAAGTGATGAAGTACTCATAGCTTTCTCTTGCTTGTACATTGATTGGACCACATACATCACTGTGTACAAGCTCCAAAGGTTCTTTGGCTCTATTGCCTTTCGCTGAGAAAGGACATCTGGTCATTTTCCCTTCTAGACAAGATTCTTAAACCGGAAGAGTTCCAACTCTTAGTTCTCTCAAAGGTCCATTTTTTTGTTAACCAGTTTATCCTATCTATACATATATGACCAAGTCTAAGATGCCAAAGATATGTGCCATCCTCATTTGAAATTTTTTGTCTTTTGTTACCTTGTGGTCTTGCTACTTTAAATAATTTTGAATTATTAAATGTTCATTCATTTCAATGAAAGCATTAAAGTTCAAAATATTCAATTGTACGTCTAAAGAAAAAATTAAGAATAATCAAAGTATAAATAAAATATTCTAAAGTCATTACATGCAATAAAATTCAAAATTAACTAAAAAGAAAAATAAACTAAACTTTGTATAAAATACAATAAAGTTTTCTTTTAAATAAAACTAAAGAATTTTAAATAAATGGACTTTCTTCAACGTTTTCTTGAACTAGACATTTTTCCTCTCTTTCACTTCATGAACTTCATCAGCAACCTTTCTTGAACCGTTAGATTCATCCATCTACACAGAAGAATAAACATCGTTAGTGGACCTTGAGTTATGACTAATCTCTTTCCCCTAAGTTATAAGAACAAATAAATCATATTTACCATTCTTATTCTTCATAAATTCAGCGATTATTTCACACTTGGTCGATAGGATTTCGTTCTCATAAACCAACTTATCATATATGTATCCATACGTAGAATAGATGGCCTCTCATATATCATATGCAGATTTAAGGTTTTGTAGAGTATTTTTGGTCTCTATATTTACTGATTGGAGCAAATAAAACCTAGCCATATGATTTATTCTTAACCACTTGACATACTCAAACTGATCATTCACTGAAGCATCTATTGGTGGTTCATCGATTGGTGGTATTTTAACAGCCTCCATCAAATTCTCTCTTAACAATAATATATCAATATCATGTCTCCAAAATACTATATTTTCATCATTAAGTTCAACTACTACATTGCAGTCATTTTTAGACAATTTAACTGAAAATAAATAAAAAACAACAATATTAACATCTGAAAAATATCAATGTTTGGAAAGTAAACATTATGCATGAATGCAACAATTAAAACACATAAATAAATATTTACTATTCCACGATAAAACTACCCAACAAATAAAGTGCCACCTTAATGTCTGTCAAGCTAAATTCAGATAGCTTATAAGACAATCTTGTCTTTATAATTTAAAACCTAAAGTAACTCTTTATTTTCTCTTTTAAATATAAAGTACTGCTAGTTTGGTCAAGAAGCAATTATCCACCGCAAAAGCTTAATTGCATCTTTGTAAGTGTAACCCATTATTTTGGAATCATGACTTAACTTAGAGAGTGCCACCTTACGATCGATCAAGCCTAAAATACATCACTCCTTCCTATCTTCATAAGAACTCAACCTTGGTATTAATATGTCTAGAAACCTTCCTTAGGGGGACAGAAACAAAGCTGCCTCGAGACCCTATTCATAACTCACAATGTTGTACTAATAATGGAGGCCATAAGTCACATTAAGATGTTCACCTTCTCCCACTTACTATTTTGGATTAAATGTGTTTTATTAAACTACTCAATTAATTCTAATTAATTACTAGTTTATTAATAACCCTATTGTTATCCAGATTTCCGGATAGCGTTTAGATTGATGACCTCGGGGAAGCAGAATTATCGATGTCTTTCACGGAGGGTGACCAGAGCTCGCGGATGGACAGAAAGGCTTCGCCTCTCCTGTCTAGTATCCGGATTACTCTTCCAAACAAGCACAACACGGAAGCTGGTCAACTCTCCCGGACTCCCGAAGGATACCCCTCGGGGAGGCCCCTTCCAGGAGAGGCTCTTCGAGTGGTCTCCGCGGAAACAGTTCCGTGCCCCGCACAGAACAAAACCGAACGGTCGAGTCCGGGAGAAGGCATATTTGGAATGATATCCGTCTGACACAGGATCCCGCCTGACACGCCCGTCAGGTCAAAGCCGCACACATCCCAGCACGCCTAAGGGTACCTTTTCGCCTACTGTTCCGCTGACAACTTGGAAAAGACGGCTGACTTTGTGTGTTCCCCATACTTTCACGTAAATATACCCACATAGAGTCTGGTAGCCATGCTACTACAGTAATTGTATCCCCTATTTATGGCTGGTGTAATTAAGACTCATGTACGTAGAGAAAAACCCTAATCCGAAACCCTAGCTATAAAGACTCCTTCCTTTTACAAGAAGGGGGGGAGAGAGATCAGATAGCAAAAACTCTACCAAAATCTCTCTAGCTTCATCTTCTTCAAGAGAACCCGAGAGAAACATTGTGAGTGTGTGAAGTTCTTATGCACCAGCCATCTTACTGTAATCTTTTCCAAGTATAATAACATCGACTCGTGGACTAGGGCTTGTTAACGCCTGAACCACGTAAAAACACTGTTTGTTTAGTTACATTTCAGTATTTCTACAGTTCTTATCTTTTTATTATTCTGTTAGTTATTCGTTTCCGAAAAACTCGGTAAACACCTATGAATGTTATTAATTACGAAATACATTTATAATTATAAAAGAGTCTATTTCTATAATTAATGTGATCTAGATAATTACCCATTACATTCATCTAACTTTACTAAAAACATTTTTTTGCATAAAGTTGGTCATCTTAAAGGCCTATAAAATCTATTGCATTTATTATGGTGTGAGTTACCAAGTTTTAACTAATTTAATACTTAGTAGTTTACATGCAATTAATTTCTCCAAATCAATTCATACAACACAAATAGGACAATCCTAAATAATCATGTTTCTAAAAGATGCATGATTAATGAGAAACTATGTGGGGTTTCATGAATGGCATGTAATTGACTAATACATGATCATGTTATCAATCAAACATCAATGAACATTTATTTAAATAAATACAATAAATGATAAACTGAGTACTATTGGGTATTTCTAAAATTTACAACCCTTGGAAAAACTAGAAATAAAATTGCAATCTAAGTCTATGTAGCTTTCAAGACTCTCCAAGAATGTTTCTCCTCTTCTTTAGGCTTTCTTGCTAATCTTTAGAAACATTGTTATGCCCATCCTATTAATTAGAAACAAACTTTTTAATTTATTTATTTAATTAAAACTAACTTTTAATTAAATAACCATTTTTGTCATCTTTTCAATTTAGTTGAGTTTAAATAATTAAATAATCAAATTCAAATAATTATTTAAAGATAAAATCTTAACCAACTAAAAGATATTTTATTTTTCTAATAAAAATAAAATAAGATAATTAAACTTTTAAATTCAAATAATTTAAAAGTAATTAAATAAAAGATATTGCACAAAATTAGGATCTAGAGTTTTTGGGCACCAAGATTGGTGCCCTACACCACAAGGGTTGGCAGCACATGGAGCCTCAAAGGCTCAAAATGGTGGTTGTCACATGCAGCAGGGGTGTGCACAACAGGGGCTCAGGCAGCGGTCGTGGAGCTAGTGCGTGGTGCGGGTGCACAAGCCAGGGGATCGAGCAGGCAAGGGTGTACGCAGCTGGTGGAAGCCTAGGCTCGCGGGACCACGCGCAGGTGTGCGGGCACGGGCTGGTGTGCAAGCACAGGGGTGCGGGCTGGTGCGCGGGCTAGGTGATGCGCGCGATTGGCTGGGGAGGGCTCGGGCCACTGGCTTGGCTGGTGGCTCGGGTCTTCATCTTCTCTTATGTGCAGATTTTTTAAAATTACATATTTCAAAAATAAAATTTACAAAAAAATCCTATGCCCCTTATGGCTTATACAAGATCTAGAAACTCAAATTCTTAACCCAATCGCACCATATAATTAACGATCCATCATTCAACCATACATTATTAAAAACATATCCATCCATTCAATATACACATCAACATACATATAACAAATGCAAGAAACTCACACATTATTTAATATATATATATGCATAGATTGCTCTGGTACCAATTGTTGGTATTAAATGATCAAATCAAAGGTGCGTTGCAGAATATATGGGCCCATTTTAATAAATATTAAAACCAGTCAAGATCATATACATATATAAACATTAAATCACATACAAATAGATCAGGGATTACCTCTTGTAGCCCATCAAGTGTCCTTAAGTCTTTTTGTATAAAATCAACGATGTTCCTATCCAATAATCTGAAAGCTCACACCTTGATCTTCCAGACCAATCATCAAACACATAAGGACGCTTGTGGGCACGTAGGTTTCAAAAGGTTGATTTATGTGACACTCTAGATGTACTCAACACATGAGATCTAAAGAGGTTTGACTGAGAGAAGAGGTTTAGAATAGTTTTCAAGTTTAGAGAAAATTATCGCTTCAGAGAGAGAGATTCTGTATTTTTTTAATCTCATAAAAAATAAATTAAAGCTTCTTTTGAGAGTCACGTACTGTCAAACTTAAATAAAATTATTTAATCTAATTAAATAATTTTTATTTATTAAAATAAAATTCAAATTAAAACTAATCTTATATTTATATTTAATTATTTATTTAAATCATATTTAAAATGGAATAATTAAATAACTAATTAAACAAACTTATTTGAAATTCAAAATTCAAATCCCAGGGATAAAGATCTCCAAGTTAGGCGCCATATACTGTACTGTACAATGTGTGTCACCCAGACCTATTAGGATTTCCCTAATTTTCTCATTTGTTTATTTAATCAACTTTTAAGACAATATATTTATCCCAACATAAAGATCAGTTAATTCAAAATTAACTTTGTACGCCATAAATATTCGCAAGTTATTGGCGAGTTGGAAAAGGGCATAATTCAGTCTGCCACATGTAAATCGTCCACCCGGAGTTGCTGTTACGAGTTTCCACCTCCCCCGTCCGAGCTGATTAGAGAGTTAGCAGTCTACTTGAAGGCAGCGGGTTAGCAGTATGGATACCACGAGCTAGCGCTACATCAAGCCCGAGGTACGGCATAGATCTGACATCTGAATCCTTGTAAAGGCTACCACGCAATGTAAACGTGCACATATCAGACATCACGTGTCTATTCCATTCCTAAATTCTTAGACACGCAGTATAAACGTGCGTATTTAGACACCCCATGACTAGTTTGGGCCATGCGGCCCATTATCCCCCCTTACCTATTGATTAGACCACACCTCACTGTCTGGTTTTAGGAATTAATCATCAGTGTCACAGAGATGACATGATGGGTAAGAAGGTCACGGGATGACCCCCTTTACCAACGCCCAGGTATCCTCTCCCTATAAATACCAAGACCCTGGGCGTTGCAAGGGGTTGGCATATTTTTTGTAAAGAAACACCCTGTAAGGAATAGTCAAGAGAGATCAATAATATTGACTGGTGGATTAGAGGGATTTTAACCTTCAAACCACCTAAAAAGAAAGGAGTGATAACCTTCCCACGATACTAATTTTGCCAGTTTAGAGTTACGTTATTTTCATATTACGGTTCACTATTTAGCACTAATCCATCCTGTTTATTTGTATAATTATCTGTTGGCAAAGAACCGCGTCAACAGTTTGGTGCTTTCATTGAGAGAAATTAGATTGGTGCTATCGCAAAAACCTGACCATGGTGGTTACTCGTTCGAGACATGGTAATGAGGCGGATCAACATGATGGGCAGGAGGCCCACCATGCCGCCATATCCGATGAACAAAACCCTGAGGTCCAGCAGCGACCGGGAAAGCAGCCTATGGTTCAGGGCGACACCGGAAGTTCGGCACCCTAGCCGCCAAATCTGAACCTGGATTTCCTAACGGCGATAGAGATCGAGAACATACAGTTGAGGAGTCAGTTTTCAAGAGCAAGCAAGCAAATCGAAGAAGTCTTGGCCCGGTTACCCCCTCTTACAACCAACGCTAACATCGGAAAGAGGAAAAGTGGGACTCATAAGTCCCCCCGGGATAACCGGTCCAGGCCCAGCTGATCAGTCAGAGCCTCGACTCCGAGTTCTACCCCCACGTCACACCACCACTAGGAAACTATGTTTGAGGAGTTTCCTAGGGCCAATCAGCAATTCAGCCGATCAGTCCGAACCTCAACTCCTAGCTCGATTCCACCATTAAACGCACCCAGAAGGGCCCGAGAAGCTCGTGGAGGAGATCCGGGGAGGGCTCACGAAGACAGCCTGCTCCGGCCAGCCATCTTGCACCACGATCAAACCGCCGAGCACAGGACACGGGGGATGGTAGAGTGGAGCGGCCGCGACCTAACTTGATCCGCCCGGACGGGACTAGGATCGCGTCACTAGTTAGGCATCCCCCGTCGCCAATAAGATACCCATCTCCTCCCCGTCCAGTTCAGGACATTCTGGCTCATGGGAGCAGCAGGAGAAATCCTCCTTCCGCCAGTCCTTCCCATCGCAGCCGAGCACGCGGGGAAGTCCCGGACCCTCACCCTCAGCAACAGGCTCTGATTTTTTCAAACGGGAGTTACTGGACCGGGAGCCACCGAAGTGGCAGGTCCGGTGAAGACCTGCGCAATCGTTTGAGTTCGGTGCAAAGCCCTCAAGCCACCCCGACGGCCGACCTTCGAGATCGCCTCAACTCACAGGGGGAGATCTGGCTAGAAATGGTAATCGTGCTCGCCGAGGGGATGGTCTTTCGGAAGTACGTGACAGCGGGAGTGTCCCACCTAACCAAGCTCAAGCTTGGAGGGACAATAACCCGCCTAACGCTTACAATGGAACTAGAGCTATTGAATAGCCCTAGAACAACCAAGGAAGTAAAGACCAAACCCTAGAGCGTTTAGCTCAGATGGAGGAGCTGATGAAGAAGCTCTTGTCAGACAAGGAAAAAGCCGAATACGACTCTGGGGACAAACTCGAGCTCTTCGCCCCCAGCATAGCGGTCACGACGTATCCACCGGGTTTCCGGATGCCCCACTTGTCCAAGTTCGATGGAGACGGAGACTTGTCAGACCATTTGGGTATGTTCAACACCCTGATGATGGCCCACAACATCGGCCCCGAGCTAAGGTGTTTGATATTTCCTTCCACCTTGACTGGGCCGGCCAGGCAATGTTTCAAGCAGTGTAAAAAGCAGTCCATCAGCTCGTGGAAGACCTTTTCTGCTGACTTCAAGAGGGCATTCCGAGCTTCTCAAGCTGCCCGCATCAAAGCCGACACCCTGGCAAACGTGAAGCAGCAGCTCGAGGAACCCTTGAAAGCTTACCTGAGCAGGTTCGCAAACGTCGCGGCTCAAGCCAGGGACGCAGACGATAGTTCCAAGCTTATGGCCTTGAGGACTGGAATCCTCGTTGGAGGCAAACTATGGAAAGAGATACAGAGAAAAGGTGTCAGCACCATGGATGAATTCCTGAACAAGGCCCAGGGATGGATAAACCTGGAAGAGGTGCGAGCATCGGTCGCGGGAACCAGCCAAGCCTCTGATCAGCCCGTTGGAGTGGGAACGGATGTCGTGAAAATGACTCAAACCGTTATACAGAATAACGAAGTGGGTGGAGGCAAGAGAAAAGGGAGCAGCGAGAGCGGCCAGCACGGTCCGAAGAAGAACAAGCCCGTGGAAAAATTTAAGCCAGTCTACGCGACTTATACCGAGCTCACAAACACTAGGGAACACATTTTCCTAGCCAACTCTGCCCACCTCCCCTGGAAGAAACCGGAGCCTTTGAAGCACCAGAAGGCCAAGAGGGACCCTTCCAAGTTCTGTCGATTCCACAACGACATTGGCCACAACACTAACGATTGTAGGCATCTGAAGGATGAGATCGAGACTCTCATCAGAGCCGGACCTTTGGCTCAATATGCGCGGAATAGAGTTCCCACCAGTCAACCGGCTCCGGAAGCTCTGGTGAGTCAGCCCGGGCCCCGGATAAATTAGGACACCCCTCCTCCTGTGACAGGAGGAGAGATATCCACAATCTCCGGAGGCCCCCATTTGGCCGGCACGAGCAGAGATGCCAAGAAGAGATATGTCAATGAGTTGAAGGCTCATAACGGAGTGGAGTTCATCCCAGAGCAGCATCTACCCAAACAACAATGACTGGAGAGGCAACCAATCATATTCACCAAGGAAGATGCTAGTCATGTCCAGTTCCCCCATAACGATCCTCTGGTCATAACCGCCCAACTCACCAACCGAAGAGTTAGGAGGATACTAGTCGATAATGGGAGTTTGGTGAACCTGCTGTTCCGGTCTACGCTGGAGAAGATGGGGTTATCTGTCACCGAGTTGAAAGCCACCTCCATGATGCTATATGGATTTTTCGGAGAAGGATCAGCGACGATAGGGACAATCAAGCTGGTAATTACCTTGGGAGAGAGGCCCCAAACTGTCTCTAAACTCCTCAAATTCGTGGTCATCGATTGTCCCGCCGCCTACAATGCCATTCTGGGTCGGCCTACATTAATAGCATTTGAGGCCGTAACCTCCATCCGCCACCTCGCAGTCAAATTCCCCTCTTCCATGGGGATATGCACGGTCCGAGGTGATCAGCTCGCTACCAGGGAATGCTATAGCATTTCCATGAAGGGAAAGTCACGACCCGGGCAGCAGACGATGACCATCCAGGGCGGGGACGAGGAATCTCAGGAAGTAGGATTTACTCTGGAGATAGAAAAACCTCAGAATGCCAGTGGGGAGAGTATCATCTTGAATGATGATATCGACCCCAGAATAGGCGAGGATAGATCTGAGCTTCAGGCCATCGAAGAGCTCGAGGAGGTGAATATCGACCCACAAGACCCCTCGAAGGTGGTAATGCTCGGGAAAAACCTGTGTAGCGAAAGGAAGGCGGAGTTGCTTAGATTTCTACAAGAAAATCTAGATGTGTTCACCTAGTCTCATGGGGACATGGTAGGGATCAGCCTGAGCGTCATCATGCACACCCTCAACTTGGACAAGAACGTGCCTGCGAAGTCCCTGAAACAAAGGCGCCTGGGCACGACCCGAGTTGAGGCCCTAGAGGAGGAAGTAGCCCGGCTCTTAACGTGTGACTTTATCCGCGAGGCAAAGTACCCGATTTGGGTCGCCAATCCTGTTTTGGTCCCGAAGCCCAACGGGAAGTGGCAGACCTGCATCGACTTTTCTGATCTAAATAAAGCCTGCCCCAAAGATTTCTTCCCTTTTCCAAGGATTGACCAATTGGTAGATGCCACGCTGGGGCACGAGCTCATGTCTTTTATGGATGCATACTCAGGCTATAACCAGATCGCCATGAATCCAATGGACCAGGAGCACACTAGCTTCATGACCCCAACTAACGTTTATTGCTACAAGGTCATGCCTTTCGGGCTGAAAAACATAGGAGCTACATACCAGAGGTTGGTAAATAGGATGTTTACTAATCAGATCAGGAAAAACATGGAAGTGTATGTTGACGACATGTTGGTCAAGTCAAAAACTGCCAATAACCATGTCTCCGATCTAAAGGAATGCTTTAAGATTTTAAGAGAGTACGGCATGAGGCTAAATCCCCAAAAGTGTACTTTCGGGGTTGCGTCAGGAAATTTTTTGGGTTTCATAGTTAACACCAGAGGAATAGAGGCGAACCCCGATAAGATCAGGTCGCTACTCGAGATGCCATCACCCCAGTCGCGAAATGACGTTCAAAGTTTGACAGGAAGGGTGGCAGCCCTTAATCGGTTCATTTTCAAATCTACCGACAAGTGTTTGCCATTCTACAACCTGCTCAGGGGAAATAAAAAATTCAAGTGGACCGAAGAGTGCGAACGTGCCTTCCTTGACCTGAAAGCACATTTAGCCAAGCCGCCCGTGTTGTCCAAACCAACAACAGGAGAGCCTCTTTTCCTTTATCTAGCTGTCACGGAAGATGTGGCTAACACCGTACTGGTCTGGGAAGAAGACCGGTCTCAGAAGCCAGTCTATTACATCAGCAAGAGGCTTCTCGGAGCTGAGTCCCAATACCTGTTGATGGAAAAGATGGCTTTCTGCCTTATTATGGCCTCCCGAAAGCTCAGGCCGTACTTCCAGTCCCATTCAATACACGTCATAACCGATCAACCCTTAAGGCAGGTTTTGCATAAACCTGAGGCATCGAGGCATCTTTTGAAATGGGCCATCGAGCTTAGCCAATTTGAGATACTGTACATGTTGTGAACTGCTGTGAAAAGCCAAGCCCTAGCTGATTTTGTGGCAGAGTGCACAGGATTCCGAGAAGAACCAGTGGAAGAACCAGTCTGGGCCTCGTGGAAAGTCTTCGTAGATGGCTCGTCTAATGAGAACGGGTCCGAGGCTGGAATCATATTGATATCCCCGGATGGACATAGATTCCACTCCACGTTGCGATTCAGATTCAAAGCATCCAACAACGAAGCCGAATACGAAGCTTTATTGGCTAGGCTAAGGGTGGCCCAGGAGCTGAAGGCCAGCTCCGTCCAGTGCTACAGCGATTCCCAACTCATGGTAAACCAAGTATTAGGAGAATACCAAGCACGGGGAACCAAGATGGCTACTTACCTGGCCAAGGTAAAGAAGGAGCTATCCGCATTTGAGCACGGCTTAATTGAACAGATACCTCGGGAGCAGAATGCCAATGCTGACGCCCTGGCAAAGCTCGCCACCTCCGGGGAGGCAGAAACTTTGGGCTTGGTACCGGTAGATTTCTTGGAAAGACCAAGCATAGAGGAAGTCGAGGCGGAGGTCGAGATGATCGACGCCAGACCGACCTGGATGACTCCCATAATCGAGTACCTCACAATAGGGAAGGTACCCGAGGAGCGAAACGACACAAGGAGGGTACTTTACCAGGCTCTGAGGTATATAATGATAGACGGGATATTGTACCAGCGTGGCCTCTCTTTACCTCTTCTGCGGTGTGTTCTGCCAGGCGAGGCGAAGACCATTTTGCAGGAGGTGCATGAGGGCTTTTGCGGAGATCAAGCTGGGGGGCAATCCCTGGCCTTAAAGGTGTTAAGGCAAGGGTGTTATTGGCCCACTCTATCAAAGGACTCGATCTCTTATGTCAAAAGTTGGGACAGGTGCCAGCAGTTCGCTACGGTCGCCCGAGCCCCTCGAGTCGAGCTAATGATGATCTCATCCCCGTGGCCGTTCGCGGTCTGGGGGATTGATTTAGTTGGTGCCCTTCCCACGGGAAAGGGAGGAGTTCGCTATGTTGTGGTGGCTATAGACTACTTCACAAAATGGGCAGAGGCAGAAGCCCTAGCGATGATTACTTCAAAGAGGCTCCTCGACTTCGTGGTCAAGAATATTGTCTGCCGATTCGGTCTGCCAAAGAAGATCGTTTCGGATAACGGAACACAATTCGATAATGGCCTCTTCACCGAATTCTGCGAGAGGCACAGCATAGTTAAAAGCTTCTCCTCTGTGGCCTACCCCCAAGCTAATGGGCAGGTCGAGGCTGTGAACAAGACGCTAAAAGTGAGCCTTAAGAAGAGGCTGGATGAAGCCAAGGGAGTTTGGCACGAACAACTCCCCCAAGTACTGTGGGCATACCGGACCTCACACTGAACTTTGACGGGTCATACTCCTTTCTCCCTGGCTTTCGGAAGTGAGGTCGTCCTTCTTATCGAAACGAAGATAGCCTCGCACAGAGTCTGGACATTTGACCAAGACCAGAACGACAAACTGCTCTGCGCGTCCCTCGACCTAATTGATGAAAAACGAGAAGATTCGCAGCTGCAGCTCGCGTATTATCAACAGAATATCACTCGTTATTTCAACTCAAAGGTTAAGAAATGCATCTTTAGCGTAGGCGACCTGGTGTTCAGAAGAGTCTTCTTAGCCGGTAAGGATCCCAAGGACAGAGTGTTGGGGTCAAACTAGGAAGGACCCTATCAAACAATAGAGGTTGTGAAAGAAGGAACCTTTAAGCTAGCTCGGCTTAATGGAGAAGCAGTCCCACAGACTTGGAACGTTGTACACCTGAAGAAATATTATCAGTAATATTTTTGTAAGGCTTAGTTAGAAAAGCCGCCTTGTTTTATTGAATAATGAGATAGTTTCTTCGTATTACTGTATATTTTTGTGGACGTAATGTTAAAAGAGCACGTTTCAAGTAACCACGAAATGTCCTTTCCTGGTTACTTGGGGGGCATATATCCTGGAAACAACCAGGTCCTAAACTTAGAAGTTGATTCAAATTGGTTAATCGATGTTTTTCTTAAAAAACACGAGGTATCAATAAAGAATTAACGCGAACTAAGTTTTTAAAATCAATATCCTGGAAACAACCAGGTCCTAAAACTTAGAAGTTGATTCAAATTGGTTAATCGATGTTTTTCTTAAAAAGCACGAGATATCAATAAAGAATTAACGCGAACTAAGCTTTTAAAATAAACGTCTTGGATACAACCAGGTCCTAAACTTAGAAGTTGATTCAAATTGGTTAATCGATGTTTTTCTTAAAAAGCACGAGATATCAATAAAGAATTAACGCAAACAAAGCTTTTAAAATCAACGTCATGGATACAACCAGGTCCTAAACTTAGAAGTTGATTCAAATTGATTAATCGATGTTTTTCTTAAAAAGCACGAAATATCAATAAAGAATTAACGCGAACTAAGTTTTTAAAATCAACGTCCTCGATACAACCAGATCCTAAAACTTAGAAGTTGATTTAAATTGGTTAATCGATGTTTTTCTTAGAAAGAGGGAGATATCAATAAAAAATTGACGCAAACTAAGTTTTTACCAAATGCGCTAAAAATAAATAACAATAATGGTAAAAGTATATTAAAATGAAACTCGGGAAAATCAATTGTCTCGAGGAGAAAAACCTCGTGGTAAAAGATTCCAAATAAATAAAAATAAAAATTCTAGGCTCCCCCAGGCCGTTCCGTTGAGGTCACCCCTTCAGTCTCCTGCTCGCCTACATCGAAAGTCTCCCCGGTCTCAAAGGGTGCCTCCTGTTGAAGACGAGCCTTGAACTTCTCGTGGAAGGGCTCCCACACCTCCGGCGCCAGGAAGGAGAAATCGCCATCCTGGTTGAAGGCCCAGCAATGATAGAGCATGGCTTCCATGGAGGAGCTGGAAGATGCCCTCTCTGCAACAAGGGCGGCCTTGGTCTCCTCAAGCTTGGCCTTCGTAGCGGCCAAGGCGGCCTATGCAGCCTCGAGATTGGTTTTCGCCGCGGCCAAGGCGCCCTGTGCGGCTTCCAGATTGGCCTTCGCAGCAGCCAATGCGACCTGCGCAGTCTTTTCGCTTTCCTTGACAGCCGTCAGGGCAGCCTTGGCATCTCGCTCTTGCTGTAGTGCAGATGTGAGAGCGGCCTGAGTAGTCTAGAACTCGCCCTTGATCTCGTCAAACCTGGCCCTAGACCGAGCTATGCTGCGGTGTAGAGTCAAAGCCGCCTGCAAAGGAAAAGATAGTAAGGCATGTGCTAAAGAGAAAGCAGAGAAAATTGACTAAGTTAACTAGGTAACCTTACTGTGAGGTTCATCCCCAGTGAAGACTCCATGACATTCTCGAGGCTCCTCGTCTCGATCTCCCGCAAGTCCCTCGGGGTGGCGTTGTAGTAATGCTCCACCGTATAGCTCGCGGTCTCATAGACCGTCCCTCGGAAGGCCTTGGGGAGTTTCTCCAGAGCCTGAGTGTTAACCGGTATACGCACGGTGGGAGTGGGAGCTGGCGGGGTTCCAATTGGTGCCTCCTGATCCCAAGCAGGGACAGGAGGTCGCGGAGGAGGTGGAGGCATGTTGTCCACTGTTGCAGGGGCCTGGCTCCTCCCCTTAGCGGGAGACTTGGAGATGGCCCCGGGAGGAGTCTTCTTGGTAAATCGAGGCTTCTTGACTAGTGGCCCGGATGATCTGGAGGGAGGATTCCCCCCCTGGTAGATGGACCGCAGGACGTTGTCTCCGGGCTGTGCCATCTCTTCACCTGAAACAAAAAGAAGGAAGCGTTAGGAAACATGTAAGGTTATTCGATTATAAGAAATATCTAAGGATGTATTAAAAAAGTCCTACCCTCCGAGCTGGAGGAGGAATCTATTGCCACGACCTCCGGTCGCAGAGCTTCTATGGGGGACTCTAGGTTTATAACTTCGCGAATGAGAGGGGGCTCGGGGTCTGGATCAGCCTCAGGACTAGACTCCTCTACATACTGCCTAAGCCCCGGAGCGAATACACCCTCCAGAAGGGAGGGCCACGACCTAAGGTTGGTCCCGTACTCCTTGAAAAAGGCTGACCTAAAACCAGGGTGTTGTATACTGCTACAGTTCCCCTAGGGCGGCTCATGTCATAGGGTAGCACTAGTTGATCTACACACTGGAGTAGGGTTATGTTAAGGTCTGGGTCATCTCGGTGACGATGTACGAGCTGGCTTGGGTTAAACCTAGCGAGCCGAAGGTCTACAGCAGCCATGTCTAAGTTGCTAAACAGGTATGGGTTACCTTGGCCGAAGGGGCTGGCTGCTGCCCCAGATTAGATCTGATCCGCATCAAGGCCCTGGGCAACCTCGAGGGCCCGCTTTCGGTGCACGAGTAGCACCTCGTCTTCCTCGTCCTGCTCGTCATTCACCACAGCACCCCCCTCAGGGATGGGCGCCAACTCGCGAGCTACTGGGATAGCCCGCAACCTCCTCAAGGCCAAGGTCTGGCCTGGAGAAATTAACTTGCATGCCAGCATCGTCTCATCAGACACGAGCTGGCGGTAGTCTTTTTCACTTGGTGGGAGCCCCGCCAAGGTCTCATATTGACCCCCGAGGGTCACCGATTTGGCCATCCTCGCAAAAATGGCTGCGCGATGGTATTCAAGTCAATACACATGGAAAGAAACAAATCATTGTGACGATTTTGCAAGCTGAGGATAGAAAGAACTTACGAGGACGGTTGAAGTAGTGGTGATCGCAGTTGCGAAACCCCGTCGACATAAAGAACTGGTCCTTGAAGTCGTTGGGGTGGCTGGGCAGCTCGATGACTGCAGCAGAGTTGGGAAAATGGGTCAGGTAGTAGAACCCGTCGCCTCGCCCCCGTTGATCCGGGCTGGCTTTGAGGTAGAAAAAATAAAGGATGTCTGCTGGTGTAGGGACCTCCCACTCATGCTTCAGGAAGAGGTACCTCAGCCCCGCCAGCAGACGGCAGGATTTAGGGGGCAGTTGGAAAGGAGCCAGCCTCACGTAGTTCAAAAAGTCTGCGAAGTACTGGTCCAAAGGAAGGAAGGCCCCGGCCTTGAGGTGTTCGTCGCTCCAGGCAACGAACTCCTCGTCGAGGGGTGTGCAGCTCCTCTCACCCTCGAGGGGAGGTCTGGCAACAAGAGCGCCTGTCCCAATTTTGATGTTATGGGACAACAAGATCTTGTTGACCTTCCCTTGAGTCGTAACCTTCGAGAGTATCCTCTCTGCCTCGAAGAAGGCGTCAGGTCCCACCTCGACCTCTTTCTCCACGGTGGGACCAAAGTGGGGGATTGGAGATTCAGCAACTATCTCTTTCCCCTTGCTGGCCTGCTAGAATGACGAGCCAGCGGCGCTCTTTTTGGGCATGTTCTTCCTGGACCCCATCTGGTCGCCTAGCGAACAAAGATGAAGAAATTTTAGATAGGCGACCTAAAAATAGAAAAGGGAATCTAGCGTGAGAAATTATTTTCGTACACGGGCTGAGGTAATCTCAGCCCGCGGTGCGTGAGGCCACGCGATGCTGTGATCACGCGCCTATGTTCCCAATGGATCCCCGATTGCTCGGGATCTGTGTGTCAGGAGGGTCAGGATAATGCTTGCCTTGGAGGGAAAGTTTCAAAAAGCAAAACTGCCTGGGAAGCGTGACCCCTAAGCTACCCGGTTTCGCACCCCAGAAACCTATCGCCTTCCCCTCTCCAAACAAGCATTCTGTAAAGCTACCCAGAAAAGTTACCCATAAATTATCTTGTCCTATACATCACATTCCTAAACATGTTCTCATATGATCGATACCCCTGGGATAAAAACCTACGCACAAAACACCAGCCAAAAACAACCTACAATGTGCGACTAACAAAGAAGTTTACCTAACAAGAGAAACGGAAATATCAAAACGTGCAACAGGCAGAGGACTTACATTGTTTTTGCCGTGTGAAAGTCACAAGAAGCGTAGGAGTCGGAGTCCTGGTGGAGCCTTTAGAACTGGAGTCATGGAGGAACTCTTGTGGCAAGAGCGTTGTAACGACCCGAATTTTCTAATAAGGCTTAAGGCCTTGATTAGTGTGCCGGGAGGGCAATAAATGATTTAATATGTTAATATGTGGATTTATGTGAATATATGATAACGATGCATGTTTAGTTGAGTTAAATGTGAATGTGGGCCTCGTCTGGATATTAGGGGTATATATGTGATAAATGCAATATATATGTGATATATCTGTGCAGCACGATCCGAGACAGTCCTGGGGAGTGTTTAGCCAGAAAGTCACAACGGGGTTGAGAATCCGACTCGGGGCGAGTCGAGGGGTAATTTGGGCATTAGTTATTATACGAGGTTATCGGGTTATGAAAATAAATATTTGGAGATATATTTGAGGATCAATTGTCTAGGAGGGAATATTGGGAAAATTTACCATTTTGCCCTCGGGGACGTTTTGGTACCCTGAGCCTTGAGGTAACCACATAGACTTAAGTATAATCAAACAAACCTTAGAATTTCATATAACTCTCAGAAAGCGACTCACCTCCTCTCTCTCTCTCTTGAAGTGGTTTTCTTCTCTTTGGAGGCTTAAGGAGAAACTTGGAGAAATTAGCTAGAAGTTAGAGGAATTCAGCTGGGAAATCTTGGGAGCTAGGAGCTTGAGGATTAAGGATAAAATTCAGAGACTAAACTCAGCAAAGGTAAGCTCTAACCATGGGAATTAAGCTTGAATTTCTGCTGTGTTTTTGGGATATGCATGTGATTGGAATTTGATATGTTTTTGGGTATTTTAGTTGAGTTTTGGAGCAAGATTTAATGGGTTTTGATGTTGGTATTGAGCTGGAATGTTTGTGTTGATTATCTGGGATTGTTAGCTAAGTTTTGGGTGAATTGAGGAAAAATGTAGAAAGATGATGAAGATTTCTAGGTTGGAGGTGAGGGTCGCGGCCCTAGGATGGGCATGCCGCGGCCCGTGTGCGCGCACGGCCATGGGAGCCCGAAATGCTTGAAGCGCGTCGCGGCGCTTGGTGACATGCACCGCAGCCCGTGTGTGCTCCAGGGAGATGCTAGCCTCTGTTTCGAGGCTAGCCGTGGTGCTTGAGGGTAGAGCTGCGGCTCTTAGTGCCAGCTTGTGTTTTTAAGGGTGTTTAGGCTTGGGAACTCAATGGTTAAGGCTCGGGGTGGATTTTATCACCCGGATTGATAGAATTCAAGGTCCCAGAGGTTAGGGTTATGGCTCAAAGTTATTTATTTGATTAGAACTTGATGAATGGATATTGTTAATGTGTTGTGACTAGGGTTTCGGCAAGGCTCAAGTTAGAGGACTATGCCCGGGACATCGGTGCTTGGAAAGCTCGAGACTCAGGTAAGAAAACCCTTGTTCCCATAGAGCTTGCATGCAGAGCTGAGCCCAATGTGTTTGAATTGTAGGGCATAGCCCTTTGATTGTGTTTGCTAATATTCTGTACTTGTTTAATATGCTATGAGTGCAATTATGTGAATGATCGGCAAGAGCCGGGAATGGTGTAAGCCGAGGTCGGTAGGGGCCGGGAACGGCGTTAGGCACGTTGAGTGCAAGGCCGAGTACGGAAAGGGGCCGGGAGCAGCGTTGAGCACGTAGAGTGCGAGTTTCCAGGGTGAGTCCCTAAAAGGATACCTGGGATATCCTCACGGTGTGGACTGCGAACCCAGGGCCTGGTAAGCGCCTGGGACGGCTAGGCCGTATGTGTTTAGCCTATTGATGGCTAGTTTATATACTTGGTGTATGTTTTGCATATGTTATCTGTTATGGGTTTTCTTGTTGGGCTTCGGCTCACAGATACTCTGTGGTGCAGGTAAGGGCAAGGAGAGAGCCAGCCAACCATTAGTGTAGCAGGCATGAGGCGGCGTGTACATGTTTGGCCAGCCTGGCTGCCACAGCTAGTGGATTTTGGGAGATGTTTGTAAATAAACCTAGATCTTGTCGTTTAGTCGACTTGATTCAGTTTATATGTTGTAAATATTTCTAAACTGTATTTTGGGATCCCAGGTGTTAAACATTTATGATTTTCAATGAAATGGAATTATTTCTAGAGTTTTTCCTCTGTTTATGGCTTAATTACACTATTTGACCTAAAACCTCGATTAATGAGTTGAACTCACTTAGTAACGGCTCTAAGGAAGTAGGGCGTTACAAGCGTAGGGATCTCTAGGACGATAACCGGAAGAAGAAAGACTTCTGAGGCTAAAGAGGATAGAAGATGAGGAAAAAAATTTCAAATAAAGGATGGCTCAGGCGAAAGGTGGCCAACCTTATATATTCGTAAGAGGCAAAGGAACGAGGACCGTTCGATCGCATTAATGCGAGATGCGGCGGTCATAACTCGAGAGGCAAAATGACAGCCGAAGATAGGCTAGGCAATTTAATGCAATTCTCGGAAGCCGGACCGTCGCCAACCACGGTGCTCCACGTGTCCGATACCTGCGCAGTGGACGGGACATGAAGAGTCGAAAAAGAAACCTAAAAGCCCCCGCTGTGGTCACAGATGACGTCATGTGTCACGAGCAAGGGCTTGGGGGGCAAATGTACGCCCTAAATATCCGCAAGTTATTGGCGAGCTGAAAAAGGGCATAATTCATTCTGCCACGTGTAAATCATCCACCTGGAGCTACTGTTACAAGTTTCCACCTCCCCCGTCCGAGCTCATCCAAGAGTTAGCAGTCTACTCGAAGGCAGCGGGTCAGCAGTATGGATACCACGAGCTACATCAAGCCCGAGGTACGGCATAGATCTGACACCTGAATCCTTGTAAAGGCTACCGCGCAATGTAAACGTGCACATATCAGACATCACGTGTCTATTCCATTCCTGAATTCTTGGACACGCAGTATAAACGTGCATATTCAGACACCCCACGACTAGTTTGGGCCATGCGGCCCATTATCCCCCCTTACCTATTGATTAGACCACACCTCACTGTCAGGTTTTAAGAATTAATCATTAGTGTCACAGAGATGACATGATGGGTAAGAAGGTCACGGGATGACCCCCTTTACCAACGCCCAGGTATCCTCTCCCTATAAATACCGAGACCCTGGGCGTTGCAAGGGGTTGGCATATATTTTGTAAAGAAACACCCTGTAAGGAATAGTCAAGAAAGATCAATAATATTGACTGGTGGACTAGAGGGATTTTAACCTTCGAACCACCTAAAAAGAAAGGAGTGATAACCTTCCCACGATACTAATTTCGCCAGTTTAGAGTTACGTTATTTTCATATTATGGTTCACTATTTAGCACTAATCCATCCTGTTTATTCATATAATTATCTGTTAGCGAAGAACCGCGTCAACAAACTTTATCTTAAAATATAAGCTTTGAAATAAATAAATAAATATCATATTCTAAATAAGATATTTATTATTTCTCTCTTTATATTAATCCAAACAAGATTAATATTAATTTTAACCTATTGTTTTTCAAAATAAAAACTATATAATTAAATAATTAATTAATTCTCAATTAATCAGTTACCCATAATTATCACATAACTATTTCCTTGCCCTGAAAAATTAGTTCCTTTGTAATTTAGTCATTCTCTCTACAAATCTTTCTTTTGACATCCTTACCCTTGACAATGTAGGACAGAGGTGATCTGGGGACCATGGACCTATAATACGAAGCTCCAATAAACCAGATTATTAATCAAACTCTTTAATCTAATAATCTTATTTATTAATTCCATGATTACTCCACTATAAATATGGAATTTCACTCTAAGTATTTATAGAATTATATTTACAGAGTTTTCTCTTGTAGTCCATTGATATAATTAATATATGTAGTTCTGTCCTCCATTATTGGTTCGTTAATTAGAGCTGGTAAAAATGACCATTTTTCCCTTCTAATTACCTCTTGATCCTTAAGTACCATTAATTCACTAGCGAATAATTAATCTATAATCTAATTATAGATTTGAGCTCAATAACTATTCAGTTCCAGAATTAACCCTTAAGGGAACCAATAGTCGATCCGTTAGGAAAGCATGGATTGCAATATTGTAATTCATGTTCCCACCCATCCATGATATTGAATCTCCAAAACAAAAGTCATTAGCCTCATTATTCTGAGAGACCTTAACAAGTGAATCAAAAAATCCAATAGACACAAACAGGAGTTCATGAATACTCAAGATTTAGACTGATCTATAAATGATCATCTATTATGATAAGAATTAAATATTTGTGTCAAACGGCAAGTTTATAAAGATAATTAATTTTCATCGGTCCTATCATATATAATCTCTATTATATATAACACATTTACTAAGATGTCTACCCACATCAGTAATTCAAATCTAGATTACTCGCATCTCGTATGCTTAGCAAACCATACTAGTTACCATTCGTAAAATATTTCATACTTTAATATGTTACTTACTATTTTATTCATTATATATGATTTTAATTCTCTTGTACTAATACAAGATCATATTCCATGAATAAATAGGGAATTTTCTTGATAGTATCATATAATTAATTCAAACAATAATTATAACATTCAAATATAATAAAATTGTACCTTTATTTAAAACCAATCAAATGTCTTTACGTGCTTTTAGGGCATTAATCCAACAAAAACACACCCAAGGGTTTGTGCCTCTGGAAAAGGTGACATACATGCACGCGATATGGTTTTTCAATATGACACCAATGCGACACGGGATACGGACCCACTCATCTGTGAGTTTTCCCACTCCGTTCTGCACCTGAAGGAACCTTATTGTGGTGGGGCTCCTGAGGAGACTTCTTTTATGTCTTGCATTCATGCTATTTTTCTTTACGAATTATTTCTGTTCTTTTCCCTTTGAAGACTAACCCTATCTGTTTTTTTTTTTGTACAGAAAGTAGGGGCATGTCCAACTTGGTCTGGCAGAAGCGCCAAAGTGTGATGGGGCCTTCTCAAATAGACACCCTCGAGGCATCAATCGTGGTTTTCTCATCCCCCAGCAGCCATGCCTCTTGCTCTAGTGGTTGCGCCTCCAGCCCTAGTGGCTCCTGCAACTCCGGCAGGTTCTCCATTGGCCACTCATCCGTGACAAATGGTTATAGATGAAGTCATTGACCTCGAGGTATCCCCTCCTCAAGATGATGGGTCCTCTTGGAAGGGAAAGGAAATCCCTTCTAAGGTGCCTGACTGTCCTCCGGTCACAACACCTTGCCTGGTGGTCTTTCCCGAGCACTTCGAAGGGAGAGGACTTCAAAAGTCACAGACGGGTGGTTGAGTACTTCCATGCCCACCTTGATGAGGGTAACGAGGATTTCAAAGTCCTCATGGAGTAACTGTGGGAAGAAAAACTGCATGGTTCAGTCGCTCCTCCCAGCCACGAGAAGCCGGAGCGTGTCCTCACGAGGAGGGTTGGAGAAAAGACAGCTCTGCTTGCCGTGGAGCTGCTCCAGGGATTGACGGGGTCCTTATGCAATATGCCCTTCCGTAGTTTTACTCGTTGTAGTAGTGACAACGAGAACTCACTAATAGCTTACAGCTGCAACATCACCCTGAGAGTAAGTCTCGAATCTTTAACTCCCATTTTTTATTCAAGTTCTTCATCGAGCTAACAAATATTTTTTTGGTGCTAGGTACGACCTTCAACCAACGGCTCAGGGACATCGTTGCCACGAGGTCCTTCGAGCTGAAGGAGCTTCGGGAGGAGATGGCGCAACTCAAGGAGACTGTTGTCTCGTTGGTGGAGCACTCACTACTCCAGAAGGACTTGGAGGACCACAAGGCTCGTGCCCTAGAGTTGGAGACCCAGTTGACCATGGAGCAGTTGAAGCTGTCATCACTTGAGGACACTTCCGCAAAGATGTTGCAGGTCAAACTCGGACCGTGGAGGAGGCCAACGACAAGTTTTCGGCAGACCTCACAACGGTTCAGGAGGAGCTCTGCTTGAGCCGTGTGGAGTCTTCAACTTGCACTGCTTAGCTGGCCAGAGTCTAGGAGGAGGCCACCAAGACCAAAGAGTACGCAACGCAAGCTGCCTCTCGCGTTGAGAGCCTCGCTCAAGTGAAATGAAAACCTCCTGCTTCGAGCAGAGGATCTGGAGAAGGATCTCGACATGATGGCAGATGACACCTTGTTTTTGGCATGGCAGAGCAACAAGGACATAGATTTTTCATTCACAGAGGAGCCTAACATGCGAATGATGCTCAAAGAGCATCTTCTAGCCAAGGAGGCCAAGGCAGCTCAAGAAAATGAAGGCTTGGTGGCTAGTCGTGCTCCTGAGATGGATCTCTTCATCGAGGTGGTAGCAGAAGTTCCTTCGGGCGAGAGCCCGAAGTGATTTTGCTTTCTTTTCATTGTTTTAATTAAGTAGGCATGCATGCCTTTTTGTTTATTGGGGTGTAAACAATTTAATACTCGAGCCCCCGAGCACAGCTGTAAATACCTTTATACCTTTATGCAGCTTGCAGTACTTTTCTTGTCATTATTGCCTTTTTTTTTTAACTAACATGCTAGCACTTAATAATTATGCAATTTGGTCTTATTGATTGGGCTGGGTTTTAACGTAACCCAACATAGCATAATGCCACAAGAGTTTGAAACCTCAACCTGTCCACATTTTGTGGGCCTCAAGTCTTAGAGACTTAGGTCTTGCGCTCGAATCTTGGTGACTCGAGTCTTTGTCGACTTCTCTTAGTATTTTGATAGTCTTAGGCACTTAGTGCTGTCCCCCAAGTCCGTAGTCCTCGGGATTAACTTTTAGTGCGATGTCAAGTGAGAACACTTAACGCAGTCCTATGTCCTTGAGCCCCAACAACTCGAGGCCTAGACAATCCATTATACTTAGAGCTTGAAGATCTTCCTCTTAGTGTTTAGATGCTTCAAGCATTTGGTGTTGTCTCCCAAGCGTGCAGTCCTCGGGATTAACTTTAACACCTTGTCAAATGGAACATTTTTCAGTCCTATGCTCCCGAGTCTCAACAACTCAAGCCTTAGGAGGTCTATTGCACTATAAGGTTCTAAGGTTCCTATCTCATAATTGACACTTTGGGCATTTAGTGTTGCTTCCTAGGCTCGTTGTCCTCGAGAGTAACTTTAACGCCATCCAGTATCCTTGAGGGCCAATCACTCAGGCATTGGGAGGTCAAATGTACTGAGATAATCACGCCTCAAGGCACACTGTCCCCGGGGTGCTATTTTGGTATTTCCACCCTGCCCCCTGAGTACAGTTACTTGGGCCTTTGCCATGTGGAATTCGTGAACTCATTTTCCATGGGTTATAAGTAAGCCCCCGGAGCATGCAATCGAGTTTTACATTTTCAGGCCCCTCGATGTTAGATTTTTGTTCGCACCTTGAGATTAAGAGACTTGTAACCTTAAGCTAGCACTCGCATTACTTGGATTTCTCATCGACGGGGTGTTTTAGGGTTGTGTCCGAGTACAAATGACTCGGGCTTCCATTCACATCTCGAGGGTTATGACCTAGTTTTTACTCCTCAAGCGCGCACTGTCCTCGAGAGAATACCTTAGGTCCTTCCTCGAGTTACTTGGATTTGTTCGACGCTAGGGTTTTACCCAAGTCTTAGCTTTGGGGTCCTATGACACTAAGGTTGCTCTGCTCTTTGACTAGCTTAGCTTCCCAGGGCAGTGACTTCCAATGCTAGGATTAGCCTTATGGTGCTCAATTTTTGGCAACTCAAAGCTTTGGGCCTGAGTGCAGATGACTCGGGCTTCTGTTTGCATCTCGAGATTTAGGAACTTGGTCATAGCTCCTCTCGCTCAATGTCCTTGGGAGGTAACCCAAGTTTGCTATCGTGCATTAGGATTTTTAATCTTCGAAGTCCCATGACACTAGGCTGACTCTGCTCATGACAAGCTTTGTTTCCTAGGTCCTTGGACCCGAGTACAGATGACTTGTGTTTCCGTTCGCATCTCGAGATCTAAGGATTTGGTCACAACTCCTCGGGCTAAATGTCCTCGAGAGGTAACCCAATTTCGCTCTTGCGCTACTAGGATTTTTAGGTCATGGACTTCCCCGGACTTTGATTTGTTCCCTAAATTTATCTATTCTCTAGGTATTGACACTAGGCTTGCTACACTTATGACAAGCTTAGTTTCATAGGTCATCCTCCTTAAGACACTATACTCTGGGAGGCTTCCCTAACCCCATGCCCCCAAGTGATTAGAGACTAGTCTGTGTTCACTTATCTAGGCCAGCGAGCAGGTGCTCTACGAGTAGTACAAATAGAATGAAAAATAAACCAAAATATAAGCAGATTCTTTTAAATTTTCTACCGTGTTCTGTCTACATTGTCTCCGTTAATTGTGCTCTAAGGCTACAAAATTTAACAAAAATACATTGCTCACATCACTGGTAATACTGATGGAGATGCTCAGCATTCCAGGCATGGGGTACTAACTCCCCACTCCGTTGGTCAAGCTTGTAAGTCCTTGGACATACAATGCTCTCGACTTGGTACGGACCTTCCTAGTTAGGGTCCGGTACTCCGGCACCAGGATCTCGGGTGGTTAGGAAGACTCTTCGCAACACCAAATCTATGACCCCAAATTTGTTATCTTTCACTTTAGTGTTAAAACATTTGGCTACTTTTTGTAGTAGGACGCTACTCGAAGTTGAGAAACTTCACGGAGCTCTTCAACGAGGTCCAAAGACTCTCAGAGTAAAGTGTGATTTGTGGTCAGATCGTACGTATCTCTCTAGTGCATGGAGATTGAAGCCTTAACTGGGAGCATGGCTTCATACCCTTAGGCCATGGAGAATAGCGAGTGGTTGGTGGAGGTTCTGGCAGTGGTGCGGTAACTCCATAATGCCCTAGGCAGCTCCTCGGTCCAAGCACCTTTCGCCTGCTCTAGTCTTTTCTTCAAGGTGGCCTTAAGTGTCTTGTTGACTGCTTCCACCAATCCATTTTCCTACAAGTGAGCTATGGAGGAGAAGCTATTTACAAATCCATGCCTTTGATAGAAATTCGTGAACAACTCACTGTCGAATTGTAGGTCGTTGTCAGAGACTATCTTCCTCGGAAGCTCGTCGCAACAAACTATGTTCTTTATGACGAAGTCCAGCACCTTTTTAGTAGTGATGGTAGCGAGAGGTTTGGCCTCGAACCACTTCATGAAGTAGTCGACCGCCAAAATTGCATATTTCACTCCCTTGTTTCCCGTGGGTTAAGGACCCGATAAGGTCAATGCCCCAGACTCCAAAGGGCCAAAGACTTGTCATCTGAGTGAGCTTATTTGGAAGAGCCCGGGGTAAGTTGGCAAAGCATTGGCATTTTTCAAACTTCTTGAAGTAATCCATCACATCGCCATTCATAGTGGGCTAGAAGTACCCTTGTCTCAACATTTTCTTGGCGAGGCACTGCCCCCCAGCGTGGTCCCCGCAAAAGCCTTAATGTACTTCCTGGAGTATAAGACTAGCTTCTTACTTGGAACACATTGAAGTAAAGGCAATGAATATCCTCTCCTGTACAGCTTACTGTCCATGACCACATACTGAGGTGCTTGATAAAACAACTTTCGAGTTGCTTGTCCTGCGGTAACTCCCTGGTAGGTACTTCATAGTGGGCTTCATCCAGCCATCCTGGGGCTGGACTGCTTTTACCTCCTCAGGGGTTGAGATGCTCAGAGTGGCCAAGAAATCAATAGGGACCATGTTGATTAACTCAGCGTCCTTGGTGGTAGCAAGCTTAGCCAGGGCATCAACATTAGAATTTTGTTCCCGTGGCACTTCTCGTATGGTAAATTTCTTGAAGTTGTGCAGCATTTCTTGGGTTTTTGCCAAGTAAGTAGCCATCTTTGTCTCTCGAGCCTAGTACTCTTTGATTACCTGGTTGACTACAAGCTAGGAGTAACTGAAGATCTTGAGGCCCTCGGCCTTGAGCTCCAGGGCTACTCAGAGCCCAACAATAAGTGCTTCGTACTCAACCTCCTTGTTGGAGGCATTAAATCCAAACCTCAGGGCACTGTGAACCCTATGCTCTTTGGGGGATACCAAGATCAGGTCCTCTTTGGCTCCATTTTCATTGGAAGGCACGTCTATGTACAACTTCATGTAGGCCCAGCCACCATGGCATCCCCAGGTCTGTCATGGTTTCCCATGCACTCGACGATGAAATCTGCCAGTGCCTATCCCTTGATGGAAGTCCTCGGGTGATACGTGATGTCAACTAACTCAGTTCGACTGCCCATTGAAGGAGTCTCCCGAATGACTCTAGCTTCTGAAGGACTTGCCACAAGGGATGATTAGTGAGGACCTTGAAGGGATGTGCCTAGAAATAGGGCCTTAGCTTCCGAGAAGCCAACATTCGGCAAAATGTTAACTTGTCCATAAGCGGGTATCTAGACTCCACCCCGAGGAGTCTCTTATTTGTATAATACATGGGATGTTGGACGCGACCTTCCTCGGCACCAAGGCGGCACTGATGGCACTCTCTGAGACAGCCATATAAAGGAGGAAGGGGTCTCCATCTACGAGCTTTAAGAGGATCAGTGGGTTAGCCATGTGCACCTTTAACTACTAGAACGCATATTCGCACTCCTCCGTCCATTCGAACCTCTGACCTCCTCAAAGTATGTTGAAGAACGGTATGCACTCATCAGTTGCCTTGGAGATAAAGCGACTTAGGGCTACTCTCCTCTCGGTGAGGCTCTACACATCTTTATGCTTTCGGGGGATGGCATCTCGACCAGAGCTTTGATCTTCTTGGGTTTGCCTCTATACCTCGGGTGTTGACAATGAAACCTAGGAACTTCCCAGAGGCAACTACAAAAGTGTATTTTTGGGGATTCAACTTCATCTTGAACCTGCGAACTACCGAAAACACTTCTGCCAGGTCTTTCACATGGTCGGGGGCCATCCTAGACTTGACTAGCATGTCATCCACATAAACCTTCTGTTCCAACCCAATTGGTTTTTGAACATACGATTTATTAATCTTTGATAGGTGGCACCGACACTTTTGAGCCTGAAGGGCATCACTTTGTAGTAGTACACGCCCTTATCCGTTCGGAAGCTGGTGTGCTCTTGGTCCGCGACATGCATGGAAATCTAGTTGTACCGCGAGTATGCATCCATAAAGGACAAGAGTTCCTACCCGGAGGTGGCGTCAACCATCTGATGTATCTTCGGCAAAGGAAAACAATCCTTTGGGCATGCCTTGTTGAGGTCAGAGAAATCTATACAGGTCATCCAAGTGTCATTTGGCTTGGGCACTAGGACCAGATTAGATAAGCATTTTGAATATTGGGACTCTCGGATGAACCCGTTCACAAGAAGCTTGTCCACCTCACAGTGCCCGGGTTGGGTCGATCATCCTACGCTTTTTCTGAATTGGAGAAATGTTAGGGTCGACGTTCAAGGCATGGCATATGATATTTGGGTCCATGCCTGTCAATTCAAAGCGTGACTAGGCAAAGACATATTGGTTGTCTTGGAGAAAACCCACCAGCGCTTCTCGAACCTCCGCCTTAAGTTCTTTCTGACCTTGGTTTTCCTATCAGGGAGGGAGGCGTCAAGAATTACCTCCTCGGCCTCCTCCATGGGTTTGACAGCCCTCTATTCTTGAACCCTGGGGTCCAACTCATCGGGTTATTCTGCTTGAACAGCATGTACCTATTCCTCCTCGGGAGGTGGCTGCTCAGAGGTTGCTGCCTCATTCACCATCACTGGTTGCTTGAGGGACACATTGCAGCACTACCTGGCCTCCTTCTGGTCTCCATGGGGAACTTCATGCACAAGTGGCAAATTGAAGTGACCGCTCCAAACTCTAACAGGGTAGGGTTCTCCAAGATGGCATTATACGCCAAGGAGCAGTCCACGACAACGAAGGTGAAATACTTGAAGGCCCTATGAGACACTTCTCCGAGCATCACACGCAGCTTGATTTGCTCCATCGAAATGAGATCTTCCCCCAAGAACCTGTATAGATTCAAAGTGCACGGGGACAGGTCACTCGTGGTTAGCCCAATCTTCTCATAGGCAGACTTAAACAAGATGTTCACAAAACTCCTATTGTCCACCAGGATCAGAGCCACCATCATGTTGAAATTTGGCTCTCGACCACTAAAGGGTCGTGGTGGGGAAAATGGACCCTCCGAGCATCTTCCTCGAAGAATGTGATGACTTGGTCAATCATCCTAGGCATCTGTGCTGGCAGCTGAGTTAATGCCAGTATCTCGTCGTCGTGATTTAGGGCTTGCGCATATTGATTCTACAAACCCCGATAGGTGCCCCTCAAGTGGGGTCCTCCGTAGATAGTTCCCACTCTCCCAGTCACTGGGGGAGGCCCGTGGACTACCCATTATAGGGATGCTAGTGTTGTGCATGGAGCCTGTGGAGCTGCCTACTATGGAGGTACTCCTACGGCTGTGGCCTAAGCCGAGCGCACTCCGCCCCGAGCATATTGGTGCAAATTCCCTAGCTTGATGAGATTCTCAATCTTATCCGTGAATTTTTGGCACTCATTGGTATGGTGCACCACATCATTATGGAACCGACAAAATTGTTGGGATCTCTCCTCTCCCTATTGATTAGTGCTCAAAAATGTCAATTTAATAGTTTTGAAGTGTAAATTAAATTAAGTTTTGATTAATATTTTCATGAATTTATTGTAATATATTTTATAATTGAAAATATTAATTTTAATTTAATTAGTGATTAATTTTCAAGAAATAAATTGCTTTTGGACACAAAGAAAAATAAGAAAGAAACAAAGTTGAAAATAGAATAAAAACGCAGGCCCAAAGCAATCCAAACCACTGGGCCTTCTCTCTCTCCCCTGCGAGTCCCAACACCACATGGCGCTCTGCGTGCTCGCCATGCATTGCCCAAGCTACTCAGATGTTGACTCAACCCGACCCACCTACCCACATGCCCACCTAGTGACCCGCGCCTGCTCATTCGCGTGACCCAACGACCCGCGAGCACCACCCGGCCCAGCTCCGGCCCAATTTGCCCGGACCCGCCTACCAGCTTCCCTGCATCTGACAACTGTCCACAGATGTGTTGACTGCCCATTTTGTGTGCATTTTGGGCCTTGGACCCTTTTATTTTGAGCTTTTGAAGCTCACATTTTGTATTAATTTAGAAAATTGGTGTAACGCCCCAACTCCTGGGACCGTTACGGTGTGCCTTGTAAATAGTGCTAAACTCGCTAATCGAGTCATTTGGCCAAAATCGTGATCTAAGTATGATTAGCGGTTTAGGGATTAAACATTTTGGTTAAGGTGTAACGTTTCACTAGAACGTTTAATATATACATTGGGATCCCAAAAAAATATGAATTTCAGAGTTTATTACAGAAAATAGTTACTACAAGCCGTTCTAAGCGGCAAAACAGGGTTCAACCCTAGTTCCACTTTAAACCTCAGCCGTGGCGGTCAAGCAGCTGCATATGTACACGTCATCACCTAAGCCCTCCAACTCAAGGGTGGTCCAGCTTCCTCTTGCCTTTACCTGCACCACATAGCACCCGTGAGCCGAAGCCCAGCAAGAAAACATAACACTTTTCATAAACATTATCAAATGATTATCATCATAATCACACTGAACATAAAGCTTTCAAACCAATGGGTGCACATCACATGATTCTAGCGGGAGAGTGGCTGTTAAATAAGTCACTAGCCTCCAAGCTTTCTTTTCTGGCGGGAGAGTGGCTGATAGGTAAGCCACCAGCCTCCAGGCTCTGTTTTCTAGCGAGAGAGTGGCTGATAGGTAAGCCACTAGCCTTCAAGCTCTGTTTTGTAGCGGGAGAGTGGCTGTTGGGTAAGCCACCAGCCTCCAGGCTCTGTTTTCTAGCGAGAGAGTGGCTGATAGGTAAGCCACTAGCCTTCAAGCTCTGTTTTGTTCATCGACCCTCAGGGTCGGTCAGGCATTAATGCTCCTGGAGTCATTCAATGCTAGCAGTCGATTAGATCTAATCTCTGTTGGCTTGCGTGATTCACGCTAAGGCCGTTCTGACAAGTAAGTCAGCGCTTCCTGACCTGTGTCCAGTATCACTGCCGAACCTGACAAGTAAGTCACAGCTTCACAGCTGATACTAACACTTTTGTCGATCTGACTAGTTAGTCAGTACCATGCACAAGTAAGCAATGCTATCAATATGTATCATATGCCAGTTATCCAAGAATAGGGCATTCAGCATGCTTACTAAACAGTTTCTAACATATTCATGATCAAGCACAAATTCAGAGACTCAAGCTCTGACCAATCTCATAATCACCGTTCATGGCATGCCCTATCACATGTTTCTCGTGCATTACGTGCATCACATTTAAACATCCAACATGCATCAATCATAGCCATGCATGTCATACTCAATAGCCAATCAACATGCATCATAATAACCATGCATGTCACATATACACAGGGTGCAGTTTTCTTACCTTGGGTTCGAGCGAGAATTTATAAAAGAAACAACCTTTGAGAACGATCGGCTTTTAGTCCTTTAGCGGTCACCTAGTCATAACCAAACATATAGGGTACCATTAATAAAATGAATAATAAAATGTTCCCAAACCAAAACCTAACCTCCGGGACCTCAAATACTACTCACCCGGGTAGTAGGTTCAACCCCGAGGCCTAAGGCTTGAATCCCCAAGCTAAAAACCCCATTCTGGCAAAAATGACCTTAAGGGCCGCGGCCCTCCTTGGCCATGCCGCGGCCCGCCCCTCAAACAGAGGCGCCCAAACCCAGTTTACACCAAGGGCCGCGGCTCTCCCTAGCCATGCCGCGGCGCAACCCTCCAGTTCAGCCAAAACCCCTGTTTTTCTTCCCCTACGATTTCTCTTGGAACCAATCCATCAAACCCAATTTAAACACCACTCAAACCTCCAATACAATCCATAAACTTGTTCTATACCACACCCTTAGCAAAACCCAAGACAAACCTCAACTAAAACCTCCATTAATTCAAACAAGCCACCATAAAACTCAAGCTGAAATCTAACACTAAAACAGGGTATAACCAGAAAGTTAGTGGATAAAGCTCACCTTAAACCCAAGCTTGAACCTCCTTTAATGGCTGACACAAGTCCCCTAGCTGCCACCCTAATTTCCTAGCTTGTTCCCTCAAGTTGGCTCTCAAAATTCCAAAGGGAGAAGGAAGAGAAATGGTGCACGGTGAGGGAGAGAGATGAGGATAAAGATGCTCTATTTTATCTCTATTTTAATCTACCACTTTCCACAGCCAGCAGCCTTTAAATCATATATATCCAAAACCCAAAATGACCAAAATACCCTTAAGCCAACAAAAGCCTCTAAACCATTTCAAGGGTAAAATTGGTACTTTCCGCCTATCCCGTTAATCATAATTAACGCTTCCCAATTCCCACTAATCTCCATATTCTCAATACCAATAAATCACATCCCATTACCCTTTAATTCCCGGTAATGCTCTAATCATTGACATCACCCCGAGACTCACCCCGAGCCCCGAACTTAAGCCCGTTATGACTAGACCGAACACTTTCATCTCATGATCGTCTCATGTCTAAAGCTCGAACCAATCCACATACAATGTGGTAAAATTATAATTAATCTCAACCATGCACCCAAAATATACAATTACGCCCACAGTGGCCAAATTACCAAAATGCCCTTGCATTTAAAATATGAGCCCATATGCATGCATTCACCATCATATAATAATATAATTCACATAAACATGCATATAATCATTAAATATCATAATAAATCAATTATGGCCCTCCCGGCCTCCTAATCAAGGTCCTAAACCTTATTAGGAAATTTGGGGCATTACAATTGGCATGATGACCATTTACTAAAATAGCTAGGTTAATATTAATAATAAGATTTAATTTTTCAAAATCATTTTTTATTATTAATGTTTTAGATTTATTTTGTAAACCCAATTTGTAGATAATTTCTTTTTAGTCATTTTCTTCTTTTATAAATAGGGACTCTTCTTCCACATTTGGAGATAATTTTTTAGAAAAGAAACTATAGCAAAACTTCTACTCACTTTCTTCTCATATTTTTTCTTCTTAGAATTTTGTGAGAATGATGAGCATAATGGCCTAATCTTCCTAGGAAGGTTAGGGATGATTCCATATGTTAGTGATGTTATTTTGCTACTTTGATTTACTATGTTCTTAATATAATGCATTTGAGTTATTTATGTTCTTTCAATATCATCTTAATTTTGTTATCTTTATTTACTTTTGCTAATAAGATATAGGATTAGTCATGTTCTTTCTATGTGTTTCTAATTAGTAAAAGTAATATTGATACATAATTTTATGTCTAATCTTCTACTACATTATTTCCCTTAAGTATTTTGTCACTTTTTAGATTTTTCATAAAATTAACGTTGTGTGTAACGCCCTGGGTAGCCAAGACCGTTACCCAGTGTATTTATAAAGGTGCGGGACTTGCTAATCAATTCATTCAGTTAAAAACGTGTCACTAACATATCTAATGAACTAGGGTTAAAAGATTTTGGTCATAAAATATACATTTCATATAATTAAACATTTTATACAAGGGATCCCAAAAGAAACACTGTTTGAAAGTCAATTTACAAAATTTCCAGAGTACAAAGAACCGCTAGCCACTCTAAGGGCAAAACAGACATTTATGGTCCTCCCGTTCCTGTCCCTTCCTCAACTGTGGTGGCTGAGCAGCTGATCATGTACATTTTGCCATCAGAGCTCTCCGATTCAGGGCTGATCAAGCTTGCCCTTGCCTTTACCTGCACCACGTAGCACCCGTGAGCCAAGGCCCAGCAAGAAAATATAACGTTATAGCACAAACAATGATAACAATTGAATAACCCTTAGAGCATGTTCATATACTTAGCATACCACATTAATCACATAGTCCATAGACATAACCATAGAATCAACAAACCAACACTCAGCTATTCAACATAACAAATTCATCAATCAATAATATTAACAAATCACATGATAATTAGGGTCGATGCCCTTAGGTCGCACCCTCTGTTTACCCCACTGACTCCGATCTGCTTAAACCGAGCTCAGTGAATAATAAGTTGTCCTCAGCTACCAGTAGCTGAGTCGCGCCCTGTGCGCCAACATAAACTTTGGCACTCTTAGGCCGTTCGTTTATTATTTACATGGCATAATACCATCCTTCATAAATCATTTAAAATAGGGAACCCTTAGTCCCATTATAAATTCACAATCGGGTGCAGTTTTCTTACCTATGTACTGAGCTTCTTGAGCATAGAAATCCCAAGCGCGGTCCTCTAACCCGAGCCTCGTCGAAAACCTAGTCACAACACACATACATTGCACTCTCATTACTAACCAATTCATAATCATCTCCCAGGACCAATCCCGTGCTCTCGGGACCTCCCGTTTCCCCACACAAGGTAGCGGAAGCGTCCCCCGAGCCCCCTGAGCCAAAACCCTAAAAACTCAAATTCCTCTTTCCTGAATTTAGCCTAGAGCCACGGCACAGCCCTATGGGGGCCGCGGCGCCCAGAATGGTCCACAACTCCTGCTTCAACCTAGTGCCGCAGCACGGAAGAACAGGGTCGCTGCGCTCATACGCGAACCCATAAAACTGGGTTTTCCTCAGCATTTTTCCCGAGCCAAAACTCTTCCAAATCAACCCCAAGGTACACCCAAGTCCCAACTCAACCTAAAACTCCAAATAAACAGTATGGCAACTCAGAAATAACAACCACAAGCCCAATCATACAATCAAACCCAAGATTCACCTAGTGGCTTCAATTTCACAAAAACTTAAACCACCCTTTATAAAACTCAAACCACCCTTCAAAATATTTAAACCACACCAAAAAATAAGCTTCAGAGATATACGAAATTCTTACCTCAACCAGGGATTCGACCTTGAGCCACCTCCAAATCCAATTCCAAGCTTAATTCTTTTGATTCCCAAGCTGAACCTCTCAATCTTTAAGCTACACATCCAATTTCCAGCACTCAACCTAAACTCTAAAACATGCAAGGAGACTCAATGAGAAGATGAAGCTTACCTCTGAATTATTCTTGGCTTATGCTTGACCTAATCTCAGCCCTGAATTCCTCCCTTGATCTCAAGGATAACTAGCTCCTTCTCTCCTTCTAGCTTCTTGGTTCTCTAAACTTCCAGCAGAACTAAATTAAGACTAAGTGTAGAAAAAGAAACGTAAATGACTTCCTCTCAGTCAAGGTTATCCTCTGCTAAAGCCAGATTACCACTTTGTCCTTTCCCCTAAATAAAAGTCTTATACAATCTCAAGGGCAATTCCGTCATTGCACCTAAATCTCGCTAAATCCTCAAGTATTCCTATAAATCCACATTTAATCTCGACATTTCCAAACCATTACTCAATTACTAACCGCTACCCTATAATTCCCGAACACTTTATAATATTCCCAAAATATCCCTAAGCTTCTCCCGAGCAGGGTATTTGACCCCATTGTGACTTTCTAGCTAGACAGATTCCTAGGACCATCTCAGGTCGTGCATCACAATTATATCACCACTCACACATGGTATCAATCACAGTGTATATAGATATCACATTTATGCCCTCAACGGGCTAAAATTACAAATATGCCCCTAACAACCAAATGGGGCCCACATGCATTTCATATGTTCATATAATCATACAAGCATGCTTAACACAGAATCATGCATTAAACTGTTTAATTCACACATAAACCATTCGTGCCCTCCCGGCACACTAATCAAGGCCCTTAAGCCTTATTAGTGATTTTGATTCGTTACATTGTGCTTCTAAAGTAAAGCACTTTATAACTCAAATGGACTTTTGTTAGAAAAGAATATGGACTTTAAAGTTAGATTTTCCAAGTAAATGATGGGATGTGAACGATTTACTTGTGTAACTTTGTAAATCAAGTAACTAAGTAACTAAACAAGCATATGGATGATTCTCGAAACCTTTCTACTATTCAACTATTGATTACATCTTATTTCTATTTGCTTTATTTTACCATCAAATTCTCAAACCAAAAATCATAAATCCATTTCCCTTACTTTATACTAATCTTTTGTGTTTATTTTTCTACTAATACTTTTGTTCTTAGTTACCTCCTTGTGGAATCGACTACACATCTACACTACAACCACCGCTTAGTGGATGCACGTTTTGGGCGTTAATCTCCTATCCCTCCAGATGGGATGAAGTTTCCAGTAGTGGACACGCTGCTCCGTGGCCAGGAAAATATTCTCCTGAGAGTCCACCAGGTCCATATACTCGGAGTACTGGGGGACATACTTCTCCTCGAGGGTTGCTCCTTGTTCTTCCGAAGCTGCTCTAGCTCCATTGGGCTTTCTGCCCTTGCCTTTGCCCTCGTGCCTATTTCTGCTGGGGGTCCTGCTAGGTGCAGCTAACTAGGTTGGAGCCGCAGTTCTAGCACTGAATGCAGGTTGAAAAGCACTATACCCAGTGGGCGTAGCTCCATATCTCGTCAGAGCAGCACTGAAGCCAGCACGAGGCATGGCACTAAAGCCAACTAACTGGACAATTGGGCTGAACTGTGAGGCGCTCACCACACTTTGCTGGACAGAAGTGTAAGGTGGGTACTGGGTCCCTGGAGCCATAGGGCTCGAATTCAATGGAGCGAGAAAGCGACGGGTCTGCCAAACGCTCTAATCTTGGCATTCTCCCAGTTTTTATATTCTTGTGCTCGACAAATGAAGTTGTCGAGCCTATGGCATCCCCTCTGCTGGAGGTCATCCCACAAAGGAGACCCTGCACAGATACCTGCTTCCAAGGCCATCAACTAATGTCCATCATCGACCATCTTGGTCCTAGCGGCTTCTTTTTTAAATATGTTGGCCAAGGCATTGACCTTAAAGCTCACCTTCTTAGTTGCTGTAAATTATCTTTAGAATGAGGATGAGAGCAGGTGTTAGGAATGAATGGACCCCAATTTATGCTTCTTGAACCACTCATTTGCCGACCTGGTCAAGGTCAACGGGACACATGGCACTTCGCATCCTCGGAGGCACGATGCACTAACATTAATCGGTTGAACTTCGATAGATGGTTGGTGGGATCATTGTTGCCATCATAAGACGTGATGTTTGGCATCTTAAAGCCTCGGGGTAACGAGGCTTCCAATATGTGGGGAGCACATGTGTAACGACCCAAAATTGCTAATAGGGCTTAGGGCCTTGATTAGGGTGCCAGGAGGGCATAATTGGTATATGTATGTTTAATTGGTTAAATGCATGATTATGTGGCATGCATGATTGATATGATTATATGAATATGTGATATGCATGTTTACAAGTATTAGATATGCATGTGGGCCCTTTATAGCTTATAAGGGCATATTTGTAATTTTGGCCCGTTGAGAGCATAAATGTGATAAATGATTAAGACCACATTATTATGTGGATATATTTGATATTTATGGCTTGAGATGGTCCTAGTGAAAGGATTAGCGAAATAGTCACAATGGGGTTTAATACCCGGCTCGGGGGAGCCTAGGGGTATTTTTGGAAATTTAGAGAAAATTTTGGGGATTTATAGATATTGAATAAGTATTTGGTAATTAATTGGACATGATGGGGTTAATTGATTAATAGTATGAACACTTAAGGAATTAGCGGGAACTAGGAGCGAAATGACCACTTTACCCCTTAGTACCTTAGAAGATTAATACGCTTAAAAGGGAAAAATAGTCTTTTGCTTAAACAAGGGATATACTCAGTAAAACTCTTAGGAATAGCCAGAAAGTGGTAGAAAACTCTCACCTCTCTCACTCACGGTTCTCTCTATCTCTCTCTTGCTCTTGAAGAGTCTTGTTGGACTGAAGGTTAAAGCTTAGGGAAATTTTGTTGGGAAGTCTTGAGGAATTGAAGCATCTAACCAGGGAATTCAGCTGGGAAACTTGGGGGTTTAAGCTCAAGAGTAGAGGGCTAGAAGCTTGTGAGGATTTAATCATAATTGAGGTAAGTTCTTGTCACTAATTATGTTAGGAAATTCTAGTTGTTGGGGTAGAATTAAGCTGGATATTGAGTGTTGAATTTCTACTAAATTGGGATGGTGACTTCAGTATAATTGTTAAGATTTTGGTGTTTAAAATATGTGATTAAAAGTCCTAAATTCGTAGCTGAGTATTGACTTTAGTTGGAAAGTTTGTTAGGCTTGTATCTTAGAAGTTTTGGTTGGGGTGGATGAGGAGCAAACCCAGAAATTCTGGGTTCGTAGGGGCGATCCGAAACCTAGCTCAGGGGTGTCGTGACCCGCAAGCCCAGAACTCTTGGGTGTGCTCTCTAACTTGAAGGCGCATCGCGGCCCTAGGGGGCAAGTTGCGGCCCGCCTCCCCCTAATGCTTGAAAATTTAGTCTCTAACTTGGTGGCGCACCGCGACCCTTAGGGCCAGGTCGTGGCCCTCCTAGGGAATTTTGCTGTAGGATGGTTTCTAGGATTGGTAAGGCTCGGGAGTTCGAACCTAGGTGCTCGGGACGATTTCTACTACTTAGTTTCATAGAAATCAATGCCTCTAAGGCTAGTTTTTGTCTCCTAAAGTATTTATTTGGATTAGAAATTGATAATTACCCATTGGCCACTGTGACTAGGTTTATCGCCAAGGCTCAGGACTGAGGATCATGCTTGGGACCGTTCTGTATCCTCTGCTCGGAATTCAAGGTAAGAAAACTGCTCCCTTGTGTGGCTATGTTGGGACTGAGATTCCCTGTATCTGGATATATGTGTTGTGTAATTGTGATATTGTTATGCGAAACATGAAATGAACGACATAAGAGAGCCGGGGCTAATGACTTGCGCATAGGACATGGCTCGGCCACTGTGAGCCGGGGTCAACTGAATAAAAAATGGACTTGGCCTAAGCGAGCCAGAGTTAGATGAATAAATAGAGGGCTCGGTCTAAGGGTGCCGATCCTGAGCATTTGTTTGTTGATTAAGATATATCCTTGAAAGATCATGCTTACTATTATTTGTTTAATTCTTATGATTTGTTGAGCTTCTGAATGGTTACCTTATAATCGAGTGAATGCTATTACTGATTGTGTATCTGTTGTTATGGTTTTCTTAATGGGCCTTGACTCATGGGTGCTACGTGGTGCAGGTATAGGCAAGGGAAAGCTGGAAGAACCATGAGTTGGAGAGCTCTAGGGGCGAGGTGTACATTGTCAGCTACTCGTCCACCACGGCCAAGGGAAAGTGCAGGGACAGAGCCTACAATTTGTATTTTTCCATTAGAATGGCCACTAGTTGTACATAACTTTTGAGAGTTGTAAATTTGTCTCTTAAACCCTGTTTTTGGGATCCCATGTACCAAACATCTATTTTAATGAAAATTAACCGTTAAAGATCATAATCTTTTAATCCTAACCTATTAGTTGACTTTAGGAACACATTAATGTTCAAACGACTTGATTAGCAAGTCTTGCACTATTTTAAAACACACAGTGTAACGGTCTTGGTTATCTAGGGTGTTACAACATGGCTCCCCATCCTCATCCTCCGAGTCGTAGTCATGGCCTTGTCTTCGAGCCATCATGAGCATAATATTTTTAAGCTCTCCAACTCCGCGCAAAAAGGGTCGCGGTCTTGATTGGCACTCTATGCCGAGTGTTTTCTTTTCTGGGCATTAAGATTGTCCCGAAGATCTGGCTGATCTCTTCCCTCGAGGTTGCCCCCGGGAGCTGCTATACCCCTACGGGCATTTAAGCCATCTCGTAGATCTGGTTGACCTTGGTGCCACTATCCTCGGGATATCCTACTTTGGTCTCTCCATCAGACTCAATGTTTTCTTTATTGACCAAGATGTTGAAGCCTTGCTCTCAGTTAACGAAGACATTCCTTTGGTTGGCCCCATGGCCAGGGGTTCTGTAAGACTGGCGAGGTGCTGGGGGGACACCACCTCTAGGCCCAGCGCGGTTCTTCCTGGCGTGCCTAGGTGGAATGCCTTCAGCTCTACGGGCATTAGCAGCCTGATGATGTCCTTGGGCACCTTGCTCCTTACTCTTGCTCGTTGGCCTTAGAGTCTTATTGTGTTTAGGGGCTCAACGAGCCTTCTTTTGCCCCAGAGCAGGGTTGTCATCGATTTTTTCCCTTGCCACGCTCTTGTGGCGCAGGTGGAGCTCCAGCATCAGCTGGGTGCATAGGCGGCACACCAGTTGGCGGATCTTGTGCCACGTCAGTGGGGTGCTCGGGAGGCACACCTATTGTGTTAACAGGTGGCACTCCACCTGGGTGCACGGGTGGCACATTAGCTAGCTGCCTAGACAGTACTTCGCCATGGGGATCCACTTGCAGACCTTGGGCCACTAGAGTGGCCCTTATGGCGTTAACCATCTCCTGTAAGGCGACAATATTTCCCTCCTGGGCATCGATTTTTTGTTGTTGGGCAGCTACCTGGTCGCAAAGCACCACCACCTCAGGTGGGTCCTCCTCGTCCATAGGCTAAGGATAATCCTCCTCGTAATATTTTTTATCGCTACTGTCATCTATGCCATTGTATTCGGTGTTCTTATTGTAATCCTCTTAGACCATCTTCGGGAGGTCTTGTGGAGGTGGACGACTAGTTCTCCTCCCTCAGCTCCGGTGGGAGGAGCCACATCGTCTAGTGCATTCCGTCTAGTGTTCACCATGGTCATTTTCTTCAAGATTTCTTCAGGCTCTCAATGAAAGTACCAAAATGTTGACTGTCTATTTCACTATTAACATAATCTAAGAACTTGACAAAAACTAGAAGGAAATAACAAAGAGGTTTTACGTGGTTCAGGCTATAAAAGATCCCTAGTCCACGAGTCTTTTGTATTAGTGCGTTTGAAGCTTGTTTGACCAAGCTTCAATGAAGTCTCAGGAAGTGTATATATTTCTCTAAGTCTACAATGCTTAACTAGCCAAAATTCTGAACCCTCTTCAAGGAAATACCCCCATCCCTATTTATAAAGGCCTGGATCATTAATTCCCTTAATGGACAATTAATACAACATTCCCCATTATTTGGGGAGTAAACTACTAATTAATTATATAGGGATGCACTAATAAAGACCATGGGTCCATGCAGATTGCACGTGGCCCATTTGCAGAAAGTTACCTACCCACTTTACGAAGAACAGATATCTGACCGTTATACGATGCACGTTATCCCATGTCAGGCAGCATTGTGTGAAATGTCAATTTTCGAATGTACAATCTCGACACCACTACTCCAAGCTCACCAAAAGTTCAAATGATATTCTGGTGGGCCACAGCTGCGGCAATTGACACTTGGCAGCTACTCCAGGTCCGAGGACAAGAATCCTAGACCTGGAGGATTGGCGAATGAAGAAAGCGAGAGGACCACCTGAATGGTTCTCAGGGTGTGACCTTACTTGGAGACATCCACGCCTTGGAAACAAGTCACAGGATGTGGCCTTACTTGGAGACATCTGCGCCGCGAGGGCAGACCTCGGGGCGTGGCCTCACTCGGAGACATCCGTGTCTAGACAAATCATAGTACAAAACCTCACTAGTGCTCGAGGAGCTTAATTACTCCTCAAATGACTGCCACGTATCCTCGGGTAAAAATACGGACACCAATATTATATATATAATGACATCTCTTCTATATAAAAAGTGTGTAGATAACGGAAATTCTTGGTTTTAACAATTATTTATTTTTTTAATGTTAACTTTAACAGAATATTCTTATATTTAACAGAATATTCTTATATTTAACGGTAGTTTGTAAACATCGCTTAAACTTAAATAAAATAAAATAAATAATTAAAATATGATATTTTTGAGATATTTTACAATGATAATTATTTAAAAATAATAAATAATTAAACAAATTAAAATATAATATTTTTAAGATATTTTACCATGATAATTATTTAAAAATAATAAATAATTAAACAAATTAAATATCATATTTTTTAGATATTTTACAATAATAATTATTTAAAAATAATAAAATCATACGTTTTATAACTTAAATTAAATTTAATTGAACTTAAACTTAAACTCACTTATTAGAATAATATCATATTAAACATATAATATAATCTACTTTTAATTAGCAACAAATTGTTTTTTTTTTTAAAAACTAGCAAGAAACTTAAATTTAAAATTCATGTATAATATTTAATATTACATTAAACATATAATATATAATCTTTTGTTATCACTCCCAAATTCAAAAACTAGAACAAATATAAACTTAAACAAAATAAATAAATTATTTAATTAAAATATGGTATTTATTTGGAATTTATATGACATTAATATAAATTTAATAAAAATAATTAATAAATTTTCTAAATAAAATTTAAAAAAATTACATTGCACGTTATTTGTATCTAATATGTATATAGTATTTACATATACATGCAAATATATATCTAATGATTACTGTACATAAACTTGAAATATTCTTAAATAAGTGTTTGAATTTAGAAGCAGATTGTTATTTCCTTTATAAAGGTATATATATATATAAATATATAGATAATATAACTACCAAATTCTAAATTCAAAAACAAATATTAAAAATAATAATATGTAATATATATTTAATAATAAAAAGTTGACATAACTACCAAGTAAAATATCACGAAAAATAATATAAATGTAAATGATTATTTCGTAAAATTATCTAAAAATAACTAATTATATAATGGTTAGAAAAAAATAAAACAAAATAAATAAATAAAAACTGAAAAATGTACCTTATCCTAAGAAGATGCGATCAAAACATCTACCACGGGAAAATGCTATAACAATTGCCGGAAAAAAGTTGAGAAACTTCTTTATGTGATATTGGTTCCGGAGAGATCTTTGGGGAGATCTCTGAGTCGGATTGAAGGAAATCTTTTAATCAAACACTAAGAAACATATTAATGGAACCATAGCCAAATCGAGAAAATCAAAATCTCAAACTTAAAACAATTAAAAATGATTATAAAATTTGCTCCAAAAAAAAGTTATAAAATAATAAAGATATAAAAATGAGAAGAGAGAGACATATATGGATGTACTCTGACAAAAGATGGATGTACTCTGACAAAAGCAGTGGTTGACGGTGCCCAGTTCTTACAACAATGTGGGGAAGGCTAAATTGACACCCTCGTAAGTCGTAACTGCTACGGAGAAAAAAGGTAACAGTAGTTGGAGTCCCAAATTTTACTGTTTATATCCCTTATATCCTTAATATTTATTGTGTAGCAATTAAATTCTCAATATTTACTTTTAAGTTGGAATAAGTCATTAATATTATATTTTATTAAAAAATTATAATATATAAGAATAAGATAGGATTTTAACAAAAAAATTAAAAATAAATCATATCACCCATTTTTCTCTCTTTAAACCTTTCTTAATTAATTAATTAGTGTCAAATATATTATTTTGGTAATTGACTTAAATATTCTCTTTGTAAATTTTTTTTATTATTATTTCTTAATATTTCTTCTTTAAATAGCATGAAATTTATTAAAAGGATTCTATTTATAAAATCATTTTTTTCTCACTACACACAATTTTATATAAATTACTCATAAATAATATATAAGTGATATTAAATATTATAAAAGTATAATAGAAAATAATTTTTTAATATTTGATAAAAATATTTAAGTTAATTTACGAAAATAATATATTTAGTAATAATTAATTAATTAATTTAGATAGAAGGAAAAAACAAATGGGTGTTATATATATATTTTTTTTTAAATCTCATTTTTATCTTTATAAATTACGTTTTATTTAATAAAATATAATATTAGAGATCTGTGTAAGCCAAAATATGAAGGTTTGGGAATTTAATTGTCACAAAAATAAATTTAGGACTTAGTGATATAAGTGGTAAAACTGTGCAACAAGTCCTGTTGACCGAGAAAAAATGGCTTCCTCGGTATGCCTGTGATAATCGACTAAATGGGTTGACCCACTGACGGTGACCCAAATGCGAATATATTGAAAATGCCGAATGATTCAATCAAGCCTCATTCAACAATGAATGAACCGAAGAAGAAGATTTTCCAGATGGTAAAAAAGGTGAAGTCGTGTGTTTGACTTGTGCTTATTGGTTTAACTTGATGTTGAACAAAAATATTATTATATTGAATGGACCAAACATTTCATGCAACATCTTCACAATTGACACGCCTTCAAATTTTCTTCGAAGTTTAATTTCCATTAATGTGAGGCAGACCAAACGGGAAACTCAGTCACAATGCCACCCATGTTATTCTTCCCGACCAGAACTCCAAGCACATGAGACAACGCCACCGACGTAGAAGATGTCGCGCACGAACGCTCTGGCGCTGCCGCAAACGTTTTTTCCGCTGACAAATTGATAAGCTCGTTCCTTTTGCCTTTCTGATCCCTCAATCTGTAACTTAAGAAATGTAAGTAACTCTCTGGTACGTACCCACTGGAAATGTCCAAGATGGGAACTGAAGCCATTTCTGAGGAGTTCGTTCTAGTTTGTGCTTTTGACGTGTAAGAAACATCAACAGTAAAATGTGTTGATTAAAATAATGTATAATACTATTATAAGGTGTTAAAAGTAAATGATTAATTATGTTATAAATATCTTAAAATGTCATGAATTTAATGTATAAAAATAAGAAACTGAATTTTTAATTTTATAATAAATAAAATTAGAAATCACTAATTATAATTAGGGTTGTGGTCCTTTCTATTATGTCCGTCATGTCATTAGCAGAAAAGAAAAGAGAGACTATTTTCTCATAGATGAATATTTATATTTTCTGTGCAATCTCCAACAATGGTATCAGGTAAGTACTTCCGCTCTTATGTTAATTTTCTTCTTTAATTTAGCAAATGATCTCGCATATATGTACTTATAGTGACATGATTTTGGATTATGTATTGGAGATTATTATTTGTTCATATTATTTGAGTGTATTAGAAATTCTTACTAGTGATACCAGAACTACTTTTACTGAATTTATTGAAGATTTGATGATTTTTTTCAACAAAATTTGGGGTTTTCTAAAATTAAGGTTTTGATATTTTCATATCTTACCTATTATATAAATAGCTATCAAAAAATATTTTGTATTTAATAAAATTTAGTATGGTTTAACAATTTTTGGTACGATTTAACACTTAGTTATTAATACTTAAATAGAATCTATAATTTAGTCAAACAATACATCTTCATAAATATACAATAGGACATATCCATTAGCATTTACAGCCACGACAAAAATCAACAATAGTAACTACATTCTGCTATTAAACCTGTAGAGAAGGTAAAATAAAAATTAAAAAGTTTTTAGTTTTAGGGGAAGTTTTTAATTTTTCGCTGCCATTTATGCCCTAAAAAAATGAACACTTTTTAATTTTAGGGGAAGTTTTTCTTTGATCATTCATTAGTCTCCATTTTTCATTTTTCAGAGAAGAATTATTCTCCCATTTTTCGCCGCCATTTAATCCCTAGATAATCATTGAGCACAGTCATTCTAGCTCAGCCATGGCCGTCGTCGAGGTTCGCTCCGACAAGAAGAAGAAGAAGCATTCATCAGTAGATACGCCCAAAGCAGTCGGTGACTTGGACTCGCAGCCGGCTTAGAAGGACACCAATTTCATGATCAAGCCACAGAGCTACAATCCAACCATCGGCACTTCTTAGTGGCCACTCTATCTCAAGGACTACGATCTTCTCATTGTACGAACCAGACAATACACTCCTCGACTCAAACCACAGAGCTACACTCCCACCATCGACACTACACTCTTCTCAAGGGCTGAGTACATAAGGTACAATATTATGAATTAGAACTATTTATAATAGTAAGCTACTTGAATTTGATCGAGAAAAGCATTTTGTTGTTTTTTGGATTTTTTTTGTGAGGCTGGAACTTATGTTAGGACGTTTTGTGTCCATTTGGGGTCTGATTCTTTGTGTTGGAACCCATATGCAGGAGATTAGGAGTATGCGGACTGGCATTCTGGGTGAGAAAGATGACATGGTTACTGTGCATGATGTTATGGATGCTCAATGGGCATATGATAATTATAGAGATGAGAGTTACTTGAGGAAGGTGATTATGCCACTTGAAATGATTCTGGAAAGTTATAAAAGACTGGTAGTGAAGGGCTCTACTGTGAATGCCATTTGTTATGGTGCTAAGTTGATGATGCTGAGATATGAGAATAATATTGAGGCTGGTGAGGAAGTTGTGCTTATGACAACCAAAGGAGAAGCAATTGCTTTGGGGATTGCAGAGATGACTACTGCAGTTATGGCCATTGTTTAGGGGATTCCTGGGTGAGATTTAAATTCATGATTTATATTCCCTTGAAAGTTGTAAAATGTTTGTGTCGTTTCTATTATTTATAGGTACCTGGATACACCTGGTGTATGGAAAAAATAGCAAGTTGAAGCTTGGAAGCTTATTGTTGATGTTGTTCACTTCACACTAAAGGTGGTATCTTTTTCATATCATTATTTTGCATATGGGTAGAGTTTCAAATACAGGTGCGTTTTAGAATCTCCTGTAAGACCTTAATATACAATATGATGAGATTATGAAAGGAATTGTTGAAAAATATAAAGTATTCTATGCTATGCTATTGTCTAGATATATGACTAAGTTGACTATTAATTACCCATTATATTATGAATTAGCAAGAACGAGAAAAGAAAATGCAGAATTGTCTCGTAGAATATACATCGACTGATTATTTCTTACAAGACAAAATAAGCTTTAAGTTTAACATGTAAGCTGAGATTGCTTTAATCTCTTACATGAACAATTCCCAAAGAACAATGAATGGGAGCATTAATTAGAACCACAATTGCTTACCTAATGATATTTCTTCCTTTTTTTTTTATAATTCTAGCCTAACCTTCTTTCCACTTTAGTTGTCCCTGCTCGTTAGTTTTTATAATCTATATTTCAGTATGAAAATAATTAATGTTTAGTTTCATTATGCTATTATGAGTTGATGTATTTTTTTTTCTATCCTAAGGAGGGGCTTAGCCAATAGATGTTAAGACACTGTAGGTTCATGTTATATGTGTCTGGTTCAGGCCTGCATTCTTTTTTTCAAGTGATGAAAAGATGGAACTGGCTCTTGGAATATTGAGTTTTACATCTAATTCTTTTGTCAAGGTTGATTCTTGATTTAATCAACAATTTCCTATTACTGTTTTAGTCCAGTTACTTTTTTTTCTTACTAATCAATATCAATGAGCTTAAATATTCAGGAAGATAATTTCTCTCTCTCTCTCCATATCTTTTAAAGGTCGGGGGATGGTGGTCGGCGGTGGCAAGTGGGTCGGGGTCGGGCTGTACGGCGGCAGGGGGCTCAGGGCTGCGCTCGACGGTGGGTGGGGGGGTCTCAGGTCTGGGCTCGACGGCGCAGGGGCTGGGCATTTTCTCAGTCTATTCCCTCTCAGTCAGTTAGGTATGGAGATTGCTTTTTTATTTTATATTATAATTTAATTTCTGTTTTTTTCTTTTGTTTTGGTGAAAAGGGATCTCTCAATCTCACTGCCCTCCATCTCTCAATCTCACTGCCCTTTCTCTCTCACTCCGGTCTCACTCTCTCAAGTATGGAGACTCTTTATTTTTTATTTTTTATAATTTCTATCCTCTAGATCAGTACACATATCCCTGAAAACTACAAATATTTAAGGTATAAAACATCATATTATAGCAAAAAAAAAGGCTTAGAGACTTAATGTACAACCCTTATACATGTGATAGCTTGGAAAAGACAAGGATTAAGAATCAATGGGAAAAGAAAAAAAAGTCTGACCATATGTAGGAAGAGGAAAATGCCCTGTATCTCAAAGTGTTGGCAAATCTATAAAAGTAGGATCTTGAAATGGTGAAGTGAAACAAAGGAGTGTACTATAGGAACCAAGATAATTATATAGTGGTAAATGATAGTATACAAGAAGATTGTTGTTTCGATCCTTTGCCTCAATATCTGCCTTATATTCATCTTTAGATTACATTGACAACTGCATTAACATGAGCTTGTTGGACTGTTAATTAATTCATAATTACAAATTAATGAGAATTTATTTCATTAAACCCAACGTTAGACAATGTTTTGAAATTATGATTGACATGATTGTTCTTCTTTTGTGATTACTTAATGTGAATAAGTTGAGAACATTATAATCACATCACTTGTTTATGATAACACCTGAAATGAACATGAACTTCTCTAATGTGGGACTCAAATCACTTCTTGTCTTGTAGTTGTAATGAAGACTCAAAAAGGAATACATAATACATATCATCAATTAGTGGAATCAGTTTGCTTAAAATTTGAGACAATCATTTCTTGTCTCTCTATTAAAAATTCTATGATATTTTTTGTCCCAATTTCTCAAAAATAAAAATGAAAAACAAGCATAGAACTCATTGAACTCATTTCAGAAACAAGCATGTAAAAAAGGAATTTTTGCTAGCAGATACTGTAGAACTCATTGAACTCATTTTAATTTTCAATTTTCTAATAATACATTGAACTCATTTCAGAAACAGAATATGCAAAAATTGAATAATACATTGAACTCATTTCAGAAACAGAATATGCAAAAATTGGGAGTATGGTTGGTTATTTTTGTGCTAAGCTTATTATTAGCCATGCTTTGCTTCAAGAATTCCTAAAAGATCTTAACAATGTGGGTTTAACTTGAATCTTAGTTTGTGCTCATTAAATTTTGCTTATTTTGATCATCAAGGCATGTACCTTTTATTTATACTTGTACTAATAGTATAATAATATTATAAAAGTTTGATCAATAAATTTAAAACAGGTTTATAATAATTGAAAAAAATAACAAAACTAATTAACTATATATTGTTTTTGAAATTTTTATTTCACGCAATCAATTATATGTCACTTTATCACACACGGACAAAAATGACCAATATCCAATGGAACAATACGGAAAAAACTACACATAACATAAAAAAAAGTGAAGATAAATTGTTTTAAAATTAAAAACAACATTTTAATTATATATTTATATATAAATCATATACAGTCCACGGAATAAGAGAAAACAATTATTTTTATATTATCCTTACAAAATTACGAAAATATTAAAAATATATATTATATTTATACAAATTGACAATTTAGAAAACTTATTCCACTTTTGATTTATTTTTCTCAGGTGTTTTGTTATAATACATTGTGATTTCTTCTCAGGAACTTTTAAGGAACAATCCGACCAATCCAAAGGTTAGTTAAATTATTATTATTCTCAGTACATTAACAAATTCTAATTTATTATTTATCCATAAACTAAACTACTACATAATTCAACATCGTTTACAATTCGAACAATCCAAAGGTTAGTTAAATTATTATTATTCTCGGTACATTAACAAATGCCAATTTATTGTTTATACATAAACTAAACTACTACATAATTCAATATCGTTTCACCAAATAAAATGAAAATCAAAGCAAACATGATTGAATACCACTTTCAAACATTTGACAATTTGTATTATATTTAGATTAAGAAAAAACTAAAGAGTTATTTCTCAAGTACACTTCAAAAAAATTAAATAATTGTTATCCTTTACCAAAATTGAAAATAAAATGAGAAATAATTGTTAGTTGAGCTTTTTAAAGTTTGTTACTTATAAATATTTAAAAAAAAAAAAATTTATAAATTACTAATATCATTATTATCGAACACAGTCCAACTTTTATGTTTTGGCTATTAATCAGAGTCTCGTGACTATTTAAAAATGAATGTTTAAAGATAGATAAGATAGATAGAATTTTGAGACTATGAGACATACATGACAATTGAGAATTGGTTTCCATATTGGAATAATATGGAGATTGTGGATTTGATTTTTATTACTTTCATAGTTGGAGAAGGTGATGAACAGATAGGGCAGAGTTGTCCTGTGTGTTTGGAGGAATTTGAAGTGGGAACGAGCTATGCACATATGCCGCAATGTTTACATTTGTTTCATGTCGACTGTATTGTTAACTGGCTTCGTCGAAATTCCACTTGCCCAATTTGTCGAGCTCAATTATTTCATTTAATTTGGTTTTAACCAGATATAGATTTAATATATTATGTTATTGAAACAATCACTATTTGAAAAGTTACCTCAAAGTAATTTTTTACGTAATACGACAACAACTTTCTACTTAAATCATATTGTACATTTTAATAATCATGTTATTTATTATCTAATTAATTTTTTGAATATTACATCGTTTCTAAAAAAATATAAAATATAACGTGCATTGCAAGTATTTTATACCTAGTATAAATATATATGTATATGTATGACATGTATTTGGTTTGGATTCATGCATTTTATTTGACTAATCACATATGGTTTCAGATAAATATATATATATATGCTACTAACAATGGTCATTTATAGCGATTTATGTTTTGACCCAATTTTGTTTTCATCCTATTCGTATGTGTATATATATATATGTTAACAAGTTGTTTTAATTATCAAGTTGAAATACATGCATAAATGCTTCAGCTTTTGTGCAGAATAAATGATGATTAAATTTTGTCAAGTAGAGATTTGCCTTGTTGACGTGCTTGTTCTTTTTTCATAGATAAACATATATATATATATATATATATATATATATATATATATAGAGGGAACGACTATAACTCATTTCTTTTTTTACAACACCAGTGCATTCTTTTCTATTTTTGGCACTTGGATAGATATAATCTCAAATTTTTTTATATGACGGTGTACATTGTAGGTATTTAGAATATCGTGCAAATTTTCAAGAAATTCTAAATAATTTACGAAGCCGAAAACAGAGTTCAAACTATCAAATTTTACACACGTACACAAAAAAACAGGCACGCGTGCAACAGACAGTTTAGACTCTGTTTCGGTACCATAATTTATTTGAAATTTCTTGAAAACTTGTAGGATGTTTTAGATAGTTATAATGTACACCATCATATAAAAAAATTTAGGATTATAACTATTCAGGTGCCGAAATAGAAAAAGGATGCACCGGTATTGCAAAAAAAGAGGATGCGCTCTAGTCGCTCCTTATATATATATATCAATGCATATATGATTATGGCTTTTGTTTTGTTTTACGATTATGGCTTCCGACTTGAGATATGTATATTAAGTTTTGTTTTATTATTATTATTGAATATATATATATATTAGTTTCAGTTAAAATAATAATCATAATACAGAACAACTAAATTCAAATTTTGGTTTTGGTTTTAGATTTTATCAAGAATATCTAATATTTTAAATTAATTAATTGAAACAAAATTTTACTAAAGTGATCTCTTTTGTGTAGATTAATTTAATTAAAATATCAAGATAATTGTGTGTATGTAATTTATGCATTTATTAATTGGTCCAAAGGTAAGTTAATATTTGGCCAAATTTCATGCAAACTTGTGGTGATAAATGTGTGACAATTATATGGTATTTTATATGAGCAATATGTCAGTCCAAAGATTGTTTTATTGTTTGACATAATTTATTGTCAATGTTTTATTGCTACAACAAGAGTATCGCTTACATTTAATATTATTGTCCAAAGACTTAATATTAATGTTGTGCTTGGTATCTTGAGATGGGATTAACTAAATTTTGAATTTATTGTTTAATTATGCAAATTGATGTGAGCTTGTTTTGTTCTATATTCAGCTAATTCATCTTCTGTTGTCTCAATATATGCTAATATTAATTCTATTCCTATGCTTAATGGGACCAATTTCAATGATTGGAAAATGAACTTACTTATAGTTCTGGGATGTATGGATTTAAACCATGCATTAAGGAATGAACAACCTGCACCTCTCACTAAGGAAAGCACCTGTGATGAGAAAGCGGATTTTGAGAGGTGGGATCGTTCAAATCGCATGAGTTTAATGATTATGAAACACAGCATCCCAGAAGCCTTTTGGGGCACAGAATCCGAAGGGATTACTAAGGCCAAGAATTTCCTTGAACAAATTGAGGAACGCTTTGCTAAAAACGATAAGGTTGAAATGACAACACTTCTAGGTTCTTTGATGACCATGAAGTATAAGGGTCAAGGAAATGTAAGGGAGTACATTATGGAAATGCATCATATTGTCTCAAGACTTAAGACACTTAAGATCGAGCTTTCTAATAATGTGCTTGTGCTTATGGTTTTGTTAACGCTTCCTGCACAGTTTAACCAATTTAAAATTAGTTATAATTGTCAAAAGGAGAAATGGACTCTCAATGAGCTCATTTCTCACTGTGTGCAAGAGGAAGAAAGGTTAAAAAAGGACAAAACTGAAAGTGCTCACTTGGCCACTACCTCTAAGGATACGGGCAAAAAAAGGAAATCTGAGAATGAAGCTGCTAAGGGTCCAGCCCAAAAGAAACAACAGAAGGATTCAGAAGGTTGTTACTTTTGCAACAAGCCTGGACATGTGAAGAAAGATTGTGCCAAGTATCACGCATGGCGTGCAAAGAAAGGTATGATTCTTACTTTGGTCTGTTCTGAGGTTAATTTAGCTTCAATACCTAGGAACACTTGGTGGATAGATTCTGGTGCTACTACTCACATAAGTGTTTCTATGCAGGGTTGCCTGAGCTACCGAAAGCCAAGGGATGGTGAAAGACACATCTTCGTGGGTGATGGAAAATCGGTGGAAGTGGAAGCAATTGGGCATTTTAGGTTGTTGTTAGGAATTAGTTTTTATTTGGATTTGAAAGACACTTTTGTTGTATCGTCTTTTAGACAGAATTTAGTTTCTGTTTCTTTGTTGGACAAATTTGAATATTCTTGTTCTTTTGGAAACAATCAATTTAGTTTGTCTTTAAATTCAAATGTTGTTGGAACTGGTTACTGAATGCTTATGACAACCTTTATTTGCTAGAAACAATCGCATCCTATAATGAAACCTTGCATGTGGAATCACGTGGTACTAAACGCAAATTAAATAAGGAAAATTCAGCGTCATTATGGCATAAGCGCTTAGGTCATATCTCAAAAGGTAGAGTTGAGCGCCTTGTGTCTAATGGCATTTTAGAATCTCTTGACTTCACAGACTTTGATGTTTGTGTCGATTGTATCAAGCGAAAACAGACCAAAACTAAGAGATTAGGTGTTAACAGATCTTTAGATGTCTTAGAATTGATTCATACAGATATTTGTGGGTCATTCCCTACAGCATCATGGAATGGTCATCAATATTTCATATCATTCATAGACGATTACTCACGTTATGGGTACCTATATCTCATTCATGAAAAGTCTCAATCTTTGGATGTGTTCAAAGCTTATAAAGCTGAAGTTGAGAATCAACTCAACAAAAGGATTAAAAATGTCAGATATGATTGTGGTGGTGAGTACTACGGTAGATATGATAGCTCAGGCGAACAACGTCCAATACCGTTTGCTAAATTCCTAGAGGAATGCGGTATTGTCCCACAGTACACCATGCCAGGATCACCTAGCATGAATGGTGTTGCTAAAAGACGCAATAGGACTCTTAAGGATATGGTAAGAAGTATGGTTGCTCATTCTAGCTTATCTGAGTCTCTCTGGGGAGAAGCATTAAAGACAGCAGCTTACATTCCGAATAGAGTACCAACTAAAGCAGTTGCAAAAACACCTTATGAGCTTTGGATAGGTCGAAAGCCTAGTCTAAAACACTTTCACATTTGGGGATGTCTAGTTGAGGTAAGGCCTTATAAGCTACATGAAAAGAAATTGGACTCCAAAACAGTGAGCAGCTACTTTATTGGTTATTCTGAGCGATCTAGGGGCTATAAGTTTTATGATCCCACAATTAAAAATATTTTTGAGATGGGAACTGCAATATTTTTTGAGGATGTTGAGTTTGGAGGGAGAAATAAGGTTAGAGACATTGCTTTTGAGAAGGAATTGAGTTCAAACTCAGTTCCTAATATCATTTTTGACAATGTTCAGGCTTCTACACCTGTCATTGTTCAAGAAATGAATCCAGAACCTCAACAAGATAATGTTGAACAATCCCCAATTCAAGATGAGGTAATTGTTCCAGAAGAACAACCTCAAGAACCAGAGTCATTAAGAAGGTCCACAAGAGAAAGAAGAAATGCTATTTCGAATGATTATGTTGTATTTCTTCAAGAACATGAGGATGACAAATGGAATAATAGAAGATGATCCAATCAATTTTCATCAGGCCATTAAAAGTTCTAACTATCAAAAGTGGATAGATGCCATGAAAGAAGAGTATAACTCTATGCAAGACAATAAAGTTTGGGAACTTGTCTCATTACCAGACGGTGCAAAACCAATTGGTTGTAAATGGATATTTAAAACCAAGCGGGATGCAAATGGTAATGTGGAGAGGTATAAAGCGCGTCTTGTAGCTAAAGGCTATACTAAAAAAGAAGGCATTGATTATACAGAGACTTTCTCTCCAGTTTCATCGAAAGACTCTTTTAGAATAATAATGGCACTTGTTGCTCACCTTGATCTTGAGCTACATCAGATGGATGTTAAAACAGCGTTTCTCAATGGAGACATTGATGATACAATTTATATGGTGCAACCAGAAAACTTTGTGTCAGGAGACCCAAAGAATATGGTTTGCAAATTGACAAAATCCATCTATGGACTCAAGCAAGCTTCTCGTCAATGGTATCACAAATTTCACCAAGTAATTATCTCATTCGACTTTGAGATGAATGTTGTTGATGATTGTGTATATCACAAGTTTAGTGGGAGTAAGTATATATTCCTGGTTCTATATGTCGATGACATATTGCTTGCCACTAATGATATAGGCTTATTGCACGAAACTAAGAGATTTCTATCTAAGCATTTTGAGATGAAAGATCTTAGGAACGCCTCTTTTATATTAGGAATTCAGATACATCGAGATCGTTCTCAAGGTATTCTTGGATTATCACAAAAGAGCTATATCGATAAAGTACTCAAAAGATTTGGCATGCAAGATTGTAGACCAGGTGATACCCCTATTGCTAAAGGAGACAAATCCAGTCTTAGTCAATGCCCTAAAAGTAATCTTGAAATTCAGGAAATGCAAATGATTCCCTATGCATCAGCTGTTGGGAGTCTGATGTATGCTCAAGTTTGTATGCGTCCGGATATTGCGTATATTGTTGGAATATTAGGCAGATATTTAAGCAACCCTGGTATGGACCATTGGATAGCAGCCAAGAGGGTTATGAGGTATCTTCAGAGAACAAAAGGTTACATGCTCACATGTAAGAAGTCAGATCGTTTGGAGGTCGTAGGGTATTTTGATTCTGATTTCGCTGGGTGCCAAAATAGCAGAAAGTCTACATCAGGCTATATTTACATGTTAGCTGGAGGAGCTATTTCTTGGAAAAGTGCCAAACATACACTTGTAGCTTCTTCCACTATGGTAGCAGAATTTGTAGCATGCTATGAGACATCGAATCATGGAATATGGCTGCGAAACTTTGTCACTAGACTGCGAATTTTGGAGAATGTAGAAAGACCACTCAAGTTATTTTGTGACAATAATTCAGCAGTATTGTATTCCAACAACAACAGGAGCTCATCCAAGTCAAAGCATATTGACATAAAGTTCCTAGTTGTGAAAGAAAGAGTGCAGAGTGGACAAATATCCATAGAGCACATTGGGACACACTCCATGATAGCAGATCCGCTCACAAAAGGATTACCACCCAAGGTCTTTCATGAGCACATTGCTCATATGAGTGTGGTATTGTTTGAGGATATCATGATTTAGTGGGAGTTTGTATTTTATTTGCTTTATGTTTATTTCAGACATTTATGGATTTGGTTATTTTCTGATCAGAAATCACTCTGTTTTTGTTATTCTGACCTCACTAAAGTTTAAGGAGGACCAGTTGGAAATAGACATGTTTGGTTCACATTGCATGTAATTTTCATGCTACACATCCATGATTGATCTATGTCATTTGACTGTATTTGTATATGTGACCATTGATGGGTTTAGTCATGATTAATGATAACTCTACAAACTAGAGTTATTTTACCACTTTTTATGTGCTAATTGTTGATTAATTCTTGAGTTTTTAATTGATTTATTAAGTTTTTAAGTAATTGTGAATTTATGGGATTTATTTTGATTTTATAGATTTCTGTGTGTTTTTATAGTTATTTTATTACAATATGTTGTAGTTTAATTATTTATAATTAATATTGTTAAGTTAGAAGTAAAAAGATGCAATTTTGAGCTTAAATGTTTAAGTAAATTAAGTTTTAATTAATATTTTCATGGAACTTATGTTGTATATTTTATTATTGAAAATATTTAGTTTTAATTTAATTTATGTTTATTTTTGTAGATAATTTGTTGCATTTTTTTGCTCTTGAAAAAGCAAGAAAAAATGAAGGAAAAATGACATTTTTGAGAGGAAAGAAAGAGCAAAAAGAGGCCCAAAACTAGCCCACAGCAGCCACCATTGCTTCACCCAGGCCCAGCCGAACTCCACCAAGCCCACGACCCGTCTACCTCACAGCTCCCCTAGGCCCAACCAGGCCCGTCTCCCCCAATGCTCCAGCCAGCCGAAGCCTTCAACTGTCTCAGCCGTGCACCGCATGGTCCCCTACAGCTGCCCAGCCGAGCCTTCCCTCTTCAGCCAGGCGCCCCAGGCCCACCACTCGGCCCACCGAAGTACCAGGCCCAGCTGCTTCAACCTTTCATCTCCACTTCAACTCAGCAGCAGCCCAACACGCCTCCAGCCAAACCCCACGCCACCTGGTCCATTTGCCTCACACTCCAGCCAGCAGCCTTTGGGCCTGCGCCCATGCCAACGCCAGCTACCTTGTCCCAGCCAGCCCCCCTGCACCATTTTGAGCCCAACAATTGCCCAATGTCCCCTTGTCCCCTATGATAAAAAATGCCATTTTTTTTTACCTAATCTTTCCACATATTTCACCATAACATCATCATTACACCCTATAATTTACCCATATTTTCCATATTATTATTAATTTAATTAATTTAAATTGATTATTTTAATACTCTCATTTTGGCTATAAATAGGGAATTTTCAAGACCATTTGTGAGTGCTTATTTTGGGAGAGGTCATACCACAAAGTTTCTACACTTTCAAACCTCTCTATTCTCTTCATCTTCTTCTTCTTTTTGGTTAGTTTTCTATGTATTTTAAGATGAACAATTTGGGGGTTTTCCTCCAAATTTTCCTAGTTTTGTTTGTATTTTCTATTCTAGTTATGAGTTTCTAATCTATTTAAGATTATTAAGGTGATGATGAAACAATATGTAACTAGATAGTGTTTATTTTGTATGTTGATTTCCCATTTTGTGCAATAAAGTTTATGGATTTTCTTCTTCAAATATTTTCTTTTATCTTAAATATCTTGTATTTTAGATTGTTAGAACATATTTATACTTTGTTTTTCATTAGTGCAAAAACATAATATTCTTTGTGTAAGATTTGTCATTAAATTGTACACATCCAATGCTTAGAACAAAAATATTATGTTTTGCCTTATAAATAATGTTCATTGATTTATTTGTTATTTTATTAGATTGATTTACACTAAATGTTTTGAAATTATAATTTTTAAAAGTGAAGATAGATCCTATATTTTTATAAAAACTTGTACTTAAATAGAATATCTAATTTGAATAAGTGATGGTTTGATTAATTTCTACTATTACTAAAATTTGGGAATCAATGTACTTTTAAATATTATTGAACTTATATTTTGTGGATTCTATTATCTTAATAATCTTTCTTTTACTATCTTGTTTAAAATTATTAATTAAGTTATATATATTGTCTTTAATATCTTTATTATTATTTTTTATTTTATTTTCATTATACAAAAATTTCATCAATCTTTGGGGCTAGGTTAGAATTTATTAATTTTGATTTAAAATAGTTTTCTTTTCGATTTTAGACAACTCATTTGGGTTCGATCTCGTGCTTACACGAACACTATATTTCATATACGATTCGTGCGCTTGCGAGTATAAATATTTAAAACATACCCGTTTTTTATCCATCAATTAATATGACAAAGGCTGCTTTGATCCTATATGGATATGGTTGATGGACGAGATTGTTAAAGAATACCTTTATATGATAGCAAATTTTGAGCTCATAAGGTTGTACATTTATAAGGAAACATATGTTGCCCAAGTGGGAGATTGTTGGATTAAAATCCTATTTTATGGGCACATATGTATAATGCATAATGCTATTATAAAGTGTGATATAAAATTGAGTGACCAATTATGTTATAAATATCATAGAGTATTAAAGTGTCATGTATTTAATGTGTAGAAATAGGAAATCGAATTTTTAATTTTATAATGGGCAAAATTGGAAATCACTAATTATAAATTAGGGTTGTTCTTCAAAATAATTAGACTAAGATGTTCCAAGATGCATCTCTACCCCTCAAGACGTGTGTGGGGATGTAGAGTAATGGTAGGGAAAATTTTGATGATTCATCTCTATCCCTCAAGACCTGTGTGGGCACATAGAGTAATGGTAAGGAAAAATTTATGATTTACAAGATATTCTCAACATATGAGATCTTGGAATATTAGGTCTGAGACAGTTTTCAGGGATAGAAAAAAATAATACCATCTATTTTCTTTCTATCAAAAGTCTTATTAAATTATTTCCATATGATAAATTTATAAAAGAATTAATTAAATTTTTGAAATTTAAAATTCAAATTATAAATCAATTATTAAATAATTAAATAAATAAAAGAAATATCCAAGACTCATTCTTGGACACTTTAGTTGGTGTGTAACACATCCCTGATTTCAGGGATGTGTTCCAATAATTTTCTTTTAATTATTATTTAATAATTTATTTATTCAAAAATATCTAAACCCTTATTACTTATTTATCAGATTAATTAAAGAATCAATATCATTTTGAATTCAAATCCAATTTGAATGATGAGAAATATTTTTTTCACATTATTTAAATAAATAAAACTAATTAATTATCTTAATTATTTAAATGTTATTTTAAAAAATACCAAAAATAATTTTTGAAAAATATAATTAATTTATTTGTCTCGATTACATATTTGACCTTGAAGAACAAATTTATTTCAAATATGTCATTTTCCTGATTTTTCCTAATTTCAACTCTTACTTTGAATAATGTTGATAGAGCCATCTCGGGGACCTATGGACCTATAATTTCAAGCTCCACTAAATTTAGATTATTAATTAAAACTCTTTAATATAATAACATTAATTTATTAATCTCAATATTATTCCACTAAAAATATGAGATTGCACTCTTGTAATTGTAGACATTTATTTATTGAGTACTTTTAAACATATAAAAAGTGTCCATGGATTTAATCACTACATACAATTCATTCATCTATTAATGATTCATAATTAAAGTATGAATTAATCACCCTTTAACTTCTTTAATTATATCTTGTTTCCTTAAGTACCATTAACTTTACTAGTGAAGGTTAATTCATAAACTGATTTATGAATTTGAGCTCAATAATATTTCAGTTCCAAAAATCAACCCTTAAGAGAACCATTATTCAATTCCTCTCGGAAATGTCTAAATATCATATCTGTATATTATGTCCCCAATCATTTACATCAATGAGTTCCCAAAACAAAAGTTTTCAGTCTGATCATTCTCACAAACCATAACGAGTGAATCAAATAACTCATGACATAAACAGAAGTTCATAATAACTTCAGGATTAAGATCAATTTGTATATGATAATCTTATTGATATATTTACTTAATACTTATAAACTAAACGATATTAATAAGTATTAATAACATATAGGGTCTCGTTCATGTATAACCAGATTATACAAAGTATTTCCACTAAGATGTCCTACTACATCTGTAATCCAGATCTAGATTACATGTATTCATAATAGTAGTGAACCGTACTTATAGAATTTAATCCAAAGATTCCACATAACTTTGTTTTACTGCGAATTGTTTAAATTTATTCCATACAATCTTAATCCTCTCGTACCAATACAAAATTGTAGTCACAGTAATGAATTTGAGAATTTTATGATATTTATATAATATTATTCTAATAATAATAATAAACAAATAATATATAAAAAAAATTATTTTAATTATTTATTTTATAAAACATTGTTTAAACATTCCATTAATTCATTTTATACTTGGAAAAAGATAAAAAGATAAACCTTAAGTAATAAAAGTTTAAATTGAGTTCTTTCTCTCTCTTCTTTACTCCTTCAATCCGAACAATTCTCGGACCTCTCTCACTGGTCAATTTCAAAGAAAACTCACCAAAAAAAGTCACCCAAAAGCTTGCATTTAAGTAAAAAATCAACTTCATTCTCACAATTTTCAAAGATTTTTTTTCATTCTTCACTCACATTTTCGAAGGAAAAAAACTTATTCCTCTTTGATATATATTTTTTTAAATAATAATAATTCTTCATTGTTATTTTCAAAGAAGAAAAAGCAACGACCAATTATAATGAAAAAATCTCATCAAAAATTTAAAAATAACAGTTAATTAAAAAAAATGAGACATAGGTCCATCAATTCTATCTCTTTTTTTTATAGTGATTTTTCCATCAATTTTCTTTGAAATGTAAAAGTGTGACGGTAAAATAAAATTCTAGAGAGGAAGATGAGAGGGAGAGAAGACTGTTTTTAAATTAAGATTAAATTTTAATAAAGCAAAAGTAAATTACAATGGTTGTGTTTGGTAAAAAATTTATTTTTGAATTTTTTAAACACAAAAATAGAAATATTATTTTTATTTTTAAAAAATAAAATATGTTTGATAACTATTTTTTGTTTGTTTTTAAAAACAAAAAATAATAAATACATTTGATAACTTTTATTTTTATTTTTTGTTTAACAATATAACATGAGATGTTGATTTGAAGAAAAGAAGAAAAAAAACAAAAAATAAAAAACGGTTTAAAAAATTTTGAAAGTGAAAAATTTTTGTTTTCAAAATTTAATGAATTTTAATTAAAATTTTTAAAAATAATAAATAAAAATAAAGTTACCAAACACTATTTTATATTTTATTTTCAAAATTTTAATTAATTAAATAAAAATTATTTTTTTAAGTGTTACCAAACAACTCCAATATGTTTGACTTTAATGTTTGTAAATTAATATTTGTAATTTATTTTATACTTAGTACCTGGTTTATGTGTTAAAAGTGTGCATGGAGAAATAATTTTATGATTAAATAACTAACAATGATATCTGTTTGTAGAAAGAGTGTAGAGAGGAAAAAAAAGTGGGTGCTAACGAATCAACCAATTGGTTATCATTTTTTTGGAACAAAATGAACTTGTACTATTTGTTGTTAAGCATCTCTCGCACTCGCACCCAACGCCTCAGCCTCGCTTGGTTGCTTGCATCAGTAAATCATCCAATCCAAGATTGGAACAGAGAATGATTCTAGGCGATTTTGTCAGATGGAGTTCACTTGGATTCTTAAGAACTTCGAAATTAGCTTCTCAGTTCTCACCCCTGGAGCGTAAGCCATTGGATTCAATCATAGATACTGAAAAGGGCAAAGGATTGGTCAGCCAAGGAAATCACCTCAACTCGGGATGATGTTTGTTCTCTATGTTAGAAGAATCGCCACGGTACCAAGTTTTCATTTCAGGTTCTCTTCTTCTATTTCTAATTATTTTCCTTTATCATATTGAAAATAAAGAAAAACATCATTGTTTCTTTTTTGGAATCATATTTTCCAGATAATGTCATACATATTAAAACTATAATCTCCATATTTGCTCTCAGTTTTTCTCTTAGAATTTTGTTGTTTGATATTTGTTTTGTGTTTTTAGTATATGTTGGCCCCTTGAACTATATGTGGTTTAGCAAATTAGTTCTTAATATATAAAATGTTGCTATTAAATCTTGAACTCATCAACCAATAGCAATTAAGTCCTTGTATGTGATTTTAAAAAAAAAATTTATGAAAAACATTACCAATATGGCAATATAGAAAGGCATAAACAAAATAATGAATTCAAGACCTCCATTTTTTGGCAATATTGTGCAATATTTTTTGTCAAAATTAATAAAAAAAAATTACATATGAGGAAGTTAATTGTTATTGTTTAATGAGCTCTAGGGCTTAATTGCTAAATTTTATAATTCAAGAACTAATTTACTAACGTATAATTCAGGGCTACCATACTAATATATAATAATTTCTTATTTCATGACTATTTATTTTGGTAGATTTAATCTTGTTTTCTTATAGGCTTATTTATGCCGTAGGTTCTTAAATTATAGACATTTTGACAAGTTGGTCTCCCAAATTTTTTTTTGGCAAATTGGTCCCCGTTTTTTATTTTTTTTTGCAGCATTAGTCCTTCACCAATCACCATTTTGTTGTTAGTTTAGGGACTAATTTGTAACAAACAAAAGATTGGAGACTTGCCAAAATAAATTTAGGGATGATTCATACAAATAAATATTTTTATTTCTATCAAATCCTTATCATCAATTTTGAAAATATTTTTCTTGTAACATATTTTAGTTTACAACACATAAAATTAAATACAAATTAATGAGATAAGATAGTTTAGATTTTTATAATATTTATTCATATTTTGTATTTAAGATAAGAAAAATTAATTTGGATAGTTTAGAAAAGTGATAAGAAGAAAAAAGATGTATATAAACTATGGATTGTTTTACGGGGGATTATGCGGTAGGGATACACTTTTTTACCCTATCGGTATGACACACTATAGTTTTTATACTTGTGAATAAGTTATGACCAAATTTTTTTTACATAACGGTGTTCTTTGTAGTTATAATAACTCTCTTGTACGTTTTCGGGAAATTCTTGATAATTTTGTGTGCCGAAAACAGAGTTTTTCCAATATTCTCAACCACCACACATACAAAAAAAAAAATATATAAATTAAACATTGTTTTCAAGATACTGAATTATCTAAAATTTCCAAAAAAAAAAAAAACGCACACGAAGGTTGTTGTATAGCAAAAAGTTACCCTACTACAGGCTCTCCCTAGTTTTATCTCATTTTTTGCGCTCCTTTATTTTATTTATACTAAAAAAATAAAAATTATTTTGATATATAATTCTAAATAGTTTATTAAAAGGGTGAATTAACTCATAAAATTTATTTTTTCTTATCTTAAATACAAAATATAAATAAATATTATTAATATCAAAAAACCTTATCCTTGTTGTAAATTTGGTTGAAAGGACCACAACAAATGTGGAATGTTCTTTCATAATTTGGTTTGCAGATTTACTTTTTCAAAATGTGTTTCTTTCTTTTACAATTACATATCATTAAAAATATCAATGACTAGGATGTCAAACCAGGTCATTATTTCCTTCATAAGTTAAGTGACCAAAACTTATAGCAATCATGTTCTCACAAAGCAAGCAACCAAACGCTAAGAGTAAAAGTTTGGTTGCCTAGTCACATTCTTCTACTCTTGTTCACTCAAGAAGGCCATAGTCTGCTAACAGAGACACTTGGTTGCTTATGATCTTAAGTGTATGCATGTTCGTTCAAGACATGCTACATGTGTTAACAAAATTAGCAACGATTGACAAAGTCACCATTGAAATACAACTATATTTATGTCATTATAATGTTGTATGTATTGTTTACGGGCCAAGCCCAATAGCTTAGACCACTACTTAAATGTAACCATGAACTCCTCACTATAAATAAGAGGAGATAGGATCGAAATAGAAGAGACAACTCATAGTGCCTACAGACTGAGAAACTATATTTTTGTACAAACTAGTCTTTATGTAATCAAAGCGAAGGAGGACTGTAGAACAACCAGTAACGCAAGTTCACGGGAAACTATAGTTTTTGAAGCTTAAATATCAATAAAAGTGACTAAGTGGATGTAGGTCATATTTTTTTTTGGGTCAAACCACTATAAACATGGTGTTGTTTATTTATTTCAAATCTCTAATTTTGAAATCCATGCTCTAGCGTTCTTAAGTTGACAAAAAATTGTGTCAACATTAATATTATTATTTAGTGTGCTAATTAACTTTTATTTATTTTTTAGGTTGGTTTACTGAACTTTTCACACAAATTTGAGGGTCATCCTATTGGTTTTTGATTATGTCTATGATATTCTTGGGATGTTATCTACTCGAGGAAAATGCTACAAATTAGCTAATGATTCTAGTAAAAAAAACATGGAGTATTCTTGATTTTCTCAAGAAAAATCCTACACAAAATATAGTGACCCAAAATTCTAAGTGGTCAACTAACTAGAATACAACGGGGTATTCTTGTGAGTCAACACTCTTTTAATACATTAAATACCGAAAATCAAACATTAAAAGACTAAACTAAATACTTACCGTCAAAGGATACTTTATAATAAATATGCAACAAAAAACATGGTATCCTGAAATCCCAATCTTAAAACATAAAATCAAAGTTCAAATGTAGAAAAATCGTAATACTTAAAGACTAGTAAAGCGTCCTTAAAATATGAGTATTCTTGAAAAAAAATTAATAATGACTTTGTGAAAATAGCTTGAAACCACCAAACTTACTAGTCAGAAATTCACAACATAGCCCAACCCCTTCGTTGAATTTTTGCACGAATCTCTTCATAAGTAGCAATTTCACATGGTTCTTCTGTATACTCAAAACTTCTCTCACTTATCACCTTTCGCTTACGTAACCTTTTATACCGATCAAAAGCTGCCTTACTCACAAATTTTGTAGCATCATATTTTGGGGGCTGTTCAGGTTCCCTAGAGGAAGATGGTTTATTGGTGTTCCTAGAGGATGATGCTCTAGGAGGGTTTCTTTTAGGTCCCATACTATCCTACTAAAAATTTGACAGCACCTCCCCTATATTTTCAATATTCCCCAAACTTTACAATATACTAATAATAATCCTAAACAGTTCAAAATCACACCACAATGCTTCTCAATCCATACAATAATCCCAAAAATATAATCCCTTCAACAATGTCTTCAATATAAGGAAATCACCCAAAAAGAATTCAAATACTTGTAGAAAAACTTACTTGACTGTGATAGACTCCTCTTGAACCCTTCAAATGCACCAAGTAACCATTAAATCTCAATTTGAACTCCAATGGATAGAATTTGAAAAACAAGGGTTTGAAAGTTTTGGGAATTAGGGATTTCTATAGCAAAATAGGGAATTTGAGTGAAAAAGAAATGCTTGGAGGATAATATGTAAGGATTCAAGGTGTAATAGGGGATTGGAGAAAAAATTTCTGGGTTGTAGGAGAGAAAAGTTAGAAAGAAAATTTAGAGAGAAATCTTGAAATTTTTTCAAAATGGTAGAAGTGATAAAAATAGAAGAAGGCAAGCCCTCTTAAGCCCTCGGATCCCATAAACGTCGCGGCACGCCCTTTCAAGCGCCACGACCCGTGTCTTTAAAAATTTATGATTATTATTATTTTTTATTTTTCTAAGAACCTGATGCAGCGTTGCGGCCCTTCACCCATGCGCCGCGACGCTTGCTCCTTACCGAGCCACTACAACTTTTCTGGTTTTGTCAAGGCCGCGGCCCTTGCTCCATGCGCCGTAGTCCTCTCCTCCGTCTTCAACATATTTATATTTTCAATAGTTTTCACAATTTCCACGGCTCTATTACATTAAAAAAATACAAACTAAAAACTAAAAGAAAATAAAATGTCAAACCAAAACTAAAAATAAAAACTAAAATTGTTCATAAACTTTAAAACTTAAAACAAATGAAAATTAAAAATAATGAGATGCCTCTCAAATGCGTTGTCGTTAACGTCATTTAGTCGGACGCTTCTTTATCTTCAGATCAAATGGGTTCCAAAATCACCACGGACTTGCATTTTTCCACCGGACCCTCCAAATAATGCTTCAACCTCTGACCATTCACCTTAAAATGCCATGTTTTCTCACTATGAACTTGCACTACTCCATAAGGAAATGACGCAACTACCGTGTATGGTCCTGACCATCTCGACTTTAATTTACCAGAAAAAAGTTTAAGTCTGGAATTAAATAGCAAGACTTTATCTCCTGGTTGAAAATCCTTCCTCAGTATTCGCTTATCATGAAAGGCCTTCGACTTCTCTTTATAGATCTTCACATTCTCATAAGCTTCATTTCAGAATTCTTCAAGCTCATTTAACTCCATAAGCCTATTCTTTCTCGCCATAAAGAGATCAAGATTTAACTTTTTCACAGCCCAATAAGCTCTATGCTCCAGTTCCACCGGTAAATGACAGGCCTTACCAAACACCAATCGATGTGGTGACATACCAATCGAAGTTTTAAATGCAGTGCGATAAGCCCAAAGTGAATCATCGAGCTTCTTCGACCAATCCTTCCTCGAAGTATTTACTGTCTTTTCCAAGATACATTTTATTTCCCCATTCGACACTTCAGCTTGTCCATTTGCAGTTGGATGATAAAATAACGCCTTTCGATGATGACACCATAGCGAGCACAAAGAGCAGTGAACCACTTATTGCAAAAATGACTTCCCCGATCACTAATAATTGATTTGGGGGTGCCGAATCGAGTAAAGATATTTTTATGAAGGAATCTAAGTACGTCTTACCCATTTAGAAACATAATCCACCGCAAGCAAAATATATTTATTATTATACGATGATGGGAAAGGTCCCATAAAGTCTATTCCCCATACGCCAAATAACTCAACTTCCAAAATACCAGTCATTGGCATTTGATCTCTTCTTGATATATTCCCAGTCCGTTGACAATGATCACAACTTTTGACAAAATCATTAGCATCTTTAAATAATGTAGGCCAGTAAAACTGATGCGTGTCGTATTGCGTACCAAATTTAACAAATATTTTATTTACTCTCAAACCAATTATTTAGTATAACGGCAAATAGAGGTCGAACCCAAGGGAACTATATTCAGTTTATTATTCACAAAAGCTTAACAAAGTTAAATTGGAAAGGGGGGTTTTGGAAAGTAAAAGTAAAAGCAAAAATTAAGAAAACAATTGATAGCAAGAAGAGATTAACAACGATTTTAAAGATGGTTAAGAATTATTCTCCACCTCAGACAGTCATGCAATTATATCAATAATGAATATTATTCCGATTCCCAATTAAACTATTAACCCTACAGATAACGCTTAAGCAGTCAATTATCTCAATCTCCCTATCACAATCAATTACGGCTAAGCGCTCAATAATTAATTATTTTTACCAAACAACAAACCTATTAAGCATACGATTCATTTAATTTAGTAAAAGCATTAACAACAGTGGAGATAGGTTAATCTAGGCAATAAATCAATGAAGCATTTAATTCATTTAACCTAGGTTCTATTCTTCATCACAATCAACAATGTTTTTGACCACATCATCAATTGCAATTTATCACAAACACTTAGAATCCTAAACTATTAGGTGAATAGAAATTCTAAGATGACAGTAAAATAATGCAAGCCCTAATTAGTTGTACACCCTAACAAGGAATCACAATATTTCATACAATAGGCATAGAAGAATAGAAGCAATTTAACATTATGGAAATCAAGAACAATATTCACATCTCAAATCAAACATTCATGTCTGGGTTTTGAATAACCCTTAACCTAAAAGAAACTTAGCCAACAATCATGATTAAAAACATAACCAGAATCAAAGAATAAAAGAGTTTAGAGAAGAAGAAAACTATTGAAAAGGTTGAATGCGATCCTCCTTCTTCTCCTCCGCTCTCTCTGTGTTCCTCTCTCTAAAATCGTGTATCTAAAACTTCCTTCACGAATATGACCTAATCCCCCTTTTATTTCCCGTCTAAAAATTAAGAAAAATCGAATTTGGATTTGAATTTTAACGCGTGCTGCGGCAGCCATATTTCCTTGCCGCGGCACGAGGCTTCAGATATGCGATATGGGCTTTGCGTGTCGCGGTATGCAACTTTCCTTGCCGCGGCACGAGACTCTCTGTTTCTCTTGTAGCGGCAGGGACTTTTCTCTGTAGCGGCAAGGACCTTTCTGATTTCCCTCGTAGCGGCAGGGACTTTTCCCTGTAGCGGCAAGCTTTCAGATTTCTGTACTTTTGTTCTTTTCTCGATTTTTCTCCTCTTTAACACTTTACTCCAATGGTTAGAATCCTACAAAATCATCATTCAACCAAAAATCATAAAAAATATACAATTATCCTTAAAAATAATAATTTAGATTAAATGAATCAAATTAACAAAACGATTCTAACTATCCCCAAACACACTACTTATGAACACAAAATCTGATAAGTAGAAAGGTAAACTTTATACAAAAATATACTTATCAAATTCCCCCACACTTAAACTTTGCTAGTCCCTTAGCAAACCCACTAGACTCTAAACAAAACTAAAAACTAACACAGAGGCGGTCTCACTGAATACGATGATTGTCTCAGAGAATTTCACTAAAATATTATGCTATAGTGACTTTGAATTTCATAACCATCAGATTTTCAACTCCCAAATTGATGAACCACTTGAAATTTGCCTTAAACCACGAGTTATAACAGTCATACTTACCAGTTCACTTGAATCAAGATGAATTTATACATGTCGTTTTATTCAAAATTTTTAAGCAAACTAGCCCCTCATCAGAAAATGAATATATATATAAAGGGCAACCACTCCATAGACACTAACCAATTACTCTCCACTAATATAAACACACAGAATCAAGAATCAAAAGGTCTTTATCAGCTTATAATGGATGGCTAGGGTACAGGGTAGATGAGAAAGATACATTTTAGGCTCATATTGCACCATAGCATACCTAATATATACTTTTTCTATTTCTACTTTGGATCTTCTTCAACAATTCCCTCATAAACTTCATACATTGTTGATCTCTCTATTTTCCCCCACACTTATTTTCATGCAGGAAAACAAATTTCTTTTCTTTTTCTCTTTTTGCTTTTAACATATTTCGTGGGGATAAATAGGAGATCTTTACACTTATAACCACATCATATACAGAAACTCTTACTATACTTCTCTTTTTTTTTTTTCTTTCTTTCTTCTCTTTTTTTTTTTTTATATAACCTCTCATCCCATAGTAGAAATTTAACTAGCTAAGCCATGGTGCAATGGGTTATCAACACAGATAAAGAAAAAGAAAGAAGTTTAGGGTTAAGTAATGAGTTTTCATCGAAAAAATATATGGTCAATAAGGCCCAAAACAGGGAACTAAGGATACATTGTTGATAAAGTAGGCTTGAAAGGCTCAAACGATCCAAAGAAATTGCCTTTATCATTTTCCTAATTCTGTGCACTTATGATTTCGCCTCAAGCAATTTACTAGTGTGTTCTAAAGTGGCGGGGGCTAAGTTGAATATATCTATATTTCTTTCTTTTTTTTTTTTTTTTTCGACATGCATAAACTATTCCTAACACAAGTAAGTAGCCAATCTAACTGTAATAAATCGCTATTTAAATCACAAATTCAAGTAGTCATCAAAACAGGAGTCAATCACACGAATCATAATCTATCCATCATCTTCTAGCATTCAAGTTTAGTGTCACTCATAAACTCATCATCGACCATTGCATTCAATAAGACCAGCCCAAGACACAAGACAAAACAACACACACACAAACACTTATAAACAAAGACAATTAACCAGACAAACAATAACAATTTGTTACCCGTCCCCCACACTTAAATTGAACATTGTCCTCAATGGAGATAAGTACAAATTGAGACAAGAACAGTAAATAAAAGAAAAATAAGAAAAGAAAATAAAAGAAAAGAAAATAAAAGAAAAATAAGAAAATACGAAAAAAGAAAACTCCCTCATCAGTTGCGACTAAAAGTGTCATCCTCATCATAGTTGAACTCCTCTGTGCCAGCTGCTTCATCAGCATCTCCATATTCCTGAGTGTTACTCGGCTGTACTGGAACAGCTGGAGGATAAGGTGGCAACCAATTTGGGGCCGGTGGGAATGCAGACATATCCGCCCCTAAATAGGTTTGCTGCATCCTGAAGCATAGGTCTTGATAAGCAGCAATCTCCATCATCCGTTGGTTGTGGGCCACCATTTCATCATGATATGCTCGCATGTCAATGCGAGCTCGGTAAAGTTCCGTCTCCATGGCGGCAACCCGATCAGTAAGTGACCTGGATCGGCCTGTGTGAGGCTGCACAGGTGCATGTGAAGAAGATGCAGGTTGCTCAGAAGATGTGGCTGCGGGTTTGTCAAACCGCTGAATAGTATTCCTGTCAATGATATGCATTGGGTTTATGACCTCTTCATTATCATTCCAGCGCACACCGGCTTTCTTGCATAAGTCTGTGATTAATGAAGGATGGTAGAACCCGTACTGTGTGCTAGCCATACTCTTCAGAATAGAGGCGTGAATGATCTTGCCAACGTCAATAGTCTCGTTGGCCATAATAGCCCTCAACAAATTCCCACAGGCCAAATCAACTGTTCCAAAATGTTTTGTTGGGAATAGTTTTGCCCCAACAAAACGATGCCATGCCTTAAGTTCATAGTCCATATACTTGGACTCCAGTTTGTGTGACAAGGCATTCTCTGTCGCCCTCCACCGTGCTCCTTGAATGCCAATAGCTTGGATAATGGCATTAGGGTCCAGATTTGATTCAGAAGCATTAAATTCGTCATTGGGAATGTCTGGCAAGCCATAGTAACGGTTAATGGCAGAGGCAGAATAGGTAACGGAAACACCCCTAACCATTACCTGTAAATTCTTGCGGTCGATTGCATTAGCATAGAACTCACGAACAATCGAAACAACCGCGGGCTGTGGTTGGGCACACAGTCTTTGCCAACCCCTCTGCTCGATGATACTCATCAACCTTGGGTAAGGATGATGCATGTCTAGATCAAAGCCCCGTTCTGCCACCCATGCCTTCTTCTTATCAATGGCATCCTTGTAGCTTTCAAACGCTTCTTTTGAAGTGAATTTCTTTGCATCATACTTGACTTTGGCTGTGGTAGACGGGCCTGCATGGTCAGTGCGTGATCTCTTGCTCGACATTATATCACAGGCAATAATTGAGGATTAACGCCTTCAAAGTGGTAATGAGTAATAATTAATGGCACAGCACAAAGCAGAAGATGTAACACGCTCAAATCTGACTATTCAACTCACTGTGGCATTTCATCGAACATGTAGAGTGCACAGTTTAAACTTCAGAGATCACAAGTGTATGGCTTGATCAACTACCCCCAAGATGTAGATACACTCAATATACAAGCATTTTCACCACAGAAATTAAAATCAAAGAAGGAGATCCAACAAAACCCGTCCACTCTCACAGGAAATAGAAGTTGATAAACCTCAATCAAAGCTTGCAAATAGAGAAAAATACCTTGAATCCAACCCAAAAATGATGCAAATGTGCTTGATGATGCTTGATCCCTTGCAAAGACTTCCAAATGAGTAGGAATTGAAGAGAAGAAGAATGGGTGGCAAATGATTTGGTTTTAAGGAATGGGTATGGGTATAATGAAGGATGGGTAGATGGGTATGATGAATGAAGATGGTGAGGGAGAATGGGAAAATGATGAGGGTATTTAAGGAATGGGAGAATGGTGAGAATGATGAGAGTGTTTAGGATTGAAAATGGTGTTTAGGGCTTAAGAGAAGAAGAAGAAGAAGAATAGAGAAGGGGGGAATCGGTTTGTATTTAGGAGAAGGGTGAAGGAATTGTGAAAAGGGAAAGAAAATAGGCATTTAAGCAGTTACTGGGCTCGTGCCACGGCAGGGAGTTTTACGTGCCGCGACACATAAGGCTCGGTTTTGGGGGTTCTGCACGTGCCGCGGCAAGCACTTTTCTGTGCCGCGGCAGACTTCTCTCGGCCTGGGGGTGTGCATAGCATGCCGCGGCAGGCAATTTTCTGTGCCGCGACATAGTGGTCTCGGGTTCGGGCCTTCGTATTGTGCCGCGGCAAGACTTTTATGTGCCGCGGCATGATGCCTTTTTCTGCATTTTTTTTTTCACGCTTTTCACGGTTTAAAGAGAGAATCAGAGTACAGAAAAAATTTGAAAAAACTAAATGTTCAACTTAAAAATAAAAATAAAATTAAAAATAAAGAAAATAACTAAAACTGAAAACAATAAAGATGGCTACGTTTAACGTCGCTAGCTCGACTCAGAACTTCAATCTTCATCAACATAAACTGGGTCTTCAAGGTACATCACATGAACTTGCTCCTCCTTGGCCATTGACTCATAATAAGGCTTCAGTCTCTGGCCATTCACCTTGAAAGACTTCCCCGTGCTTGGGCTTACAACTTCGACCGCTCCATGAGGAAAAACCTTAGTAACAATGAACGGACCTAACCAGCGAGACTTCAACTTCCCAGGAAAGAGTTTAAGGCGAGAGTGATACATGAGAACTTTCTGACCTTCCACAAAGCTCTTCCGAAGAATATGTTTGTCATGAAAAGCTTTGGTTTTCTCCTTATAGATTTTCGAACTCTCGTATGCTTCATTGCGTATTTATTCTAACTCATGCAATTGAAGCATTCTTTGTTGTCCTACAGCAACCGTGTCCAAGTTACACTTCTTTACAGCCCACCACGCCTTATGCTCTAGCTCCACCGGTAGATGGCAAGGTTTACCATACACCAACCGATAAGGTGACATACCGATAGGTGTTTTATATGCCGTTCGATACGCCCACAAGGCATCATCAAGCCTTGTACTCCAATCTTTCCGGTTTGCATTTACAGTTTTCTCAAGGATCAATTTGATTTCACGATTAGAAACCTCCGCTTGCCCGTTGGCTTGTGGATGATAAGCAACTGTTACCTTGTGAGTTACACTATAGCGTCGAAACAATGCTTCTATACTCTTGTTACAAAAATGAGTGCCTCGATCACTAAGTATAGCCTTAGGTGTACCAAAACGCACAAAAATGTTGGAGCGAATGAAATCCACTACTGTTTTTGAATTGTCCGTTCTAGTTGCAATCGCTTCCACCCATTTAGACACGTAGTCTACCGCCAATAAAATATATTCATAGCCGAAAGAGGATGGGAATGGTCCCATGAAATCCATACCCCAAACATCAAAGATCTCAAGAATTAAAATGGGAGTTTGAGGCATTTGATCCTTGGCCGTTATGTTACCAACTCGTTGACAACGATCACATGCCTTACAATAAGCATAAGCATCTTTGAAAATTGTAGGCCAATAGAAACCGCTGTCAAATATCTTACGAGCTGTCCTTTTAGGTCCAAAGTGGCCACCACAAGCATAAGCATGACAAAAAGCAAGGATGGAACGAAATTCAGATTCCGGTACACACCTACGAATGATTTGATCAGTACAATGCTTCCAAAGATAAGGTTCATCCCATATATAGTGGCGAGCATCATGCTTAATCTTGTTCCGTTGTGCTTGTGTGAGATCACTTGGTAACTCCTTTGAAGCAAGGTAGTTTACAATGTCGGCATACCAAGGAATAACTTCTTGCATGGCAAGGAGTTGCTCATCTGGAAACCGCTCATGCAATGGTAAGAACTCCTCCTCCCGAATCAACCGACTCAAGTGATCAGCCACTAGATTTTCCGAGCCGCTTTTATCTTTTATCTCCAAGTCAAACTCTTGTAACAATAAAATCCACCGAATAAGTCTTGGTTTAGCCTCCTTCTTTGCTAGTAGATATTTAAGAGCAGCATGGTCGGTGTATATGATTACTTTCGTCCCAATCAAATAAGAACGAAACTTCTCCAAAGCAAAGATAACCGCCAATAGTTCCTTCTCAGTGGTAGAGTAATTTAACTGTGCATCATTTAGAGTTCTAGAAGCATAGTAAATCACATGAGGAAGCTTACCAACCCGCTGCCCTAGGACTGCACCCACTGCATAATCACTAGCGTCACACATAAGCTCAAAAGGCAACTCCCAATTCGGTGGCTGGATAATAGGAGCTGTAGTCAAAGATTCTTTCAATATATTAAAGGCCAGTAGACACTTCTCATCAAACTCAAACTTAACATCTTTTTGGAGGAGCTTGCACAGTGGCGTAGAGATTTTAGAGAAGTCCTTTATAAATCGTCGATAGAAACCCGCATGACCAAGAAACGACCGTATTTCCTTGACACTAGATGGAGGTGGTAAAGACCGAATGAGATCAACTTTGGCCTTGTCCACTTCAATTCCTTTTTCTGAGATAACATGTCCCAAACACAATCCCCTGCTGTACCATAAAATGGCATTTCTCCCAATTCAAAACTAGATTGGTCTCAATGCAGCGTTTGAGAACCAAAGTAAGATTATGCAGGCATTTATCAAATGAATCGCCATATACACTGAAATCATCCATGAATACCTCAATAATGCTCTCAATGTAATCTGAAAAGATACTAACCATACATCTCTGAAATGTAGCAGGAGCGTTGCATAAACCGAATGGCATTCTCCGAAAAGCAAATGTGCCAAAGGGACATGTGAAAGTCGTCTTCTCCTGGTCTTCTGGGGCTATGACAATCTGATTATACCCCGAATAACCATCTAAGAAACAGTAATAGGGGTGGCCAGCCAATCTCTCGAGCATCTGATCAATGAATGGTAGGGGGAAGTGATCCTTTCGAGTTGTCGAATTTAGCTTGCGGTAATCAATACACACCCGCCACCCTGTTTGAACTCGAGTTGGAACCAACTCATTCTCATTATTCTTCACCACAGTAATGCCAGACTTCTTGGGTACCACTTGAACTGGACTCACCCATTTACTGTCAGAGATTGGGTAAATCACACCCACACTAAGGAGCTTCAGAATCTCCTTCTTCACAACTTCCATCATTGGTGGGTTTAATCTCCGTTGCGCCTCACGTGTTGGCTTAAACCCTTCTTCAAGTAAGATTCGGTGCATGCACATGGAAGGGCTAATCCCCTTAATATCCGCTATAGACCAACCAATGGCTGTTTTATACTCTCGGAGTACTCTCATTAATTTGTCTTCTTGGCCTTGGTTAAGATTTCTTGCAATTATAACAGGAAGTGTCTCGTTCTTCCCCAAGTAAACATATTTGAGATGCTCCGGAAGAGGCTTCAATTCAAGTGTAGGAGCTTGAATAATTGATGGCTGCAATTTCTCATTAGAAATCGGCAAATCAAGAAATGCAACCTTCTTAAAAGTCTTGTCAAAACCACTATTGAGTGTGGTTATGACATCCATGATCTCATGAGACAAATCTTCATCGGTCAACACAAGATGCTCCCTCAACACAACCTCCAAATCATCTTCACTATGCAAATCTAAAACTCGTTGAGAAAGACTATCCAACACATCAATAGAGTAAACAGCGTGCACATCACTTGGATATCTCATAGCCTCAAAAATATTAAATCGAATAGTTTCCCCATCAAATTCCATGGTCAACGTACCGTCATGCACATCAATTTTAGTTCTCACAGTTTTCATGAATGGCCTTCCCAACAAAATTGGAGTGGAGCATGGAATAGATTCATCTTCCATATCAAGAACATAAAAATCAGCCGGAAACACCAATTCATTAACTTGAACTAAAACATCTTCTATTACACCCCTGGGATAAGCATTCGACCTATCAGCAAGTTGAATAATCACCCCCGTTTCTTCAAGTGGACCGAGATTCAATGAAGCATAAATGGAGAATGGCATGACATTGATAGAGGCTTCCAAATCCAACATACACCGCTCAATTCTTTTATTCCCAATAGTGCAAGGGATAGTAAAAGTACCAGGATCCTTACACTTTGGTGGAAGCTTCTTTTGTAGAACTGCGGAAACATTCTCCCCCACACTAACTTTTTCATTACCCCTCAACTTACGCTTATTAGTGCACAACTCTTTCAGGAACTTGGCATAGCGCGGCACTTGTTTAATAGCGTCAAGAAGAGGAATATTCACTTCTACCTTTCGGAATGTATCAAGAATCTCCTTGTCAACCTCTTCCTTTTTAGTCTTTTTCAGTCTGCTTGGGAATGGAGGTGGAATGACAATAGTAGGCTTAGGCCTGAGTTGTGTAGGTGTGGTTGGCTTTGGTGGAACATCATCATTGACTGAGCAATCAACTTGTGGCTTGGATGACAATGTACTGGGCACTGGAGGATTAGGTGGATCATATTGCGTCCCACTACGCAAAGTTACTGCACTAGCATTCTCTTTGGGATTCATCTCAGGTTGTGAAGGCAATTTATTTGACAGATGAGCCTCCAACCGGTTATATGATGCCGCTAATTGTCCCACCTGATTCTCCAAACTCTTGATGGAAGCTTGGGTGGTTTGCTGAAATTGAAGAGTATTTGTGGCAAGAGCATTGATTAAATCCTCAGTAGAAGGTTTAGCATTTGGTGGTGGAGCAGCCTGCGGTGGTTGTGATGGTCTAGGTGCATAATTATTTTGAGACCTCTGTTGTGTAGTGAAACCAGGTGGTCTTGCTGCTGTTGGTTGTGGAGCTAGTTGTTGTTGATTCCCATATCGAAGGTTTGGATGATCACGCCAGCCAGGATTATAGGTTTGTGAAAATGGTTCATAATACATATGACGTAATTGACCAGGAAAATTTCCTACAGCGTTAACACCCTCAGTTTCTCCCTCGACTAGAGTGGGGCACGTATCAGTAGGGTGCCCCACTACTTGACAGATTCCACATGGCCGCACCTGTTGGCCCAAAGCTAGTTGTTGTACCACTGAAGTCAGTTGAGCTATCTGTTGACCAAGTTGATTATCAACAGTAGTTTGCACCTCGTTAACCCTTCTTGAAGTTGACATATGCTCCTGGCGAATACCAAACTGTTGGGAATTAGCTGCCATATTAGAAATCAAGCTCCTGGCTGCTGCAGGAGTCTTGTCCACTAGTGCCCCTCCACTGGCTGCATCAATCATACTTCTGTCCAACGGCAGTAATCCCTCATAGAAATATTGAATCAATAGTTGCTCACTGATCTGATGGTGAGGACAACTAGCACACAACCGCTTAAAGCGCTCCCAGTAATCGTAGAGTGATTCTCCCATAGCCTGCCTGATGCCACAAATTTCTTTCCTTATACTCCCCACTTTAGACGCTGGAAAATACCGCTCCAAAAACAAGGTCTTCATAGTGTTCCAGGTCTCCACAGTACCAGGGGGGAGATAATACAGCCACTCCTTTGCTGAATCCTTTAGAGAGAAAGGAAAAGCTCGGAGTTTTATTTGTTCTTCTGTCACTGAGGCTGGCTTCATACTGGAGCATACAATATGGAACTCCTTGAGATGATTATTCGGATCCTCACCAGGCAGCCCATGGAACGATGGCAATAGATGAATGAGGCCCGACTTAAGCTCAAAATTCACATCAAGAGGTGCATATTGAATGCAAAGCGGTTGTTGATCAATATCTGGCGCAGCCAACTCTTTCAACGTCCTATTTTGTGCCATATCTCTGTAAGATGTAATAGAATCGTCTGAATCTGAGTCGTGAGATGGTAAGGGCACTTTCACAGGATCCACTTGATGAGCAAGACGTTGAAAGAGTGGATTATCAGTAATAGTCCGCGAAGTCCGAGAAGAAGATGAAGTAGCAAGATACTGTTTGATTGCCTCCAACCTATTCTGAGTGTCTTCGCCAGACATATAACTCTGAGATGCCAAGAGAAATCAAGTTAGTAAGCGTAAACCAATATGAATAATAAAAAGAATAAAATAGTTCCCCGGCAACGGCGCCAAAAATTTGATGCGTGTCGTATTGCGTACCAAATTTAACAAATATTTTATTTACTCTCAAACCAATTATTTAGTATAACGGCAAATAGAGGTCGAACCCAAGGGAACTATATTCAGTTTATTATTCACAAAAGCTTAACAAAGTTAAATTGGAAAGGGGGTTTTGGAAAGTAAAAGTAAAAGCAAAAATTAAGAAAACAATTGATAGCAAGAAGAGATTAACAACGATTTTAAAGATGGTTAAGAATTATTCTCCACCTCAGACAGTCATGCAATTATATCAATAATGAATATTATTCCGATTCCCAATTAAACTATTAACCCTACAGATAACGCTTAAGCAGTCAATTATCTCAATCTCCCTATCACAATCAATTACGGCTAAGCGCTCAATAATTAATTATTTTTACCAAACAACAAACCTATTAAGCATACGATTCATTTAATTTAGTAAAAGCATTAACAACAGTGGAGATAGGTTAATCTAGGCAATAAATCAATGAAGCATTTAATTCATTTAACCTAGGTTCTATTCTTCATCACAATCAACAATGTTTTTGACCACATCATCAATTGCAATTTATCACAAACACTTAGAATCCTAAACTATTAGGTGAATAGAAATTCTAAGATGACAGTAAAATAATGCAAGCCCTAATTAGTTGTACACCCTAACAAGGAATCACAATATTTCATACAATAGGCATAGAAGAATAGAAGCAATTTAGCATTATGGAAATCAAGAACAATATTCACATCTCAAATCAAACATTCATGTCTGGGTTTTGAATAACCCTTAACCTAAAAGAAACTTAGCCAACAATCATGATTAAAAACATAACCAGAATCAAAGAATAAAAGAGTTTAGAGAAGAAGAAAACTATTGAAAAGGTTGAATGCGATCCTCCTTCTTCTCCTCCGCTCTCTGTGTGTTCCTCTCTCTAAAATCGTGTATCTAAAAATTCCTTCACGAATATGACCTAATCCCCCTTTTATTTCCCGTCTAAAAATTAAGAAAAATCGAATTTGGATTTGAATTTTAACGCGTGCCGCGGAAGCCATATTTCCTTGCCGCGGCACGAGGCTTCAGATATGCGATATGGGCTTTGCGTGCCGCGGTATGCAACTTTCCTTGCCGCGGCACGAGACTCTCTGTTTCTCTTGTAGCGGCAGGGACTTTTCTCTGTAGCGGCAAGGACCTTTCTGATTTCCCTCGTAGCGGCAGGGACTTTTCCCTATAGCGGCAAGCTTTCAGATTTCTGTACTTTTGTTCTTTTCTCGATTTTTCTCCTCTTTAACACTTTACTCCAATGGTTAGAATCCTACAAAATCATCATTCAACCAAAAATCATCAAAAATATACAATTATCCTTAAAAATAATAATTTAGATTAAATGAATCAAATTAACAAAACGATTCTAACTATCCCCAAACACACTACTTATGAACACAAAATCTGATAAGTAGAAAGGTAAACTTTATACAAAAATATACTTATCAAAAACCCACTTTGCAAAACTTTTGCTGCTGTTCTTGTTCCTCCAAAATGATCGTCGCAATGTAAACTATGACAGTGAGTCAAGATTGACAGCATCTCCTCTTCAGGCACACATCTCCTAATAACTTGATCAGGGCAATGTTTATACAGAATAGGCTCCTCCCAATAATAATGCTTCGCCTCCGAATAAAATTTCTTTAGTTGTTGCCTTGTCATCTTAGGAGGTATAACCTTTGCAGCCAAATAATTAACATAGTCTGCAAACCATGGAACATCTTTACAAACACTCACTTCAAACAACTGCTCATCAGGAAAAACATCATTAATCTGAATTCCTTTGTCAAGAGAATATTCATCAACCTCCAATCTAGACAAGTGATTAGCCACCAAATTCTCATAACCTTTCTTATCTTTAAGTTCCACATCAAATTCTTGTAACAACAAAATCCACCGAATAAGATGAGGCTTGGAATCTTTCTTGGTCATAAGATACTTTATCGCAGAATGATCTGTGTAAACAACCACCTTATTCCCAATCAAGTATGGCCTAAATTTATCACAAGCAAACACTATGGCCAACAACTCATTTTCTGTAGTTGTGTAATTTATTTGAGCATCATTCAAGGTACGACTTGCATAATAAATCTTTCTGAATACCTTGTCAACTCTTTGTCCCAACACTGCCCCAACCACAAAATCACTGGCGTCACACATCAATTCAAATGGCAAATCCCATTGAGGTGCAACAACTATAGGTGTCGAAATCAATTTCTCTGTAAGTATCCTAAAAGCTTGTTGACACTTCTCATCAAAATCGAACGTAACCCCATTCATTAACAAAGTGGACAGTGGCTTCGAGACCTTGGAGAAATCTTTGATAAATCTCTTATAAAATCCCGCATGGCCTAAGAAACTCCTTACTCCTTTTACTGAAACCGGAGGTGGCAAATTATCTATCGTAGAAATCTTAGCCCTATCCACTTCAATGCCTTTCTTAGAAATCTTGTGCCCCATACAATTGCTTAATTTACCATAAAGTGGCACTTTTCCCAATTAAGCACCAAATGCGACTCTTCACACCTCCTCAAAACCAGCTCCAAATTAGTCAAACACGTGTCAAAAGAGGGCCCATAAACTGAAAAATCATCCATAAAAATTTCAATCCCCTTCTCAACCATGTCAGAAAATATTGCCATCATACACCGTTGAAATGTGGCTGGTGCATTACATAACCCGAATGGCATCCTTCTCAAAGCAAAAGTCCCATAAGGACATGTAAACATTGTCTTCTCTTGATCCTCCGGTGCAGTTACAATCTGATGATAGCCTGAGTACCCATCTAGAAACAATAGTAGTTATGTCCCACCAACCTATCCAACATCTGATCAATAAAAGGCAAAGGAAAATGATCTTTCCTAGTTGCTGTTGGAGATGTGCCTTGAAAGCATATGTAGTAGACATTGTTTTTATGAAATAAATAAATAAATTGAATTTGTTATGCATATATTTTATGGACTATATTATTCTATGATAATATTATGTAAATATCAGGAAAATTCCTAAGTTCATGAATGTAATCTCAAACACGTATTAGTACGAGAGTATTGTGTTTGAGATAAATGAACTTGAATAGTTCGCAGTAAAATAAAGTTATGGAATCTTTAGATTAATTACTGCAAGTACGGTCCACTAGTATTATGAATACATGTGATCTAGATCCGGATCACCAGTGTGGTAGGACACTTTAGTGGAGGTGCTTTATATATTAGATGATATATAGAACTGGACCAGATATGTTTATTAATACTTAGTTAAATACTGTTTCGAAGTATTAATTAAATATATCAACTGATGATCATATACAAATAGATCTTAATTCTGAGGTTACTATGAACTCCTGTTTATGTTATATGAGTTCTTTGATTCACTTGTTAGGGTCTGTCAGAATGATCAGGCTAAAAACTTTTGTTTTGGGAACTCATTAATATAGATGGCTGGGGACAAAGTATACAAATATGGAATCTATACCTTCTCGCAAGAGATTGAATGATGGTTATCTTAAGGGTTGACTTTTGGGACTGAAAGGTTATTGAGCTCAAATTCATAATTTAGTTATGAATTAACCTTCACTAGTAGAGTCAATGGTACTTAAGGAAACAAGAGATAATTAAAAGGGTAAAACGGTAATTTTATTCCCGATTAATTATGAACCATTATTAGAGGGTCAAGTTGTATGCAATGATTAAATCAATGGACGCTTTATGATTATAAAGTACTTAGTAAATGAAATGTCTATAATTACAAGAGTGCAGTCTCATATTTATAGTGGAATAATCATGAGATTAATAAATTAAGATTATTTAATTAAAGAGTTTAATTAATAATCTCATATTTATTGGAGCTTGGAATTATAGGTCCATAGGTCCCCATAGCGGCTCTATCAACACTGTTCAAGGTAAGAGTTGATATGAAGGGAAAATAGTTTAAAGACATATTTAGGAAGAAATTTGTTCTTCAGGCCAAATATGCAATTATATGATAATAATGATTAATTAATTAATTACAAATTAGTTGTAGTTAACCAAATTAATTAATATTTAATTATTATATAATTTTCGAAATTATATTAAATAATTAAATTAATTTTCAAAATTTAATTAAATAATTAATTAATTATAATTTTTTGAAATTATAATAAATTAAATATTTAATTTCGAAAATTTGGATTTAATTAATTAGTAGAATTAATTAAATATCTTTATTTGAGTGGGAGAAAATAATCTGATAAGTTCAAATTGGATTTGAATTTAAAAGATTAATATTTATTCAAATTATTAATTATATTTGATAATTAATTAAATAGATAGTTAATTTGAATTCAAATTTGAATTAGCTATCAGGTTGTTAGATCTTATCTGACAAAGAAATTTGAATAAATAATTAAATAAAATTTGAAAAACTAATATCCCTAGTAGAAATTAGGAAGCTACACGTTCACACACAGTCCATAGACTGTGCGTGGCGTGTAGAGCAGTATTTTTTCAGGGATGGGATTTTCAATTTTATTTGTTTAATTAATTAATTAATGGATAATTCAAAAATTGGTTTTTCGTATTTTTTCATTAATGGAATAATTAATTAATTAAAAATTAAATTGTAAAATGGTTACAGATTTAATTTTTGAATTTTGAATTTTGAATTTTTTCTGTTTAGTATGACTGATCAGAAAATTATTCAGAGAAGATAAGAAAAGAGAGTGAGACTACTCTGACAATTTCGCTATGTGAAAATAGAACGATAGTTTTCTCTCCCTAAAAATAAAGAACCCATTCTCAGGCCTATTCTCTTGATCTCATGTGTTGAGTACATCAAGTAGAATCACAAATAAACTATCCTTCATTCTCTAAGTGCCCACACATTTTTTGAGGTGTAGAGAACGCTTTGGAAGATCTTGGTGTGAGTACGTGGAGCGGCTTGGATAGGAAGATCGTTCTAAATACAAGAAGATAGCAAGGACACTTGATAGGCTTCAAGAGGTATGATTTCTATCACTATCTTGCTTATGATTAATGTATGTATATTAATGGATCCGCATATTTAAAGGTAGTTTAAATATGTTACAAAATTTTTGTTGTACACTGGGCCAACCACACCACCTTTCCGCTGCGTATTAGGAAACTCGTTCCTAACAGTTATATCATATTCCTGAAGAGGGTAGTTAACTAATTGAAAAGATGCTGATTTTTTAAGGCTAAGTATATGAGAATTTTTAAAATACTTTGGTTTAAAGCTAAACCACTGAACATAACAATATCTTATAATCTTCATAGCTATTTCTCTTGACTTAAAATATTGTAAAATTGTATATCAATCTAGTTTCTATCAAAGATGGGTTTTTATCAAATCAACTACAGCTATGAAAAAGAAAAGGAGAGGAGCAAAAGTAAGAAAATCAACTACAACATTCAGCCAACAATTTGTATTATCAGGGATGAATCATATGGCATCGTTCCTTAAAAAAGATGTAAGCCGAGGAGAGAAACGAACCTGAGATAGTGGGTGTGAGGCAGAGATAGATCTCTGGAAGGCGTGACTTCGTGAGGTGTGACTTCTTGAGGCAGAGAAAGAACTCGTGAGGCAGAGAAGCTCCACTCTGGAGCGTGACTTCGTGAGGCAGAGAAGCTCCACTCTGGAGCGTGACTTCGTGAGGCGGAGAATGAGCTCCACTCTAGAGCGTGTCTTCATGAGGTTAGTGAAAAAGCTTCTCTCTTTAGGGTAGGCACTATTAAGAATAAGATCATATCCTACTACAGAATTAAGTAATATACCAAAGGGAGCTTGAGAAAAATCGGAAAAACATTATCAAATGCATTATTCTATAAAGGCCATATGATTCATATTCATCCATATCTTAATTCCAAAAAGAATTACAAGGGAATCCACATCTTAATTAATATATCAGCAACTACGGTTGTGTGAATCCAAATCATTACTATAATCAACATGAACAAAACAGAATTCAGAAATCCAAATATAAATAAGCATAATAGAAAACAAAATGAAGATTCAAACAAAGCTTGGGAACAACTGCAAGATGAAAACTAAAATAAATAAATAATATAACAAGTGAATGCAAAGCCAATCCCATAACTATCATATAAACTATAACTTACCAAAGCTATAAATAAGAAAAGAGAATACAGTGCAAATAAAATCAAAGTTGTCAAACAACTTGCTGCCATTAAGAGAATACAGTAATGTATATCAATATGTATTATCAGTATATTTGTATTTTATTATTTTAACAAGTTAATCATGAGTTCATATAATCCTGTAAGTAAACCGAGAGGAATTTATAGTGATACTATTTTTTTTCCATCATTTTGCAGAAAAGGAAAGGGAGTTGGGGGTTGCTCACAGTGAAATCAAGTCACTGAGAGCAACTGAAACTCTTAAAGATAAGGCAGTAGAAGAGGTACCGAAGAAATTTCTAACAGCCTACTATATTCACTTGAGTTTCACATACAATAAATTCAGTATTCTAACACTTAAATTGTGTCTGAAGTTAGTTTTTTTGTGTTGTTATTTCCTTTCCAGCTCAAGAACGAGGTTGAAAAAATGGACGAAAAAGTCTGTCACTGAAAATATTCTTGAGCACAAGGTGAGTTATGGTCTTTCATTAGATATTTTCAAATATTATGAGTGTACTTCAAATAAGACTAATGGAGGCGTTTGCATTTTGACAGGTCATGGCTAGAATTCAAGCCCTTACTTTTTTGACAGGTCATGGCTAGAAAGAGCTTTGATAGTTGAAGAGGTTCAAAACTAGAACTTTGAGTTGAGGAGACAGATTGAGATCTGCCAGGTATTTATAACATCACAGCAGATTCTAAGCCATTAAACCAGTAGCAAAATGCACCAAAGATGTTTTCAAAAAATACCTTCTTGCTTTCAAAAAATTCCATATGCACTAACAAAATGCAAAAGTAATGCCATCACAAAAAAAAAAAATACCAAGCTCTTCTCTTCATTGTGTAATAATGACTAAATGATATTCACATTTGGTCGTAATACAAACAATATATAGCAACCACCAAAAAACTCTATTTGAAAGGGTTTGTACAATTTTGTAACACTAAATGTGCATAAGAATGGATCAAGGAAAAGAACAAACCTCCAAATTGTCAAGAGTGACATGCCCAACCTTGATCATCCCATTTTCCATCATCATTTAATCGGTAGACCTTAACATTGAAATTTATGTTAAAAAACTAAGTTTAATTAGTCAAACAAACATATGTATACATAGGTTAATTAGTTATATATATATATAGCTAAAAATAAAACTTCACCTGAGAATGAGACACGCATGGAGAGGAAGATAGAGAAAAAAAGAGAACCACATCTGGGCCCTTGTTCTTGCTTGTCACCTGAGGGCTGAGGCAGAGAGAAAGAAAAAGGGAGGGTGTTGTGGTGTGCTTCAAGGGATCAAAAACTGCACTAAATTGCTTGGTGGGAGGCCTAAGCTCATAACGCAACAACTAAAAAAGCTTCAGTCTTGCAAGTTAAATGGCCAGATATTCACCATAACATCGAGTAACATGAGAGTATAACACATTCAGATCAAAAACATCTATCTTATAAATAAATATACTATACTAAGAGGAGCAAGATCAATAGAGACTAAATAGATCAGATATACAGAACAGAAAACAATAAAAATACTAATGAATAATTCGGATTCGAAAATTTCCATACTAATGAATAATTCAGATATACAAGTTCATTTACTGTGTCAACAAATGCTGTGACTCTTTGAGATGCCAAAAGAAGTGCATGAAACCTGGGATCTTTAGACTGCATAACAAAAGGTAAAACTTGTGAGCATCATCTCCTTATCCCACAAGAAGTTCCAGCAAGGAATGTGACAAAATATTTTTTCAGTCATTAAAAACTAATATGCCTCTTAAATTGAAATATTGGTATCATGTACCTGACTTAAAAGGTTAAAGAGCTTCCGGGCCTTCTCAGGAATGTCAACAAGCCGCACTGCTGACACATCCAAGGCAGCCCTTCCACCCACAAATGCTTCTCCATTACTGTCATCACCAACATGTGATGGGCTTTGGTCCACACTTGAACCAAATACTGACAGAGACAAAGTCGTGCTTAATCTAGCAAGAGTAGCTCTCAAGGAAGCTTCAAAAACAGAGGACCTACTAGTTAAACAGTCTGAAACTGTGAGGATCTACAAAGCCCCTTGAACAATGGACCATTCCTCCTCATTTGAAATCAATTCAACTTTTCGTGCAGTGTTGCCATCTCTCTTGTCTGATCCCATCTCTTTCTTTGAACCAACACCATCATGATCTACTCCACAGACCACTCTTAATGATCTTAGTGTCTCTTGTAAAGCAGAGATATATTGTAACATTATGTCATCAAGAGCAAGAATTAGTTCATCTGCCTCAGAACCACCAGTAAAGTTGATACACCTTTCTACAGCTGCCTCAAGAAGTACAATGATATGGGGAATAGATTCCTCCATTCTGCGAACTGTTTCACTGAGTTCAATCCCCTGGGCACCCACACCACGAGTAACAGCTCCCCTGAGATCCACCCCAGCAATTTCAGAAGAAAGGATGGCCCGCTCCATCTGTCCATACCTTATATACATATTCAATCATTAATCAAAAAATGAACATAGCATTTACAGAATCTAGTATATAACGAAGAAAAAATAACAGAAAAAAGTTTTCATAAAAAAAACCTAGATATTTTAGAAGAATGTGGAAGTGCAAAAAAGTTTATGATTGCTTACCTTTGTTTAAATGATTCAAAGGGAGAGTACACTGCCTTCAGTGTATCCATTAGAACTCGAAGATTAGAATCTGAAAAGGAATGCTGAATATTTCTAGCAAAAGTCTGTGTCACGTTGTGTAACTCAATCAATGCCTCATTCACCTCGTTAAAATTTCCATATTAGAGTAATCACACACCAAAACAGAAAAGGAGCAACTCAAAACGCAAAGAAGAAAAATTACACATACGGAATTGAAATTAACAAACAGGTCATGCAATGCAAATCAATAACACAACGATTCGACGAGAAATTGGAAATGAATTCCATAATAGCTGAAAACCCAGATAAAAAAAATCACAAAAACATGAAGAACCCAGACACACAAAACGCAAAAACAAAGCAAACCCAGATCACAAAAATCATCGAAAAACTTGAGAGAAAAGAAGAATTGACGAGAGAAAGAGTCGAGAGAAGGAACATACTCGTGTGGAGGCAGAGAGAGATGGTAGTAGCTTCGCTCAAGAGCTTATTACAAAGAGGGCACGTCATGCATGCCTCCATCCCTCCTCGCTTTAACAATCTGACCCGCCATCTCTGTGTGCGACTCCCTCTCTCGCTCTCTCTCTCTCTCTTTAGGCTGAGAAATTGGTGTCTATTGAAATGGCATTTGACTCAAATAAACTGAATATATATATACATTGATTATATGATATTAATTGAAATCTAAATGCTAAAAAAACAAAAACAGAATACCTCACAGAAAAATAGAGGTCCAGCGGGAGAGATATCAGAGAGAAAGAATGACGGGGAAGCTGGCACAGTCATGGTGCGTTTCAGTGACTCGCATGAGAGAGAGAGGGCTGAGGAAACTAAGTGAAAGAGAGAGGAAGAGGAGGCGACACTGATTTAGGGAGCTGGTTTGGGTAGTTTAGGGTTTAGGGATTCAATGAGAGCAGATGAGGGATTAGACCAAAAGTTTCACATGGCGCCTTATTTCTTTTTCATTTGGTGCCTAACACATACACAACTTGTTAAAAAATAATTAATTCTCCTTTTTTTTTTTCACTTACACATTAATAACGCTTCTTCATTTATGTTGTATTTTAATGTAACATATAGTCAAAATTGTTGTAGTGAGTCTCCAGTACCCTTAGGTTTTTCTAATACCAAGAGAGAGTGTTGGGGCAATAATTTGTCTTTCTATATATGGAAGTAAAGACCCGACAACGTTTGGCGACTTGCTTCTTCTTCGGTGATGAAATCTGCCTTTGACTCGTCGGGATTTCCTGCAAGAAAGACACTCCGATGCTTAAGTCAGTTCAAAGTTCGATCCCATTTCTCCTCTCAAAATCTCATATTTATAGGATGAAATATACAAAACAGTTAGTTGGTTCAAGCAGAACCTGAAAAGGAGGAAGAAGAATAACTAAATTTCCCTCCAAAAATACCAACTTTTAAAATGTCTCGCTCAGAGGTCAGAGGCGCGGATTGCCTCTGACCTATAGCTTCTGCCTTTGGATCATCCCTTTGTATAAATGCTCCGTTTTGAATATTTGATAAATGAGGCAAGTGTTTTCGGGTCGAACATTTTGGGCCCAACAGATGCCCCCTGGCCCAAGCTTCGGACAAGTGTGGCATGTTAATCTGTTAGAATCTTGGGCCGACTCTTCAACACCAAAAGGTTCGGCTAAAGCCGTCATTCTCCGTAAACCGAGGCAATCCGTAGGTACATGATTATTTGATTACCTGACAAGTTATACTTAATGCGTACACAATTATCGAGTAAAACGTTTGGCTCAAAATTTCACCTCTCATTTAAGTAGTTTCTGTTTCAAAATAATTCTCATTCAGATTCCCAAACTTTGTTCCATCTTCCAGAGAGAAGCTTCAAAGAAACCCTAGAGATTTTCTTCAGCTCAAACCTTTGACAATCATCTCATTCGGTGTGATAATGTCTTCTCGTTCATCTCCTGACCCTACGGATCGTGATGGATACAAAAATGCGTTCGAACGCATGCGTAAATCGTTCGACATTCCAGATAATGTCACGGTGAGGATGCTCTCGGGGGCCGAACTTCGAGAATGGCGATTTAAGGACGTAGTGAAGCCTACTGAGATAGTCATGAGCTTGAGACACATCGAATGGCTCCGTTTCCCTCTCCCAGCTCTGCTTGTTCAGATAATTTCAAACTCCGGGGCTCACATTTCACAATTTCTCCCAAATGCCATCCAGTCTATAGTCGGGGCTCAAATGATAGGGAGCCTTAGGAATGTCAATATTCAATCGGACGACATTTATGCATGCTTCACCAAGTCTATGAACAAGGCGATAGAGGGAAAGCCTTGGAAAACTTTCTACCTCTCTCCCAAAAAGGATCGGACAATCTTCACCGACTTCGATAGCTCCCATCGAAATTGGGATAAATATTTCTTTGCTGTTGGAGGAGCATGGTACCCTGAGTTCTTGCCTCAGGAAATTTTTCCTCTGGCCAGGGTGTTTATAAAAGGTGAGTCATGTTTTTCATTAATTTTAATGTGAATTAATCATATCTGGATGATTGTCGAGTAGTTTAACTTTCTGTACTGCTGCTTCGGTTTTTCGTACCAGATTTTTCTTGGCCTCAGGTCAGCATGAGTTCTGAGCGACAGAGCAAGCTGACAGAGAAGGGGCTCCTTCATGAATCTAAGGAGAATGCCATTAGCATCAGGGGTGTACTGAACTCCTACTGTATGCAGATTATGACTCGGCTTTGCTTCGTGGATCGAGTCGATCATGGAGCTGTGCGGGTTAGATCGCAGAAAGGTGATATGACCCTAGGCAAGATTACTGCAGCATGCGCGAAGCAGCTGGGAGCTTTCCTGAATAAATCTCCTCCTACTCCTTCAACTCTGTCACTGACGAAAGCCGAGTTTGAAAGGGCGTGCTCTGAAACCTTCGCTGCGTGTGCCAAGCGTCAAGGGGTCCCAGAGGGTAAAAAGAAGGAGGGTTCTGGCCTGGCTACAGAGTCTTCCCCTGACAAGTCCGGCTTATCGCGCAGGTCTTCTTGCATCCAAGGGCGGTCGTCCATGCCTTCTGACGCTATGCAAATTAAGCCTCTTCAGCAAGTGCCTTTGCCTACAGACGCCTTGGGAAAAAGAAAGGAGCGTGAGGAGTCCTCTTCCGAAGATTCGAACGACGAGAAGTGCATTTTGTCGAAGCTTCGGATCCTAAAAGGCTCTGCCCCCACTCCTCAAGGATCTGCTCTAGCAATCCCCAAACTTTCCCCCGGTAAATTACCAACAGGTCAGGCCCTCTCGTTGTGCAAAAAGCCACGGGGATTTGCCCCTGTTGGGCATTTACCTGGGGCATCTTCTGTTACTCCTGCAATTGGATCTTTCTTGGCAGCGGGCTCAGAAGGGGTGGCTCATGTAGAGGGCGCTTCCTCTTCTCCTTCCAAATTACCAGGAGAGGCGACTGGAGATGGAGTGCAGGATGGCTTACCGTTAGAGGTGAAGTCGCCCGCTATCTGCGCGAAGCTGTCAGAGGCATTGACCTCTGCTTCTGATTTAGCTGAAGGGTCTGCCGTTGGCCATAAACGTGGCTCAGAGGGGAGACGCCCTTCCTCTGCCTCTCGTAAAAACAAGCTTCTAGAGGATGCCTTTGGGGAGGGTTTTGAATCTGCAGATACCATTCCTCTGCCAGTTGAGGCAAGTAAGGTCGTTGACCCCGAAACTATCCCTGGGGGCCAGGAATCAGGGGCTGTCAAAGTAACAAGTGTTGACAATCTTGGTGTTGACGTTTCTTCATTGCTACCTACCGCTTCTGAGTTTCATCCAGGAGATGTCACTGCTGTGTCCCCGAAGGGTACTAACACTTTTGAATCTCCTAGCGCTTTCTTGGAGCAGCTCACGTCTTCTGCCGTGCAAACGCCAGTGTACCTCCCCAGTGATTTGGGTGAGGATGATAGCTTGTTTGTACGCCCTTTGAAGACATATTCTTCTGGCACGGGGACAATTGCGTTGGCGTCTGATAGCATTATGGTATCGACGTTAGCAGAAGGTGAGAAGCCAGTTGCCCCTGTTGCTTCTGCGGCTGCATCTGCAGGGGGAGAAGCAAGTGACAGAACAGGAGTAATGTCGAAATATGGCCCCTCTGCGTCTAACGAAGTTATGGAGGAAATGCTACGTATAAGCAGACCCCATCTACCTACGGAAGCAATCGGATCTTTAAGTGGTCAAGGCGATTTGTTGCAGCAAGTATCAGACCATATCTGGATGGTAAGTTAATTAAAAAATTAGGCTCTTTTTGTGTTTCGTTATATGTGTGTAATGTTATTTGTAATGGGCATAATCGATTTGTCACAGAGCTATGTATGTGCTTCGGCTGCAAGGCGAGAGTATGCGGCGGCTATGCAGAATGGAGCCAAACTGGCAGAGCAGATGGCGAAATTAGAAGAGGAGCGGTCAGGGAGAAAGATGGCTGAGGCGAATCGAGATGTGCTGGTGGAGGCCATCAAGAGGTTAGAAACAGAGTTGGCAGAGGCGAAAAAGAGGGTGGCTGCCATGGAGGAGAAGCTGGTAAGCACTGTCGGGCTTGAAGTAGAGCGAGACAAACTGAAAGCTGACTTGGTGGATATGACCAATAAGTGGATGGAGAAAAGCCAATTCTGCGTTCAGCATGAAGCCCGCATGGAGAAGCTTAGCAGTATGATGAGCGACCTTGAAGAAGATATTGTGTCGTTGCAGACTGATAAGGAGACCTTAGAGAAGGAGAAAAAAGAGCTGGAGCAAAGGGCGAACAGTCTTGAGGCCAGCGCAGCGGAGGCCAAGAAGCAGAAGTTGGAGGCTGAACTCCTTTTAGGGAAAAAGTTGAAAGAAGCAAAAGAGGTATGTGTCTCTTCTTTTGTTACTGATGCATTAGAAAATTAATGGGCCCATAAAACACGTGTGTTGATTCCGTGATATTTTTTGTTTTTGCAGAGGGCAGCTGTTGAAGCCACTAGGCAGCGTATTCGAGATCGAGAGATCACCGAACGCAAGCTTGCGAGAGTGGCTGAGGTAGATACTGCCAAATATCTGGATTTGGCATTACTTAATAAGAAGCAGACCCCAGAGGAGAAATGGGCAAAACTGGAGATGTATTGTAAGAACGTTGATGTAAAGATAAGAGAGTATGACGGGGATTTGCAGATTTCTTATCCACCGTGTCATCTGGAGAAGTTGAAGCTGAGGGGGGATACTCTGGGATCGATGTATAATGCCAACGGGGAAGCCGTTGAAGATACTGTTGCCAACGTGGCTTCTGATCAAAAGGCATCAGGTTCCGCCTCTGTAGCAGAGGGCAAGTCAGAGGGTGAAAGAGGTGCCGTAGAATGAACGACTCACTTTTGTTTTGTTAACTTTTGTCATTAACTTCTGTATATAAATTCTTTGGGCTCTTCAGGCCGTTAGTTTGTAATTGATTGTAATAGAACACATTGTTAATACAAGTAGAACTTTGTTTCCTGTTGGTTGTCTTGGTGTGTGTACTGTATGGGTTTGTTGTCGTTTAGGGCTTAATTGAACGCGTGATGACAGGTGTATGTCGTATGATGTACTTGGATCAGAAGCTTCATAGATCCTTTAGGCCTTTGCGTGCGAAATACAGCGAAAGATTATACAGATGGTGGGAGAGGATGCCCAGTTAGGTGTTGTATGATTGATCCATCTTTGCGTTTTGGTGATGGGTTGGGGCTGACAACATTGTCGTTGCAGGTGAGCACCGTGAGTGGACGAAAGTTCCCTTTTTGAGGAGAATCTTTGACAACCCACATTGGCTTTACTCAACGTGGGCGATGGAAGAGCTTATCAGAAGTGGCATCCCGTACTATATATCATGTGAACGCTATGGGTTAGGTTATCCGAAGCTAGAGAGTGCGATGACAGAGCACATGCGTCGTATTGAGTGTGATTAATTATGGGCAAGAAAATAGATCAATTATAAAATCAGGAGTGAAAATCAGTCAATGTAATATAACTTATAAATAACAACTTCTGATTTATTGCTATTTTTGAGTATACATTGCCTTTTGATTCCATGCTTAGCATCTGTCAATTTAAGTTACTGTACAAATATTGAGAGAGGAATTGAGTAAATATGTGTGCCCGTACTTAGCATCCGCCAATTTAAGTTGCTGTGATAGGTGTGTCTTTCTCCTGCGATGTTGCCATTATTGCTGGGTGGCGAACCTTCTTACGCACGTGGAATTGTTGTAGTGGTCTTGTTCGGGACTGGTTCGACCCCCGGGGATGGAAACTTTCCCATTAGGGTAGAGGGGTTGATGTGATCCAGACCGAACGCGAAGGACAAAGCGTAGAGCAGGGCATCGAAGCAGATGCAAAGAGGTGAGGGTTGTGAGGCAGGTATCTTTCCAATGCACCCATACCGTGTAGTGTGGTGGGGGTCGTTTGGGTTGCCACGCATCCTGTCAGAGGCACCCATTGTGCAGGATATGGGTGCGACTGCGGGAAAAGTTCCTCCCAGCCTTGGATTGCCAAACTAGTTGGTGTACATCGGTGGGGGATCCGAAGCATGACAGTAGATGGTTCTGCTGTGATAGTCAGGGCAGATTAGACTGCAGGAGGTGGTCCTCTTATGCGGGTAAGAGGGTAGGGTTTGCAGTGCACCTCCATTGGACGGCCAGATCAGTGTAGTCAGGGCAGATTAGACTGCAAAATGGCTGGCCGTAGTTTCCTGTGAGCTTAGTCAAGTCAGATTAGAATGCGGTATAAAACCCAGTGAAACGTGCATGCAGAAGCGGTAGGATCTTGTACGCAGACTGTGTGTAGTGGCCTTGTTGCCACGAACTGTTGTGATACTATACTTCATCATTGCTCTTTGTTTATTGAATTGTAGGTGTATGTTTTGAGATCAAAGACATACGGTGTATTGCCAGGGGGTGTTGGCAACTTCAAACATTAGATGATTGTTTATTTATAGCCATTGTGGTAGGTGGTGTTTGAGTACACGTGAATAATGCTACAAAGTTAGGTGAGGATATTATTGAGGAACCCTTTTGAATAAAAAGTTAATTGTCACGCGTCTGACTTGGTGAAATATGGTTGATAATAATGCCAAGGAATTGAGTACATAAGAGAAATTTAAAAGAATGTGAAAAAATGGAAAGTTGCTGTATTACTTTTGAATTGCACAGTACAACTATTAGCAATAATATTGCTTTAAAGACATTGAATTCCAAGTACGGGGTACAATTTTCCCACTACGTACATTCTTTAGAGTGTAAGACCCTTTGCCTAATACTTTAATGATTTGGAAAGGCCCTTCCCAGTTAGGCTCTAGCTTCTTTTTATTGCCTGTGACCTTACGCAGAACCCAATCTCCTTCTCGAAATGTGCGTAAGTGGACCCTTTTGTTGTAGTAGCGTTCTGCTACCTTCTGATAATTTTCCAGTCGCAATTGTGCCATTGTACGTGTTTCTTCTAGAAGGTCTAGGTTGTGCAGTAATTGAATGGTGTTCGTTGTTGGGTCAGATGCGATCTCTGTCCGAAGTGTAGGCAGACCAACTTCTGTTGGGATGATAGCTTCTGTTCCGTAAACCATGGCGTAGGGAGATTCCCCCGTGGAGGATCTTTTTGTTGTTCTATAAGCCCATAACACTTTCGGTAATTCTTCTACCCATGCTCCTTTTTTGTCTTCCAAATTCTTCTTAATGTTGGCAAAGATGACTTTGTTGGAAGCCTCTACTTGACCATTGCCCTGTGGGTAAGTGACAGAGGCGAAGCTTAGCTTGATCTTGTACGTGTCGCATAGCTCTTGTACCTTTGCATTTTGGAACGGAGTGCCGTTGTCGACGACTATCTCCTAGGGTATTCCAAATTGACATATAATATGCTTCCAGATGAAGGACATAGTGTCTGTTTTGCTGACCGTGACGTACGCCTCTGCCACAACCCATTTTGTGAAGTAGTCAGTGGCTACAAGAGCATACCATCTTCCTCCAGCAGCCTTAGGTAGTTCACCTACCACATCCATACCCCATTTTGCAAATGGCCAAGGTGCAACGATGGAGTGTGGGGTTTGAGTAGGTTGATGGATGGTGGGTGCAAATCGTTGGCATTTGTCGCATTTTTTAGCATAATCCCGCGCTTCTGTCATCATGTATGGCCAGTAATACCCTGCTGTAAGTGCCTTGTGTGCCAAGCTCCGTCCCCCTATGTGATTTCCACATGTCCCCTCATGTATTTCTTCTAACAATTTTTTTGCTTCTGATGGGCGCAAACATCGTAGGTATGGGCCATTGAAGGATTTTCGGTACAACGTCCCATGGATCATGGAATAGCGTTGTGCCCGAAGGCGCAGTAGTTTTGCATCTTTCGGATTAGGTGGGAGCTCGGAGGTGGTCAAGTACTTGATGATCGGATCTATCCAGCATTCAGGTTCTGATGAGGTGGAATAGACTTCCATATCTTTGCTTGATCGGCTTATGGATATGGAGGACTGGCGTGTGCATCCTCCTGCAGAAGCTAATTTGTCAAGGGTGTCGGCCTTCTGATTTTGCTCCCTGGGTACTAGTATGAGTTCAAACTGGCGAAAATGCGATCGTAAGTCAGTTACCTTCTGTAGAAGGCTAGCCAGATGGGGTGCTTTGGTATCGAAATTTCCAGCCACTTGCTCTATCATAAGCTGCGAATTGCCTCTAACGTTCAGACGTTGGATTCCCATTTCTCGTGCGAGTTCCAAACCATAGATTAGTGCCTCATATTCTGCTTCATTATTCGTTACGGATTGCTCTAAACGGATAGCTTCTTCGATTTTGAGTCCTGAGGGAGCTTCTAATACGACGCCAATACCAGCCCCTTGGGAATTGGATGCTCCGTCAGTGTACATTGTCCACAGCCATTGATCTTCTGATTCTAATAATTCTGGCAGGGCGTCAGGTGTGAATGACTGAATTTCAACCAGGAAGTCAGCGAGTACCTGCCCCTTTTTAGCTTTTCGTGGCGAAAACTGAATATCGTATGTCCCAAGCTCAATGGCCCATTTAGATAATCTTCCCGAAAGGTCGGGCTTACTCAGTACCTGCTTTAATGGATAGTCCGTATATACGATGATCGTGTGGCTTTCGAAGTATTGTCGTAACTTCTTTTTGGCCGTGAGGAGTGCGAGTGCCAATTTTTCCATCATACTGTATCGGGTTTCAGCATCTAACAACATCTTGCTGCAGTAGAACACTGGCCTCTGACGGTTGGCCTCTTCTCGAAAAAGAACGGAACTTACAGCGAATTGTGAGACAGACAAATATAAGAATAAATCTTCATTAGCAATAGGAGAGCTCAATATAGGAGGAGAGCTCAAATAAGTCTTCAACTCGTCCAATGCTTTTTGCTGTTCTGGTCCCCAGGTGGTGTTGGTAGACTTCTTTATGCACTGTAAGAAGGGTTGGCAGCGGTCTGACATTCGTGATATGAATCGAGTTAATGTTACTATTTTGCCGGTCAGAGCCTGTATGTCACGGATGGTTCGGGGTTCCTTAATTTCTGAGAGGGACGCAATCTGTGTTGGATTCGCCTCGATGCCCCTCTGACTGACGATGTACCCCAAGAACTGTCCAGAGGACACCCCAAAGACACATTTTGTGGGGTTTAATTTCATTTTATAAGTATCAAGGATGTCGAAACATTTCGTCAAGTCGTCTATATGTGAAGAGCTTTGTTTGGACTTGATGACCATATCGTCAATATAAACCTCCATATTTCTCCCGAGTAATGAGGAAAACAGCTTGTGCATCAACCTCTGATATGTCGCGCATGCATTCTTTAGACCGAAGGGCATAACTTTGTAGCAATATAAACCATCTTCTGTTATGAAAGCTGTATGAATCCTATCCTCTGATTTCATGGGGATCTGATTGTATCCAGAGTAGGCGTCGAGGAAGCTCATCCTTTCATATCCTGTCGTGGCGTCTATCATCTGATCGATCTTTGGTAGAGGGTAGCTATCTTTGGGACATGATTTGTTTAGATTTGTGTAGTCTACGCATACTCTCTTTTTCCCATTCTTCTTTGGGACCACGACGGGGTTGGCAAGCCAACTGGGGTATAAACATTCTTCGATTGCCCCCGTGCTCAGGAGCCGTTGGACCTCCTCTTGTATGACTTGATTCACCTCTGGAGCGAATCTCCTTTGCTTCTGTTTGACGGGTGGGAAGTAGTTGGAGATATTCAAGCTGTGGCTCATGACAGAAGGGTCTATTCCGGGTATGTCGTGTGGTGTCCAGGCAAAAGTTCTCATTCTGGTTTGGAGAAATCGTACGAGGGTCTGCCTTTCATCTTCAGAGAGCTTGGTACTTACCAGGACCGTTTTTGAAGGGTCAGCGTCGTCTAGACCCACTTGTTCTAAGGTATCTAGTGTAACTTGGGGTTTTTCTTGGTCTTCTTCTAGATTGATTCCTTTTAGGCACGCTGGTAGGTACTGCTGTAATTGCTATTTGTCAGGAGAGTCTTCATGGGAGGCAGAGGCAGAGCTATTTATTTCTTTTAAGGTAAGGAAGCACTTTTTGGCCTGCTTCTGGCAGCCTTTGATGTCGACGGTGTATCGGCCGTTGAGTGATTGACACCGCATCACCTGATGTAGAGTGGATACTACCCCCTGCATCCAGTGGATCCAACCTCTCCTCATGATGGCGTTGTAGCTCGTGGTGGAGTCTATAATGAGGAAATCTACTGGCAGGGCGCGTTCTGCAGCTACCACAGTTAATCGAACGACGCCCTTCGGATAGACTCTGCGGCTATTGAATCCCAAAATGGGCATGGTGGAGGGTCGGATCTGATTCTCCTCCAGTCCCATTTTCTGGAAGGCTTCCCAGAAGAGGATTTCGACCCCACTGCCCCCATCGATCAGAACTCTGCCCAGCTGGCAGTGGTCAACTTGTAAGGAAATGACGAGTGGATCGTCATGAGGCAGGTGGACGCCCTTCAGGTCTTCGTCAGTGAAGGTGATAGCAGAGGCTGTGTAGCTTCTTTCTTCTGAAGTGACGAGATTGACCACGTGGCCTAATGATTTGTACCGCTTCACTCGTTCTTCCATCCTCTTATGGATTTTAGTCGCGTGCTCTTGATTATCGGTGGGTTCTACGATCCCGTGGATCATAGGGACTTGTTTAAGAGGCTCCAGGGTGCTGTCAGAGGCTGTGTGTACGGGGTCTGACGCCTGCGTAGTGGGGGCAGAAGCTGTGTTCTGCCACGAGGCGCCTGGTCTGCCTGTCTCCTTGATGTATTGGGTAAGCCGCCCACTCCTCATGAGGGCTTGGATCTGATTGTTCAGATTGTGGCATTCAGCGATCGTATGACCGTGATCTTTGTGGAAGAGACAGTATCTGCTTTTATCCCTTCTGTCCGATGGAGTGTTAATTTTGTAGGGCTCTCGCCAGATAGGCCTATCTTTATTTTCTTCATAAATGACTTCTTGCGGGACGGTGTATTCGAAGGATGGGTACCGCGATGGCTGTTGATCCTGTCTTGGCCTTTTTCCTTCCTTTGTATGATCTGTTTGGTTCCGCTTCCTCTTGTCATCCCTGGCAGGTGGTAGAGGATTATTTGCTGGGGGAGCAGAGATGAGTGCAGTCTTCTTCTGTGCGCGCTCTCGAAATTCTAATACCCTGAAGACGCCCTCAGCTCGGGTCTGCACGTCTGCCATGTCGTATGGTGGTGTCATAGTGAGATTCTCATGCAAGAGTGACCCCACCTGCAAGCTTTTGACGAAGAGATTTGCTGCGGTGAGCGGGTCGACGTCGTGGATTTGATGCACAAGGTCAATGAAACGCTGTAAGTATGCCTTTGGATGTTCATTCTCCCCTTGTTCAATTCGATAGAGATCGGCCATTGTTCTGGGAGCCTCTCGGTTCGCGCTGTATTGCTGTAAGAAGGACCGTCGGAGATCACTAAAACTGTTGAGTGATTCGGCCTTTAATTGTCGGAACCATAATAGAGCCGGCCCGGAGAAAGTTGTTGAAAAGACTTTGCATTGTATGGCTTCGTTATTAGCTTCTAACGCCATCTTTTGTTGAAATTGAAATAGATGGTTTAGCGGGTCTCCCTTTCCATTGAATGCAGGCAGGGAAGGGATGATGAAGTCTCGAGGCTTTGGCTCATTCAGAATCCATTCCGAGAAAGGCGATTTTTCAGTGGTTCTTGATACAAGATCCAAATGTTCGGTGGCGTAGGCGGATCGCCCATCTGAGAACTTCTGCATCATTTCCCTCATCATGTCTTCTTTCCAACTGTCCAAGAAACAGATTGAGGGAACGCGACCTTCAGAGGGAGAATCGTGTGTGACTTGAGGTACGGTGTGTTGAGGCCGGACGTCGGTTGTTGGCTGAGCGGGTCCAGTGGGTTCTGCTTCGGCCCGCCCTTGCGTGCCAGAGGTTGGGGCTTGTCGCCCGTCGGTCCCAGAGGATGGGGGGATGGCTTGGGATTGCCCGTTACCCGGGTTCATGTTGTGAGGTGGGGAATTAACACGGTCGACTAGAACGTCAGATCTGTTAGAATCAAGATTCTCGTGGGCTTGGGTGTTGCGAGTTATGTCAGCGGACCTGCGCAGCTCAGCAATCTCTACTTCGAGCCTAGCTTGGGCTTCGGTTAATGTCTTGATTGCCTCGTCGGACCGCTGCTGGCTTGCCTCCAATAGACGACACATTCTTTCGATCTGGTCGCTCATGTCCGTCGGAGGGACACTTTGTGCAACTGGGCCCGAAACTCCGTTGCCTTTGGGTGGCATAACTTCTGGGTTCGCAGTGGATTGATTTCTTGGTTCGACGACGTGGCTAAGGCCGATACGTTTATCGATTCCCACAGACGGCGCCAATTGTTGGGGCAACAATTTGTCTTTCTATATATGGAAGTAAAGACCCGACAACGTTTGGCGACTTGCTTCTTCTCCGGTGATGAAATCTGCCTTTGACTCATCGGGATTTCCTGCAAGAAAGAGACTCCGATGCTTAAGTCAGTTCAAAGTTCGATCCCATTTCTCCTCTCAAAATCTCATATTTATAGGATGAAATATACAAAACAGTTAGTTGGTTCAAGCGAACCCTGAAAAGGAGGAAGAAGAATAACTAAATTTCCCTCCAAAAATACCAACTTTTAAAATGTCTCGCTCAGAGGTCAGAGGCGCGGATTGCCTCTGACCTACAACTTCTGCCTTCGGATCATCCCTTTGTATAAACGCTTCGTTTTGAATATTTGATAAATGAGGTAAGTGTTTTCGGGCCGAACATTTTGGGCCCAACAGAGAGTTTTCCAAAATCCATGGCCCTCCCACAAGGACACGTGTCTTGTCTATTTCCATTGTAAAACGAAATAAGAAAGTATTAGCCTTTAGAGATTCAACCTCGAAAGGTCCTTTTAGTTTCCAAAATATATTAGATGCATGAACTACTTATTCGTGTGGTATCATACAGGTCGATAGAACACATCCCTCTAGCGATTTCAACCACACTATCCACCCCTTTTTTGATGATCGAGGCATTCAGATCAACTAGGATGATGTCTTCATCATCTTCGTCAATCTCTAGAGCATTACATAGAGCAATTAGGTCATCATCATTCATGGTTATCGACGATAAAACACCAAGATTGGTATACTTCGAACTCTACACGACATAACCACTCACTTAGAGAGAGAGAGAGAGAGAGAGAGAGAGAGGAGCTTCCAAGAGAGCGAAAATTACACACATTTTCTCCTCTTTATACACTAGTTGCTTTTTTATTTTATAAACCCAATAATTCCTTCCAAAAAGCTCTAGGCCGAACCACCTCTCTCAATGTGCTCTAATTTTGTGTTTAATTCTCAATTAAACTTTTAATCATCATTAACCTCCAATAACTTCCCATAACCAACTCAGTAACCACCCATTATTCTCCACTTAAGGCATTAACATTACTTAGTAGCTAAATAAGATTAAAATGGTCTAAATTCTCCCTATATAATCATCAAGGCGAAAACTATACACAAAAAAGATAATGTATGTCTCTATCACATAAAAGCATATTTTATGGTATTATTCTAAGCCACGTAAAAGCATAGCCTATGGTATTGTTTTAACTCTTCATAATAGTCAAATAAATATTTTTCTAAGGCCTCCCACTAAAATAAAACGCTGAATACTATACACTAAAATAAATAAATATAAATCTTTATTTATTTAAGTCTAAAACACTAAAAAGATCTGTTTAAGCGATCCCATATACGATATTTGTTAAAAAAATATCTCTTATATTATTTTAATATCAAACATGACTTTATCATAAAAATATTTATTTAAACAATTAAAAAAATAACAAAAATTTAAAAAAATTCATACTGGGCATTACACCAAATCTAAACAAATTTAAAAATTAAAAGTCTGATTGGTATAAGATTCAAATAAGATTTTATGTTTTTAAAATTTAAAACCTGTAAAACCTATATACAAAACTTGATTGATTCATCATTTTTGAAAACTCATTCTAAAAATAAACTCCAACTTATCGAAGGATTTAGAAAACAAAAACAAACTCCAACTTATTGAAGGATTTAGAAAACAAAAATTTCACATTTTCAACCTATTACTACTTTCTTTCTCTTTTTTCCTACTACTTTTTCTCTTTCCTATCTTTACTCCTTCACCTTTATTTTATTCTCTTTTTTCTCATTTTTACCATTATAATGTTAGGCAATTTTTGTTACAGAGTATATACTTTTATTTAAGATTTCTAGTCATTTCTATAAACTAAAATAATTAATCATATAACTTTATTCTAATTTATAATATATTTGTTAAAGAAATTCATTGAAGAAAAAAATATTTTATCAAATAAAGATTACAACAAAAAAATAATTACTATTAATAAATAATAAAAATAATATTATTACACTTCAATTATTATACTAAAAGTAAAAAAAAAATTATAATCAAACAAATATGGTAACAAATTAAAATAGTTTTCGTATTAATTACATATTTAGTTTTATATTTAAATTTTTTCTATTAATCACATATTCATTTTTTTTAAACTCATTTAGTAAATAGTACAACTAATCACATTTTTTAAAACATGTTTTCAGACACTAAATCTAAATTTTTCATTTCAGAATCACATTTTTAAAAATACAATTTTCAAATTACGAACCAATCAAGCCCTAAAAGATTATCATGTTTTTAGAAAAATTTAGTTGACCTTGCCTTTTAAGCCTAAACTCATATTATCCAACAATAGTTTACAATTTTATTTTGGAAGAAAAATACAAAGAAAATTTATAACCTATTTTATATGAAACCATTTGAAAGAAAAATGGAAAAATTTCATAGCAACTTAAGCGAATAGAGGTTCTTGGGTGGAAAATCCTGGTTCGCTGTGCATTTCCGGCAAGTTTGTGATGGTCTGTTTGCTTTGACAATGCCCAAAAATTTGGGTTTTCTAAGATTTCTGGATTTTTGAATGCTAAGACAGCATAAAGAAGAAGGCAAAATGGGTTAGAATTCTATTTATAAGGAGAAATGTGTTGATGATCTGGATTGTTAATCTCGATCAACCTTTTTTTATTCTTAATCCAACAGTGAGTATTAAAACATGAAATGACAACAAGAAAGTAAAGAGTAAAGAGAAATTTTACATTTTGCAATTTTTAAAAAAATAATATGCCTCCATGAGAATTTGACTTGTAGCATAATACTTGAGTGTGAGTAGGTGGACACAAGTTTTAATGAAAGCCTCTCTTGTGCTCGCATAGAAGAAATTTGGGTGGCAGATATTATCCCCAAAATTCAAGCCAATTTCTTAGGTATCATGAACAAGGTTTAGCTAAGATTGCAAGTTAGGTTTTCATTACTTTGTAGAACAATGTGGATAGATTGGTTTGGCGGACTCATCACGAGTTCAGGGAGATGACATTGAGTCGGATGTCAAGGTGAGCTCACATGTTATTTAGGAATTATGAAGTGAAACAAGTTGAATGTAAAGAGGAAGAACCCATACTGTGAAATAATTCATAAAGTTTTAATACTTATTCTTATATTATTCAATAACAAATATTTGTGGACTATGCTTCATTAACAATTGATCCACATAAAAAATCATTACTTTTCATTTACATGTATTGCTTAATTGTTCTCAGTGTTTCATTGACGAAATCTTACGTCAACGTAATGATATGATTTTTTTTATTATTCATGTTTATATATTGTTCTTATATTGAGTTAAAAAATTAAAATAAAAAATTGTGATTAAGTTTTTTATTCTTAAAATGATTATTATTTTTGAATTGAGGGTTTCAAAGATATTTAAATTTTTTTCATAATAGATTATAATAAATGTGAAAAAAAGAAAAATAAATTATTTACTAATGGGTAATTTTGTATTTTTTTTTAAATATATGGAAATAATTTTTAAAAATTTATGAGATTGAGAAAAAATGGGGAGTGTAGAATATTTTGTAACTAAATTTCTTTTTAAGTAATATTTTGCAATGCAGTAAATATTAATAATTTCGTTTACAAACTAAATTTCCAATACTACACAACTTTTTTTTTATTCTGACAAATTTTACTAAATGCTCATTGATGGAAATCATGGAATACATCATAATAAATGGATGGTGAAATTCCATCCAATCAAGTATAATTTTCTTCTACAACAAAAACAGTAACCTCATTTTCTGTTTTCAACCATTTTTCACAACAAATTCTTCTAACAATGTCAGTGATAGTGGTGGGCCATGTAAGTGTAACGGAGGAAAAAGAGACGGCTAATCCGACGGTCAGATCTGATGTCGCAATGATCAAGCGTCACAGGGACGCGAAGCACTAGATCTCCGGGGCCATACCAATTCAACCCCCAAACGCCACTCTCTCTCTCTCTCTCTCTCTGCATTTCTCGCTTCTCTCTCCACTTCCATAACAACACAATACAATACACCACTCTATCAGAGACTAGACTTAGAAGAAGAATCTCACTCTCTATGTATATGCGGGTCATCCTTGTGTAGTATGGTTTGTATAATGTTGGTGTAGATCGAGGTTGAACATGGCGAATTTTCTAGCTCAGTTCCAGACAATCAAGAATTCCTGTGATCACCTCGTCATTGCTGGTAAAATCTCATTTCTTTACTTGATTCTACTTTTTTCTTTACTAAATTTAGCTTTTAGGTTGCAAAATTTTGAGCTTGATTTTGTTTCCCTGCTACCGATCTTAATGCGATTCGGATTATGTTTAGACATACTAGATTTGAATTGAATCCTTTGCAATTTGAAGGATCATATTCTGAGCTAAAAACTAGTTTGGGACGTTAATGGATAATTGGGATTATGGATGAGAGTGTCACTGGTTTCGCGTTTTTTTTATGTCGTTTCTAGAATATGGCAAACGAGATAAGTTTGTGCAAATGTTTTTTTTTCCTTCACAGAAATATTATATAATTTACGTGTTTTTGAGAATGTGAAGCCTGTTTAGTATTGAATTATGGAAATGCTTCAAGAATAAGTTTTTGTATTTTCTGATCATGTTTATAAAAGTAGTAACAAAGTTTGGGTTTTCCCCATCAATGTTTTGAAACTCATAGTTTTAATAATGAGTTATTTGGGATTTCACAATGAATGTAAAGTGATTTCAGTTTCATATGCCTGTCAGGCGTAATTAGTTTAAGAACCATATGGCATGGGTCCTATTTTACTTGGCGATCTACGTGTGAATCTTCTGAGGTTGTTCGTTGGTTAAATATCTTTATTCGGAACCAGGCTGGGTTAATTTTGTTTATGCTGTGAATTGTTATTGGATATTGATGGAGAGTTATTAAGTGCACTCGTACAAATCTCATTTAATCGTGTTTGTCCCAGTGAAACTTTTGCATTCTGGTTTTTCCGTTGCTTTTAGAAGATGATTGAAGAAATGTATTGGTAATGCAGTAACGATAATGGTTCTTAAAAGTCAATACTATAATTTTAATCAAACACATTGTGGTGGTGCTTTTCAGTTGAAGATGTGAGTGATTTATGGCCCACTGTGAAGACTGGTTTTGAGGAGCGTTTTCCATTGAAAAGAGCCTGCCTGAACAACAAGACCCGGAATCCTGTGTTTGTGGAGAATTTGCCTGCTGAGTTCATTTTAACAACAGATGCCAGACTTCGCAGCCGGTTTCCACAGGAGCAATATTTATTTTGGTTTCGAGAACCATATGCAACTGTTGTCCTTGTCACTTGTGAGGTAACGTGCTATGTCCTTTACCTCACCTATGTCAGCATAGTTCTGCAGGTTTATATCATTTTGTGGTTTTCTAGTGCTAGTATTATTTGAAGCAAAGAAATTGTATGTATAGATATTGGGCGTTTATTTATTTATAGGACAGTTCTTGTATTGTGTATCGTATGTTTTGTGGGGAAAAGGGGGCATTTTATGTTCAATTGTTGAGGTTACACAGACAGGTGTTATAAACATGGGAATATACTCATTTGGTACCCTGTGTTTTTACAAAATATCATTTTGGTACTTTCTGTTTTCAATAATGCTTATATGGTACCCTGTATTTTAAAATCTTACATATTTGGTACCCTAAACTCAGATTTGATAGATAAAATTTTGTCAATATAATCAAACTGTCATCAGTTATATGTAATTATGTAATTAAATTTAAATTTGTAACTTACATAATTGACAGCAGTTTGATTAAATTAACAAAATTTTATCTATCAAATCTGAGTTTAGGGTACTAAATATGTACGATTTTAAAATCCAGGGTACTATATGAGCATTATTGAAAACAGAGGGTACCAAAATGATACTTTGCAAAAATATAGGGTACCAAATAAGTATATTCCCTATAAACATTTCTAACTGTGTAAGGATGAAATTATTCGTTAAAAATAAGAACTGTCAGGGGGAAGGGGTAGGGAAAAAAAACACTCCCATGATATTGTGCACTGTCATCTATAAAAAAATTTCCCACTTACCTCTTTTTCTCTTCTGCTGATGGAGGACACAAAAAGGGAAATCTGCGAATCTTTTTTTTCAAGTCATTACTTCAACAATTTCACTTACCTTTTATTCTTCTTAGATGGTGATTTCTTTCTACATCAATGTCTGGTATTATTGTGCTAATGCAATTGATGAATTGTAGAGTGACAACTTTTTTCTATAATTAGGACCTTGATGAGTTCAAAACCATCCTGAAACCACGCCTGAAATTAATTGTCCAAAATGATGAACGGGAATGGTTTATTATTTTCGTCTCTAAGGCTCATCCAAGTAATGATCAAGCTACCAAAATGGCAAAAAAAGTATATGCTAGACTTGAAGTTGATTTTAGTTCAAAGAAAAGAGAAAGGTAAACTTGCTGGTTTCAGTTTTTGTACATTTTTAGTTGATGTCTTCTTATGTATAATTGTTATTTTTAATATGTAAATATGAAAGAGAATCCATTTGTAATGCTCTATGATACTTATTTCATACTCTCTTGATATCTTTTCTTTAGCATACCTATATCTTAATTCTTATATCAACTTTTCAGTTTCTGATTAGAAATTCTAATTTTGTTTTATTACTGTATATATATTAGGTAGAATATAAGCTCTTCTCATGTAAATATTGCTTTGATTTCTTTAGTTTATTTTAACATATGCTTTACTCAGGTGCTGCAAATATGATTTACATTCCCCTGAAGCAAATTTTTGGGAAGACTTAGAATCTAAGATTGTGGAATGTATAAGAAATACCTTGGACAAGCGTGTACAGTTTTACGAGGATGAGATACGCAAACTCAGTGAACAACGACTCATGCCAGTTTGGAACTTCTGCAACTTTTTTATTCTAAAGGTTGTTTCATCTTGGCAGTATGCAAACTATAACAATGTGATTAAAAATGCATTTATAGTGGAGAGGAAATAAGTGTATTACTGAAAGATTATTGTGGTCCTGTTTCTTGTGCAAAAGAATTATTTCTGACTTGTTCTTGTGCATAGATCTTGTTCAGAATATTCATGAATAACATTTTGTAATCACTTCTTGCATATATGAAGGCACAAGTTCCACAACCCTTTGTCTTTGTAGCCACATTATTTTCTGCCTATTCTAGATGCTTACCGTTTTTAGCTACTCGTTCTCAGGAAAGCTTGGCTTTTATATTTGAGATTGCTCATCTTCATGAAGACGCCCTACGTGAATATGACGAGTTAGAAATTTGCTATTTAGAAACAGGTACATTTGTATTTTTCTCTCACAAGATAGATGTTCTAGTTTCTGCACACATAAGAGCAATTGATGTTAAAATGTACTTGTATCCCCAGAAGGCTAGTATCATGGTCACCTGTTTAACGCTAGTTGATCTAAATGTAAATCTTTTTTTTTCAAGGAATTTAAACTAAACATTTCATAGATATTTTGAAGTAGCTCTATTTTATTATAGATGCTGTTAACTATCTTGATTTAGGGCTGATTCATTTACATGTAATGCAGTTAGTATACCTGGGAAACAAAGGGACTTTGGAGGAGTAGACCACGGTGACGATCAGGCATCATTGCTTAATCCTGGAAAAAAACCACTGACACAGATTGTCCAGGACGACTCATTTAGGGAATTTGAATTTAGACAATATCTTTTTGCTTGTCAATCAAAGGTATGTCAAGCTGAGATCTCCTATATGTAACCTATACTAAATAAGACAAGTGAGGCTGAAATAATCTATCTCATTACTTCGACCTACTTTTAAAAATTATATTGTTGATCAATATCTATTTATAAACTATCTTTCAGCATCTAAATACAGACTTGGTTTCTATGCTGTAATTTTTGTGTGTTGGATTCTACTGGTGAAATCTGCCCCCAAGCCTTTCCACTTCTGTTGGAGTTTCCCCAACCACTACTGTCTGTTTACAATCTGTATTTAAAGTTCTTCCTTTGTAATACCATGGCACCCTACTAACAAACTTCATATAGAAAATTGATGTACATAGTTACGGTACCTGATGATTCCAACTACATGCATAGCTAGGATGTAGAGCAGTATAGGAGTGTCCCAAGATTTGATTCTGCAGTATTTAAAATAATTATGGATCAACTTGATTGAGGGATCAAGCTTGTTTCCTTGTATGTATTTGATGAAATTTACCTATTTTTTTAAAAAAATTTCTTTGCCTCACGATCGGTTTCATATTTATTTGGTTTATTATTTAAATGTATGCTGAAATGATGATTTTTTTTATGCAGCTTTTGTTCAAGCTGGGTCGCCCCTTTGGGGTTGCAGCAAGGGGTTTCTCATTCATTATTAGTTTCTCGAAGGCCCTGACCCAGCATGAGGTAGTGAATTTCTTATTTTATTATTGTGTTTTCTTACCATGCTATATTGCTGACGTTATTTGAGTAATCATTTGATTTCTCTCACCTTTTTTTTCTCTCTCTCTCTTCCTGTCTTTGACATTCCTCTTCTTGGAGTTGCTCTCAGAATATTCTACCTTTTTGTATGCGTGAAGTTTGGGTAATATCTGCTTGCATGGATTTGATCAGTTCAACTGCCTCACATTATAATGAAGGAGTTGTGGCAGCTGATATAGAAAAGGAGTTCTACCGACTTCAGGGTGACCTTTATTCACTATGCAGGGTTAAGGTAACAGTTTCTTAAGCTTCACTAAGTGATGAAGTAACTCATCAGATATGATTTAATCATTTAACAATTTTCTAGTGTCTCTGAAGTAATTCAAAATCCATCAACGTAGAATTTAGTTAGATTATTTCACCTTACAGCACTGGCTTTATCAAATGACCTAATTGCTGAACTTGTGCTCTTCTAAGTGATTGTTTAACAGTAACAACAAAATATGTTGAACTTTTTTTTTTTGTTCCAAGTTTTTCGCTCCAGGGAAAGTTCTAATTTAGTTCATGATTTTTGCAGTTCATGAGACTTGCATATTTGATTGGATTTGGAACAAATATAGAAAGAAGTCCTGTCAACAGGTACAGATACAACCTTTTAAGATCAAATTGACCTTTACCTTCTTCGTACTAATTTTTAAAAGTATTTTGTGTGGATCTCTAGAAGCAAGCATGCTTATGAAATTTTTAAAAGTATTTTGTGTGGATCTCTAGAAGCAAGCATGCTTATGAAATTGAAATCAATTATTTTCATATTTGCTTTAGCCTCTTCTTTTCCTCTATACTTTGTAAATACTTATTCTTTTTATTTCTGTTTGAACAGTGCATCACTTAGTATGCTACCTTGGCCCAAACCAGCAGTATGGCCTTTACTTCCACCTGATGCGTCATCCAAAGTGTTGGCAAAAGAAAGGGTTAGTGTAATCCAGTACATACAGAATTGACACTAAAAGGACTTTTTTTGGGTGTGGGGAGTAACTATTATTTAGTTAGACTTCTATCTATTTGAACTACACAGCTATAAGAACTTATGAATGTAACCTTCTCAATTATTTCTCCTGCATCTTTTCCCATTTGACATGTAAATTCTGTGCGGCTAAATGTCAGGACAAGGGGCTTTCTATACTGTCTTTTTTAGTGATGCCTGATAAGCCAAGGTTGAGATATCTCAACTGGAACTGAACAATTTGCTAAAATTTCTTGCGGTCCTTCATTTTCATTTTGTAGATGATTCTTCAAGAAACTCCAGTAGTCAAGCACTTTGGTATTCAGAGGAAACCATTGCCTCTTGAACCTTCTTTTCTTCTACGCGAGGCTAATCGACGAAGAGCTTCTCTGTCTGTTGGAAATATGTTTGAAATGTATGATGGTCACCATAGCTTTATTGTTTGGAAATCAAAATTCAGAAAGGATAGCCATGTTATGGTGCTATCATTTTTCAAGGATGCATTAATTTTGATAAATGCTTGCCTAGTGTTTATTCTACACAATTTTTTAATCTATAAAGTTGCTATGTATTTTGGCAGATCAGGTTCAGATTCAATTTCAAAGATGTCCCCATCACATAAAGTACATACAAGTTCCATGACACGTACTAATTCTTCACCAGGAATGGACAGCTCAATTGATAGGCCTATGAGACTTGCAGAGATTTATGTTGCTGCTGAACATGCTTTGCACAATACTATTTCCAATACTGAGTTATGGAAGTCCTTCTCATCAGTAGAAGATTTTGAGGTATGGATTGGGGCTTCAAACACAGTCAGGCACTTGCTTAATAAGATAAATCATACCTACTTCTGAATTTTTTCAGTTATGTCATTCCTACTTCATGAAATTATTGTAGAAGATTTAGGTGGTACGGTTTTAAGGCTTCTAAAGCAGTCAAGCACTTGCTTATTAGATAATCCATATCCTGTGGTGCTTCTGAATTTGTTTAGCTGTCATTTTACTTTACGACATTATGGCTTCTTGTAGAATCTTATTTGTTTATATAATTGATAAATTTATTCTCTTAATGCTTAGTTTTCCTCTAAAATGTTATCACCCAAAAGTGTGGAATTTTTTTTTTGGGTGTCGGAGCTCTGGTGTCTCTCTCTCCCTCTCTCTGTTGTGCACATGCATTGGCTTTCTTTTCTAAATATAAATTCTTGTTCTGCAGCAAAAGTACTTGGAGCTAACAAAGGGTGCTGCAGACAATTACCATCGTTCCTGGTGGAAAAGACATGGAGTTGTTCTTGATGGTGAAATAGCAGCTGTTTGCTTTAAGCATGGGAACTTTGATCTAGCTGCAAAATCATATGAGAAGGTTTGCGCCCTTTATGCTGGTGAAGGATGGCAGGATCTGTTAGCAGAAGTCCTGCCTAATTTAGCAGAGTGTCAAAAGATACTCGATGACCAAGCTGGTTACCTATCATCTTGTGTGAGATTACTTTCACTAGATAAAAGCTTGTTTTTAACCAAAGAACGCCAAGCATTTCAGTCAGAGGTTGTTTGTCTTGCACATATTGAAATGAAACAACCCGTGCATCTAGATGTATCTTCACTGATTACATTCTCCGGGAATCCTGGTCCTCCAATAGAATTATGTGATGGGGATCCTGGCATTCTCTCTGTAACAGTTTGGAGTGGCTTTCCTGAAGATATAACTCTTGACTCACTTAGTTTGACATTAATGGCTACTTTTAATGCTGATGAGGGTGTTAAGGTATGTTTTCTTGGACGTAATCTTATACATGTTTTACTACTATCCTTGCACTCTAAGTTGCTAAAGTTTCATTTACATTTCAGGCACTAAAAAGCTCAACTGCCACTGTGCTAAAACCTGGTCGAAACACAATTACCTTGGATTTACCACCCCAAAAGCCAGGTTCCTATGTCTTAGGGGTTCTTACTGGGCAGATTGGGCACTTAAGATTCAGATCTCATAGCTTTTCCAAGGGTGGCCCTGCAGACACTGATGATTTTTTGACTTATGAAAAGCCTACAAGACCTATCTTGAAGGTACCTAGTATATAACAAACTTGCCTGTATAGCATTTTTGTTTGTTTTTTTGTCATAAATTTTTAATCAGATGCTGCATGTGACTTGGGGATAAAGCTGAGCAGTAAGTTTCTTTCCAACTGCTAACTAGATAATGCAGGCTGTTTCAGTATCTGATTCTTCTCATTTTTTAGGTTTTCAAACCAAGACCCTTGGTTGATCTTGCTGCAGCTGTTTCATCTGCTTTGCTCATTAATGAATCACAGTGGGTTGGGATTATAGTGAGGCCCATTAGCTACTCCCTGAAAGATGCTGTACTGCATATTGATACTGGTCCTGGCCTTAGAATTGAAGAGTCACATGTAATTGAGATGGAAAGCTATGCAGATTCATCAAAGAGTTCTACAGAAAATAAAAGTGACAGTGCTTTGGAAAATGGTTCTACTGTCAATAGAGATTATGAGCAGTTGACACTCCATGACGGTAGAATAGAGTTTCCAGATTGGGCAAGCAATATGGCATCAATTTTGTGGATTCCTGTTCGTGCTATCAGTGACAAGCTGGCAAGAGGATCCTCTTCAGGTTCAGAGAGAATGATGCAATTCTTTAAGTCATTTCATATCTGTCAAGCACACACACACACATGCATAGGTAAAACTTACTATAGCATCCAGATGCTTACCTGTATCCGGTACATCATTTTTTATGAGCAGCTACTCCCCAGAGAACAAGCATTGTAGATGGCATGAGGACTATTGCCCTAAAACTTGAATTTGGAATATCTCATAACCAGACATTTGACAGGCATTGCAACTTTCATACTACTAGAATTTGATACTGATTTTTTTTGCTTAGTATAAAAGAATTTCTTTCAAATAGTAATGTATTTGCGAATTCACTTGATCTGTTCTGCAGGACTCTTGCTGTCCATTTCACTGATCCTTTCCATGTGAGCATGCGAGTTGCAGATAAATGCAACGATGGTACTTTGCTTCTGCAGGTATTCTATCTTTTGAGTTTGGAAAACTACTTCATCTATTCTTCGAACATGTAGAGGGTAACTATTATAATAGACTAATCATAATAAATCAAATAAGAGCAACAATGACTACCAATATGAATTGGAATATTGTTCAGAATCAGGTAAACGTACAATAAGCATTGCTAATTTTCTAGCATCCTCCAGACAGGTGCCTTTTGTTAGTTATCTATTTTGAGAACGATCACCTGGTTTGGTGTTCAGGACATTAGCTGTACATCCTTCAAGAGTTATATCATTAGGTATAATATATGCATGCATAAGGAAGATGAAAACTACTGTATTATGACTCTGCAAAGTGTAAGATTTTGTGTACATTTGTGTCCAGACTTATACGACTTTCTTCTCAATACTCTAGATGCTTTTACGTATCCTGTGCTTGTTGATTGTGATTCATAGTTGATATTGATAACACATTTATACATACATCATCTGGTCATTGAAACGAGCTCAGCTATCAAATGATTTTTTTTATTCATTAAGTTAGGGGAGGCTAGTCCAATTTTCATTATTTAGTGATCTCTTTAGAGCTCAAAGGCCTACCTTTGCAGCTGTATAATGATTGTACTTCTTATTTGACTCTCTGGATTATTTCTCTATTCACTGAAGTCAAATTGGTTAATATGCTTCAGGTTATTTTACATTCTGAAGTGAAAGCCACAGTGACAGTCCATGATGCTTGGCTTGATCTTCAAGATGGATTTGTTCATGCTGGACAACGTGATGGGAGACCGGCTTCTGGCTTCTTTCCACTTGTCCTTTCTCCAAATTCCAGAGCAGGAATTCTGTTTATTATATGCTTAGGGAAGCCAGTAGTTGAAGGTATGGACAATCATATGACTAATATCAGCAAATATGCATCTAGATTTTTCAAAGTCTATGTAGAGCATACGATTAAGCAAGTAACTCGTTATTTATTTATTTTTAATTTTTTTCGACCCCTTTTGCTGCAGATGAAGTTAAAGCTCTACAACCAGAGAGTATACTAAATATAAAATATGGAATTTCTGGTGATAGAAATGTTGGAGCACATGCTCCTTCTGGTACAATGACTTCTGCACCAAAGGATGCTAAACCGGAATTAGTTTTCCGGAGTGCTCTTGTTCTGCAGAGGCCTGTCCTTGACCCGTGCTTAGCTGTTGGATTTCTTCCTCTTCCTGGCCTTAGAGTTGGGCAGCTTGTTACCATGAAATGGAGAGTTGAAAGGTTAAAAGATTTGCAGAATGAAGTTTCGCAGCAGTGTGTAAGTCTTGGGAGTGATAATTTTTTTTAGTAAAAATCATGATAAATCTCATCAATCTCTATATATGAATGATGAATCCTCAATTTGGAAGAAGAAAAATAAATAAAAGAATTCAACAACTTGATAGAGAGATTTTTCCAAACACAAGAATCATGCAATGTTGATAAAAATTGCTCGTGCATCAGGATGAAGTCTTATACGAAGTCAATGCAAATAAAGAAAATTGGATGATTGCTGGAAGGAAAAGAGGGCATGTATCTTTATCTGAAAAGCAAGGTTTGTTGTACAATTCAATTTTACTTTAAATCATAATCCCATATTGCTATAGCATTAGCTCAAAATGAATTGGTTTTATGTGTGCCAATATCTCTGACATTTTCACCACCATATGCACATTTAACAGGTTCGAGGCTAGAAATCTCTATATTATGTGTGCCCTTGGTGGCGGGTTATGTACGACCCCCTCAACTTGGGCTACCGGATGTTGACGAGGCAAATATAAGTTGTAATCCACCTAGTCCCCACCTTGTCTGCGTATTGCCTCCAGCTCTCAGCTCCTCCTTCTGCATACCAGCTTGATTGCTCATAGAGCCCAGTTTTTCTCCGGTGTTAATGGCGTTTCAGGATATCCTATTTTCCACTCCCTGTTCAAGCAAAGATATTCTGTTAAATTAAAGGATTAATGGCAGAGGTATAGATTTTAGTTCCTTATTTCGACAACAGAAAATGTGTAAATCCGTGTTTTCCTTTAATCCTTCTTTCTTCCTTTATTTATTTTTCTTTACCATTCGAAATTTAACAAATTTTTAGTTAAATTTAATTTTGCTGACGTTAGGTAGTTTTTCGAGTGTTAGTACCGAACGCACCACTTTTTTCCTTGTACAACTTCATTATAAAAAACTCGGCCATATTCATCATTTTTTGGTTTATTGTAAAACAAGACAATGGTTCTGCAACAATATTTAATTTGGTCACGTTATTCTATTTCCTGAGTAAGAAATTTGTAACAAGTAATTATATTTATTGTGGAGAAATCAATCAGGTTTGTCAGCAAAAATATAGGTATATTGTGAAAGTTCTAATGACAAAATGTTAATAGTAATTGAAAATAAAAAATAGGTCCTACCGAGATTTGAACTCGGGTTACTGGATTCAGAGTCCAATGTCCTGACCACTAGACCATAGGACCTTCATGTTAGAATATTATTTTTATCAATATATATTGAAAACGAAAAAGACCGATACCAATCAACATTTTTTCTACACATAAGGGTGGCATGGGATTTCCTGATTGGGAGTTTTTTTAAAAAATAAAATAAAATCAAATGAATATATGGTTTTAGTTATTAATCTTTTTTTTAAAAAAAATTATTTTTGATAAATTTATTTCGCTATTTGTATTTTGTTTTAAGTTATTATGTGCTTATAATTTATATATTTAGTTTTCAAATTTGTTTATAAAAAAAATGATGATAATGTAATTTTTGGATACATCTTTCCTTTTGGGAATTCTGTTGATACTTATAAAAACAAAATAAGTTTCCAAAGTCAACTTAAAGAAAGAAAAAAATCTAACTTTATGTTAAAATGATGAGCAAAATGGAAATTACACCAAATATGGTAAAATTTATGAAAGTTTGATAAATATGGTTTTTTTATATATATTTTTATAATTTTTTTTTCAATATTTTTGTAATAATTTTTTTTATATACTTTAGGGTGTGTTTGATACCCTGTATTATGTCATATTGTATCGTATAATATTATATTATGTGGTATTTTATAGCATATATTTATATCGAATTATGTTTGGTATTGACTTGTATCTACATATAAATATATAACATTTTAATAAAACTCAATACCCAACATAGTACTTTTTGACAGTAAGAACTCGTCCCAGGTGAGTTCATTGACTTTCTTGGTTTTTACCCGCATATTATCTATATATACTTTCATATTTCTTCCTATTTGATTAGCAAACATTCTATTCACCAACCTTTGATAGGTGGCACCTGCATTCTTTAACCCGAAGGGCATCACCTTATAGCAGTATAACCCTTTGTCCGTTATGAAGGAAGTGTGCTCCTCATTAGCTGGATTCATGGGTAATTTGTTATATCCTGAATAGGCATTCATGAAGCTAAGTAGCTCATAGCTGGCTGTTGCGTCAACCAATTGATCTATCATTGGGAGTGGAAAGTTGTCCTTGGGAGATGCCTTATTGAGGTTTGTGAAATCAATGCAAGTTCTCCACTTTCCATTCAGCTTTGGGACTAGTACATGGTTTGAGACCCACATTGGGTAGAGTGCTTCGTGAATGAATCCATTTGTTTTCAATTTATCTACTTCCTCTTTCAGGGCGACGTATCTTTCAGGATTAAGCGCACGCCTCTTCTGTCTCACGGGCTTCGCTTTGGGATCTATGTTCAGGTGGTGACACATGACAGAGGGATCTAACCCTATCATGTATTCATGACTCCAAGTGAATATGTCAAGATTATCCTTTAAGAAACTTTACTAACTTCTCCTTGATGTCCTCTCAAAGGTTCCTACCAACCTTCAACTTCCTTAATTGTTCTTCACTCAAAAAAATCTCTTCCAATTCCTCCACAGGTTCAGCCCTGATTTATTCGGTGACCCGAGGGTCCAATTCTTGTGGGTTTGGTTCCCCATGTATTACCATTGCCATGGGCTCTCGCGATTTGGCAGCTATCGTAAGGGAGGTGTTGTAACACTTCCTTGTTTCTCTTTATTCCCCTTTCAAGCTTGCTACTCCTCCTGGCGTGGGGAATTTAATGGACAAGTGATAAATGGATGTAACCGCTTTCAATTCTCATAGGGAAGGTCTCCCTAATACCGCATTGAATGCTGAGGCACAGTTAACTACGACGAAGTTTGACATAACAGTTGTTTGCTTGGGTTTCTCCCCCATGGTGAGGGCTAACTCGATTATTCCAAGGGTTGTATCTGTTGGGGGAGAGTGAGATAACTCCACCATAAGAAATAGAATCTACACAAAATTTGGATTGACAGAGACTTAAAAAAAATTGAGAAAGAACATGCAAACCCAAGTAGAACAATGGTGTTCTTCAACTTTGATGAAGCTTCAAAAACCCTAGGCAAGATCACCACTTTGAGCAAACCAAACACAAACCAAGGCTTATACACGTTGCAAAACACTATCCTGATACTCTATTTCCCAGCCACCATTGACGCTTGAGGCCTTCTCTTTAGGAAATGAGGATTGAGATTGAACAAGCCTTCAACTCTCAAAGTCAAGCACTTTCTTGGAGAGTTCTTGGAGAAAACTTAGAGATTCTTGGAGCTAGAGAGAGAGATTGGAGAGAGTGATCAAGTCTCCCAAAATACTATTTTTGTCTAACCAATAGAAATAGACTTGAAAAACACTTCATTTAGAGCATTTACGATATTTCACGTAATACTGCACCGCCTGCATGCAGGCGATGCATCGCCTCTTGGGTGGCGATTGGACACTTCCAAAAGTCCCAAAATTGCTCTAAATGCAACCAAACTTTTTGGGAACCCTTAGATACTATCATGTATCACTTTGGACCCAAATTTGCATTTTATAAGTGCCTACAATTGAAGCTCAAATTCACATCTTCATTATGTGAATTCTACTAAGTGTTTATACCTTGCTTGTGTTGGGGTTTTATGCCCTAATTAAAACCCAAATTCTTTGTAATCTCATTTTATTATTAATAAAAGAATAGAAATCATTTTTTGACTAAGTCAATCACTTTGCTCACATGTTTTATTTTCATGATTATTTGTTTAATATAAACTTCTATTAAATCCCGCGCATATAGCTAATCATATTTATAGTGACGTAATCATAGTGGAACATAAATATGATTATATGTTCAAAATAAGTTAGTCCTAAGATTAGTCAGTGCACAAGATTTACATTGACTTGCCAATCTACGATATGTTCTACTTACACATTGTGGTGTTATGTTCTTTCCAGAACATTAGCAAAGTAGATAAGATCGTCTGTATTTGTTACATCATACTGGAGCGATAGTGACAGTTGATAGGATAAGTAAACATACCATTATTATCTATTATAGTCATATCATATAGTTGACCATAGGTCAATTCAATCTCAATTATGAGTGGTTAGTATTCTAACTGATTGTATTATTTGAGTTCTTTGACTTGTTCGTTACCAGCTTACCCTACGGACTAGCCCATACTTACATCTTGGGAGCTCGATAGTATAATTGAGTGGGAGTGTTAATCATACATACGAACATCTATAGCTTCTGATGAAGAAGTGAAATGATGGTTTCCTTTTAGTTTGGTTCAAGGTGCTAAATGATAGAGATCTCATTTCAGTAATTAATATTAGTTTACTGAAATATCATTTACAAGGAACTAAGTGTTTTAAGGATAAAATACAATGAGAAGTAAAACAGTATTTTAGTCCCATCTCATTGTAGACCGTCTATAGAGGATTGAGTGATAATTATGGTTGTAACAATGTATAATTAATATCGCATCTATATTTGTTATAGAGCATTCTATGAATTCAAGAGTGTAATTCCGAGTCTTTAGTGGAGTCACAAGGAATTAATAAGTTAGTATATTTATTTGTTAGATTTATGATAACTTATTGGAGCTTGATTTCATAAGCCCATGGTCCCCACTGTACCTTGGATAAAATCATCTAGATAGTCTCAATTAATTGATTTAATTATCAATTATAATTATCAAAGTTGACCAGGTTAATTTTGGATAGTTTCACAGAGTTATGCAATTTAGAGAAGAAAAGAGAACTTATGACAAATTTATTAATTAAGATAAATTGGTATCTAAATTTATAAATAAGTTTAAATCAAGGTTCAAATTATAAATAATTAATTTGATAAATGATTTGAATAATTATTTAATTAATTAAATCAATAGAAAATAATACATGCATTGATTTTAAGTCCAATGGACTTATAATCAAATGAGAAATTTCATGGGCCTAAAGCCTATGAAAATTTCGACCTAGGGCTGTTAATTGGCCATTATTTTATTGATTTTGTAATTAAATAAATGACATAATTGAGTCTATAAAAGGAATGTTAAGAGAGAAGTCAAAACAGAAGTTCAGATTTCTGAAACACAAGTTTCTGATAAGTTTTAGATTCTCTCTAAACACAAGTCATTTTCTAAGCCTCTTATTATTCTTTTATCTTCTTCTCTCTGTATCTATCTCATGTGTTGAGAATTGTACACTCTAGTCTAGGTGATTCTAAGGATACTTTGGAAGACTGTGAAGATTATAGAAGATCGGTTCAGTTTCTTGGTAATACTCTGCGACATAAAGGATAAGGGTTAAAGAAACTGAAGGAAGGACTCATTTATTCCGCTGTGTATACTGTAAGTATTCTTATCATTGTTTCTCTTTAAATTCAATTTTAGAAATATGTTCTAGGTTATCTCATATTAATTTGTTTAATATTAGATCTACATGAAAATAAATAAAGATTCTGTATGAGTTTTCCCAACAACTGGTATCAGAGCCTTTGGTAATCTTTATTTTCATGCATGAATATGTTAAAAATTAGATTATTTGATGTGTTTGAATAATTGGATGGTTTTCATGTTTTTATGAAGCATATTGATTTTATGTGATTATTAGAAATTTTTAGGTTATTTTGTTGTGTTTTGTATGCTATTAATTTTTATATATGCTTTATTTTGTGTAAAACATGTTAAAAATTAATTAGAAAATGATTTTGGTTTGAAAAATTGCTAAAAAATTTTTTTTGGAAATTTTTTCCTCTGGCTACCATGCGCGCGAGCTCGCGCGCGCACACGCCCGTGTCTCCTCACCCGCGCGCACACCTCCTCGGCCGCCAGTGCACCCTCGCGCGCGCGCCCTTTTCAGCTAGACCATTCGATGAACAGTACCCGAAACAGGTACAGTTCATCCATAATTTTAATTTTTTTTAAATTAAAGAAAATAAAATTGTGAAAATGAATTATTTATAATCAAAGCCAAAAATATCAAATTTATTTTTGCATTTAAAAATATTTTTTAAAATAAGATATATTTGTTAGTTGAGATTTAAATAATTAGATATTTTCTACAAATATTCAAATTCAAATTTAAAAATAGACTAACAAATTAATTTTAAATATTTTAATATATTAAAATATTAGAATTAAGATATCAGATATTTAAGATATTTTCTTTTAAATTCTTGATATTTTATTAAATCTTTATTTGAAAATATAAATATCTGTTTATTCTATAGTTTTTAATATTTAAATTATTTGAAATTTGTTAGTTAGATATTTTTATGGATATTTGAATTTGTTTAACTGTTTTAAGATATTTTAGGGTTGTTATAACTATTAATATTTTATTTATTTTTAAAATGGTTAAAATATTTGCACATAGTTGTAATAACACAAGATATTTTTGAAAAATAGTTAAGATATTGATTTTAAAATTTAAAATTAGTTAAATTTTGAAAAATATCATTTTTTTCAACCAATTAATCAAATATTTTTTTAATAAATGGGATTTAAATTAACTTTGGTTAATTGTTGATAAATCCTATTTAAATTAAATTAATATTTTTCAAATTAACCTAAACCAAGTTGATTGTTGATACTCATATAGTAACATGATTAGGCTCATCCAATTATAACATGTCTGTTTGCACTATATGTGTTATTTTTGCAATTGAGCTTAGATACATATAGTGGCCTATATGTTTGTTAGATATATGGTTTTTGCCAAATAAAATATTCATAAAATGATAGGTTTTATTTGGGCCCATTAGAAAATGTAAAGTTTAAATTCCTCTCTTGTGGGTAATTCCACTTGTGAATGCTCATTTGCTTTGCATGACTATAGTGGGCCTAATCAATTAACAACAATTAATAAAACGAATGTTTAAATTCTTGTCTTTTGGACCTTGTATGGAAGATTGGGGGCATTAGTAGTGGGAACGACATATTGGACCCAGTCCTCCTCCATACAAGCCCAATTGTTAAGGCCTATTTACCTGAGTTGGACTTAATTGTATATGTTCATTATATTAGTTAAACCTAAATATTGATTAGCAGCAAATTAATTCTAAATTAATTGAATTTGTTTCAATGTGACACTTTAGAATTAATAGGAAATTATAAGACTTTGGTTTTAAAAATTCTAATCTTAATTTTTTTTGAAGAACCATAGTCATTAATTTTCTAAACATAAATAATAAAAATACTATTCTTAATTTTATAATAAGCTTATTTTAAGTATTTTTATTCGATCTCCACCGTTGGTTTAACATAGTCAATAGCTTAATGGGGCCTCGAGATGCTTTGATTCGTCCTCCCTACGAAATGTGTTCATTAGTTATTTTGATAATGATAAATTTCGAAAGATAGATAATTATAGGTCAATTTCTACTAGACTCACCCCTACGGTGACTACTAGGACTAAATCTATGATTATCGAAATCGTGGGTCTAGCTCATAAAATAAGAGATTTTGTTTTCTTATTTTGATCGAATAGTAGGTTGTTAATTTGTCTGAATAGGAGTTTTATTGAGCAAATGTGATTGATTTATATTTTATTGATAATTTGTAGATTTAAGTTAAGTAGTGTCTGTGTCTACTCCCATCCTTTCTCAACTTTTGATGGAGAAACCCACTAGAGAAAACTTCCTTAATTGGAAGCAGAATATCAACATAAAGTATATTGGTGACAACCTCGAGTTTGTCATGATTGAGGAATCCCCAGAACGAGCACCGTGTCTACACGTTCGTGATGGCACCGTCAATGCTCGTGATGGAACCGTAAATGCTTGGATAGCACCGTCTCCGCACATACGTGATGACACCGTGAATGATCAAATGGCACCGTGTCCGCACGTTCGTGATCAACTCAACTATGGTTTGACGCAGCTCATGAACGAGCTTCAAATTATTGAGCCTATCATGGGTGGACCTAGTAAAGGAGGAGAAAATAAGACTACTACTGTTGCTGCTGATCCAGCTAAGACTGAAGCTAACCAAGCTTCGTCTTCAAAAGCTGGAAACAAGAGGAAAGATGGACAAAACAACAATCCCAAGTCTGCAAAGACGAGTGCACAACCAAGTGCACAGATGCCTAAGGGGAAGAACAAGAAAAACAAGGAAGGTAAATGTAAGTGTTTTCACTGCAAAGAGAAGGGGAATTGGAAACAGAATTGCCCCAAGTTTCTAGCAGCTAGAAACAATGGTAATGATTATAGTTCATTTATCTTAGAAACATGTGTTTTAGAGAATGATAAATCCGTTTGGATTATTGATTCTGGATCTACCAACCATGTTTGCAACTCTTTATAGCTTCTTAAATCGTGGGAGGAAGTGGACGAAGGCGACTTAAAGCTTAGAGTTGGGAACGGAGCGTTCGTTGTGGTCCAAGCTAGAGGAAGAGCTCGTCTGAAGTTCGGAAATAAATACTTAATTTTAAATGATGTATTTTTATTCCAGATTTTAGTAGAAATTTAATTTCATTTTCCATATTGCAATTAGAGCAATTTGTTATGACTTTCACAAGTTCTAATATATCTATTTCTTTCAATGGATCCCAATTGTGTATTGCATGTTTGGAAAACAAGCTTTATATTCTACAACCTAATGAACCCCTCGCTATTTACAATGATTTATTTATAGTAGCTAAACCTAGGACCAATAAACGTCAAAAGATCGATAATGATAATATGACGTATTTATGGCACTTGAGACTAGGTCACATTGGCTATGATAGGATTCAAAGACTTACAAAGGACGGTCCTTTGTGGGAACTCGCCTTAGGTGAATTACCTATCTGTGAATCTTGTCTAGAAGGAAAACTGACCAAGCGTGCATTCTCGTCTAAAGTCATTGTTTGTAATATTTTGATTCAAGAAGGAATCAATTTAAAACATAAAGGAGAATTTTAGAAACAAAGAGGTTTCTAGAATTAATATTCAAGGAAAATGTTTATCTTGGATATTAAACTATAAAATAGTGGGGGTGTTGACTATGGTCAAAATCACTATTTTAAAGAGGTAACTATTTTAATCAAACTATGGTTAGGAACAAAGTTTGAATAAAATAAAGAGAGTGTTTAAAGTATGCATACATGAGAAAATAAATGATTCAAATGGAATCATTTCTACATCTCAAGGGGTGGGACTTACACTCCCTAAAGAGATTCACAGTTGATGGTAACCTATCTTAATACTTGTCACCAAACTAGTATTAGGTTCAATAGGTAATAACAAGTCAATCAAGTGAATAGTAGTAGTACTCAAATTTTGTCCCATATGATATATGAGTACTAGTGTGTTACCAAAATGAGGGTTAAAACCGAAATGTTTTTTTTAATAGTTATCATTCTTGAAAAGACAAGTATTTTAGGGTAACAAAATACTGTAAGAGTTCTACCTATATAGACCTAGGGGTGGTGCCGCCCCTCATGAGAATTGGGAGTCATTCTCAAGAAAAATCTATGAATGGAATGTGCACATGACCATTAACGGTGCAAAAGCGAGACATTGAGGTCTCAAGTGAACACAGCAAATGTGTGTGTGTGTTATCAAGGGATAATGGTTCAATGCTTCGACAACCAAAATTTCAACAAACTTTGCGATAATTACACTAAGATAAAATTCAAGTCGAAAGACATTTTACTTTATGCACCAATGCAAAGGTTTCTATAGAGAGTGATTATTTAATCAAGTGAGGGAATATTATATTTTAATATAATGTTTGATTGATTAAATAAGTGTTACAAAAAGTGATTATTTAATCTAGTGGGGGAATGTTATATTATTTTATATAATATAATGTTAGATTAAATAATGTGACAAAATGTGATTTGTCACACCTTGTAACATATTATTGAGAGTCACAAAATTAGACACAAGTGTGTGCCCAAATGTGACATATTTTGGAGTTACAAATTTGTCACACCCAAATATTACCCAATAATGTGTATATTATATGTTACACATTTGAGATTGGATTTCACAAAGCCATGATGAAATATGGCTGTTGGAGACATGTTTTTAACTCCCAATAGGTGTTTGGAGGTTACAAAATCATGTGGGAAAGGATTTGGGACGTTTTAGAAAAATGACTTTTTTGTGCTGAAAATGGCCTGTGGCCGCGACCACTGACTTTCAATGGCTGCGACGTGGGGGACAGAAGCCAGTGCCCGCGGCCAGTGAGGCTGACAACCTATATGGTTTTTCAGTTTTTTTTCCAAATTGAACGGTTCTAACATCCCAAATAACTCCTAAATCTCCATTTTAATTCCATAAACATCCAATTAAACATTGGTAACAGCCATGGGGGTTGGTGGAATTTGAAATTCAAAGGGGTATCTCAAACTCTATAAATAGGAGGCTAATGCTTACTTGTAAGACACACAATTTTCCATCCACAAAGCACTTGGCTGGAAAATAACCATAGAGGCTTGATAATTCCAGAGAGCTATTTCCTTGAGAGATCCCTTAGTGCTTAGAGAATAAGGAGAAATAAGCTTTTGGACAAATGTTTTGAACCTTGTTCAAGTTGGTGATCTCCACTACTCTACACTTTGGTTGTGTGAGAGTTTGTCGCTTTTTATTGGTTTTATTTTCATTTTTTTGATCTTGTTGATCTTATTTACTTGTATTATTATTGTTTTGAGTTTGTAATCTTCTTCTTCTACATCTTTCTAGTTACTTGTATTCTGAGCAATTGAGTTGTAATATTTATTTAATCAATTACATTGTCTATTGTATTTTTTGCATAGAGTTGTATTTTGGTTTTTCCTTATTTCCATTGAGTATAAAAATATATTCTCTAACAATCAAAAGCTTATGTTCCTTTTTCAATGGAAGGAGAAACTATGGAGATCATATGAGGATCCAACTTTGAAAAGATGGTAAGATAAGGTAATGTTCTTCTTTGGTTTTCTTAGAAGATCTAATGGTTTTCATATAGTGATAGAAATGAGAAGAAGAAAAGTTTATAAATGAGGTTCATTGTTTTCTAATCTCCTTTGTTTTTTAGTGGTTAGATTAGAAGATAATATAATATCTTGAGTTTTTGTTATATGTGATTAATATGTAATAATATAGTAGATTATTAGGTAATATGTTAGCATGTTATAGAATTGTCTTATTATGTGATAATGATAAGTTATTAGAATGACAATTTTATGAGTTCTATATGACATGCATAAATATATTGATTTTGTGAATCAATAGAAATATGAAATCATATGTGTATGATACTTGTAATTTATGTTTACATATTAATAAAGAGCCATGTTAGTATGATATAAGTCATATATGTTGACAACTATGTGAAATTATATTGAAATATAATCATGCAAACATTTGTGAGATGTTAATAGGTTTTATCCAATATTATTGTTAGTATGTGATTTAGTGAATAAAAGAGAACTTTATTCATTTTGGTTAAAGATGGTGATATGTTTAAATTAATCTTAATGAAGAGATAATTTTAAACAAAAACATAAGAAATCAAAGTGTTTAAATAAATCTATGAGGGTTTGTTTTCTTTGATTTAAAGTGTTTTAAAAAATTGACATTTTCATTTTGATTTTGATGAGAAAATCAATGGATGTCAAATTGATGTTTTCAAAAGATTCTCAAAGAGACTCTTAAGAAATACACAAAAGTTGTTTAAGTGATTTTGAGATTATTTAGACAACTAAAAATGAAAATTTGTGATTATTTGTTTGAGAAATTCTCACATTACATTTGTGTTCACACTTTATTTTGTGAAATATATAAAAGAAAGCAACCACGTGAAAGTTACTTTCAAATAAGTGTTACTTGCTTTAGCAAGTAAATAAATCAAGATAAACATTGAGGTTTTATCTTGAGAGTTTATCATGTGGCATAGAGGACTCATGATGAACTTTCAGAATCATAGGTCTAGATTTATCTTGGAGGATAAATGACTTAAGAGAAATGAAGAGATTTCTATTTTATAGTGATATTTTATTATCACTATGTGAGAAATGTGGGGGTGATGCTCCAAAGTTAATCAATTTATTTTGTTGTTAATCAATTGATTAATTTGGTCATCCTATCAAATAGATGATTTAGAATACCACATTCTAAATCACATTGGCTATATGTGTATAGAACAGACAAATCTAGACATGTTTGTTGTCTAAAGTCATTGTTTGTAATATTTTGATTCAAGAAGGAATCAATTTAAAACATAAAGGAGAATTTTAGAAACAAAGAGGTTTCTAGAATTAATATTCAAGGAAAATGTTTATCTTGGATATTAAACTATAAAATAGTGGGGGTGTTGACTATAGTCAAAATCACTATTTTAAAGAGGTAACTATTTTAATCAAACTATGGCTAGCAAAAAAGTTTGAATAAAATAAAGAGAATGTTTAAAGTATGCATACATGAGAAAAGAAATGATTCAAATGGAATCATTTCTACATCTCAAGGGGTGGGACTTAGACTCCCTAAATAGATTCACGATTGATGGTAACCTATCTTAATACTGGTTACCAAACTAGTATTATGTTCAATAGGTAATAACAAGTCAATCAAGTGAATAGTAGCAATACTCAAATTTTTTCCCATCTGAGATATGAGTACCAGTGTGTTACCAAAATGAGGGTTAAAACTAAAAGGTTTTTTAATAGAACTTAATCTTGAAAAGACAAGTATTTTAGGGTAACAAAATACTGTAAGAGTTCTACCTATATAGACCTAGGGGTGGTGCCGCCCCTCATGAGAATTGGGAGTCATTCTCAAGAAAAATCTATGAATGGAATGTGCACATGGCCATTAACGGTGCAAAAGCGAGACATTGAGGTCTCAAGTGAACACAGCAAATGTGTGTGTGTGTGTTATCAAGGGATAGTGGTTCAATGCTTCGGCAACCAAAATTTCAACAAACTTTGCGATAATTACACTAAGGTAAAATTCAAGTCGAAAGACATTTTACTTTATGCACCAATGCAAATGTTTCTATAGAGAGTGATTATTTAATCTAGTGGGGGAATATTATATTTTAATATAATGTTTGATTGATTAAATAAGTGTTACAAAAAGTGATTATTTAATCTAGTGGGGGAATGTTATATTATTTTATATAATATAATGTTAGATTAAATAATGTGACAAAATGTGATTTTTCACACAAATGTGATTTGTCACACCTTGTAACATATTATTGGGAGTCACAAAATTAGACACAAGTGTGTGCCCAAATGTGACATATTTTGGAGTTACAAAATCAGTTACAAATTTGTAACTCCCAAATATTACACAATAATGTGTATATTATATGTTACACATTTGAGATTGGATTTCACAAAGCCATGATGAAATATGACTGTTGGAGACATGTTTTTAACTCCCAATAGGTGTTTGGAGGTTACAAAATCATGTGGGAAAGGATTTGGGACGTTTTGGAAAAATGAAAATGGCCTGTGGCCGTGGCCACTGAATTTCAGTGGCCGCGGCCTGGGGGACAGAAGCCAGTGAAAAGTCCTGGCCGCGGCCAGTGAGGCTGACAGCCTATATGGTTTTTCAGTTTTTTTTCCAAATTGAACGGTTCTAACATCCCAAATAACTCCCAAATCTCCATTTTAATTTCATAAACATTCAATTAAACATTGGTAACAGCCATGGGGGTTGGTGGAATTTGAAATTCAAAGGGGTATCTCAAACTCTATAAATGGGAGCCTAATGCTCACTTGTAAGACACACCATTTTCCATCCACAATGAACTTGGCTAAAAAATACACCATAGAGGCTTGATAATTCCAGAGAGCTATTTCCTTGAGAGATCCCTTAGTGCTTAGAGAATAGGGGGAAATAAGCTTTTGGACAAAAGTTTTGAACCTTGTTCAAGTTGGTGATCCCCACTACTCTACACTATGGTTGTGTGAGAGTTTGTCGCTTTTTATTGGTTTTATTTTCATTTTTTTGATCTTGTTGATCTTATTTACTTGTATTATTATTGTTTTGAGTTTGTAATCTTCTTCTTCTACATCTTTCTAGTTACTTGTATTCTGAGCAATTGAGTTGTAATATTTATTTAATCAATTACCTTGTCTATTGTATTTTTTGCATAGAGTTGTATTTTGGTTTTTCCATATTTCCATTGAGTATAAAAATATATTCTCTAACTACACCAGATATCTGCTATGCAGTGGGAGTAGTGAGCAGGTATCAGTCAAACCCAGGACCGGAACATTGGATAGCAGTTAAGCATATCCTGAAATATTTAAGGCAGACTGGGGATTATATGTTAGTCTACAAGGGTGGTGTTCTGAACCTTGTAGGCTACACCGATTCAGATTTTAAGACTGATGTCGATGACAAGAAGTCTACTTCTGTAATGGGGTTTACTCTTGGGGGTGGAGCTGTGATATGGAGAAGCGTAAAGCAGTCTGCAATCTCAGATTCCACCATGGGGGCTGAGTACATAGCTGCGTCAGAAGTAGGTAAGGAAATAGTCTGGCTAAAGAAGTTCTATTCGAATCTTGGTGTTATTCCAGAAATGGATAAACTGCTTGTGTTGTTTTGTGACAATACAGGAGCGATAGCCAACTTGAAAGAACCTTGTAGTCACAAGAGGAGTAAGCATATAGAAAGGAAGTATCACATTATTCAAGAATATGTGGCCAGGGGAGATGTGAAGGTTATGAAGATTGCATCTGAAGACAATCTTGCAGATCCATTTACAAAGACACTACCAGAAGCTACATTTGATAAGCATATCAAGGAAACGAGATTAGTAGAATTAAGGCATTAGTTTCAATTAGTGCAAGTGGGAGTTTTTTGGGGTTTTATGCCCTAATTAAAACCCAAATTCTTTGTAATCTCATTTTATTATCAATAAAAGAATAGAAATTATTTTTTGACATGGTCAATCACTTTGCTCACATGTTTTATTTTCATGATTATTTGTTTAATACAAACTTCTATTAAATCCCGAGCATATAGCTAATCGTATTTATAGTGACGTAATCACAGTGGAATATAAATATGATTATCTGTTCAAAATAAGTTAGTCCTAAGATTAGTCAGTGCACGGGATTTACACTGACTTGCCAATCTACGCTATAATCTACTTACACATTGTGATGTTATGTTCTTTCCAGAACATTAGCAAAGTAGATAAGATCAGATGTATTTATTGCATCAGACAGGACCGATATTGACAGTTGATAAGATAAGTAAACATACCATTATTATCTATTCTAGTCATATCATATAGTTGACCATAGGTCAATTCAATCTTAATTCTGAGTGGTTAGTATTCTAACTGATTGTATTATTTGAATTCTTTGATTTGTTCATTACCAGCTTACCCTACAGACTACCCCAATCTTACATCTTGGGAACTCAGTAGTATAATTGAGTGGGAGTGTTAATTATAGATATGAACATTTATAGCTTCTGATAAATAAGTGAAACGATGGTTTCCTTTTAGTTTGGTTCAAGATGTTAAATGATAGAGATCTCATTTCAGTAATTAAATTAGCTTACTGAAATATCATTTACAAGGAACTAATTGTTTTAAGGATAAAATACAATGAGGGGTAAAACAGTACTTTAGTCCATATCATTGAAGAATGTCTATAGAGGATTGAGTGAAAATCTTGGCTGTAACAATGGATAATTAATAGTGTATCTATATTTGTTATAGAGCGTTCTATGAATTCAAGAGTGCAATTCCGAGTCTTTAGTGGAGTCACGAGGAATTAATAAGTTAGTAAATTTATTTGTTAGATTTATGATAACTTATTGGAGCTTGATTTCATAGGCCCATGGTCCCCACTGTACCATGGATAAAATAATCTAGATAGTCTCAATTAATTGATTTAATTATCAATTAGAATTATTAAAGTTGACCAGATCAATTTTGGATAGTTTCACAGAGTTGTGTAATTTAGAGAAGAAAAGAGAAATTAGGGCAGATTTATTAATTAAGATAAATTGGTATACAAATTAATAAATAAGTTTAAATCAAGGTTCAAATTATAAATAATTAATTTGATAAAAGATTTAAATAATTATTTAATTAATTAAATCAATAAAAATAATACATGCCTTGTTTTTAAGTCTAATAGGCTTATAATCAAATGGGAAATTTCACGGGCTTAAAGCCCATGATAATTTCGACCTACGGCTATTAATTGACTATTGTTTTATTGATTTTTTAATTAAATAAATGACCTAATTGAGTCTATAAAAGGAATGTTATGAGAGAAGTCAAAACAAAAGTTCAGATTTATGAAACACAAGTTTCTGATAAGTTTTAGATTCTCTCTAAACACAAGTCCTTTTTAAGCCTCTTATTATTCTTTTCTTTTCTTCTCTTTGTATCTATTTCATGTGTTGAGAATTTCCCACTCTAGTCTAGGTGATTATTAGGATAATTTGGAAGACTATGAAGATTATAGAAGATCGGTTCAGTTTCTCAATAATACTCTGCGACAGAAAGGATACAAGGGTTCGAGAAACTGAAGGAACTCATCATAATTTTTAGTGTTGAAACTATTCACTTATCTATGACTTGTTCTTACCCATTGAACTCTTTCCCTTGATTTGTACAAGTTGAGAGTTGGGTTTCCATCATTAGTTAATCTATTGTTCTAGGAGTTTCAATCCCATCCCTTTTGAAGTAGAACTTACTAACCTTCTCACAAGAGGTTTTGTAAATGGATCCGCTAAGTTCTCACTTGACTAACATATGAGATCAACATGATTCCACCTTGAATCAATTGTCTCACATATTCATGTCTTAGACTAATATGTATAGATACACACTATTATAGCTCTAACAAGTGCTGATTGGCTATCACAATGTATTGAAATTGTTGATACCATATCCAAGGTTAAAGGAATATCCATCATGAGATTCCTAAGCCACTCGGCCTCTTTGCCGGTTGTCGCTAATGCTATAAACTCCACTTCCATGGTTGAGTGTGATATATACATTTGCTTCTTGGAGCCCCATGAGATCGCACCTCTTGCAAGAGTAAACACTCAACCAGTGGTGGAGAGATTATCTCCAACTCCCGATATCCAATTAGCATCGGAATATCCTTCAAGTATCTTGGAAAATTTGTATAGTGAAGACTACACTCTTTGGTACCCTTAAGATAACCAAGAATTCTCTCAATAGCTTTTCAATGCTTGATACTTGGATTGCTAGTAAAACTACTAAGTTTACTAACCGCATATGCAATATCTGCTCTTGTGCAATGAGCAGCGTACATTAGGCTACCTATTGCACTTGCATATTCCAATTTAGCCACCACTCTTCCTTCATTCTTTTCAAGCTTCATGTTTGAATCAAATGGTGTATGTGCCTCTTTGATTTTGAGATGACTGAATTTGTCGAGCACTTTCTCAACATAGTGGGTTTGACTCAACACAAAACCCTTACTATTCCTTCTAACTTTGATACCTAGAATGGTATCCACCTCTCCAAGGTCTTTCATTTTAAAATTAGAAGATAGAATCCTCCTTGTTTCTATTATTCATTTCATGTTGTTTACCAAGTTTTTCGGAAACTATAAATATATTGAAAGATAAGAGCTAGAAAGAAAGGCTAGGAAATAAATAAGATCACAATTTTTACGTGGTTGGGGTGTTAATGAGCCTTAGTCCACGAGTCACTAGAATTAGGCTTTAGAGAGTTTTGACAATGGAGATTTTCTGCATGTTCAGCAGCGTTTTGCTTATAAGAGAAAATCTGGGATCCTCGCTACAGTGCACGACTGTAATGTCCCAAATTTCCTAATAAGGTTTAGGACCTTGATTAGGAGGCCGGGAGGGCCATAATTGATTTATTATGATATTAAATGGTAATATGCATGTTTAGGTGCATTAAATATGCATGTGAACCCATTTATGAGTAATTGGGTGATTTTCATATTTTGGTCATTTCGGGCATATTTGGCATATATGTGATATGTGTGTGCTGCTTTATTATTTTTTGGTTATGCCAGAGTTATCCATCACGAGACGATCCTAGGAGGTAAGCTAGTGGGAAAGTCACAACGGGATTTATTCTTGACTTGGAGTGAGTCAAGGGGTATTTAGAGCATTACCGGGTTATTGGGTAATGAGAATTAAATTTGGTGATAAATTTGGAGTTAGTAAGATCAGGGGGAAATTATGGAGGTTTTGACGATTTTGCCCCCGGGGAGTGTTTTCGGGACCTCGAGCGTTAGGATTTGGTTGAGGCTACTTAAGCTTGAAGTAACCTTTTAAAAGAATAAAAGAACGTTCTGTATGTTCTCTCTCCCTCAAAGTTCCATTTTCGTCTCCCGATCGCATTTTCGAAGGTAACTTGAGTTCTAGGGCTCGGATTCATGCGAGGATCGAGGCATAGCGATCCTAGGAAATATTAGAAGCTTATTAGCTGAAGTATTTAGTTGGAAACAACTCAATCGGAGGTAATTCAAGTTTCAAGGTTTAAGTTTTTAAAGTTTTTAAGCTTGAATTGGACTTTGTGTTTTGATGAGTTTTTGATTGAATTGAAGCTTGGATTTTATGGGTTTTGGATCATGGGAATGTTTGGGAACTTTGATTTTTGAGTTTGGAGATGTTTGATATGTTTTTAGGAGGTTTTAAAAGGTTGAAACGGAGAAAAATGGCTGGTCCGAGGTTGGGTCGCGGCCCTGTTCTTGGGCACCGCGGCCCAGGCTCGAAGAAGCAGGTGGAAGACTTTGGGGGCCGCGACCCTGGGTATAGGGTGCCGTGGTGCTTGCCCCTGCTGGTTCTGTTTTGGCTGGGGGCCGCGGCGCTTAAGGGTATTTAAGGCCGAATTGATGTTTTAAGCTTGGGAACTTAAACCTTAGGCCTCGGGATCATTCCTACTACCCGGATTGGTGGGGTTTGATGTCTCGGAGGCTAGGTCTTGGTTCTGGGATTAGTTTTAGAACTTGAACTCATTGGATCACCATTTGTGGTTGTGACTAGGTTATCACTAGAGGCTTGGAATCGGGATCGTTCTTGTGGCTCGTTTATTGGTAACATGTGCTGGGACCAAAGGTAAGAAAACTGCATCCCATATGTGACATGCATGGTTATTCTTGATGCATGTTGGATGTTTAACTGTGATACATGTGATGCATGAGAAACATGTGTTTAGGGCATGCCATGAATATTGAGTATGAGACTGATCAGAGCTTGAGTCTCTGTGTTTGTGCATGATCATAATTATGCTAGCAACTGTTAAGTAAGCATGCTAAATGCCCCACTTTTGGATATTTGACATATGATATATACTGGTAGCATTGCTTACTTGTGCATGGTACTGACTGAATAGTCAGAATTGGCAAAGGTGTCAGTATCAACTGTGAAGCTGTGACTCATTAGTCAAGTTCGGTAGTGGTACTGGGCACTGGTCACACAATGCTAACTCATAACTCAGGAACGGCCTTAGCGTGTTCAACGCAATCCAATAAAGATTAGATCTAATCAACATCGGCATTAGATGACTCAATAAGAGCATTAATGCCGGACCGACCTCAAGTTCGATGAAAACTAAAAGCGCTTGTGTGACTTACCCATCAGTCACTCATCTGTTTAAGCTAGTGACTTACCCATCAGTCACTCATCTGTTTAAGCTAGTGACTACCCATCAGTCACTCATCTGATTAGAGCCATTGCAGGAAAGCCTAGGTAACAGTTTCGTTACACGGCTATGGGCACAGAGCCCCATAGTGACTTGCTTGTCAGTCACTCAGTATGGTTAACAGAACCTCAAAGTGATATTCACTCATCTGTTCAGAGCTATAAGCTCTGTATGATCATTCTGATAATCATTTACATGGCTTTGGGTATTGAGCCCCGTAGTGACTTGTTTGCCGGTCACTCAGTATGGTTTACCAGAACCTCAAGTGTTAAATCACTCATCTGATTAGGATTGACTTGATAGTCATCCAATCAGGAGGGTAGGATTTCTTATCCTTGATTCCCCAGCATTATCTAAGTTTATTTGCATGCTTGAATAGAGCTATGTTTGCTAGGCATGCCAGATATGATTTGATATCATGATATGACTGTTCATGAGCATATTGAGTTTTCTTGCTGGGCTTCGGCTCACAGGTGCTATATGGTGCAGGTAAAGGGAAAAGAAAGCTGAACCATCCTTGAGTTGGAGAGCTTAGGTGACGATGTGTACATATGCAGCTGCTCGACCGCCACGGCCGAGGTTTGAAGGAGAGGAACTAGGGTTAAACCCTGTTTTGCCGCTTAGATCGGCTGGTTGTAAATATTTTGTTGCAATAAACCTTTAAATTATATTTTTGGGATCCCAATGTATACAGTAAACATTCTAGTGAAACGTTTCATCTTAACCAAAATTTTTAATCCCTAAACCGCTAATCATACTTAGTTACATGATTTTAGCCAAATGACTCGGTTAGCGAGTTTAGCACTGTTTACAAGGCACACCGTAACGGTCCCTGGAGTTTAGGGCGTTACAATGACTGACCCTATTTATAGGCATTTATGTCAATTGAGTCAGACTAATGTGGGCCAAATAAGGATATAATTACAATTGCTCGCTAACGGAGCCATAATATAAGAAATGTAACATAATTAAGGGATGTTAATCTGGGCCCATTAGGCCGACTTAAGCGTGATAGAGCCTTACAACTGCCCTTTGTACGTTGGCATGGACTGATCAGTATGGGCTACCAAGGGGATCCTGGGGACAACATCTGTCAGAGCAGTGGCAATACCGTTTCCTAGGAACAGTGTACGTTCCGTGCGTACCCCATTCTGTAGGTTAGTTAGGGAGACCAACTGCCGTATTTCTCAGGGACACGCCATCTGTAGGAAGGACTGGGCTTGTTCTATTCGACTAGGTGATTTGGTTCAGTTACCTAAGTCCTGGTAAACGAACCAGGACCTGGGTTCATTTACTAAGGCGGACATCTTGATGGCGGTGTCTTCTCCTGGATCCCACTTGATGGGAACCGTCTCCTGGAATCGATCGTCAGTCATCATAATTTACATCCCAGAGGATATAGATTGAGTATGACCAGGAAGGTGATTTGGGCCTGCACCTTAGTTGTGGCCCTTCGCTATGCTCGCGCTACTTGCCAGTAACTAGGTTCGGTATGGTCGGGTCCGACGAGGTTTCCCTGTTCGTTGTTCACTGGGTCCAGGTTGGGCCCGACCTTTTCAATGGGTCCATGGACCGTTTGGCCGTGCCACGTGTCATAGGAGGAAAATATGGATAACATTTACCCCCCAAGTCTTCATCCGTGTTCAAGCGATGGAGACTTGCCTTCTTCCTCTCGGATCAATCATATGTATCCCGGTTTGTTTACTTAAGTCTCGGTTCATTTACTAGGATTCAGGTTTGTTTACTTGGGGGCCATTTGGTCGATCCTGTCCTTTCACATTCCCAACGTCCTAGACACGTGTCTCCATGTTTATGGTACATCTGTGCCACTCGCGCCTAAAAAATCTGGGGAAAATCTTTTGATGACCTAGGTGACTGATGGGTGTCAGCACATTTCCCAAAGCGTCTCGTCCATACAAAAAAAGGTTCCTTAAGCACTCGAGTGGGATATTTAATGCTTCTGCACTATCCGGAGCCGTCAGATAGGGAATTTTTTGGGATTTTCAATGTGGAGCGTTGGATGAGGTAGGCGCGGATCGTGGATTGAAGAATCCACGATCTAGTACCCTATTGGGCCAATTAATGCCCTTGCACTGTCTGGGACTGTCGGATGAGGGTAATCTTAGGATCCTCAATTGTGGAACATTGGATTGAATAGTAACTTATCTTCCTATAAATACCTCAATATACTCATTTCCACATTTTTACTGATCCAAATTCTCAAATTTGAGAGCAGAGAGCCAAAGCCTCATATGTCCAAAGTTTCCGACGAACTTCTCCGATGGTTAGTGCATCTTCGTGACCATTTGTTTCTAACAAAGCCTTCTCTCACTCAGCAAGAAGATAATTCTGTCCCGGCCGACTGGTATGGAAATATCAATGAGATGTTGCATCGCCTCCTTCGATTCAAGACTGAATTTCTGCCGGTGTTGTCGCCTGAATTTAAATGAATTCCAGAACCACTATCCCATAATAAGTTTTCTGGTCATTTTTTGTTTCTTTTGGTCATTTTTATTGCCATGTTGTTTCCGCGGCCGTATAGACGTTAGGGCCACGACCACTGTGTAGGGTGGTTCTAGGTAGTGACAATGGTAGAGACGAATAATAGGGTTTCTGGATGACACCTCATACCATAGATAATTTGATTGGTGGAGTGGGCTTGATTGTCCCAGATCATTGAACTCGGACGCCTCAAAACCGTTCAGGTGAATTAACTTATTAGCAAATAACCTTGGCCTTTAGTTCTTGAATTATGTTCCTGGGATCTTTATTGGTTCTGGATCAAGGTCCAGATGGGACCTCCCCAAGCAGTTTTAGGAGAACCCCCGTACCTTAACCAGTTTTCTTCAGTTTTATTGCAAACTGCTTGGTTCTTGCTTTCTTGTCGCTTCCAGGTCTCCAATCATGGGTTGTGGTGTCACGATGCACCCGAAAGATGTTGTCAACATGGTCATCGTGGTCCTGTAGGGGCATAAGCTTCCCACCGGCAACACGTGGGAAATGGACGGGGAAGTGAATGAGTTCCAGAACTACCGGATGTTTCATGCACTAGAAAAGGTCCTTGGAGTAGAGTCAACTCCAGGGCTTTCCTACAATAGGCTGGCCCAAAGGGAAGAGAAGGCTCACACTGGAGTGGGCATGTTCGGGACTTGGAGCGTAGGTCATATTAGTGCGGGAGCCATTCTCCCGCTTCACGACTACTTCAGTACATCAAGTTCGTGGGGATTGCGTCTTTCCAGCTTCTGCCCCAGGTGTACAAATTACTTGCGGGATGGCATATATTATGCGCCTCGAAAGAGATTGCGACACCCACCCCCGCAGAGGAGCTGTACTTTTATCGGTTGGAGCTGCAGCTGAATTCCAAAGACAAGACGCGAGATGGATTTTATAAGTTGAAGGTCCCTGGCGTCAGCCCGGCTCCATACAACACGTGGAAACATACCCCAGATGTCAGACACTACTGGTTAATGACATCTATATTCCTCCTAAAGAAGAATCCCACCCTGGTCTTGGAATTCCAGCGTGTGGGTAAGTCATCCTTCTTCATTCTTAGTCTAGCCCTTTGTTTTGTTAATTGGAAACTCACATTCCTGTGAATAGGTCAATACGCTCAAACCCATCTCACTAAGTTAATCCTGGATCGAAAAAAAGTATTATGCCACCCTTAGTATAGAGGAGCTGGGTGTGGGAGGGTTTGTGACCACGGAGAAACTTCGGCTGGTTAAGCTGATTGTCGGCCACCAATCGATAGACGCCCCTAGCTTCTGAGGACTGCAATGTGAGAGGGATCCTGCTCTGAGAGAGGATTTGGCCCTCATTCATATCGAGGCAGTGGAGGCCGCGGTCAAGGCAGACACAGAGAAGCTGAAAAAGGAGTAGGCGCACCGTGTGCAGTGGGCCGAGTCTGAAGAGCTGGATGCCCTTCTCGAGGGGAGGAAGCCCAACACTGGGGGGCAACATTTCAGGGCAAGGTAAAATGCCTCCAGTTTTAACTTACGCCCCTCATATTGACTACTTAGTTAGGAATAGGCAGCAGTACCACGATTATTTGACCGGGATTGTTAGCAACGTGGGGCTTCCTTGCCCCATTGCCGTGGACACGCTGACCCTCATGTATTTGTCCTAGTTCCTTCTGTACGGTAGCTTTTTGGACCTAGATGACATGATGGACCAAATTCATGTATTTTCACTAGGAGAGTTAAGTCATGCCCATTCCATGGATGAGGGTTTGCCCGTAGGACTTTAGACTTGCATGTTTCTTTTACATTTTTCGGTCACCTCCATTCCTTTACGTTACTAATCCATTTTTTATTTTTATCTCAGGTGACCCGGACATGTCTAATCCCGTGGCCAAAATGAAGGAAATGATCGAGGCCGGGCTACTGCAGCCAAGGCTTCAGCAAAGAAAAATGCCAAAGGCCTGACCAAGAAGAAAATAATCGAACTAATACTCGGGGACTCACAACTGGACATGGGAGATTCCAAGGGAGTTCAAGATGCAGATTTGGTCCAAGTGGCGCTGATTGAGCATCGTCCATCCCCATCTGCTCCTCTCCAGGTTTTTAACTTGGAGCAGGAGCCTTTAGAAACAGGTGGGAAAAGTAAAAGGAAGACAAACTCTGTCACCACGGAGTCCTCGAAGAGGACCAAGAAGGCCAAGACAAAGGATTTTAACCTGGCCGGGGAGCATTCCTCTAGTGAAAGGCTTGTTATTACGACAGAGCTCCCGGATGCTCCTGAGCTATTAGGATTAATGCCCTAAAAGCAGTAAAGATATTTTATTGGTTTTAAATAAAAATACAATTTTATTATATTTGAATGTTATAATTATTTTTTGAATTAATTATATATTAATATAAAAAAAGTCCATATTCATTCATGAGAATATGATCTTGTATTAGTACGAGAGAATTATGATCATATATAATGAATAAAATAGGCAGTAACATATTAAAGTAAGGAATCTTTAATGAATGGTTACTAGTACGGTTCGCTAAGCATGCGAGATGCAAGTAATCTAGATTCAGATTACTGATGTGGATAGGCATCTTAGTAAATGTGTTGTATGTAATAGAGATTATATATGACATGACCGATGAGAATTAATTATCTTTATAAACTTGCTATTTGACGTAAAGATTTAATTCTTATCATAGTAGATGATCATTTGTAGATCAGTCTAAATCCTTAGTATTCATGAACTCCAGTTTCTGTTTATTGGATTTTTTGATTCACTCATTAAGGTATCTTAGAATAATGAGGCTAATGACTTTTGTTTTGGAGATTCAATATCATGGATGGCTGGGAACATGAATTACAATAATGGAATCCATGCTTTCCTAACAGATCGAATATTGGTTCCCTTAAGGATTGATTCTGGAACTGAATAGTTATTGAGCTCAAATCTATAATTAGATTATAGATTAATTATTCACTAGTGAATTAATGGTACTTAAGGATCAAGAGGTAATTAGAAGGGTAAAACGATAATTTTGACCAGCTCTAATTAACGAACCAATAATGGAGGATAAAACTACATATATTGATTATATCAATAGACTACTAGAGAAAACTCTGTAAATATAATTCTATAAACACTTAGAGTGCAATTCCATATTTATAGTGGAGTAATCGTGGAATTAATAAATAAGATTATTAGATTAAAGAGTTTAATTAATAATTCGGTTTATTGGAGCTTCGTATTATAGGTCCATGGTCCCCAGTTCACCTCTGTCCTACACTGTCAAGGGTAAGGATGTCAAAAGAAAGATTTGTAAAGAGAAATGATTAAATTGCAAAGGAATTAATTTTCTAGGGCAAGGAAATAATTATGAGATAATTATGGGTAATTGATTAATTGCGAATTAATTAATTATTTAACTATATAGTTTTTATTTTGAAAAACTATAGGTTAAAATTAATATTAATCTTGTCTGGATTAATATAAAGAGAGAGAATAATAAATATCTTATTTATTTATTTAATTTAAAACTGATATTTTAAGATAAAGTTAATTTTGAATTAACTAATATTTATGTTGGGATAAATATACTATCTTAAAGATTGATTAAACAAACAAATGAGAAAATCAGGGAAACCTAATACAGGCTTGGGCGACACACATTGTATTGTACAGTGTGTAGCGCCTAGCATCAGGGATTTAATCTCTGAGATTTGAATTTTGAATTTCAAATAATTTTGTTTAATCAGTTATTCAATTATTCTTTTTAAACATGATTTAAATAAATAATTAAATGAAAATATCTTATCAATTTTTATTTGAATTATATTTTAATTAATAATATTTATTAAAATGGGTCCATATATTCCCACGCGTACCTTTGATTTGATCATTTAATACCAACACGAGCTTCCCATCAACTCGGCCCTTCCTGGGGAAGAGGATTCAATCATCCTGGAAGAGAGGATGAAGATGGTGACCCGGGCTTGGGATGAGGGGCGCGATAAATGGGACGAGGTAGCCCGGGCCTTGATCCTCTGTTGGAAGGTGGAGTTTTCCGAACGTCCAGAGGCCTTCAATTCCCCACAGTAGATCGTGGATTGGCTGGCAGCCGAGATGGGGTTCCAGCCTAAGTTGGGGCAGGACACTGCTCTGCTTGCCGCAGACTTGCTTGCCCAGGTGGGGACTACCATGTTTACCTTTCAGCTCAAACGCTACACCACCTTGGCGAGTAAAGAAGCGCTCTGTCATCAAGTCACTGCGGTAAGCCACTTGTCTGTCTTGTTTCTTTAATATCATTGTCCTTTTGTGTTTTCTAACTCTGCTTTGTTCTAGGATGCCTTGTTGGCTCACAGGAACGCGAAACTGATGGCAGAGCTGGCGATGAAGTTGGAGACGACCCAAATGGAGCTGGAGGGGGTTGTCAATCAACGAGAAGCTTCCAAGGAATCCCTCGCTAATGAGGCTGCCCGGATTCAAGCTGAGAATGAGGAGGCTTTGTCCTAGAGAAATGCCGAACAAAAGAAGTTGGTGGACGACCTAGAGGTGGAGCTATCCCGTGCTCGTGGCTCAGAGGCTTCTATGAAGGCGCTTTTGGAGGGGGCCGAGGCCCAACTTGTCCATGAGCGGGAAAAGGTGGTGTCTCCCGGGGCACAAAAACAGGCTTTGGAAGCCATGGCCCAGCTGGAGATGAAGTAGAGCGAGGAAGCTCGCAAGGAGAAGGAGAAGGCTGACGAATTGTTAGCGGTCACTTTTGACGAGGCCGTTTACATGGCCTGGATCCAAGATAAGGATATGAATCTCCTCCTCTATCTGGATCTGACTGTGAAAAGGGCCGATTTTGAAGCCAAGGAAAAGGAGGATGATGCGTTTCTTGCTAGGGATCAACAAGATGAGAATGCTCCAGCTGTCCCGGACCAGAACGAAGCCTAGACCTGAGCCTTTGTACTCTAATTTGGGGCTTCCTTTTCTCTATATTATAAACATATTATTTCTTTATTGGAGCAAATGCGTCTTAGACAATTACTTATCTTTCTGTAATGTTATTGTATTGGTTTTGTCTTTGTACAATGATTCCTGCTTCACATTCATTTACTTTTCCTAAAAAATTCACAAGTGTTTTACCACTATGCATGAAATAGGGTTAGATGTGGAGTCCTGGTTCCAATGGCAAGGACCATCAGGAAAAATTGTAGACAATAATTACTTTGTATTGAGACCAAAGTTCAGGTCTCGACGACCTGGACCGTCTTGGACTAACCAAATATAACTCCACTGATTTAACCAGACTCTACGGTTCAAGTTCCAACGACCTGGACCGTTATGGACTTTTCAGACATGACTTAATTTTAACGGCCTAGACCATTAAAAATATGACTTAGGTAGAAATTAGTTAATTAACTTATCTTAAACCCGAGGTTTAGGTTCTAACAGCCTGAACTATTTACGAGACTAAATTTAATCAATTTAACACCTAAGATTTGAGTTCCAATGGTCATGGACCGTTCTAGGGGAACCATGAATAGGGATTAGGCTATCCTAGACCATGCAAGGTTTGGATCATACGGATCCAGATTAGGACTGGGCTTTGAGCCTTGCATCCTTTTTGTTTGGGAGTTGGGTTTTGAACCCATTGGAGCATACAGATTCGGACTAGGACTAGGCTTTGAACCTTGCATCCTTTTTGTTTGGGAGGGGTTTTGGACCCCAGTCTATATGAATCTGGATTAGGACTAAGCTCTGAGCTTTGCATCCTTTTTTGTTTTAATCCTGGATTTGCATAGATGGCCCTCCTACCTCCCAAGTGACCAAAGAATGTAGTCTTAGGTCACTTGTTCGTGTAAAAATTAAAGACGGACGTGAACCTTTTCTTTTCTTACAACATTTTTTATGGTGTTTTGTCCACACCATTTTCATTAACTAAGAGGGCATACATTAATTGAAATTAAAAATGTTAGAAAGATCATAATTAAATCCTTCCAACTACTGATAGTAACGACGGAGGTGTTCTACGTTCCAGGTCCTTGGGACCTCTGTTCTCGGACATACTTCATTTTGGATCTCATAGGTTCCTTCCCAGTTTGATCCTAGAACCCTCACTCTCGGATCTTGAGATGCAGGGAAGACTCTTCTTAGGACTAGATCATCGATTCTGAACCTTCGACTCTTAACTTTTGAGTTAAAGTGCCTTGCGATCTTTCCCTGATATATTTTCAGTTGCACTTTTGATTCTTCCCGGATCTCTTCGATGAGGTCCATGGATTCTTGGAGTAAGGCGTGGTTCTAGACGGGATCGTACGTATCTCGTCTGTGAGATGGGACCACAATATCTACTGGGATGGCTGCTTCACATCCGTACACCATTCAATAAGGAGTATGTCCGGTCGATGTTATTTCCGTGGTCCAGTAGGCTCATAGGATGCGAGGCAGCTCTTCCGGCCATTTGCTCTTGCAAGCTTGTAGCTTTTTCTTTAATGTTCCCCTCAAAATATTGTTCACGGCCTCTGTTTGCCTGTTTGCTTAAGGCCTTGCAACTCTGGAGAAGCTTTTGATGATGCCATGTCTTTCACAGAAGACAGTGAAGTGGACGCTATCAAATTGTTTCCTGTTACTGGACACGATTTTGTGAAGGAGACTGTATCGGCACACAATGTTGTTGAAGATAAAGTCCAGGGCCTTTTTGGAGGTGATGGTGCCCATTGACACCGCCTCTACCCAATTGGTGTAATAGTCGACGGCTACAATGGCATATTTTACTCTGCCCTTCCCAGTCGGGAGGGATCCTACCAAATCAATTCCCCAAACTGCAAAAGGCTAGGGACCGGTCGTCAGGGTTATCTTCGTTGGAGGGGTTCACAGGATCTTCGCGTACCTTTGGCATTGTTCATACTTGCAAACGTAATCTACATAGACCTTCTTCATTTTTGGCCAAAAATATCCTTGCCTGGGGATCTTCCTGGACAAGCTGAGTCTGACTGTGTGATCTTCACAAAAGCCTTCGTGCATGATTGCGCTCATTTCAGTCCTGGATACGCATTGGAGATAGGCCATGGATAACCCCCTGTGATAGAGTCTGCCATCCATCATGACGTATCTCGGAGCTTGGTACTGAAGGTTCCTGGCGGCGGCCCTGTCCGCAAGCAATTCCCCAGTGGTTAGATACTGGATGAAAGGGCCCATCCAGGACGTAGTGTAATCGATGGCGTTGATGATTGTGAGAGCTTGAATATTGGGTGTGGGTAGATGGTCGATGGGGAATACCCCAGAGAGTTCTGCTTCATCATCAATGGACAATTTGGCCAGCGTGTCTGCAAACACGTTCTCTTCCCTGGGATCTAGCGGATGAAGTATCTTTAGAAAGATTGGAGTAACTCCCGGGTTTGCACCACGTAGGCAGATATCTTCTCCCCCTTCGTTTGCTATTCTCCTGAAATCTTCCTGACCACCAATTGGGAGTCACTGTGGACTTCGATGTTCTTAGCCCCTACCTCCTGGGCCAAGCGTAATCCGACCAGCATTGCTCATGCTTAGCCTCGTTGTTCGACGCTTCGAATTGGAAATGTAGGGCGCTTTGTAGCTAGTGACCTTGAGGGGATACCAGGATGATCCTGTCCTCGACCCCATTCTCAATGGAGGCTCCGTCCATAAAGATCTTCCAAAAAGCCAATATGGGATCAACAGGTTCCTCGTCCTCGGTTATACAGGTGCATTCTAGAATAAAGTCTGCAAAGCCTGTCCCTTGATGGAGACTCTGGGAACATATGCGATATCAAACTGGCTCAGCTTCATGGCCCACTTCAAAAGTCTTCCCAATGATTCAGGTTTTGGTAATACTTTTCATAGGGGATGGTTTGTTAGTACCTGATGGCATGGGCCTAAAAGTAAGGTCTTAACTTCTTAGAAGAAGTCAGTAAGCAGAATGTTAATTTCTCGATTAGAGGGTATCTGGACTCTGCACCCAGCAACCTTTTGCTTACGTAATAGACCGGGAGTTGGAATTTTCCCTCTTCTCGCACTAATGCAGCATTGATGGCATGTTCTAACACTGCCAAATATATGTACAGTGATTCCCCATCCACCGGTTTCGACAAGATTGGTGCCTGGGATAGGTGCTCCTTCAATTTTTGGAAGGCCTCTTCGCATTCGGCCATCCACTCGAACCTCTAGTTTCTGCGAAGTACGTTGAAGAATGGGATACACTTGTCCGTGGACTTCGACACAAAGTGGCTATTCTTCCCATAAGGCTTTGAACATCTTTGTGTTTTTGTGGCGATGGCATGTCAATCAGTGCTTTGATCTTGTCTGAGTTGGCTTCTATCCCTCTTGAGCTTACTATGAAGCCTAGAAACTTCCCGAATGCCACACCAAAGTGAATTTCTTGGGATTCAGCTTCATCTTTTACTTCTGGATAATGGCAAATGCTTCTGCTAGGTCATCCGTGTGTTGGGTCGATGTCTTGGGCTTGACCAACTTATCGTTTATGTAGACCTCCATGTTCTTCCCGAGTAGGTTCCGGAACATTCTGTTGACTAGTCTTTGATAAATGGCCCCGACATTCTTGAGCCTGAAAGGAATGATAATGTAGCGGTATACACCCTTGTCTGTCTGGAAGCTGATGTGTTCCTGGTCTGTTACATTCATCAAGATCTGGTTGTAGCCGGAGTAAGCATCCATGAAGCTTAGCAAATCATACCCAGATGTAGCATCCACCATCTGGTCAATTCGGGGCCGAGGGAAGTAATCCTTTAGGCATGCCTTGTTGAGGTCCGTGAAGTCGATGCAAGTCCTCCACATTCCGTTAGGCTTTGGCACCAACACCAGATTTGCCAACCATACAGGAAACAAGGCCTCCCGAATTTCCAGCTTGAGGGCCTTCGCCCTTTCCGCGCCCAGGGGCCTTCGCTTCTACCAGACGGGAGTTGCGTTTTCATCGATGTTCAGGGCATGACAAATGACGTTGTGGTCAATCTCGGTCATATCCGAGTGGGACCAAGCTAGAATGTCTTGGTTTTCTTTTACCCAGGCAATTATGACAGCCCTGACCTCAGGGTTCAAGTTCCTTCCTACCTGGATTAATTTGGTCAAGTCGGTGTCACGGATGCTCACCTCCTCTACCTCCTCCATGGACCCTAATGCCCTATTCGCCTCTATTCGCAGATCTAATTCGTTGTCCTCCTGGACCATCCTTTGTGCTGGCTGTGGTGGGGGGATTGGATCAGCGTTTTCCCCTTTGAGTGGCTCTTCGCGGACCATGAAGATTGGTCTGGCGGAGACGTGAAAGCATTTTTGGGCGCTCTCTTGATCTCCCCGTACAGTTCCCACTCCATCGTTATCACACGGGAACTTCATGCATAGATGGTGGATGGAGTTGATGGTGCCGAAGTCAAGCAGAGCGGGGTGCCCAAAAATCATGTTGTACGCAGTGGGGAAATCCACCACTATGAAGGTTCAATACTTGAACAAGCTCTGAACCTCGTTCCCTGGCATCACAGGGAGTTGAATTTTTCCCATCGAGAGCAATGAATCCCCGTTGAAGCCGTAGGTCTGTGTGGGGCATGAGGCTAAGTCCGCCTCTGTTAGGCCAATCTCCATGAAGGTTGGCTTAAATAGGACATTGAAGGAACTCCCGTCGTCCACCAACACTCGGGATACTCGTTTTTACGCGATTTGGGCATCAATGACCAAGGGTTCGTGATGTGGGAAGTGAATGTTCTGGGCAGGTTCATCAACTTTGGGCGTTGGGCCAGAGTTTGGACCCACGTACACACCTCATGTAACGCCCTGTATAGCCAAGACCGCTACACTGTGTACTTTTAAAGGTGCAAGACTTGCTAATCAAGTGATTAATTTAAAAATGTGTCACTAAACATGTATGAGCTAGGGTTAAAAAGGTTTTGGTCTCAAAAGTTTCATTTTATAAGATTAAGCAGTTATATACATGGGATCCCAAAAGAACAGAGTTTGAAAGTTGGATTACAGGCTCCCAAAAATACAGACGACTGTCAGCCATACTAAGGCAAAATGAACAATTTCTGAGTCTCGCGTCCCTGCCTAAACCTCAACCGTGGCGGCTGAGCAGCTGGCCATGTACATTCCGCTTGCAGATCTCTCCAAATCAAGGCTGATCAAGTTTGCCCTTGCCTTTACCTACACCATGTAGCACCTGTGAGCCAAGGCCCAACAAGAAAACATGATGTGCAACACAAACAATAACAACAGATAGTAAATCCACTAAGCATGAACTCTCATCAAATAATCCACTTTAACCATTCAGCACATATATTCAGAATCAAGGATGCAATCAATCACTTATAACATTCACATCACATAGTAATCAGGGCCGACAACTTAGGCCGCACCCCCTGTTTACCCCACTGACTTCGGCCCGCTTAAACTGAGCTCAGTGCATATTAAGCTGTCCTTGGCTACCAGTGGCCAAGCTGCGCCCTGTGCGCTAGTGTAACCCTTGGCACCCTTAGGCCGTTGGTTCACTATTAGCTTGCATGGCATAATACCATCTTTTCAAGCATACACAACAGGGAACCCTTAGTCCCATTACAGTTATTCAACCAGGTGCAGTTTTCTTACCTTTAATCTTTGCGGTTACTGATTACGAGCAACGCTCCTCAAGCATGATCCGCTCCCGAGCCCTAGCTTTTATCACCTAGTCATAACCAAGGTATAGGGTTCCATTAATATTCAAATAAGGGTTTTTGGATACAAAACTAACTTCCGGGAATCCGAATTCCACCAAGCACGGTGGTGAAATTGATCCCGAGCATTTTAGACCACATTCCCATGCCTAAGATCCCCAAATGTTCAAGTGTGCACCCAAGGGCTGCGGCCCTTGAATCTTAGCCACGTCCCTGCCCTCAAAACAAAACCAAGGACATGCCTGAGAGAAGACACGCATCGCGGCCCTTGCCTTGGGCTCCGCGACGCTCACCCTTGGCCGAGCCCTCCTGGCTCATCTTGATCCCTCTAGAACAAAGTCGCAACCCTTCCCTTCGTGCCCAGAAAACCCACCATTTCCAACATCTAAACCTCATCCAAAGCCATCCCAAAGCTCCCCAATTCAAAACCCTTTAATCACAACACCTTTATCATGATTCTAACAACATATCCCAACAGAAATACAGCCCAAAAACCCACTAGAATCCCATTTCCAATTTCTGAAAATCAAGAACTTCAAACACTCAAACCAACCATTCAAACTCAGATTGAAACCTCTAAATCACAAATTGAGGCTTACCTCTTTTGCTGAACCACTTCTCCAAGCCAAATCCAAGCTAATTTCCAAGCTTTCCTCCTTAATTCTGCCCTTATACATCAAAATCACATTTACCCCAATACCCAGCCAAAACTCAGAATTTCTAACCAAAGAAAAGGAAATTCAATGCTTACCTTAGTCCTGATTAAGTTCTTGATTGATCCTTGAGCTAAGCCTCTAAATCACTCCTGAATTCCTCTGAGTTCCCAGCTCAAATTCCAACAAATTCCTTTGTTTACTTCTTATGTTTTCCTTGAGAGAGAATAGGGAGACAAGGCTGAGAATAAAGGTTGGTTTAATTTTCTGTCTACTTTTTTCTAAAGCTTCAATCTAATCTTATCCCATTGAGTCAATCCCGAGGCTCGGGGTTTCGGAAACGTCCCCGAGGGCAAAACGGTAAAATTCCCCAATATTCCAGCCTAGACTTCCTAACCTCAAATATATCTCCATATATTTATTTTCATAACCTGATAGTCTAAATAACTACCCGATACCTAAAACACCCCTGACTTATCCAAAGTCAACTGCTAAGCCCCGTTGTGACTTTTCCCCGCTCTCTAGCCCTAGGATCGCCTCGAGTCATGCTCTGCAGATTTACCCACATAATAATGTGGTTCTCACAAGTATAACATTTAATCACATTTATATTCATATAATCATAGAAGCATGCTTATCATGTAATCATGCATTAAATCAATAAATTCACACATAAACCAATTATGCCCTCCCGACACACTAATCAAGGCCCTTAAGCCATATTAGTGATTTTGGGTCGTTACACCTCATGATCGTGATCGAATTCATTGAGGTGTCTCTTTCGATCATTCTAGGATTGTCCACCCAGGTGTGGGCCTCCTGATATGGTGGCCACATGGCCATCTACTCGAGGAGGTGCGATTCCAGGGGGATATGGCATCCCGAACTTGAGAACCACAGGGCCTTCAAGCGATTGCACGATTGGGGCCCCATGAGGGGCCTGTTGTCCCGATCTTGGAGCGTACCCTCCTTGAGGAGTTTGGTACAGTACCTGTGCGCCCTAGGCCAAAAAATTTCGGGAGCTGTGGCAGTCCCGAAACTCCTATTGGCATCCTAACCCATTGGTGGAGATGCCCCAGTTTGATCAAATTCTCGATCTCGTCTTTCACCTGATGACACTCTTCAGTTGTGTGGCCCACATCCTTGTGATAGGCACACCTTTTGTTGGTGTCCCTTGGATTATTTATCCCTTTAAACATGGAGTTTGGTTTCCAGTAATGGACTACGTTGCCCATTGCAAGGGAGATGTTTTCCTGAGTTTCCACCAAGTTTGTATACTTCTTATACTGGGGCTCGTATCCCATCTTTCGTTTCTATTAGGGCTCGGACCGACTTTGATTTTTGCCAGATCTCTTTCCCCAGGAAAGGTTTATGCTTACCTCAGCCACTCCGGTCTGGGATGGTTGGGCACCTCCGAGAGCAGCATTGTATCTAGTTGGTGCCACTCCGTATCCAGAGTAAGGGGCTGAAGGAGCTGGAGCATACCCCGATGAAGCAAGCCCATAGATAGTCGAGGTCATGAACAACATCCCTAGGGTTCCAGTGGATCCGAACACCGCTGGAGGCGCTAGATAGAGATTTTCCGGGTACTGCACTCCATACCCGAGAAGGGTTTATATTGTTGAATTGGGTGCTAGCTGCCATCCAAAGGCTTGGATTCGAGCCTCTTCCCAATTGATGAAACCATGTACCCTCCTTATAAATTCCTCAAGGGTGGCTGCCTTGGAGAGTTACATGTTGTCCTATAGAGGGGATCCAGCTCTAATTCCGGACTGGAGGGCTACTAGGCGCTGCTCATTATCCACCATTGTCTTTGAAGCTTTTTCTATGAAGCATTGTATGTAAGCCCTAAGGGTATCAGTGGGGTGTTGTTTAATGTTGGCCAGCGAACTGACCTCCATGTCCAGCTTCTAGGCGGCCACATATTGTTTACGGAAAGCTAACTGCAATCCGGCCCAAGACTGGATCGATCCCATCTTTGGCCTTTTCCACCATTCTTCGGCGGGTCCGGCCAGAGTGATCGAGAAGCACATGCATTTGCCGTTGTCGCAGACATGAGTTATAGTCATCAAGAGATTGTGGTGGGATAGATGATCTTTAGGGTCGGTGTTTCCAGTATAGGCGGGTATGTCCGACATCTTGAACCATTTGGTTAACACATCGTCCAGGATGTGCTTGGCGCACGGTTCCTTTTCTTCGTCTTCAGAATTGGAACCTCCACCTTCTTGCTTCCGGACCAAGCAATCCGTGACCTTTTTGAGAGTGGACAACTATTCCATGAACTGCCTGGCCATTTCATCATCCAGGGGAACTCTTTCGTTCCTCCTGTCATTGAGGTTATTCCTCAAGTCGCCTCATCAAGGGCGAATCTTTTCTTTTCAGGCCCGCTCCTTTTGACCGTTGAGCCCATCTCACAAATCCACTCAGGATGTGTTGTCTCCCGAATTGACTGTTTCAGGCTCTTCTCCACATTTACGCCCTTCGTGATCCTTGTTCATGGAGGCGCTGGGATAAAAGCGTCTTCTTGATCATCTTGTCTGGGGACGTTCCGGGGCTTAGCACCCTATGGGCATTTCCCATGAGAATTGTTTGGTTGATTCTATCCTGGGATAGGATTCATCCGTTCTTTCATAGGGAATTTCCTTGGGTTAGGCCCGATTTTTTGAGCAGGAGAAGCATTCTTATGAGTGTTTTGCTTTTTCGACGGGATCAGCCCCTTTGGCCGTCCTTTTTTCTTGAACTGGGTTTGATGGACGGCTCCGGGATGCGAGGATTGTCCCAGAGGAGGATTAGGGGTTGCATTGTTGGGCGCGCCAATCCTTGTAGGAGGGATAGGCGACTGTGTTCTCGGGGGAGGAACGACTGAGGAATTGGCCATAAATCCCTACCCAGCAATAAAAGCTTGAAGAGCCAGGAGGGACTCTTGCATCTGGCAGGTGGTCTCCTATTGTTCAACCATCGTGGCTTCTTGGTCCAGGACCTGTTGCCACAGACAGACCACTTCGAGATCCTCATGTTAAGGTTCCACCTCTTTCCAGTCGGGATCAGTGGGATTCTCAGCCTCGTGGTCTTTATATTCCCCTCCATCTTCCTCGTAATAGTCTCATCGTACTCACCACCTTCCCCGAAGTTCTGGGAGTCGTTAGGCAGAGGCCCATGGTATGGCACATCCTCTCGTTGGTCTTGAAGAAGTGTTTGGTTTTTCAATGGTTCTCCATTATCTTGTTGTTGCTTGTGAGCGGGATCAAACACGGTATGTCTGGTGTTCACCATTTTTGCAGATGACAAAGGTTGATTCAAGCTTTCTTCAGCTCTCAATGAAAGCACCAAAATGTTTATCGAGTTTTTCAGAAACTATAAATATATTGAAAGATAAGAGCTGGAAAGAAAGGCTAGGCAATAAATAAGATCACAGTTTTTATGTGGTTGGGGCGTTAATGAGCCTTAGTCCACGAGTCACTAGTATTAGGCTTTAGAGAGTTTTGACAATGGAGGTTTTCTGCAAGTTCAGCAACGCTTTGCTTAAAAGAGAAAATATGTGAACCTCGCAATAATGCATGACTAACCCTATTTATAGGCAGTCATGTCACTTGGGCCAAACTAATCCGGGGCCAATAAGGATATAATTACAATTGCTCACTAACGGAGCCATAATACAAGAAATGTAACATAAATAAGGGATGTTAATTTAGGCCCATTGGGCTGACTTAAACATGATAGAGCCTTACAACTACCCTTTGTACGTTGGCACGGACTAATTTGCGTGGGCTACCAAGGGGATTCTGGGGATAGGATCTGTCAGAGCAGTGGCAATACTATTTCCTAGGATCAGTGTACGTTCCGTGCGTACCCCATTCTGCAGGTTAGTTGGGGAGACCAACTGCCAGATTTCTCGGTGACACGTCAGCTGTAGGAAGGACTGGGCTTGTTCTATCCGGCTAGGTGATCCGGGTTCATTTACCTAAGTTTTGGTTCATTTACCAAAACACGGGTTCATTTACCAAGGCGGACATCTTGATGGCGATGTCTTCTCCTGGATCCCACTTGATGGGATCCGTCTCCTGGAATGGATCGTCTGTCATCATAATTTACATCTCAGAGGATATAGACTGAGTATGATCAGGAAGGTGATTCGGGCTGCACCTTAGTTCTGGCCCCTTCGCTATGCTAGTGCGCTACTTGTCACTAACTGGGTTCCGTATGGTTCGGGCCGACAAAATTTCCTTGTTCGTGGTTCACTTGGTCCAGGTTGGGCCTGGGCCTCTTCAATGGGCCTATGGACCCGTTTGGCCGTGCCACGTGTCATAGATGAAAAATATGGATAACACATTGTAATGACCCAACTAATTCTAAGACTTTAGACCATTAAAACTACTATACATAGACACTATTCTTAAGAAAACATACATACAAAACATTCATAACTTTATTAAAAACTATAAAGTAAATGTTGAAATTCATAAATTCGGGGTATGGGATCCCATTGTTTAAAAATAAAACATAACTTTAAACTTTAAATAGAATTGTTTATAAACTAAGCGCAGAAAATACATAGAAACATAATTAAAAAGACTGAAAATAATGACGTCCTCGAATCGTTCACGCAGTCCACCGAATCCATTCTTCCTCAATACACAACCCCAAGCTGCCAAGAATCCTTCCGCCGCCATAACTATTTTCCTTACATACATAAAAATAAAGGAATGAGCCTGATGCCCAGCAAGGAAAATCTACTAAAAACATAAAACATACACATAAACTATATCATGAACATATACTTTAAACATATGTCATATACTACTACAATGTCCATTATACTACTCGGGGCTTGTAAACTAAACAAGTCATATGCCCGATAGATTGGTGGGGCTTGCTAGCTAAGCAAGTCATATGCCCATAATTTACTGGGGCTTGTTAGCTATACAAGTCATATGCCGAAGGTCTATAAACATACTATACATAATGTAACATAAGATAACATAACATAAGATAATCATAGCATAACATATCATATAAGCATATAAAAGTCTATCCTATTTTCCTTACCAATACCGGGATTTGAGAACAAGGACGGGATTTGGAACACTCCTAAAACCAATGATAAGAAGGTGAGTATTTCTAAAAGAAAGAGATGATCAAGAAATGAACTAAACCACCAAAATGAAACTTACTGAAAAGAAACCTTAAGTTCAAAGTACTTAAATACCTAACCAAGACTGGAAAATAGCGAGTTAGGATCTGAAAGAAAACTAAAGAATTAAACTCAAATGAACTTAAGATTAGGAATACCTTTGAATGTACTAGAACCGAACTACACCTCAATATTGAAAAACACACTATTATCTTACTTCCCAAGTGTTTATAAAGCTTATACCCCAACCCAAGTGTTTAACACTCTATAGTAATCTTAGCAGCTTGAAGGCTCTGAACACAACTTGAAGAATGAGAGAAATGGTTGAGTACTAGGTCCTATTTATAGAGTTCAAGGTGTGGAAAGATATTTTTTAGCTTGAATAAAAATAATGAATATTAATTGAAAAATATTGGAATATTCGTTCAATAGATGCTTAAGACTCGGTCAAAACATTCAGAGGCTGGTCAAGTGGTTAAGTGTTGAATTGAGCTCGGTTTCAAAAACATTTGAAATCATAGCCCTAGAGTCGATATATCTCCCATTGTAGGCGATATATCGCCTGGGCTTATATCCCGAGGGTTCGTCGATGAGTTTGTGCAAAGTTCACGTGTTTTTCGTATTCCCCGTGTGGTGATATATCGGCATATGTGAATATTTTAAACACATAATTGCACATTATCAACTTAATTTGAAATAATAAAACAGGTTTGACTGAGTAATACGAGATTCCAGCAGGTTCTGGAAGGGTCTAGAGCTTCTAGAAACCTTTATTTCTGAATCATACACTTAAATCCTCAAATAAACAAGGTTGTGACAAATGTCATGCTCTTATTGGTCTTGGAAGATTCTAGAGCTTTCTTGAACTTTCTTTTACTTAAACTATAATTAAATCCTTAAATAAACCTGCACACAAAAAGTGTCATGGTCTTATTAATTCTATTTAAACCTTATAGTATAATAAATAACATCTTTATAATCAACTATATTAATCAAACCTTATGTTATAATTAATATTCTTAACTATAGGTTAAACTTATAAAATCTATAAGTGTTGCTACGAGTGTTCAACTAAGTCTCGGCTTGAACCAAAATCCACAGTAATAAACATACTATAACTACTACTAGCTATTACTACTACTACTATCTAACTAGCTAAGTAAATTCTGGGACTCTACACACATGTCATTACTCAAAATCAACATATCATCTACATATAAACACACAAGTATGACAAAGTCACCACAAGTCTTAGAGTATAAGCACTTGTCCACATTGTTGTGTCTAAATCCATCAGAAGCAATGACTTGATCAAACTTTTCATGCCATTGTTTTGGAGCTTATTTCAAACCATATAATGATTTGACAAGTCTACACATTTTATGTTCATTTCCTTGAAGAACAAAACCTTCCAGTTGTTCCATATAGACCTCCTCCTAGAGAATCCCATTTAGGAATGCTAGTTTGACATCCATTTGGTGAACATAAATGTTGTATATAGATGACAAGGCAAACAACAACCTTATATAAGTAATTCTTGCTACCGGTGCATATGTGTCAAAATAATTTATTCCCTCTCTTTGTTTGAATCCTTTGGCTACTATCATAGCCTTGAAGGTTTGTATGGTGTCATCGGTATGATATTTCTTTCTAAATACCCATTTCCACCAAATTGGTTTGGACCCCTTTGGAAGGTCAACCAATTCTCAAGTGTGGTTTGACATAATTGAATCCATTTCATCATTAATTGCCTACTTCCAAAAAGCGGAGTCCCTTGAGAACATTGCTTCCTTGAAGGTTTTGGGATCATCTTCTATTTGAAGTACTATTGGACATTTCCAAGTAACTTCCTCATTATCACCTTTGACAATGTATAGTGTCTCTATTGGAGAACACTTCTCACTTGATCCCAAATCTTTGAGCCTTTGGCTCCTTTTAGGCAATTGAGGTTACTCGCCAACTATTCTAGGAGTCTCTTCTTGAGGCTCTCTAGTTTGAGTTGGTTCTAACTTGTTGTCATCGCATGAAATGTTCTCAAAGAACTCAACCTCTCTAGATTCAATTATTACATTAGACTTCAAGTCTAATAATCTATAAGCTTTGCTATTTTGGGCATAGCCCACAAATGCACATCTTATAGTTCTTGGACCCAACTTGTTCATTTTTGGATCGATGCTCTTGCAATAAGCAAGACACCCCCACACTTTAAGATAACCAATGTTTGGTTGCTTTCCTTTTCATAACTCATATGGAGATATATTCTTTTTCTTCATGGGCATACGATTCAAAATATGACAAGCGGATAGCAAGGCTTCACCCCACAAACTAAAATTCAATTTAGAGTGTAATAGCATAGCATTAATCATCTCAATAAATGTTCTATTTTTTCTTTCCGCTATGACATTTTGTTGTGGAGTATAAGGGATTGTACATTCATGAATTATTCCATGTGCTTCACAAAACAAGTTAAATTCATTTGAGAAATATTCACCGCCCCTATCACTTCTAAGTATTTTATTTTTCCTTTCAAGTTGATTTTCAACTTTCGCTTTGTACACTTTAAACACATCAAATGCTTCATCTTTATTTTTAAGCAAATATACATATGTGAACCTAGAGCAATCATCAATGAAAGTAATAAAATACCTACTTCCTCCTCTAGTCAACATTCCATTAAGTTCACATAAATCACTATGTATCAAATCTAACAACTTAGAGTTTCTTTCAACACTAGGAAAAGGTTTCTTTACCATTTTAGATTCAACACATAATTCACATTTTTCAGGCTCAACATTATCACAATCAATTAATCCACATTTGACAGCCCTTTTAATTGTGTTAAATCCTATATGGGCAAGTCTAACATGCCACAAAGTAATAGAATTTGCGTCAAGCATATATCAAGAAGAAGAGATTTTATTGTTCACATTTCCAATAGAAGTACAAATTTTGAACATGTCATCACAAGCATATCCCTTTCCCAAAAACACATTGTCTTTAGATAAAATAAGCATTCCGGAATCTATCACAACCTTGATTCCGGGTTTGCCAAGTAAATTGTCACTCATAAGGTTTCTACTCATTTCTGGTACATACAAAACATTAGTGAGTAGAACCTTCTTGCCAGATGTGAAGAGCGAGTCAATGGTTCCCTTTCCTTCAACCTTGGACTTTTTCTCATTGCCCATTTGGATTTCATGCCCCTCCTTTGAAGTTTCAAAGGTCTTGAATAGATTTCTATCATAGGTAACATGGATGGTGGCACAAGGATCATACCACCACCCACTCACCATTTCATGAATAGGATTAACCTAAATTAGTGTTGCCACTAGCTCCTCTTGGGCTGAGTTGACTCTTGCCTTATTGTTATGGCTCCTCTTGAACCTACAATATCTAGTAAAGTGGCCCTTCTTGCCACACACAAAGCAAGGTCCCTTGGAACTTTTGAATTGTCCCTCATTCTTCTTGGGCCCCAAGGGTTTTTGACCCTTGCCCTTGTTCTTGCCATTTTCTTTGCCCTTGTTAGGAGGATTTTCCACAACGTTGGCCTTAGAAGTCTCTCCATTGGACTTCTCTTCATTCATATCTCTAGAGTGAGAGACCTCCTCAATTCTCAAGTGTTTGAGAATTTCCTCTAAAGAAATCTCTTCATTTCTATGGAGAATATTTTTCCTATAGCCTCTCCATGAAGGAGGCAACTTGGCTATAATGGCACCCACAAGAAATTGTTCTGGCAATACAATTTTAAGAGTAGACAATTTATTCACAATAATTTGTAGCTCATGAATTTGAGGGAGAATGGGTTTATCATCATAAAATTTAAATTCGATATATTGAGTAATAAAAAATTTCTTAGTAATATTATGAATATCAACAATATTTGGAATAGTAAATATGATGCATGAATGAATTTAAAAAAAAAGGTTGACAAAAACTTTCGTTCCCTTTTTTCTCTCTTCCATGGCAAAGAAGAAGCGAGTGGTCCGGAAGTTAGCATCTCGATCGCCTGAGCATGAATCCAATAGCAATCAGAGTACTGAGAAGGAAGAAATCGGTGGTGTGAGGTCTACGGATGGGTTAAATTTGATAGCAGATACGATAACAGATGGGCAAACAGTACAAGTAGCTTCGATAACAGAAGTGGTAACAGATGGTGAATCTGAGATCCTTCCGACTCCGACCTTGATCGACGACTGAGTAGGGATTGGGCTAAGGAAGTGGAAGAAGATTTGGATGCTAATGCTGGTCAGGAGATGCTTCAGGTTTCAGCACAGAAGCATTGGAACTCATTTGCGAAGGAAAACAGGTTTGTTCGAGATCCTCATCTTACATATCAGGAACCTCTGCTTAAGAATGGTATTAAGATAGCACAAGTTGACCCGGAGGAGGTGAAATTTCAAGCAGCGAACTGGAGTGTTGCTGTAATATGTATGGTTCTAGGTGCGAACCCTCCAATGGAGGTGTTTGAGGGATATATCAAGCGCATTTGGGGCCATCTTGGGATTGCGCAAATTGCTCGTATGACCATGGGCTTGACGATGGTGAAATTTAATGATGAGGCGACTAGGGACCTGGTTTTAGAGAATGGTGTTCTTCAGTTTGATAGAAAACCAGTAATAGTTAGACCGTGGTCCTCTGATCTTAATGCGGTGAAGTTAATCCGTTCTGTTCCACTATGGATTAGGCTTCACGATTTAGGTCTGCAATACTGGGGGAACAATTGCCTAAGTGCTTTGGTCAGTACTGTTGGGAAGCCAATTATGGTGGACCAACATACTAGGGATCGCACCAGGATCCAGTTTGCTCAGGTATTAGTCGAAATGGACATCACGGATACACCACCAAGAGTGATTCAATTTCTAAATGAAAATGGACAGCTGGTGGAACAGGGGATCGACTACGAATGGCTACCTGTGAAATGTAAACAATGTTTGGGTTATAGTCATATTATGGCAGACTGTAGGAAAGGGGATAATGAGAAGAAAGAGAGGTATGCAGAGAGGAAGGCGCCTGTGTCTAAACATGAGGTCATTTCTCAGAACCCTCCTTTATCGGTTCCTGCTTCTCAATTGGAACCATCTGGATCCGGAAAATCTGTTGATCAAACACTGCAGAATGTTGTTTGGAAAACTCCTAGAAGGGCTGTTGGTTTACGATTGAAGGAGCCAGTCCCAGGTTCTAAATCTGATCGTGACCAAACTGTTGGGAATAGGTCTGTGAATAAGTTCAGTATTTTACAGGAAGAGAAGGGTAATGTGGCAGAGGTGACCGAGTGTGGAGATACAAAGGGACCTGATTTAGTTTCTACTTAATCATGGATTGTTGCAATATAGGAAGCTGGAATGTTAGAGGCTTGAATAATAAGGATAAGCAAGATTCTGTAGTAGAGTTTTGCAAGGTTAATAAAATTGGAGTAGGGGGTTTGTTAGAAACTAAGTTGAAAGGGAATAAAGTTCAGGAGATGATGGACAAAAAATTTGCTAATTGGGATTTTTTTAGCAGTGCTACTGTGGAGGGCAGGTTATTGATTATATGGAGAAAAGGTTTTGTTAGAGTCAGAGTAATTGCTGAGTCTCCTCAACATGTTCACTGTGTGGTCAAATTGGCTGGACAAACTGCTGCTTTTTGTCTCACCTTTGTCTATGGTTTTAATACCATTGAAGATAGGAAGTTGTTATGGCATAATCTATTTCAACTGAAGTTTCCTATTTCATCTTGGTTGCTTCTTGGGGATTTTAACTCAGTGTTTAATTTTGATGACAGAAATGGTGGAAATCCCATAACACAAAGTGAATTGGCTGACTCTAACTACTGGTTTTCTCAGGCCCATATTGAAGCTCTAAAAAGTCATGGTTTGGTCTTCACTTGGACTAACAATCAAGCTGGTTCTAATCGCATCTATTCCAAGATAGATCATGTTTTTGTCAATGAGGAGTGGCATGATCACTTTCCTAACACTGCTGCTCGTTTTAGTTGGGAAAGTATATCAGATCATTGTTCTTGTGTGGTTTCGGCTACAATAACAGAGGCTATTGGTATTAAACCCTTTCATTATTTCAATTTCTGGGCTAATCACCCTGAATTCAAGAGATTAGTGGAGCAAAGTTGGAAGAAACCGTTGGCTAGTAGAGGTCTCAAAGGGATTTTCTTAAAACTGATGAGAGTGAAGCACTGTCTCAAGAAGTTTAATCATGAAGTGATTGGTGACATTGGGAAGAATTATCAGGAAGCAAAGGCTAGATACAGTGAGGCCAAGTTACAGGCTCAATCTCACCCGAGAGACCAGTTCTTTCAAGAGCAAGAATCTATTGCAGCAGCTAATTTTGATGCTCAAGATAAAATGTACCATAAATTTCTAAAGCAAAGAAGAAAAATTACTTGGCTGAAAAAAGGTGATTCCAACACCTCTTATTTTCATGCTTGTCTGAAGAAGAGGAAAATAGAGAACAGAATTACATCCTTCATGACAGAACAAGGTAAAATTATTGAAAACTTTCCTGAAGTAGTTCAGCATTTTCTCAATCATTTTCATAGCTATATGGGCAGTAGTGGTACTGTCAGAACCATATTAAACTTGACTTGTTTGGAGCAGGGATATAAGCTTTCCTTAGATGATCAGCTAGGTTTGCTGAAACCTTTTACGTTTAAGGAAATCCAGAGAGCTATTTTTAGTATTCCTGATACCAAATCGCCAGGGCCTGATGGTTTTGGGTCTGGTTTCTTCAAGGAAATGTGGTCTGTTATAGGGGGAGAAGTTTGCGCTGCTATGTCTAATTTTTTTGAAACAGGTCTTATGCCCCAAGAGTTTCATAATACTTTCATATCCCTCATCCCTAAGCAAGAGAATCCAGCTAAAGCAGTTGATTTCAGACCGATCGCGTGTTATTCAACAATTTACAAATGCATATCAAAATTGCTATGTTCTAGACTTGCTATAGTTCTCCCTTCTCTGGTTGGCCAAAATCAAGGAGCTTTTGTCCAAGGGAGGTCTATTGCTCACAATGTGATGATTCTCCAAGATATTTTGAAGAACTATAGGAGGAAAAACACTTCTCCTCGTTGTACTATCAAGATAGATATTAGTAAGGCCTATGACACAGTGGATTGGAATTTCATTGAAGACCTTCTCAGTGCTTTAAATATGCCCAGTAGATTTGTTCAACTAGTGATGACTTGTATTAGAAGCACTACCTATTCTCTCCTTATGAATGGTAGAATTCAAGGTGGTTTTCAAGGGGCTAAGGGTCTTTGACAAGGTGATCCTTTATCGCCGTTGATATTTGTTTTGATAATGGATTATCTTACGAGAAGACTTCTTCATGCAGCTCACGGTTCTCAATTCCGATACCATCCGCTTTGCAAAAGTGTGAAGTTAATAAACTTATGCTTTGCGGATGACTTGATTCTTCTTAGTAAAGGGTCCAAGCAGTCTATTGGAGTTCTTAATGAGGTCTTGAATGAGTTCAGTAATACTACTGGGCTTCATATCAATATTAATAAGTCTTAAGTTTTCTTTGGAGGGGTTGCTCCTAGGGAGAAAGGGGAGATCATAAGGGACCTTGGTTTGGCTGAAGGTGATTTCCCTCTAAAGTATTTATGGGTGCCTTTAAGACCAACTAAATGGAAAGCTGAGGACTGTGGGATTATCATTAAAAAAATTAAAATGAGACTTCATTCTTGGGGAAGTAGACACTTGTCTTTTGCTGGTAAAGTGCAATTAATTCATTCAATCTTTCTTGTTCTTCATAATTATTGGATGAGTACTTTCATCCTTCCTCAGAGTGTTTCTAAAGAGATTGAGAAACTTTGTAGAGGTTTTCTTTGGGGATTAAATGGGAATAGAAGCAAAATTCATATGGCCTCTTGGGAGAAAGTGTGTCTTCCCAAACCTTTTGGAGGTCTTGGGTTTAAAGAAGGGTCCAAATGGAATCAAGCTATCTTAGCTAAATACATTTGGGCAATTTCTGAGAAAAGAGATCTTCTGTGGGTCAAGTGGGTGAATGCTGTCTATCTCAAGGGGGTACCCTTTTGGTCTTATGAGTTAAAATTAGACACAAGCTGGTATTGGCACAAACTTTGTCGATTGAGACAAAAATTTTCCTTAGCTGAGATTTTGAAAGCATGCTGTTCGGGTAGATTCTGTGCTTATGTTCTATATAACAGCTCTCTGCCTCCTTCCCATTTCAGCTATCACAGAGCCATTTGGAGTAGCCTCAATCTTCCTAAGCATCGATTTATGTTATGGCAGGTTGTGAATACTCATTTATTAACTATGGACAATTTGAGTAAATTTCATTTAGTCCTCGATTGCTCTGTCCGGTTTGTGGTGAACAACCTGAATCTCATCAGCATTTATTTTTTCAATGCATTCTGTCTAGATGAGTGGTGGAGTTAGTGTTCAGTTGGCTGGGTTTTAGAGGGTGGCCGATAGAGTTTGCTGGTTGGTTAACTTGGCTCTCGCTGAAAGCTTCTGGTATTGTTAGGCTCATCAGCATTGCAGTTTGTGCAACCACTTGTTATTGTATTTGGCTGAACAGAAATAGGTGTGTCTTTGAAGGCTTCTCCAAATCTGAATCTTTTCTTGCTTTTGACATCAAGAGTATAGTGAGCTACAGATTATGTGTTATTCAAAACAGGAACATGTCTAGACTAGAAAGGAACTTTATTCATAGATTAACATGTAATTAGTGTTTTTTTTTTTTTTTTTATTGGTTCTGGAGGTTCAGTTTGTTGATCCTCTTGGTTCGGCTCTCATTGTGTTGTAATGTGGTGGTTGATTAATGAAGTTTCTTCTTCTTGATCAAAAAAAAAAAATTTCTTAGTACCTTCCTCTTCCACTTTGTACTTCTTTTCCAAGGCCTCCCAAATTTCCTTGGCGGTATTGGTGTTGGTGTAGAGATCGTATAGCCTATCCGAGAGGGCATTGAGGATGTGACCCCTACAAATACACTCATCTTCTTCACGCTTCTTCCTTTCTTTGACAACTTCTTGTGTATCATCTTCCTTGGGCTCTTCCAAGGCCTTTATGTCTTTATCCAAGACATAGAAAACTTTCAAAGTAGTGAGCAAGAATCTAATCTTGTCTTGCTAACGAATAAAGTTAGTCCCATCAAATATATCTAATCTAACAAAGTCTTGAGTTATGAATTTCAATGTCGAAAGAGAGTTAGATTCTTCCATGATATGCTATCTCAGATTATAGAGTATTAGAATGTTGGGGGAGAGTGAGATAACACCACCAAAAGAAATAGAACCTACAAAAAATTTGGATGGAAAGAGACTTAAAATAGATTAAGAAAGAACATGCAAACCCAAGTCGGACAATGGTGTTCTTCAACTTTGATGAAGCTTAAAAAACCCTAGGCAAGATCACCACTTTGAGCAAACCAAACACAAACCAAGGCTTATACACGTTGCAAAATGCTGTTCTAATACTTTATTTCCCAGCCACCACTGATGCTTGATGCCTTCTCTTTAGGAAATGAGGATTGAGATTGAACAAGCCATCAACTCTCAAAGTCAAGCACTTTCTTGGAAATTTCTTGGAGAAAACTTAGAGATTCTTGGAGCTAGAGAGAGAGAGAGGGTAGAGAGAGATCGGAGAGAGTGATCAAGTCTCCCAAAACACTATTTTTGACCCTTATATAGAGTAGGCACTGTCATTATGTCTAACCAATAGAATTAGACTTGAAAAACACATCATTTAGAGCATTTACGATATTTCACGTAATAAATCAGGCGATGCATTGCCTGTTAGGGATTCTGGAAACCCTAGCTTTCCGGCAATGTCTCACCTCGTGGGTGGCGACTTATCGCCACCCTCTCTAACTTTGAACACTTCCAAAGGTCCCAATATTGCTCTAAATGCCACCAAACTTTTTGGGAACCCTTAGATACTCTCATGTATCACTTTGGACCCAAATTTTCATTTATAAGTGCCTACAGTTGAAGCTCAAATTCACATCATCATTATGTGAATTCTACTAAGTGTTTATACCTTGCTTGTATTTTAACACTTATCATTTATATTTAACCAACCATAACAGTATCGAGTCCCCAGTAAACACGTACAAGGATGTGTTGCTTGGTTTCAGGTTCCTTAGTCCTAAGCCCATCTTTTCTAAGGCGGGGAGATATAAGATGTCTGCAGAACTACCATTGTCCATCAAGACCCAATGCAGTCTCATGTTGGCTAGTTGGACAGTTAGTACCAGAGGATCATTATGGGGGAAGTGTACACATCTACGATATTCCTATGTAAAAGTTATCGAGTCACTTTCCCCTTTAAAGCTCTTTGGGGGATGTTGTTCTAGGCTCATCGTGCAAGGGGGTGGGCTTCACCTGGCTTCTCGGGCCTATCGATCTCTTCCCTTCTTGGAATCTCCTCTGAAACTATGCCCCTTGAATACTGTCCTCACCCCCATTGCACCTCTGGGGCCTGCTCTTGTGCTCGCGACGAGGCTTGCCTATCCTTTGGTCTTGGGTTCTCCCTTCTAACGTACTGGCCCAGGATCCCCTGCGTATGAGCTCTCAATTTCTAATTTTAAATAGGTGCACTCTGTCGTGGTGTGTTCTACGTCCTTATGGTATTGGAAATATTTTTTGGGGTCCCTTTAAGATCGATCCTTCCTCATCGATGGAGGTCTCTTGAATGAGACCTGATTTTCGCTCATGAGGAATATGTGTTCCCTAGTATCTGTTAGGTCTGTGTAGAAGGTATACAACATATGCTTGGGTTCACCTCCGCATTTTTGCTTCCTTTGCTGGTCATCTTTCAATCCTTCATACTCCATTTTCTTATTTGAACCGTTCATGCCTTCATGGCAAGGGGTTGGGACAGAAGTTCACTTCTCCCTGCTTTGATATTTTCATAACCATATTTTCCTATGATGTACTTTTGATCCCTCTCTTAGAAGTCATCTAGGCCCATGACCTCTCTCTTGAGCATATTTTCCTGTAACTTGCTTCCAGGACACACCCCGGCCATGATGGCCATCAAGTGTTCTCCCTTAGTCAGGCTCCCTACCTTGGCTGCTTCCATATTGAACCTATGGATGTAGCTCTTTAGGCTCTCACTTTCGCCTTGCTTTATGTTGGCGAGACTGGTACCTGGTATAGCATAGTCGCGAATGACGCGGTGTTGCTGGAGAAACACGTTAGAAAACTGCTGCCAAGACCTGATGGTTCCCGACCTTAGCCTCTTGAACCATTTATAGGTAGCCCATTTTAGTGTAACGGAAAAATAGTGGCATCTCGCCCTATTGTTGACCCCTCTCAGTTTCATTAAGTCGTTGAATGCATCTATTGTTGGGGTTTTATGCTCTAATTAAAACTCAATTTCTTTGTAATCTAATTTATTATCAATAAAATAATAGAAATCTATTTTTGACTTGGTCAATCACTTTGCTCACATGTTTTATTTTCATAAGTTAGTCCTAAGATTAGTCAGTGCACAAGATTTACACTGACTTGCCAATCTACGATATGATCTACTTACACATTACAGTGTTATGTTCTTTCCAGAACATTAGCAAAGTAGATAAGATCAGATGTAATTGTTACATCGGACAGGACCGATATTGAAAGTTGATAAGATAAGTAAACATACAGTTATTATTTATTCTAGTCATATCATATAGTTGACCATAGGTCAATTGCATCTTAATTCTGAACCCTATAGGCTGTGATATGGAGAAGTGTAAAGCAGTCTACACCGATTCAGATTTTCAGACTGATGTCGATGACAGCAAGTCTACTTCTGAAATGGTGTTTACTCTTGGGGGTGGAGCTGTGATATGGAGAAGCGTAAAGTAGTCTGGAATCTTAAATTCCACCATGGAGGCTGAGTACATAACTGCGTCTAAAGCATCTAAGGAAATAGTCTGGCTAAAGAAGTTCTATTTAGATCTTGGTGTTATTCCAAATATGGATAAACCGCTCGTGTTGCTTTGTGACAACATAGGAGCAATGTCCAACTTGAAAGAACCTCAAAGCCATAAGAGGAGTAAGCATATAGAAAGGAAGTATCACATAATTCGAGAATATGTGGCCAGGAGAGATGTGAAGGTTACGAAGATTGCTTCTGAAGACAATCTTCCAGATCTGGTTTACAAAGACACTACCAGAAGCTACATTTGATAAGCATGTCAAGGAAATGAGATTAGTATAATTAAGGCATTAGTTTCAATTAGTGCAAGTGGGAGTTTGTGTTGGGAATATATGGCTTTACTCTTTGAAAATCAACAATAAATTATGATAATAATGCAATATTCCAAACCCTAGATGTTGACCAAGATTCAAATTCAAAGTATGAAGGCAATTATGATAATCAAAGAAATATGTTCATGATATGAATGTTAATCTTGAATATAATGAACTAAATGATTAAATGATCATAAGATGATTTTAGATATATTAAATCATCAATACTAACAATGAATAACATAATAGAATTACAAAATACAAGATTAGGGTTAGAGAGATACAACCTTTGTATTGAGCAACTTGAATCTTCAACTTGGGGAACTTCTAAGGCTTATACACAATATGAATAGTGTTGTCCAAAATCTCTATTCCAAGCCTTCCCAAATGCTTGAATCTTCAACTAAGTAGAATGAGATTTGGGATTGAATAAGCTTTGAAACTCATCTAAGACAAGCAAGCTTGATGAGTTTCTTGGAGAAAACTTTAGTCTTAGAGAGCTAGAGAGAGAATGAGATTTTGAGAGAGAATTGGAAAGTGTGATCAAGGATTTTCAACTCTAATAACCCATATATATACATATAGTGTAGACATCATCATTAGTCTAACCAATAGGATTAGAACATTTAAAACACATCATTTGGAGCATTTTACGTAAACTATACGACCCTAAAAGACCGCACAGGCGATGCATCGCCTGCAAGGGATTTTGAAGCCCTTCCCATTTAGACGATGCTACGCCACTTAGGGGGTGACGTATCGCCACCCTCTCTGACTTTGGACCACTCCAATGGTCCTAAAATTGCTCCAAATGCTACCAAACTTTTTGGGAATGTTTGGATACCTCATTGTATCACTTTAGACCCATAAAAGTCACCTTTAGATGCCTTCTATACAATCTCATGTTTTCACTTCTCTTTAAGTGAAAACTGTTAAGTGTTTTGCACCTCAACATGTAAACATCTTATTCCCCCACTAGGTTAAATATAATCCTCTATTCTTAACTTTAATGGTTTTGGTGCATAAAATAAAGTATCTTTTGATTTGAACTTTATCTTAGTGAAAGTATTGCAAAGCCTTATCGAAGTCATTGGTGTCTTAAAGATTGAACCAAGTACTCCTTAATGATAAAATAAGTAATACCACACACACCTCAACTTGACCATTCATTTTCCCACTTTTCTCATTTACCATTCATATGTCCATGTGCTCATCCATTTCATGAACTTTCCGGGGAGAAACTCCAACTCCCATGAGAGGCGGCACCACCTCTAAGTTCACATAGGTAAAGTTCTTACAACATCTTTGATACCTTTAGAGATGCTTATTGCACACAACTGAACTTCATTAAAATCCCTAGGCTTAACCCTCACTCGGTAGCAACCAACACTAATTATCCTTGGATGGAACTCATTATTTTGTTAGTGTTGAAACAATTCACCCAATAACTTGTTCTTACCCATTGAACTCTTACCATTGATGTCCATAAGTTTGGAGTTGGGTTATTATTCTAGGAGTTTTAGTCCCATCCCTTTTGAAGTAGAACTTACCAACCTCTTTGCAGGAGGTTTTGTAAATGGATACACTAAGTTCTCACTTGTCTTAACATATGAGATTGATATGATTCCTCCACGAATCAATTGTCTCACATACTCATGTCTTAGACTTATATGTCTAGACTTCCCATTATATATGCCATTATATGCTCTAGCCAATGTGGCTTGACTATCACATAGTATCGAGATTGTCGATACCTCATTCGCAAAAATTGGGATCTCCAACATGAGATCCCTAAGCCACTCGGCCTTTTTGCTGGTTGCCACTAGAGCTATAAATTTGGCCTTCATGGTTGAGTGTGAAATACATGTTTGTTTCTTAGAACCCCAAGAAATCGCTCCTCCTCAGAGCAGAAACACCCAACCACTTGTGGAGAGATTATCTCCTACACTTGATATCCAACTCGAATCGAAATATCCTTCAAGTATCTTCGGGAACTTTGAATATTGGAGGTCTAGCTGCTTGGTCCTTTTAAGGTACCCTAGAACTATCTCAATCGCTTTCCAATGTTCCATACTTGGATTGCTAGAAAACGTGCTTAGTTTACTAACAGCATATGGAATATCCACCCTTGTACAATGAGCGATGTAAATTAGACTCCCTAATGCACTTGCATACTCAAGTTGAGCCACTGCTCTACCATTATTCTTTTCAAGCTTTATGCTTGAATAAAATGGTGTATTTGTCTCTTTGACTTTGAGATGACTAAACTTGTCAAGCACTTTCTCAACATTGTATTCTTGACTTAAGGCATAACCCCCACTATTTCTTCTCACTTTTATACCCAAGATGGTATCAACCTCTCCAAGGTCTTTCATCTTGAAAGTGGAAGATAGAAATCTCTTTGTTTCCATTATTCCTTTCATATCATTACTCAAAATCAACATATCATCAACATATAGACACACTAAGATGACAGAGTCATCATAAGTCTTAGAGTATAAGCATTTGTCTGCATTATTGTGTCCAAACCCATCCAAAATTATGGCTTTATCAAATTTCTCATGCCATTTTTTCGGTGATTGCTTTAAACCATATAATAATTTAACAAGCCTACACACTTTATGTTCATTTCCCCTTAGAATAAACCCTCTGGTTGTTCCATATAAATCTCCTCACTGAGATCTCCATTTACGAATGCCATTTTGAGATCCATTTGATGAACATAAATGTTATATATTGATAATAAGGCAAATATTACTCTTATAGTGGTTGTCCTAGCAACCGGTGCATATGTGTCAAAATAATCAACTCCTTCCTTTTGTTTAAACCCTTTGGCTACTAGTCTTGCCTTGAAGGTTTGTAATGTGCCATCGGTGTGATATTTCCTCTTAAATACCCACTTGCACTCAATTGGTTTTGAACCTTGTGGATGGTCTACCAATTCCCATGTGTGGTTTGAAATGATTGAATCCATTTCATAATTTATTGCCTCCTTCCAAAAAGCGGAGTCTCTCAAAGACATTGCCTCTTGGAATGTTTTGGGATCATTCTCAACTTGAAGAGCCATAGGAAATTTCCATGTGATTTCTTCAAGGTTTCCCTCTGCTAGGTAGAGTGTCTCCACTTGAGAACATGTCTCATTTGATCTCAATTATTTAATCCTTTGGCTTCTCGGAGGCAATATAGGTTGTTCATCAACCTTTGGATCTTTCTCTTTAAGAGATTCTCCAATACTTGTGGGTTCTTGAGAACTGCAATCACAATATAACATATTCTCAAAGAACTCCACTTCTCTTGATTCAATTATCACATTAGACTCTAAGTCTAATAGCCTATAGGCCTTGCTATTTGAGGCAGCCAACAAATGCACACTTTACGGCCCTTGGACCCAACTTGGTCCTTTCAGGCTCCGTGCTCTTACAATAAGCAAGGCACCCCCACACTTTAAGATAGCCTAGGTTAGGCTTCTTTCCTCTCCATAACTCATATGGAGACATATTCTTCTTTTTCATAGGAATTCGATTCAATATATGACATGCAACAAGCAAGGCTTCACCCCACAAATTATAACACAATTTAGCATGTAAAAGCATAGAGTTAATGATCTCAAGATAAGTCATATTCTTTCTTTTAGCTATTCTATTTTGTTGTTGAGTGTATGGTTCAGTGCATTCATGTATAATGCCATGTTGTTCACAAAACACATTGAAATCATTTGAAAAGTATTCATCACCTCTATCAATTCTCAGAGTCTTTATTTTCCTTTCCAATTGATTTTCTACTTCCGCTTTATAGATTTTAAATGCATTAAATGCCTCATCCTTACTCTTAAGTAAATACACATAAGTATACCTAGAGCAATCATCTATAAAAGTCATGAAGTATCTATTTCCTCCTCTAGTCATTATGTCATTCAATTCATATAAATCACTATGTATTAAATCTAGCAAGTTTGGACATCTATCAACAATTGGAAAAGGTTTCTTTACCATTTTATATTTAACAAATAATTCACATTTATCATGCTCATTCACATCACAATTAATTAATCCACATTTAACAACTCTTTTAATTGTGTTATAACCTATATGAGAAAGTCTATTATGCCATAAAGTAATAGAATTAGAATTAATCACATTGCAAAATTTAGATGTCATATCATTATTGTCACTATTAAGAGCACAAAGTTTGATCATTCCATCACATGTATAACCCTTTCCTACAAAAGTGTCCAATTTAGTCAAAGTGAGTTTATCAAATTCAAACTCCATTTTGATGCCGGATTTACTCAATAGACTTCCACTCATAATGTTTCTAGTCATAGCGGGAACATAGAAAACATTAATTAGGGTCACTTTCTTTCCATTTGTGAAGAACACATCAATGCAGCCCCTTCCAAGTACCTTGGATCTCTTTTCATTTCTGATTTGGACTTCAATTCCCATCTTTGCACTTTCAAAGATTTTGAAAAGAGTTTTATCATAGGTTGCATGAATGGTGGCACAAGTATCATACCACCATCCTTGTACCTTTCCTTGGGTTGCATTAACTTCACTCAATGTTACAATGATCTCAACATCAATTGCATTGACATGTTCATCTTCTCTTAAGGTTGCATTAGTCTCATCACTACATGCACGAACCATGTCAATTCTCTTTAGGGTTATCATACATTCCTCATCGAACGCATTAAATTCAATTAAGGTCACAAAGATCTCATCATCAATTGTATTGACCTCAATCTCATTATGGTTAATTTTACAATTTCCATATCTTACATGATGATCAATAACTTTACAAAGAAAACAAGTACAACAATAACCCTTGAATTGTTTATTTACAATCACCATTGTACTCTTAATATAAACAATAATCTCAAACTCACAAAAATATGGCAGCAAACTCATTTCATTCAAATTCTTGAAATATACACATTTAGAAATAAGGGACTTGGTGATACCAATCTCCTTAAGCATGCAATCTCATTGACTTGTCTCATCCTTTGTTGATGAAGACTTTGAATCCATATCTACATTCATGTAGAGAATTTCCAAATAGAACTTTCTTTGATCTTTCCTGGTTATGTGTCCAACACAAACCAAATCTTGAAACAAGGATTTTAAGGTTGTGGAAGATGAACTGATTTCCCTCATTGTTGATTATGAAAAACACAAAATGAAAGTAATTAGAAATATAGATTTTGATTGTTGGGAATCTATAGCTTTACTCTTTGCAAATCAACAATAAATTATGATAATAATGCAATATTCCAAACCCTAGATGTTGATCAAGGTTCAAATTCAAAGTATGAAGACAATTGATAATCAAAGAAACATGTTCATTATATGAATGTTAATCTTGAATATAATGAACTAGATGATTAAATGATGATAAGATGAATTTAGATACATTAAATCATCAATACTAACAATAAATAATATAATAGAATTACAAAATACAAGAATAAGGTTAGAGAGATACAACCTTTGTAATGAGCAACTTGAATCTTCAACTTGGGGAACTTCTAAGGCTTATACACAATATGAATAATGTTGTCCAAAATCTCTATTCCAAGCATTCCCAAATGCTTGAAGCTTCAACTAAGTAGAATGAGATTTTGGATTGAACAAGCCTTGAAACTCATGCAAGTCAAGCAAGCTTGATGAGTTTCTTGGAGAAAACCGTGGTCTTTGAGAGCTAGAGAGAGAATGAGTTTTAGAGAGAGGGTTGGAAAGTGTGATCAATTCTTTTAAACTCTAATAACCCATCTATATATATAGTGTAGGCATCATCATTAGTCTAATCAATAGGATTAGAGTATTTAAAACACATCATTTGCAGAATTTTACGTAAACTGTACGACCCTAAAAGACCACCCAGGCGATACGTCGCCTACTAGCAGGCGATGCATTGCTTGCAAGGACTTTTGAAGCCCTTCGCATTTAGGCGATGCTACGAAACTTAGGGGGTGATGCATCGCCACCCTCTCTGACTTTGGATCACTCCAATGGTCCTAAAATTGCTCCAAATGCTACCAAACTTTTTGGAAATATTTGGATACCTCATTGTATCACTTTAGACCCATAAAATTCACTTTTAGATGTGTTCTACACAATCTCATGTTTTCACTTCTCATTAAGTGAAAACTCATAAGTGTTTTGCACCTCAATGTGTAAACATCTTAACCATTATATTTAACCAATCTCAACAGTTTGTTGGGGTTTTATGCCCTAATTAAAACTCAATTTCTTTGTAATCTAATTTATTATCAATAAAAGAATAGAAATCAATTTTTTACTTGGTCAATCACTTTGCTCACATGTTTTATTTCCATGATTATTTGTTTAATATAAACCTCTATTAAATCTCGAGCATATAGCTAATCATAATTATAGTGACATAATCATAGTGGAATATAAATATGATTATATGTTCAAACATAAGTTAGTCCTAAGATTAGTCAGTGCACAGGATTTACACTGACTTGCCAATTTACGATATGATCTACTTACACATTGTAGTGTTATGTTCTTTCCAAAACATTATTAAAGTAGATAAGATTGGATGTATTTGTTACATCGGACTGGACCGATATTGACAGTAGACAGGATAAGTAAATATATCGTTATTATCTATTATAGTCATATCATATAGTTGACCTTATGCCAATTCAATCTTAATTCTAAGTGATTAGTATTCTAACTCATTTTATTATTTGAGTTCTTTGACTTGTTCGTTACTAGCTTACCCTACGAACTAGCCCATACTTACATCTTGGGAACTCAGTAGCATAATTGAGTGAGAGTGTTAATCATAGATATGAACATGTATAGCTTCTGATAAAGAAGTAAAATGATGGTTTCCTTTCAGTTTGGTTCAAGGTACTAGATGATAGAAATCTCATTTCAGTAATTAATATTAGTTTACTGAAATATCATTTATATGGAACTAAGTGTTTTAAGGATAAAATACAATGAGGGGTAAAACGGTATTTTAATCTCATCTCATTGTAGACCGTCTATAGAGGATTGAGTGATAATTATGGTTGTAACAATGGATAACTAATAACGTATCTATATTTCTTATAGAGCATTCTATGAATTCAATAGTGCAATTCCAAGTCTTTAGTGGAGTCACGGGGAATTAATAAGTTAGTAAATTTATTTGTTAAATTTATGATAACTTATTGGAGCTTGATTTCATAGGCCCATGGTCTCCACTGTACCTTGGATAAAATCATCTAGATAGTCTTAATTAATTGATTTAATTATCAATTAGAATTATCAAAGTTGACCAAGTCAATTTCGGATAGTTTCACATAGTTATGCAATTTAGAGAAGAAAATAGATTTTAGGGCAGATTTATTAATTAAGATTAATTGGTGTCTAAATTAATAAATAAATTTAAATCAAGGTTCAAATTATAAATAATTAATTTGATAAAGGATTTAAATAATTATTTAATTAATCAATCAATAGAAAATAATATTGGCATTGATTTTAAGTCCAACAGGCATATAATTAAATGAGATATTTCACGGGCCTAAAGCCCATGATAATTTCGATCTAATGAGTGATATTATCTATTATTTTATTGATTTTTTTTATTAAATAAGTGACCTAATTGAGTCTATAAAAGGAATGTTAAATGAGAGTTGAAAAAGAGATTTTTAGATGATCAGAAGATCTGGAGCAGAACAGAAGACTAGAAGATCTAGTTTTGATGCTTTAGGGTTTTAGACTCTCTCTACAACAAAAGTCATTTTCTAAGCCTCAATATTCTCTTCTTCTCTTTGTATCTATCTCATGTATTGAGAATTTCCCACTCTAGTCTTGGTGATTCTAAGGATACTTTGGAAGGTTGTGAAGAAAATTGATGATCAGTTAAGTTTCTTGGTGATACTCTGCGACAAAAAGGATACAAGGGTTAGAGAAACTGAAGGAATGACTTATTTATTCTACTGCGTATAATGTAAGTGTTCTTATCATTATCTCTGTTTTAAATTCAATTATAGAAACATGTTCTAGGTTTTCTTATATTAATTTGTTTAATATATGATTTACATGAAAATAAACAAGATCCTGTATAAGTTTTCCCAACATCTATGTGGTACTTAGGGTTCATAGTTCCCTCGTATGGGGTCATGTGCTTCGAACTTCTCTATATTCGACTAAGTATGGGCACTTGTGGCCTCAATTGGGAAACATACCTGAGGCATATCCCGTTGGTGACACCTACCCTAGAAAATAGGGTAGGGCCTCATTAGTAAAATGCATACTTCCAAAAGGCTTAGGAGGCAAGGACCTGGTGAGGTGGTCCTATGAAAATTTCATGTGAGGGGCCTCTCGAGATGCTAGGCATGGTATCCTCGGCTCAAAGTGCAGCTCCATAAATGGGTGTGTGCCTCCACGCGATGTGGCATTGCACGAGGCCCTTGGTGCCTATGAGGCGGCCTTGCGCGAGGCCCTAAAGGGTGTGAAACAGGGTGGTGCAAGGCCCTAAACGGTGCGAGATGGGGTGGCACAAGGTTTCTTTGGGCGAGGCCCTTGGTGCCTGCGAGGCGGCCTTGCGCGAGGCGCGTGTTGTGCGAGGACACCTTCCCTTGCTCACATTCTGTTCCGGTACTTTGGGGGACACGAGGCGATGGTTCCTTATTGGTGGGGAGCTTTGACATCCACATTACTATATAAAAACATGCTATATAGCACAATCTTATATAATATTGTATAATACAACATAATACGGCGCATCAAACGCACCATAAACTAGTTTTGATATTTTGTGAGGTATTTCATCATTCATATTATAATTATTTTTTAATTTTTCATATATTAAAACATTTTTTTCTTTTATTTTTCAATATTATTTTTTTACTAATTAAAAAAAATTAAGTCTTTTCCTCTTCCATGTGAGTCTCATGCTTTAACCCGAGTTAAAAGTTATCAGCAAGCATGTATATGAACGCCTATCAAAACACTCCAAGAGCCCTCAATTTATAAATTTTATTATTTTAAAACAAAAAAATGTTATTCATTAATTAAATTTTTACTTATTTATAATTTTTTTTAATTTTAAAAACCTCAAATGCAAGAAAAAATGTCGCCTTGAGAAGAGACATAACAGAATCAATAATTTTCAAATAAAACTTTGAAATCAATTACATCAACATATTAGGTGTCTACTGTGGCAACACATTCAAATATTGTCTCTGTAATTGGGGCTCATATACGAAGATTTGAATAATCTATTGTAGTAATCATATCATCACAAAAACACCCTTATAGCAACAAAGCAACTACGACGATGTTTTTGTGGCGCCTTTAGGGACTATTGTGATGATAAATATATCTGCAATGGCCAATATTTCTCGTAGTGTGATACAACATTGATGGCTAATGACCAGAACTAAGCAATTAATATAACAACAACACGAACATTAAACATGACTTTTAGTATGTGACCTTTTTGTGCTTTCATCCAAGCAAATCTCTCATTTAATTACATAATTGCTCGCACTGAAATTGTTACTTGCCACCTTTGTCATTTTTCCTCACATTCTATTTGTGGAGAGCAGGCACAACAACAATATTTATTAAAATTGGTTGAAATATACCATTAATTTACCATATACAAGTACTAAGGTGGTTCCATGACAAACAATAGTGGTATATTTAGTTTGGGATATATTTATATATTTATGAGGTATAAATATAGCTTTCCTTAAATCTATAATCTTTTTTAATATTAAGGGATATTTGCGACAAAAGTACCCAAATTATTACATTTGTAGCACTTAAGTACCCAAGTTATTTTTTTTCCAACGAAAGTACCTTCTGTCCATATTTTGTTTCTGCCGTCAGTTCCAACCGCTAAGTGTGTTTGTGACATGTTGGTGAAAGTACCAAATTAAATGAATATTTGTGGTGAAAGTGCCTAATTTAATAGATATGTGCGGCAAAAGTACCCAAGTTATGAGATATTTTCGATAAAAGTACCCAGGTTATAAGAAAATTTGATATCACGTGGTGGACTTAGCGACAAAATAAACAACTGCAACAAAATATGGACGGTCATTTGGGCGACTAGAATGGCACAAAGAAGAACAAATCTATGGAGAAATTCAAGCCTGTTTATGCCACCTACACCAACCTAACGAACACCCAGGAACGTATCTTCCTGGAAAATTCTAATCGCCTCTCGTGGAAAAAGCCAGAACCTTTAAGGCATTAGAGGGCAAAGAGAGACCCCTGAAAGTTCTACCGATTCCACAATAACATTGATCATAACACCGATGATTGCTGACAGCTGAAGGATGAGATTGAGACTCTCATTCTAGCTGGAAAATTAGCCTGATACACTCAAAATCGGGTATCTCCCAATCAACCTGCTGGGCATAATCCCCATCCAGCTTCGAAATCCCCGAGAGGTCAACCTGGAGCTCAGAAGAATTACGTCGACCCTCCCCTGATAGTAGGAGGAGATATAACTACTATTGCTAGAGGACCTCATTTGGCGGGCACGAGCTGCGGGGCCCAGAAGAGGTATATTAATGAGTAAAAAATTCATAACGGTGTGGAGTTTGTCCCGAAGCAGCGATTATCGAAATAACAACGGTTGGAAAAACAACCAATCATTTTCATGGAAGAGGATGCTAGCCATGTTCTGTTCCCGCATAATGACCCGCTGATGGTAACTGTTCAGCTCACTAACCGAAGGGTACGGAGGATACTGGTGAATAATGGAAGTTCCATAAATGTGCTTTTCAGGTTGACCCTAGAAAAGATGGGATTGTCCGTAACTAATTTGAAGGCGACCTCAATGACTCTATACAGATTTTCAGGTGAAGAAATCGCGGCCATAGGGATGATCAGACTAGTGGTTACGCTGGGAGAAGAGGCATGAACTGTCTCTAAAATACTTGAGTTTGTGGTATTCGATTGTCCAGCCGCGTATAATGCGATTTTGGGACGTCCCGTGCTGATGGCTTTTGAGGCCGTCACCTCGACCCGACACTTGGCAATGAAATTCCCCTCAACCTCAGGGATGTGCACAGGTTAAGGAGACCAGCTCGCTTCTAGAGAATGCTATAACATTGCTATGAAGGGAAAATCACAACCCGGGCAGCAGGCGATGGTCATAAGTGACGGAGGTGGGGAGTCCCGAGTAATGGAAGTCACTTGTGGGATGGAAGAACCTCAAGAAGAAGATGACGAGGTAGTCCAACGGGATGACATTGATCTGCGGGTAGGCGAAGACAGGTCTGAGCTTAAAGCAATAGAAGAGTTCGAGGAAATAAACATCGACCTAGAAGAACCTTCAAGAGTTGTCAAAGTCGGAAAAAATCTTGAAGTCGGAAGAAAGAATGAGCTAGTCGAGTTCCTAAGGAAGAACCTGGAAGTTTTCTCCTGGTCGCACGAGGATATGGTGGGAATCAGCCCGAGTATAATAATGCATACTTTAAACTTGGATAAGAATGTGCCTATAAAGTCCCAAAAAAGAGGCTTTTGGGGACAATACGATCTGAAGCGTTAGAAGAAGAAGTAGCTCGCCTACTTAAATGCGGATTTATCAAGGGAGAAAAATACCCGATCTGGGTTGCTAATCCCGTACTGGTCCTGAAGCCAAATGGGAAGTGGAGAACTTGTATCTATTTCTCCGACCTCAACAAGTTTTGTCCCAAGGATTGTTTCCCACTACCAAGAATTGATCAGTTGGTAGACACCACGGTCGGTCACGAGCTCATGTCTTTCATGAATGCGTATTATGGATATAACCAAATCGCGATGAACCATACAGACCAAGAGCATACCCGTTTCATGACCGAGCATAATGTATATTTCTACAAAGTTATGCCATTCGTGCTAAAAAATTCCGGAGCTACATACCAACGGTTGGTCAACAAAATGTTCACTAACGAGAACGGGAGAAACATGGAGGTGTATGTCGATGATATGCTTATCATTTCAAATATTTCCAGTTACCATGTGTCCGATCTAGAAGAATGTTTTGGCATGTTGAGGAAGTACGACATGAAGTTGAATCCCCAAAAGTGCACTTTCGGAGTTGCATAAAGTTTCTGGGGTTTATAGTCAACACAAGGGGGATATAGGCGAATCTAGAAAAAACTAGGTCATTGCTAGAAATTTCTTCCCCCAGGTCATGTAAGGAAGTACAAAGCCTAACTGGAAAGGTGGCGGCTTTAAACCGCTTTGTTTCAAAATCCACTGACAAGGATTTACAATTCTACAACTTTCTCAGGGAAAACAAGAAATTTGAATGGACCGAAGATTGCGAACAGGCATTTCGCGATCTGAAAATGCACCTAGCTGAACCCCTCGTACTATCAAAACTGACATCCGGAGAATGTCTGTTTCTTTACCTGGCCGTGACAGAAAATGCAGTCAATGCTGTGTTAGTTCGTGAAGAAAATTGGGCATAGAAACTCGTATATTATGTAAGTAAGAGGCTTCTCAGAGCTGAATCACAGTACCCATTGACAGAAAAGCTTGCCTTCTGTCTCATTTTGGCTTCAAGGAAGCTCAGGCCATACTTCCAGTCTCATTCTATTCATGTCTTAACCGACCAACCTTTAAGGCATGTTTTACAAAAGCCTGAAACGTGGGGACGTCTATTAAAATGGGCCATCGAACTTAGCCAGTTCGAGATATTATACATGCCACGAACGGTAATCAAGAGCCAAGCCCTTGCTGATTTTGTGGCTGAGTGCACAGGTTTTCAGGACAAACTGATAAGGGAGCCGGTGCATGAATTATGGAAAATCTTTGTTGATGGATCATCAAACGAAAACGGATCGGGAGTTGGGATAATCTTAATCTCACCTGAAGGACATCAGTTCCATACAACTCTCAGGTTCGGATTTGAAGCATCCAATAACGAAGCAGAATATGAGGCCTTATTGGCGGGGATAAGGGTGGCGAAAGAGCTCAAGATAAAACTCATCCAATGTTATAGTGACTCCTAGCTCATGGTAAATCAGATATTGGGGGAATACCAAGCTCGAGGCATCAAGATGGCGGCCTATTTGTCTAAGGTAAAGGGCGAGTTGTCTGAGTTCGAGTTTAGCTCCATTGAGCAAGTACCCTGCGAGCAGAATTCCAACGATGATGCTCTGGCTTGACTCGCTACAACCAAAGAGTCAGATACATTGAATGTAGTTCCCGTAGAGTTCTTGGAAAGCCCGAGTATAACAACAGAAATGGTTGAGTTCGGAATGATTGACATAAAATCGACTTGGATGACTCACGTAGTGGAGTACCTCACAACCGGAAGGCTACCTGATGATAGGAAGGACGTGAGAAAGTTTTTGTATCAAGCTCTGCGGTATGTTATGATTAAGGGGATCCTATATCATCGAGGGAATTCGTTGCCTCTTCTGTGTGTTGGGAATTGTGCCCTAAAAGCAATTGTAGTAAACAATGGTTTTAATGAAATAAATAAATGAATTGAATTATTGCATATGTGTAGCTTATGCACTATATTATTACTAATAATATTAAGTAAATATCAGAAAATTTCCAAGTTCATCTATGTGGTCTCAATCTCATATTGGTCTGAGAGGATCGAGATTGAGATAATGAACTTAAATAGTTCACAGTAAAATAAAGTTATGGAATATTTAGATTAATTACTGCTAGTACAGTCCACTAGTATTATGAATACATGTGACCTAGATCCGGGTTACTAGTGTAGTAGGATACTTTAGTGGAGGAACTTTGCATGCTGAGAGTATGTCGAATTGGACCTGATGTGTTTTAATAATACTTGTTATAATACCATTTCGTAGTATTATAAAACACATCAACTGATGATCATATACAAACTGATCTTAATCCTGAAGTTACTATGAACTCCTATATATGTAACTTGATCCTTTGATTCATGCGTTACGGTTTTTTAGAATGATCAGGCTAAGAACAATTATTTTGGGGACTCAATGATGTATATGGCTGGGGACATAGTTTAACAGATATGGAATCTATTCCTCCTTATGGATTGAATGATGATTCCCTTTTGGGTTGGCTTTTGGAACTGAAAAGGTTATTGACGTCAAATTCGTAATCAGATTATGAATTAACCTTCACTAGTAAAGTCAATGGTACACTAGGAATCAAGATATAATTAAAAGGGTAAAATGGTAATTTTATTCCCATTTAATTATGAATCATCAATAGATGATTAATTTGTATGTAATGATTATATCAATGGACACTTTATGGTTACAATAAAGTACTCAGTAAATATATGTCTTTAATTCTCAAGAGTTCAATCTCATATTTATAACGGAATAATCATGAGATTAATAAATATGATTATTGAATCAAAGAGTTTTGGCTAATAATATTTTATTTGTTGGAGCTTGGAATTATTGGTTCATAGGTCCCCAGGGCAGCTCTATCAACATTAATCAAGGTAAGAGTTGATACAAGGGTTAAACTGTGAATGGGCCATTTGAGAGAATATTTATTCTTCGAGATAAATGTGCAATTATGTGATAAATGAAGTTGCACAATTTGTTATTGAATTTGTGCAATTTCGAAATTGTGTGGAAATAAAAGAAATTGATTTTAATCAATTATTTTATTTAAGTGTGAATAAATAAATATGTATAGTCAAAATTGGTTTTTATTATTATATTCATTTAATTAATAATAAGATGATGATGGAAATTCAAATTTTGAATTTTGAAATTTAAGTTGTTATCTTTTTCCTGTAAAAAGATGATCCTTATTTGAATATCTAATTATTGATTGATTAAAAATAAAAACACATGAAAAATAAAAATCTCATTTTTCAGGGATAGGCCACACGCATAGGGCTTGGACTGCTCTATGCGTGTGGCACATCAAATGTATCTAATATTGGTTTTTCAATTTTATTTTTTAATTAATTAAATAAACATTTTAAAAGGGGTTTTAAAATGGTATGTTAGATTTTTGTCTATCATCATTATTATTATAAAAGGTAATTGATTTTTCTTCATTATGATTATTATGGTAATAGTGTCTATATATTCCATTTGTAAGAAAATAGAAACAACAATGTAATGCCCTGGCTGCCCCAGAACAGTTACGGTGAACGGTGGACCGGAAATTTGACCCGCTACCCGAGTCCTTTGGTCAAAAACGTGCTCTAAGTGTACTTAACAGGTTAAGGTATGAAACCAATAAAAAGGAAATGGAGATTTTCATTACAAACTGCTCTGCAGAGCTAAACAAAACATTTATAAGTAGTTCTCAGTACAAAATGGTCACTACTGTTTTAAATTTACAATCCCACCGACCTAAGCGGCAAAAATAGGGTAAACCCCCTAGTTCCTCTGAGAACTCCTTGGCCGTGGTGGTCAAGCGGTCGCATATGTACACATCACCACATCAGCTCTCCACTCAAGGCTAGGTGAGCTTTTCTTTCCCTTTACCTGCACCACATAGCACCCATGAACCAAAGCCCAGCAAGAAAACATAACACTTTTCATAAGCATTATCAAATGATTATCATTATAACCACACTGAGCATAAAGCTTTCAAGCAAGTGAGTAAACATCACACGAGGTCCTGATAAACCATACTGAGTGACTGACTAGCATGTCACTAATTCAGATGGAAGAGTGGCTGTTAGGTAAGCCACTAGCCTTCAACAGGTTCTGGTAAACCACACTGAGTGACTGTCAAGCATGTCACTGTTTCAAGTGGGAGAGTGGCTGCTAGGTAAGCCACTAGCCTCCAAGTGCTTATTTCATTCATCGACCCTCGGGGTCGGTCTGACATTAATGCTCTTTGAGTCATTCAATGCTGATGGTCGATTAGATCTAATCCTTATTGGCTTGCGTTAACACGCTAAGGCCGTCCTGACTAATGAGTCAGCTCAATGTGACCAGTGCCCAGTACCACTGCCAAACCTGACTAATAAGTCACAGCTTCACAGTTGACGCTAGCACCTTTTCCAAATCTGACTAATGAGTCAATACCATGCACAAGTGAGCAACATGTGCTAAACATTCCATATTCAATCCAAGTCCATATTTACACAACCAACATGCCTCATGAATGTCAATCCATGTCACACTTGGGGTGCAGTTTTCTTACCTCTGGTTCGAGCTAGAATGAATAAAAGAACAACCCTGAGAACGATCAACCTTTTGGTCCTTTAGCAGTTACCTGGTCATAACCAATTATGGGATTCCATCAATAAAATGAACAATAAAAGGTTCCCAAACCAAAACCTAACCTCCGGGACATCAAACACTACTCAACCGGGTAATAGGTTCAACCCCGAGGCCTTAGGTTTGAATCCCCATGCTAAAAACACTATTCTGGCCAAAATGCCCTGTTGGGCCGCGACCCGCCCTAGACGCGCCGCGGCGCGCCTCCAAACAGAGGCGGCCACCCTCCTGACAGGCACCATGGGCCGCGGCTCACCTATGCCAGGCCGGGGCTCATTATGCCTAACAGCCCAGAAATCAGCACGCACCAACATCCTCCTCCTGCGTTTTTCCTCTCAACTCAGCCCTTCAAATCAACTCAAAACCTCCTCCAAACACCCATTTAAACCCCTAGACATCACCCATAACTCTTCCTCATCATAACCCAAGTAAAACACCACAAAAACTCTCATTGATTCCAACTTTCCTCACCAAATTCTAGAGCTGAAAACTTAAAACGAAAACAGAGTATAACCAGAAAATTGATGGATAAAACTCACCTCAAATTCGAAACCAAACCCTCTTCAATGGCTGAACTAAGTCTACAACCTTAGCCCCTTGATCTCTTAGCTTAATTCCACCCTTTGAGCTCAAAACTCCAAAGAAGAAAATGAGGGACAAGAACGTACGTGAAGGAGAAGGAAATGTCTCTATTTTTGTTCTGTTCTATTCTGTTTCTACAGCCATCTAAACGTCACATATATCCTAGCCAAATGACCTAAATACCCCTAGGTCATTTGAGGCTTCTAAAACCATTTAAAAGGTAATTTTGGCACTTTCCACTAATCCCGTTAATCATAATTAACGCTTCCCAATTCCCGCTAATCTCAATATTCTCAAATACCAATAATTCACATCCTGTTACCCTTTAATGCCCGGTAACACTCTAATCATTAAAACACCCCGAGACTCACCCCAAGCCCCGAGCCTAAGCCTGTTATGACCAAACCGATATTTAGCATTCCTTGATCGTCTCATGCAAAATGGCTCGAACAAACCCACATCATAATGTGGTCTCAAAATATATCACCAACATGCATCCAAATAAACAATTTACCCACAACGGGCCAAATTACCATCACACCCCTGTAATTAAAAATATGGACTCACATTCATGCATTTCACATCATATCATAATATAATCAACATATACATGCATTTTATCAATTAATATCATAATTAAGCAAGTATGGCCCTCCCGGCCTACTATTCACACTGTTAAACACAACGAAGAATCCGGGGCATTACAAACAAGTTTTTGACAAGTTTGAAATAGAGAAGAAAAAGCTATCATCTTTTTCACAAAAAGAAAAACCTATTCTCTTTAGCCTATAATAAAAAGTCTCATGTGTTGAGAATACTTTTGATTCACAAAAATTGATCATTGTTCTCTATGTGCCCACCCACATATTGCGGTGTAGAGAACGTCTTTGAAGATCTAGGTGTGAGTACTCAATCAAGGATAGGAAGATTGAAATACATACCAAAAGATTCAAGGATTCTTGATAGGCTACAAGAGGTAAATCGTTTTTGTATGATCGTAATGTTCATATTATATATTGACTAACATATTGCATATTAAAGGATCCTCATATAAAGATTGTTTATATGAAAATTTTTGTTGTATACCATTACCATAATTTTCACTACGCACTAGGAACCATTCCTAACATTGCGATATGTTCTGCCCAAGGAAGCACAAACTATTTTGCAAGAAATACACGAAGGCTTCTGCAGAGACCATGCTAGGGGGTAAAACCTAGCTCTAAAGATGCTGAGACAAGGCTATTTTTGGCCCACTTTGACAATGGACTTGATCTCGTATGTGAAAAAGTACGATAAATGCCAACGCTTTGCCATAGTTGCCCGAGCTGCTCCAGTTGAGCTAGCCATGATCTCATCCCCTGGCCATTTGCAGCATGGGGAATTGACTTAATTGATCCCTGCCAACAGGAAAATGAGGAGTTTGTTATGTAGTATTCGTAATCGATTATTTCACGAAGTGAGTAGAGGCTAAACCATTGGCAACCATCATCTCGAAGAGAGTCCTGGATTTTGTGGTGAAGAATATCATATGTCGATTTGGACTCCCTAAAAATATCATGTCAGACAACAGGACTTAGTTCGATAGCGATCTCTTCACGGACTTTTGTGAAAAATATGGCATAATCAAGAGTTTCTCATCGGTAGCTTACCCACAAGCCAATGGGTAGGTCGAGGCCGTAAACAAAACCCTGAAGGCAAGCTTGAAGAAACGACTAGATGAGGCCACATGATTATGGCCCAAGCAACTCCCATGAGTACTCTAGGCATACCAGACCTCACATAGAACCTCCACGGGACATACCCCCTTTTTCCTAACCTTTGGAAGCGAGGCTATGCTCCCAATTAAGGCAATGGTAACAACTCACAGAAAAAAAAAAACCTTTGATCAAGATCATAACCATGAGCTACTTAGTGCATCCCTCGATCTAATCGAAGAAAAATGAGAAGCGTCACAATTACAGCTCGCCCATTATCAACAGAAGATCACTCGTTATTTCAATTCAAAGATTAAGGGGCGCACACTCGGATTAGGTGATCTAGTTCTCCGAAAGGTCATTTTAGCAAATAAAGATCCCAAGGATGGTGTGTTAAGGCTGAACTGGGAAGAAACGTATCAGATCGTAGAGGTCATGCGCGGAGGAACTTTCAAGCTAGTCTGGCTAAGTGGGGGAAATAGTCCCATGGACCTGGAATGCCCTACACTTAAAAAAGTATTATCAATAGTTTCGCTGTCTTTAATGTTTTCAGAATTACCATTTATGTAAGGCTTATTTATAAAAGCCATTTTAGTTCAATAAATAACCATTTTTATCATTTTTATTATCATGAGCTCACTTTGTAAAAGCAATCAAGAACGTTTATACATTCTGGTTGCTTGGGGGGCACATAACCAAAGAGAGTTTAACTTATTCAAATAAAGATTAAAACTTAGATTTTGGAAAAATTGATTATTCAACGGCTTTTTAAAGCTCAAATTCTCAAAAATTCTAACGCGAACTAAGTTTGAGAAACCTCTAACAATAAAATCCTGGATACTATCAAGTTCGAGGCCTAATTCCTAACAGGTATAAAGCTACTAAGTTTATTAAAAACCCTGGATATAACCAGATCCGAGGCCTGATTCCTAACAGGTATAAAGATACTAAATCTATTAAAAACCCTGGACATAATCAGGTCCGAGACTTGATTCTTAACAGGTATGATGCAAATAAGCAAGAAAAATCATGGATACAACTAGGATATCGATAAAATCTATCTCGATCTAAAGTCAACCCCTAAGATTTCGAATGTACAAGAATCTAAGGATTCATAAACATGAGAAAATAATAAAACTAGGGGGAATACAAATATATCATAAGTTAGATGAATATTCAAAAATATATTGTCATCTCGAGGAGAAAAAATCTCGACCTAAGCCCGAAGACAATTATTTTGGTCCCAAGGGACTTGATTATAAAATCTTGAAAATAAAAACGAAAGTAATAAGTCACTGAGTTCTGTCAGCTCGCTCCAGAGAAGTCACCTCCTCGCCATCTCCCTCAACAGATTCAGAGGATTCGGCGGTCTCCGAGGGTTCCTGTGAGAACCGAATCTTGAACCTGGCAAGATATGGTTCCCACAGCTCGGGCTGCATAAAGATGAAGTTCCCATTCTGGTTGAAAGCCCAGCAACGGTAAAGCATCTCATCCATTTGAGTTGATGACTCCACAGTTCCCTCCTTCACCTTGGCCTCGACCTTGTTCAGCTTCTTCTTGAGTTCTTCATTTTCAGCCTGAAGCTGGTCCACGCGACGTCTCACCTCCACGACCTGATTCTAGAAGGAAGACAGCGCGGCTTTCGCAGACTGCTCGCTCTCCTGGAAAGAAACCAAGGCAGCTTTGGTAGTCTGTTCACCTTCTTGAGCCGCGCTCAGGGCAGCTCAGAGTTCCTCGTCCCTGGCCTTAACCCGAGCAATTCCTCGAAATTGAGCCAAGACAAAATACGGAAGAATAAGGCAAGTCAAGAATAGTTTATAAAAAAAAAACTAAGGAAAAAAGAAAAAGGAAAAGTGTGAGAAGGACTTATGGTAAGGCTTATCCCCATCGCAGATTCAAGGACGTCCTCAGGAGTACGCTCTTCTATAGCCCTTAGGTCTCTGACATGGGCTCTGCAAGCATGGCCGACCATATGGCTTGCCACCTCATACACAGTACCCCGAAGAGCCTCGTGGATCTTGTCCAGGTCGAGTGGCCTGACCGGAATCTGGACGGTAGGAGTCTCACCTTGGATTACTTGAGGATTTGAGGGAGGTACGTGTCGAGGAAGGGGAGGAGGAGCTTGTTGAACCGTGATTGTTGTTACCAGAGCTGAGGGGAGTTTCTTCTGTGGCTGCTCTTGACTGGAGCTGGTACCTTTGTCTTTAGTCAGAGACTCGTTGGTTCCCCCAGTCTTCGAAGCTATTTTCTTTGTCACTCTGGCTCTCTTCACCACGGGACCAGCTCTGACCCCACCGGCCTTAAAAGCAACCCTCAAACCCGGGGCTTCTGGCAACTCCATCTCTTCGCCTGAAAAAGAACGAACGGAGGATTCAAATTAAAGAACTAATTATTCAAAGTATTATAAACAAAAGAGAAACAGCAAGAACCCTACCCTCCAGGCTAGGGGATGAATCTATTACAATCAGCTCGGGGTTATTGACCGGGCTGGGCACAACCTCTAACTATTGGATTAACGGAGGTGGGGGAGAATCTAAAATTATGATCTCCTGGGTCCTAGGAGGTTCAGGTTTCCTCAGGGCTGGACTCATCTACGTACTGCCTAAAACTAGGGGCATATACATCTTGACACAGGGAAGGCCAAGTCCTACAGTTTGTACCATACTCGTCAAAAATGGTGGGCCTAAAATTGAGGGTGTTGTCAACCACGATGGTACCTTTGGGGTAGCTATGGTCATAGTGTACCACCAAATGGTCCACACACTAGAGGAGGGTTGTGTTTAGGTCCAGATCGGTAGGATGACGAATAACGAGCTGGTTAGGGTTGAATCGAATTAGCCTATAACTGGCAGCAACCCGATCTAACTCTCTATATGGGTATGGGTTACCTTAGCCAGAGGGGTCAGCTGTTGTCCCGGACGCAGCTCGTTTTAGGTCAGGCTCCTGATTATCATCAGGAGCTCACCTTTTTCGCATCAACGGTGCCATGTCTTCCTCCTCTTTGATGTCTTCATCGGATGGCAAGGCTTCTTGAGGAGGGGAGAGCTCAGGGATGATAGGAAGAGGATCTCGAGTCCTGAGAGCCAACATCTGGACCTTGGTGATCAGGTTGCAAGCCACCATGGTGGCATCATTCACAACCTTGTGGTAGTCTTTCTCCTTCGGAGGAAGACTAGACAAAGTCTTATACCTACCCCCAAAGGGTCATAGACCGCTCTGTCCTCGCAAATATATTGCACAAGGAAAGAACTCAATCAGAATAAAAGATGTGTGTGAAAGTGATAAAAAGTTCACGTGCTGAATTAATAAAGATAGAAGACTTACAAGGATGGTTGAAGTATTGGTGTTCGCAATTCTTGAACCCATTTGACATAAAGAACAGGTCTTTATAGTCATTTGGGTGGCTGGGGAGGTCGATGATGGATGTTGAGTTGGGAAAACGAGTGAGGTAGTAAAACTGTCACCTCGTCCTTTCTGGTCGAGAGTGGCCTTGAGGCAAAAGAACTACATAATATTCGCCGGAGTAGGGACCTCCCACTCATGCCTCAGAAATAAGTACTTTAACCCAACAAAAATTCTGCATGAGTTTGGTGGGAGCTGGAATGGAGCCAGTTTTACATAGTTCAGGAAGTCTACAAAGTACTGGTCAAAGGGGAGGAAGGCACCTGCCTTCAGGTGCTCATCACTTCAAGCTCTGTAGTCATCTTGGAGAGGGGCGCAACTCCAATCTCCTTCCAGTGCAGGTCGGGCATGGAGGCCATCAGCTCCCATCTCAATCCCACGACTCATTAGGATCTTGTTAACTTTCCCCTAAGTCGTGATTCGGGATACTATGTGTTCAACCTCGAAGAATGCGTTGGGATCGACCAAAATTTCCCTCTCCACCACAGAGCTGAAATAAGGAATGCGAGAGTTAGAGGCGACCTGCTTGCCTTTGTCTTGGCTCTAAGCAGAGGAGCTCACGATGTTTTTCTTTGTGGGGGCCATAATTTAGATCGCCTGACAACAAAGCGACCTATTAGTGGCGACCTAAGATGATTACTAGCTACGATTTTGGAGGTACGGAAGTCTGAAGGTTTAAGTGGTTTACTTTTGGGATTTTTAAATTTATACGAGCTAAGCTCTATCCTAGCCTCAATGCGTGGTCCTAGGCCACGCGCTTTGATTTCTTGAAAGTCCCTGATACTTCGGGATTCGTGTGTCAGATCCGTCAAACCCACTACTTTTCTTTTGAAAACAGTTTAATGCAAAACCTCTTAAGGAATCGTAACCTTTAACCTACCCAGGACCAAACCTAAAATCCCTTCGGCTTCTACACCCCAAACAGATATTCAAATCGATTTACCAGTAGAATTTTCTTTGAAAAACCTCAAAAATTTGCCTAGTTTTATGAAATCCTTATTTCTAAATAAGCCTAGTATCGTTCATTTAGCCTAAACCAAACCCTATTTCCTAATTATAAACAGACATAACTTGAACGACATTGAACAAATGAAGTTTATCATAGTAAAAAAGCTCAGGGAAAGCAAATAATTGAAAAATTCAAACCAGGTGAGGAAATACTTACAGTTGATATGATCGGTTCAACGAAAGTGTTGATACGTCCACAGGAAGCTCCCTCAAATTTTTTGAAAATCCAAAAGGTGATGAAGGGTTTTTGGGAGAAGAAAAGGGAAACGTTGTTTTTGAAAAATGAAGTTTTTTGAATGCAAATGTGGTGAGGGTTCAGGTCTGATCACCCTATTTATACGTAATCTACAGGAATTAATTCGGGCCATTTGATTGGGCTATCTTGAGATCCAAAGGCCAAGATTAAAATGAACCATACGCCTGAAAAATTTTGACAGGACAGTTGTCACAGTCCTCAAAACCCGAATGGATGCCAATTACAGGCAGCCACGTGTCCAGTACTCGAGTAGTGGGCAGACACGATTTTACATGGAAGAAGCCTAAAAGCCCCTACTATGCATGTCAGAAAGTGACGACATCAAGCACGAGCAAGAGCTTAGGGGCAAATGTTGTACCCTAAAATTAGCACGAGTTCAATTACTCAACTCGGTTACAGATGGCAGATGAATGAGGGGGGAAAATAGCCAAGTAGGATATCTGGTTAACAATGATGTGAGCATCTCGAGACTCAATCCAGTTCGTACACGATTGATAGGTTATTATTAAACTGCCTCTCAGGATAACACTCGAGTTCGAGACCTATAATGGCCAGATCCAAATTTGGGCGCTCTGAGCTTAATACAAGCTAAGGTTCAGATAGTCTTTGAGCACGAGCTCGGGTGAGATATTCAGCTCATGGAAACCTGGACAGAACGCATACCGAAGGATCCCAAGAGATTCAGAGGCTCCTTATACGCTCATTAATGCCCAAGCTGTATTGGATATCTACCATTTATTATCTGAGATGGCAGGAGTATATTTTATTCTGTTATCAAATCATATCCCAATGTAAATGGGAATAATCTGTATTAAATGTATATTGTTTACCCAAAAACGGCTACTGATGATGTGGCAAGGATTTCTCACACGTGGTTAACACGTGGCAGAGTCATAATAAGGAGGTGTTGTTCGATGATCGACCAGCTACACATTGCTTCAACATACTTCACGATTAGATACGACCAGTCTGGTCATATGATTCTGTTTATTTCCTTTAAAGATTGTAATCTTATAATAATTACGTTGATTATTTCCTCTTTATTACCTTGATACACATATATTAAGGAAAGTTAAGACCCATTGGCCCATGTAACCCCCCTTGAGCTTATAAATATGCATGAAATAGCTCAAGGAGGGGACTTTTTGGCTTTTTTATCTTTTTCCTTAATACTGAGAGAAAGAGCATACAGTACGATTATCCTCCAAATAGTTGTATTTCCCCTAAGGCTTGTGAAACTCAAGAACCCTAGTGATTTGATCATGGCATTGGGATTCAATATTAATAATAGCACTAAGTGGACGTAGGTCATTACCATTCATTGGGTTCGAACAACTATAAATTGTTTGTGTCTATTCTTTACCATTAGATTACATTGTTGATTATTATCACATTTCTTGTCGTATTCTTGACTCTGTGTCGTTGGTCAAATCAAGGGTCAAAATTCTGGTGCTTTCATTGAGAGATTGATTAAGAAGCTGTAAGAGAATCAATGGCAAAGACATCTAAGAAAGCTAGACCGGCCACTAGCGCTGCATCATCTCAACCTCCTCCTCCAAATGTGGCGGAGAATGAACCACATTTATAGTTTGAAGAGGAGGAGTTGGATACGGAAACACTGAGCGAAACACTGGGGGTGTTGCAGGATGAGTTGGCCAATCTGAGGGCCAATCAGGAGAACGCAGCGGAGACAATGGCGCTGCAGCAGAGAGAAATTGAACGTCAGCGCCAGGAGCTGAGTGAGCGGCAGGCGGACATGGACCGTCGGCAAAGGGATGCCATGGCCTCTCTCGAAGCAGCCATTCAATTGGCTCAAGGACAGGCTATGCCGGCCTCTTAGCTGGATCAGCCACCAAGCGCGCCACCACAGCGGGCTCCCAATCCCAGTCCTCCACTCCAGCCAGCAAGCCCTCAGAAGCTAGAGCAGCCGCTTGTGTCTTAGGACGATGTCCCAATTCAGGATCCTGAGTAGTAGCCTCCATCTCAAGTTGGTCGAGGCAATCCCTTGCGCCAGAGGTAGAATAGGGTCGAGCAGCCACCCCGCAGCCCTAGACGCCCGAGGGATGAAGAGCCAAATCCACCGAGCAGGGGACAGCGTCCTTCTGCCAACAGAAGGAACAATGAGTCAGGCTCTATGGTCAGGGGCCCCCCACGGCATAATAATGCACGGGGACCCAACGACCAGCGCAGGCCTCCCCTGACGCTCAGGAAATTTCAGCCCGAGGAGGAAATAGCATGAACAGCCAGTCACGCTGTAGTCGGCCCCAGTTTAGAGACGGCTACGATTATAATGAAGTTGATTTTGGCAGAGGGAATGCCGGTCGGGATAATGAGAGAAGAGGTGGAGGCTGGAGTCCCCCACCTAGAGAAAATAGGCCAGCTAGATATAACGCTGGGGGACAACCCAGGCAGCATAACGTCTTTGATCGACTAGGAGTTAGCGACCAGAGACGCAGGGATGATGATTTAAGGGACATACTCAATGACCGTCATGAGAGGCACGATGATAACGCTCCCCCTGCACCGGTCGCCCCAACGATCCCAGAAGCGGTTCAGGCTCAGATTGATGCTTTGAACCAGGCAGTACAACAGCTAGTCGGGGGTCAAACGTCCCACATAGAATACGATCGGAGGAGGGGCACTCCATTTGTGCAAAGGATTGTTATGATTGAAACCCCCAGTAAATTCAAGATGCCAACACTGCCAAACTTTGATGGGTACGGATACCCAGTATCTCACATCAACAAATTTAAGATACAAATGGATATACAAAAAGTTTCTGAAGATACCCGCTGCAAGATCTTCCCCGCGACACTATCTGACACTGCCCAGGAGTGGTTCTTTAAGTTCCCTCCTGCTAGTATAGTATTTTGGGAGATGTTTGTGAAGGAATTTTACGGACAATTCTATGCGGGTCGCGTACACCCCACAAAGGCCAACTAGATGGTCGAGATACGCCAGAATGAGGGAGAGCCCTTCAAGGAGTATGTCTAGCGCTTTATGCGAGCAGCGGCTAGAGCCAAGACAGTGGGTGACAAAGGTAAGATGATGGCCCTAACTGCTGGGGTTAGGCACCATTCCCCCCCCCCCCCCCCCCTCTGGAGTAGCCTAAGAAAGAATGGGGTAAGAAGTACCCAAGAGTTTTTGGATCGAGCTGATCGATATATCATGCTCGAGGACGCGATTGCCAATGAGGGGAAATCGCCAACGAAGGACATGGGTCCAAAGGAAGAACCCGCCAAGGCTGCCAACGGGTCGGAGAAACCCAATGGCAACGGTAAGGGCAATGGGAATGGCAATGGCAGGAATGGTGGAAAACAGGCGAACAATGAGTCGTCGACCTCTGACAATAAACGCCCCAACGGCAATCGATATGAGAATGGATTCACCAACTACATGGCCCTTGTCAAAAGTCGAGCAGAAGTCTACCACGCGACCAGCTCTAACGTGCCTTATAAGCGACCCGCGCCTATAAGGAAGGATATCTCTAAGAGAGATATGACAAAATTCTGTCGTTTTCACAACGACTACGGGCATGACACTAATGAATGCAACATGTTGAAAGACAAAATTGAGTTCCTGGTTAGGCAGGGACATCTAAGGAGATGTGTGCTAGCCGCAGGAGGGTCTCAGCGAGAGGTCGAAGGTGGCAACGAGCAGGCGCCTGCATGCCAGCACTCACCACCTTTACGGCCAGCTCCTGTGGCAGGCACTTTACTCACCATCTGCGGCGACCCACACCTTGCATGGGATAGTGAGAAGGCAAGGGAACGATACGCTCGAACCCTACGCCACGACCAGGACATCTAGATGATGAGTGTAGAGGATCAAGCACCAAAGAAGGCTCGAACAGTGGAGGAATTAATAACCTTCTCTGAAGACGATGCCTAGCACGTACAATTCCCACACTCTGATCCGCTGGTCATGGATGTGCAAATTGCCAACATGATGGTGAAGAGGGTGTTGGTTGACACAGGAAGCTCAGTCAACATCCTATACAAGTCTTCACTGGAGAGAATGAAGTTGTCCATCAAGGACCTGGAGCCATGCAACCAAACCATCTATGGTTTTTCCGACGAAGGGCTCGCCCCAACTGGGTCGATTAGGCTACCAGTTACAGCAGGTACTGCACCTGCTAACAGGACATTACTCACTACTTTCATAGTAGTTGATTTTCCTACAGCATATAATTCCATAATTGGGAGGCCAATTTTGGTCGACCTACGAGCCGTCACTTCAATATGGCACCTTGCCATAAAATTCCCAACAGACACAGGGGTAGGATGCATGTTGGGAAAACAGCGGGAAGCAAGGGAGTGTTACAACGCCTCGATAACTAAGGTGAAGATAGGTGTATCAAGGGAAGTTCCTAGAAAAGAGTTGCAAATGGCAGTTGATGTACAAACCCAATCAGGTGATGATGTCACCAAATATTGTGTTGCCCAAAGTGAGGACAGAGACTTAGATCCTCGCTTTGGGGATTATGATTAAGAGATAGGACCCATCGAGGACCTTGAAGAGGTCCAACTCGATGAAGAAAATCCGACCAGGGTTGTGAAAGTCGGTAAAAACTTAGAGCCAACAACAAAACAAGCACTGGTGGAATTTTTAAAGGAAAACCAAGAGGTCTTTGCCTGGTCGCATAAAGACATGGTTGGAATAGACCCTGCAGTTATTAGCCATGTCCTTAATATAGACAAAAGTTTTCCACCAGTATAACAAAAAAGGAGGCTGCTCGACAAAGATAGATCAAAGCCCTTGAAAAAAGAAGTCAAGAAGCTTAAGGAGAATGGATTCATCAGGGTAGCGTTTTATCCATCATTGGTCTCTAATGTCGTTTTAGTTCCCAAGCCAAATGGAAAATGGCGAACATGCGTGGATTTCACAGACCTTAATAAAGCCTGCCCTAAGGATTGTTTCCCACTCCCCAGGATCGACCAACTGGTCGTTGCCACTATAGGGCACAAGATTCTCTCATTCATGGATGCATACTTTGGGTATAATCAGATTAGTATGCATCCTCCTGATGAGGATCACACTAGCTTTTGGACTGACACAGGGCTTTATTGTTACAAAGTAATGCCCTTCGGTTTGAAAAATGCTGGTGTGACTTACCAGCGACTGGTCAACCACATGTTTAGGGGGTTGATCGGCACAAACATGGAGGTCTATGTCGACGACATGCTGGTTTGGTCGAAGAAGGAAGAAGGGCATATAGGAGATTCACAAGAATGCTTCAACATCTTGAACAAATATCAGATGAAGTTGAATCCCCTCAAGTGCTTCTTCGGAGTAGGATCAGGGAAGTTCTTGGGATTTATAGTAAACTCGAGAGGAATTGAGGCCAACCCCGAGAAGATCAAAGCCTTGGTCGATATGAAATCTCCAGCAAAGATCAAGGATGTTAAAAGTTTGACCGGAAGAATTGCTGTTCTGAGTAGATTTATCTCCAAATCGACGGAGAAATGCGTCCCATTTTTTAATCTACTTAGGGGAAACAAGAGATTCAAATGGACAGAGGAGTGCGAGCAGGCTTTCGAAGCATTGAAGATGCACATGTCACAACCACCGGTCCTATCAAAGCTGGTTGATAAAGAAACTTTGTTCATCTACTTGGCGATCACAGAATACGCTACAAGTGCAGTCTTAGTAAGAGAAGAAGAAGGCGTGCAGAAGGCTATTTATTATGTAAGCAAGAGGCTGTTATATTATTTTATAATATAATGTAATATTATATTATATTATAATATAATTTTTTAGATTAAATAAATGTGACAAAGAGTGTCACATATTGTAACATATAATAGAGAGTTACAATATTTAGATATATGAGATATATCCAAATAATGAAATATATTTGGTGTTACAAATTTGTAACTTCTAAATATTACCCTTTATTGTGTAAATTTGTTGTTACACAATATTGAGATGAATTTCATAAAGCCATATGTGATATGGCTGTTAGAGATATGATTTTAACCCCAATAATGTGTTTTGGGGGTTACAAAATCATTTGAGAGGGTTTCGAACCGTTTGGAAAAACATCACATTTTTTTGTGCTGAAATTGGTCGGTGGCCATGGCCACTAAATGTTGGTGGCCGCGGCTGTGGGACAAAGACTAGTGGCCGCAGCCATTAATGTCTCTAGCCGCGGCCACAGGCCAAAAACTGACTAATTTTTCAGTTTTTCAATCTTTGTTGAACGGCTCAAAAAACCCAAATAACTCTCAAATCTCTTTTTTAATTCCATATTAATCAAATTAAACATTGGTAACATCCATGGGGGTTGGTGGAATTTGAAATTCAAAGGGTGTCTCTAAACTCTATAAATAGGAGCCTATAGCTCACTTGTAAGACACAACATTTCTATCCATTAGAGCACTTGGCTAGAAACACCTTGAGGCTTGATAATTCCATAAAGCATTTCCAATATCTGTGAGAGATCCCTTAGTGCTTGAGTTAGGGGGAAATAAGCTTTTGGACAAAGGTTTCAAACCTTGTTCAAGTTGGTGATCCCTAACACTCTTCACTTTGGTAGTGTGAGTGAGAGTTGCTTCTATTTAGTTTGTTTGTTCTTTCTTTCTATTCTATTTTCTTCATCTACATATTCTTCTCTTTTGTTTATTTGTATTTCTTATTTTGAGTTGTAATCTTCTTTTCTTTATTTCAAACATTTTACTTTACTTGTAACATTTTGCTTTGAGTTGTATTTTCATTATTCTATTCTTCTTCTCTTCTTCTTGTTCTTTAGTTTATTTGTACTTTCAGTTATAGAGTTGTAACCTTATTCAATCAATCAATATTTATTTGTAATATATTGTCTAGAGTTGTAATATTATTATCAATTTCCATTGAGGCAAAATAATTTTTCCTAACATTCAAAAGCTCATCCCTTTTTTGTTTCAATGGAAGGGGAGACAATCAAGATCATGAACCAAGACCTAGTGAGATTGGATAGGTTTGATGGATCCAATTTTACTAGGTGGCAAGACAAGGTGAGGTTTCTTTTAACCACTCTCAAAATTGCCTACATCCTTGAGTCTTCCTTGGCACCCCTAGCCGAGCCATCCGACAAAGACACTCCCGAGGAGGTGGAGAAGAGAAGGAAGAGGGAGGAGGACAATCTCCTTTGTAGGGGTCATATCCTCAATGCCCTATCCGATAGGCTCTATGACCTCTACACCGAGACCAAATCGGCCAAGGAGATATGGGATGCACTTGAGAAAAAGTTTAAGGTGGAAGAGGAAGAGGAAGGTACCAAAAAGTTTTTGATATCTCAATACTTCGATTTCAAATTGTTTGGTGATAAACCTATTCTTCCTCAAATTCATGAATTCCAAATAATTGTTAACAAATTGAAAGTACTAAAGATTGAGCTTCCCGAGGCCTTTCAAGTTGGTGCTATAGTGGCTAAATTACCACCAATTTGGAAGAGCTATAGGAAAAGAATCCTTCATAAAAATGAGGATTATTCTTTGGAGGAAATCCAAAAACATATTCGAATCGAAGAGGAATCGATATGTAGAGATAAACTTGTGGAGGGGTCTAATGGGGAGACTTCCAAAGCAAATGCGGTGTCACAACCAAAACATCCCAAAAACAAAGGGAAAAAGGGTAACGAGAATCCTTTGGGTCCAAAAACCAACCCAAATAAGTTTAAGGGTGAGAAAGGTCCTTGCTTTGTGTGTGGGGAAAAGGGTCACTATGCTAGAGAGTGTAGGCATAGAAAAGACTAACAAGGACCTAAGGTGAACGCAACTCAAGAGGAAAACATAGTTGCTGCCCTTAGTGAGGTGAATGCGGTCCAAGGCAAGGTGAAAGGGTGGTGGTATGATACATGTGCCACCGTCCATGTCACCTATGACAAATCATTGTTCAAGACCTTTGAAGAGTCAAAGGGCAACCATGAGATACAAATGGCCAATGAGGGCAAATCCAAGGTACTTGGCCAAGGTACTATTGAAGTCTACTTCACCTCCGGCAAGAAAGTTACATTAGTGAATGTACTTTATGTTCCCGAAATGAGTAGAAATTTGGTAAGTGGTGATTTGCTTGGCAAGCCCGGCATTAAAGCCGTTTTTGAGTCTGGTAAACTTATACTTACCAAATCAAATGTATTCTTGGAAAAAGGGTACTCTTGTGAGGGAATGGTTAAATTATGCACCAATGATGTAACTTTCAATGTTATCAATAAAAATGCTAATTCCGCCTATATTTTTTAGTATAATTCTTTATTTTTGTGGCATCTTAGACTATCGCATATAGGTTTTTCTACCATGAAAAGAGTAGTAAAATGTGGTATGATTGCATGCAATATTAAAAACTATGGTAAATGTGAAACATGTGTTAAGGAAAAAATGATTAAGAAACCATTTCCTAGTGTAGAAAGATCATCTAATTTACTAGATTTAATCCATAGTGATCTTAGTGAATTAAATGGTGTTTTAACTAGAGGTGGTAAAAGGTATTTTCTTGCTGTTATAGATGATTTTAGTAGATATACCTATGTGTTTCTTTTAAAGCATAAAGATGAAACTTTTGATGCTTTTAAATTGTATAAATCAGAAGTTGAAAATCAACTAAATAAAAATATTAAGGTGCTAAGAAGTGATAGAGGAGGAAAGTACTTCTCTAATGAATTCAATACATTTTATGAAGAAAATGGCATAATTCATGAGTGCACTGCACCTTATACACCACAACACAATGGTGTTGCCGAAAGGAAAAATAGGACTTATCTAGAGATGATAAATTCTATGTTGGTGTTTTCTAAGTTGAACTTCAACTTATGGGGTGAAGCTCTTTTAACCGCTTGTCACATTCTTAATCGAATACCGATGAAGAAAAATGAGATATTTCCATATGAGTTATGGAAAGGAAGAAAACCCAACATAGGGTGTAATGCCCGGAACTCTCCGATGTGTTTAACGGCGTGAATAGTAGGTCGGGAAGGCCATACTTGCTTAATTATGTTATTAATTGATAAAATGCATGTATATGTTGATTATATTATAATATGATGTGAAATGCATGCATGTGAGTTCATATTTTTAATTACAGGGGTGTGATGGTAATTTGGCCCGTTGAGGGTAAATTGTTTACTTGGATGCATGTTGGTGATATATTTTGAGACCACATTATAATGTGGGTTTGTTCGAGCCATTCGACATGAGACGATCATGGTATGTTAAATATCGGTTTGGTCATAACAGGCTTAAGCTCGGGGCTCGGGGTGAGTCTTGGGGTGTTTTAATGATTAGAATGTTACCGGGCATTAAAGGGTAACGGGATGTGAATTATTGGTGTTTGAGAATATTGAGATTAGCGGGAATTGGGAAGCGTTAATTATGATTAACGGGATAAGTGGAAAGTACCAATTTTACCCTTGAAATGATTTTAGAAGCCTTAAATGACCTAGGGGCATTTAGGTCATTTGGTTTGGATATATGTGAAGCTTTAGATGGCTGTAGAAATAGAACAAAAACAGAGTAAGAAATTCCCTTCCCATACATCCATTCCTCTCATTTCCTCTTTGGAGTTTTTGAGCTCAAAGTGAGGTTTCAAGCTAGGAAATCAAGGGGCTGAGGTTGTAGACTTAGTTCAGCCATTGGAGGAGGTCTAAGCTCGGATTTGAGGTGAGTTTTAGCCATTGGTTTCTGGTTATACTCTGTTTTATCTTTGAGTTTTTAGCTTGTAATTCTTTGGTGGATAGTTGGAATTAAAGGGAGTTAGGTTGATGTTTTACTTGGGTTTTGATGAGGGTGAGTTGTAGATGAAGTTTAGGGGTTAAATTGAGTGTTAGGTTGGTGTTTTGGATTGGTTTGAAGGGCTAGTTCCAAGGGAAAACGCAAGGGAGGTTTGCTGGTGCGTTGCTGGTTTTAGGCTGAATTGGGTAATGAGCCGCGACATGGCATAGGTGAGCCGCGGCCCATGGTGCCTGTCAGGGAAGGTAGCCTCTGTTTGAGGGGCGCATCGCGACGCAACTGTGGAGGGCCGTGGCCCTTAGTGTCTTTTTGGCCAGAAAAGTGTTTTTAGCTTGGGGATTCAAGCCTAAGGTCTCGGGGTTGAACCTACTACCCAATTGAGTAGTGTTTGATGTCTCGGAGGCTAGGTTTTGGTTTGGGAACCTTGTGTTATTCATTTTATTGATGGAATCCCATAATTGGTTATGACCAGGTAACCGCTAAAGGACCAAAAGGTTGATCGTTCTCAGGGGTCGTTCTTTTATTCATTCTAGCTCGAACCAGAGGTAAGAAAACTGCACCCCAAATGTGACATGCATGGTTATTCATGAGGCATGTTGGTTGAATGAATATGGACATGAATTGATTGTGGAATACATAGCATATGTTGCTCACTTGTGCATGGTACTGACTCATTAGTCAGATTTGGCAAAGGTGCTAGTATCAACTGTGAAGCTGTGACTTATTAGTCAGGTTCGGTAGTGGTACTGGGCACTGGTCACGTTGCGCTGACTCATTAGTCAGAACGGCCCTTGCGTGTTCCACGCAAGCCAACAAAGATTAGATCTAATCGACTATCTGCATTGAATGACTCAAAGAGCATTAATGCCTGACCGACCTCAAGGTCGATGAATAATATGGGCGCTTGGAGGTTAGTGGCTTACCCAGCAGCCACTCTCCCACTTGAAACAGTGACATGCTTGTCAGTCACTCAGTATGGTTTACCATAACCTGTTGAAGGCTAGTGGCTTTCCTAGCAACCACTCTTCCATTTGAATTAGTGACTTGCTTGTCAGTCACTCAGTATGGTTTATCAGGACCTCGTGTGATGTTCACTCATTTGTTTGAAAGCTTTATGCTCAGTGTGATTATAATGATAATCATTTGATAATGTTTACATATAATGTTATGTTTTCTTGCTGGGCTTTGGCTCATGGGTGCTATGTGGTGCAGGTAAAGGAAAAGAAAAGCTCACCTAGCCTTGAGTGGAGAGCTTAGGTGGTGATGTGTACATATGCGGCCGCTTGACCACCATGGCCAAGGAGTTCTCAGAGGAACTAGGGGGTTTACCCTATTTTTTCCGCTTAGGTCGGCGGGTTTATAATTTTGGAACAGTAATGACCTTTTTGAGTTGTAAATAACTTGCAAATGTTCTTGTGGGCCCATGAACAGTTTTATGTATCAATAAAGCATATCCTTTCCTTTTTATTAGTTTTCACCTTAACCTGTTAATAACACTTAGAACACGTTTTTAACCAAAGGACTCAGGCAATGAGTCAAATTTCCGGTTCACCGTAACTGTTCTAGGGTAACCAGGGCGTTACATAGGGTACTTCAAAGTGTGGGGGTGTCTTGCATATTGCAAGAAAAACGAACCTAATAGAACAAAGTTAGGTTCAAGAGCCATAAAGTGTGCTTTTGTTGGTTATGCCAACAATAGTAAAACTTATAGGCTATTAGACTTAGAGTCTAATGTTGTGATTGAATCTAGAGAAGTTGAATTTTTTGAGAATATGTTATGTGACAACAATTCTCAAGCTTCAACATCTCTAAAGGAGAATTTGTTATATGAGAACAATTCTCAAGCTTCTACATCCAAAGTTGATTCTCAAGAGGAGAATTCTCAAAAGGATGTAAAGCAACCCATTGAACCTAGAAGAAGTCAAAGGCTTAAAAATCATAAAAGTCTAGTAGTGGATGAGATAGATTCTCAACGAATTTCATTCTACATGGTAGAAGGAAATAGAGAGGAAGTCATTAGGAAAATTCCTATTGTACTTCTCGTTGAGGATGATCCTAAGACTTATAGAGAAGCTATGCAATCGAGAGATAGTGCATTTTGGAAAGAAGCCATCAATGATGAGATGGATTCCATTCTTTCCAATAACACTTGGGAATTGGTAGACCTCCCACCGGGGTCTAAGCCAATTAGGTGTAAATGGGTATTTAGGAGAAAATACCACACTGACGGCACTATCCAAACCTTCAAAGCTAGATTAGTAGCTAAAGAGTTTAGGCAAAAAGAGGGTATCGATTATTTCGATACCTATGCGCTTGTTGCAAGAACAACTTCTATAAGAATTTTGTTCGTTTTAGCTTCTATACACAACTTGTATGTTCATCAAATGGATGTCAAAACGGCATTCCTTAATGGTGACCTCAATGAGGAGGTCTATATGGAACAACCCGAAGGGTTTGTCCTACCAAAATATGAACATAAAGTTTGTAGACTTATAAAATCCTTATATGGATTGAAACAAGCTCCTAAGCAATGGCATGAGAAATTTTATCAAGCCATCATGTCTAATGGGTTTAGACATAACAATGGAGACAAGTGTTTGTATTCCAAAACTTGTAAGGGATATGTGACCATTGTTTGCTTATATGTGGACGACGTGCTTATTCTAAGTAATAGCATGAAAGGGATAGAAGAAACAAAGAGGTTTCTATCATCAACCTTTAAGATGAAAGATCTTGGAGAAGTTGATAACATACTCGGTATCAAAGTAAAGAAACATAGTGGGGGTTTTGCGTTAGGGCAAGCCCACTGTGTTGAGAAAGTATTGAACAAATTTAACCATCTCAAGGTTAAAGATGCCAATACTCCATTCGATCATAGTGTAAAACTAGAGAAGAATGAAGGAAGAGTGGTGGCTCAATTGGAGTATGCTAGTGCTATAGGGAGTCTAATGTACGCTGCCCAGTGTACTAGACCTGAGACAGCATTTGCGGTAAGTAAACTTAGTAGGTTTATAAGTAATCCAAGTGTGGATCACTGAAAGGAAATTGGAAGAGTCCTAGGTTATCTCAAGAAAACCAAAGAACTAAGCCTTCACTACTCCAAATTTCCTTCGATATTAGAAGGATATACAGATGCAAGTTGGATATCCAATTTTGGGGACAACTTGTCCACAGCTGGTTGGGTATTTACACTTGGTGGAGGTGTAATTTCTTGGGGTTCCAAGAAACAAACCTGTATATCTCATACCACTATGGAAGCAGAGTTCATAGCTCTAGCTGCTACCGGCGAAGAGGCCGAATGGTTAAGGGATCTGTTGATAGAGATTCCCCTAATTAAAGATAATGTATCTAATATATCGATACATTGTGATAGCCAAGCAACATTGGCTAGAGCATACAGCGGAGTGTATAATGGGAAGTCTAGACATATTAGTCTAAGACATGGATATGTAAGAGAATTGATTCAAAGAGGAGTCATCTCAATATCCTATGTGAGAATAAGTGAAAATCTGGCGGATCCTTTCACTAAGCCACTAACGAGGGATTTAGTGGTTGCATCATCACGAGGGATGGGACTTAAACTCCCTAAAGAGATTCACGATTGATGGTAACCTATCTTAACACTAGTTATTCAACTAGTGTTAGGTTCAATAGGTAATAACAAGTCATCAAGTGAATATTAGTTGTACTCAAAACAAGTCCCATCTGAGATATTGAGTACTTGTGTGTTACCAAGTGGAGGGTTAAAACCGAAAGGTTTTTTAATAGAATTCAATCTTGTAAAGACAAGTATTTTTTGTAACAAAATATTGTAAGAATTCTACCTATATGGACCTAGAGGTGGTGCCGCCTCTCATGAGAATCGGGAGCATTCTTAAGAACGTCCATGAATGGAAAGTGCACATGGCCATGAACGGTGCAAAGCGAGACATAGAGGTCTCAAGCGAACATCGCAAAGGTGTGTGTGTTATCACCGATTTGTTATCATGAAAAGATGGTTCAATGCCTAGTGCAACCAAATTTTCGACAAATTTTGTGATAATTACACTATAGTAAAGTTCAAGTTGAAAAACACTTTGCTTTATGCACTAATGCAATGACTCCTATAAGAGAGAGTTCTTATTTAATCAAGCGGGGGATATGTTATATTTCAAAATATAATGATTGATTAAATAAGTGTTACAATAGATAACTATTTAATCTAGTGGGGGAATGTTATATTATTTTATAATATAATGTAATATTATATTATATTATAATATAATGTTTTAGATTAAATAAATGTGACAAAGAGTGTCACATATTGTAACATATAATAGAGAGTTACAATATTTAGATATATGAGATATATCCAAATAATGCAACATATTTGGTGTTACAAATTTGTAACTTCCAAATATTACCCTTTATTGTGTAAATTTGTTGTTACACAATATTAAGATGAATTTAATAAAGCCATATGTGATATGACTGTCAGAGATATGATTTTAACCCCAATAATGTGTTTTGAGAGTTACAAAATCATTTGGGAGGGTTTGGAACCGTTTGGAAAAACATCACATTTTTTTGTGCTGAAATTGGTCGGTGGCCGTGGCCACTGAATGTTGGTGGCCGCGACCTGTGGGACAGAGACTAGTGGCCGCGGCCACTAATGTCTTTGGCCGCGGCCACAGGCCAAAAACTGACCAATTTTTCAGTTTTTTCAATCTTTGTTGAACGGCTCAAAAAACCCAAATAACTCCCAAATCTCTTTTTTAATTCCATATTAATCCAATTAAACATTGGTAACAGCCATGGGGGTTGGTGGAATTTGAAATTCAAAGGGTGTCTCTAAACTCTATAAATAGGAGCCTATAGCTCACTTGTAAGACACAACATTTCTATCCATTAGAGCACTTGGCTAGAAACACCTTGAGGCTTGATAATTCCATAAAGCATTTACAATATCTGTGAGAGATCCCTTAGTGCTTGAGTTAGGGGGAAATAAGCTTTTGGACAAAGGTTTCAAACCTTGTTCAAGTTGGTGATCCCCAACACTCTTCACTTTGGTACTATGAGTGAGAGTTGCTTCTATTTAGTTTGTTTGTTCTTTCTTTCTATTCTATTTTCTTCATCTACAGATTCTTCTCTTTTGTTTATTTGTATTTCTTATTTTGAGTTGTAATCTTCTTTCCTTTATTTCAAACATTTTACTTTACTTGTAACATTTTGCTTTGAGTTGTATTTTCACTATTCTATTCTTCTTCTTGTTCTTTAGTTTATTTGTATTTTTAGTTATAAAGTTGTAACCTTATTCAATCAATCAATATTTATTTGTAATATATTGTCTAGAGTTGTAATATTATTATCAATTTCCATTGAGGCAAAATAATTTTTCCTAACAGAGGCTAATTGGAGTGGAGCTGCGATACCTGCCTATTGAAAAATTAGCCTATTGCCTAATTTTAGCCTCTAGGAAGCTGGGGCCCTACTTTCAAGCTCACCCAATCAAAATTCTGACAGACCAGCCTCTACGACAAGTTCTTCAAAAGCCAGAAGCCGCAGGAAGATTATTGAAATGGGCAGTCGAACTTGGGCAGTTCGATATCTCTTAATCGCCACGAGCAGCAATAAAAGGGCAAGCCCTAGCTAACTTCATCGCAGAGTTCAATGGGCTTCTAGATAATGAGCAGTCAGAAACACCTGAAGAGCCTGTGCCTCAAAACTGAGCTCCCTCATGGAAGTTATTTACAGATGGCTCCTCTAATGAACATTACGCAGGAGCAGGTGTGATTCTGATAACGCCTGAGGGGCATCTATTTCACTGCGCAATCAGGTTTGACTTCACTGCTTCTAACAACGAGGCTGAGTATGAAGCATTGCTTGCTGGGTTACGATTGGCCAGGGACATGAACATAAGGGCACTTGACATCTACAGTGACTCTCAGCTGGTGGTAAATCAGGTCAGGGGAAAGTACCAGGCCCATGACTTAAAGATGGTCGCTTACTTAAACAAAACGAGGGATATATTAGCACAGTTTAACAAGTACACCCTTCAGCAAGTGCCTCGTGACCAGAATTCAAATGTTGATGATTTGGTAAAATTAGCAAGTGCAAAGGATGTTGATACTCTGAACATAGTGCCAATTGAACGGCTGTCTGTGCCAAGCATCAAAACAGAGGAGATTACTTTGGTGATCCAGATGGCGGATACATGGATGGCACCATACATAGAGTATATGACACAATGTGTGTTACCAACGGATAGAAACAAAGCCAGGACCCTTCAATAGTAGGCCGCTAGGTATATCCTGGTCGATGGAATCTTGTACCAAAGGGGATACTCGATGCCACTCCTCAGATGTATTTCAAAAGAGAAGGCCAAAGAATTGATGAAAGAGGTACACGAAGGCTTCTGTGGGGACCATGTTGGGGGGCAAAGCTTATCAAAAAAAGATCCTGAGGCAAGGGTACTTCTGGCCAACAATGAATGAAGACTTGGTGGAATTTTCGTGGAGGTGCGACAAGTGTCAGAGGTTCTCCAAAATCCCACGAGCAGCCCCTAATGAGATGAAACAGATGCAAAGTCTGTGGCCGTTCCCAGTCTGGGGTATAGACTTGATTGGATCTCTACCCATAGGAAAGGGCGGTGTCAAGTATGTTGTAGTTGCTGTCGATTACTTCACTAAATGGGCCGAAGACAAGCCACTCACAACCATAACAACCAAGAAAGTGTTTGATTTTGTGGTCAAAAACATCATATGTCGCTATGGATTGCCGAGGAAAATCGTCTCAGACAACGGCACGCAGTTTGATAGTGATCTGTTCATGGTTTTTGCGAATGACATGGAATTATCAAGAGCTTTTCTTCAGTCGCTCATCCCCAAGAAAATGGACAATTCGAAGCAGTTAATAAAATGATAAAGGATACTCTAAAGAAAAGACTTGAAGAAGCTAAAGGGGCATGGCCAGAACAATTTCCTAAAGTCCTTTGGTCGCACAGAACTTCCCACCGAACAGCAACAGGCCATCCCCCATTTTCATTGGCTTATGGGTATAAGGCTATGTTTCCTGTTGAGTTAGATTCGCCTTCGCATCACAGAATAACGTACGATCAAGGCTCTAATAGCCAACTATTGATGGAATCCCTGGACTTAATCGATGAGAAGCGTGAGCAAGCCCAACTCCGAGTAGCTACTTACCAGCAAAAAGTCGCCCGGTATTTCAATTCTAAAGTGCGTGAAAGGAAATTCAATGTCAGAGATCTAGTACTTCGAAGAGTTTTCCTAAACACCCGCGACCAGGCTGTTGGAGTACTCGGACCTAATTGGGAAGGACCGTACCAGATTGAAGAGGTCCTCCATCCAGGCACCTATAAACTTGCTCTCTTAAATGGAGATCTCATTCCTCGCTATTGGAATGGAGAACACCTGCACAAGTACTATCAATAAACAATTCTTCTAAAAGAATTGGCTTGTATTAATTTTACTTTTTACAAGTTGTGAAAAAGGGTTGGTCATTTTACGTGACTAATCGCTTATAAGTGTAAGATCTTATTAATCACTCGTACATACACGTTTTGTCCATTTATTACAAGAAATATAAGGGACTATGTGCAGCCAGTCATTCTTTCCAATTATTGTATTTATTACAAGTATTTGCTCATTACGTGTGTTGTTTTGCTGTATTATCATTTTAATTCCTTTGCTCCAAGCAGTAATGTTCGAACAGGTTATGGTCAAGGCAAGTGACCAAGGACCTAAAGCTCCTTAATCACTTGGGGAGCATATAAGGCATCTAGTAAGCAAAGCATATCGAAAGGTATGTAAACACATGAGAAAAATAAGTGAAAGCATGCTAGAGTACTTAGATTATTTTTCAAAATTTTGTATTTTGTTAAATCAAACCAAAGTACTATGCTAGGTTCGGTCATGCGAACAGATGTTATGATCAAATGCAAATATTATAATATCTAGAGGAATTCCTTTACACCGCGAGCAGTCGCTGCTCGGATGCAATTTTTTGTTAAAAGTAAAAACTGCCCATGCAGCAATAAAATTTTATAATTAAAAAAGTAATTGTCTTTACATCACAACCTGTAGGTCGTGTAGTCAAAAGATAGAAAGAAAAAAGGAAAAAGACTACGAGGCTGGAGGGTCTTGAGGAGCGTCCTGGTCGGCAGCAAAGCCAGCTTCATTGCATGCGCCATCTATCCCCGTTGCCAAGGAAATCTCTGGGGAAACAAGAATTCTAGCTCTTTCTTCTTCCTCTAAGCGAATGGCACACTCGGATATTAGAGTCTGTCTCAAGCGCTCAGACAGGTAGCTGAAGTTGGCCTTCCGGTTGTGCTTCCAAAACTTGTAGAAGCAAAGGTGGGTGGCTTCCTTGTACTTCTCCAAGTTTTTGGCTTCAGTTTCCTCAAGCTCCTTCACACGCCTTTCCAACTCCTCCGTCTCCTGCCGGCTCGCAATCAGATCGAGCTCAAGCTATTTGGATTGTTGGTATTGAGTTTGGCGCTCTCCCTAAATTTTTCTTTATCTTCTTTGGCTTTCTTCAGGACATCCCGGCTTTCCAACAGCTCCTCGGTCAGCGTGGCTTTTTGCTCGAGCAATTCATCATTTAGCTTGGTCAGCTCCGCGTTTGTCTCGAGTAGTTCATTGTTCTGCTTGGTCAGCTCAGTGTTCTTCTCAAGCAGGTCAACATTTTTCCCCTCGAGCACTTTGATGGCCTCAGCGAGCCTGGTGTCGAAGTTTTTGGTCTGGGACACCATTCCACCCGCATGGCGCTAGCCAGCAGTCATGGTCAGCAATCCCTGCAACCAGGTGAAAAGAATAAGGCGAGGGCAGAAAATCAAAAGTCAATTATTCAACAACAGAAAGTAACTTACACTGACTATCTCATTCAACCCTCAATTTAGTATTTGGTCGGTCTCCATGGAGATGGTGTCGTCGATGGCCTCTTGACTGCGTATGTGTTTGGAGAGCTTGTATATTCTCTCCCTGGCTGAACTGACAACGGTGCTGGTTAGAAGGCGCCGGAGGAGTGGGATGTTGATCGACCAGTGCTGAAGGAGTGGAATGCTGGTCGGCCGGCGGCGTTGAGGCCGGCTGGTCGAGTGGAGATGGAGGTGGCATGTTTTCCTTTGAAGGAACATCTTCTGAAGGACCCTCGGTCTGGGCCTTCTTTGAGGCAGTTTTGCTGCTCTCTCCCCGAGTCCTCTTGCTGTCTTTCTTCCTGCCTGAGGAAGCAGCAGTGGCCTTGTAATGTTCGAATACGTCTTCAGACGACATATCTGCACAAAAGGAAACAATACGAGCAGTGAGACAAGATATATGCTACAACTACTGGTCTCTACATTACTTACTGAACTACTTACTGCCTGGAAGAAATCTAAATTTAAGTTTGGAGTATACTTAAAGTTGTCGTCCCCGTCAAATAAGTGACAGGGAATTGACAAACTATCTAATAATGAGAAAACAGTACCGTTCTCATCCGAGGACTCGTCGATGGGGCCAGAGGGTTCGGTAGCTTTATTTTTTCCCTTTCGCAGTGGAGCTGGGGGAGCAGCAGCTCGCGGGGTGCTGGAGGGTTCCCTGATTGTCACTCCAGTCGTCCTCCTCCTTTGAGGTTGTGAGACGTCTGGGTGCTGCTCGGGAATCTCTTCGCCGGTGGAACTCCCCGCTGTTGACTCCCTCACATCCTGGTGAGGTGCCAAAAGCCCGACCAGCCTCAGGTTAACCTCTGTGACCAGATGTTTGACGCTCTTCTCTACAATAGTCATGCTAGCTAAGAGTGTTGATCGGACTTCCATGTCTAGAGTGGGAGTCGGTCACAGCCATGGTCCTGAAAGGCACTAGAAATCTAAGGGAAATGTAGGAAGAATTAAAGAAAAATAAACGACCAAGGGAGTTAAAATATTACCTCCTTGGGTGAAGGCCAGGTTGTTGGAAACCATGTCCGTAGTCAGAAAGTAATCCAGATGGTACTTCCCCACATTGGATATAAAGGTTGTATCACTCAGGAAAGTGCAAGACGTTTCCTGGTGACAGAAGTGGAAGAACCCCGTGTTTTCTTGATTGGGGTTGGATTTTAGGTCGAACAGATAGTTGACCTAGTGTGGTGTGGGGACATGCCATTTCTTATGTCTATAAAGGATATAGAGTGCAGAGAGCATTCTATACCCATTTGGGGTTATTTGGAAAGAAGCGACCCCAAAGTAGTTGGCCACTCCTTGGAAAAAAGGATTGAGAGGCAGGATCACTCCTGCCTCGATGTGATATCTCGACCAGGCGCTATAGGCGCCTCCAGGCAGATTCGCCCACTGATCTCTGGTAGGTTGGACTAGGGTCACCCCAGGAAGTCCGTATTTTTTTAATGTAATTGGCAATCATCCTAATCGTTACTCAGCTAGGAGGGGCAACATACCATTCAACATCTGATTGAATGGCATTTCGAAGTTGGGCTTGAGTTTGGATAGCAAGGTCGGGGGTGTTTTCTTCCCAACCACTGGTCGAAGGAGTTTCAGCCCGAGGAACAGGCTGATTTAAAGGGGAAGCGAACGGTTTCCTTTTCTGGGCTTTGGATTTTACTCGACCCATGTTTTGAGGTGGGGTCGATGGAGTGTTTGGGGTGATGCAAGAAAATGGAATTTCTGGTATCAATAGCGACGGTTGCTCCTCGTCTTCAAGTAATTGGGCTAGCAAGTCATTGTCGATAGGCCTCTCACCTCCCCACAGATCTTGCATGAAAAGCTGCAAATAGAAAAGGGGGAGATGAGAAATTAAGGCCTAAAACCTTGTGTTTAAAATTTGGAATAGCACTGCTCGTGTATAAGAGCTAAGCTCTTATACGACCAGCAGCATTCTGATAAAAACACTGTATTTCAAGTGAACAGTTTGGAAAATAGATTAAAAAGCAGAAGTGAAAAGTTTTCCAGGAAAAACTCTTTGACTCTGAAAGGGGGGGAAAAACCCAGTTTTTCAGCTAGCTTAAAAATCGAATTTTTACTTCGATTTTACGCCCTAAATCTACAATCTTAACTACCAAACTGACTCCTATCACCTATAAAACATTATTTCACTACCCTATCAAATATCGATCAATATACCCACTTACCCCAAAACAACTTCAACCAAGAACATTCAAAAGCTCAGAGATAAAACAAATATAAGAAGGTTCTGCATGGCATCCCAAACGACAGAAAGATTTGGGGAACTTACTTGGATGAAAGTTAGAGTATGAACACGAATGTGTTGAACGTCTGAGTGAAATTTCCTTAGGTTAGCGATGAAAGCTTCTGGGTTATCTGAGCTCTGAAGGTTGAAGTTCTTTAAAGTTCTTGAAGAAGAGAAGGCGAGTGAAAGGTAAAATGTAAAAATGTGATTTTGGGGTATTATTTATAGTGATCATGGCGCCGTAAAAGAGGTAATCATGGAATTACTTCTTTCAAAGTATGGGGAAGTGAAATAGCTGTCAGACAATTTTTTGGGAAATCGAAAAGACTTGATTGGAAATTATTGGTTACCTTTTTTCGAGAAGGCATGGGCGGCTCTGACAAATTTGGTGGGGTAAACGAAGGGTCAGTTTCCTAAGTTTACTTTACGCTAGTCGCAGTAAAGTAAACTTGGGGGAAAATGTTTACCCAAAAATGGCTGCTGATGACTTGGCAAGGATTTCTCACACGTGGTTGACACGTGGCAGAGTCATAATAAGGAGGTGTTGTTCGATGATCGACCAGCTACACATTGCTTCACCATACTTCACGATTATATACAACCAGTCTGGTCGTATGATTCAGTTTATTTCCTTTAAAGATTGTAATCTTATAATAATTATGTTGATTATTTCCTCTTTATTACCTTGATACACATATATTAAGGAAAGTTAAGGCCCATTGACCCATGTAACCCCCCTTGAGCCTATAAATATGCATGAAATAGCTCAAGGAGGAGACTTTTTGGCTTTTTTATCTTTTTCCTGAATACTGAGAGAAATAGCATACAGTGTGATTATCCTCCAAATAGTTGTATTTCCCCTAAGGCTTGTGAAACTCAAGAACCCTAGTTCTTTGATCACGACATTGGGATTCAATATTTATAATAGCACTAAGTGGACGTAGGTCATTACCATTCATTGGGGCCGAACCACTATATATCGTTTGTGTCTATTCTTTACCATTAGATTACTGTTGACCACGGTTTTGGCCAACGACGAGTAGACGTCAAAACTACAATAAACCTTCAAGAGAAAATACGACACTGATAATTTTATAGTGGTTCAGCCCCAATATGTTGGTAATAGCCTAATCCACTTAGAGTTGTGATATATAGATCTACACTTAAGATCAGATGAACCTGTGTCAACTGAGTTTCTTTAAGTGTAAATGAAAAATACAAGATTTCTCTCAGAATACAAATGTTCTCTTAGGAAAATCAGAGTTCGAATCCCCACCCAATGATGCCATGAGCTTTTATTTATAGGCTCGGGATCGTACAAATCAAAATCCCTCATAATCGAGATAATTCAGTTGCTCTAACCAATATTTAATTAATAATCAAATTTAAAATACAACAATATGCGATTTCTTTGGGATAATCTGAGAGATTCCCGCTGTGGGTACGACTAATTCTAGTTGAAGTCGTTACTAAAATTTTGCTTCAGAATCATGATCTGTCTGGTCGGCCAACTCCACTCCCTGAAGTGAGACTGGTCGGCCAAAGTACCCTTCCGGTTAGGAAAAACTTTTAACTGACCGGATACACTTGACTCCAAGATGACTGCTCGGCCAAAACAAATGACTGGTCGGCCAAAACAGATGACTGGTCGGCCAAAACGAATGAATGGTTAGCCAAAACAGATGACTGGTCAGTCAAAAATCTTTACCTGTCGGACATAAATTCTACCAAGTCGTCAGATCACTTCCAGACCAGATAAATAATTTTCATGTCCAGTAATATCACAAGATTAATTCAAAACCTTTGCCCCAGCCATTTATTGCCACTTGTCACTTTTATTGCCACGTTATTGTATTCAAATTTTGGGGATAACATTTGCCCCCCAAGTTTATTATATGATATACTCACATAATAAACTTTTTCTCAACTGCTGACGGCATAAAAAGAGAAAACTGACTTTACACATTCTCGCGCCTTTGCAAACAAACCACGACATCTTACCAGACCACGATCATTGTAGTTAACTGCTCCCAATCGTGGGGGAGAGAATAGCAAAAAGAATTTCAAGAGTCTAAGGGTAAGTGAAAATTTCCACTCTCTTCCCTTTAAATAGACCCATAGGTGCTCACAATTCATAAGAAAAAAAGAGGGCTCACAAACTACTCATTCTTCTTTTGGCCAAAACTTTCAAGGTTGTCTCTCCTCTTGGCCGAAATCTCCAAAGAACTCCAACAAGGGCTCCAATCTCTTCAAGAAAATCCAAGGATTCTTCAAGAAATCAACACCTCTTCAAGATATTTGGGTAAGTTCTTCGTCGTCATCTTCATTTTTAAGCTTTAAAATTTTACATAAAAGCTTGCTAGAAACTTATATGTGTCGAAACCCCTTTTGGAATGCACTCTTGGATTTGTGTATGAGTTTTTGTTGAATGATGCAATTTGTGGCTGTTTTGATGTAGTTTAGGCTATGGGTAAATCACTTTGGTCTCCAATTTTATGAAAATTTGAAGAAAAAATGATTTTCCATTCCAAATTGCATATTTAGGTTTATGGGTATTTGATGAGCATATGAAATCCCTAGAACCTCTTGAACTTTTCAAACCCCACTTTTTGATCTTGTTATAGTGTCCTATGAGTAAGAAAAACATGTTTGTGTCCCATGCCTTTTGAGATTTGTTGTCTCTTCGAAAATAATTTATTGGGAAATCATGTGTATGGCCAATCTGTCATACTCTTCTAACCATTTGGACACTCGGACGTGCCCCTAAACCGATCGGGCATGCCTCCTCCTGCTCAGATGCAAGGACACAATCACTCAAATACGCCCATGGCTGCTCGGACATCGACCCTGGCTGCTCGGACACGCACGTCACCCGAGTGGACGCTCCTCCATCCACTCGGACGCCCGCGCCAACCGATCGACTACTATACGCCTCCTCTCGGACACTTGCACCATTGGCTCAGACATTCCTCTATCTGCTCGGATCAGTGCCCAATTGATCAAAGACCATGCAAACAGCTCAGACACCTTGCATCCGCTCGGACTAGCCCCAGCCGATCGGACACCACGACACCCACCCAGTCATCACGCGCACATGCCCGGACATGTCACGCCATCCGCTCGGACACCGCATCACCCGCTCGGACACCACGCGCATCTGCTCGAACAGGCCACACCATCCGCTCAGACCATGCCATCCTCTCGGACCACGCAAACCGCTCGGCCTAGTGCCCCAGCCGATCGGACACCAAAAGAGAAACTCGGCCAACACGCCATCTGCTTGGCCCTTGAGTGCTCCCAAGCCTTTTGGCTTTGTAAAAATGATTCATGCATTTTAGGCACCAAAACAAAAAATTTTCTTATTATGTTTGCCTTCATACATGTTTATTCTGGGGAGTAAAAAATATTTTTACTACCCAGTAAAATATCTTCTGAGTAGTAAATAAATATTTTTCCTTTGCATTGATTGATTTATGTTTGTTTGGTTCACTCACATCCCCATACTTTTTTGTAGATGAACTGCTTCGACTACGGGGGAGGTGACAACCATACAAACTCTGATTCTTCAGGTCCCAAGTCAAACGACACTCCTCAAAGCAGCGATTCTTCATCCAAATCTCTTAACAGTCATACTTCCAAGGATCGCCTTCGTCGCCTTAAGAAAATCCTTCCCCGGTCGTCTTTATACTTCCTTCACGAGGAACAGTTTCTTAATCAATAGCTTCAACATCCGCCAATGAGGGTGAAAAAGTCTAATCGACTTCCTCAAGACCAAGATCCTCAAGTGGCTCATAGAGCAACACAGAAGCTTGTGGAACGTAGTAAAGCTCAAACTGCATCTTCTTCAAGACCTCCTCGCCAGGTCCAAAAAACTAGTAAGCCTCGGAAAAAGACTACCCAGAACTTCACCACTGAGATTCAGCAATCAGCTCCTCTAAAACTGAGGAAAGATGAAGATGGAACGCCTTCTTGGTTAATAGCCAAACCTTCTAAACTCAACCCCAAAATGCTCGAAAAACACATTCAGGCTTCGGGCCTTGAAGGAGTAAATGTGATATGCCCGCGACCTCACCAGAGAGCTAATAATCCTGGTGGACCCTACTGCGCCTGGTCTAGATACCACATTTTTGCAGGAGCTACCATACCACTGCATCCCTTTTTCGGTCAGTAGCAGATTACTTTAATGTCTCTCCCTTCCAGATAGCTCCTAATGGAATTCAAGCACTATCTGCTCTATATATTCTCTATTACTTTCAAGGTTGGGAGCCACCACCTCCTCACGAAGTCCATTACCTTTTTGACCTTAGGACTAACCCAAGCCATAAGAATACAGGTTTTTTCCACCTCTTCCATAGGCAAAAAAGGATTAAGTATCTCCATGGTATCGCGCACAAATCGAATCCCGGAAAATACTACAAGGAATATTTCCTCACTCCAGATATTAAGGCCAACAACCTGGCTTTCACGCATGCAAGCCCTTTCCATCAACCTCTACCAACAAGGGAAATGCATTCTCGAGCAGAAAAACTTGCTAACATGTCTGTCGAAGAGAAAAATGTTAAGGAGTTGGTCAACGTGGAAGACCTTCAACTGGTGGGGTTATTATCAAGCAATCAGAACATCATAGAGGGTTGTACCACTGAAGAATTGAACACAACTGATCAATCAAATGTTGATACTGAGGTAGTGACGGATCAGTTCTCTCCTGAACCATCCCCCTACTTACACCGACCAGGTGACCTTATTATTAGGGAAACTCTTCCAAAAGGCCATCGCAGACGCGTCATTCCTACCAGGCCTGGGAAAGGAAAGAACCTAGAGAAGTCAGCTCATCATCTGAAGAAGACGACGACTTTCTTGATGAAATTCTAAACTCAGGTTATTCTACTAACAGTAACCATAGTTTAGTGGTTTCCTATAAATAACTGTCTTTGAGAATGATTTTGTGAGATCTGTAAAGTTATGTGGTAATAGAAAAACTTTCTTTTACTTATATATTATCTCCCATTTTTACTAACAAGTCTTGTGCTTCACTCTTTTTTGCAGATCCAAATATGTTTATGCAATTCAAGACTTCCTCTGCCCAAAAGAGGAAATCTGGGGAAGGTAGTAGCTCAAACCCTCCGAGCAAAGTCGCGAAGACTGTACCGACCAGCCAGGGGAGATTATCTTACCAGCCTATCACCATCCCGGAATTGACTCCTTCATCACTTCCTCCTTCTGCTAGCTTAACAACTGCCCGAGCGACTAGTTTAAGTGAGCCCCTTCGCATTGCTGGTGATATTGGAAAGGAGTTGCTAGACCACACTCTACATCATGCTACAACAACTCAAACCTTTGAGTCTTTACCCCGGCTTAGCGTTGACGTTGTCCTTCAGAGAGGTCTTGCCCAAATGATGAGTGTAAGTACCTTTTCATCAAGCCATCACACTTTGTTATTAATTGTTTTTACTCTAAGTAACTTTCTGTTATCCATTTCAGGCACTTATCACTATCATTCATGTTCAACACTGAGCAGTAAACTATAAGGAATTGTTCAAAGTCTTGAATGACCAATTGGTGGAATCCCAAGCGAAGATAGAGCAACTGACCAAATCTCAAAATACCTTCAAGGAAAAACTGAGCAGGTAGAAAAAATAGTTGTTGGCCAAGAAAGAACATTGAAGGAGTTGACGGATGAGAACAACAAACTCATCCAAACCAACAAGAAATTAACCGACCAGCAGGAGAAACATATTCAAGAGATCGAGGAGTTGAAGCAGGATAAGGAAGCCGATCTCGCTCGCTACGGAGAAATCTATTTCAACTGTTTATACCATATCTGGAAGCTGAACAAACCTCTTAACCTTGACTTTCTTTCTGAAGAAGAAAAGCTGAGGAGCTCGCCAAATGCAAAGCCAAGGCTGCCAAGGAGGCAGCTCTTCCAGCTGGCACTGTGCCTGCCTCTCCTGCTCTATCTTTTCGACTCAAGGAGACCCATGATGATGATGGTGTTGACCAACCAGGAAACAACCTTCCCAACCAGTGAGCATATTGGACCGACTAGACAACATGTTTGACCGATCAAAGGCCATGCTCAACTAGAATAGTGAAAACTTTGTTCCCAGCCAATAGTTTACTTCTTTTTCTCGCACTTTTTGTGAAGACAATTTTATACTCTACTTTTCTTTTCTGACTTGAAACATTCTAAGTCTATTTAGACTTAAAACTTTATAAGTTTTTTTTGTGAATAGTAAAGTCACTCTGATGTATGCCTTATATTTTCGCATGAGTACTTAGTTTTCTAACTTAGAAATTCTAGACATTTCATAAGTCCCTACTAAGTATGCTTTCTCACACTCTTATTGCTCTAACATTTTATGAGCATAATGTTTATTGTCACACGAATATTTGCTTCTAACTTGAAATTTTGAAAAATTCCAAGTTACTTAAGCTTTGTCAAACAAGTTAGCTTAATGGCCTTTTTTGACTTTAAAATTTACATGTCAGCCTAAAAACAAATACCTTAACTCGTGCTCTTATTGCCTGTGTTAAATTATGTACCAGTACACCCCATGTGCCCCCCAAGTGATCAAGGGTTGAAAGATCCTTGGTCACTTGCTACTTGACTGAATCTGTTCGAGTAGTTAATTACTCATAAAACACATAGAACATATTCGAGCAGTTGAATACTACTTGAATATATCGACCAGTTAAACACTGTTCGATTTTACCGACCAGTTGAACATTGTCCGGATAATTAACACACATGCATATTTGTAGCAAGAATCGACCACGCTGTGCGTAGTCTCTTTTATTACTCGTAAATTAAAATGGAGAAAACGTGTCTAATAACAAGTCTTAAACAACAAAAATTGTTCAAAAATAAATAAATTACTAGTTAGCAAATAACCAGCTCATAAACCAAACTCAAATAACAAGTTAAACAACTTGAAATTAAGCTACCACTCTGAAAGCGATATTTTAGCGATAATATATCCTCAGATGCTCGCCATTCTAGTGGTTCCTCATCAGGCTCCGTCCACCAAATCCGATCCCAGCACTCCCGCTCATGCCGAAGTGTCTGGGCATATCTCTCCCTTACTTTATTACTGTCATCAACCAAGTGTGGACCTCCACATATAGTGTCTAAGCTAAAGTCCACAGGCCCGAGTTGCAAGGATGGAGATCTCTGTCGTTTGAACCCAGGATTGCTGCTGCCTCCTTCTCCTTGGGTTATTTCTGCTTGATACTTTTTCAATTTTCCCGACCGGAGAAGAAATTTTATCTCATCTTTGAAGTGATTGCATTCGTTTGTGTCGTGGCCATAATCTCCATGGAACCGACAAAATCTGTTCATGTCCCTCTTAGATATCTATTTCCTCATCAGTGGAGGTTTCTTGTAGGGAACTTCCTGATGACTGGCGAAATAGATTTCTACCCGACTTGCTGAAAGAGTTGTGTAGTTTGTGAATCGGGGCTCATACTTGGTCGGCTTATCGTTTGGCCCCAACTTAGCCTTCTTTTCATCATGGCGGTCAGACCCGTTATTCCCACGTTTCTTTTTGCCATTTTGACCATTTCCTCCATTCTTAGGAGGATCAGTTGATCCACCCGGATTGTTTATGCCTTTCTCCTCTTTCTCAATCGCATCATCCAATTTCATATACTTGTCCGCTTGGTCAAGAAATTTTTGAAGTGTCGAAATTGGATTGCGATGTATACTATCCCACAAGGGGCTCCGATAAGTTATCCCAGAGGATATTGCAACCATCTTCCCCTCGTCTCCAATAGCAATTGCTCAGTTGGCCTCTCTCATGAATCTTTGTATATAATTCTTCAGAGATTCATCTTTTCCTTGTTTGATGTCAGCCAAGATTCATCTTCCCCTCGTCTCCAACAGCAATTGCTCGGTTGGCCTCTCTCATGAATCTTTGTATATAATTCTTCAGATATTCATCTTTTCCTTGTTTGATGTTAACCAAGTGGTTGGCATAAATTGGAGGGGTCCGAGCAGCATTGAATTGCCTACAAAATTCCTTCCTAAAAGATTCCCAAGAGGTAATGGAGTTTGGCTTGAATTTCCAATACTATTCTTGGGCAGTATCGGATGATGTAGTTGGAAAGACTCTACATCGGTAATCGTCACTTACACCGAGAAATTCCATTTGGTCCTCAAATTTTCCAACGTGCCTAATGGGATCGGCCTTTTCTGTATAAACTAGCAGAACTGGTGCTTTATACTTAGCTGGCGGTTGGGCTGCTCTGATCCTAGCACAAAAGGGACTACCACTTCTGTGGTCTATCACTTCCATTCTGGAGGGACGTTTTGACAAACCTTGCACCGCGACCGTTAGCGCATCAAGCTGGGCTTGGATGGCTGGTGCAACTGACGAGGTGCCAAGGTCGTGACCGCCTGGTCGGGCATTTTCATCTAGTGCACTGTTGTCAAGTATTTCTACTTAGTTAGCAGGGTGGTTCAGATTTTTCCCTTCGACCAGGAAGGTCTTGCTCTTGTCTCTGATAACGTCCCTTTTGCGTCCTCCTAGGCGATCAAACACTGTGCTCCGAGTTTTTTCAGAAGGCTTACCGCACGGAAACTGCTCTCTCCCACTGCACTGCTGGTCGGGATGTAGCAGTGGCCCTCCTGTACGTGTCGGGTAGTCTTCTCCTCCTTGGTGGTTGTTGCCCTCTTTTTCCTTTGATTGGTCGATGTGATGACTATCAGCCTCATCACGGCCATGCCCATATTTGAACTGTGAAGTTCCCTTATCTCGAGGAGTTCTGGTCTGATCTTGCCTTGGTGGAGTCTTCTTACTGCCCGACCAGTGACTTCCTGATCTAGAAGTTTCTGATCGGTGGCTCCTGGAGGGATTTCTAGAGTTCTCCCTTTATGTCGAGGCAGTTATGGAGCGGACCCCATCATCCTCCCAACTAGGGGGGTTACTCATACTTCTGTCTGGTCCTCGAGAATTGGCTCTGCCAGCAGTTCGACCAGCATCATCACTCCTTGCTCCCTGGGCAGCTGCTCCTCGTGCTGCAGTCTGGGCATTCGCCTGGGTCAACTGCATTGCCGCTTCCAGAGCAAGTGCAGCCTCGCGGTGTCGCCAATCGACCTCTTCCTGCCGTCGTCTGATATCTTTGCTTCTGGCATCCATCTCCCGTCTTTGCTGCTCAAATACAGCCTTCTGCCTGACCATCTCTTCGCAAATGACTCCTGCTGAGCGTTGAATTGTGCCATCTCCTCTTGGAAGGCCCCCATGGCTTCCTGGAGTTGTTCAACCTATGGAGTCGTCTCCTCGAGAAAGACCCTGGGCTCAGTCTCAGGGTTCTGAGGTCCAGGACCTTCTGATCTAGCAGGTTCTTTTGACGTGCCTGACTTCTTGGATGCTGCATTGGTATTCTTGGGCGCCATAATGGTATGATCGTAGTGCATTTCTTCTCTTCAGGCTCTCAATGAAAGCACCAAAATGTTGACCAAAGTTTTGGCCAACAACGAGTAGACGTCGAAACTACAATAAACCTTCAAGAGAAAATACGACACTGATAATTTTATAGTGGTTCAGCCCCAATATGTTGGTAATAGCCTAATCCACTTAGAGTTGTGATATATAGATCTACACTTAAGATCAGATGAACCTGTGTCAACTGAGTTTCTTTAAGTGTAAATGAAAAATACAAGATTTCTCTCAGAATACAAATGTTCTCTTAGGAAAATCAGAGTTCGAATCCCCACCCAATGATGCCATGAGCTTGTATTTATAGGCTCGGGATCGTACAAATCAAAATCCCTCATAATCGAGATAATTCAATTGCTCTAACCAATATTTAATTAATAATCAAATTTAAAATACAACAATATGTGATTTCTTTGGGATAATCTGAGAGATTCTCCCTGTGGGTACGACTAATTCTAGCTGAAGTCATTACTGAAATTTTGCTGCAGAATCATGATCTGTCTGGTCGGCCAACTCCACTCCCTGAAGTGAGACTGGTCGGCCAAAGCACCCTTCTAGTTAGACAAAACTTTTGACTGACCGGATACACTTGACTCCAAGATGAGTGGTCGGCCAAAACAGATGACTAGTCGGCCAAAACGAATGACTGGTTGGCCAAAACAGATGACTGGTCAGTCAAAAATCTTTACCGGTCGGATATAAATTCTATCAGGTCGGTTAGATCACTTCCAGACCAGATAAATAATTTTCATGTCCAGTAATATCACAAGATTAATCTCAAACCTTTGCCCCAGCCATTTATTGCCACGTCATCGTATTCAAATTTTGGGGATAACAATTACATTGTTGATTATTATCACATTTCTTGTCGTATTCTTGACTCCGTGTCGTTGGCCAAATCAAGGGTCAACATATACCTTATTTATTCACGCGGTTACCCAAACATGTCCAGGAAATTTCCCTATAAACATCAAAAATAATGGACAGGGAAAAAGATAGGCATTTTTGTATTACTGAAACTCTGCAGAAATTGAGAGAGAAAAGCAATAATACTGTCTCGTGGACTAGATGGATTTTAACCACTGAACCACGTAAAAGTTGTATGTGTACGAGTGGATTCTTCTTATTTCGTTACGGTTTATAATTTAGCAATAATCCCCCTATTTGGGTTCTCAATCTACTGTTGGCGAAAAACCATTTAAAACATATAAGTCAGCAAAAAAACATATTATTGTAATAATTTTTTTTAGAAAGAAGTAAATAAATAAATTGAAAGGTTTTAATATTAAAAACCATTTCAATGTGTTATTCTAGATGATAAATAAGAAATAAAATTTATTGATTTGATTATATATTATTTATTCTTTAATGCAAAAATAATACTAAATTTAATACAAAAAGTTAATAAATGATGTATATGGCACAACTTTTATAATTGTACTCCAATACATATAGATGTTAAAATAAACCTTCAATTAAATATTTATTAAAATTAAAAAAAAAATTATCTTTTATATTTTAAAAAATGCCTAAAATACGAAAAATATATATTAATGACAAAAAAAATATATATATATCATTTATTGATGATTCAAATTTGGATTAAATTTTAGCATATGACTAATTTAGTACAAGTTTTAGACATTATTGAAAGAAAAAAATAAGTGTATTATATTTTAGCAATGCATTATATAAAATAAATGAATATATTTTTGTGATACATTATTATTTAAGTAAATAATTTTAGTTATGATAAAAAAATACTTCAAAAAAAAACTAATCAAATTTTATAGACAATAGAAAGTTTACTCATTGCTCCGTCGTTCATTTCTAAAAGAGAACGTCAAACGATATTCTACCTGATTTGATTTGTGACATTTTAAATAAGCTCAGTTTCAATTATAGGACCTCAAATTCCATCACTTCTTTCTCCACAACTTTTGGAAAAATAAAAAATTAGACAAAAAATGCTAACTTCTTTTTTATCTAAGAAATTTTAGTAAATTTGGGTAATTTTAAACTTCTTATAAGGGTCCTTGGATAAATTTGGGTAATCTTCTTCCTTTTTAAATGAGCAATATCAACATTATTTAGTACTTTTTTTTGGTGAAATCATCTTAAGCAGTGGTCATCACTATCAAAATCTCATCCATTATATAAATTTATAAATATTTATTTTTTAATTTAAAAAAAATGAAGAACATTAAAATGAGAATTTTATGAATGAGAGGAAGTTATAAATGGCATGGAAAGTCCCATCATTTCAGAAAGCTAAGATAGGGAATCTGTATAATCATCAAGAGTTGTGGTTGGACTTGGATGAGTGGTCCTAGTAGATTTAATGCTCCAACTAACACATTTCCCACCCCCATTTGGTTCCAATTATCATTTCTTATTGATTTGTCTAAGAAAGTGACCACACAACAACAATGACTAATCTCTCCGATCAAATATTCTCCACAACATTAACAATATAGATCACTGTAAAAAAAATATTAATCCCAATCCCTAAAACTCAGCAAACCTTCACTATTTGGCTCCTTTAGAATAAAGCAATCACCCCTAAAATGAGGAGAACAAAAAAAAAAAACAAATCATCACATGTAGTGCACATATAAAGGTTATTAGAACAAATGGGTTAAATTTAGACAAGTGGAGAGTGTTGAAGGAATTATATTTATATATATTTGGGACAGCACATAGTTAGACACGTGGTGTAATTAAAATGGGTGAGACTTGAGAGAGGAGTCAATACTCAATGTGCATATTACATTACATTACTACACATATAGAATAGAATTGTAGCGCTAACATGGGATCATAGAATCTTCTAAGAGCTTTGAAGTGGCATCATTTCACTCTTCTACTTGTTTCTATGTTATGCCATCTTATATAAGTCATTGAATGGCAATCGTCCAAACCGACTAACTACTTTCCAAATACAATAAATTTCACATTTCAATACTACTTTAAAAACTATTGAAAACAAACTTTACAGGTGTAAATGAATACATTGTCTTCTTCTTTTCTTAATTTTTTTTTAAAAAAAGGCCTCAACAACATCTCTCTCTCTCTCTCTCAGCATATATATGAAACGGTTTTTAGAGTTATAAATATATTGTGCCACCACAACAAGGGTCGTGGACTCTTAATAATGAATATTCAAGCATATACTATTTATTGTTGTTGCAATAATATGCAAAGATGCATTATTGTTACTATGCCAATCTTGTTAAGGTTACTTTGCAAAAAATACTAGGTAAGGCTCCTGTTCTATACAGCATTTGACCACTCCAAAAAAAATTAAATGGTGTCACTTTATTAATTTGTATTGCAAAAGGTCTAATTTTTCTAATCTATTCATTTGATAGGACTCACATATTTAGTGTTCCTTTTAAAATGTATCATTTTTAAATGAACATTTTCTTAAAAATATCATGTTTTTCGTGCTCAAGCTTCATCATGCAAAATGACAATTTTGTAATGTATATATTACCTAACTTCCTTATATACATACAGGTTTTGTTGTACTATTACAAACCATCTTTGGGTGAGAGTAATTGAAATAACTAGTAAATTTGCAATAATATATAAACTAAAATGTCTATTGACCTATTGGAAGAAAACAAAATCAATTGAGACCACTTTCTGAAAAGTTTGAACATGATAGAACCGCATGAGATGGGAAGCAAGCAGATCAGATGCCAATAAGATAAATAAATAAATTTGAAATCTAAATCTAAATCTAAATATCCATTTTCCATTCCACTCATTTGCATGCTACTCAAAACTCATACTATTATTTGAGAGTGACATTACAACATCCCCACTTTTCCACCCAACAACTTGATTGCGAAAACATCATCCTAATCCATCACTCAAAATATATTTATTTATTTGAAAAAGAAAAATCTTACTCAAATAAGATGAAAAATAAGCATTAAAAAATGACTAGTAATATACATATTCTATATCTTTCACTAAGCCGGGACAAAATCATATCTAGTTGGAGAAAAGTTGGCATTAAAACCATATTATATGACAAACTACGTTATACAAATACGAATATATATATATATATATATTATATATTCCACCAAACCATCTGAGTCAGCTTCGCCTCCTCAAACATCATCATTATAATCTTACATACCAAACTATGTAATATTCAAAACGAAAGAAAAAAAAACCATTATTTTTTTTTCTCTTCTCTTTTTTTTCTTCTAATAATCCTCAAGTATATATCTTTCTTTTTTTTTTAATATAATATAATATTATAATAATATGTTTCCATTTTCCACATCAGCATCTCCAATCCAGCCTGACCTCATTGGGTCCCACAAAATGCTGACTAGGCTTTCTAAACGAGACGATGTGGCTGTTGACCATAAAAGCCGTCACACGTTCGGAGACTCTCACGTCTTCCATCTTCAACTCCTGTAGCCGCCGCACGTACTCCGGCACGTGCACCAGGTCCCACACGACCCCAACCCCACCGGGCTTGAGCACCCTTACGAGCTCACCCACCGCCCTCATTCTCTCGGCGGATGCCGCCACCGTCTTGGGTCCGTGCTCCTTACCCACCGTGTGGACGAACACACCGGATACTACCACGTCGAAGTAGTTATCTCCGAAAGGTAATCTCCTGGGATCACCCTCACGGCAAGTCACGTACTCCCCAACACCTTCCATCTTGGCCGTCCGTAGAGTCGAGAGGGTCGAGCTCTTCGACCGGTCCAGGCCCACGACCCGACCCGAACTCCCGCCTTTCTTGAGCTGGGTCGCCACTGCGTTGAGGAGGATCCCACGGCCGCAGCCCAAGTCGAGGGCGTGTTTAACCGTTGACCAATCGTTTACTGAGTTGACCATGCGGTGGGCCATGTCGTAGTGCAGCGGGAGAGAAGAGTAGAAGAAGTTGGCCGCGGCGAAGAAGAGGCAAATGGCGGAGATTGCCGTGACGGAGCCGGTGAACCCGGCGGCGAAACGAGCGGCTCCGCCTGGAACGGAGGCCACGGCGAGGAAACGCTCGAAGAGGTGGACTACGGGGTTGAAGTAAGCGAGGTAGAGGATGGAGAGGACAGTGAAGAGGATGGCGTGGAAGAGGAGGAAGAGTAAGGTCTGCCATTGGTCGAGCCCGTAGATCGCGTAGATCTGAGTCCAGTCTCGTCCGGTTGTAGCTGATTTTCCCATTTTGGTGGGGTTCAGTATGAGATTCACTGAGAAAAGGAAATTCCAGAAAGTGATTCTTTCCCGGAAAAAAAGAAATGAGATTCTGAAGAGCCTCGTCTGAAATATTCAACCCTATGTTGAACGAGAAATCTGCAATCACAGAAACAAAAAAAAAACAAAAAAAGCTATGAGAAACCAATAGTAGAAAGAAAAAGAGTAGAAACCACACAGAAAATTCAGCTGAGTCAAGCAGAAAATCTCCATTACTGGACCACATAAAAGAAAACTCAGAACTTCAAATAGCGTTACTTCTTCTTCTTCACCAAAATTTTTTAAAAAACAGAGAGACGACTATGGCATCATTTCTTACCGTGAAGAAGCTCCAAAGTCTCAGATCCACTGCGATTTTGTGGCGATCCCAACACGAAAAGAAGCAGAGAACAAAATCACACCTCTTAATGAATTAGTTTCGATAACTCAGTACGTCATTCATGGTCACTATTAGTGCCTACTCAGTAATGAATCCGCAAAATGTCAGTATCTATTTACTTAAAATAGGAAGAAGACGATGAAGATGACGACGATGATGGTGATAATGAAGAGTGACTCAAACTCTGTCGTAGCATACAGCTACTCAAAACGCGCTTTGGCGTCGGCTTGTGATTCAATTTTTTGAATTTCCAAAGAAAAAAAAGCGAGAGAGAAATTGGGGTTCGAGCAAAACCCAACTTTATTGTACAAAAATTCTTCACTCAGTGGGTTTGGTTGTGGATTTTGTACGGATTTTGAGAGAGAGAAATGGGAGAGTGATTGGCTCATGCGATTCTGGTATTATAGTGAGTACAGAGTAACCCAAAAAAAAACAATTAAAATGAATAAATATATAAATAAATAAAGGTTGGTGCTTTGTGGGAGGTTTTACCGGAAAACTGGTGGAACAGGTAACTTGATGATTTTCTTTGAGAGAATGGAGAGTTTGGTCAGACTCAATGGGAAATCTTCAAAAGAAAACTTTGACAGAATATATAGAAAATAAAAAATAATAATTTAATGGGAGTGTGAGTGTGTATATATATATATACATATTTATGTTGTGTATATCTTTAATTTTCCCTCACAATATATTATTTCAATCTAGAATGGGGAATTTTTTAGAAAGTAATTTTGAGGTTGCCTAAAGGGGAAAAAGTGCTTTTAAAATGTTAAAAAAAAGCAACTGTAGTTGTAATTGAAAATACAAATTCATTGTATTTATATATTGCTGTTTTTGAAAGAGAAATTTTGTTATATTTGCAACATTTAATGCATGGTTTTGACATTTTTGTATTGGAAACTAGTTTCGTTTTGTAATTTGTGTCATTAGCAAAAAAAAATGTTGGTCAATTTGAAAAACAATGACTAGAAGTAGTCAGCAGAGATAGGAATAGGCAAAACCACATAGGTCTTTTATAATTAAAGTGATTAAGTCTTAATATAGTATTGGAAAGCTTGTGATTTAGCCAATTGTAATTGGAATTTGAGAAGTTTTTTAGTGTTACTTGTAACATAAGTAAATTTATTCATATGCATGTTGTATTAAATATATTTAGAAAATTTTAACTTGTAAAACAAAGAAGAAAAAACACAATGAGAATTATATAAACATGTTGGCTTGAATAATTCTTCTGTATAAAAAGTGTGGAGATAACGGAAATTTTTTATTTTAACGGTTTTTCACTTTCTCCGTTAACTTTAATAGAATATTCTTATATTTAACAAAATTTTGTTATATTTAACGGTAGATTGTAAGCATGACTTAAATTTAAATAAAATTAAATAAATTATTAATTAAACAAATTAAAATATGATATTTTTGAGATATTTTACAATGATAATTATTTAAAAATAATAAAACCATATATTTAATAATTTAAATAAAATTTAATTAAACTTAAACTTAATATTATATTAAACATATAATATATAATCATTTTTTGTCATTACTAAAGTAAAAAACAAAAACAAACATAAACTTAAACAAAAATAAACTAATTAATTAATTAAAATATAATATTTTTAAGATATTTTATGATAATTTAAATAATTAAATCATATTTATTTAAAAATAATAAATATATATACTTTTATCTTATAAATTTGTGTGATAGTTTGATTTTTGTCAAGTGATTGGAACTCTTTTTGTTCATCAAATTCACCAAAGGATATTGTGATATATATTAGAAACTAAAAATAGTTGATTCATGTATCCTAGTGTCTACACTATTACTTTTTCTATTCTTATTTTATTTCTATTACTAATTTCTTTTTAAATATTATTATATTTTATATATATATATGTTATGTAGCCATGTAAATATATATTTATATCAACGTTGTGTTTATATGTCATATATGTAGAGATTATTAATATAAATATTTATATATACTATAAAAATATAATTGATTTTATTATATATATTTAAAAAAACAGTGAATCAATTTTTATTAAAATTATAGACAATGTTTATAATTTTAAAACTAAGTAAATACACGTTGCTTCTACCTAGTAATATATATATATATATATAAATGTATATTTAAAATAAGAAAGCTTATACTTGTTATTTCGTATAAGACCAAAACTAAGTATAAAAAATACTTCCCACTCCAGCAACATATTAGTCATCATTAGATAAGTTAAGCTACCTAATTATTAGTTTTATAACTTCAACATTTATATCAAAGAAATTCATTTGTCATATATTATTATCATCACTCCTAAAACATAATCACAAATAGTATTGACAACTCCCCGAACAAAATTGTAAACATATTTAAACAATGTTTTCAAGTAAAATCAGGAATTACAAAGATAAATAAATAACAATGAGTTATTGTTTGTTTTAAGTGTATATTTTTATAGTGAGACAAAATTCGAAGGGAAGTTTCGATCATGTGAAAGCTCATGCAAATGTCTCCAACTCCTCAGAAAATTTTGTATATAATATAATTTAATTTATATATATACTCTTTTTAGTGTACTTCATTACTTGCATACTTCTGATAAAGAATTAATGATGTGTAATAGTACTATATATATGTATATAAAAAAAATTATATATTTTCTGCACACATAAAAAGTATATATATATATATGATAGCAAACTCAGTGATTCAAAGTACATATGTAGTAGATCTCATAAAATCTCATCCCAATTTGCTTCTTGTTTAAGCATTAGTATATATTGTTTATAATTGCCTTTTCTTTCTTCTTCTTCTTCTTCTTTTCTTTGTACTTTATAACCTTATTATGGACAAAGAACATTTGGTGTTTAGGTATATATATGTAGTTTCTTAGTCTAAGGCATCCAAATCTAACAACAAATTCTCTTACCAACCCTTTAAATTGAAAGTACATTATTAAAATATACATTTTTCAATAGTTAATCCCAATACCCTTTGCATTGTTAGAACTTGTATAGAATCTTATTTCAATTTCATTGGGTCAAATTGAGCCAATAATACCCAATATGCCTCATTATTTTATATAATTATATATTTTAGAAATTTTATTAAAAAAAATAGAGGGGACAAGTGTAAGAGTTGAGTGAGTTTTAGATTCTTAATTAGTGTCCGCAAATCATGGAGTTAGAAAGATCTTGACCGTTAGCCTCCACTGGGATTGATGTAATTGAAAAGCTTTAATAGATTTTTGACTTAAAAAAACTCACTTTCACAATCACCGTCTTCCTCTATTGTTCCCTTCATATGTAGCCATAAAGTCTAAAACGTTTCTCTTACAAAAGTCTTATGACTATATTTACTTTTTTGCCCTTTCATACATGGACCCTCCTTGCTTTTATTTATATTACTTTATTTATTGCTCTTTTTAATTTATTAATAGCTAACTAGTAACCACCCTCTAGACTTTTTTATTTAGCAAGGGTTTTAAAATATTCCCTTTTTATTTATTTGTTTGTTTGTTTTTATTTTAATTTTGGTTTTTTGAGAGATTATATGAGATATTTCGACTCCGCTTAAGTCAAAAAGCCTATTAAAATTAAGGTACGAGACTGTCCTTTCAAGTTTGATTAATCACTTTTAAAGGAACTTATTAACTCTTTAATTAAATTTTAAAAAAGAAAAGTTAAAAATAAAGAGAATAATTGAAGCAATGCTAATTTATACCATCTTATTATTATTTAATTTCAAAATTTGATATCTTGATAATAAGAGTGTATACCATTTTGGGTCAAAGTGTTTTAGCTTAATTAATGGACTTATTGTTTTAAAAAAAATATTTTTGAACTCTCTATTTTATCAAATAGTTAAAAATAGTCTATTATTGAACCAAGATTTTGTCATCCTATTTTAAAATAGTGTAAATAGCGACTAAAATTCATAATGATTGATAAATATTATACTTTTATACATAATATTTTTTTTGTGGTAAATCTACCCAATGTTTTCAAAATGTTATACTTTTATATCTAATTTTTTTCTTTTTTGCGGTAAACACCCTAATATTATTAAAATATTTTACTTTTATACCTATTACTATTATTACTACGATAATTATTATTATAAAAAATAATAGGAAAGTTGTTTACCCAAAAACAGACTATCTAATGATGTAGCAGGATTGGTCTACACGTGGGATGCACGTGGCAGTTTTAAGTGAATATAATATGCTCGTCCCTCAATCAGAAGATCATTTGCTTATTAGGCATCATAATTATCAGCGATCAGCCTGGTCGCATAGATTCATTTATTTTCTTCAGATGTGCAAGCTTCTGGTGCCGCACCAACCCAACCTCTTCCACCAAACGTGGCTGAGGATGAGCCACAAGTGGAGTTTGAAGAGGAGGAAATGGATTATGAGACCTTAAGGACAACATTGATTGTGTTACAGGAGGAGTTAGCCAATCTGAAGGATAATCAGGAGAATGTGGCTGAAACGATGGCGTTGCAGCAGAGGGAAATTGACCGACAACGTCAATGAGTGGCAGGCCGACATGGACCGCCGGCAGAGAGACGCCACTGTCGCCCTAGAGGCAGCCATTCAGTTGGCCCGGGGACAACCTACGCCAACCTCTCAACCAGACCAGCCACCAAGTGTACCTCCACAACAAGGTCCACATCCAAGTCAGTCAAAGCATCACAACACTCTACCTCAGCCAGCAAGCCCTTAGAGGCCAGAGCAACCTCCTGCTAATCAACAGGATATTCCATTTCAAGATCCTGAGCAACATCCACCTTCTCGTGCTGGTCGAGATAATCCCCAGCATCAAAGGCAGAATAGGGCCGGACAGCCTCCCTGAAGCCCTAGACGCCAAACTATTGAGGAGCCAAATCCACCGAACAGGGGACAGGTTCCTTCTGCTAGCAGAAGACAAGTCGAGTCAGGCTCTGCGGTTAGGGGCCCCCCACGACATAATAATGCCCGGGGACCCACCGACCAACGCATGCCTCCCACTGACGCTCAGGACATGCCAGCAAGAGGAGGTGATAGTGCGATCAGCAGGTCGCGCCATAGCCAGTCGCATTGTAGGGATGGCCATGACTACAATGAAGCTGATTCCGGCAGAGGAAATGCTGGCCGAAGGCAAGGAGAGATGTAGAGTCCCATAATATTTACTTAACTAGCTAGATAAGACGGTGAACTTACCAAGAAAACCTTCATTAGCTTGCTTTGGCCATAATTATTTGTATAATTAATGTTTTTTTGCCTCTTTTTACACAATCAATGCATGCCTCTTTCTTCTTTTACTTTTTCTTTTCTCTTTCAAGTTACCCTTTTTCCTGTTTATTGGTGTTATTTCTGCTAGTTGAGCATAATTTTGCCTGTACTATTAATACATCAAAATATGTCAATATATTCTTGTACTAAATATGATTTTTCTTTTTATTATTTTAGTTCCATAACTAACTTCTCTTAGATATTGTCAAATGCACTATCTACCACAAGAACAATGGACTCTGGTTTCATTTTTCCTCTTAAATCTTATAGAATCAATAATTTATAGTGTAATTGTTATGAGCAGAATGATAACGAAGAATTTGACTTGAAGAAAGTCGAGGAACAAGCAGCAGAGCTGGAGAAGGATCTTATAGTAAAAGAACTTGAAACACTCGATTTCCTTGAAGAACTAACGACAACAAAAAGGATTGTGGAAGAATTAAAACGACAGCTCCAGCAAGAAGCTTTGAAATGTCTGGCAACTCAGTCAGACAAAAATTTAGATGAGCAAATAAAAGAAATGAATAACAAGAACCATGTAAATGTAGCTAACAAGCATGATCATCAAATTATGGGAAATTTGAGTCCTTGTTCAACTTCTCCATGTTTGATCCTTATGGAGTTGAAGCATGCAAAACTCAACCTTCGTAAAACTATAAATGATCTTGGAGTGATTCAAAACTTTGTTGAAACTTTAAATAAGAAAATGAGAAAAGAGAAAGAGTTGATTGAAAAAATCCGAGAGAAGCTAACGTCAAAGTTTGCAGGGGTGTTGTCACTGGAGGACAAGTTGGAAAACACAAGGGTCAAGCCACAAATGGCAGTACTAGACGATGGAGAGACTAATAGAGGTTTCGAGAACTCAAAATTTGATTCAAGAGAGGATTAAGTCATATAGGATGATTAGAAACAGACTTAGAAAATAATAAAGATGACTTATTTTTTTAAGTTTAGAAACACACCCTAATTATAAAGAAGGCTTATATAATTATTTTCATAAGAAGTCATAATAAATAGGTCCGAGTTATGTTTGCTTAGATTAAGTTTTGTTTTAGAGCCTATTAGGGTAAGTTCTAATATGTTTTCTCGGCTATTGGAACTTTGTTGAAGATGTCGCTCAGAAGGCCTGCACGCACAGCCGGCAATGCCTCCAATGCCGCCAACAAGACCAGTGAAGTCCCTCCAATTCGCAGAAGGGGAACGCGCGCTACCACTGCTGCTGCTAACCAAAGTGCACTGCTGTTGCCGGTTGACATCACCACAGAAATTGTCAAGCTACGACAACAAGTGGAAAAGTTGTTGCAGCGACAACGACAACAGCCTCAGCCACAACCGCATCCTCGGCATAGTAACAATAATAGGCGGTAGAGAAGGCATTCTAATAATAAGCAGGCCAGTAGTGACAAAAGAGTACGAGCAAGTGATAGGTCGGGTTATGTAGAATACCCGCAGTGCTCCAAATGCCAAAAGAAACATCTTGGGGAATGTCGTGCAAACACCAAAGGATGTTACAGTTGTGGCCAGGAAGGTCATTAGAAGAAGGAATGTCCACAGCTTAAGCAAGAAAAGAAGAGGGATACTAAGATGGTTCCAGACTAGAGTCTTTACCTTGACCCAGGGAGAAGCCCCTGCTAGTAATAAAGTAGTCACAGGTCAGATTCCTATCCTCGATAGTATATGTTCAAGTATTGTTTGATTCGAGAATAGAATACTCGTATATCTCGTTAGGAATGATAAAGAAATTAGACAGACCTTGTAGAACTAGGTTTGTGACATAGTTTCCTTCGGGCAAAGTAGTTCTATCATCACGAATAGTACGAGGCGTACCGATAAAAATCGAGGATGTAGAACTAGAAGGAGACTTGATAGAGTTAGAGATCAAAGACTTCGACGTGATACTAGGCATGGATTGGCTAGTAAGGCATGCGCAACCATCGACTGTAGACGCAAGAAAGTGATGTTCAAAACTCTTGACGGTCAGAGACTATGCTTTATGGTTTCAGGACTACATACGTCGCTTATTTCATCTCTCAAAGCTCAGAGGATGATAGAAAAAAAAAGATGTCACACATTCTTAGCCAGCGTCACGGATGTGGTAAAGGAAACACCACTAAAGGTTGGAGACGTCCACATTATAAAGGAATTCCCAAAAGTATTTGCTGACGATTTTCCAGGGTTGCCGCCAGCACGGGAAATTGACTTCACAATCGAACTAGTACCAGGCACCGAGCACCTACCGAACTTGAGTTAAAGACGCAGTTAGAAGAACTCTTAGATTTGGGTTTCATTAGACCAAGTCATTCACCATGGAGCACCGATTATATTTGTGAAGAAGAAGGGAAGCATGGGGATGTGTATAGATTACCGCAAGCTGAATAAGGTGACAATTAAGAATAAGTACCTGCTACCCCGGATTGACAACTTGTTTGATCAACTCCGAGGAGCGACCGTGTTTTCAAAAATTGATCTACGGTCCGGGTATCATCAACTCAAGGTACGGGAAGAGGATATTCCCAAGACATCTTTTAGAACTCGTTATGGACATTACGAGTTTCTAGTTATGTCCTTTGGTCTTACCAATGCTCCAACCGCGTTTATGGATATAATGAATAGGGTCTTCAAGGATTATTTAGAAAAATTCGCCGTAGTGTTCATCGACGATATCTTGGTGTACTCAAATGAGGAAGCTGAGCACGAGGAACATTTAAGGATGACTTTGTTACGACTGAAGGAGCGTCAACTTTACGCCAAGTTCAAGAAGTACGAATTTTAGCTGTCGCAAGTAGCGTTCCTCGGGCACATAGTATCCAAGGAAGGAGTTGTTGTAGACCCATCAAAGATAGAGGCTGTGAAAAAATGGCCAAGACCTAAGAATGCTTGAAAGGTAAGAAGTTTTTTGGGACTAGCAGGATATTATCTGAGGTTTGTAAAGGGTTTTTCTAAGATAGCCACTCCACTTACCAATCTGACCCAGAAACAACAAAGGTTCAACTGGACTGATAAGTGTGAAGAGAGCTTCCAGTTGCTTAAGGATAAGCTATGCTTAGCACCAGTACTTTGTGTACCGACACCCAACGACAAGTTTGTAGTATATTGTGATGCGTCGAAGCAAGGTTTCGGTTGTGTGTTGATGCAGAATGACAAGGTAATAGCCTACGCCTCAAGGCAGATGAAGGAATATGAGTAATGCTATCTGACGCATGATATGGAGTTGGTAGCGATGGTTTTTGCATTAAAAATTTGGCCCCATTATCTTTATGGAGAACGGTGTGAGATTTATACGGACCACAAAAGCTTAAAGTATTTCTTCATGCAAAAGGAGCTCAACATGAGGCAGCACGGGTGGTTAGAACTAGTAAAGGATTATGACTGCAAAATTCTATACCACCTGGGAAAGGCACACGCAGGTGCTGATGCGCTAAGTAGGAAAAGTTATGGAAGTCTAGCAGCGTTAGCTAGAATAGAAAAACTGCTACAACAGGAGCTGATCAATGCCAGAATATAAGTAGTCATTGGTAAACTGGCTAACTTGTCCATCCAGTCAAGTCTGTTAGAAGATATACAGACCGGGCAAGGGCATGATGACACATTAGTAGCACATATGGATGCAATTAAAGAAGGCAAGGCCACAGATTTCTCGATCTCAGGACAAGGGTTTTTGAGATATAAGGATCGAGTATGCGTGCCGAGTGATCATGGAATTAAGATGAAGATTTTAGAAGAAGTTCACAATACCCCATACTCAGTTCACCCAGGGTCGACCAAGATGACTCACGACCTTAAGGTGTTATATTGGTGGCCAGGAATGAAGAAAGACGTAGCGGAATATGTGTCTAAATACTTAGTATGCCAACAAGTGAAAGTGGAACATCAGCGGCCTGCAGGCTTATTGCAACCGCTTAGTATTCCAGAATGGAAATGGGACGACATAGCCATGGATTTCATGACGGGATCGCCACGAACAAGTAAGCAGCACGATTCGGCTTGGGTAGTAGTAGATACACTAACCAAGTCAGCTCATTTCCTGTCTATCAAGATTACATACACAGCAGATTAGTACGCAGACATTTATGTTCAGGAGATAGTACGACTGCATGGAATCCCTAAGACTATAGTGTCCGATAAGGGATCGGTGTTTACATCAAGATTTTGGGGAAGCTTGCAGCAAGCTATGGGTACCAAGTTAAGTCTTAGTATAGCATTTCATCCACAGATCAATGGTCAGTCTGAGCGTACCATATAGATTTTAGAAGATATGTTGCGCGCTTGTGTACTTGATTTCGGAGGATCATGGAGTAAGTATTTGCCACTAGTAGAATTCTCCTACAACAATAGCTACCATTCAACGATCGGGATGGCACCCTATGAGTTGCTTTATGGAAGGAGATGTCGATCGCCGTTACATTAGGACGAGGTAGGAGAAAGACAACTTCTTGGACCCGAAGCTGTTAGAGAAGCTCAGGATGCAGTAGCGCTAATTAGAATGTGTATGCTCGTTGTTCAGAGCCGTCAGAAAAATTATGCGGATGCCAAGTGGCGTGATGTGGAATTCAAAGTCGGAGATCAAGTCTTCTTAAAGATATCTCCTATGAAAGGTGTGAAGCAATTTGGGAAAAAAGGCAAGCTTAGTCCCCGGTTTATAGGTCCTTTTGAGATATTGGACAAGGTGGGAACAGTTGCATATAGATTAGTCCTACCGCCAGCTTTAGAAAATAGTCACAATGTATTTACATCTCGATGCTGCGTAGATATGTGTCAAACCCATCTCAAGTCCTCAAGTACAATACAATAGCACTCTAGGAAGACTTGAGTTACATTAGCATCCTAGATAGAAGGATGAAAGAATTACGGTCTAAAAGTGTTATCCAAAAAACAAGCATGGATGACATGGCAAACATTTAGTACACGTGGCTAACATTTGGCAGAATTCATGCTCGACTATCGACCAGGAAGACATCTAGTGTCACGACGTTCAATCTCTTCATACGACCAGCCTGGTCGTACCAATGCTATACGCGGAAAAGATCTTATACAGTTATGATAGTATCCGAAATTATCTCCAATGATTTCTTGAGTATCCGATTATTTAGGAAATGATATCTGTAACAAATTAATGTAAATCCTCCTTGAGCCTATAAATAGAGAAGGATGGCTCAAGGGAAAAGGATCTTCTTCTTTCTTTTTGCTTTCTGATCACTAGAGATTAGAGTTATCCTATTTGAGATATTGTCTTGTTCTTCAGAGGTTGGTGAAACTCATTGAACCCTAGTTCTTTGATCACTCCTTTGAATTCTATATCAATAACAATTCAAGTGGACGTAGGTTATTACCAGATTCTGGGGCTGAACTACTATAAACTCTTGTGTTCTTTATTATTTCATCATCACATTCTTCCAACGTGTTTGTCCACATCAAGCAAATTTGACTCCGTGTCAGTTGGCCAAAATCAGGGTCAATAAAAAGTATTCCGATAGTCAAGGTCCTATGGAGTAATAGTTCTGAACGGGAGGCAACGTAGGAATTGGAGGAAGACATGTTAGCCCAGTATCCGGTATTGTTTGGTAAGTAAATTTGAGTAGTAGTTTGTAGTATGTTAGATTCCGTGGATTAGTGGTAGTAGTAGTAGTAGTTTGTAGTATGTTAGATTTCGTGGATTTTGGTTCAAGTCGGGACTTAGTTGGAAACTTGTAGCAACAGTTATGAATTTTATAAGTTTAACTTATAGTTTAAGAATATTATTTATAACATAGTACTATATTATTTATAGTATAGTATAGGTTTATGATATTTGTGGAAAAGGGGGTGATTGCATAAGAATAAATTAATTATGATATTATTAAAAAGTGTTATGGATTGAGCCTACATAAAGCCCAAAAGTCCAATAAGACTTTGGGCATAGTAAATTCGAAATCAGCCTAGGGAATTAGAGTTTGTTATTTTATGGTTAGTTAAGATATTTGTAGATTAGGTTGTTATTTAGATAATTAAATAGATTTTTTTGTAACTTTAGGGTACTGTAACTTCCGGCCTATTTTGACCTAGCTATATTATGAATTTCGAAAAATAGTATTTCTAGAAAGTTGTAGATAATTGAATTAGTCTTCTAACAGTATAAAGATGGTCTAAATTGGAATCCTACAGCTCTAGTTATGTTGATTTTAGAGTTATGAGATTTAGGAAGTTAGAGGTTGGGATATTTTTTTTTATATTCCTCAATTATTTAATAAAAATATTAATAAGATAATTTAGAGATATTTTCTACAGAAGTTAGGATTCTATTTTATTTATATTTAAATTTGGATTATAGTTAGAATGAAATTAAGTATTTTTAAATAAAAGAAAGATCTAGAAAATCTATAACCTTCCAGAACCATTAAGAGCATGACACTTGCCATAATCATGTTTATTTAAGGATTTAAGTATTTTTTTTAATATGATAGTTTCACTCCTCAAACTCTATAAATAGGACCTAGTGCTAAGCCATTTTCTTCATTCTTCAAGTACTTGATTAGAGCCTCCAAGGTGCTAGTGTTAGTTTAGAGAGATACACGTGGGTTTGGGATAAAAGTTTTATTATTCTAAGCTTTCTAAACACTTGGGAAGTGAGATATAGTGTGATTTCGGTGTTGAGGTTTAGATCAATCTATAAGATCAACTAAGGTATTCCTATTCCTTAAGTTCAGTTCTTTATAATCCTTTAGTTTTCTTTAGTTTCTTTTATTCAGATCCTAACTCTTGTTTATGATTCTTTATTAGGTATTTAAGTTCTTCAAACTTAAGGTCCTTCTTGGTAAGTTTCTTCTTGATGGTTTAGTTTTCATATTCATCTCTATTCTTAGAGATTCTCACATTTTTCTACTGTTGGTTTATAGGAGTTTTCTAATCCCGTTCTTGTTCTCAAATATCCCGGCTTTTGGTAAGGAAAATATGATAGATTTTATGTGCTTATATGTTATGTTTATGTTATAATATGTTTATGTTATGATATGTATATGTATATGTATGATATGTTTTAGTTCTTGGGTATATGCTTTGTTTAGATAACAAGCATATAACTTGTACAGATAACAAGTCTCAAGAATATATTCGTTGGGCATGTGATTTGTTCAGATAACAAGCCCCATAAATTTATATGGTTTGTTTAGATAACAAGCCCGTAAATTTATGGCATATGATTTGCCTAGCTAGCAAGCCCCAAGAAGTATGATGGCCATTGTAATATATGTTTTTATAATCATATATTTTATAGTGTATGTTTATAATGTAGTTTTATGCTTATGATATATGATGTATGTTGTTAGTAGATTTTCCTTGCTGGGCATTAGGCTCACTCCTTTATTTTTAGTGTGATGCAGGAAAATGATATGGAAGGCGGAAGGATTCTTGGTAGCTTGGCTTGTGTGTTGAGGATGAATGGACTGCGTGTTGATCGATGATGAAGTTATTTATTTTTAGTCTTTTAAATCATGTTTTTCCGCATTTAGTTTTTAAACAATTGAATTAAAGTTTATGTTTTTCTTTTAAACAATGGATACCCATGCCATATTTTATATTATCGTGTATTTGATACAATATTTTGAGTTTTTAATAAAGTTATATAATTTCTTATGTATCTTTCTCCAAAAGTAGTAGCTATGACTAGTAGGTTTTAATGGTCCAAGGTCTTAGAAATAGTTGGGTCATTACAAGAGAGGGGTGGAGAATGGATGTTTGCACTATATGTGATATTTTTATGGTTGTCAGTGAAGGATTTGGAGTCATGCAACCAAACCATTTATGGCTTTTCTGCGCAAACGGCTCGCTCCAACGGGGTCGATCAAGCTTCCAGTCACGGCAGGAGCTGCACCTGCAAACAGGACATTACTCACTACTTTTATAGTAGTTGATTGTCCTTCTGCATATAACACTGTGATTGGAAGGCTTATTCTAGTCGACCTGCGAGCCGTAACCTCGGTCTGGCACCTAGCCATGAAGTTTCCGACCGACGCAAGGATAGGATGCGTGTTGGGAAACCAGCAAGAAGCGAGGGAATGCTACATTACTCGATTACTAAGGTGAAACGGGGTGGATCGAGGGAAGGAGCCGAAAAAGGGTTGCAATTGGCCAATGACATACAAGCCCAACCAAAGTGAGGATAGGGATTTAGATCCTTGCTTTGGGGATTTTGAGGAAGATGTAGGACCAGTCGAGGACCTCGAGGAGGTCCAACTTGATGAAGCAGATCCGACTAGGGTTGTGAAAGTCGGTAAAAACTTAGAGACAACAACAAAACAAAAACTGGTGGAATTTTTAAAGAAGAACCAGGAGGTGCTTGCCTGGTCGCATAAAGATATGGTTGGGATTGACCCAGCAATTATCAACCATGTCTTGAACGTAGATAAAAGTTTTCCACCAGTACAACAGAAAAGGATGCTGGTCGACAAAGATAGATCAAAAGCATTAAAAGAAGAAATCGAGAAGCTAAAGGAGAACAGATTCATCGGGGTAGCATTTTATCCATCTTGGGTCTCTAATCCCGTGTTGGTTCCCAAGCAGAATGGCAAGTGGAGAACATGCGTGGATTTCACAGACCTCAATAAAGCCTGCCCAAAGGATTGTTTCCCACTCCCAAGGATCGACTAGCTGGTCGACGCTACGTCAGGACACGAGATCCTATCATTCATGGATGCATACTCTGGATACAATCAGATTAGTATGCACCCACCTGATGAGGATCACACTAGCTTTCAGACCGATACAGGGCTTTACTGTTACAAAGTAATGCCTTTCGGTTTGAAAATGCTGGTGCGACTTACCATCAATTAGTCAATCACATGTTCAATGAGCTGATCGGTATAAACATGGAGGTATATGTTGATGACATGCTGGTTAAGTCGAAGAAGGTAGAAGAAAATATCAAGGACCTGCAAGAGTGCTTCAACGTCTTAAATAAATATCAGATGAAGTTGAATCCCCTTAAGTGTTCCTTCGGAGTTGGATCACAGAGATTTTTGGGATTTATAGTGAACTCACGAGGTATCGAAACTAATCCTGAAAATATCAAGGCCCTGATTGAGATGAAGTCGCCAACAAAAATAAAAGATGTTCAAAGTATAACGGGAAGGATTGCTGCTTTAAGTAGATTTATCTCCAAATCAATGGACAAGTGCGTTCCATTTTTTAATCTACTTAGGGGCAATAAGAAATTCGAGTGGACACAAGAGTGTGAGCAGGCTTTCCAGGCTTTGAAGTCTCATATGTAGCAACCACCAATTTTGTCCAAGCCGGTCGAAAAGGAAACTTTGTTCATCTATTTGGCAGTCACAGAATATGCTGCTAGTGATGGCCTGATCAGAGAGGAGGAGCATGTGCAAAAAGTTGTCTACTATATAAGCAAGAGGCTAGTTGGAGCAGAGTTGCGGTATCCACCCATTGAAAAATTAGCCTATTGCTTAACTTTGGCCTCCAGAAAGTTGCGGCCGTACTTCCAAGCTCACCCCATTATAGTACTCACCGACTAGCCACTATGGCAAGTCCTGCAGAAACCAGAAGCCGTAGGTCAATTGTTAAAATGGGCAGTTGAACTTGGACAGTTTGATATTTCTTACTCGTCATGAGCAGCTATGAAGGGACGGGCTCTAGTAGACTTTGTCGCAGAAGTGATTGGGCTCCAGGATATCAAGTCGATGGAAGAGCTTGAACTCCAAAGCCAAACTCCTTCCTGAAAGTTATTTGTAGATGGCTCTTCCAACGGACATAATGCTGGAGCAAGTTTGATCTTAGTCATGCCTGAAGGACATAGATTCCACTGTGCAATCAAATTCGACTTCACAATGTCCAATAATGAAGCCGAATACGAAGCTCTGCTCGCAGGATTAAGATTAGCCAAGGACATGGATATAAAGTCGCTTGAAATCTACAGCGACTCTCAGTTAGTGGTTAATCAAATCAATGGAGAATATCAAGCCCGTGGTCTGAAGATGGTTGTTTATTTAAACAAGGCAAAGGACTTATTGGCACAATTTGAAAAATATACTCTCCAGCAAGTTCCTCACAACCAGAACTCAAACGCTGATGCTTTGGCCAAGTTAGCAAGTGCGAAGGATGCTGACACCTTAAATATAGTGTCTGTTGAACGTTTGTCCGCACTAAGCATCCAAGCGGAAGAATCCTCCCTGGTAATCCAAACAACAGGCACATGGATGGCACCTTTCGTTGAATACTTAGAGCATGGAGTACTGTCGACGGACATAAACAAAGCAAGAGCCCTCTAAAGGCAATCGGCTCAGTTCATCCTAGTCGACGGAGTTTTATATAGAAGAGGTTACTCAATGCCACTCCTAAGGTGTGTGTCAAAGGAAAAGGCCAAAGAATTAATGCGAGAAGTCCACGAAGGTTTCTGCGGGGATCATGCTGGGGGGCAGAGTTTATCCAAAAAGATCCTAAGGCAAGGATACTTCTGGGCAACGATGAATGAAGACTCTGTAGATTTTGTTCGAAGATGCGATAAGTGCCAGAGATTCTCCAAGATACCGCGAGCAGCCCCTAATGAGTTAAAGCAAATGCAAAGCCCGTGGCCATCCGCAATTTGAGGGATAGATTTGATCGGGTCTTTGCCCACGAGAAAAGGCAACGTCAAGTATGTTGTAGTTGCTGTTGAATACTTCACGAAGTGGGCTGAAGCTGAGCCACTTGCAACAATAATGACCAAGAATGTGGTGGATTTTGTGGTCAAGAGCATCGTGTGTCGTTATGGATTACCAAGGAAGATTGTTTCAGACAATGGCACATAGTTTGACAACGATCTGTTCACATATTTTTGCGAAAGGCACGAGATTATCAAGAGTTTTTCTTCAGTAGCTCACCCACAGGCAAATAGATAGGTTGAAGCTGTCAACAAGACACTGAAGGATACCCTGAAGAAAAGGCTTGAAGAAGCAAAGGGAGCATGGCCAGAACAGTTACCTGAAGTCCTTTGGTCGTATAGAACATCCTATCAAACAGCAACGGGCCATACTCCATTTTCTTTGGCTTATGGGTATGAGGCCCTATTGCCTGTTGACTTAGATCCACCATCGCACAGAAGGGTGGCATACGATCAAGATGTTAATAGTTAGTTATTGATGGAATCTTTGGATCTAGTCGATGAAAGGCGCGAGCAAGCTCAACTCTGAGTAGCAGCTTATCAGCAAAAATTCGCTCGGTATTTCAACTCTAAAGTATGCGAAAGAAAATTTAATGTGGGAAATTCGGTACTTAGAAGAGTTTTTCTTAATACCCGCGATCAAGCTGCTGGAGTACTTGGATCTAACTGGGAATGTCCATACCAAATCGAAGAATCCCTATAACCACGCACTTATAAACTTGCTCGGTTAAATGGAGATCTCATTCCTCGCTATTGGAATAAAGAACACCTGCGCAAGTATTATCAATAAACAACTCTTTTTAAAGAATTGGCTTGTATTAATTTTACTTTTTACAAGTTTACGAACAAGGGTTAGTCAGTCATATGACTAATTGCTTATAAGTGTAAGATCAAAATTCCGATCACTCGTACAGACACGATTGTCCATTTATTACGAGAAATAAAAGGAACTATGTGCAACCAGTTATTCTTGCCAATTATTGTATTTATTACAAGTATTTGCTCATTACGTGGGTTATTTTGCTATATTTTTATATGTATTTATTACGAGCAGAAATGTTCGAACATGTATTGGTCAAGGAAAGTGACCGAGGACCTTAAGCTCCTCAATCACTTGGGGGGCATATAAGGTACTAAGTAAGTGAAGCATATCAACAAGTATATGTAAACACACGAGCAAAATAAGGGAAAGCATACTACGGTACTTAGAGTATTTTTCATAATTTTGTTAAATCAAAGCAAAGTGATATGCTAAGTTCGGTCATGCGAACAAGATGTTATAGTAAATTGAAAATATTATAATATCAAAAGTAAATTGTTTTACACCGCGAGCAGTTCCTGCTCGGATGTAAATTTTAATTAAAAGGAAAAGCTGCTCGCGCAGCAAAATATTGTCTTGACATCACGAACCGTGGTTCGCATGTCCCAAGTTACAAATTAAAATAAAAATAATTAAAATTATGGAGTAGCTGGAGGATCTTGTTGAGGTTGCTGGTTGATGCAAGCCCTAGCTTCCTCGTCGACGTCGTCGATGCCCTTCGCCAAAGAGATATCAGGGGATGCCTGAACTTTCTCCTCCTCTTTAAGGCGAGCAATACATCTGGTCAGCTCAAACTGCTTCATACATTCTGGTAGATAGTCAAAATTTGCCTCGCAGTTGTTTTTCTAGAACATGTAAAAGCAGTTAAATGTGGCTCCCTTAAACCTCTCCAAGTCACTGGCGTTAGTTTCTTTAAGTGATTTAACTCGCTCCTCCAACTCAGCAGTTTCTTTCCTGCTGATAACCAACTTGTCTTGGAGTTTGGAGGCCTCTTTGTAGTTCAACAATGACGCCTCCTTGTACCTCTCTTTGGATTCGGTTACTTTGGCCAGGGACTCCTTATGTTGCTTCAACTCCTCAGCCAGCTTGGTATTCTTCTCCAACAATTCAGCATTTTTCTCCTCGACCGCCTTGAGCTGCTCGACGTGTTTAGCCTCAGCCATTTTGAGCTGCTCGCCAAGCCTCTCCTCATACTCAGCAGCCATTGCCTCCGAGCGGTGCCAACCAGTGCTCATGGTTAGAACTCCCTGCGATCAGAAAAAAGATAAAGTTGTTAGTGGAAATAAAAGGACAAAGTAAACAAATAAAGCATAGCAAGAATGGAAACTTACGCTGAGTACTTCGTTCAGCACGCGGCTAAAGATCTGGTCGAATTTCAGGGAGCCAGTGTTGTTGATCGCTTCTCGACTGTGTCGGTGCCTTGATAGATTTGTCAGCTTATCTTTGGTCGAGCTAAAAGCTATGTTCATGAGGGCCTCCCTTTGGGTATCTCCTGTCTAACCAGGAAGAGTCTGGTCAGCAGGAGCTAGGGGAGGAGTCTGGTCGACGTGTTCTGGTGGAGAAGTCTGGTCAATGGGATCTAGAGGAGGTGCTTTTTCCTTGCAGGGAACAGGTATTGGAGGATCCTTGGTCCGAGCCTTTTTCATTGAGGGATTGCTGCTGCTTTCCCCAGGATGCTGCCTACTCCCCTTCTTCTTGCTCGCGGGAGCAGTGGTCTTGGGCAGGCTGTACAGGTTGAATGGGTCTTTGGCAGACATGACTGCAAAATAGAAACAAACAATCAGGCAATATAAATGGAGGTACTTACTAAAGCAAGGAAATAAGAGTAAGGAAAATTCTAAGCAATATACTCGAGCCCTTATTACTGGTCGATACATTATATATTGTACTACTGCTACACTCACTCTCTGCCTTGAAGAAGTCTGAATTTAAACTAGTCGCGTATTTAAAGTTGCCATCCCCATCAAATAAATGACAGGGAATGGGCAAACTGTCTAAGAGTGAGAAGTCAGTATCGTTCTCATCTGAGGACTCCAGTATGGAATCGAGGTGGTCAGGAAGCTTCTGCTTGCCCTTTCCATGTTGAGCAAGGACATCAGCTACTCGCAGAGTGCTGGAAGGTTCTCTGATGGTCACTCATGTAGCCTGCCTCCTCGGGGGTTGTGACACATCCTGTTGCTGCTCGGGAATTTCTCCCCTAGTAGCACTCCCTACGTTGGACTTGTGGGTGATGTCACTCAGGAAGGTGCGAGTAGACTTCTGATAGTAGAAATGGAAGAACCCTGTGTTGTTGTGGTTGGGGTTAGATTTGAGATCAAACAAGTAGTTGATCTCATGTGGTGTAGGTACGGGCCACTTCTTGTGATTATGAAGGATATAGAGTGTAGAGAGTACTCTATATCCGTTGAGGGTGATTTGAAAAGGGGCGACCTCAAAATAATTGGCCACCCCCTAGAAGAATGGATGTAGAGGCAATGTTGCCCCTACCTCGATGTGATACCTCGATCAGGCACTGAAGGCGCCCACGGGCAAGTTTGCCCGCTGGTCGGGTGAAGGCTTGATGAGGGTTATCCCAGGAAGGCCATACTTCTTGAGATAATTGCCTACCATCCTAGCTATAATGATACCAGGAGGAGCTGCATAACATTCGACCTCCGGCCTAAGGACATCACGAGGTCGGGCTTTAAGTTGAGATTCTGGTGGTGAAGTGTTTACAGGCTGGGCTTGGTAGAAGGAGCCTCAGTGTGAGGGGCAGGTTGATTAGCAGAAGGTGTGGCTGTTTTCTTTTTTCTTTGAGCAATGGACTTTATGCGACCCATATTTGTTGGGCTAGTTGGAGGTCTATTTGTGGGGTTGTGTTGAGAAAAAGGAACTTCTGAGAATGACAATGACGACTGTTCTTGATCTTCAAACAATAGTGCGAGCAAGTCGTCGTCAATCGGCCTCTCACCTCCCCATTGGTCGTGCATGAAAATCTGCGAATAGAGAAGGGGAGATGAGAATCTATAGCCAATAGACAAAAGAAGTGGAAACGTTGGGATAACATTGCTCGTGTATAAAAGTTAAGCTTGCAGAAGTGAAAAAAATTTCAGGAAAAAAATTTCGACTCTGAGGAAGGGCGGGAAAAACCTAGATTTTTCCGAGTGCCTAAAAATCAAATTTTTACTTCGATTTTGCGCCCTAAGTCATTAATCCTAACTCCCAAACCAGTTCCTAAGCCTCATTTAGTGTTTTCTCCATGTCCTATCATGCTACTACCTACAAGACCGATTACCCCAAATCATTTTTCAAGATCATTCAGAAACTTAGATACCAAAACATTAGAAAGCTCAAGGGATAACTATTGCATGGCGAATCAGAGACAAAAAAGCTCAAAAAACATACTTGAATAAAAGGTTGAAGTGAAGACACGAGCGTTGATTCGAGCGGTTGGACATATATTCCTTGGATCGCCAAAGTTGTTTGAGTTTTCTGGGTTCTTTGTACTTCGTTCTTCAGTGTTCTTGAGGAAAAGAGGAAGAGTAAAAAGTAAAAAGTGAAAATGAGGGATTGTTCATATTGATCGAGGCACGGTTAATAAGGTAATGATGGGGGATGAGTTTTTGAAATGTGGGGAAGTGTGTTAGCCGTCAAAATACTTCTTGCGAAACTGCAACGACATGTTTGATTACCTTTTTTCGAAAAGGCACTGACGGCTCTGACAAGTCACGCGAAGGGTCGGTCATTTAAGTATACTTTATGCTGGTCACAGTAAAATAAATTTGGGGGGCAAATGTTTACCCACAAACGGACTACCTGATGACGTGGCAGGATTGGTCTACACGTGGGATGCACGTGGCGGTTTTAAGTGAGTATAATCTGCTCGACCCTCGACCAGAAGATCATTGGCTTATCAGGCATCATAATTATCAGCGACTAGCCTGGTCACATAGATTCATTTATTTCCTTCAGATGTGCAATCTTGTAATTACGCTTTAAATCATATTTCTATTATTATTTAGATACACCCGTATTAAATCTAATGAAGGCCCATTGGCCCATGTAGAACTCATTGAGCCTATAAATAAGAATGAAATGGCTCAAGAAAGGGGACTTCTTTTTGGACTTTTGGCTTTAGAACGTTTGAGCTTAAAGATTCAAAGAGAGAAAGAGAGTGTTGTTATCCACGAAAATTGCATTCATCTGAGATTTGGTGAAACTCGTGAACCCTAGTTCATTGATCATTGTTCTTGGAATTCTACATTAATAAGAACACTAAGTAGACGTAGGTCATTACCAATTGATTGGGGCCGAACCACTATAAATTGTTTGTGTCGTTTATCTTTTGGTCTGGGTTTCATCTCATTTCCATCTTATTTTCTATCGTTTATCTGACTTTGTGTCGTTGACCAATTCGAGAGTCAACAAAAGTGAAGAAAAAAATATAAATTTTTAGTTATTTTTTAAAATTTTAAATCATTTTTACTTTCCTATTATTTCTCAAAATAATTTAAAAAATCATTTACGATTTTTAAATTAATAAAAAGTAATTAAAAACCTATATTTTTTAAAAGAAAAAGTGAGGAAAAATAATCATTTTTATTCATTTTAAAAATTTAAATGAATCTTTTATTAATTTTTAATTTAAAATAATTATTTTTAGAAGGAGTAGAAAGTGAAAATAATAAAAAATTTATATTTTTCCTTCACTTTACTATTATTTATCAAAATCATAAAAAAATAGGTATAAAAGTATAACATTTTAAAACATTGGGTATATTTACTGAAAAAAACAAACAAATGAGTATAAAAATACAAAATTTGAAAACATCGGGTGTATTTACTGAAAAAAACAAACAAATGAGTATAAAAATACAACATTTGAAAACATTGGGTATATTTACTGTGAAAAAAAATTGAGTATAAAAGTACAATATTTTGTAAACATTACGTATTTTAGCCGTAATTTATTTTTTAAAATATAACCTCATACAAATCGATCCCAGTTAGAGATTCACACATTTCCTAGGCAAAAATTTAGATTCAGATAGCCATTTTTAACTATTTGACAAAACATAGGGTCTAAAAATGTATCTTTTAAAACAGATGGTCCAGTGTGGAATATCTTTATATATTTTAAATGTGAGTTTAACATAAATTATTGTTTTCGGTTAAATTTAACACTTTTTTTTTATTATTTTATAACTGTATTAAGTTTAAAGATTTATAAAGTAAATAAATTTAAAAAATGTAATAAAGTCATAATATGCCAAGTATATAGGATCTTGAAGTTGTGAAGTTTAAAAGAGAGGATTCTTCATTATTGCAGAAAATTGAAAAGAGTGAATCTTTAATTGTTTGAGTCAATTGAGTTGTAACCCATGGAGTGTTTGGTACGGGGTAAATTAAATGTGGGAATGAGAATTTAAATCCCTTTTTATGTTTAGTTCAAATTTTAAGGAGGTAAAGTTAATAATTTGTTTGAGCCCCACATGTATTTTAATGGTAAAGTGAACCATTTTGTACACAAGAGTTTAATATTACATCCATCCTAAGTCCTTATACACTTTCAAAGGCAACTCAACTACTCAAAACAAATACACATTAGTCTGGCGCCATAGAATAAATTATTAGAACTATGTAAGAATATCGTGCCTCGTTTTAGTTGCTTTATGATAACCAACATATTTGTTAGTTGGTTTTAGTTTAGTTTACACTGTGCATTTACTTGATTGTAACCAATTTCTGTTATAACAGAATTCTTGTCCTTGTATTGAAAAACTAAGGATATAAATAAAAGTGGAGATGATGCAAGGTGGTATGCTAACACTGGGGCTACGAATCATGTTGCATTTACCATGGAGAATCTTGATTCAGCTATACCTTACTCTGGCCAAGAAACTGTGGCAGCAGGCAATGGTAAGAAACTTGTTATTTCCCATGTTGGTAAAGCAACTCTCTCTTCTCATTCCTCTAACCCATTACAGCTAAATTCATTTTTACAAGTACCTTCCATTACCAAGAATCTAGTTAGTGTCTCTAAGCTAACCCAAGATAATGATGTTTTCTTAGAATTTCACAAGTCTTGTTGTTTTGTCAAGGACAAGCAAACGGGTGCAGTTTTGCTCAAAGGGAAGGTTAAAGATGGCCTCTACCTCCTAGGGGATGATAGCTCGAGTCTTTCTAATACTTCATTGGAGTGTCATCTTGTCACTTCTTTTATGTCTACCAGTTTTTCTGATTGTAATCCTTTAGTTACTTGTACTACTGCTTGTACTCCAACTGTTCCTCCAGTTTTTGCTTGTAATAAAACTCCTATTAATAAATATTCCAATTCTGTCTATTTTGATTCATCATCTCCTACTGTTTTTGCATCTACTTTATCATCTGATATAAATTTGTGGCATTGCAAATTAGGCCATCCAGCACCTGCAATATTGAGTAAAATCCTGTCCAAATCTAATGTTCCTCACTCTCTCAAAAATTTGAAATTCTACAATGCTTGTCAACAGGGCAAAAGCCATAAGCTTCCTTTTCCCTTGTCTACTAGTAGAGCATCTCAGCCCCTTGAACTTATTCATACCGATCTCTGGGGTCCATCTCCTGTTGTGTCTAAAGACAATTACAAATACTATATAATTTTCATAGATGATTACAGTAGGTTCTCTTGGATCTTTCCACTCACCCTTAAGTCTCAAGCTTTTGAAATTTTCATTCAATTTAAAGGTTTGATGGAAAAAAAGTTTAACTTACCAATAAAGGGTGTGCAAGCTGATGGTGGAGGTGAATATAGACCATTTGAAAAGTTTTTGAGAGATCAGGGTATCATGTTTCAACAGCCTTGCCCACATACACATGAACAAAATGGTCGTGTTGAGAGGAAGCATAGACATGTGACTGAAACTGGTTTGACTCTCCTTGCTCAATCTGGATTGGACATGTCTTATTGGTGGTACGCTTTTCAATGTGTTGTGTACTCTATCAATCGAATGCCTACCCCGGTACTTGGTAATATCAGTCCTTATGAGTGTCTATTCCACCATGTTCCTGAGTATACTATATTCAAGCCGTTTGGATGTGCTTGTTTTCCTCATCCCAGGCCCTACAATCATCACTAGCTTGAGTTTAGGTCTGCACAGTGTATATTTTTGGGTTATTCTTCCAAACATAAGGGCAATCTCTGTGAGAATGCTGCAGGCAGGATGTTTATTGCTCGAAATGTGGTGTTTAATGAAACCTATTTTCCAGCATCTCAACAACCATCTTCTACTCAGGTAACTTCTACTCCTGTTTCTTATCCTTCTGCTCAATTCTTTACCAACACTACTAAATCTGGTGCTAATCAAAATACTTCCCCTGCTGTCTCTGTTGCTACACCTGAGCACCAATCCAATACTGCTAATGCATCTAGTTCAACACAAGCTGCACTCACTATTCCTCAAGCTTCTACTCCTACTATTTCAAGTTCACCTACTGAGCAGACAACCAATACCTCTTCTCTGCCTTATCTCATTCATGCTGCTTCACCATCCCCATCTTCCTTAGGTTCTATTACATCAGCTCCTACTCCACCAGCTCCTGCATTGGTTGCTTCTACGCTTATTCGACTTCCAAGGACTCACTCTATGGTCACCAGGGCTCAAAATGGCATTTATAAACCGAAGGCCTGTCTTGCAACCAAACATCCATTGCCTGAGTCCCTTCTGCCTAGTAAACCAAAATCTACTAAGGCTACTCTTCAACATCCAGCCTGGTTTGCCTCTATGCAGCAAGAATACAATGCTTTGATTGCCATAGGTACTTGGTCTCTTGTGCCTTATGAGCCTCATATGAACCTCATTGGCAATAAGTGGGTTTATAGGGTGAAATTAAAGGCAGATGGGTCCTTTGACAGATTCAAATCTAGGTTGGTTGCAAAGGGGTATCTACAACAGCCTGATATTGATTATGAGGACGTTTTTAGTCCAGTTTTAAAACCTGTTACTGTTAGAATGGTCCTCACCTTGGCTGTGTCATTCAAATGGGAAGTTCGACAGTTAGATGTTTCAAATGCCTTCCTCAATGGTACTTTACAAGAAACAGTTTTCATGACTCAGCCTCAAGGCTTTGAAGATCCATCAAAACCAACTCATGTTTGTCATCTTCACAAGGCTATCTATGGTCTTAAGCAGGCACCTCGGGCTTGGAATGACAAACTGAAACAAACTTTACTTAGGTGGGGTTTTCAAGCATCTAAAGCAGATACTCCTCTCTTTGTTTATGGAACCTCTAATACTCTTGTTATTCTACTTGTTTATGTAGATGACATTTTGATTACTGGTCCCAACACTCTGCTAATTCAAAAACTCATTACTGATCACAACACAGCTTATGCCTTGAAGGATTTGGGTCAAGTTCACTACTTTCTTGGAGTAAAAATTCATAGAAGTTCTTACGGAATGTACCTATCTCAGAGTAAGTACATTGCTGACGTATTAGTCAAAGTCCATTTGTATGGTGCTAAGAGTTGTTCTAGTCCTACAGGTAGTGTTCATAAACTTGCTCTTACAGAAGGCACTCCATTTGAAGATCTGACTCTATATTGTAGCACACTTGGTGCTTTACCATATTTGACCCTTACTAGACCTGATGTTGCCTATATTATCAATAAGCTCTCTCAGTTTATTCATGCTCCCACTAGTGTACACTGGGAAGCTTGTAAGAGTTTGCTAAGGTACTTAAAAGGCACTGTCTCAGAGGGTCTTCTCCTTAGGCCTGCCCTTCGGCTGTCTCTTGAAACATATTCTGATGCTGACTGGGCAAGTTGTATTGATGACATGCGTTCCACTGGTGGTTATGCAGTATACTTAGGTTCTAATCTCATTTCATGGTCTGCTAAGAAGCAGCATGTTGTTGCCAGATCCTCTACCGAGTCTGAATACAGAGCCTTAGCAAACACAGCAGCTGAAATCAAATGGTTACTTTCTCTGTTAACAGAACTTCAAGTTACTCTTGCTGACATACCTATCATTTGGGTGGACAATCAAGGAGTTGCTGCCTTAGCTGCAAATCCTGTTTTCCATGCTAGATGCAAGCATATTGAAATAGATCACCATTTTGTTCGAGATCAGATTTTGAATAATGAAGTTTCTGTTCAATATGTACCTTCTGTGGATCAAATTGCAGATGTTTTAACAAAACCTCTTCCAAAGGACAGGTTTCACTACTTAAAGAACAAACTTCAAGTGGTTTCTACCCCTTTTCGTTTGAGGGGGGATGATAACCAACATATTTGTTAGTTGGTTTTAGCTTAGTTTACACTGTGCATTTACTTGATTGTAACCAATTTCTGTTATAGCAGAATTCTTGTCCTTGTATTGAAAAACTAAGGATATAAATAAAAGTGCTACTCACTACATCAATGCTAAGTTTTCATAGCATTGCTGTGAGGTTTTTCATTCAATCAATCTTTCTCTTGTGATTTCTTTCACTTTATTACTTCTACACATAATTAATTTGTTGCAAAGAGAAATTGAAATTTGCTCCAATAAATTATTCCAGTTTTTATTCCATAATACAAATTACTTCAAACTAATTAATTATTTATTTATTACAGTAATACTTTTAAAACATTTTTTTTGAAATAGACTGTATCATTATTTAATATTGAAAAATATGCGAGATTGGAGGAGGAATTTGTTCCAACCAGAAAAATTTATTGTCTAGCCAAAGAGCATGCTTAGCAAATTCATGGGCCGCAATATTAAAATTGCGATCAACACAAGAAAGAGATGTTCCTGGAAAATTAGACAATAAGCTTTAATGTTAGTAAAAATTACACCCAAATCATTCTGATAAACATTGTTGTTTATCAAGGCCAAAAATCAAAGATAGGGAATCTGAAAAAACTTCATTAGCCGACGATCCTAGTAGTTGAGCCTAATGTTATAGAAGAGCAAGAACTTCTGACTGAGTTTAAACATATCTTTCAATTACATAATATGTTATGCTTGGGTTTTTAACTTCTCTGCATAAATTATAATGTTCTAAAAATCACAACCCAACCTTTGATTTTTGTTTTTTTTCTTTCTATTATTTTTTTAAAGTATGGCATATTTTTAATTACCCAAATATGATACAAATGATATTAATTTATCTTTGTTACATTTTGTATGTATCATGTATATATTAGTTTGTTGGAGATTTTTCTATAATTATTTTGATGTGATATTCCTTATGAAAATTGTTAGAATATTTGGTCTGCATTAAACATCAATACACATCAGTTGTAACGACCCGAATTTACTAATCGGGCTTAGGGCCTTGATTATTGTGCTTGGAGGGCAATAAATGACTTAATATGCTTTAATATATTAATGGGTGAATTAATGTGAGTATATGATAGTGATGCATGTTTAGTGAGTTAAATGTGCATGTGGGCCCGTCTGGATATTAGGGGCATGAATGTGATATATGTTATATATATGCGAAATGTCTGTGCAGCACGATCCAAGACAGTCCTGGGGAGCGGTTAGCCAGAGAGTCACAACGGGATTGAGATTCCGACTCGGAGCGAGTCGAGGGGTAATTTGGGTACTAGGAGTGTTATGGGATTATTGGGGCATGAAAATAAATATTTGGAGATATATTTGAGGATAGAATGTCTAGGCGGGAATATTGGGGAAGTTTACCATTTTTCCCTCAGGGACGTTTTGGTACCCCGAGCCTTGAGGTAACCACATAGACTTAAGCTGAATAAAACAAAAGAGGAATTAATTAGAACCTTGGGGAAACCGACTTATACACTCTCCCTTGGCTGAGATAGCTCTCTTCTCCTTCACTCTCTCACTCACTAAGGCAAACCCAAGGGGAAGCTTAGGGAAAACTAATCTAAAGCTAAGGGATTTCAGCTGGGGAAATCTAAGGGAACTTGAAGCTTGAAGATTGAAGCATAGGGGGGACTAGTTCTAAGGCTCAATTCAGCAAGAGGTAAGTTTTGATTATGGTGGATAAGTCTAAAGTTGCAGCTGGTTATTAGATTATGCATGCTAGCAAGTTTGATTTGTTCTTGTGTGGTCTAGTTGAGTTTTGGGGTGGATTCTAATGGGTTTTGATGTTGTTACTGAGTTATTATTGAGCTGGTGTATATGTGTTTAATATCTGGGTTAGATAGGTGAGTTTTGGTGAGGATTGGCTTGAAGAAAAGGTAGGAAATTGATGAAGAATTCTGGGTTTGGTGAGGAGCGCCGCGGCCCTAGGAGGGGTGCGCCGCGGCCTGTGTGCGCGTGCGGCCATGGGAGGCCGAGAAGGTTCATGCGCGCCACGGCGCCTGGTGGGCGCGCCGCGGCCCGTGTGGGGGTCAATGTGGTGCTAGCCTCTATTTTGAGGCTAGCCGCGGCCCTTAGTGCCAGTTTGCATTTCTAAGGGTGTTTAGGCTTGGGAATTCAATGGTTAAGGCTCGGGATGAATTATATCACCCGGATTGATAGAATTCAAGGACCCGGAGGTTAGGGTTATGGCTCTAAGTTATTTGTTGGATTATAATTTAATGGATGGACATTGTTAATGTGTTGTAACTAGGGTCTCGGCGAGGCTCGCGTTGGAGGACTGTGCTCGGGGCATCGGTGCTCAGAAAGCTCGGAACTCAGGTAAGAGAACCCTTGTTCCCATAGAGCTTGTGTGTAGGGCTGAGCCCAATGTGTTTGAATGAACTAATATGCAGGGCTGAGCCCAGTGTGATTGAATGGATTAATATGCAGGGCCGAGCCCAATATGTTAGAACTGCGGGGCGTAGCCCTTTATCTGATTATGCTAGAATTCTATACTTGCTTGTTATGCTATGTGAATTATGATGTGAATGGTCGGTCTGAGCCGGGAACGGCGTTGGGCACGTTGAGTGCAAGGCTGAGAACGGCAAGGGGCCGGGAGCAGCGCTGAGCACGTGGAGTGCGAGTTGCCAGGGCGAGTCCCCAGAAGGATACCTGGGATATCCTCACGGCATGGTCCGCGAACCCAGGGTTTGGTAATTTCCTGGGACGGCTAGGCCGTACGTGTTTAGCCATTGGTGGCATGTTTATATGTTTGATATATGTGTTGCATATGTTATCTGCTTGTGGGTTCTCTTGCTGGGCTTCGGCTCACAGATGCTCTGTGGTGCAGGTAAAGGGTATAGAGGTGATCAACCAACCATAAGTACAGCAGGCGTGAGGCGGCGTGTACATGTTTGGCCAGCCTGGCTGCCTCGGCTAGAGGATTTTGGGAGATGCTTGTAAATAAACTCTGATTTTGTCGTCTAGTTGACTTGGTTTAACTAATATGTTGTAAACATTTCTAAACTGTATTTTGGGATCCCAAGTGTAAACCTTTTATGATTTTCTATGGAAATTAATATTTTTAAGGTTTTTCCTCTGTTTATAGCTTAATTACACTGTTTGATCTAAAACCTCGATTAGCGAGATGAAAGCACATTTTTAAACTCACTTAGTAACGACTCTAAGGAAGTAGGGCGTTACATCAGCAAAGTTACATTTTTCTTCCAGTCTTGTCTACCATTTCGCCAGATGAGTCTGCATTTATTTCTGGTATTTTTTAAGTTAGATGTCAGTTGTAAAACCCCCTATAAATAAGTCTTTTTATCTCAGTTGTTAAGGGTGAGATGAGAACATATTTCATTTTGTAAAATAGGAGTTTTTTCAGAGAGAGAAAGACAGAGAACTTGAGAGAGAAACACTTGGGTCTTGGGTGAGAGATTTCTTTGTACATGGTCAAGTGTACTTGGGGTTTTGCTTGTGTTCAAGGCATTGTAATCCATCAAGTGTAGAAGTTCTCTAGTTGTGACAAGTTGTAATCTTCATTGCTGTTTCATAGTGCAGAGAAGAACATCCCAAGGGGAGTTCAAAGAGGATGTAGGCTCAAGTTTTTTGGGCTAAACCTCTATAATTCTTGGTGTTGATTTTATTGTGTTTTTCTTGCTGATTTTCCTATAGAATTTGTGCATGTTGTGTCTACTAGTTTATTGATTTTGTGATTGTAGATGAAGTTGGTGTGAGGAAGGTGAATTCCCTAACAGTGGTATCAGAGACAGGTTCATTGGCAAAGTTTAGCTTCAAGATCAAAGGTGACAAAGAAGGGAAGAACTGGCTGAATCAAGTTCTTCATCAGAAAGTGACACAAAAAAGTTTCAGTCAAGAAAGAAGTCTAAGAATTGAGTTCGAAGGTTCAAGAATCTGTTCAAAGTCTCTTGGATTGGAGTTATTGCAACAATATGAGTAATATGAAGCTTGAAATAGAGAGGTTTGATGGTAATGGAGATTTTAGAATTTGGAGAAGGAAGATTAAAGGAATGTTGGCTTCTCAAAAGTTATTGTGTGTTCTTGAAGATCCCATTTCATGGCCTGAAGGTACTACAAAAGATCAAAAAGAAGAAATGCTCGAATTAGCCATTGGGATTATGATTTTTCATTTGTCGGACTCCATCATTCGAATGGTTGATAAAGAAGACACTCCATCCAAGATTTGGAAGAAACTAGATGAGTTATTTCAGCAAAAGACTCTCACCAACAAAATCTTTCTTAAGGAAAGAATCTTTGGATTTAAGATGAGCAGTAGCAAGAGTTTGGAGCAGAATTTGGATGAGATCCTAAGGATGAACATTGAGTTGGCTAACTCAGGAGAAGGAGAAGCTTTAAGTGATGAAAACCAAGCAATTATCATTTTAAATTCTCTACCTGAATCGTTTAAGGAGGTCAAAAGTGCTATCAAGTATGGTCGTACATCAATTACTTTAGAAGAAGTAATTTCAGAATTGAAATCAAAGGATTTAGAGTTAAAATCAGAAAAATCTTCTTCACCAAACCTTGGAGAAAGCAACTACGCAAGGGGTCGATCACCACACAAAAACTCAAATGGCTATCATGGTAAAAGGCACAGCAAGAGCAGAGGAAGATCTGGTTCCCGAGGTCCAAGCAATTCAAGGGCGTGTTTTCATTGTGGCAAGCTTGGTCACATGAAGAGAGATTGTTATCTCTGGCTCAGAAAACAAAAGGGCAGGAGTTCCGTCTGTGAAAGCGCTAGATCCATCTACGAGGGAAAATCTGAACATACGGATTCAACAAATATTGGAAAAGCTTGCAATGATGTTGAAGCCTTAATTGCAGCAACAGGAGAAAACGAAAAAGATTGGATCTTGGACTCTGGGTGTTCATACCATATGACTTTCAATAAGGAATGGCTTCAAGATTTCAGAGAGTTGAATGGTGGTAAGGTTATTATGGGGAATAATCAATCTTGCCAAGTAACTAGAATAGGCTCAATCAACATCAAAATGTTTGATGGTGTCATTCGAACATTGAAGAATGTCAGGTATGTTCCTAATCTGTCTAGAAATTTGGTTTCACTAAGCGTGCTTGATGATGCAGATTATACAGTAAAAATAGAGCGTGGAACCATGAAGATTTGTAGAGGTTCAATGGTAGTTCTTAAGGGAATTAAGAAGGACTTTCTATACTGCCTAATTGGTGAAACAGTAACTGGCAGCAACACTTTAGCTAAGGCACCAAAAGATCACAAGGCAATCCTATGGCATAGGAGGCTTGGTCACATAAGTGATAAAGGCTTGCAAGTGTTAAATCAACAAAGCTTACTTGGAAAGGATAAGGTGAGCAAGGTAGATTTTTGTGAGAATTGTGTCTTGGGAAAACATCACAGATTGGCTTTCAAAGTTGGGCAACACAATTCAAGGGGCATACTTGAATACATACATGCAGACTTATGGGATCCAGAAAAAACTTCAACAATTGGAGGTAACAATTACTTTCTTTCTATTGTAGATGATTTTTCTAGAAAAGTATGGGTGCATTTATTGAAACATAAAAATGATGCATTTGAGGCTTTTAAAAATTGGAAAATTCTTATGGAAAATCAAACAAATAGGAAGATTAAAAGATTGAGGACCGATAATGGATTAGAATTTTGCAATGAGATTTTTGATTCATATTTTAGAGAGAATGGTATTCAAAGACATAGGACTGTGAGATTAACTCCTCAACAAAATGGGGTGGCTGAAAGAATGAACCGAACACTACTTGATAAAACTAGATGTATGATGATTAGTTCAGGTATACCCAAGGGATTTTGGGGGGAAGCTATAATGACAGCTGCATATCTAGTAAATAGATGTCCTAATACAACTATAGAGTTTAAGACACCTGAAGAAAAATGGTCCAATAAACCACCAAACTTGTCTCACTTAAGAGTATTTGGGTGTGCTGCTTATGCACATCAAAGAGAGGGTAAATTAGATCATAGAGCAGTTAAGTGTGTATTTTTGGGTTACCCACAGGGAACTAAAGGTTACAAATTATGGGTTAAAGAAAACAAAGGTTACAAACTTATAATCAGTCGTGATGTTATATTTAAAGAAGATTGTTTTCCTTTTTTATCTCAAACTAACATTCCTGCGGGTCAAGAACAAAATAGTACTAACAATGCAGGTACAATAGAGACTTTAGTTCAGATGGAAATAAGATTCATAACCCCACTCAAACTCCAGCTGAAATGCAACCAGAACAAAGTGTAGATGCATTTGAAATTAATGCAGATCCGACTACGTCATATCAACTTGCAAGAGACAGAGTTAGGAGAGAACTAAAACCAATCCAGAAGCTTACACTTACAGCTTGGGATGACATGATAGCTTATGCACTGATGTTTGCACTTGAGTTAGCTAATTCAGAACCCAACTCATATGAAGAGGCAGTAAAAGGTTTAGATTCAAAGCATTGGATTGATGCTATGAAGGAGGAAAGGAGGTCTTTGTACAAGAATGATACTTGGACGCTGGTTAATAGACCTAAAGACAAGAATGTAGTTGCATGTAGATGGTTGTTCAAAGTAAAAGAAGGCATGAATGATCAAGAACCAGTGAGATACAAAGCAAGGTTGGTTGCTAAGGGATTCACTCAAAAGGAAGGAGTGGATTTTACAGAGATTTTCTCACCAGTCATTAAATATAAAACCATAAGAATCATGTTATCTTTGGTTGCCCAGTTCAATATGGAACTTGACCAGATGGATGTAAAAACTGCATTTTTACATGGTGACTTAGAAGAGACTATTTACATGGAGCAACCAATTGGGTTTGAGATGTTCAAAGGCCAAGACAAAGTTTGTTTGCTCAAGAAATCGTTGTATGGCCTCAAGCAATCACCTCGGAACGTTTTGATGGGTTCATGATAAAGCATGGTTTTCAAAGAAGCTACTATGATCCTTGCCTCTACTTCAAAGGACAACAATTCAAAGATGTTGAGTATCTACTGTTGTATGTGGATGATATGTTGCTGATTAGTGACAAAAGGGACAAGTTGAATAAATTGAAGGCTCTTCTCAAAACAGAATTTGAAATGAAGGATTTGGGCATGGCTACAAAGATTTTAGGTATGGAGATCAAGAGAAATAGGGATCAACATACCATCTTCATTAGTCAAAAGTCTTATCTTGAAAATTTTTTAAAAAGGTTTTCTATGAAGGGTGCTAAAGCTGTCAAACAACCATTGACAAGTCAATATCAGCTTACAAATGCTGATTGTCCTAAAACTGAGTTTGAAAGGGAAGATATGGCCAAGGTACCTTATTCTAATGCTATTGGAGCTATAATGTATCTAATGATTTGCACTAGGCCTGATATATCACACTCTATTAGTGCTCTAAGTAGATTCATGGCAAATCCCGGAAGAATTCATTAGGATGCTATGAAGTGGTTGCTGCGTTATTTGATTAATACTACTAGACATGGGTTGGTGCATAAGCGGCATCATAATCAGGTGGAAATCAGTGGGTTCGTAGACTTGGATTATGCTAGAGACTGAGACACTAGAAAGTCTACTACAACCTATTACTTTCTAATAAGTGGGAATTGTGTGAGTTGGAAGTCTCAACTATAATCTGTAGTTGCACTTTCAACTACTGAAGCTGAGTACATGGCTGCTACTGAAGCAATCAAAGAAGGTATTTGGATTCAAGGTCTTCTAAAAGAGCTGCAAGTGTTCAAAGGAAAAGCTACAATTTTTTCAGATAGTCAAAGTGCCATACATTTGTGTAAGAATCCAGTATTTCATGACCGGACTAAGCATGTGGAGATCAAGTATCACTTTATTCGTGACAAGGTCACTGAAGGTGTAATCAATGTCGAAAAGTCCCCACAGAAGAGAACCCCGCTGATGCTGGAACTAAGATATTGCCATTGAGCAATTTTAACTACTATCTAAGCTTGCTCGGAATTGATCATGGATGATAGTTGAAGGCTGAACTGGGATCCATGGGAAGTTATGTTTATCTCTGCAATCCATGTTTAATGAAGACCAAGGTGGAAATTTGTTAGAATATTTGGTCTGCATTAAACATCAATACACATCAGCAAAGTTACGTTTTTCTTCCAGTCTTGTCTACCATTTCGCCAGATGAATCTGCGTTTATTTCTGGTATTTTTTAAGTTAGATGACAGTTGTAAAACCCCCTATAAATAAGTCTTTTTATCTCAGTTGTTAAGGGTGGGATGAGAACAGATTTCAGTTTGTAAAATAGGAGTTTTTTCAGAGAGAGAAAGACAGAGAACTTGAGAGAGAAACACTTGGGTCTTGGGTGAGAGATTTCTTTGTACATGGTCAAGTGTACTTGGGGTTTTGCTTGGGTTCAAGGCATTGTAATCCATCAAGTGTAGAAGTTCTCTAGTTGTGACAAGTTGTAATCTTCATTGCTGTTTCATAGTGCAGAGAAGAACATCCCAAGGGGAGTTCAAAGAAGATGTAGGCTCAAGTTTTTTGGGCTGAACCTCTATAATTCTTGGTGTTGATTTTATTGTGTTTTTTCTTGCTGATTTTCCTATAGAATTTGTGCATGTTGTGTCTACTGGTTTGTTGATTTTGTGATTGTAGATGAAGCTGGTGTGAGGAAGGTGAATTCCCTAACAAAAATTAATTCATTAATAAAAGATGATACATCACAATCACACACAAATTTCACCAAATTAATTTATCACACTTTTGAAAAGCTAATTTTTATGTGATATTTGTCACCAAAAGGCAATGTAATGAAATATTCTTTTGTAAATATAAAGAAAAGTAGAGCTTGAGGGACACGATGGTCAAAATGGTACAACTCTTTGCAAAGACAAAACAGCCCTAAACAGGTGTTTGAACAGAAATGCCACAAATCTTTTTCTTTTATTTGATTTTTTTTTTAAATAAATAAAAAGTCGCATGCATTAAATTAAGATTGGCTCCACTTTCTCTTTAGGAAAAGTATAAGTGGGGTCCTTCTATCTTTAGATGCCAAGGAATGACAGATAGTGACTCGTTGAGAGAGGAAGTCACACACTGCAACACTTCTTTTGAACCAGTTTGAATTTTGTCACACCAAAATGGTAGAGAAAGATACTGCATTAATTCAAATACCGACTCCAAACTTAGCTTTACACTTTAATTAGTCCAAATCTAACTTCAATTAGCTTTACAATTTTAAATTGGTGCATAACTTGTAGTTTTTAATATTTATTTTGAAGTTAAAATTCTTTTTTTTTTTTAGCTCGATGTTAAAATTTATGACTAAAAATATATATATATATAAAAATCATTACATAATTTGTATAGTCACTAAATAATCTATAACAGAAATTATAATGTTCATATTTCGTCACTACCGTGTTGTAATTAAAATTATATTAGCAAAAAATTGTGATTAAAAATAATTGTTTTAGTTACAAATAATTTTGTTGTGACTAAAATGATATTTAATAACAAAAGTTTTATGTTGTCACCAAATGATAAGTATATAAAATAAAATTGTCTACCAATTAGCCACGCATGATTTTAATTTATTTAGAGACTTTGGTCTAGTTAAATTGTATTTTTCGTTTTATATCTTCATTCCTGGTTGAGAATATGATTTAATACAATTTGTATTTGTTTATTAAAAATTTAGCTTTAGAGTTTTTAAATTTTGGTAATTGGGGCACTTTTGTTGCTCTTTTTTTTTTCTCCCGGTGAGATGAATAGGGTAACCCACCACTTGTTAACTAGTTCTAATTTTAGTTTTCTCTTTTGAGTTGATTCGAATTTTTTATTTATTGGTTTATGTTATTAATACTAATTTCAATCTAAAAACATAGTTCAAATTTTAAGTTTGTTTTTATAATTGTATGTTATTCTCTTACGCCTGTTACTGAATTAGTCTTGGTAATTGATGTTTTTGAAAAACAAAAGGGAGTTGGTCTTCTAGATATTAATTAGTGCTTTGATTAAAATAGCTTATTTCCCAACTATTATCTATTCTCTATATACTTTCTATTATTTTATTGTATTTCCTTTTGCAAAGTTGGCTCTTCCTTTTATGTACTTCACAGTTCAAAATGGTTTTATCGATTTTTTTTAGATAACTAATTATGTCAAACCATATTGTTGTATACAAAAACAAAGATTTAGAATATTTATGATATTTTGTCTTTACCTTATTAATTAGTGTAACTGTAACTATATTTATATATAAGAAAGAGTTTATTGGGTGAAGCAAAGGTACTAAGATTGTAATTAATACTACAGTACTTAAAAGTTTGTTTATAGTTTTCTTCTCTATGGGCTTTTTCAGCCAACTTTTGTAATTACATTTCTCTTGGTGTACTCTGTATAAAGATAAGTTTTATCTATGAATGAAACCATTCAACTCAACGGCTAGTATTGATTGCTTTTTTTACGAGTGTTCTGAATGGAATGAGTTCTCTATGTGCTCTAATAAAGTCTCATATTTTTTTAGAGTATAGCGTTTAAATCATTGATTTTATTTTTTTAGGAAAAAGTTATTGATCTTTTGATATAATAGCATTTAAGTTTCTAATTTTTTTTAAGCAAAATGTCTCTTACATTAATATATTGGTATACTTGTTTCTTAAGAACTCATTAATTATTTTTAAAACTTATTTTAATTGATTTTAAAATTATAAAATTCAAATAAAATTATATTTTTAATTAATAAAAAATATAAATTAATTTAAATAATTATTTAAAAAATAGATATTATTTTTTTTAAAGAAAAAATATATATTACTTAAAATTACTAAAATAAAATTTTATTCATTAGCACATATTTACATATTTACTAAATATTTTTTTACTTATTAATTAAATTAAAACCATGTTATTTTATTAGTTCTTACTCACACCGATCAAATAATTTTAATTTAAGAACATAAGAACTAATATAATAACACAATTTTGATTTAATTAATAAATAATTTTTTTTTAGTAAATATATAAATATGTGTTAATAAATAAAAATTTATTTTAATAATTTTAAGTAATATATACTTTTTCCTTTTAAAAAAAGTAATATATATTTTTTAATTCACTATTTAAATTAATTTACATTTTGTATTAATTAAAAATATAATTTTATTTAAAATTTTTAATTTTAAAATCAATTAAAATAATTTTTTAAAATAATCAAGAAGTCATTAGGAAACAGGTGCATCAATATGTTAACTTAAGAGACTTATGCTTTAAAAAATATCATAAACTTAAATGCTATTATATCAAAATATCATAAAATATTCAGGAATTTAAATACTACCGGGACAACCCTAACTATATATAATATTAAATTCGTTGAAATTTTCAATAAATATATACTCCAAACTAAAAGAATATCGCATGTATATAAATGAGTATCTTGCAAGTAACCAAAAATTAATCACTGATATAAAATGATGATGGAAACCTTGATCGATAATCCCACAGTTTCCCTTCAAAAAAAAAAAAAGAAGAAGATAATCCCACAGTTATACAAAGTGTACATGCTGATTTGTTGGGACTTGTGAGATTACTATTTCGAACATTATATATTATGATAATTTTTTACACCAAATCTTGGATTTGACTAAAATAATTGAACTAAAGAAATTAGAAATATTCTCATACATACAACATAAAAAAAACTACAAAATATACAAGTCTTCTTAGAATTTGAACCATTCCTTTAATTTTCACTGTTGATCAATCGAGATTGGACAATATATAAATATAGTGGGGTTTCTTTAATTTTACTCAAATCCAATTTATTTATTTATTTGTTAATATTAATAAGTCAAAAAATGGCGAAGTTCTAGATATACTTTCTCCTTACTTCATGCATTATTTTTGGATTGTATATTATGATTAAGCAAGCATGCAACTTCGATAGTGTTGTACTTTCATTAGTTTCTCATAGCTAGTGTGGAAACAACAAATTAAAAAACATTAATTTTTTTTTTCTTCACAGAAAATGGTGGTTGCAAACCTAACCAAAAATTTAGCTAGCTAGGTGGCAGAGTTTCAGTAGTGGTGGCTAGCTGCAATAAATAAAAAAGGATAATAATGGGATAACGTAGGACCCATTTTATTTATTATAATAAGTATAATTTTATACATTATTATATATATAGTCACGTGGAGACACGAGAGTACTGTACATAATCTTTACATGTGTTATTACGAGCTACTGAACCCTACACTTTCATCTCAATTATATGTATATATCCATTTAATATCAACCCCAACAGATATCTATACATAAAAACTGGGTATATATGAATGTATATATTTGTGTCATTTCAAGCAAGCACAGGACAAAAATGATGAGCAGCTAGCATGTTCTTCTTCTAATTTGTATAGAGGGGGTCCAAAGTTGCAATTCTGTCGCTTAACAAAGTGACCCCATATTTCAGTTGTACTTGCAATCACACCAAAAACCCATAATGGACTCATCACATGGAATCATTTATTTCAAGTACTAATTATTTTGTTCACAGGCTTCTCTTGATGATCAATCGTATAAGTATATAAATATACATATAACTAGTTTATACATCTCTTCTGTATAATAAGTGTTGTATAATAAGTGTGTAGACATTTAACAATAGATTACAAACATCATTTAAATTTAAATAAAATTAAATAAATAAATAATTAAATAAATTAAAATATGATATTTTTGAGATGTTTTATAATAATAATTATTTAAAAATAATAAAACCATATGTTATTCCACTTAAATAAAATTTAATTAAACTTAAACTTCACGTATTATAATAATATCATATTAAACATATAACATAATGTAATCTATTATCAACTAGAAACAAACTTCTTTTTAAAAAAAATAAACTATCAACAAACTTAAATTTAAAATCTATGTATAATATTAATATTATATTAAACATATAATATATAATCTCTTGTTGTCACTCTTAAAATCAAAAAGTACAACAAACATAAACTTAAATAAAAATAAATAAATTAATTAATCAAAATATGATATTTTAAAGATATTTTATGATAATTTAAATAATTAAATCATATTTATTTAAAAATAATAAAGCCATACATATCATTTTTTTATATTATAAATTTGTGTGATAATTTATTTTTTATCAAGCGATTAGAACTTTTTTTCTTCATCAACTTCATCAAAGGATATTGCGAGATATATTAGAAACTAAAAATGGTTGATGCATGTATACTAGTCTACACTATGACTTTTTCTACTATTAATTTCTTTTTAAATATTATTGTAATTTATATATATGTCATGTAGTCATGTAAATATATATATGTCAATATTGTGTTTAGATATCATATCTGTAGAGATTATTGATATAAATATTTATATATACTATACAAACTATAATTCATTCTATTATATATTGAAGAAAAAAAGTTAACCGGTTTTTATTAAAATTATAGACAATGTTTTACCCTAATTTTTTAATACATTTATATCATTCATTATATTAACCGTATTTTATTTATTTTTATGATATTTTTTATTTATTAAAAATTTATATGATAATTAAAAAATAATAAAAATAAATACATGTTTGAATAAGTATGTTTATAACTTTAAAACTTAGCAAACGTGCATTGCACGTTATTTTTACCTAGTATATATAAATACTAGATACACACAACGTGCAATACACATTTACTTAGTTTTATTTATAGAATTTATTAATATTTTATTAAATTTGTATCACTGTCATATAAATTTCAAATAAATAAAAAATATTATATATAAAAGAATGACATAAATATATTAAATAAAAAAAAATGTTTATGATTTTTTTAATATATATAATATAATAACGTTCTTAAACATAAATGATAATTTTTTTAATAAAAATTAAGATTATGTATTATATATTATTATTATAATAATACTTTATAATATTTAAATATATATTAGTATAAGTACTAAATATCTAGTTTTGTGTTAAATATTATTATAATATTTGAATTTATATTAATATAATTAGTAAAAGTTAGGATTACATATTATTATCATAATAATATTTAATTTATATTAATATAATTGTTGATCCAAGATTTGGCCAACTGACACAGAGTCAGAATATGCTTGATATGAATGAATATGATGAGAAGAACGCAATGACAAAAATAAATAACAACACGATATTTTTATAGTGGTTCGGCCCCAGGATCTGGTAATAACCTACGTCCACTTAGACTGTTATTGATATAGAATCAAAGGAGTGATCAAAGAACAAGGGTTCAATGAGTTTCACTAACCTCTGAAGAACAATACAATATCACTAGGAGAATTACTATAGTCTCAAATAATTCAAAAGCCCAAAAGTCCCTTCCTTGAGCTATCTTTTGCTATTTATAGGCTCAAGGAGGATTACAAAAGATTGTTACAGATATTCTTTCCTGAATCATCGGATACTCAGGAGATTGTGTGAGTTAAATTCGGGATTTACAAAGATCTTCTCATTAATGTTGCTTTGTATGCGGAACTATCGACCAGACTGGTCGCAGGTAAGCCTAGGCTGCTTACTGCTCCTAATGCGTCTTCTGGTCGATACTCTAGCAGAACTTTTCCAGGTGTCAGCCACGTGTCCAGGGATCAATTGCCACGTCATCAATGCTAATTTTTTGGATAACATTTGCCCCCCAAGTTTATTTATCACGAGCAATAAATAAACTTTTGAACGAACGACTCTTCGGTAACCCCGCCTTACGTGTCAGAACCCTTCGTGTGTTCTTGGGAAAAGTAACCTACTTCTATCTAATCACGTCTTTTCGGTTCCCCAGAAATAATTCGACGGCCATTCCGCTTCCATATACTTCGAAAAAGGGAAACTGATGATTACACCTTTTTAATGCCACAGACAAACTTATATAATACCTTCTAAATCTTCCTTTTATTTTTACGCACGCCATTGTCTTCACAAGAAACCCTAAAAACCAGAGCTTTAATCATCCCGGAGACCGTTTCTTCTGTATTTTCAAGACTCAGACCGACAGTTCCTTGATCTCCGAAGGCCCTTTTTCCATCTCCACGATCATTTTCTTGGTAAGTTTTCGAATTCTTATGCTTCAAATTTTCGTGGTGCATGCTTCTGTATGTTGACTGTTTGAGTCCATCTACTTCTGGTTTGAGATGCTTGTGAGTAGAATGTTTTGTAGGCAAAAAAGGGTTACGAGTTAGTTTGATAGTCAAGATCATACTTTTAGGACGTAAGATCGAAGTAAAAATTCGATCTTTAGGCTAGTTGGAAAATAGGTTTTTCCCGCCCTAAGGGGAGTTGAAAAAGCTTTTTTGAAAAACTTTTTACTTTCACCCTTTGATCCGTCTTTCAAACTGTTCGTATGGAACACTTAGCTTTTTGTTAGAATGCTGTTGTATAAAAGCTTGGATTTTTATACTCGACCAGCGTTATTCTAAAAAGCCTTTAAAATTTCTTTTATCCTCACCTCCCCATTCTTCTGTTTGCAGACATTGATGCCAAATTTGTGGGGAGGTGAACGGCCCATCGACGACGATCTTCTTGCCCAGCTGCTCAAGGGCGAAGAACAACCGGCTGACCGAGTTCACGAGATTCCCTTCTCACGATCCTCTACTAGACCTCGTCCTTCTCCTCCTCAAATGGCCCGTTCCAAATCCGTAGGCAAGAAAAGACCTGAGTCTGAAAACATTCCAAACCTTCCCCAGCCTGATTCGCAGGCTAGGGCTCCCTCGACCAGTGGTCGAGAAAATCCTATTCCTGACCCTAATATCCAAACCAGGGCCCGCCCTCGCCATCAGAATTTGCCTGATGTCGAGTGGTATACTTCTCCGACCAGCTCAGTGACCATGCAGATGGTTGCTAACTACTTCAGGAAATACCCTCTTACAGGGGTTTCCATTACAATTCCTGCCGCAGACCAAAGGGCTAACCTCCCTAGGGGCATATATAGTGCCTGGTCTCGGTATCACTTAGAGGCGGGGTCTTACCTCCCTCTACATCCTTTTTATGAGGGGGTGGCCAATTATTTCGGTGTCGCCCCCTTCCAAATTACTCCAAACGGATATAGAATGCTGGCCGCACTCTATATCCTGTACAAACTCAAGAAATGGCCAGAACCTACCCCTCATGAGGTCAACTATCTTTTTGACCTTAAATCCAACCCGCAACAATATGGAACGGGTTTCTTCCACTTCTGTCACCAGGAGACCAACCGGACGTTCCTGAGTGACACCACGCATATATCGAACGTGGGGCAGTACAGTAAGGAGTACTTCCTTACACCTGACATAACCAGCAACAACCTGGCCTTCGCTTGAGGAGGTAAGTGCTTGTCTTTGACTGGTCGATACTTTTAATCAAGGTGTCTCCTTTCATTTTTCTCAAACTGTAATCTGTCTTTCAGGCCCATGGTTACGTCTGACCCCAACACCAGACATGGTGTTAAGGTCCAATACTTTGGCCAGGATGACCGACGCAGCAAAAAGCGTCAAGACCCTGGTTACTGATGAAAACCTGAGGCTGTCTGGCCTCTTGGCTCCTCGCCATGAAACAAGAGGGTCCGTGGTAGACGATGCCACTGCCGAGGGGGTTCCCGAGCAGCAACCTCCTGCGTCCCCTCCCCGGAGGAGGCCAACGGGGGTTACAATCAGGGAGCCCACGGGCAATCCTTCCGCAGAAAGGCCTTCTGCTCCCCAAGGCAAGGGGAAACAAAAGGCCAAAGAACCAGTTGTGGACTTGGGAGAATCTTTTGATGAGAATGGTAAAACTATTTTGCTTTTGAATAGTTTGCCAATTCCCTGTCACTTGTTTGATGGGGAGGGCAACTTTACATATACTCCAAAATTAGGGCCAGACTTCTTCATGCCAGATAGTGAGTGTATGACTAATAGAGTCAATAGTATATCGACCAGTAGTTGTAGCTCGGGTATTAACTTTGTGACCTCTTTTCTGTTGTATAAAGAATTTTCATCTGCTTTTATCTTTATTCTTTTGCATGCTTTTTCTTGTGTGCAGATATGGCTACTCCCAACGTCTTTGATCTATACAATGCTGAGGAGGAAGAAGAAGTTCCTCAGCTTCGAAGGAAGTCGTCGCGGAGACAGATTGGCGAAACAAGCCAGAGACCGGCCAAGAAGAGTCGAACAGAGGACCCTCACAGGAACGTGCCAGCTGGGCAAACTTCTATTCATCCTCCAGCCCCTACCGAGAAAGAGACTCCTCCCGCCCTAAAGATCCCTCCTCCGGCTCCAAAGAACCCTCCTCCGGCTGCACCCAGCAGGGAACAAGACAGGCGGGAAGAGACCCTTGGGGCCAAACTCTCGAGCCGTGCCGTACGAGTAGCAAAAGACCGCATCGCGTACATCGGGAAAAATGACCGCGTCAAGGATGCAATGGTTGAGGCAGAAAATATGACGGTCGACCTAATCCTGAACAGGACCTTGAACGAAATAGCCAGCGTAAGTACTTCTTTAATCTTTTTGGCCTTAGTCTTTTAGTCTTCACGACAGGTTCTAACTCTTTTTTTATTCACAGGCCTTGCTGTCTGCTACCACTGCTCGTACTCGTGCTCAAGCCTCTATCGACCAGGCTCGGGCAAAGGCCATTGAGGGGTATCAGGTGAAGGCAGCCGAGGAGCTTTCGGCTGCAGAGGCCAGGCACGCAAAGGAGTTGGAGGCGATGGCCCAACAGAGGGACGCTGCGGTGACAAAGTTGTCGGAGGCTGAGGCTGCAAAGGAAGCTGTGATAAAGTCGAGGCAGGACTATCAAGATGCCAGCCGCACCCACCTTCGCGAAATCAGAAGATTGGAAGAGGTGCTTAAACCCAAGGACGAGGCCATCGCCACTCTTCAAGGTAAAGTGAAGCAGCTGGAGCTTGACAACTCCAAAAATCTGGAAAGGTACAAAAAGACGACGCTCCGATGTTTCTACAACTTCTGGAAACACAATCAGGGAGCCGACTTCAGCTATCTTTCAGAGGATATCAGGGCTGCCGAGCTGGCTCGCTGCGCTGCCCAACTGGCTGAAGAGGAGGCAAGAGCGAGGATCCCTGGTTCCCCAAGCCTGGTTGGTGCTGAAGAAGAAGGGGCTGTTGAGGATGCTGTCAACCAGAATGCTGCTAATGACCCTCCGGCCCCAAATGCCTCTTGAGCTTTTCCATTATTTTTTCTTTCTTTTTGATTACACGACCCACGGGTCGTGATGTAAAGACAATATTTTCATTTTAAACTTTGCTGCATGGTCAGTAAATCTTTTCTTTTATTTGAACAGTTACATCCAAGCAGTGATGCTTGCGGTGTAAAAGATTTCATGATGCTATAATATTTTCATTTATTATAACATTTGTCCGTATGACCGAACTTAGCATAGTACTTTGGCATGATTTAACAAAATATAAATTTTGAAAAATATTCTAAGTACCTTAGCATGCTTTCACTCATTTTGTTCATGTGTTTACATACCTCATGGTATGCTTTGCTATCGATGTGCCTTATATGCCCCCCAAGTGATCGAGGAGCTTCAGGTCCTTGGTCACTTGCCTTGACCATGACCTGTTCGAACATTCCTGTTCGTATGCAAAAATAATACTTGTAATACAGCAAAACAACACACGTAATGAACAAATACTTGTAAATATAAATTCACAAATGTTGGCAAGAATGACTAGCTGCGCACAGTCCCTTATAATCTCGTATCAAAAATGGACTAAACATGTCTTTACGAGTGATTCTGAAATAGAATCTTACATATACGAGCGATTAGCCATATAGCGTGGCTAACCCTCTTTGCTAAACTTGTAAAAAGAAAGAATTAATACAAGCCAGTCCTTTATAAAGGACTGTTTACTGATAATACTTGCGCAGGTGTTCTCCATTCCAATAACGTGGAATGAGATCTCCGTTTAAGCGTGCAAGTTTGTAGGTGCCTGGATGAAGGACTTCTTCAATCTGGTAAGGTCCTTCCCAATTAGGTCCGAGCACTCCAGCAGTAGGGTCGCGGGTATTTAAGAAAACTCGTCGTAGCACCAAGTCTCCGACGTTGAATTTTCTTTCTTTAACTTTGGAGTTAAAGTACCGGGCGACTTTTTGTTGGTATGCAGCAACTCGGAGTTGGGCCTTCTCCCGTATCTCGTCAATCGAGTCTAGGGATTCCATCATTAGTTGGCTGTTCTGGTCCTGGTCGTATGTTAGATGTCGATGTGAAGGGGGATCTAACTCGACAGGCAACATTGCCTCATATCCATAGGCTAAGGAAAATGGGGTATGTCCTGTCGCTGTTCGGTGAGACATTCTATACGACCAGAGGACTTCAGGCAATTGCTCTGGCCACGCTCCCTTAGCTTCTTCAAGCCTCTTCTTCAAGGTGTCTTTAAGGGTTTTATTCACGACTTCGACCTGCCCATTCGCCTGGGGGTGTGCAACTGAGGAAAAGCTTTTAATGACTCCCTGTCTTTCGCAGAAATCGGTGAATAAGTCGCTGTCAAATTGGGTCCCGTTGTCTGAAACTATCTTTCTGGGCAAACCATATCGACAGACGATGTTCTTGATAACAAAGTCAAGGACTTTCTTGGTCGTGATGGTAGCGAGCGGTTCAGCTTCGGCCCATTTGGTGAAGTAATTGACCGCCACGACTGCGTACTTTACTCCGCCTTTCCCTGTAGGTAGGGATCCAATCAAATCTATCCCCCATACTGCAAAAGGCCACAGACTTTGCATCTGTTTCAATTCGTTTGGAGCTGCTCGTGGAATCTTGGAGAACCTTTGACATTTATCGCATCTTCGTACAAACTCCATCAAATCCTCGTTCATAGTTGGCCAGAAGTAGCCTTGCCTTAGAATCTTCTTTGCCAAACTCTGCCCCCCAGCGTGATCCCCACAGAAGCCTTCATGCACCTCTTTCATGAGTTCCTTAGCCTTTTCTGGTGTAACGCATCTGAGTAGTGGCAAGGAATATCCTCTTCGGTACATAACACCATCGACCAGTATGTACCTAGCAGCTCGCCTTTGTAGAGTTCTGGCTTTGTTTCTATCTGTTGGTAGCGTACCATTTGTCAAATACCCTAAGTAAGGCGCCATCCATGTATCTTCCATTCGAATCTCCATACTAGATTCAGCTGCTTGTATGCTCGGCTTACTCAGTCTTTCTACTGGCACAATGTTCAAAGTGTCAGCATCCTTCGTGCTCGCGAGTTTGGCTAAGGCATCTGCGTTTGAATTATGATCTCGCGGGATTTGCTGGAGGGTGTACTTCGTGAACTGGGCTAGCAGGTCTTTTGTTTTTATTTAAGTAGGCCACCATTTTCAAGCCTCGCGCTTGATATTCTCCTAGGACCTGATTCACCACCAGCTGTGAATCACTGTAGATATCAAGCGTCTTTATGCTCATATCCTTTGCCATTCTCAATCCAGCGAGGAGTGCTTCGTATTCCGCTTCATTATTTGACGCGGTGAAGTCGAACCTGATGGTGCAGTGAAATCGATGCCCTTCCGGCGTTATCAATATCACTCCCGCTCCAGCGTGGGATTCGTTGGATGAACCATCCGTGAATAGCTTCCACGAAGGAGCTTTGTCTTGAGGCTCGGGCGCTTCAGGCTGTTCGCACTGCTCGCTGTCTGGGAGTTCGGTGAACTCTGCAATAAGGTCGGCCAAGACTTGTCCCTTGACTGCTGCTCGCGGTGAATAAGTTATATCGAATTGCCCCAGTTCGACTGCCCATTTTAATAATCGTCCAGCCGCTTCTGGTTTTTGGAGGACTTGCCGAAGGGGCTGGTCAGTTAGAACTGTAATAGGATGGGCTTGAAAGTAGGGGCGTAGCTTCCTAGAGGCCAGGATCAAGCAATATGCTAACCTCTCAATTGGTGGATATCTTAATTCTGCCCCGATCAGTCTCTTGCTGACATAGTAGACTGCTTTTTGTACGCCTTCCTCCTCTCGCACTAATACCGCGCTGGCAGCAACTTCAGTAATCGCCAGATAAATAAACAAAGTTTCTCCTTCAATTGGCTTTGATAAGATGGGAGGCTGTGCCATATGGGCTTTCAAGGCCTGGAATGCTTGCTCGCAGTCTCCTGTCCATTCAAACTTCTTATTTCCTCTAAGTAGATTGAAAAAAGGGACACACTTGTCTGTTGATTTCGAAATGAATCTACTTAGGGTTGCGATTCTTCTGGTTAAACTTTGTACATCTTTGATCCTTTCTGGCGACTTCATGTCGATCAGGGCTTTTATCTTGTCGGGGTTGGCCTCGATTCCTCTTGAATTTACAATAAACCCCAAAAACTTCCCTGATCCAACTCCAAAGGAACATTTGAGGGGATTTAACTTCATTTGGTACTTGTTTAACACACTAAAGCACTCTTGTAAATCCCTCACATGTCCTTCTGCCTTCTTAGACTTTACCAGCATGTCGTCCACGTATACCTCCATGTTTACACCGATTTGCTCCTTAAACATGTGGTTGACTAGCCGTTGGTAAGTCGCACCTGCGTTTTTCAGTCCGAAGGGCATTACTTTGTAACAGTATAAGCCCGTATCGGTCCGAAAGCTGGTGTGATCCTCATCAGGGGGGTGCATGCTAATCTGGTTGTAGCCTGAATATGCATCCATGAACAAGAGGATCTCGTGCCCTGCAGTTGCATCGACCAGCTGGTCGATTCTTGGGAGTGGGAAGTAGTCTTTTGGGCAGGCTTTATTGAGGTCCGTAAAATCCACGCAGGTCCGCCATTTTCCGTTAGGCTTGGGAACCAGCACTGGATTTGAGACCCACGATGGATAAAATGCCACCCTGATGAACCCATTCTCCTTTAGTCTTTCGACTTCTTCTTTTAAGGCTCTTGATCTATCTTTATCGAGCAGCCTTCTCTTTTGTTGCACGGGTGGAAAGGTCTTGTCTATATTTAGGACATGGCTGATAACTGCGGGATCTATCCCAGCCATGTCTTTATGCGACCAGGCAAAAACTTCCTGGTTCTTTCGCAAAAATTCCACCAGTGCGTGCTTCGTGGTAGGCTCTAAGTTTTTCCCAACCTTTACGACTTTGGTCGGGTCTTTTTCGTCGAGTTGGACCTCCTCCAGGTCCTCGACGGGTCCAACATTTTCTTCAAAACCCCCAAAGCGAGGATCTAAATCTCTATCCTCACTTTGGGCAACACCCTATTTGGTGACTTCATCACCGGATTGGGCTTGTGTATCAACTGCCATCTGCAACCTATCTGAGGTAGCGCTCTTCGACGTTCCACTCTTCACCTTTGTGATCGAGGCGTTGTAGCACTCCCTGGCTTCCCTCTGGTTTCCCAACATGCGTCCTACCCCCGCGTCTGTTGGGAACTTCATGGCCAAGTGCCACATAGAGATGAAGGCTCGTAGATCAACCATTATGGGCCTTCCAATAACGGCATTGTACGCCGAGGGACAATCGACCACTACAAAAGTACCGAGTAATGTCCTTGTTACAGGCGTTGTACCCATCGTTACTGGGAGTTTGATCAATCCGGCGGGGGCGAGTCCTTCTCCAGAGAAGCCGTATATCGTTTGGTTGCAGGGCTCCAAGTCCTTAATGGACAATTTCATGCGTTCCAGTGTAGATTTATACAGGATATTCACTGAACTTCCTGTATCGACCAGTACCCTCTTCACCATCATGTTGGCCATCTGGATGTCCACGACCAGCGGATCGGAATGTGGGAACCTGACGTGTTGGGCGTCGCCATCAGAGAAGGTTATCTCACCCTCCTCTGACCGAGCCTTTTTTGGTGCACGGTCCTCCACAGTCGTCATCTCGATGTCCTGGTCGTGGCACAGAGTCCGAGCATATCGTTCCCTGGCCTTTCTGCTATTTCCCGTGAGGTGCGGGCCTCCACAGATGGTTAAGAGTGTTCCAGTCATGGGGGCAGGCTGTAAGGGTGGCGAGCGTTGGCGCGTGGACGCTTGCTCGTTGCCACCTGGAGCTTCTCGTTGGGAATTTCCCGAGGCCCGTACGTATCTTCTCAAGTGTCCTTGTCTAATAAGGAACTCGATTTCGTCTTTCAACTGGTTGCATTCATTGGTGTCATGTCCGTACTCGTTATGATAACGACATAACTTGGTAGTGTCTCTCTTCGAAATATCCTTCCGAATGGGGCCAGGTTTTTTATAAGGCACACTAGAACTTGTGGCCTGATAAACCTCTCCTCGAGACTCAACGAGGGCAGTGTAGTTAGTGAACCGAGGTTCATAACGATTACCCTTGGCTCGTTTGTTGTCGGAGGTGGAAGGCTCGTTATACGGCCGTTTTCCACCATTCTTGCCATTGCCGTTGCCGTTCCCGTTGCCTTTGCCGTTGCCATTAGGTTTGGAACCATTGGCGGCTTTGGCGGGTTCGGAGGCCTTCTTACCCTTGCTTGAGGGCTTTCCATCATCAGCAATGGCTTCTTCGAGCTTGATGTAGTGATCAGCTCGGTCTAAAAATTCTTGGGTAGTTCTCACTCCTTCCTTTCGGAGACTTTTCCAGAGGGGAGAACAACGTTTAACCCCTGCGGTAATGGCCATCAATTTGCCTTCGTCCCCCACCGTTTTTGCTCCAGCCGCCGCTCGCATAAAGCGCTGGACGTAATCCTTTACTGACTCCCCATCCTGCTGGCGAATTTCAACCAGCTGGTTTGCTTCGGTTGGATGCACACGACCTGCATAGAACTGTCCGTAAAACTCCCTTACGAACATTTCCCAGGAAACTATGCTAGCGGGAGGGAACTTAAAAAACCATTCCTGCGCAGCTTCAGAAAGTGTTGCAGGGAAGATCCTGCACCGAGCGTCTTCGGACACTTTCTGAATGTCCATTTGAATTTCAAACTTGTTGACATGAGACACTGGGTCTCCATACCCGTCAAAGTTTGGGAGTGTAGGAATTTTGAACTTGCTTGGAGTTTCGGCATTAGCTATCCTCTGTACGAAAGGAGTGCCTTTCCTCCTATCGTGGTCGATGTAAGATGTCCTTCCCCCGACCAGCTGTTGCACTGCCTGGTTGGGGGCGTCTATTTGGGCCTGTACAACGACAGGAATCGTTGTGGCCTCTGTTGCTGGGGGGACGTTCTCGCCATGCCGCTCGCGACGATCGTTAAGTACATCACGCAAATCCTCGTCTCTTATCCACTGCTCGCTACCCCCGAGCCGGTTGAAGACATTATTTTGTTTGGGCTGCCCCCCAGCATCCCATCTATTGGGTTGGTCATCTTGAGGTACCTGACTCTTGCCTTTACCACTTTCTTCATTCCTTCGGCCAGCGTTCCATTTGCCTGAGTCAGCCTCATTATATCCATGGCCATCTCTGAACCTCGACTGGCTATGGTGGGATCGACTGTTCCCTCAATTTCCATTCCTGGCTGAAACGTCCCGAGCGTTAGAGGGCGGCCTGCGCTGGTCGTGGTGTCCCCGTGCATCATCGTGCCGTGGGGGACCCCGGACCGCAGAGCCTAACTCTGAGTCCCTCCTGTTACCAGGGGGATACTGACCTCTGTTCGGTAGGTTTGGCTCGTCACCCCTACGGCGTCTAGGACTACGAGGCTGATGCTCGGCCCTATTCTGCCTTTGTTGCGGGGGATTGCCGCGACCAGCCTGAGATGGTGGCTGCGCCTCAGGGTCCAGCGGGATGTCGTCATGGGGCGCTTGAGGCTGCTTGGGCCTTTGTGGACTTGAAGGCTGGATCGGTGGGCTTGGATTAGGACCCCTCTGGGGTGGCCCATTGCCAGGTTGGTCAGGTTGCGAAACAGGTGCGGGTTGATTCCTTGCCAGCTGCAAGGCCGCCTCGAGGGCTGCCATGGCTTCGCTCTGGCGGTGGTCCATCTCCGCCTGCCTTTCGCTTAGTTCCGCCCGCTGCCGTTCAATCTCCTGCTGCTGCCATGCCACAACTCCGGCATCAATCTCCTGACTGGCTCTCAGATTAGCCAGCTCTTCCTGCAACGCGCCCAGGGTACTCTTCAGCATTGCATCATCCATTTCTTCCTCCTCAAAGTCCAGATGTGGCTCATCCTCCGCCACGCTTGCAGGAGGAGGAGGAGGTGGCGGGTTTGACGGTGCAGCGGTGGCCGCCTGTCCAGTTTTCTTTGTAGCTTTCGCCATCGGTTTTCTCAGCAATGATAAATCAAGCTCTCAATGAAAGCACCAGAATGTTGACCCAAGATTTGGCCAACTGACACGGAGTCAGAATATGCTTGATATGAATGAATATGATGAGAAGAACGCAATGACAAAAATAAATAACAACACGATATTTTTATAGTGGTTCGGCCCCAGGATCTGGTAATAACCTACGTCCACTTAGACTGTTATTGATATAGAATCAAAGGAGTGATCAAAGAACAAGGGTTCAATGAGTTTCACTAACCTCTGAAGAACAATACAATATCACTAGGAGAATTACTATAGTCTCAAATAATTCAAAAGCCCAAAAGCCCCTTCCTTGAGCTATCTTTTGCTATTTATAGGCTCAAGGGGGATTACAAAAGATTGTTACAGATATTCTTTCCTGAATCATCGGATACTCAGGAGATTGTGTGAGTTAAATTCGGGATTTACAAAGATCTTCTCATTAATGTTGCTTTGTATGCGGAACTATCGACCAGACTGGTCGCAGGTAAGCCTAGGCTGCTTACTGCTCCTAATGCGTCTTCTGGTCGATACTCTAGCAGAACTTTTCCAGGTGTCAGCCACGTGTCCAGGGATCAATTGCCACGTCATCAATGCTAATTTTTTGGATAACAATAATTATTAAATATCTAATTTTGTATTATATATTATTATATTAATGGTATTTTATAACATTTGAATTTGAATTTATATTAATATAATTATTATATATGTAGTTTTATATTAAATATTATTATAATAATGATATTTTATAATATTTAAGTTTATATTAATATAATTAATAAATATCTATTTTTAGTTAGTTTTAAATGTATATTCTGTTAAATATTTAGAATATTCCGTTAAAGTTAACAAAACAAACCATTAAAACTAAAAAATTCCGTTATCTACACACTTTTTATATAGAAGAGATATATAAAGTAAGCTATTAAAAAAATAGAGGGGCATAAACCTTTACCACATGAAAAAATATAAAAAACAATAAACATTTTGCACTTAATTACATTGAGAGAACCAAACTTACAATTATGTATTCTTTGTTCACTAAAAAATATATATATCCTTAATTTTACTTAACTAGTATTAAGATCCCATCCAATCTATTTGTTCCAAACCAATCCAATTAAATGTTGGATGTTGGAAATCATCATCCGATTCAATCAAATTCAACTTCAAAATCCAATCCAAATTGAATGTCAAATTTGAACTTGATTTTTAACATTAGTCTAAAAACATGCAAAATCATAAAAAAAACATCAAATCTAAATGTTTAAAATAGTTATAACAATTACACAATCATTAAGTCTCAAAAGAGTAAAAGACAACAACCACTACAAGAAATAAGATTTTTGTCGGCGCATTTCGAAATTACGTCGACAAGAAATGAATCTTTTACCGGTGGTGATTTGCGCTGGTATAAGTAATTTTCACCGAAGCATTTCGCTAGAGCGCCAATGTTATGGACTTTAGACGACACCACTTTTACCAACGCATAAGGCGTTATTGCACCGGCAAAATTGTTTTCTTCTCGAACCAAACTTTGATGGTGATACCTTTGTTGACGCATTACCCAAATGCGCAGGTAAAAGTCATAAACTCGCAGGCAAAACATAAGATTACGCCGAAAAAAATATTACATAATGAAAATACAAATTTTTTAAAGATTTTTTGAAGTAATTTAGGTTTTATGTAGTATTATTCATAAATTAATGAGTATTGAACATCTAATCAATGATATAATATGGTTAGATTGTTCTAAAATTAATGACAATACTAATAAACTTTGTAATTATCAACTATTAAAGTTAAAGTGTTGTGATCATTATTGATTATGCTTATCTAACTATGCGGTTATGAGTTTCTTCAAGAGTAATTTAGAAAAAATGAGGAGCAGTAGGAGTAAATTTTGCCTGAACCTTGGCTCTCTGGCTGGCAGAAGCCATCGTTGAACAATTGTTTTTTGCTCTAAAACAAAGAAGTCAAATAAAAACTTGGTTAATTAAGACTTACCACCTTATCACTACTTCATATCTATCAGGTGGCAAAGAAAGATATAGTCTCACCAACTTCTGCATAAACCTTTTAATTTGAATTGTAAGTACACTTTCTTCTTATTTCGGTCCTATCAATTGATTACAATTACTTCCCTATCACATTTATTGTTGTGATGCAAACTTTGACTCATCTATATATCTATATCGATGTGAATCTTTTTACTCGACAACTAGAACACTAAAGTTATTTCATTTTTCTTCCCTCTAAACATTTACCGTGTTTTTGCATCAATAACTATACATAGTATACATATTATATATAATATACATAGTATAGTATATCATATATAGATATTTAAAAAACTATATATATAGTTTACTCTTTTTTCTTTTCTCATTTTTTTTCTTTTGCGTTCTTCCCAATTTATTTAATTATCACCTTAAAACAAGCAAATTAACCTATTATTTAGTACTTAAAAATGACATTATACTAAGCTTAAAATTTAAATTAAATTAAGTTTTAATTAATATTTTCTTAAATTTATTTTGATATATTTCTTTAATGGAAAATATTAATTTTAATTTAATTTGTATAAAGTGTGTTGCATTTTGACATTAATAAAAGCAACGGAAAAGAAAAAAGAAAAAGAGAAAAGAATTAAATTAAAAATGGCATTTTTAAGGAGTAACTTGTTGTTTTGTTTCTGAGCAGCCGACCCAACTAAAGGAGAAGCCCAGCCGCCTGGAGCCCACCACCTGTCCGGCCCAGCTCCCAGTTTCTCCAGCAACCTGACCCGCGAGCCTCCAGCATCGCAGCCCACCGACCCGCCTCCTGACCCGGTTCAGCCCTCTCCCTTCCTTGCCCAGTCGCGCCACGTGGCGCCTGTAGCGTCCCCGAATTTTACTTAGTTAGCTAGATAGTAGTAGTTGTAGTATTTTAGATTCCGTGGATTTTGGTTCAAACCGGGACTTAGTTGGAAACTCATAGCAATAGTTATGAGTTTTATAAGTTTAACCTATAGTTTAAGAATATTAATTATAACACAAGGTTTGACTAATATTGCTGGTCCTAGGTGTATTATTTATTATAACCTAAGGTTTAGATAGAGCCAATAAGAGTATGAAACTTGTCATAAGCATGATTATTAGGGAATTAGAGTTTGTTATTTTATGGTTAGTTAGGAAATTTGTGCATTAGGTTGTTATTTAGATAATTAAATAGATTTTCCCGTAACTTTAGGGTACTGTAACTTACAACCTATTTTTTACTCAGTTATATTATGAATTTCAAAAAATAGTATTTCTAGAAAGTTGTAGATAATTGAATTAGTTTTCTAACGGTATAAATATGGTCTAAATCAGAGTTCTACAGCTCCATTTATGTTGATTGTACTATATGTGAGTTTAGAGTTACGAGATTTAGGATGTTAAAAGTTAGGATTCTATTTTTTTTATTTTTATTTTTAATTTTTAAAACAAGCTTTGAATCCTTAGACCTACCTTTGAATGATTTGACCGAGTCCTAAGCCTTTGACTGAAGAATATTCAAATATTTGAAATTAAATTCATTATTTTTATTCAAAGCCAAAAAGAAGATCTTTATTCCTAGAACTCTATAAATAGGACTTAGAACCCAGCCATTCCATTCACTCTTCAGCTGTGATCAGACTCCAAGGTGCTAGTGAGACCTTAAGAGTGATAAACACTTGGGTTGGGAAAAAGCTTTGCCATTCTTAAGCTTTATCAAACACTTGGGAAGTGAGGATTAGAGTGTTTCGGTATTAGAGTTAGACCAATCCATAAGGTCAACTGAGGCACCCTTATTCTTAAGTCCAATTCTGTTTGATTCCTTAGTTTCTTTAGTTTTCATTCAGGTTCTAACTTTTGTTATGGTTTTGTGGTTAGGTTTTTAAGTTCTTTGAACTTAAGCTGTCTTTTCGGTAAGTTTCCTCTTGGTGGTTTAGTTCTATTCCTTTCATCTCTTTCCTTTAGAAATACTGACCATTTTTATTACTGGTTTTAGGAGTGTTCCAAGTCCCGCATTTGTTCTCAATTATTCTGGTGTTGGTAAGGAAAATCAAATAGTTTAGTATTATGATCTAGTTTATGTAATGTATGATATAGTTTATGTTTGTATGACCTAACATTTTAGGTACAATAAAGGGGTAAGTGTGTATGGACTTAAGGTGTCCAATGATGTATGACAGACTATGTTCGGTAGGCTCGGTTGCCAAAACTTTATGACGGACCTATGTCCGGTGTATGACGGACTTTTGTCCGGGACTTAATTGCCACCCCTGTATAAGCACTTATCTTTTTATTATATCTGACTTGTTATTTTTAGTTATGATTATGATATATGACCTATAGTTATGATTTATGACCTATGCTTTATGATCTATGACCTATGACCTATTACTTATGACTTAGAGTATGACCTGTGATCTATGACTTAGATTTATGATTTAGAATTATGACTTAAGATATGATATGATCTAGATGTTTGTGTTTGTATGACTTTGATGAATATATGTTATGCTTGATTATATGACTAACCCTTGTTTGTATGTTTCTTACTGGGCCTAGAAACTCACTCCTTATGATGTTGTTATTTCAGGAAATTAAGGATAGAAAGGCCGATGGCGAGTGGGACCTAAGAGCTTCATGGTGTATTCGTTGGGGACCATATAGTCGAGCAAGATCAAGCGGGCCAAATTATTTATTTATTTAAAAGTTTGTGTTTATTTAAATGTTGCTCATATTTTTATGTTAAAGACAATTATTTTGTTTTTGTAAAACCATGGATCCAAGTATTTATTTTTAAGTTTTTATTAAATAAAAGAGCAATATTTTACGATTATGACCCAACGTTGTGTTCTCGGTAATCTATGAGAAATTAGGGCGTTACAGCGCCTCCCTATTGGCTGCGGATTGGGTCAAACTTCCAGCTGCCAAAACCCTTTCAACCCAATATTTGATGCACTTTGGGCCATGGACCTCCTATTTTGAGCTTCAAAGCTCATCTTTTTTGGTGTTTTAGAAAAAGAGAAAGTTGACCATTCACAAAAATAGATAGGTTAATATTAATAATAAGATTTGATTTTTCAAAATCATATTTTATAATTAATATTTCAGATTTATTGTGTAACCCCCATTTGTTGTTTAATTTCCTTTAGTCATTTTCTCCCTCTATAAATAGGGACTCTTTCTTTCACATAGGAATGTAATTTTGAGAGTAAAGAAACTATAGCAAAATTTCTACTCACTTTCTTCTCATATTTTCTTCTTAGAATTTTATGAGAATCATGAGCATAATGGCCTAATCTTCCTAGGAAGGTTAGGGATGATTCCATATGCTAGTGATGTTATTTTGCTACTTTGATTTACCATGTTCTTAATGTAATGTATTTGAGTTATTTATGTTCTTTCATCCCCATCTCTATTTTGTTATCTTTATTTACTTGTACTAATAGTATATAGGATTAGTCATGCTCTTTCTATGTGCTTCTAATTAGTAAAAGTAGTATTGATACATAATTTTATGTCTAATCTTCTATTGCATTATTGCCCTTGGGTATTTTGTCATTTTTAGATTTTTCATAAGATTAACATTGTGCTTTTAAAGTAAAGAACTTTATAACTCAAATGGACTTTTGTTAGAAAGGAATATGGACTTTAATGTTAGATTTTCCAAGTAAATGTTGGGATGTGAACTATTTACTTGTGTATTTTTGTAAATCAAGTAACTAAACAAGCATATGGATGATTATTAAAACCTTTCCATTTCTCAAACTCTTGATTACATCTTACCTTTATTTCACTTATCTCATTTTATCATTTCATCAAAAGGACAACACCAAAATCTCAAATCTCTTTTCATTTCCATTTTTTATTTATTTCTTGTTACGAACTTTTGTATTATTTTCTACTAACTTTTGATTTTAAGTTACCTCCTTGTGGATCGACCGCCTGATTATACTACTACCACCGCTTAGTGGTTGTCATGATTTGGGCGTTAAACACCTACTTCGTTGATTGTGTTTGTATTGTTGTTAGGGTCGATATAATACCTGAAAATATTAGTTTGTTTAGAAACAATAAATGTTTCAAATATTATGCTCGGATAATTGTAATTTTTTAATTTAAAAACAATGAAAAAATTAAAATACATTTGCCAGCGCAATAATACTTTTACCGTCATAAAACTCACTTTTGTCGGCGCACATCCCAATCGCGCTGGCAAAAGTGAAGCGGGAAAATTTCTGCCTTGCACCATTTTTAAACCCCCACATGGAAAAGACTTTTTCCGGCACATTCCACCTAACACGCCGGCAAAAGTCCCACGTTTTTAATACAGTTGGGACTTTTGCTGGCGCGTTTAGTTGCGTCGGTAAAAGTCTAATTATGCACTGGAAAAAATGTCATTAAAAAAAACGACATTGTTTTGAGGTAAGGTTTCTGAAAACTTTTGCCGGAGCGTAAGTATACTTTTGTCGGCGCAATGAAACGTGTCGACAAAAGCCTTTCGTTTATACTAGCGCCGCACGAGCCTTTTCCTTTTTATTTCAGTTTTGCATCTCTCTCTTTCTCCATCAACCCTCTCTCCGCCTACCACGCCACTGCCCCCCCACCCCACACCATGCCACCTCCCCAACAACACCCTCACCGCCGAACCTCTCTCCATCAGCCCTGTCTCCCTCTTTCTCTTTCTCTTTCTCACAACCGTCGAGAGCAACCTGCGCACTGTGCAGGTATATATTTTTTAATTTAGTTTTATTTATAAATATTATTTAAGTTTAATTATTTTAGCCTCCCCAGCCAAGCCAAGCCACTGTCGAGCCTGCCTGAGCTCTGCTAGCCGTCCGCCGAGCCCCTGCCGAGCCGCCTCCCCGAGCCCTACAATGAGCATGTTTCTCTTTTTTTGAGATATTTTAAAATTTATATAATAAAATTTGTGAATATTTTTCTTAATAGTTATGTTTTTTATTTATGTATATTTGGTATTTAGATAATTATGTTTTTATATATTTTTTAGTATTATAATTGTTTATTTTTTAAATGCATTATTTTTAGAAGTTTGTATTAAAAAGTTGTAAATATTGTGATTTAAAAAAAAAAAAGATTATTAACATATATATGTATACATATGTAAATGAGAAAGTTTATATTTTGTTGTTTGAAATTATTATTTGATATGTTTTTCTTTTGTTCAGCATGTTCGGGGTATATTTTGGATTTTTCTGTGTGTCATTTGCACGTTTTTAAAATTTTGGGGTAGTTAAAAATATAGTTGTTATGCTGCCCACTTGCTCCCAGATACAAGAACAAAATTACTTACATGCTTTTCCAATCACTGGTTTGTAATCATTAATGATGGGATGTTGGTAGATAGATAATAAAGTTATACTTTGAAACTATGTAATCAATAACTTTGAGTTAGAAATGTTCAAATTGTTTTGTTATTTTATTTCTAAATTAGGTTTTCTTTTGATGTTATATTGGAATCTAATATATGTGTTTTTTATTGTGCAGACTCAGATGACCGAGCGTCGAGCATCGCAGAGTTTGGTCGCTGCATCATCTGCTGCTTCTTCTGTCGGCGATAATGTCGACGGTCAGTTCCCGCTTAATATGGACATTGTCACTGATGTTCTTGGGCCCCACTCGCGCTATAAGAAAGGGTTTTCGACATTGCCTAGGCTAAAGGAAATTGGCGGGAAGAGGGCAGGATCTTCATCATCTTCTCAAATGTCTGGGCAATTGCCACCTGAAGTGGATGCCATTATGCAGAAAAATCAACACCTAAAGAAGTATACGACTAAACTTGAGAGTTGTCAACGACGTTCAGATTTGTTTCTCAATGCTTTGTTGAAGCAGGTCGGTGTATTGTCTCCTGGTTTTACTGTGGACTTGCCAGAAGAGGATCCTGAAGATGTCAATTACGAGGACGATGGTGCAGCTGATGGGGGTGGGGATGCTGATGTGCGTGGGGATGATGAGGACAGTATCCACTTGTAGATACAAAGTATGTGTTAAATTACTAAACTACATTTATTTTTTCACGTTTAGTGGAGACAATTAACATTAATAGTTCTAATTTAATTTTTATTTTATTTCTAATTAAATTACATAATATCACTAAATAAATTAAAATTATTAAATATAATTTTTTTTAATAATTTATTAATTAAAAATAAATACTTTTATCGGCGCAAAATTGCGTTGACAAAAATCATTGTTGCCAAAAATAAATTTCTTTTTACCGGCGCAATTCCACACCACTAACATTCTGGCTTTTAGTGGCGTAAAATCGTGTCGCCAAAGGTCTTATCCTTTGCTGGCGCAATTTTACGCCACTAAAAAGCCTAACTTTTTCCGACGTAATTTAGCGCCGACACAAGGTTACACTTTTATCGGCGCAAAAAACGTGCAACCAAAAGTATTTTTCACAATTCCATGGGAAATTTTTCATCGGCGAAACTATATTTTTGCCGGCACTTTTTTGTGTCGATAAAAGTGACTTTGGCTGACGTAGTCTGTTTTGCGCTAGCAAAAGTTTTATTATCGACGAACTTCCTCCGTCACCTTTTCCCGACACAAAAACGTGTCGCCAAAGCCCATGATAAGTTAATTGTTATATATATATATATACATTTCAAGTTCTTTCGTATTTGGATGATGCTAACTTGGTGTTTTAAGAGATTTTACCTTCATTTTGTAAGTTTTCGATATTTAAACTAAGTTGTAATTTTTGTTGATAACATTGATATATTTGATGAAATTTTGGTTTAAGAATTTTATAGGCTACAAAAATGAATTGCAAGATGAAGTTGAGATGTAATTCTAATGTGTTTTGTAGTCTCTAAGCATATATGGTGATGTTGCGGTGAATGAAGCTTGAGTAGTGTCTTACAAAATCAAGAGAAGTGAAATTTGTAGCGTAGGTTGCGGCTCAAAGAAGTGGTGGCCACAACTTAATTACAAGGAATTAAGATTTTGGAAACAATAAGTTTTGGTTGCGACGAGTACTTCTTCAAGTAGCAGCCAAAATACAATTTTTTTAAGAGAAACTGTGCACTAGCTGCGACCACTACTTTTCCAGGCCGCGGCTCAAGGCTAAATCAGGCACACTGGCCCCGACAACTTCTTTTCCAGGCCGCGGCTAGTCAATGCGATTTCAATTTTTTATGTTATTTTTAATTAGATTCTTAAGAGGATTATAAAAGGTTTTAGGGCTAAGGTTTTCATATGTTTTTAATTACTGTTGACGCAGTTTTTCGCCAACAGTAGATTAAGAAATCAAATATGTATATTAGTGCTAAATAATAAACGTAATGAAATAATAAAAACTCTCTCGGACACACAAATTTTACGTGGTTCAGTGGTTAAAATCCACATATTCCATGAGATAATGTTATTGCTTTTCTCTCTCAATTTTTTTAGAGTTTTAGTAATACGAAATTGGTCGTCCCTTTCCCTGTCCATTATTCTTGATATTTATAGAGGAATTTCCTGGACAGGTTTGGGTAACTGGGTGAATTAATAAGGTATACATTTAATACAGATTATTCCCATTTACATTGTGATATGATTTGATAACAGAAAATAATATACTCCTGCTATCTCGGATAACAAATGATAGATATGCGATATAGCCTGGGCATTAATGAGCGTATGCGTTCTATCCAGGTTTCCATGAGCTGAATATCTTTCCCTAGCTTGTGTTCAAAGTCTATCTGAATCCTAGCTCGTAGTAAACTCAGAGTGCCCAAAGTTGGATCTGGTCATTATAAGTCTCGAACTTAATTGTCATCCCGAGAGGCGGTCTGATAATAACCTGTGTATCATGTACGAACTGATCTGAGTCTCAAGCTGCTCACATCATCGTTAATCAAATATCCTACTTGGCTCCTTTTCCACATATTCATCTGCCATCTGTACCCGAGCTGAGTAATTGAACTTGTGCTAATTTTAGGCTACAACAATTATGAATTCTGAATATTAGAAGAACAGAGGAGAGGAGAGAACAACAATCTTTCCTACATCAAATTAGTTTTTCATTCTTCTCTTTAATACTCTTTAATTTCAATTATGATTATGTTATTGGTTATATTTGTAATTATGGACTAATCTTCTTTTAGGTTAAGGATTGTTTCAAAACCCAAAACATGAATTCTTGATTTTCAATAATGAATGTTATTTCTTGATTTCTTCAATGTTAAATTGATTATGTTCTTCTATGATTAATGTTATGGATTATGTGATATCTTGTTAGATGGCCAACTAATTAGGATGTTTCATTGTTCTACTATCATCTTAGAATTAATATCCACTTAATAGTTTAGGGTTCTAAATGTATGTGATAATTTGCAATTGATAGTATTGTCATTTGTATTATTGATTGTAATAAAGTTTAGAACCCAGGTTAAACGAATTATATGCTAAATTGATTTGTTGCTTAGATTAACCTATCTCCATATAAATTAGTGTTATTCCTAGGTTAAATAGATTACATGTTTCATGGATCTATTGCTTGGTATAAAGATTTAATTATTGAGTGATTCGCCTTGATTAATTGTAATTGGGAGATTGAGATGATTGACTGCTTCAGCATTATCTACGGGGTTAATAATTTAATTAGAAGATTAGAATAATGTTTATTATTGTTGGTCTTGAATGATCGTGGAGGGTGGAGAATGACTCTCAACTGTTTCTTTAAATCGTAATATCAACTCATTATTTTTTTTATATTTATGTTATTTAAATTTCAATTTGAGAAAAAATAATCCCTTCTTTAATTTTCGTTGTTAATTATTGAATAATAATTTGAATGTAATCCTCGTGGGTTCGACTCGTATTTACTATTATATTGGTATACTTGGTAATACTGAAAAGAAAATAATAATTAAATTTGACACGACACACGATACCCGTCAACCCATCTGGATTTTGCCAGCGCAAATCATGACTTTTGCTGGCATGACGTTTTTGTAGTGAACTAAAACTAAAACAACACAACAAAACATTCAATTTCATAAAATATCTTCTACTCCATGGTAAGACCTTCAATTCCAACCAAAACCTCTACAACTAAAAATAAAAATGAGATGTTATCTCTTTTAGGGTTTTTTTCCACTCTAGTGTGGAGGGGTGTATAATAATATTAATAGACAACAACTAAAAATGCATAAAAATTATTATAATTTTTATTTTATTTTTTAATATATATTTATATATGTAATTGGATTGGATCAATTGTTAATTGGATTTCGACAATATCATCCACAATCTGACCGAATCCAATCCAAATGTAATTGGATATCCAAGTTCTTATAATTGGATTGAATTGATTTGGATGATGCCCACCCTTAATCCAAATCAAGCTAATTAGGCCAAACCATTTCAAACCAATCTAATTATCGAAAATTTGATATCTAATTACAATTAGATTTGGAAAATTGGATGTTAATTGGATTTGATTGGTTGGTGGATTGGATTGTCAAAAATAAATTACTGGCCGATCCAATCCAATCTTTATATGAATATATAGAAAAATGCTAAAGAGCACCCTATGGTGCCCAACACCATATATTGTTATTGGTGCAAGTCAATATTAAGTGATTTATATTGAAATATATTGAGGTCGATAACTAAATTGCACTAATAGCAATATGTCATGTCCTAGGGTGTTGGGCACCGTAGGTGCCTTATAGCAATGTTCAAATATATATATATAAATATATTTAATGGTTGTGTAGCTACTTCAAACTTTCAACTTTAATATTATATTTCAGTATTAAAATTGTAATATTAGTGACTTTATGTACTATTGCTACTGAATGAATGGTAACGTTTAATTTTATTTATATAGTTTTGTATATTTTTAATGTAAAAAATCAAGTCCAAAATTAAAATCTAATTAAAATATTTGAACTAATCCAATTACTAATTGGATTGGATTTCAAAGATAAATTGAATTAAATTTGACAATGATTTCCAACATCCAACATTTAATTGAATTAAATTGATTAGGAACAAAAATATTCGATTGGATTGTATGCCCATCCCTACAAATACACATATAATTAATGAGCTTTTTCTTAAATAAATCTCAATAAGATCATCGACATAAGCTAAATTATTCTTGAACTTCCAAATTACTAATAAATCTTCTACCATCAACAACTACTTTTTATTGAAAGAATAAAAATTTGTGAAAACGAAGTTAATATATATAAATGAGTAATGCTAAGTGTTGACTAGCTTTTTTGATAACAACTAATTAAAAGAAAAGCTTAAAGAAAATGAAAGAAGTGTTGTGGTTTTATGTCCTAATTAAAACCTAATTTATTTGTAATCTCATTTATTATCAATAAAAGAATATAAATCATTTTTTGACTTGGTCAATCACTACGTTCACATGTTTTATTTTCATGATTATTTGTTTAATATAAACTTCTATTAAATCTCGCGCATATAGCTAGTTGTATTTATAGTGACGTAATCACAGTGGAATATAAATATGATTATATGTTCAAATATAAGATAGTCCTAAGATTAATCAGTGCACAGGATTTACACTGACTTGCCAATCTACGATATGATCTACTTACACATCATAGTGTTATGTTATTTCCAGAACATTAGTAAAGTCGATAAGATCAGATGTATTTGTTACAGACTGGACCGATATTGATAGTAGATAGGATAAGTAAACATACTGTTATTGTCTATTCTAGTCATATCATATAGTTGACCATAAGTCAATTCAATCTCAATTCTGAGTGGTTAGTATTCTAACTGATTGTATTATTTGAGTTCTTTGACTTGTTCGTTACCAACTTACCCAACCGACTAGCCCATACTTACATCTTGGGAACTCGGTAGTATAATTGAGTGGGAGTGTTAATCATAGATATGAACATCTATAGATTTTGATGAAGAAGTGAAATGATAGTTTCCTTTTAATTTGGTTCAATGTGCTAAATGATAGAGATCTCATTTCAATAATTAATATTAGTTTACTGAAATATCATTTACAAGGAACTCAGTGTTTTAAGGATAAATACAATGAGGGGTAAAATAGTATTTTAGTCCCATCTCATTATAGACCGTCTATAGAGGATTGAGTGACAATTATGGTTGTAACAATGGATAATTAATAACGTATCTATATTGCTTATAGAGTGTTCTATGAACTCAAGAGTGCAATTCCGAGTCTTTAGTAGAGTCACGAGGAATTAATAAGTTAGTAAATTTATTTGTTAGATTTATGATAACTTATTGGAGCTTGATTTCATAGGCCCATGGTCCCCACTGTACCTTGGATGAAATCATCTAGATAGTCTCAATTAATTGATTTAATTATTAATTAGAATTATCAAAGTTGATCAGGTCAATTTTAGATAGTTTCACAGAGTTATACAATTTAGAGAAGAAAAGAGAAATTGTGGCAGATTTATTAATTAAGATAAATTGGTATCTAAATTAATAAATAAGTTTAAAACAAGGTTCAAATTATAAATAATTAATTTGATACAGAATTCGAATAATTATTTAATTAATTAAATCAATAGAAAATAACAAGACAAAGTTGCAGTACTACATGTTGACTAGTGTGGTCGACACTCTCAAGACAAAGGTGGAGAATGTAAAGATGGCCTACGAAACCATGGATTATCTCATGGACATGTTTGGTGCGAAGTCAGCGAAGACTCATTTTGAGGCCACCAAGAAATATGCCAATGCTCGGATGGCACCTTCTCAACATGTTCGCGATCATCTGATCCAAATGACAAAACTACTTTTAGGAAGCTGAATTGCATGGAGCAACAATAGATGAGGAAACTCAAGTCGGCTTAATCCTCAACAGTCTCTCTCCAGCTTTCCTGCCATTCACCACCAACTATGTGTTGAGTAAACTCAACTATGGTCTGACGTAGCTCATGAATGAGCTTCAGACTTTTGAGTCTATCATGGGTGGACCAAGTAAGAGAGGAGAAATGAAGACAACAAATACTATTGCTACTGGTCCAGCTAAGGCTGAAGCTAACCAAGCTTCATCTTCGAAAGCTGGAAACAAGAGGAAAGATGGACATAACAACAACCCCAAGCCTGCAAAGGCTGCAAAGACGAGTGCACAACCAAATGCATAGATGCCTAAGGGGAAGAACAAGAAAAATAAAAAAGGTAAAGGTAAGTGTTTTCACTGCAAAGAGAAGGGGCATTGGAAACAGGATTACCCCAAGTTTCTAGCAGCTAAAAACAAAGGTAATGATTGTAGTTCATATTTCTTAGAAACATGTGTTTTAGAGAATTATAAATCCATTTGGATTGTTGATTCTGGATCTACTAACCATTTTTGTAACTCTTTACGACTTCTTGAATTGTGGGAGGAAGTGGACGAACGCGACTTAATGTTTAGAATTGGTATTGGAGCGTTCGTTGCGGTCCAAGCTAGAGGAAGAGCTCGTATGAATTTCGGAAATAAATTTTTAATTTTAAATGATGTATTTTTTATTCCGAATTTTAGTAGAAATTAATTTCAGTTTCCATGTTGCAATTAGAACAATTTGTTATGACTTTCACAAGTTCTAATATATCTATTTCTTTCAATGGATCACAATTGTGTGTTGCATGTTTTGGAAAATGAGCTTTATATTCTGCGACCTAATGAACCCATCGCTCTTAACAATGATTTATTCAAAGTAGCTAAACCTAGGACCAATAAACGTCAAAAGACCGAAAATGATAACATGACGTAGTTATGGAATTTGAGACTAGGTCACATTGGCTATGATAGAATTCAAAGACTTACAATGGACGGTCCTTTGAGGGAACTCACCTTAGGTGAATTACCTATTTGTGAATCTTGTCTAGAAGGGAAACTGACCAAGCGTCCATTCTCTGCAAAGGGTGATAGGGCCAAAGAACCACTTGGACTTGTGCATTTAGATGTTTGTGGACCTTTGAATGTACAAGCTAGGGGTGATTTTGAGTATTTTGTCACTTTCATTGACGATTACTCTAGATACTCATGTCTTTACCAAATGCATAGAAAATCAGAAATATTTTCAAAGTTTCAGGAATTCTTAGCTATGGCTGAGAACCAATTAGGTAAAACGTTAAAGATCTTGCAATCTGATAGGGGTGGAGAATATTTGGATATGCAGTTCCAAGATCATTTAACTAAACTTGGGATTTTATCACAACTTACTGCCCCAGGTATTCCGCAACAAAATGGTGTAGCAAAACACCAGAACAGAACTTTATTGGAAATGGTTAGATGCATGCTTAGTTACTCAACTCTACCAACTTCGTTCTGGGGATATGCAATTGAAACCGCAAAGGACATTCTCAATGTCGTGCCATCCAAATCAATCCACAAAACACCTTTTGAACGCTGGAATGGTTGTGAACCTAGTTTACTCCATTATAGAATATGAGGGTGTCTCGCCCACGTCCTGAGGAAAAATGAGGGAAATCTAGAACCGCAAACTGAAGTTTGCATGTTTGTTTTCTTCCTAAAGGTACTTGGGGTGGACTTTTATATAGTCATTTAGAAAAGAAAGTGTTTACTTCTACGAATGCTACTTTTCTGGAAAATGACAATGTCCAAAACTTCAAACGACGTGTCAAAGTAGTTTAGAAGAGATGGTCGAAGAATTGACTCCAACCAATGTTCCATTGTCAACAACGCAAGTTGATGATGAAATTCTCACTCTTCATGTCCAACCAATGCAAGTCAATTTAAATGAAGAAAGTACCACTGTTCCTGAGCAAATAGTCACGGAGCCTCGTTGTAGTGGGAGGGTTTCTAAGAACCCAGTTCACTATGGTTTGGATGGTGAAACCAATATGGTTGTTGGTGACACTAGTGATGATGAACCGTTGTCTTTCAAATAGGCAATGGCTAGCCCTGAATAGGAACTATGGCTCGAAGCCATGAAACACGAAATGGAGTCCATGTACTCAAATTTTGTCTGGGATCTTGTGGAAGCGCCTAGTGACTTTAGGGTCATTGGGTACAAGTGGATCTAAAAAAAGATACAAGGTGTTGATGGAAATATCGAAACTTATAAAGCTCGATTAGTGGCAAAGGGTTATACCCAAAGAGAAGACGTGGAATACGAGGAAACTTTTAGTCCTGTAGCCATGCTCAAGTCCATTCGCATCCTCCTATCCATAGCAACCACTCTCGACTATGAGATCTGGAAAATGGACGTCAAGACAACTTTTCTTAATGGAAAGCTTGATGAAGTCATTTATATGGATCAGCCAGAAGGATTTGAAGTAACTGGACAAGAAAGAAATTCTTGCAAGTTGAATAGGTCTATTTATGGACTTAAGCAAGCTTCTCATTCTTGGAACCTTAGGTTTGATGAAATAAACAAAACCTATGTGTTTGAACAAAATATTGATGAGCCTTATGTTTACCAACTGAAGGCAAATCAAATAGTGGTATTCCTGGTTCTTTAAGTAGATGATATCTTATTCATTGGAAACAATGTTAAGAAATTATCAGATGTGAAGAATTGGCCGAGCACTCAATTCCAGATGAAGGATTTGGGTGAAGCAAGTTATGTTCTAGGTATCCAGATCATTAAGGATAGAAATAACAAACTCTTAGCTCTATCTCAAGCAACTTACATAAATAAAGTGCTTGAATGTTTCTCAATGAAAAATTCCAAGAAAGGACGTTTACCATCCCGCCATGGAATTCATCTTTCAAAGAAGTAGTCTCCCCTGATTCTTGAAGAGGAAGATGCAATGAGAAAAGTTCCTTACGCATCTGCAGTTGGAAGTCTGATGTATGCTATGTTGTGTACTAGACCAGATATCTGCTATGTAGTGGGAGTAGTGAGCAGGTATATGTCAAACCCAGGACCAGAACCTTGGATAACAGTTAAGCATATGCTGAAGTATTTAAGGTGGACTAGGGATTAAATGTTAGTCTACAAGGGTGGTGTTCTAAACCCTGTAGGCTACACTGATTCAGATTTTCAGACTTATGTCGATGATAAGAAGTCTACTTTTGGAATGGTGTTTACTCTTGGGGGAGGAGCTGTGATATGGAGAAGCATAAAGAAGTCTGTGATCTCAGATTCCACCATGGAGGTTGAATATATAGCTGTGTCAAAAGCAGCTAAGGAAATATTTTGGCTAAAGAAGTTCTATTCAGATCTTGGTGTTATTCCAGAAATGGATAAACCACTTGTGCTGTTTTGTGACAACACATGAGCGATTACCAACTCGAAAGAACCTTGTAGTCACAAGAGGAGTAAGCGTATAGAAAGAAAGTATCACATTATTCGAGAATATGTGGCAAATACAAGAGGAGTAAGCGTATAGAAAGGGGATATGTGAAGGTTATGAAGATTGCATCTGAAGACAATCTTGCGGATCCGTTTACAAAGACACTACCAGAAGCTACATTTGATAAGCATATCAAAGAAATGACATTAGTAGAATTAAGGCATTAGTTTCAATTAGTACAAGTGAGAGTTTGTTGGGGTTTTATGCACTAATTAAAACCCAATTTCTTTATAATCTCATTTATTATCAATAAAATAATAGAAATCATTTTTTGACTTGGTCAATCACTTTGCTCACATGTTTTATTTTCATGATTATTTGTTTAATATAAACTTCTATTAATTCCCGAGCATATAGTTAATCGTATTTATAGTGACGTAATCACAGTGGAATATAAATATGATTATATGTTCAAATATAAGTTAGTCCTAAGATTAGTCAGTGCACAAGATTTACACTGACTTGCCAATCTACGATATGATCTACTTACACATCGTTGTGTTATGTTGTTTCCAGAACATTAGCAAAGCATATAAGATCAGATGTATTTGTTACATCGGAATGGATCGATATTGACAGTAGATAGGATAAGTAAACATACCATTATTATCTATTTTAGTCATATTATATAGTTGACCATAGGTCAATTCAATCTCAATTCTGAGTGGTTAGTATTCTAACTGATTGTATTATTTGAGTTCTTTGACTTGTTCATTACCAGCTTACCCTACGCACTATCCCATACATACATCTTGGGAATTCGGTAGTATAATTGAGTGGGAGTGTTAATCATAGATATGAACATCTATAGCTTCTGATGAAGAAGTGAAACGACGGTTTCCTTTTAGTTTGGTTCATGGTGCTAAATGATAGAGATCTCATTTCAGTAATTAATATTAGTTTACTGAAATATTATTTACAAGGAACTAAGTGTTTTAACGATAAAATACAATGAGGGGTAAAGTGATATTTTAGTCCCATCTCATTGTATACCATCTATAGAGGATTGAGTGACAATTATGGTTGTAACAATGGATAATTAATAACGTATCTCTATTTGTGATAGAGCATTCTATGAATTCAAGAGTGCAACTCCAAGTCTTTAGTGGAGTCACGAGGAATTAATAAGTTAGTAAATTTATTTGTTAGCTTTATGATAACTTATTGGAGCTTGATTTCATAGGCCCATGGTCCCCACTGTACCTTGGATAAAATCATCTAGATAGGCTGAATTAACTAATTTAATTATCAATTAGAATTATCAAAGTTGATTAGGTCAATCTTTGATAGTGTCACAGAGTTATACAAATTAGAGAAGAAAAGAGAAATTAGGGCAGATTTATTAATTAAGATAAATTGGTATCTAAATTAATAAATAAGCTTAAATCAAGGTTCAAATTATAAATATTTAATTTGATAAAAGATTTAAATAATTAAATCAATAAAAAATAATATAGGCATTGATTTTAAGTCCAACGGGCTTATAATCAAATGGAAAATTTCACGGGCCTAAAGCCCATGATAATTTTGACTGAGGGCTGTTTGTTGACTATTATTTTATTGATTTTTTAATTAAATAAATGACATAATTAAGTCTATAAAAGGAATGCAAAGAGAGAGTTGAAAACATAAGTTGAATCACAAGTTTCTGAGAAGATCAAAAGATCTATTAGGTTTTAGATTCTCTCTAATGCATAAGTTATTTTCTAAGCCTCAATTTTTCTCTTCTATTCTTCGTCTCTCAGTATCTATCTCATGTGTTGAGAATTTCCCACCCTAGTCTAGGTGATCCTAAGGATATTTTGGAAGGTTGTGAAGAAAATTGAAGAACGGTTTAGTTTCTTGGTAATACTCTGCGACAGAAAGGGTACAATGGTTAGAGAAACTGAAGGAAGAACTCATTCATTCCTCTGCGTATAATGTAAGTATTCTTATCATTATTTCTCTTTGAATTCAATTTTAGAAACATGTTCTAGGTTGTCTCATATTAACTTGTTTAATATTAAATCTACATGAAAATAAATAAAGATCCTATATAAGTTTTCCCAACAAAAAGAACACATATTTTTACGTGGTTCATGTTATTAATTAATTCTAGTCCACGAGTCACTTGTATTAGAATGAAGAACTTGCATGATTCAAGTTCTTTTAGGGGTTTTCAGGCAGCGTTGGTGCTGTCTCTGAAAACATAGAAAAATGATCATTTACTATTGTGTTTTATGCCCTTATTAAACCATGTCGGACATGTAATGCGATTTTATATTGTCAATAAAAGTAGTAGAAATCATTTAGTTTGAAAATTATGTTGCTTGCTTGTTTTATTACATGAATATTGAAATATTAAAAACATTTATAAAATTCTGAACATATGGATAGTTACAATTATAGTGACTAGGTCATTGTAACGCCCCACGTCACTATGGCTGTTTTCTAGAATGATGACTGGCCCTGCAAACCCTCATGAGTCTTTATAGCGTGCTTTTTCCTCACTCGCACACTTCCTGGGAAAACTTCCCAGGAGGTCACCCATCATGAGACTACTCCAGGTCAATCACGCTTAACATTGGAGTTCTCAAGTGATGGGCTACCAAAAAGCAGATGCATCTTGTTGGCATAGGTTGTTCCCATCAATCCATTTAAGCCCTCTTCAACTGTGTAGTCCCATACCTACACGGTCTTAGAATCATCACACTTGACCTTCCCCAGGCAATGTGGGATTGCACAACTTTTACCCGATCTTTCCCCCTGCGGATCACGGGATTCTGACAGTCACAGTCACAATGGATTATAATTGTAATAATATGATCAAAAGAACGAGTCTTAAGATTAGATCAGTGCATTGGATTTTCACTGATTAGGAAATCTACAATACGATCTACTTACACATTTGGGGTGTGATGTCTTTTCCAAGGCATTGACCTAGTAGATAAGATCATATGTATTTGGTTACATTGGAGTAGGACCGATATTGATTATTGATTGATAAATAAATATTGTTATTATCGAATCTAATCAATGTCACAACGTTGACCAGGTTAAGTCGATCTTAATTCTGAGTGATAATATTCTGCTAATTATATTATTTAAATCTTTTGACTTGTTTATTACCAGCTTACCCTGTGGTCTAGCCCATACTTACATCTTGGAGATTTAGTAGTGTAATTGAGTGGGAGCATTATTCATAGATATGAAATCTATAACTTCTGTATTAGAAGTGAAAAGATGATTTCCTTAATTGCTTTGTTCAAAATGTTAAATGATTGAGATCTCATTTCTATGATTAAGTTCACAGAAATATCATTTATAAGGAACTTAGTGAGAGTTAAGGATAAAATACTGATGAGGGATAAAACGATAATTTTCACCTAGCTCGTTAGTAAGTCATTGATAAATGATTGACTGAATATAATGGTTATAACAATGGATAACATATTTATGGTTTGGAAAATACGTTCTATGAATTCAAGTGTTCAATTCCGAGTCTGTTGACCCTTGTTTTGGTCAACTGACATGGAGTCAAAAAGCTTGATGTGGATAGATGTGTTGGAATGAATATAATGGCAAAAATAGTAAAGGACACAGGAAATTATAGTGGTTCGGCCCCAAGAACTGGTAGTGACCTACGTCCACTTAAGCTATTATTGATATGAGATCTCAAAGGGGTGATCAAAGAACTAGGGTTCTCTGAGTTTCACAAACCTAAGAGAGATAAACAGTACAATCGTAATACAATAGCTCTAATTCTCTCGTAAGTATGTAATTTTAATTAAGTAAAAGCCCAAAAGTCCCTCCCTTGAGCTATCTTTCTCTTTTTATAGGCTCAAGGAGGATTACATGAATTTGTTACAGATATTCTCTCCTAATTAATCGGATAATCAGGAATCATTGGAGATAATCTCAGAATTGATTATGATCTTTACAAGATTATCTTGAAATATGCGAACTGTACGACAATGCTGGTCGTGAGAAAAATTCAACTGCCGCGCCTGTAATGTCTTATTGGTCGATACTCTAACAGAACTCTGCCAGGTGTCAGCCACATGTTCAAAATCGCCTGCCACGTCATCCGTGTCTATTTTTTGGATAACATTTGACTCCCAAGTTTATTTATTATGACCAAAAATAAATAAACTTTAAGGAAATGACCCTTCGATTACCCCACCAGATCTGTCAGAGGAGTTCGTGCATCCTTGGGAAAAGTAACGTACCCCTGTCCAGTCACAGCTTTTCGGTTCCCAAGTAACCTATTGACGGCAATCACCCTTCCCCGTGCTTCGAAAAGAGGAAACTGATGATTACTTCCTCTTTCATGCCACGGACAAAAAATATATATAGCCTTCTCATAGTCTTCTTTTCCTTTTTACGCAAGTTATTTCTCCTTCAAGAAACCCTAAAACCAGAACCTTCAATCTCTCTGAAGACCATCTTTCAGTGTTTCAAGAACCAGCCGTCCGTTCGTCTTCGCTTGAAGCTCTTCCAAATCTCCACGATCTTTGCTTTAGTAAGTTTCAGAACCTTTATGCTCTTTTATTTTTGCCGTGCATGCCTCTGTGGGTTAACTGTTAAGTTCTGGTGTTGTCTGTATTTCTGGGTTGAGATGCATGAAGGTAGGAGTTTTATCGAGTGATAGTAGATAGGATGATGTTTCTTTGCCATTTAGAAGTTACGAGTTAGTTTGATAGCCGAGATCATAAATTTAGGACGTAAAACCGAAGTAAAAATTTTATTTTTATGCTAGTTGAAAAACTGAGTTTTTCTCGCCCTTAAAGGAGTTAAAAAAGCTTTTTCAAAAACTTTTTACTTTCACTTTTTTGATCTGCTTTTCAAACTGTTCGTGTGAAAAAATTAGTTTTTTGTTAGAATGCTGTTGTATAAAAGTTTGACTTTTATACACGACCGGCGTTATTCTAACAAACTTTCTAGATTCTCCATCCTCACCTCCCCATTTCTCTGTTCGTAGATTTTAATGCCAGATTTGTGGGGAGGTGAGCGGCCAATCGACGACGATCTTCTTGCACATTGCTCGAAGGCGAAGAACAGCCGGCTCAACGTGTTCACGAGATCCCATTCTCAAGACCTTCTTCCTCTAGACCTCAACCATCACCACCTAAAATGGCCTGCTCTAAGTCTCCAGGCAAAAAGAAACCAAACCCTGAAAACAATCCAAATCCTCCTGGCCAGCCTTATTCGCAGGCTAGGGTTCCCTCGACCAGTGGTCGAGAAAACATTGCCCCGGACCCTCGCATTCAGGTCAGGGCTCGCCCTCGGCATTCAAACCTTCCTGATGTCGAGTGGTATCTTTCTCCCACCCGCCAGGTGACTCCCCAGATGCTTGCCAATTACCTTAGGAAGTATCCTCTCACTGGGGTCAATCTCAAGATCCCTGCTACTGACCAGAGGGCTAATTTTCCTGGAGGTCGAGGTACCACATAGAGGCGGGGGCTACCCTTCCTCTACATCCGTTCTATCAGGGGGTGGCAAACTACTTCGGTGTTGCCCCCTTTCAAATTACTCCAAATGGATATAGAATGCTTGCTACACTCTATATCCTTTACAAACTCAAAAAATGGCCAGAGCCTACTCCCCACGAGGTCAACTTCCTTTTTGACCTTAAGTCCAACCCTCAACAGTACGGGATGGGCTTTTTTGACTTTTGTCACCAGGAAACAACCCGCACGTTCCTGAGTGATACTACCCATATTTCCTTACGCCAGACATGACTACGAACAACTTGGCCTTCGCTCGAGGAGGTAAATGTCCTTTTTCACTGGTCGCTACTTTTTTTAGCAATTTTTTTTTTGTACTTCTCTAAAGTATCTTGTGCCTTTCAGGACCATGGCTACGTCCTAACCCAACACCAGACATGGTGTTGAGGTCCAACACATTGGACAGGATGGCTGACGCTGAAAAAAGCGTTAAGTCTCTGGTCACTGATGAAAACCTGAGGCTGTTTGGCCTCCTGACTCCTCGTCAGAAAACGAGGGAACCCATGGTGGCAGACGCCACTGTCGAGGGGCTTCCCGAGCAGCAACCCCCAGTGTCTCCTCCTCGAAGGAGATCGACTAGGGTTACGATCAGGGAACCAACTGGTGCCCCCCAAGGGAAGGGGAAACAAAAGGCAGCAGAAGTTGTCGTAGACTTGGATGAGTCTTCAGACGAAAACGGTACTGTTATTTCACTTTAAAATAGCTTGCCAATTCCCTGTCACTTATTTGACGGGGACGGCAATTTTACGTATACTCCAAATCTAGGGTCAGACTTCTTCGTGCCAGAGAGTGTGTGTATGACTAGTAGAGTAAGTAGTGTATCGACAAGTAGTAGTAGCTCAGGTATTGGACTTTGTGATTTTCCTTACTTCTTTTCTGATGTACCATCATTTGTCATCTAATTTTGTCTTACTATCCGTATGCTTGTCTTTTTCTGCAGAATTGGCCTCCCCCAATGTTTTCGATTTATACCAGACTCAGGAGGAGGAGGAGGTTCCCTTGGTCCGACAGAAGAAATCGACCAGGAGACACGACTGCGAATCTAGCCAAGTACCCTCAGCCAAGAAGGGTCGAGCAGCTGATCCTTCCAAGGATGGGCCCTTTGGCCAACCTTCTGCTCAACCACCAGCTCCTACTGAGAAAGAGGTCCCGCCTGCCGCCATGAACCCTTCGCTTGCAGCTAAAAAAGAACAGGCCCAGCAAGCCGAACTTCCTGGGGCCAGACTCTCGAGCCGTTCCCTGCGATCAGCTAAAGATCGCCTTGCTCATATCCTGAAGCATGACAGTTGCAGGGAGGCAATGGCTGAGGCTGAAAACATGGGGGTCAATCAGATCCTCAACAGGGCTCTTAACGAAGTGGCCAGTGTAAGTACTCTTTCTCTTTTTGTGATCTTGATTTTTATTTTTCCTTCTTGTAATATAGCCTAACTCCTACTCTTTGACTGTAGGCCATGCTGACAATGACCGCAGCTCGTACTCGTGCTAGCGCTAGCATCGAGCAGTCTCGGGCGAAGGTCATTGAGGAGCTTCAAGCCGCAGAGGCTAGGCATGCTGGGGAGTTGGAAGTAGTCACCCAGCAGAAGGATGCTTTGGTGGCAGAACTGGCAGAGAAGCAAGCTTCTCAGGAAAATCTTAGGAAGCAGAGGGATGACTACCTGGAGTCCAGCCAAATCCAATGGCGTGAAGTCAAGAAACTTAGGGAGGAGCATCTCGCTAAGGATTCGACCATTGGTGTTCTCAAAAGCCAGGTGGAGCAGCTTAAGCTCACCAATGCCAAGGACTTGGAGAGGTATAAGAATGCGACACTTCGGTGTTTCTATGATTTTTGGAAACACAACCAAAGTGTCGATTTCAGTTACCTCCCAGAAGATGCTAGGAAGGTCAAGCTAGCCTGCTGCACTGCTTGGTTAGCTGCCGAAGAGAGAGCTAGGGTCCCTGCTTCCCCAAGCATTCAGCCAGCCGCCGAAGTTGAGGGAGGAGAAGCTGGAGGGGACGTGGTCGATCAAAATGCTCCAACGGATCCTCCTGCTCCTCAAGCTCCTTAGATTTGTTTTTTTTGTTTTTTTTACTTTTCTTTAATTACACGACCTAAGGGTCGTGATGTAAAGACTATGATTTTTCTTTGGTTTTGCTGCATAAGCAGCTTATTTTACTTTTACATTTGAACAATTACATCCAAGCAGTACTGCTTGCGGTGTAAAAGATTCCTTTGATATTATAATATTTCTGCTTTATTAAAACATCTGTTCGCATGACCGAACTTAGCATAGTACTTTGGCTTGATTTAACAAAATATAAATTTTGAAAAATACTCTAAGTACCGTAGCATGCTTTCACTTATTTTGTTCATGTGTTTACATACCTCTAGGTATGCTTTGCTATCGATGTACCTTATATGCCCCCCAAGTGACTGAGGAGCTTTAGGTCCTTGGTCACTTGCCTTGACCACAACTTGTACGAACATTACTGCTTGGTAAAAAATGCAATACTTGTAATACAGTAAAACAACACACGTAATGAACAAATACTTGTAAATTTTTTTTACAAAGGTTGGCTAGAATGACTGGCTGCGCACAGTCCCTTATAATTCTCGTATTAAAATGGACTAAACATGTCTTTACGAGTGATCTTTTAAAAAGATCTTACACTTATAAGCGATCAGTCATACAACATGACTGTCCCTTTTTCAAAACTTGTAAAAAGTAAAAATTAATACAAGCCAGTCCTTTAAGAAGGACCGTTTTTTGATAATACTTGCGCAGGTGTTCTCCATTCCAATAGCGTGGAACGAGATCTCCTTTTAAGCGTTCAAGTTTGTACGTGCCTGGGTGAAGGACTTCTTCAATCTGGTAAGGTCCTTCCCAGTTTGGTCCGAGTACTCCAGTAGCTGGGTCGCGGGTGTTTAAGAAAACTCGTCGAAGTACTAGGTCTCCGACGCTGAACTTTCTTTCTTTTACTTTTGAGTTAAAATACCGGGCGACTTTTTGCTGGTACGCAGCTACCCAGAGTTGGGCTTTTTCTCGTTCCTCCTCAAGCGAGTCGAGGGACTCCATCAACAGTTGGCTATTATGGTCTTGGTCGTATGTGATTCTTCGATGTGAGGGCGGATCTAACTTGACTGACAACGTGGCTTCATACCTGTATGCTAAGGAAAATGGGGTATGACCTGTTGCTGTTTGATGAGAAGTTCTATACGACCAAAGTACTTCGGGCAGCTGTTTTGGCCATGCTCCTTTAGCTTCTTCGAGCCTTTTCTTCAGAGGATCTTTAAGTGTTTTATTCACTGCTTCGACTTGCCCATTTGCTTATGGATGCGCAACTGAAGAAAAGCTTTTGACGATTCCATGCCTTTCGCAGAAGTCTGTGAATAAGCCACTATCAAACTGGGTACTGTTGTTTGAGACAATCTTTCGAGGCAATCCATATAGGCAAACAATGTTCTTGATGATAAAGTCAAGAACTTTCTTTGTTGTTATGGTAGCGAGTGGCTCAGCTTCGGCCCATTTGGTGAAGTAGTCGACTGCTACAACTGCGTATTTTACTCCACCCTTTCCCGTTGGCAAGGATCCAATTAAATCGATACCCCATACTGCGAAGGGCCATGGACTTTGCATTTGCTTTAACTCGTTGGGAGTTGCGCGTGGGATCTTGGAAAATCTCTGACACTTATCGCATTTTTGCACAAACTCCATTGAGTCTTCGTTCATAGACGGCCAGAAATAACCCTGCCTCAGAATCTTTTTCGACAAGCTCTGCCCCCCAGCGTGATCCCCACAGAAGCCTTCATGTACCTCACTCATCAGCTCTTTAGCCTTTTCTGGTGTAATACATCTGAGCAGTGGCATGGAGTATCCTCTTCGGTATAGAATACCATCGACCAATATGTACCTAACAGCCTGTCTCTGAAGAGTCTTGGCTTTGTTTCTATCTGCTGGTAGTACACCATTCGTGAGATACTCCAAGTACGGTGCCATCCATGTATCTTCTATCCGAATTTCTATACTGGTTTCATCTGCTCGTATGCTCAGCTCGCGTAGTCGTTCCACTGGCACTATATTTAAAGTGTCAGCGTCTTTTGCACTCGCGAGTTTGGCTAAGGCATCTGCGTTTGAATTCTGATCCCGAGGTATTTGCTGGAGGGTATACTTCTCGAATTGCACCAACAGATCTTTGGTTTTGTTCAGGTAGGCCACCATTTTCAGGCCCCGTGCTTGATACTCCCCTAAGACCTGATTCACTACCAGCTGTGAATCACTGTAAATATCCAGCACTTTTATACTCATGTCTTTGGCCAACCTTAGTCCAGCGAGTAGTGCTTCATATTCGACCTCATTGTTTGATGCGGTGAAATCGAACATAATAGCGCAATGAAATCGATGCCCTTCTGGCGTTATCAATATCACTCCTGCTCTTGCGTGAGATTCGTTGGACGATCCATTCGTGAATAACTTCCACGAAGGAGCTTCGATTTAGGGCTCAGGCGCACTAGGTTTTTCGCACTGCTCGTTATCTGGGAGCTCAGTGAATTCAGCGATAAGATCAGCCAAGACTTGTCCTTTTACTGCTGCTCGCGGTGAATATGTGATATCGAACTGTCCGAGTTCGACTGCCCATTTTAACAAGCATCCAGCCGCTTCTGGTCTTTGCAGAACTTGCCGAAGGGGCTGGTCAGTTAAGACTATGATGGGATAGGCTTGGAAGTAAGGACGTAACTTCCTTGAGGCCAAACTTAAGCAATAAGCTAATATTTCGATGGGAGGATACCTCAATTCGGCCCTGATTAACCTCTTGCTAACATAATAAACCGCCTTTTGTACGCCTTCTTCTTCTCGTACTAGTACCGCACTAGCAGCATATTCAGTGATCGCCAGGTAAATGAACAAAGTTTCTCCATCTATAGACTTTGATAAAACAGGAGGCTGTGCCATGTGGGGTCTTAAGGCTTGGAAAGCCTGTTCGCAGTCTCCATTCCACTCGAACATTTTGTTGCCTCTAAGCAGATTAAAGAAAGGGACGCATTTATCCATTGACTTTGAAATAAATCTACTGAGTGCGGCAATCGTCCCAGTTAAACTTTGCACATTCTTGATTTTCACTGGCGATTTCATGTTGATCAGGGCTTTGATCTTTTCGGGGTTGGCTTCGATTCCTCTTGAATTAACAATGAACCCCAAAAATTTCCCTGATCCTACTCCGAAGGAACATTTGAGAGGATTTAGCTTCATCTAATATTTGTTCAAAACATTGAAACACTCCTGTAAATCCTTCACATGTCCTTCTGCCTTTTTTGACTTTACCAGCATGTCGTCCACATACACCTCCATGTTTACTTCGGTCAACTCCTTAAACATGTGGTTAACCAATCGCTGGTAAGTCGCACCAGCATTTTTCAGTCCGAAGGGCATTACTTTATAACAGTATAGCCCTGTATCGGTCCGAAAGCTAGTGTGATCCTTGTCTGGGGGATGCATACTGATTTGATTGTATCCCGAGTATGCATCCATGAAAAAGAGTATCTCATGTCCTGCAGTTGCATCGACCAGCTGGTCGATCCTTGGGAGTGGGAAGCAATCTTTCGGGCAGGCTTTATTAAGGTCTGTGAAATCCACACAGGTTCGCCATTTGCCGTTAGGCTTGGGAACCAGTACTGGATTAGAGACCCATGATGGATAAAATGCCACCCTGATGAACCCATTCTCCTTTAGTCTTTCAACTTCCTCTTTTAAGGCTTTCAATCTATCCTTATCAAGCAGCCTTCTTTTCTGTTGCATGGGTGGATAACTCTTGTCAACGTTCAGGGCATGGCTGATAACTGCAGGATCTATCCCAGCCATGTCTTTATGTGACCAGGCAAAAACTTCCTGGTTCTTTCTAAAAAATTCCACCAGTGCGTGCTTTGTTGTTGCTTCTAAATTTTTCCCGACCTTTACAACTCTGGTCGAGTCTTTTTTGTCAAGTTGGACCTCTTCAAGGTCCTTGACGGGTCCAACATCTTCCTCAAAATCCCCAAAGCGAGGATCTAAATCTCTATCCTCACTTTGGGCAACACCCTATTTGGTGACTCCATCACCGGATTGGGCTTGTGTATCAATGGCCATCGGCAACCTCTTTGGGGGAGTGCTCTTCAACGTTCCTTTCTTTGCCTTCGTGATCGAGGCATTGTAGCACTCCCTTGCTTCTCTCTGATTCCCCAACACGCGTCCTACCCCTGCGTCTATTGGGAATTTCATGGCCAAGTACCATACTGAGGTGACGGCCCGAAGATCAACCAGTATGGGCCTTTCGATTACAGCATTGTACTCTAAAGGACAATCGATTACTATGAAAGTAGCGAGTAATGTCCTGGTAGTAGGCGCTGTACCTACTGTTACCGGAAGTCTGATTGACCTTGTTGGGGCGAGTCCCTCACCAGAGAAGCCGTAAATCGTTTGGTTGCAGGGCTCTAAGTCCTTGACGGAGAACTTCATGCGTTCCAGCGAATATTTGTACAAGATGTTTACCGAACTTCCTGTATCGACTAGTACTCTCTTCCCCATCATGTTGGCGATTTGAACATCCACGACCAACGGATCGGAATGTGGGAACCGGACATGCTGGGCGTCGTTATCAGAGAATGTTATTTCACCATCCTCTGATCGAGCCTTCTTTGATGCCCTGTCCTCCACAGTCATCATCTCGATGTCCTGGTCATGGCGTAGGGTCCGAGCATATCGTTCCCTCGCCTTTCCGTTGCTTCCCGCGAGGTGCGGGCCTCAACAGATGGTGAGTAAAGTACCAGCTACGGGGTCAGGCTGCAAAGGTGGCGAACGTTGGCGTACGGGCACCTGCTCGTTGCCACCTGGAGCCTCTCGTTGGGAAGTTCCCGAGGCCCGTACGTATCTCCTCAAGTGTCCTTGTCTGATAAGGAACTCGATCTCATCCTTTAGCTGGTTGCATTCGTTTGTATCGTGTCCGTAGTCGTTATGATAACGACAGAACTTGGTTGTATCTCTCTTCGAAATATCCTTCCGAATGGAAGCGGGTCTTTTGTAAGGCACACTAGAACTCGTGGCCTGATACACCTCTCCCCGAGACTCAAAAAGGGCAGTGTAGTTAGTGAACCGTGGTTCATAACGATTGCCCTTAGCGCGTTTATTTTCAGAGGTGGAAGGCTCATTATGTGGCCGCTTCCCCCCATTCTTGCCATTTCCATTGCCGTTCCCATTGCCTTTGCCGTTGGGTTTTGACCCATTGGCGGCTTTGGCGGGCTCGGCAGTCCCCTTATCCTTGCCTGGGGGCTTTCCTTCGCTGGCGATGGCATCCTCGAACTTGATGTACCGATCAGCTCGATCCAAAAATTCTTGAGTAATCTTAACTCCATGCTTTCTGAGGCTACTCCACAAAGGCATGCGATGCCTAACTCCTGCAGTTAGGGCCATCATCTTGCCCTCATCTCCCACTGTTTTGGCTCCAGGAGGGAATTTAAAAATCCACTCCTGCGCAGCATCAGAAAGTGTTGCAGGAAAGATCCTGCATCGAGCATCTTCGAACACTTTCTGAATGTCCATCTGTATCTCGAACTTGTTGACATGAGATACCGGGTCACCATACCCGTCAAAGTTCGGGAGCGTGGGCATCTTAAACTTGCTGGGAGTTTCTGCCACAACTATCCTCTGAACGAAATGAGTGCCCCTTCTCCTGTCGTACTCGATATGAGAAGTTCTTCCCCTGACTAGCTGTTGTACTGCCTAGTTCAGGGCATCTATTTGAGCTCGCACAGTGTCAGGAATCGCCGGGGCCTCTGCTGCTGGGGGAACGTACTCATCATGCCGTTCCCGGCGATCGTTGAGTACATCTCTTAAATATTCGTCTCTTCGCCGTTGCTCGCTTGCTCTGAGACGGTTAAAGACGTTATTTTGTCGGGGCTGCCCCCCAGCGTTACGTCTCTCGGGTTGGTCCTCCCTAGGTGGTGGGCTTCTGCCCCCACCTCTCTCTTCATTTCTTCGACCGGCGTTTCTCCTGCCTGAGTCGGCCTCGTTGTAACCATGGCCATCTCTGAACCTCGATTGGCTATGGTGGGATCGACTGTCCCCTCGGTTTCCCCCTCGGGCCGGAACTTCTCGAGCGTTAGAGGGTGGCCTGCGTTGGTCAGTAGGTCCCCGTGCATTATCATGCCATGGGGGGCCCCGGACCGCAGATCTTATCTCTGAGTTCCTTCTGTTGCCAGAAGGACGCTGCCCCCTACTCGGTGGGTTCGACTCTTCGACCCTATGGCGTCTAGGACTACAGGGCTGCTGCCTAGCCCTATTCTGCCTTGGCTGCGGGGGATTACCCCGAGCAGCCTGGGATGGAGGCTGTGCTTCAGGATCCCTTGGTGGGACATCCTCCTGAGGCATTGGCGGCTGCTCGGGCCTTTGGGGGCTCGACGGCTGGATCGGCGGGCTAGGATTGGGACCCCTTTGGGGTGGCCCATTTGCGGGTTGATCAGGCTGTGAGGCAGGTGCAGCCTGATTTCTAGCCAACTGCAGGGCTGCTTTGAGGGCTGTCATGGCCTCCCTCTAATTATGGTCCATCTCCGCCTGCCTTTCACCCAGTTCCTGGTGCTGTCGCTCTATCTCTTGTTGCTGTCGCGCCATAGTCTCCGCATCACTTTCTTGGCTGGCCCTTAGATTGGCCAGTTCATCCTACAATACCCCAGGGTATTTCTCAGCATCTTGGAATCCAGTTCTTCCTCATCAAATTCCAAATGTGGCTCATTTTCAGCCATGTTTGGAGGAGGCGGTTGAGATGGTGCAGCGCCAGCCGTCTGCTCAGTTTTCTTTGTTGTTTTCGCCATTACTATTTCGACGATTTCGTATTAAGCTCTCAATGAAAGCACCAGAATGTTGACCCTTGTTTTGGTCAACTGACACGGAGTCAAAAATCTTGATGTGGATAGATGTGTTGGAATGAATATAATGGCAAAAACAGTAAAGGACACACGAAATTATAGTGGTTCGGCCCCAAGAACTGGTAATGACCTACGTCCACTTAAGCTATTATTGATATGAGATCTCAAAGGGGTGATCAAAGAACTAGGGTTCTCCGAGTTTCACAAACCTAAGAGAGATAAACAGTACAATCGTAATACAATAGCTCTAATTCTCTCGTAAGTATGTAATTTTAATTAAGCAAAAGCCCAAAAGTCCCTCCCTTGAGCTATCTTTCTCTTTTTATAGGCTCAAGGAGGATTACATGAATTTGTTACAGATATTCTCTCCTAATTAATCGGATAATCAGGAATCATTGGAGATAATCTTGGAATTGATTATGATCTCTACATGATTATCTTGAAATATGCGGACTGTACGACCATGCTGGTCGTGAGAAAAATTCAACTGTCGCGCCTGTAATGTCTTACTGGTTGATACTCTAACAGAACTCTGCCAGGTGTCAGCCACGTGTTCAAAATCGCCTGCCACGTCATTCGTGTCTGTTTTTTGGATAACAGAGTCTATAGTTGAGTCATGAGGAATTAATAAGGTAGTGAAATTATTCATAAATAAATTCACAGTAACTTATTGGAGCTTGATTTGATGGATTCGTGGTCCCTGCATCACCTTTGAGTAAATCATCTAGACTGTCTCAATTAAGGATAACCATATGCCTTGAGTATCGTGCAATCTTGTCCCAATTCCCAGTCTCCTTGCAGTTGGAAACACTACCCTTTAGTGTACTTATAATTGGGCCATGCTCTAAGATGCTTTGCAACATTTGGTGCCTTGCCAGTGGACTTCTTGTTCTTTTTGTTTGAATTTCTTCCTCATTTGCTCTTCGAAGAAGAAGCTTAAGACAACTTCTCCTTGGGTATGTTTGGTAGTATTAGCCTTCTTTCCTTTGCTCGGTCCACCATCAACAATCTTCCTTTAAGGATTTGGTGATCGTTGCATAGGAAAAATAGGAATATCTTTGATTATCAAGAACTCGATGTTGTCCATAATCAACAACATGTTGATGTTGGACAAACATTTCGTGAGGTTCTCATCATAGAGTAACCTTTTAGAGATTAGAGAGAGTATGTGGTGTTTGGCCTAGAGCTATGATTTTCAACTAAGTAGAAATTAACGCATTGCTTGACAAACATTCATTCATCAAATTTTTAGAAATAGCATAACATACAAAATGTTTTGAGATAAGCAAAATATTAAAATGCTTATCTTCTATTTCTTAGGTACTTTAATTAGCCATGAACTCATGTGTCCCGGTAGGAGAGAATCACACATATTCACTTAGTTAAATAGAGAAACATCTCAATTAATAAAACGTCCTAGACTTTAATCAACTACATATTTATTCGATCAATGTAACGAAAACCCATGTGTCCCGGTAGGCGAGAGTCACAAATATTTCTTACTTTATGAGTTTGACCCACGGTTTTGATTATTATAGACTTAAGTTATATAGTCTCCGAAGGGATGAGTCTATAGAATGTCCATTTATAATCATCTATCCTAAGAAATTTAACCATTATAAGAAGTCCAGTAAACACTTTTCGTAGGGAGACGAAATCAAAGCGCCATGAGGCCCCACTGAACTCTGACCTTGTTAAATCAGTGGTGGAGATCGAATTCAGATTTAAAAAACTCATTGTTAAATCTTTTAGTATTTTATTCTTTTGAAAATTACCAACTTAGGTTTTCCAAGTTATGAAAATAATCAACAAACCATAGTTTATAATTTTCCTATTAATTATAAAATTACCATTGAAAACTAATCCAAAAATTAGAATTAATTTATTTCCAATCAATTATTAGGTCCAATTAAAATTAACCTAATACAATCAAGTCAAACTTAAGTAAATAGGTCTTAACAATTTGGGCTTGCATGGAGGAGGACTGGGTCCAGTATGTCGTTCCCACTACAAGACCCCTTAACTTCCATACAAAGCCCAAAAAGACAGGAATTTGAACCTTCATTTTATTAATTGTTATTCAATTGATTAGGCCTAATCTAATAATGCAAAGCAAATAAGCCTTCACAAGTGGAATCACCCACAAGAATTGAATTTAAACTTTACATGTTCAATTGGGCCCAAATAAAACCTATCAAGATTATGAATCGTTTTATTTGATATTTTCTCATTATCTAAAATAATGGGCCATCACTATAAGCCAATCATCTAAGCACAAATTTGTAAAAATGACAATTATAATGATGCATGACATGTTAATTAATTGGATGTGTCTAACATACAATCTATATGGAGTGTTACTAATTTATGCATGTACACATTTATTTCCAAAATAAATGAATAGCAAACAAATAAAATAATCAATCAATTTCATGAAATTAATCAATTAATTAATCACAATTAATTTTAATTCAATCAATCTTCAAAATATTAATCAAATAAAAATTAATTCAATTGTTTCCATTTGAAAAAAAATATCTTTACCTTTTTTTTGAAAAAAAAATTACAAAAAAAATATATTTAATTACACAAAAATATATTATTTATTAAGGAATTAAAGATACAAATCTAAAATAAATGGTTTTTTTAATAGCCTCCATTTATAAAAATATGTTATCATATAAATATAAATATTTATATATATATATATATGTTGATTAAAGAAAAAAAAAATGCATAGCGACCTTTTCTTTTACCTACAAATATAATATGTAAATTGTTTCCCAAAAAGAATTAACATGCAGCGACCATTTTCATTTTCTCTCCCTTTTTTTATATGTTATATATAAAACATATACTGTGTTATATATATATAACTTTAAAAAATAATAATGATTAAAAATATATATACATATTTTCATAGGCTAAATAAAAAATTCCAAAAAAAAATTAATTAATTTTTGTGCAATTTTCCAAACTTTGATTTTATGTATAGGGTTTATGAGTTTTATACAACAAAATAAAATACACATAAACAATCATAAACATACAAAAATCATGAACAATATTTTTTTAGCATCACACATACATAAAACTTAACACATGCAAACAATTATGCTACCATCTAATTAACCTATCTAACATGTCAAAAAATTACATGGATGTATATAAACATATAAACTAGCAACCTGTCTCTGATACTAGTTGTAGGATTTAATTTATATAAGTCTATATACATGCTCCCTATAACACAAAATAACATACAATAGGAAACATAAACACACACATAAAAGTGATTTTCATACAGAGATTCGTAAATACAATAATAAAACCATTAAAGTACTTACGAGATGCGTAACAGAATAATGACCACACCCTTTGGATTCCCTAACATTTTTTCCTTGTTGAATGTTAGGTATTGCAAGGAATCCAAACCACTTTGAAATAAGACCACAATATTCCAAGTCTTTATCTAAAACAACCTAGTGTTTGTGTGGGCAAATCTCAACACATGAGAAGAGAATTCCTACAGAGAAAACTAAGAAAGAGTGGGCGGCTAGGTATAGAATATCAGTAGTTAATTTTTACCTTGTGAAATTCATCTAACCTAATGCATTCTATAACACTAGTATATAAAGACAATTAGCTAGGACATAAAATAGGTTTTAGTTACCCTTTTATTTTAATTATTTAATAGTTATAATTAATTAAATACTTGTCAAAATTAACCGATTATAATTTTGACCCTTATTTAATTCATTTTAGTAATATTAATACTAATTTAAAATATTAATAAAATTGTCCAAATTGGCTATAATACTCTCTTTCTGAGACTTTGCAATAAAAACCTCAAATTTTCTTCTATTTCTTCTCTCACAAAATATCAATAAATAATTTAACATTATTTATTTCAATTAACTAGTCAATATGATATTTTGATAATTAATTATTCAAGACTACTAGGTTCTTTAGATAAGAGTTGACATGAGGACCATGGATCCATGAACTCAAGCTCCAATAAGTTACCGTGAGTTTATTTATAATAAATAATCTCACTACTTTATTAATTCCTCATGACTCCACTATAGACTCAAAATTGCACTCTTGAATTCATAGAACGTTTTACACTTAATGTAAATACGTTAACTATTGTTATGACCATAATCGTCATTCAATCCTCTATAGATGATCTACTAATGAGATGGGTGAAAATGACCGTTTTACCTATCATTGGTATTTTATCCTTAACTCTCACAAAGTTCCTTGTAAATGATATTTCTGTAAATTTAATTACAGAAATGAGTACTCTATCATTTAACACTTGAACCAAGCTATAAGAAAATCATCGTTTCACTTCTTAAACAAAAGCTATAGATTTGATATCTATGATAAATACTCCCACTCAATTATACTACTAAATCTCCATTATGTAAGTATGAGCTAGTCCGTAGGGTAAGTTGGTAACAAACAAATCAAAAGACTTGAATAATATAATTAGCAGAATATTAATCACTCAGAATTAAGATTGAATTGACTTATAGACAACATTGTGATATGATTATATTAGATAATAATGATACTTACTTATCTTGTCAATAATCAAATTGGTCCAGTTCAATGTAACAAAATATATCCGATCTTATCTACTTGGTCAATGTCTTGGATAAGACATCACACCCCGAATGTGTAAGTAGATCATATCGTAGATTACCAGATTAGTGAAAATCCAATGCACTGACTTATTCTTAGGACTCGTTATTTTGAACATATAATTACAATAATAATCCACTGTGACATAGTCACTATAATTGTAATTATTTATATGTTCGGGATTTTATAAATGTTTGTATTATTCAAATAATCATGTAATAAAACAAGCAAGCAACACAATTTTCAAACTAAATGATTTCTACTTCTTTTATTCACAATATAAAATCACGTTACATGTCTGACACGGTTTTATAAGGGCATAAAACCCAACAATAATTGAATCAAGAGAAGTGGAGTTCTTTGAGAATATGTTATATTGTGATAGCAACTCTCAAGAACCCACTGGTGTTGGAGAATCTCTTAAAGAGAAAGATCCAAAAGTTGATGAGCAACCTATATTGTCTCGGAGAAGCCAAAGGCTTAAAGAGTTGGGATCAATTGAGAAATGTTCTCAAGTAGAGATACTCTATGGTAGACTTGAAGAAGTCACATGGAAATTTTCTATGATTCTTCAAGTTGAGGATAGTCCCTAAACCTACCAAGAAGCAATGTCTTCGTGAGACTGTTTTTTAGGAGGCAATAAATGATGAGATATAAAAAATTATGTAAAACCCCACATGGGAATTGGTAGACCTTTCACAAGGTTCAAAACCAATTGGGTGCAAGTGGGTATTTCAGAGGAAATATCACATCGATGGCACATACAATCCTTCAAAGCGAGATGAAAAGCTAAAGGGTTAAACAAAATGAAGGAATTGATTACTTTGACTCGTATGCACCGGTTGCTAGGACAACCACAAAAAGAGTTTTTATTTGCCTATCATCAATATATAACCCTTATGTTCATCAAATGGATGTCAAAATGGCATTCCTAAATGGAAAGCTCGATGAGGAGATTTATATGGAACAACTAGAGGGTTTTGTTCTAAGGATAAATGAACATAAAGTGTGTAGGCTTGTTAAATCATTATATGGTTTGAAACAAGCACCAAAACAATGACATGAGAAATTTGATAAAGCTATTGTTTCGGATGGGTGTAGACACAATAATGGACAAGTTATTATACTATAAGACTTGTGATGGCTATGTCATCTTGGTGTGTCTATATATTGATGATTGTTGATTTTGAGTAATGAGATGAGAGGCATAACAAAAACGAAGAGGTTTCTGTCTTCCACTTTCTAAATGGAGAACCTTTGAGAGCTTGATACCTTCTTTGGTAAAAAAGTGAGAAGAAATATTGGAGGTTATGCCTTAAGTCAAGCTCACTTTGTTGAGAAAGTGCTTGACAAGTTTAGTATCTCAAAATCAAAGAGGCGAATACACCATTTGATCTAGCATAAAGCATGAAAATAACAATGGTAGAGCGGTTAGTAGATTAAGTGGGGTTACTAGAAATCCAAGTATGGAACATTGAAAAGTGATTGAGAGAGTTCTAGGGTACCTAAAAAGGACCAAACAGATAGGCCTCCAATATTCAAAGTTCCCGAAGATACTTGAAGGATATTACGAAGCGAGTTGGATATCAAGTGTAGGAGATAATCTCTCCACAAGTGGTTGGGTGTTTATTCTCAAAAGAGGAGATGTTTCTTTGGGCCCAAAGAAACAAACATATATTTCACTCAACCATAGAGAGTGAGTTTATAACTCTAGTGACAAATGGTGAAGAGGCCAAGTGGCTTAGGATTTCATGAGGAATATCTCAATGGTGATAAACAAGTCACATTAGCTAGAGCTTATAATGGAGAGAGGTATAGACATATAAGTCTAAGACATGAGTATATGAGACAATATATTCGAGGAGGAATCATATCGATCTCATGTATAAAGACAACTGAGAACTTATATGATCCATTTACAAAACCTCTTACGAAGAGGTTAGTAAAATCTACTGCAAAAGGGATGGGACTAAAACTCCTAGAATAATATATTCACCAATGTTGGAAACCCAACTCCAAACTTGTGAATATCAAGGGAAAGAGTTCAATGGGTAAGAACAAGTTATTAGGTGAATTGTTTCAACACTAACCAAAACATGAGTTCCATCCAAGGATAGTTAGTGTTGGTTGCGAGGGAGTGAGGGTTAAGCCTAGGCTTTTAATGAAGTTCAGTTGTGTGCAACAAGCTTTTCTAAAGGTAGAAAAAATGCTGTAAGAACTTCACCTATGTGAACTTAGAGGTGGTGCCGCCTCTCAGGGAGTTGGAGTTTCTCATAAGAAAGTTCATGAAATGGATGAGCACATGACCATATCAGTGCTAAGCGAGAAAGGTGGGAAAATGAATGGTCAAGTGGAGGTGTGTGTGGTGTTATCGGTTTTATCATTAAGGAGTATTTGGTTCAATCTTTAAGATGCCAATGACTTCAATAAGGCTTTGTAATACTTTCATTAAGATAGAGTTCAAATTGAAAGATACTTTATATAATGCACCAAAACTGTTAAGCTAAGAAGAGAGGATTATATTTAACCAAGTGGGGGAATGCTCAGATTGGTTAAATATGACGGTTAAAATGTTTGCACGTTGAGGTGCAAAACACTTAACGGTTTTCACTTAAAGAGAAGTGAAAACATGAGATTTGTAGAAGGCATCTAAAAGTGACTTTTGAAGGTCTAAAGTGATACAATGAGGTATCGAAACATTTCCAAAAATTTCGGAAGCATTTAGAGCATGGGAAGGGTCCAAATTCAGAGAGGGTGGCGATGCGTCGCCCCCTAAGTGGCGTAGCATCGCCAAAATGCGAAGGGCTTCAAAAGCCCTAGTAGGCGATCCATTGCTTGGGCAGTCTTTTAGGGTCGTACAATTTACGTAAAATGCTCTAAATGATATGTTTTAAATGCTATAATCCTATTGGTTAGTGTTGACGGTGAGAACTCGTCAACTAAGTTAAGTAAGAAAAATCGCAAAGTCAAGATTATCAAAAGAAAAGTTTTAAAAATCTAAGTGTAAACTCGAAGAACAACTTCCAAAGAGCAATGATGAACTCAATTTGCATTCAATATGGTGGCCTTGCTATAGTAAAATTTCTAACCCCTTTCCATGTGGAATTGGGGATCATTTTATAGTGGGCTCTAATGGCCCTGGTTACATGGTGGCCCAGGGGACCAATTCGTACACAGGTACACTGCCAGGGGAGTGGTTTCAGAGGTTCTGGTGTCTGCTCCAGTACATGATCAGGGTTGGTGGGAGCACCTCCATTCTAATACTTGACTGTGCCTCCACTACTAGCCCAGTATGGGTGTCAGAGGCGTGGTGGTGGTGTTGCCATTCCCCGTACTGTTCCCAACCGCCACTATTTGTCGGGTACAGGTGTCAGCCCTGTCCCTTGATCCTTGCAGGCATGTACGTACCCCTTTAGAGGTACCTTGTTCGTACTCTTTTTGTCTCTTGTGGGCCACCTTGAACACTGGCATCATGCGGATGAGACCTTCGGACAAGACCCACTGGGGCGAGCCCGCCATATACACGTGGCCCTTTGGACGAGGCCCTTTGGCGTGCTTAGTCCTTGGGCGAGGCCCTTTGGGGCGAGGCCACCAGGCAAGCGTGGTCCTTGGGCGAGGTCCTTTGGTGCGAGGCCACTAGGCAAGCGCGACCCTTGGGACGAGGCCCTTTGGGGTGAGGCCACTGGGCGTGCTTAGTCCTTGGGCAAGGCCCTTTGAGGCGAGGCCGCCCTGCGTGCGGATCAGGTGGTGTCGCGCGGCCAGCGTGCGCGGATCCTGGTGGTGTCGCGTGGCTAGCGCGCGCGGAGCAGGGGCGTCGCGCGGAACAGGGGCGTCGCGTGGCCAACGCGCGCATGGAGCAGGGGCATCGCGCGGGTCTTTAGTGACACGCGAGGGGCTCTTGGCACTTGTTTTGGGTCTCCTACAAGTACCAGATTTTTAGCATCCATAGTTAGACTAATGATGATGCCTACACTATATATATGGGTTATTAAAGTAAAAAATCCTTGATCACACTTTCCAACTCTCTCTCTAAACTTATTCTCTCTCTACTATTCCAAGACCAAAGTTTTCTCCAAGAAACTCATCAACCATTGCCTGACTTGCATGCGTTTCAAGGCTTGTTCAATCCCAAATCTCATTCTATTTGGTTGAAGCTTCAATCAATCGGGAAGGCTTGGAATAGAGAAATTGGAACATAATATTATTATTGTGTATAAGTGTAGAGTCCCAAATTTCCTAATAAGGCTTAGGGCCTTGATTAGGGGGTCATGATGAAAAATTATGGAATTATGTGATATATATATATATGTGCATCATTATGTGATTATGTGAGTTATATTATAATATGACTTGATATGCATGTTTTGGTGTATTAAATATGCATGTGGGCTTATTTAAGAATAATTGGATAATTTTTCGTAATTTGTCCCGTTATGGGTATATTTGACAGATATGTGGTATGTGTGTGGTACTACATTACTATGTGGATATGTTTGGGTTACTCGGCACGAGATGATCCAAGGGAGTAAGCTAATGGGAAAGTCACAACCAGACCCATACTTGACTCGGAATGAGTCAAATGGATATTGGGTATTTAGCACATTATCGAGATATTGAGTAATGGGAATGATTATTTGATGATATATTGGAAGTTAGTGAGACCAGGAGGGAATTCTGGGAATTTTGACTACTTTACCCCGGGGGCGTTTTTGGGACCCCGAGCTTTAGGATTTGCTTGAGGTTACTTAAGCTCGAAGTAACTTGTCAGAAATAAAAAAAAATTGTTCAGAACGTTCTCTCTTTCTCTCTCCCATTCCCTTTTTGACACCATTCACATTTTCGAAGGAAACTTGAGTTTTAGGACTCAGATTCAAGCAAGGATCGAGGGAAGATTAGAAGCTTATCATCTGAAGGATTTAATTGGGAAATGACGCAATTAGAGGTAATTTAAGCTTTGAATTTTTGAGTTTCCGTTTCTAAAAGTTTCTTAAGTTTTGAATTTTGATTATGTGTTTTGATGACTTTTTGAGCTATTTGAAGCTTGGGATTTGATGGTTTTGGGCCATTGAAATGTTTGGGAACTTTGATTTTAGGATTTGGATATGTTTGGATAGGTTTATGGAGGATTTAAAATGAGAAAATGGAGGTTTTCTGACTGGGTTCAAGGTCGACCCACGACCCTGTTCTTGGGCATCTCAGCTCAAGCTTGATGAAGAAAGTGAAGGGGGCTGCTAGGCTATTTGAGTCGCGATGCCTGTTAGGAGCGCCACGATGCTTTTGGGCCTTGAATTGAGCGGGGCTACGGCAGTAGTTTTTGGGGCCACGACTCAAAAGGGGAAAATTGGCCAAAGTGGGTCTTTAGTCGTGGGAACTTAAACCTGAGGGCTCGGGGTTGATCCTACTACCCGATTTGGTAGGATTCGATGTCCCAAAGGCTAGAAATCGGTATGGAAGTCTTTATTTTCTCATTTTGACGGGATTCTATACTATGGTTGTGACTAGGTGGTTGCTAGGGGTTCAGAATCAGGATCGTGCTCAAGGGTCGTTTATTGGTAACTATTGCTTGGACCAAAGGTAAGAAAACTACACCCAGTATGTGATGCATGTGATACATGTGATTGTGGCATGGCATGAACGTTGAATATGGAATTCATCAGAGCTTGAGTCTCTGTAAATGTGCATGATCATAATTATGTTGGTGATTGTTGATGAAGCATGTCGAGTGCTCTATATTTGGATAACTGTTGCATTGTGTATGCTAGAATATATTGTTTATCTAAGCTACGCACTAACTTATTAGTCAGAAATGGCAATGGTGTTTAGTATTGGTCGTAAAGCTCTAACTTATCAGTCATGATCGACAATAGTACTAAGCACTGGTCGTATGGAATTGACTTATGAGTCAAGAGCAGCAATAGTGCATTGAACGCTGGTCGATATGATTAGATCTAATCAACAAGAGCATTATATGCTCGTCCGACCTATTGGTCAAAGAAAACTAATTGCTTTGCTAGTCTATTGCTAGTTACTCAAAGCCAGGGCTAAAAGGCTCAGGTGACTTGATGGTCACATGATTAGGGCGCAGGACCCCAGGATGTCTTATTAGTCATCTATTCAGAGCGCAGGACCCCAATTTGACTTAATAGTCATCTATTCAGGGCGCTGGACCCCAGAGTGACTTAGTAGTCATCAATTCAGGGAGCAGGACCCCAAAATGACTTAATATTCATCTATTCAGGGCACAGGACCCCAGAGGACTTAATAGTCATCTATTCAGGGCGCAGGACCCAAAATTTACTCAATAGTCATCTATTCAGGGCGCAAGACCCCAGATTGACTTAATAGTCATTTACTCAGGGCGCAGGTCCCCATAATCATTTATTTGTACTTGCCTGCATGCATGAGTATGGTTATTACTGCTAGGCATGCTTATTATGATTTGTTGACATGTTATTAACTCCTTATGAGCATGCTTGAGTTTTCTTACTGAGCATCGGCTCATGGGTGCTATGTTGTGCAGATAAAGCTAAAGAAAGCTGGACCATCCTTGAGTTCGAGAGCTTAGGTGGATGTTTACATATGCAGCTGCTCGACCGCCACGACTGAGGTTTTAAAGAGGAAGTAGGGTTAAACCCTATTTTTCCGCTTAGGTTGGCTGGTTGTAAATCTTTTATTGTAATTAACCTTTTAAATGTATTTTGGGATCCCAATGTATATAGTAAACGTTTTAGTGAAATGTTTGTATCCTTGACCAAATTTTTTAATCCTAAACCGTTAATCATATTTAGTTACACGATTATGGCCAAATGACTTGTTTAACATGTTTAGCACTATTTAAAATACACAGTGTAACGGTCCCTGGGTAGTAGGGCATTGAAACTTGGTATCAGTGCGTGCCAAGGTGAAGGGTTCCTGTAGACAAGTTGGGCATGTACACTCGTCACAAAAGACAAGCTTCACTCAGGGTATGGTGACTATTTATGTGGTTATGTGCTTAACTGCTTAAATAGAATGTAAATGCTTTACCTGTGTAACGCCCTGGTTACCCCAGGACAGTTACGGTGAACGTTGAACCGTGAATTTAACTCGCTACCCGAGTTCTTTGGTTAAAAACATGCTTCTAGGTGTTATTAATATGGTAAGGTGGAAAACCAATAAAAAAGAAAGAATATGTTTTATTTAAAACATAAATCTGTTCATGGGCCCATCAAAACATTTACAAGTTATTTACAACTCAAAATGGTCATTACAGTTTAAATTTACAACCCGCCGACCTAAGCGGAAAAAATAGGGTAAAATCCCTAGTTCCTCTGAGAACTCCTTGGCCGTGGTAGTCAAGTGGCCGCATATGTACACAACACCACCTAAGCTCTCCACTCAGGGCTGGGTGAGCTTTTCTTTCCCTTTACCTGCACCACATAGCACCCATGAGCCAAAGCCCAACAAGAAAGCACAACAACGCATGAATATAATATCAACAATGATCATAATAATCATTCAGGACTTTCAGTCCAAAATAGAGGAGTGACAGTGGTAAAAGTCACTAAAGTGGGTTCCGTTCCCATTAGCCATGTGACGATAGGGTCACCTGGGCTTTACAAATAAGTAATCCTTTCACTGGCTTATCAAGATAGGTGCTCGATGAACTAGTCACCAATATAACGTACCGCATGACCATAGAGTCACAACCATGGGATTCCGCTCCCTAGCCACGTGACAAGCAGTCACCTAGGCCTTTGGCCCTGGCCTTGAGTAACTAGTCCTAGACTAGTCAAGCGCTTATAATTTTCATTGACCTTAGGGTCGGTCCAGCATTAATGCTCCTTGAGTCATTCAATGCTGATATCGATTAGATCTAATCTTTTATCGGTTCTGTGTTCTCAACCCTTATGCCGTTCTTGACTCTTAGGTCAGTAATACGCGACCAATGTCAATTCTGAATAGTCAGTACAATACACAAGTAAACAACTTCTGCTAGAATTTAATATGCAATCCATGTCCACATTTAAACACTTAACATACCTCAACAATAACCATGCATGTCATATATATAGGGTGCAGTTTTCTTACCTCTAGTTCGAGCGAGAAATAGAACAAGAACGACCGCTGAGAATGATCGACCTTTTGATTCCTTAGCGGTTACCTAATCATAACCAATTATAACCTCCATTAATGAAAATCAACAATAAAAGGGTCTTGGCCTAAATCCCACTCTCGGAACCCTGAAACGTACCCACACGGTGAGTAGATTCAATACCGGGCCTTAAGGATAGAAACCCCGAGCCAAAAACCCTTAAAAACACTCAAAACGGGATTTTGAAGGAATAGAGTAGTGCCCCAGTGCTACTCACTAGCGCCCCAATGCTCATCTCAGAACCAAAACCGCCCAAACACAACCCTGGGTAGCGCTGTAGCGCTACACCCAGCCTGATCAGCCCCTGAATCTTCTTCCTTCGACTCCTCCATTTCCAACTCGATTCCCATGCTTCCAAACCTCATTTTAGGTGCCAAATGAACCCAAAACACCATCCCCACAAGTCCTTAGCATCAAAACCACAAGAACCCTAGCCAAAAACTCCCAACAAAACCAATCAACCAACCTAGAAATCCCAACTGAAAACCAAAATAAAAACAGAGCAAACCAGAGATTTAATGGCTAGAATCTTACCTCAAGCTCATATTATGATGCTCTTCAATGGTGGAATACACCCCCAAGTCCACAAGACTTAATTCTCAAGCTTGGTTCCTCAACTTAAGCTCAAAAATCCTTGAAGAAAAGAAGAGAAAATAGGTACGGGAGAAGTGCTAAAGAAGCTCTGTTTTTCCCTTCCCTCTACAACCTTCAATGTCTTATTACTATCCTAGGGGTGAAAAGACCAAACTACCCCTAGGTCAAATAAAGGTTTCTTAAGGCTCCCTAGGGTAAAATTGACCTTTCCCACCTATTTCGTTAATTATAATTAACACCCTCCAATTCCCGCTATTCTCAAAGTACTCAAACACCAATAATTCATATCCCGTTACCCTTTAATTCCCGACAATGCTCTAATCATTAAAATCACCCCGAGACTCGCCCAGAGCCTCGAACTTAAACCTGTTATGACTAAACCGCTAATTTTCACTCAAAGATCGTCTCATGCCGAATGGCTCGAAAAAATCCACATTATAATGTGGCCTCAACAATAGGTCACCGACATGCATACAAATATACAATTACGCCCTCAACGGGCCAAATTACCAAAACACCCCTGTAATGAAAATGTGGACCCACATGCATGCATTTAACATCATATTATAACATAATTCACATAAACATGCATATAATCATTTAATGGCATAATTAAACAGTTATGGCCCTCCCGGCCTACTAATCCAGCCATTAAACCGCATTAGGGATTTCGGGGCATTACTATTATCCCCTCCTTACAGAAATTTCGTCCTCGAAATTTACCTGAACAGCTCGGGATACTGACTCTGCATATCTGACTCCAACTCCCAGGTCGCTTCCTTGACCTTACTGTTCCTCCACAATACCTTAACCAAAGGTATTGTCTTATTCCTGAGGACCTTATCCTTTCTGTCAATTATCTGGACTGGCTGCTCTTCAAAGGAGAGGTCTGCCTCAAGCTCCAGATCTTCATAGCTCAAAATATGATTCACATCAGATACATACCTCCGAAGAGCTGAAACATGAAACACGTTATGCACGGTTGACAACGTCGGAGGCAAGGCCAACCTGTAAGCCACTTGACCAATCCTCTCCAGAATCTCAAATGGACCTACAAATCTAGGGCTCAACTTACCCTTCTTCCCAAACCTTCTCACCCCTTTCCATGGCGAGACTCTAAGGAAAGCATAGTCTCCCACTTGGAACTCTACGTTCCTGCGCTTGGGATCTGCATAACTTTTCTGTCTACTCTGAGAAGCGAGCATCCGAGCTCTAATCTTCTCAATGGCCTCACTGGTCCTCTGAACTGTCTCAGGACCCAAGTATCTCCTTTCACCTGCCACATCCCAATGAATGGGAGATCTGCACTTCCTACCATACAGCATCTCATAAGGTGCAACTCCAATGGTAGACTGATAACCGTTGTTGTAGGAAAACTCTATCAAAGGTAGATACTTACTCCAAGATCCACCAAAGTCCAGCACACATGCCCGCATCATGTATTCCAATATCTGGATCGTCCTCTCAGATTGCCCATCTATCTAAGGATGATAAGCAGTACTGACCTTCAACTGTGTTCCCATGACCTTCTGTAGACTCCCCCAGAACTTGGAAGTAAAAGTGGGGTCCCGATCTGACACGATCGACCTCAGCGCTCCATGAAGGCGCACCATCTCTCTCACATAGAGATCTGCATACTGGTCAACTGTATATGTAGTCCTCACTGGCAAGAAGTGAGCTGACTTGGTATAGCGATCCACTATCACCCAAATAGAATCATGCTGACCAACAGTCTTGGGTAAGCCCACCATGAAATCCATCATGATGTCTTCCCATTTCCATTCTGGGATATCCAGAGGCTGCAATAACCCCGCCAACCTCTAATGCTCAGCCTTGACCTGTTGACATGTTAAGCACTTAGCCAAATATTCCATTACATCCCTCTTCATCCCCGGCCACCAATACAACGATCTCACATCCTAATACATCTTCGTGGTGCCTGGATGCAAAGAGTAAGGTGTAGTATGAGATTCATCCAGAATCTCTCGCCTCAAAACAATGTCTAACGGAACACATATCTGCCCCTTATACCGCAACAAACCCAAATCAGACACTGTATAATCTCTGGATGCTCCAGCCAAAACATCCTCTCTGATCTTGATCAGCTGGGGATCACTCAACTGACCCTCCTTGATTCTCTCTAACTGTGACAGTCAAAATCCCGTGATCCGTAAGGGGAAAGACCGGGTAAGCTGTGCAATCCCACACCGCCTGGGGAAGGTCAAGTGTAATGATTCTAAGACTGTGTAGGTATGGGACTACACAGTTGAAGAGGGCTTAAATGGATTGATGGGTACTACCTATATCAGGAAGGTGCATCTTCTTTTCGGTAGCCCATCACTTGAGAACTCCATGGTTAAGCGTGCTTGGCCTGGAGTAATCTAGGGATGGGTGACCTCCTGGGAAGTTTTCCCAGGAAGTGTGCGAGTGAGGACAAAGCACGCTGGAAAGACTTGTCTTGGTTTGTAGGGCCAGTCGTCATTCCAGAAAGCAGCCATAGTGACGTGGGGCATCACATAATTCTCTCTAACAGTGTAGACTATAGCGTAATATTGGCCAACTGGCCTACCGGCAACTCTACACCAGCTCTGGTCATATCATCTGCTAACTCTCTGGCCATTAGCCTCGCACTATAATCTGACCCGGACCCTTCCGGCTTAAAGCATCAGCTACCACGTTGGCTTTTCCTGGATGATACAAAATCTCACAGTCATAATCTTTTACTAACTCCAGCCAACACCTTTGTCTCATATTCAGATCTTTATGAGTGAAGAAGTATTTCAGGCTCTTGTGGTCTATATATATCTCACACTTCTCCCCATAAAGATAATGCCTCCATATCTTTAAAGCAAAGACCACAGCCGCCAACTCTAAATCATGAGTGAGATATCTCTTTTCATACTGCTTCAACTTACGAGAGGCATAAGTAATTACCTTTTCTGACTGCATCAGAACACAACCCAAACCCTGATGAGAAGCATCACAATAAATCACAAACTTATCCTAATCTGTCGAAAGACTCAGAATCGGAGTTGTAATCAATCTTTGCTTCAATTCCTGGAAGTTGTTCTCACATTTATCCGACCACACAAATTTCTAATTCTTGCGTGTCAGCTCAGTCAATGTAGTAGTAATCTTTGAGAACCCTTCCACGAAACGCCTATAATAACTTGCAATCCAAGGAAACTTCTAACCTTAGAAGCATTCTTTGGCCTTGGCTAGTCTCTGACTGCCTCAATCTTTGATGGATCTACCTTAATCCCCTCTTTACTGACAATGTGCCCAAAAATGTGCGCAAACATTCTGTGTTCCCTCAGTCTCTGTAGAACCAACCTCAGATGCTGCTCATGCTCTGACTCAGACTGACAATATACCAGGATATCATCAATAAAGATGATCACAAACTGGTCTAGATAATCCTTGAACACTCGGTTCATCAGATCCATAAAAGTAGCAGGGGCATTAGTCAATCCAAAAGACATGACTAGGAACTCATAATGCCCATACTTGGTGCGAAAAGCAGTCTTCGGTATATCTCCCTCCTTGACCCTCAACTGATGATAACCAGAACGAAGGTCGATCTTTGAAAATATCTTCTTACCTTGCAATTGATCAAATAAATCATCTATCCTTGGCAAAGGATACTTGTTCTTGAATGTTAGCTTATTAAGTTCTCTATAATCAATGCACATCCTCAGAGAACCATCCTTCTTTTTCACAAACAGAACTGGCGCTCCCCAAGGTGAGAAACTAGGTTTGATAAAACCCAAATCTAATAGCTCTTGCAACTGTACCTTTAATTCTTTCAACTCAGCTGGGGCCATTCTGTAAGGTGCTCTAGACACTGGCTCCGTCCTTGGTTCTAGTTCTATCACAAATTCTATCTCTATATTTGGTGGCAACCCTTGCAAATCTTCTGGAAACACATCCAAGAATTCACAAACAAGTCTGGTCTCTTTTGGTCTCACTGGCACAACCTGAGTGGTATCAACCACACTGGCTAAAAACCCAATGCAACCTCCTTGCATAAGATCTCTAGCCCTTAATACAGAAATCATAGGTAAGCGAGGTCCATGCATAGTACCAACAAATACAAAAGGATCCTCACCTTCAGGCTCAAAGGTGACCATCTTCCTTCTGCAATCAATGGTTGCCCCATACTTCACCAACCAGTCCATACCCAATCTCATGTCGAAGTCAGTCATAACCAACTCTATCAAATCCACTGACAACTCTCTGCCCTCCACTGTCACTGGCAAAGATCTGACCCATCTCTTGGATACCACTAATTCCCCAGTGGGTAGCAAAGTTCCAAACCCCACAGCATAATCTATCAATAATTCTACTAGCAATAAAAGAATGTGTTGCACCAGAATCAATCAAAACGTTATAAGGGGTTCCAACACTAAGAAGCTGACCTGTAACTACTGAGGGAGAAGCCTCAGCTTCTGCTTGTGTCAATGCGAACACTCGAGCTGGGGCCAAGCTGTCCGCTTTCCTGGGTTCTTCTTTTCTTGCCTTAGGGCAGTCTTTCTTAAGATGACCCACAGCTCCACACGAAAAGCAGGCCCTCGCCCTACACTCTCCCAAATGATGCCTCTTGCATCTAGGGCTTTCAGGATAAGACTTCCAGGCTTCATTACCTCCTGAACGACCTATTGAGATACCACGGGGTCGCCTATCAGGACCTGGAACTGGGAAGGTGTTAGGAACCTTCCTCTTTCTGATCACTGGGGCCTACACCCCTACCAGAACCCATAAATGGAGGGCCTATCCTCTTGAACTCCTTTCCGGCTGCACTATATCGCTAGATGTTTTTCTCCACACTCTCAGCTGTGAGTGCATTCTCAACCACCTGTGCATAGGTAGTAACCCCAGCCCAGTGGTAATACGAACATCACAGGAAAATATGGGTTGTGGCCCTTGGAAAAATCTCTCCCTCTTGGTCCCATCAGTGGGCACCAGCTCCATGGCAAATTTTTCCAAACAATCAAACTTCAAGGCATACTCAGTGACTGACAAACCTCCCTAAAGTAGCCTGATGAACTCCTCAGCCTTTGCCGCCCTGATGGAATCATTGTAATATTTCTCGTTGAACAGAGTCTGAAACTCTTCCCAACTCAGGGCATTAACGTTTCTGGTCTGGGTAATAACCTCCCACCAAATTCGGGCATCCACCCGAAACATATAAGTGGCACAAGCCACCCTCTCATTACCAGTCACCCTCATGAAGTCCAGGATGGTGGTAATCATACTCATCCATTGCTCTGCCTTGGCAGGATCTGCACTGCCTTCAAAAACTGGAGGTTGCTGCTTCATGAACCTTTCATAGAGAGGCTTCCATTTATTACCAAACTCAGGTAGCTGCTTAGCTGCTGGCACCGACACAGGAGGTGCCTCTGATACACTGGCCACTGCAGGTGCTTGCTGTTGTCTCAGGAGGCGGAGTTCTTCTCCCTGTCTCAACACTGTAGCCTGCAGATCGTTAAATAACTACTTCCAGTTTGCAGGAGCTGGCTGTGGAATCTTTTGACCCTCATTATTATTTTTCTGGCCTTGATCACTCTGGCCAGCTGATGTATCTGTCTGTCCTGGATTCATTCTTATCAACTTATACCTTGCTGAAACAATAGTCAATACGGCCAGTCAGGTAGTAATAACTAAACCTCTTGCCGCCTTACGGTCCAAGAGCATGCAGATAATTATCTTATTCCACTGTCATACAAATATACAAATAGATACATGATTATAGCATTTAGCACTTAGCATGTATCACATAATAGTTCACAATCAACAATACTAATAAGTATGTTCCAGCAATTTCAGTACTATTTTGCACACAGTTGCTGAAGATGCAGTATTCAGGGTACGGGTTTAACATTGTGTCTCATATAAATAGGTAAAGAATTTATACTATATTTAAGCAGTTATACATATTGTTTACTGAGTTTTTCGGAAACCTTAATAATAGAAGATTAGAGAGCTTAGAAGAAAGGATTTGAGGAGTGAAGATAAGGATTTTACGTGGTTGGGGCGTTGATACGCCTTAGTCCACAAGACAGTTGTATTAGAGCTTAGAGAACCTTTGACAATGGAGTTTTTTTTACAAGTTTGAGCAGAGTAACTGCTTATAATCAAAATCCAAATCCCCTCCCCAATGCACCGCTATTCGTATTTATAGGCACAAGAGTGCACTGGGCTTGGGCCGGCTAACCCGGGCCCAATAAGGGCGTAAATACCATTAGCTTCTCTGATGGGAGCCCAATATAAAGGATTAAAATAAGAAGCGTACAATAAGCTAAGCCCATTGGGCTAAACCAAATAATATCTTATTCTAAGGCATGAGACAAACTGGAGTTTCAGTCTGGGTTCTCTGGGCTACGAGGAAGATTTGGGGGACAAGATCGGTCAGAGTTGTGGCGGCGCAGTTCTAAACCAACGACGTGCAATCCCGAGGTAGCCTTTTCTACAGGATTAAGCGTGGGGACAACCCCCACGCTTCATGGGACGATGTTAGTATCTTGGGCACCTTATCTCGCCAACCTCGAACAACCAACCCGGGTTCGTTTACCCGCGTCCCCCTCCGTGCACCAAGGTCCAGGGCCATTTACCAGGATCCCGGATCATTTACCAGGATCCCAAACCATTTACCAGGATCTTGGTCTATCCACAGTGATCCCGGCTCCCATCTTGGTTTTGCGAGCTGCGACCTTATCTGCCGCGCCTTGGGACATTGGGGGGAGCGGTGCCGTCACCATACCACCTACTCCCGGATGCTCTTTGGGCCTTTCTCGGGCCTGGGCTGTCAAGATCCATTTTCCTCTCGCCAAATGGGCCTTAACTCCAAATCGGGCGGCCCACGGGCTTAGAGTGTGGACACGGACATGCAGGAAGAAACGGGGATAACAATTACCCCCAAGCCTTCATTTGGGCTCATGTGGTGAAGGCTTATCTCCCTCTTGGACCATCTCGTCACTTCTCGGTTCGTTTCTAAGGCGACGGGCTCACAGGTGAGGGGCACTGCTTGCTGAACAATCATGGAATTAAACCTTGCTACAATACCCCGGGCTGAATCCAAGGGGCCCGGACCGTTTACCAGGATCCGAGTTCATTTACCAGAGCCCTGGTTCATTGCGAAGGATGCACATGTCCCCTTGCCACTGGCGCATTAATGGTTGCTGCGCTAGGGGCAGGCGTGTTGGGTCGGTCTACGAAGCGTCCCATCCGCATGAGTGTTCCCCTTATTACCTCTGCGACGAGATGGACCGTCGGATGGGGCGACCTTTGAGGTGGCTTTTTTCTTGGTCGTTGGATTAGGGCGGCGTGGATCATGCCTCAGGGGTACCGTGATCCATTACTCGAGTAAATCCATTAATGTCCCTGCATGTTCCAGGGCCGTTCGATCAGGGGGATCGCACCTAACCGTCAGATCAAAATAGCCTTCTGGCTCTTATAAATGACCTCAGGTGAACATTTGAAATCTTTACATTCTCATAAAAGAAAAACACTTAAAGGATCTTTTATGACCGAGCTTGCCGATGACATTTTTCATCGTCTTTGCCGTCGCCTATTCCCTACGCGCCCGGTATCCACACCTTCGCTTGAGCAGACGACATCGACCTGCCCCATAGATGAGCTTTTGGGCCGCCTACACCTGTTCAAAGCAGTGATTCTACTGTCGCTGCCGCCGAAAACCCACCATTCTTCACGACCAGCCTTTTACAGTAGGTTTTCTTGACTTTTGCTTTTATTTTCTTGCGCTTGCCATATCGTCGCATTTGTCTGTTTAGGCTGTTAACTCTTGCCTGCGTTTGTCTGTTTGGGTGCCCTAGAGTAGGTTAGGATAAGAAAACTAGTCCGGACTGTCCCGGATCTCCTCGAGTTCAGGTTGTTTCTGGACGAGTTGCCATAGGCTGGCTTAGGAGAACAGCCATATCCTTTCATTTTCTTTTCTATTCCCGATCAAGGTTTCGCGACTTCTTAGTGATCCCAGACCTGACCCGGAGGGGACTCCGCCAAGCAGTTCGTAGGAGAACCCCCATACCTTAACCGACCTTCTTGGGTTTTGGTGCTGACTGCTTGGTTGTTTGTTTGTTCTATTTTGCTCCTAGATCATTAGCCATGACCTCGGGCGTTAACCTTCACTCGGAAGAACAAGTTAACGCGGTCCCTATCACTTTGTCCGGGTCCAAGACTCCCAGAGGCAACAGGTGGGAGATAGACGTGGTTCAGAACCTGTTCCAAAACTACTGGGTGCTGTACGCCCTGGAGAAGCATTTAGGCGTGGAGTCGACTCCCGGACTCTTCTATAATCGCCTGGCCAGGAGAGAGGAGAAGGCTCACACCGGCGTGGGCAAGTTCGGGGCCTGGAGTGTGGGCCACATCAGTGTGGGAGTGACTCTCCCACTCCATGACTACTTCGTGCAATTCCTCAAATTTGTGGGGATTACACCGTTCCAACTCTTGCCACAAGCGTACCGGCTGCTCGCGGGATGGAATGTCTTTTGCATCGCAAAGCAGATCCCGGATCCGCTCTTGGCAGAGGTGCTGTATTTCTACAAGCTGGAGCCGTAGGTCAACGTCAAGGACAAGGCCCTGGACGGCTTCTACAGGCTGAAACCGCGGGGCAACTACCCTGCTCCTACGAGCACTTGGAACCATCCCCCGGACGTCAGACATTACTGGTTCATGACGTCTGAGTTTCTTATAGAAAAGAACCCCACGCTGATGCTAGACTTCCAGCGAGTGGGTAAGTGGTTTCCCGTTCCCTAGTTTCCTATTTTGTCTTTGCTTTTTATTCTTCATTTTTAACTCATTGACTTGGGTGTAGGACCTTATGGCCAGACTCCCCTCACCCAGTTCATCCTGGACAAGAAGAAATTTTACTCTGAGCTAAGCATGGAGGATTTGGACGTGGGGGGCTACGTCAACACCGACAACCTCCGAATGGTCGGGATGTTAGCGGCTAATCAAATGATCAAGACCCAATGCCTCCGGGGGATAAAATGCGAGAAAGACCCCCGCGTTGAGGGAGGCGCTTGCCCTTGATCACATCAGGGTTGTAGAGGACGCAACTCGGGCAGATGCGGCCAAAAGGAAACGGGACCAGGCTCAGCAGAGGGAGAGCGCCACCTCCGAGGAGCTGGAAGCCCTCTTTGATGAGGCCTAACCGAACACGGGCACCCCCGGTGCTAGTGTATCAGAGAGAGGTAATTCGCCTTTGCTTTTGACTTATGCTCCTCGAGTTGGGGACTTAGTTAGGGATAGACTAGTTTATCGAGGGCCCCTGTTCAGGGATGATGGGGAGATGAGGTCTTCGTCCCCCATCACTGTCGATTTAGAAACTCTCATGTACTCATCCGGTTTCCTTTAGTATGGGAACTTCCTATACCCAGATGACATGGGAGATCAAATCCATTCTTTCGCCTTAGGAGAATTAAGTCGAGTCCGAGGTCTAGACTAGGGTTCGTCCCGGATTATTCTTAGTTTTGTTAGTACTTATTCGCATTGATCTGCTTATTGCTAACCCCTTTTTGTTTGTGTTTATTCCAGAAGATTTCGACATGTCCAACCCCGTGGATAAAATGAAACAGGCGCTCGAGATCCGGGCTGCCAAGGTGAAGGCTTCAGCCAAGAAAGCTGGTAGAGGCGCGCCCAAGCTGAAGCCAGTGTTGGAATCTCATTTCTTCAGGGAGGCTTTAGTCGTGGTCATCCTCGCTCATCCTCCGGTAATTGACCTGGAGCAGAACCCGCCGGCCAGTCGGAGTTCTGGGAAGAGAGTCGCGGAGTCAGGTGCGGGCGACGCCGTGGCGGGGGCGAAGAGGGCCAAGACCAAAGGTGTTGGCTCGGCCGAGGAATCTTCCGGGGAGAGTCATCTCACTGCCAAGGAAATCCCGAAAGCGCCCGCGCTCCCAGTCCATCCGGCTCTACCTGAAGAGGGGGAGGCAGTCCTGTGGGACGAGCAGTCCAAGCTGGAGACCCAGACTTGGGAGAATGGTCGGGAGAAGAGAGAGGAGGTCTACCAGGCCCTGATGATTTGCCGTTAGGTTGAGTTCTCAGAGTGTCCGGTACCATTTAGTTCTCCCCAGCTGATCGTGGACCAGCTGGTTGCCGAGAAGGGATTTCGCCCCAAATTGGGGCAGGACATGACTCCATTCGCGGTTGACTTGTTGGACCAGGTGGGGAACACCATGTCCAATCTTCAGCTAAAACGGTATGTCACCATCGCCAACCAGGACATGCTGTTCATCTCCCAGGCCCTCCGCCATCAAGCCACGGCTGTAAGTTATCCGTTTACAAATCATTTTTCTCCTTGCACTTCTAGTTCAGATTTTTCTAACTTCGATTTGTTCTAGGATGCTCTACTGGCTCATCGGAATGCCGGCTTGGCGGCCGAGATTGCCATGAAGATGGAAATGATCCAACTGGAGCTGGAGGCGACCGTGAACCAGCGGGAAACCGCTAAGGAATCCCTGGCCAAGGAGGTTGAAGAGGCTGCTCGGACTAAGTTTCAAATTGAAGAGACTATGTCCGAGAGAGAAGCCGAGACCGGCAAGCTGGTGGCCAGTCTAGAGGCGAAGCTCCTCCGAGTAAAGGCTCTATAGGAGGCATCCGCAGCCCAGTCTACCCAGGATCGGGAGAGGATCACCGGTTTGCAGTCTCGGGTCCATGAATTCGACGAGTTGCTCCAGCAGGAGGTGAAGGCGCACGATGAGACTCGTCGCGAGAAAGAACAGGCGGATGCCATGTTGGAGGTTACCTTCGATGAGGCTATCTACATGGCTTGGCTCCAGGACAAAAACATGAACCACCTGCTCTACCTTGACCCTGCAGCGAAGAAGGTTGAATTTGAGGCCAAGGAGAAAGCTGACGCGGAGCCCCTGGACGAGGAAGAGGCAGATGAAGCCGTCCCGGATGTGTCAGAGCGTGGCGAAGCTGAGGCCCGGGTCCTTTTTTTGTTTTTCTTTCTCTTTAATATTGTAACACTTTTATTGACGCGGGTGCGTTTGAGACAATTTTTGTGTTCTTATTTACTTTGTTTCTATTCGTTAAGCTTTCACCAAGTGTTTTACCACTATTCATGAATGAGTATAGTGTTTGGTCCCGGTTCCAACTGCCGGGAACTCTTCTGGTGATCCGTCGTCGGATCTCCACGGCCTGGACTAGATTATTCCTAATTTTAACCTATCAGCTTGCTTTAATCCTGCTGCTCAGGTTCCAACGGCCTGGGCCATTAGGGAGTTGATAATTATTCCTGAATTTCTTTGTCCAGTTCCCCATGTTGAAAATCTGACGGTCTGGACCGTTGGGGATTAGTTGATTAGTTTGTTTTGAACCCTAGGTTAGGTTCCCACGACCTGGGCCGTTTCTAAGACTAATTTTAGACAACTTATACCTGGGGTTTGCGTTCTAATAATCCTGTGCTACTGTAGGGATGACGCGGACGGGTATTTAGTTATTTAGGACCATGTACAATCAACCAAGTTTTAGGTATTTTATATCCTCGGGACATGCATGTCTGGGTTAGGAACTGGGCTAGCCCGTACGTCCTACTAGATATTTCACCTCACGGACTGCGCTCGTCCGGGCTGGGACCAAGCCTAAGCCTTAGGTCCTATAAATTGTACCCTCGGACCGTGTATGTCCGGGCCGGGACCAGGCCACAGCCTTAGGTCCATTTGGGCCTTCATCCCTTAGACCTTGTCGGTCCGGTTTGACAAGGCCTGAGCCTTACGTCCATTTGGGCTTTCGCCCCCTAGACCTTGTCGGTTTGGGTTGGTTCGATCCTGGAGTATTTAGCTTCTTGAGGTCTGGGAATTGTTTATATTGGATATCCCCCCCTGCCCAAGTGAGCAAAGACTGGTCTGGGGTCACTTGCTTATGGAGGTAGATGAGAATTTTCATTGTTTTACAACATTTCTTTATGACGTTTTGTACACGCCATTTTTATTGCTCAAGAAATCGCCCTGGGGCGTACATTGTTTACAAAGAAAATATAAAGCTAAAACATGTTCTCCTGACTACTGATAGTATTTACGGAGATGTTCTGCGTTCCATGCCCTGGGGACCTCAGAGCCATCGAGTCGCTTTAAACGGTTCGTTCTCGGACATACTTCGTGTTGAATTTCCTATGACCCTTCTCAGTTCGGGTGCAAAACCCCCACTCCCGGATCTTGGGTTGTAGGGAAGACTCTTCTTAGGACTAGGTCGCCGGTTTGAAACCTTTAACTTTTTACTTCCGAGTTAAAATGCCGAGCGATTTTGCCCTGATACATCTTCAATTGGACTTGTGATTCCTCCTGGATCTCTTCAATGAAATTCAAGAATTCCTGGAGTAAGGCGTGATTCTGGGCGGGATTGTACATGTCTCTTCTGTGGGATGGGATCGTCATTTCTACTGGGATGATGGCTTCGCACCCGTACACCATGGAGTAAGGATTGTGTCTGGTGGACGTTCGTTCGGTGGTCCGGTATGCCCATAGTACGCGGGGCAACTCTTCTGGCCACTTGCTCTTGTAGGCTTGAAGCTTTTTCTTTAATGTCCCCTTCAAGATTTTGTTGATGGCCTCCGCTTGCCCGTTGGCTTAAGGTCTAGCGACTGCAAAGAAGCTCTTGATGATACCATGTCTTTCACAGAAATCCATGAAGTGGATGCTATCAAAATGCTTCCCGTTATCGAACACAATCTTGTAGGGGAGCCCGTACTGGCATACGATGTTGTAGATGAAAAAGTCCAAGGCCTTCTTGAAGGTGATGGTGTTCATGGGCTCCGCTTCGACCCACTTGGTATAGTAGTCAACAGCCACGATAGCGTACTTCAAACCTCCTCTCCTGGTCGGGAGCGATCCTACTAGGTCGATTCCTCATACCGCGAAGGGCCAGGGACTGGTCATTAGGGTTATTTTCGTCGGAGGAGCTCGCGGGATCTTCGCGTACCTTTGGCACTGCTCATATTTGCGAACGTAATCAATACAATCTTTTTTAATGGTTGGCCAGAAATATCCTTGGCGCAGGATCTTCTTGGACAAGCTGAGTCCGGCTGTATGATCTTTGCGGAAGCCTTCATGCACTTCATGCAGGATTGCACTCATTTCGGTCCCAGATACGCATCGGAGGAATGGTATGGACAATCCTCTACGATAGAGCTTTCTGTCCATCATGACGTATCTATGGACCTGGTAATGAAGTTTCCTGGCTGCCGCCTTTTCCGTCGGCAACCCCCCAGTTGTCAGGTATTGGATGATGGGTCCCATCCAAGATGTGGAGTAGTTGACAACATTGATCTTGGAGGTCAGAATACTCGGTATGGGGAGATGGTTGATCGGGATTAGCCCACAAAGCTCTGCCTCAGCATCCATGGTCAATTTTTCCAACGTGTCTGCAAACTTGTTTTGCTCCCTGGGGATCTGGCAGATGGAGTGTTTCTTGAAACTTTGAAGCATCTCTCTTGTCTGAGTCACATAAGCTGCCATCTTTTCCCCTTTTTTTTGGTATTCTCCCGAGATCTTCCTGACAACCAATGGGAATCGCTATAGATCTCTAGGTTTGCAGCCCCTACTTCCCGGGCCAGGCGCAACCCGGCCAACATGGCCTCGTGCTCGGCCTCGTTGTTCGAGGCCTTGAACTGGAAACATAGGGCATTTTGTAATTGGTGCCCCTGAGGCGAGACTAGGATGATTCTGGCTCTTGCTCCATTTTCATTTGAGGCCCCGTCTACAAACACCTTCCACACGGGCTCTGCGAGGTATGCGGGATCGTCTTCTTCAGTGATCCCGGAGCATTCCACGACGAAGTCGACTGGGGTCTGCCCCTTGATTGAGGTTCTAGGATGTATGCAATGTCGAACTGACTCAATTCCATGGACCACTTCAACAGTCTCCCTGATGATTCAGGTTTTTGCAACACTTGCCGCAAAGGATGGTTGGTCAGAACTCTTATGGCATGAGCTTGGAAATAAGGCCTCAGCTTCCGGGACGCGATTAGTACACAAAATGTTAACATTTCGATTAGTGGATACCGTGACTCTGCACCCAATAACCTTTTGCTTACGTAGTAGACCGGGAGCTGGGCCTTCCTGTCCTCGCGTACTAGGGCAGCGCTGATCGCGCATTCGGTCATGGCCAAATAGAGGTATAACGGTTCCCCCTCCACCAGTTTTTCCAGTATCGGTGCTTGGGATAGGTCCTCTTTTAGTCGTTGGAAAGCCTCTTTGCACTCGGCTGACCATTCGAACCGCTGGCTTCCCCAAAGGACGTTGAAGAATGGGATGCACTTGTCCGTGGCCTTTGAGATGAAATGGCTCAAAGCGGCTATCCTTCCAGTCAGGCTTTGTACATCTTTGTGCATCCTGGGCGAGGGCATCTCAATCATTGCCTTGATTTTGTCCGGAGTGGCTTCCATTCCCCGGAAGCTTACTATGAACCCCAGGAACTTTTTGGATGCTATGCCGAAAGTCCATTTTTTGGGATTCAACTTCATCCGGTACCTTCGAATGATCGTGAAGGCTTCGGTCAGGTAGTCAGAATGTTCGCCGGAGGTTTTTGATTTGACCAGCATGTCGTCGATGTACACCTCCATGGTCGTCCCATCTGGGCATGACAATGTAGCAGTACACCCCCTTGTCTGTTTGGAAGCTGGTGTGTTCCTGGTCCACTACGTGCATATAGATCTGATTGTAACCTGAGTAGGCGTCAATGAAACTCAAGATCTCATACCCGGACGCTGCGTCCACCATCTAATCAATCCGAGGGAGCGGGAAGCAATCTTTAGGGCAAGATTTGTTTAGATCCGTGAAGTCGATGCATGTCCTCCAGGTCCCGTTTAGCTTAGGCACCAGAAATGGGTTGGCCAGCCACACAGGATACAAAGCTTCTCGGATAAAGTTGATCGAGTATAATTTTTGGACTTCTAGCTTGAGGGCTTCTGCCCTTTCTGCCCCTAGGGGCCTTCGTTTTTGCCAGACTGGTGTCGCACCTTTGTCGATATTCAAGGCGTGGCAGATGATATTGCGATCGATCCCAGCCATATCCGAATGAGACCAGGTCAGGATGTCCTGGTTCTCCTTTACTCGGGCGATGATTGCGGCCCAGACCTCCACTTTCAGGTTTTTCCTGACTTGGATTACTTTGGTCGGGTCGGTGTCACTGATGTACACTTCTTCAATCTCCTCCATGGGCTCTAGGACGCGGTCCTCCCCAATACGCGGATCAAGCTCATCCTCATCCCGCACAAACCGTCTTACCGGGGGAGGGGGCGGGAATGGATTGGCAATTTCCTCAAGGGGCTCTTCGCGAACCATGCACATGGGTCGGGCGGATACGTGGTAGCATTCTGCACGCTTTTCTGATCTCCCAGGATGGTTCCCACTCCCCCGTAATCGCAAGGGAATTTCATGCATAAGTGGAAGATGGAGGTGATGGCCCTGAACTCGACCAATGCGGGCCGACCGAAAATAATGTTGAAAGTGGTGGGGTAGTCCACCACCACGAGCGTACAAAATTTGAACGAGCTTTGAATTTCGTTCCACAGAGTTACAGGCAACTGGATTTTTCACATTGGGAGTATTGAGTCCCCATTGAAGGCGTAGATCTGGGTTGGGCACAAGGCTTGGTCCACCTCGGTTAAGCCAATCGCAATGAATGCAGGTTTGAACAAAATGTTGACGGAGCTTCCGTCATCCACCAGCACTCTGGACACCATCTTGTTGGCGATTTGGGCGTCAATGACCAGAGGGTCGTGATGTGAGAAATGGACATTGCGGGCGTCATCTTCCGTGAAGGTGATGGGGAGGTTCATCAACTTCGGGCGTTGGGCCGGTGCTTGCACTAGGGCGCATACCTCTTGGTCGTGGTCAAGCTCACCGAGGTAACACTTCTGATCATTTCGGGACGATCCTCCTAGATGGGGCCCACCCGAGATGGTGGCTACGTGACCATCTACTAGTGGGGGCACGGTCCCTGCCGGGTAAGGCATTTCGGGTCTGGGCTCTTGCACGGCAGGGGCCCCCTGAGGGGCCTGCGGTCTCAGACCCTTTGCGTATCCTCCCTGGGGAGGTAGGTACGCTCTAGGCGCGCTCGGGATCGTGGATTTCCTGGGGACTGCTGACAATCCCGGAACTCCCACGGGCGTCCGACCCATTGGTGGAGGTGTCCCAGTTTGATCAAATTTTCAATTTCGTCCTTGAGCTGTCAGCATTCTTCGGTTGTGTGTCCCTCCTCCTTATGGTCAGCACATCGCTTGCTAGTATCCCCCAGATTCCTTCCTCCTTTGAACATGGGGGCCGGTTTTCGGTGATGGACCGCCCTTTTAGTGGCCAAGTAGATTATCTCCCTGGTATCCGCAAAATTGGTGTACTCCGAATACTGGGGCTTGTAGCCCTTCTTGCCCTTCTTAGACGACTCGACCCGATTTTGTCCCTTCCCGGACCTCTTTCCCCGGAAGGGATTCACACTTGCTTCGGTTCCCCCCACCTGGGACAGTTGGGCTCCAACGGGAGCAGCGCTGTAACCAAATGGCGCGATTCCGTACCTGGAGTAAGGGGTAGACTGGGCCGGGGCATACCCCAACGGGGCAGGACCATATACCGCGGGTTTAGCAAAGATCATTCTTGGTGCGGCTGCCAGTCCCAGCGCATTTGGGGGAGTGGCGTACTGCTGGACCGGATACTGCACCCCGTATCCCATAAATGTTTGGGCACTTGGCTGAGGTGCTAGCTGCCATCCGAATGCTTGGATTTGGGCCTCCTCCCAGTTAATGAAGCCTTGGGCCTTTCTTATGAACTCCTTGAGGGTAGCCGCCATGCTGCGCTGCATGTCGTCCAAGAGGGGAGATCTGGCCTGAATCCCGGATTGCTGGGCCACCAGGCGCTTCCCATCGTCCACCTTAGTTTTGGAGGCTTCCTCGGTGAAGCGCTGGATGTAGGCCCTCAACGTCTCTGCGGGGAGCTGCTTGATGTTGGCGAGGGCCCTGATCTTCATGTCCATCCTCATGGCAGCCACGAACTGTTTACGGAAAGCTGACTACAATCTGGACCAGGATTGGATGGATCCCGGCTTAAGCCTCTTCCACCATTCTTCAGCAGGTCCGCCTAGAGTAATCGAGAAACAGAGGCACTTGTCGTTTTCGCAGACGTGGGCTACGGTCGTCAAACGATTAGTGTTCCCAGTATAGGTGGGCAAGCTTGGCATTTTGAGGAGCACCACTTCCAGGATGTGCTTGGCGCAGGGCTTCTTTTCTTCCTCGTCGAAATCAGTGTCTGCTCCCTCCTGCTTGCGGACCAGGTGGTCCATGAATTTGTTTAAGGAAGCTAGCTGTTCCATGAATTGTTTGGCCGTACCATCCTCTAGGGGAACTCTCTCGTTCCTTCTATCATTGAGATTATTTCTCAAATTTCCATCTCAGGGGCAAATATTTTCTTTACGGGCCCACTCCTTTTGAGCATTCAGCCCATCACGCAGGTCTACCCAAGACGTATCGTCCCTGGAACTGGGGGCGTTTGGCTTGTCATTCTGCTGGTGCTCCCGGTGGCGCAGGTTCATGGAAGCGCATGGGTGGAAAGATCAATCCCGTCCAGTCCGCCCTGGGGCGGGTTGGAGCCTGGTACCCTGCGGGCGCGCCCCTCGCGGATTGATTGGGTGGCCAGTCCTGGGACGGGGCGCACCTTCTCTTTCCTAGGGAGCGGCCGGGGATGGGTCTCGGTCTTCTAGACAGGAGGGACTTCCCTCTGGGGTATTGCTTTGGCCTTCCCTTTTTCTTGGGTCGGGTTAACCGGGACCTGTCCGGGATCTTGCCCTGGAGTGGGAATCGGCCTCGCCTCTTCGGGCGCACCTTTCCTAGCCTACAGAGCGGGCGGCTGCGTTCCTGGAGGCGGAACGACTGGATGGTTAGCCGCTAAGCCTTGGGAGGCTATGAAAGCTTGCAGGGCTTGGAAGGACTCTTGCATTCGTTGAGTGGGTTCCTTTTGTTTGGAAATCCTGGCCTCTTGTTCCAGGACCTGCTATCTCAGTTTAGTTACCTCCGGGTACTCCTGGTTGGTATCTACTTCTTCAGGGATCATGGGAACCTCAGCTTCTAGATTGTGGTATTCCCCCTCATTTCCCTCCTCCTCCTCATAGTAATCTTCCTCATATTCTGCCTCGCCTTCATAGTTCTGCGACTCGTCAGGCTGGGACATCTGATAAGGTGCGTCTACAGATTTTCCCTGAGGAAGAGGTTGGCTGGGCAATGGCTCTTCATTGCCTTGTTCATGATTAGTAGGGTCGAAAGTGGTGTGTCTTGTGTTCACCATTGCTGCCAATGTTCAAGATCAACTTTAGCTTTCTCAAACTCTCAATGAAAGCACCAAAATGTTTACTGAGTTTTTCAGAAACCTTAATAATAAAAGATTAGCGAGCTTAGAAGAAAGGATTTAAGGAGTAAAGACAAGGTTTTTACGTGGTTGGGGCGTTAATACGCCTTAGTCCACGAGACAGTAGTACTAGAGCTTAAAGAACCTTTGATAATGGAGTTTTTTTTACAAGTTTGAGCAGAGTAACTGCTTATAATCAAAATCCAGATCCCCTCCCCAGTGCACTGCTATTCGTATTTATAGGCACAAGAGTGCACTGGGCTTGGGCCGGGCTGACCCGAGCCCAATAAAGATGTAAATACCATTAGCTTCTCTGATGGGAGCCCAATACAAAGGATTAAAATAAGAAGCGTACAATAAGCTAAGCCCATTGGGCCAAACCAAATAATATCTTATTCTAAGACATGAGACAAACAAGAGTTTCAGTCTGGGTTCTCTGGGCTATGAGGAAGATTTGGGGGACAAGATCGGTCAGAGTTGTGGCGGCGCAGTTCTGAACCAATGGCGTGCAATCTCAAGGTAGCCTCTTCTGTAGGATTAAGCGTGGGGATAACCCTCACGCTTCATGGGACGATGTCAGTATCTTGGGCACCTTATCTCGCCAACCTCGGACAACCGACCCAGGTTTGTTTATCCGCGTCCCCCTCCGTGCACCAAGGTCCCGGACCATTTAACAGGATCCCGGACTGGTGATCAGGATCCAGGTCTATCCACAGTGATCCCGTCTCCCATCTTTGTTTTGCGAGCCGCGACCTTATCTGCCACGCCTTGGGACGTTGGGGGGAGCAGTCTTGGGACCATAACACCTACTCCCGGATGCTCTTTGGGCCTTTCCCAGGCCTGGGCTATCAACATCCATTTTCCTCTCGCCAAATAGGCCTGATTTGGGCCTTAACTCCAAATTGGGCGGCCCACGGGCTTAGAGTGTGGACCTGGACATCCGGGAAGAAATAGGGATAACACATATAACTACTTAAATAGTTACCAAACCATGAGTCGAGCTTGTCTTCAGTGGTGAGTGTACATGCCCACCCAATGTACAGGAACCCTAACCTTGGCACGCTCTGATACCAAGTTGTAATGCCCTGGTTACCCCAGGACAGTTACGATGAACGTTGAACCGTGAATTTAACTCGCTACCCGAGTTCTTTGGTTAAAAACATGCTTCTAGGTGTTATTAATAGGGTAAGGTGGAAAACCAATAAAAAAGAAAGAATACGTTTTATTTAAAACATAAAAATGTTCATGGGCCCATCAAAACATTTACAAGTTATTTACAACTCAAAATGGTCATTACAGTTTAAATTTACAACCCGCCGACCTAAGCGGTAAAAATAGGGTAAACCCCCTAGTTCCTCTGAGAACTCCTTGGTCGTGGTGGTCAAGCGACCGCATATGTACACAACACCACCTATGCTCTCCACTCAAGGATGGTTGAGCTTTTCTTTCCCTTTACTTGCACCACATAGCACCCATGAGCCAAAGCCCATCAAGAAAACACAACAGCGCATGAATATAATGTCAACAATGAACATAATAATCATTCAGGACTTTCAGGCCAAAATAGAGGAGTGACAGTGGTAAAAGTCACTAAAGTGGGTGTCATTCCCATTAGGCATGTGACGATAGGGACACCTGGGCTTTACAAAAAAGTGATCCTTTCACTAGCTTATCAAGATAGGTGCTCGATGAACTAGTCACCAATATAACGTACCGCATGACCATAGAGTCACAACCATGGGATTCCGCTCCCTAGCCACGTGGCAAGCTCTCTCCTAGGCCTTTGGCCCTGGCCCTGGCCCTGAGTAACTAGTCCTAGACTAATCAAGCGCTTATAATTTTCATCGACCTTAGGGTCGGTCCAGCATTAATGCTCCTATAGTCATTCAATGCTGATATTGATTAAATCTAATCTTTTATCAGCTCTACGTTCTCAACGCATATGCCGTTCCTGACTCTTAGGTAAGTAATACACGACCAATGCCGATTCTGAATAGTCAGAACCATACACAAGTAAACAACATCTGCTAGCATTTAATGTGCAATCCATGTCCACATTTAAACACTCAACATGCCTCAACAATAACCACGCATGTCATATATATAGGGTGTAGTTCTGTTACTTCTGGTTCGAACGAGAAATAGAACAAGAACGACCCCTGCGAATGATCGACCTTTTGATTCCTTAGTGGTTACCTCATCATAACCGATTATAACCTCCATTAATGAAAATAAAAAATAAAAGGGTTTTGACCTAAATCCCACTCTCGGGACCCCGAAACACACCCACACGGTGAGTAGATTCGATCTCGAGCCTGAAGGATAGAAACCCCGATCCAAATACCCTTAAAAACACTCAAAACGGGATTCTGAAGGAACAGAGTAGCGCCCCAGCGCTACTCACTAGTGCCCCAGCGCTCATCTCAGAACCAAAACCGCCCAAACACAACCCTGGGTAGCGCTGTAGCGCCCCCTTATGGGCGCTGTAGTGCTACACCCAGCCTGATCAGTCCCTGAATCTTCTTCGTTCGACTCCTCCATTTCCAACTCGATTCCAATGCTTCAAAACCTCATTTTAGGTTCCAAATGAATCCAAAAAACCATCCCCACAAGTCCTTAGCATCACAACCACAAGAACCCTAGCCAAAAACTCCCAACAAAACCAATCAACCAACCTAGAAATCCCAACTGAAAACCAAAATAAAAACATAGCAAACCAGAGATTTAATGGCTAGAATCTTACCTCAAGCTCAGATTATGATGCTCTTCCATGGTGGAGTACACTCCCAAGTCCTCAAGACTTAATTCCCAAGCTTGGTTCCTCAACTTAAGCTAAAAAATCTAAGAAGAAAAGAAGAGAACATAGGTACGGGATAAGTACTAAAGATGCTATGTTTTTCCCTTCCTTCTACAGCCTTCAATGGCTTATTACTATCCTAGGGGTGAAAAGACCAAGCTACCCCTAGATCAAATAAAGGTTTCTAAAGGCTCCCAAGGGTAAAATCGACCTTTCCTACCTATTTCGTTAATTATAATTAACACCCTCCAATTCCTGCTATTCTAAAAGTACTCAAACACCAATAATTCATATCCTGTTACCCTTTAATTCTCAGCAACGCTCTAATCATTAAAATCACCCTGAGACTCGCTCCGAGCCCTAAACATAAACCTGTTATGACTAAACCGCTAATTTTCACTCAAAGATCGTCTCATGCCAAATGGCTCGAACAAATCCACATTATAATGTGGCCTCAACAATTGGTCATCGACATGCATACAGATATACAATTACGCCATCAACGGGCGAAATTAGCAAAACACCCCTGTTATGAAATGTGGACCCACATGCATGCATTTAACATCATTTTATAATATAATTCTCATAAACATGCATATTGTACGCCCTAATTTTCCAACGGGCTATTAGCGAGCTGAGATATGGCCTAATTATATCATCCATGTGGATCCCCCGTGACCGGAGCTGTTGTCGTCAGGACCTACCTCGCTAGCTCGGGGTATCAAGAGGTTCGCCAAGATTACTTAAGGACTGAGTCAGGTCTGTGAAGGCTACAGGTCGAGGAGGCATCCAGCTCGTGGTACAAGCCGGAGTTGGAAGCTATGACCTCTTATAAAGTCAACCACGCAAGGTAAACGTGCATATATCAGACATCACGTGTCTGATATATCCCTGACTTCTTGGACACGCAGCATGAACGTGCGTATTCAGGCACCCACGACTGGGTTGGGCCGTACGGCCCATTATCCCCTTACCTATTGATTAGACCACACTTCATGTGTCAGGTTTTAGGAATTAATCATGAATGTCATAGAAGTGACATGATAGGTAGGAAGGTCACGGGATGACCCCCCTTACCAACTCCCAGGTGCCCTCTCCTATAAATATGGAGACCCTGGGAGTTGCAAAGGGTTGGATTCTATTGTGTAAGGAAATACCCTGTAAAGAATACCAGGCATATAGCAATAATATTGGCTGGTGGAGTAGAAGGATTTTAACCTTCGAACCACCTAAAAAGCGTAATTGTGTCACTAGTCCATTTAAAGATCATTCATCTATTTTGGTTCATTGTTCAGCACTAATCCCTTCCTCTTATTTTCTTAATTACCTGTTGGCGAAGAACCGCGTCAACAGTTTGGCGCTTTCATTGAGAGCTAGTTAGATTGGTGCTATCGCAAACATCCAACTATGGTGACCACTCGATCAAGACACAGTAACGAGGCGGAACAACATGATGGACAAGAGGCTCATCATGCCGCCATCTCTGGTGAGCAAAATCCTGAGGTCCAGCAGCGGCTGGGCAAGCCGCCGGTTGGCAAAGATGACACTGGAAGTTCGGTGCCCCGGCCACCTAATCCAAACCCAGATTTTTACACTGCGGTAGAAATGGAGAACGCTCAGCTGAGGAGCCAACTAGCGAAAGCTAGTCAACAGATTAAGGAGGTGTTGGCCCGACTACCCCCTCTTACAACCGACGCTAACGTCGGAAAGAGGCAAGGCGAGACTCGTAAGTCCCGCTGTGGTAATCGGTCCAGGCCTAGCCGCTCGGACAGACCTCCGACATCCAACTTTATTCCCTCATCGCATTGTCGAGAGGCAAACTTCAAAGAAATGCCTTGAGCCGAACAACAGTATAGCCGCTCGGTCTGAACTTCAACTCCAGCTCCCAACCAGCCTCGAGCGCGCCCATGAGGGCTCGAGGGAATTCCAGAAGGAGATCCGGGGAGGGCTCACAGCACCAGCCCGTCCCCACCAGCCATCCTGCGCCTCGTCCAGATCGCCAGGCGCGGGGCCCGCAGTTTGGCAGGGCCGAAAGGCCCCCTCCTAACTTGATCCGCCCTGACGGAACCAGGATTGCATCTCTGGTCAAGCATCCTCCATCACCAATAAGATATCTGTCTCCTCCTCGGCCCATCCGAGATATTCCAACTTATGGAAGCAGCAGAAGAAACCCGCCATCTGCAGAACCTTCCCGATGTAGCAGGGAGCCAAGAGGGAGCCTGGATCCTCTCCCCCAAAGGCGGACTCCGAGCTTCTCTAACAGGAGCTACTGGACTGGCAGTCACCGGAGCGACCTTTCTGGCGGAGACATGTGTCAACGCTTAAGCTCGGCGCAAAGTCCTCTAGCCATCCCAAGGGGCGACCTACGAGATCGCCTTAACTCTCATAGGGAGGAACCAGTAGGAGGTGGCAGCCATGCTCGCTCAGGGGGAGACCTGTCTGAGGTGCGTAACGGCGGGAACACCCCAAGTAACCTATCTCAAGATAGGAGGGGCAATAACCCACCAAACGTATACAATGGATCCGGAGCTGTTGAGTAGCCCCAGAATAACCAAGGAAATCAGGACAAAACCCTTGAGCGCCTGGCTCAGATGGAAGAGCTAATGAGGAAGCTCCTGTTGGAGAAAAAGAAAGACGAATATGATTCAGGGGACAAGCTTGAGCTCTTCGCCCCCAGCATAGCAGCAACGGCATACCCACCCAGTTTCCGTATGCCGCACCTGTCCAAATTCAACGGAGACGGAGATCCGAAGAATGATATGGGGATGTTCAATACTCTGATGATGGCCCACAACATTGGCCCTGAGCTGAGGTGTCTGATATTTCCCTCCACATTGACTGAACTAGCCAGGCAGTGGTTCAAACAATGCAAGAAACAATCAATAAGCTCCTGGAAAACTTTCTCTGCTGACTTCAAAAGGGCATTCCGAGCCTCCCAGGCTGCCCGCGTCAAGGCCGACTCTCTGGCTAATGTGAGGCAACAACCCGACGAGCCTCTGAAGGCTTACCTGAGCAGGTTCGCGAACATCGCTGCTCGGGCCAGAGATGCAAATGACAGCTCCAAGCTCATGGCTTTGAGGACTGGAATCCTCGTCGGAGGGGGACCCTGGAACGAAATACAAAGGAAGGGAGTTAGCTCAGTGAACGAGTTCCTAAATAGGGCCCAGGGGTGGATCAACTTGGAGGAGGCCCAAGCCTCAGCTGCAGGAACCAGCCAGGTCCCTGAGCAGCTCGCTGGAGTGGGAACGGAGGTCATGACAGCGACCCAAAACGTTACACAGAAGAACCAGTTCGGTGGAGGCAAAAGAAAGGGGAACAGCAAGGGCAACCAGCACGGCCCAAAGAAGAATAAGTCCGTGGACAAATTTAAGCCGGTCTACGCGACTTATACAGAGGTCACCCACTCTAGGGAGAACATCTTCCTAGCGAACTCTGCTCACCTCCCCTGGAAGAAGCCGGAGTCGTTAAAGCACCAGAAGGGGAAGAGAGACACCTCCAAGTTTTTCCGTTTTCACAACGACGTTGGCCACAATACCGATGATTGTAGGCATTTGAAAGATGAGATCGAAACTCTCATCAGAGCCGGTCCCTTGGCTCAATACGCGTGGAATAGGGCTCCAACAGGTCGACCTGCTCCGGAAGTCTCGGTCAGTCAGCCTGGGTCTCAAGTAGATCAAGACGTCCCTCCTCCAGTGATAGGAGGAGAGATATCCACGATCTCGGGAGGTCCGCATTTGGCTGGCACGAGCAGGGGTGCCTAAAAGAGGTACGTAAATGAACTCAAGGCTCATAATGGAGTAGAGTTCGTCCCCGAGCGGCATCTATCAAAACAACAGCGATTGGAGAGGCAACCAATCATTTTTACAGAAGAAGATGCTGGCCATGTCCAGTTCCCTCATAACGACCCTCTGGTCGTAGCAGTGCAGCTCGCTAATCGGAGGGTTAAGAGAGTGTTGATCGATAATGGGAGTTCGGTAAACTTTCTATTCTAGTCCACGCTGGAGAAGATGGGTTTGACTGTCGTTGAGCTGAAGGCGACCTCCTTGATGTTGTATAGTTTTTCGGGCGAAGGATCAGCGGCTATAGGGACGATCGAGCTGGTGACCACCTTAGGAGAAGGACCTCGGACAGTCTCCAAACTCCTTGAGTTCGTGGTCATCGACTGCCCCGCTGCGTACAATGCTATTTTGGGCCGACCCACACTCATAGCTTTTGAGGCCATCACCTCCGTTCGCCACCTCGCGCTGAAATTCCCTTCTTCCACGGGGATATGCACTGTCCGTGGCAATCAGCTTGCTACCAGGGAATGCTACAGCATTTCCATGAAGGGAAAATCGAAACCCGGGCAGCTAGCAATGGCCATACAAGGTGGAGGAGAGGAATCTCAGGAACCTTTAACTGATCCTGAGATTGAAAAAGCGGAGAGCGTCAAAGGGGAAAATATCGTCTTAAGTGAGGATATTGACCCCCGAATAGGCGAGGACAAGTCCGAGCTCCAAGCTATTGAAGAGCTCGAGGAAGTAAACATCGATCCACAAAATCCTTCGTGGATGGTCAAGCTCGGGAAAAACCTTTGTAGCAAGAGGAAAGCGGAGCTGATCAAGTTTCTGCAGGATAACCAGGATGTGTTTGCGTGGCACACGAGGACATGGTGGGAATCAGTCCAAATGTCATCATGCACACCCTTCATCTGGATAAGAGCGTTCCTGCAAAGTCCCAGAAGCAGAGGCGCATGGGAACTACTCGGGTTGAGGCCTTAGAGGAAGAAGTAGCCCGGCTCAAGAAATGCGGCTTTATCCATGAAGCCAAGTTTCCGATTTGGGTCGCCAACCCCGTGCTGGTCCCGAAGCCCAACGGGAAGTGGCGGACCTGCATCGACTTCTCTGACCTGAATAAAGCCTGCCCTAAAGATTGTTTTCCCTTGCCAAGGATTGACCAATTGGTGGATGCCACAGCGGGGCATGAGCTCATGTCCTTTATGGATGCATACTCAGGCTATAACCAGATCGCCATGAATCCAGCGGACCAGGAGCACACCAGCTTCATGACCCCGACTAACGTCTATTGCTACAAGGTCATGTTATTCGGGCTGAAGAACGCCGGTGCTACATACCAGAGGTTAGTAAATAGAATGTTCGTCAACCAGATCGGGAAGAACATGAAAGTGTACGTTGATGACATGGTAGTCAAGTCAAAGACTACCGATAACCATGTTTCCGACCTGGAGGAATGCTTCAAGATACTACGGGAGTATAACATGAGGCTTAATCCACAGAAGTGCACTTTTGGAGTCGCATCTGGAAAATTTCTAGGTTTCATCGTCAATACCCGAGGAATCGAGGCAAACCCCGACAAGATCAGGTCATTTCTCGAGCTTCCCTCACCCAGGTCGCGCAAAGACGTCCAATGCCTAACAGGAAGGGTGGCAGCCCTTAATCGGTTTATTTCAAAATCCACCGACAAGTGCCTGCCATTCTACAACCTGTTTCGAGGAAATAAGAAGTTCGAATGGACAGAGGAGTGTGAGAGTGCTTTCCTCGACCTGAAGGCACATCTGGCCGAGCCGCCCGTATTGTCCAAACCAAAGGCAGGAGAGCCTCTTTTCCTTTACCTAGCTGTCACAGAAGATGCAGCTAGTGCCGTATTGGTCTGTGAAGAAGACCGGGTTCATAAACCGGTCTACTATATCAGCAAGAGACTTCTCGGGGCCGAATCCCGATACCCGTTGATGGAAAAATTGGCGTTCTGTCTTATCATGGCCTCCCGAAAGCTCAGGCCGTACTTCCAGTCCCACTCAATACACGTCATGACCGATCAGCCTCTAAGGCAGGTTTTGCAAAAACCTGAAGCATCGGGACGCTTGTTAAAGTGGGCTATCGAACTCAGTCAGTTCGAGATATTGTACACCCCACGTACTGCTATAAAAAGTCAGGCCCTGGCAAATTTTGTGGCAGAGTGCACAGGATTCCGGGAGGATCCTATAGAAGACTCACCCCAGGTCACCTCGGCCCACACGTCGTGGAAGATCTTCGTGGATGGCTCATCCAATGAGAACAGCTCTGGGGCTGGAATCATTTTGATATCCCCTGAGGGACATAGATTCCACTCGGCGCTGAGATTCGGATTCAAGGCCTCCAACAACGAGGCCGAATACGAAGCTTTGCTGGCCGGGCTAAGAATAGCCCAGGAGTTGAAGGCGAGCTCCATCCAGTGCTTCACTGACTCCCAGCTTATGGTAAACCAGGTTCTAGGCGAATATCAGGCACGAGGAACCAAGATGGCTACTTACCTGGCAAAAGTAAAAGTCGAACTGTTTGCGTTTGGGCGAAGCTCAATCGAGCAGATACCTCGAGATCAGAACACTAAAGCAGACGCTCTTGCCAAGCTCGCCACCTCCGGGGAGACGGAGGCTTTGGGGTTAGTACCGGTAGAGTTCTTGGAGAAACCAAGTATAGAAGAAGTCGGGACGGGGGTCGAGGTGATCGATGCCAGGCCGACCTGGATGACCCCCATCCTTGAGTATCTCACCGAAGGGAAGCTACCTGAGGGGCGTAATGACGCGCGGCGGGTACTGTACTAGGCTCCAAGGTATACGATGGTAAATGGGGTGTGTACGCCCTGGATTTCCCACGGGCTGTTTAGCAGGACGATCCTCGGACTAAACATGATTTAGCCCGAGGCTCCCACAGGCCAGAGGCTTTATCTTCAGGACGGGCCCTTTCTAGCTCGAGGGGATGGAGTTTCCTGCTCCTTCTTGTTGTTCCAGGAGCTGGGAACAACATCCGACGACCACTGAAGGATCAGCTCGGGTTATGGATTGCTCCGGTAGCGAGCTTCTCAGGAAGCTCTGACCCTATGGGAGGTCAACACGCAAGATAAACGTGCATAATCCTGCCATCACGTGTCCGATATCCCCCTGACTTCTCGGACACGCCGCAGGAACGTGCGTATTCAGACACCCACGGATGGGTTGGGCCGTGCGGCCCATTATCTCCTTCCATACTGATTAGACCACACTTGTGTGTCAGGTTTAGGAAGTAATCATGAATATCACAGACTTGATATGACAAATGGTAAGGTCACGGGATGACCTCCCTACCAATTTCCAGGTGCCTTCTCCTATAAATATGGAGACCCTGGGAATTGATAGGGGTTGGAAAAAATAGTCTTGTAAGAACTATATATTTTGTAAACCAATTACCCAGAAAAGATCAATAATATTGACTAGTGGAGTAGAAGGATTTTAACCTTCGAACCACTTAAAAAACGTGTTTAGGGTCACCTAGTTCTTCTCACAAAGATTTCATATCTGCGGCGGTTCTACTTTTAAGTACTAATCTCTTTCTCTTCTTCTCTTAATTACCTGTTGCCGAAGAACCGCGTCAACAGTTTGGTGCTTTCATTGAGAGCGAATCTAATTAGTACTACCACAAACATACGACTATGGTGACCACTCGATCCAAACATGGCAACGAGACAGAACAGAATGATGGGCAGGAGGCCCGCCATGTTGCCCTCCCCGAGGAGCAAGTTCCTGAAGTCCAGCAAAGGCCAGGAAAGCAGCCGGCCGGCCAAGACGATACTGGTAGTTCGACGCCCCGGCCGCCTAATCCGAATCCGGGTTATTATACTGCGGTGGAGATGGAGAATGCTCAACTGAGGAGCCAGCTAGCAGCAGCTGGTCAGCAAATCCAGGATATTCTGAGTCGACTACCCCCTCTCACAACCAACGGTAACGTTGGAGAGAGGCAAGGCGAGGCTCCTAAGTCTCGCCATAGTAATCGATCCAGGTACAGCCGTTCGGTTAGGACATCAACCCCTAGCTCTCAGCCTTCCTCGAGGACACCCAGAAGAGATAGGGGAAATTCCCAAAGGAGGGCCGAGGAGATCCGGAGACGTCAGCCCGTCCCCGAAGAGCGTCCAGTTCCTCGTCCAGATCGCCCAGCGCGAAACCATCAAGCTGGCAGGGCCGAGAGGCCCCCATCAAATTTAGTCCGTCCAGACGGCACTAGGATCGCCTCTCCGGTCAGACATCCTCCCTCTCCCATCAGATATCCGTCTCCTCAAACCATCCGAGACATCCCGGCCTACATAAATAGTAGGAGAGACCCGCCATCGGCCGGGCCTTCCCGGCGCAGCAGGGTGCCGGGGGAAGGATCAGGTCGGAGCCGCCAAAGACGCACATCGAGCCTGTCCAGCAGGAGTCACAGGACCGGTAGTGCACGGAGTGATCTTTCGGGAGGAGACCTGCGACAGCGACGAAGTTCAGCACAAAGTCACCATAATACCCAGGGAGGCGACCTTCGAGATCGCCTCAACTCTCACAGAGAGGATCGAGTTAGGGATGGTAGCCAGGCCCGCTCAGTTGGGGTCCGATCCGAAGTACGTAATGGCGGGAATGCCCCAAATGACCTATCTCCAAATAGGAGGGGCAATAACCCGCCTAATATGTACAACGGGTCCGGAGCTGTTGAACAGCCCCGGAATAACCCAGGATCTCAGGACAAAACCTTAGAGCGCTTAACTCAAATGGAGGAGCTGATGAAGAAGCTCCTGTCAGAGAAAGAAAAAGACGAATATGATTCAGGGGATGAGATGGAGCTCTTCGCCCCCAACATAGCAGCAACGGCATACCCTTCTGGCTTTCGTATGCCTCACTTGTCAAAGTTCAACGGGGATGGAGACCCATCTGACCACTTAGGGATGTTCAACACCCTAATGATGGCTCATAACATCGGGCCAGAGCTTCGTTGCTTGATCTTTCCTTCCACCCTAACTGGACCTGCCAGGCAGTGGTTCAAACAAAGTAAAAGGCAGTCAATCAGCTCCTGGAAGACCTTTTCGGTTGACTTCAAGATGGCATTCCGCGCCTCTCAGGCCGCCAGGGTCCAGGCCGACTCCCTAGCTAACGTGAGACAGCAACCTGGAGAAACGCTAAAAGCCTACTTGAACAGATTTGCAAATGTCGCTGCTCGAGCCAGAGATGCCGACGACAGCTCCAAACTCATGGCTATGAGGACCGGGATCCTAGTAGGCGGAGATCTGTGGAAGGATATTCAAAGGAGGGGGGTCAGCTCAGTTAGTGAATTCCTTAACAGAGCCCAAGAATGGATAAACTTGGAGGAAGCTGAAGCTTCAGCCGCGGGGACCAGCCAGGTCCTCGAGAAGCCCGCTGGGGCGGGAACAGAGATCGTAGTAGCGACTCCCGACGTCACGCAGAGCAACCAGCCCGGTGGCGGCAAAAGAAAAGGAAATGGTGAAAACGTCCAGCACGGTCAAAAGAAGAATAAGTCCGTGGATAAATTCAAGCCCGTTTTCACAGCGTATACCGAGCTCACCCAAACCAGAGAGAATATTTTCCTGGCCAACGCTACGCGAGTCCCCTGGAAAAGACCGGAGCCAATAAAGCACCCTAAGGGAAAGAGAGACGCTTCCAAATTCTGCCGTTTTCATAACGACGTCGGGCACAATACCGACGACTGCAGGCACCTCAAAGATGAAATCGAGACTCTCATCCGAGCAGGTCCGTTGGCGCAATACTCGCGGAACAGGGTCCCCACAGGTCGACCCGCTCCGGAGATCCCAGCCAGTCAACCTGGACCTCGAGTAGATCAGGACGTCCCTCCCCCCGTGGTCGAGGGAGAGATTTCCACCATCTCTGGAGGGCCACACATGGCTGGCACGAGCTGAGGCGCCCAGAAGAGGTACATAAATGAGTTGAAGGCCCACAATGGAGGGGAGTTCGTCCCGGAACAGCGTCAATCAAAAAAACAAAGGTTAGAGAAACAACCAGTCACTTTCACGGAGGAGGACGCGGGCCATGTCCAATTCCCTCATAACGATCCCTTGGTCGTAGCAGTCCAGCTCGCCAACCGGAGAGTAAGGAGGGTGTTAGTGGACAATGGGAGCTCGGTGAATCTCCTATTCCGTTCAACCTTAGAAAAAATGGGTCCGACCGTCTCCGAGCTAAAGGCAACCTCGATGATGCTATATGGTTTTTCAGGCGAAGGGTCAGCAGCGATAGGAACGATCGAGCTGGTGATCACCCTAGGCGACGAGTCCCGAACAGTGTCCAAACTGCTCGAATTCGTAGTCATTGACTGCTCCGCTGCCTACAATGCAATTTTGGGCCGACCAACGCTCGTTGCTTTCGAAGCCATCACATCCGTCCGGCACCTCGCCATGAAGTTCCCTACTTCGACAGGGGTCTGCACTATCAAGGGCGATCAGCTCGCTGCCAGGGAATGCTACAGCATTTCCATGAAGGGAAAATCTAAACCCGGGCAGGTGGCGATGGCCATTCAGGATGAAGAGGAATCGCAGGGACCCAAGGCGGCCCCTGAGATTGAAAAACCTCGGGTTTCCGAAGATGAAAAGCTCGCCTTAAGCGAGGACATTGACCCCCGAGTAGGCGAGGACAGGTCCGAGCTCCAAGCTATTGAAGATCTCGAGGAGGTAGGCATCGATGAACAAAACCCTTCACGGACGGTGAAGCTCGGAAAGAACCTCTGCGATAGAAGAAAGGTGGATCTGACCGCGTTTCTGAAAAAGAACCTAGACGTATTCGCATGGTCGCACGAGGACATGATAGGGATCAGTCCGAGCGTAATCATGCACACGCTCCACCTAGACAAAAGCGTCCCTGCAAAGTCTCAAAAGCAGAGGCGTTTAGGGACAACCCGAGCCGAGGCCCTTGAAGAAGAAGTGGCCCGGCTCAAGAAATGTGGCTTTATCCGCGAAGCCAGATTTCCCATTTGGGTTGCCAATCCCGTGTTAGTTCCAAAGCCCAATGGCAAGTGGCGGACCTGTATTGATTTTTCCGACCTGAATAAAGCCTGCCCCAAGGATTGCTTTCCGTTGCCGAGGATCGATCAACTGGTGGATGCCACGGCGGGGCACGAGCTCATGTCCTTCATGGACGCGTACTCGGGCTACAATCAGATCGCGATGAATCCAGCAGACCAGGATCACACCAGCTTCATGACCCCGACTAATGTCTATTGCTATAAGGTCATGCCGTTCGGTCTAAAGAACGCCGGAGCTACCTACCAAAGGCTGGTAAATAGAATGTTCGCGGATCAGATCGGGAAGAACATGGAAGTGTACGTCGATGATATGCTTGTCAAGTCAAAGACTGCCACCAACCACGTTGCCGACCTGGAAGAATGTTTTAACATACTGCGAGAATATGGCATGAGGCTCAATCCTCAGAAATGCACTTTCGGTGTCGCATCGGGGAAGTTCTTGGGTTTCATAGTCAATACCCGAGGAATCGAGGCAAATCCCGACAAGATCAGGTCACTGCTCGAGCTTCCATCCCCCAGGTCGCGGAAAGATGTCCAAGGACTCACAGGAAGGGTGGCGGCACTGAACCGGTTCATTTCCAAATCGACCGACAAGTGCCTGCCTTTGTACAACCTGCTCCGCGGAAACAAGAAGTTCGAATGGACAGTAGAGTGCGAGGGCGCATTCCTCGACCTAAAAACGCACCTGGCTGAGCCACCTGTGCTATCAAAGCCCAGGGTAGGAGAACCTCTTTTCCTCTACATGGCCGTGACTAAGGACGCAGCTAGTGCCGTTCTGGTGCGAGAAGAGGACCGGGCTCAGAAACCGGTTTATTACATCAGCAAGAGACTTCTCGGAGCTGAGTCAAGGTACCCGTTGATGGAAAAGCTGGCGTTCTGCCTAATCACGGCCTCGCGAAAACTCAGGCCATACTTCCAGTCCCACTCTGTACACGTCATGACCGATCAGCCTCTAAGGCAGGTTTTGCAAAAGCCTGAAGCCTCGGGACGCTTGCTAAAGTGGGCGGTCGAACTCAGTCAGTTCGAGATTTTCTATACTCCCCGAACTACCATAAAAAGTCAAGCCTTGGCCGACTTCGTGGCAGAATGCGCGGGATTCCGTGAGATCCCATCAGAAGATTCACAGCAGCTCACATCCTCAGGCTCATCTTGGAGGATCTTCGTTGATGGCTCATCTAACGAGAACGGCTCCGGGGCCGGAATTATTCTGATATCCCCAGAAGGACATAGATTCCATTCGGCGCTGAGATTCGGGTTCAAGGCGTCCAACAACGAGGCAGAGTACGAGGCCTTGTTAGCCGGACTTAGGATAGCTAGCGAGCTAAAGGCAAGCTCTGTCCAGTGCTTCAGCGACTCCCAGCTCGTGGTGAATCAGGTCTTAGGCGAGTATCAGGCGCGGGGTCCCAAGATGGCCTCTTATTTGGCTAAGGTAAAATCCGAATTATCTACGTTTGGGCAAGGGTCGATCGAGCAGATACCTCGGGAGCAGAACGCCAATGCAGATGCTCTCGCCAAGCTCGCCACCTCGGGGGAGGCAGAAACCCTGGGGTTGGTGCCAATTGAGTTCTTGGACAAACCAAGCATAGACGGAGATCGAGCGGATATTGAGATGATTGACATCAGGCCGACCTGGATGACTCCCATTGTTGAGTACCTCGTCGAGGGCAAGTTACCCGAAGGGCGCGACGACGTACGGCGAGTCCTTTATCAAGCTCCGAGATATACGCTAGTCGAGGGGGTGTTGTACCGACGTGGGCATTCATTACCTCTCCTCCGGTGTGTTCTTCCAAGTGAGGCGAAGGCCATCCTGCAGGAAGTTCATGACGGATTCTGCGGAGATCACTCTGGGGGGCAAAGCCTGGCCTTGAAGATCCTTCGGCAGGGTTTTTACTGGCCGACTCTGTCCAAAGACTCGATCTCATACGTAAAAAAGTGCGACAAATGTCAGCGGTTCGCCGCGGTTGCACGAGCACCCCCGACCGAGCTAAAAATGATATCGTCTCCCTGGCCCTTCGCCATTTGGGGCATAGATCTAATAGGCGCCCTGCCCACCGGAAAGGGCGGGGTCCGTTACGCCGTGGTAGCCATTGACTACTTCACAAAGTGGGCCGAAGCAGAGCCGTTGGCGACAATAACATCGAAAAAGGTGCTAGACTTCGTGGTTAAAAGCATCGTTTGTCGCTTCGGCCTACCCAAAAAGATCGTTTCCGACAATGGCACTCAATTTGACAGCGACCTGTTCACCGAATTTTGCGAAAAGAACGGAATTGTGAAAAGTTTCTCATCCGTGGCCTATCCCCAGGCGAACGGCCAGGTCGAAGCTGTCAATAAAACTCTGAAGACAAGCCTCAAGAAGAGGCTAGATGAGGCAAAGGGGATCTGGCCAGAACAGCTCCCCCAAGTTCTGTGGGCCTATAGGACCTCACATCGGACTCCCACGGGTCACACTCCTTTCTCCCTAACCTTTGGAAGTGAAGCGGTCCTCCCAGTGGAGGTAAAGGTCCTATCGCACAGGGTCCGGTCCTACGAACAGAACAAGAACCACGAGTTCCTATGCCACTCCTTAGACTTGATGGATGAGAGGCGAGAGGATTCACAACTCCAGCTCGCCCATTATCAACAGAAAATCACTCGCTACTTCAACGCTAAGGTCAAAAGACGTGCCTTTAGCGTCGGCGATTTGGTCTTGAGGAGAGTTTTCCTGGCCGGGAAAGATCCCAAAGATGGGGTTCTGGGACCAAGCTGGGAAGGACCATACCAGGTCATCGAAGTCATCAAAGAAGGGACGTATAAATTAGCTCGACTTGGTGGAGGGGCGGTCCCGCGGACTTGGAATGCAATCCACCTAAAGAAATATTATCAATAAACATGTGTAAGACCTAGAAGGTCACCTCCGATGTATAAATAAAAATCAAATGTTTCTCGTTATTTGCAAGGGTAATTTTAAAGTAACAACGAAAGACCCTTTCCCAGTTACTTGGGGGGCATATGGTACCCGGATATATCCAGGTCTCCTTAACGACTTAGGTGTTAATTTTTATCTATGGATAAGAGTTATCACAAACTAAGTCCTATCCTGGTCTTAACCAGGTCATAAAACTTAGAAGTTAGCTAAAATTTGTTGACCGAGGTTCTTCTTTAAAGAGCCCGGGATACGGATGAAAGTTGACACGAACTAAGTTTTTTCAAAATAAGTTCCTGGTCTTAACCAGGTCATAAAACTTAGAAGTTAGCTAAAATTTGTTGACCGAGGTTCTTCTTTAAAGAGCCCGGGATACGGATGAAAGGTGACACGAACTAAGTTTTTTCAAAATTAGTTCCTGGTCTTAACCAGGTCATAAAACTTAGAAGTTAGCTAAAATTTGTTGACCGAGGTTCTTCTTTAAAGAGCCCGGGATACGGATGAAAGTTGACACGAACTAAGTTTTTTCAAAATAAGCTCCTGGTCTTAACCAGGTCATAAAACATAGAAGTTAGCTAAAATTTGTTGACCGAGGTTCTTCTTTAAAGAGCCCGGGATACGGATGAAAGTTGACACGAACTAAGTTTTTTCAAAATAAGTTCCTGGTCTTAACCAGGTCATAAAACTTAGAAGTTAGCTAAAATTTGTTGACCGAGGTTCTTCTTTAAAGAGCCCGGGATACGGATGAAAGTTGACACGAACTAAGTTTTTTCAAAATAAGTTCCTGGTCTTAACCAGGTCATAAAACTTAGAAGTTAGCTAAAATTTGTTGACCGAGGTTCTTCTTTAAAGAGCCCGGGATACGGATGAAAGTTGACACGAACTAAGTTTTTTCAAAATAAGTTCCTGGTCTTAACCAGGTCATAAAACTTAGAAGTTAGCTAAAATTTGTTGACCGAGGTTCTTCTTTAAAGAGCCCGGGATACGGATGAAAGTTGACACGAACTAAGTTTTTTCAAAATAAGCTCCTGGTCTTAACCAGGTCATAAAACTTAGAAGTTAGCTAAAATTTGTTGACCGAGGTTCTTCTTTAAAGAGCCCGGGATACGGATGAAAGTTGACACGAACTAAGTTTTTTCAAAATAAGTTCCTGGTCTTAACCAGGTCATAAAATTTAGAAGTTAGCTAAAATTTGTTGACCGAGGTTCTTCTTTAAAGAGCCCGGGATACGGATGAAAGTTGACACGAACTAAGTTTTTTCAAAATAAGCTCCTGGTCTTAACCAGGTCATAAAACTTAGAAGTTAGCTAAAATTTGTTGACCGAGGTTCTTCTTTAAAGATCCCGGGATACGGATAAAAGTTGACGCGATCTGAGTTTTTTCAAAATGAGCTCCTGGTCTTAACCAGGTCAGAAAGCTTAGGAGTGAACTAGAAAATTGTTGAACGCGGATCTTATTTAAAGAGCCCGGGATACGGATAAAGTTAGCTCGAACTACGTTCATAAAAATAAAGAGATAAATTATGACCAAATACATGAAAATATATATGTAAAACTGGTTGAGCAAATTGTCTCGAAGCGGAAACGCCTCACATAAAAAAGAGAATTACAATAAAAAAAAAAGAGTTCAAAATACGAAAACAAGAAGCATCCTAAGCCCCATCAGCTGGCCCTTTGGAGGTCGCGGTCTCACCCTGCTCCGCCGCGGCAGAGGCCTCTCCAGTCTCCGATGGAGGAGCCTCCTTATTCAGGCGGGCTTGAAGCCGCGGCAACAGGAATGCCCAGAGGTCCGGCGGCATGAAGGAGAAGTCCGCGTCCGGATTGTGGGACCAGCAGTGATAGAATAGGTCCTGTAAGGACTGCTCCGACACGACCCGCTCGTCTTTCAGGGCGGTCTGGGAGGTCTGGACTTCGGCCTTCGCCACCTCAAGGTCTGCCCGCGATGCGGCCAGGGAGTTTTTAAGCTCTAGGTTCTCGGAGCGAAGCTTCTCTAGCTCGGATGCGGCCAGGGAGCGTTTAAGCTCTTGGTTCTCCGAGCGGACCTTCTCTAGCTCGGCTTTTGAGGCCGCCAAGGCGTCTCTCGCCTCCTGAGACTCCTGGAGGGCAGTCTGGCGATCTGCTTCCAAACCCTCGAGCTGGGCCTTGGTCCTAACGATGCCTCTATAGGCGGCAGCCATGCCCTGCAAGAAAAAAGTGATAAATTAGCAAACTGGAAGGAGAAAGGCGGCGTGTGAGTGTCAAAGCCTTAAAAGAAGGGGGCACTTTACCGTTAAAGTCATGTCCATAGCGGACTCTATAACTCGGACCGGGCTCGTTGTTTCGATGGCCCGGAGCTCCTTCTCCCTGATATTGTAATAGTGGCTGACGGCGTAGCTGGCCGACTCGTACACCGTACCCCGGAATGCTTCGGGCATCTTCTTCAGAGCCCGGGGGTCGACCGGGATACGCACGTCCGGGGCTACCGCGGCCAGATTCCCGACCTCTATTACCCCGTCCTGGGCGGCCAGTGGAGATCGTTGGGGTGGCGGATGCATGAGTCCTGTCCTGGCGACAGGGAGGTTCGCCCCCGCGACCTGGGATGACGGGTCTCTCCCCTTCTCCGTAGCTGGGGATTTGGTGGAGACCCCGGTCGAGCTCTTGGACTCGCGAAGCCTCTTTAACCTCGGCCCCGCTGGGGGATTCCCACCAAACACAACGCCCCGCAGACTATTCCCGGGCTGAGACATCTCTTCTGCCAAAGAGCAAAAAACACGGTTATCAGCAATCATACAGAAATAAAGGCAATAAGAAAGCAAATACTAAGGGAGCCCTACCCCCCGAGCTGGAAGAGCCTAGGACGATTATCTCACGAACTGGCGAAGGTTCTAGGTCCGGTTCTGAATCGGGGCTGGACTCATCTACGTACTGCCTAATCCCCGGAGCGTAGACGCCCCTCTGGAGCGCAGGCCACGTGCGTAAATTGGTCCCGTACTCCTCAAAAATGGCCGACCTAAAGGCTAGGGTATTATCTACTACTACAGTACCCTTGGGCCGACTCTCTTGGTTGTCCAGCACGAGCTGGTCAACGCAGTGGAGCAGAAGCGTGTCCAGGTCCGGATTCCTTGGGTGACGATGGACGAGCTGCCTAGGGTTGAACCTAACCAGCCGGGGGTCTGCAGTGGCCCTATCTACGTTCTTAAATAAGTAAAAGTTACCTTGACCGGAAGGACCCGCGGCTGCTCCGGATTGGGCCCTCTCCTCGATCATCCCCTGGGCGACCTCCAAGCTCCGCTTCCTGTTCCTCACCAGAGGAACTTCCTCACCTTCTTCCTCGCCTTCGTCATCTGCGACCTCCTCCGCGACGATCGGCCTGTTGTCGCGGGCTGGGGGAGGCCCCCGGGGCCTTTTCAAATTCAAAGTCTGATTTGGGAAAATCAGCTTGCAGAATACCATCGTCTCGTCCGTCACGAGCACGCGGTAGTCTTTCTCACTAGGAGGCAGGTTCGCCAGTGTGTCGTATTGACCCCCGAGGGTCACGGACTTTTCGGTCCTCGAGTAGATGGCTGCAAGGTTGGTCGAAATCAGAATTGGAATAAGGGACGGGCTAAAATAAGATAACCGTTAAAAGGCGAGCTAAATGGAGGATTACTTACGAGGGCGGTTGAAATAATGATGATCGCAGTTTCGGAACCCAGTAGACATAAAATACTGGTCTTTGAAGTCGTTTGGATGGCTCGGCAGCTCGATCACTGCTGCTGTGTTAGGGAAGCAGGTTAAGTAATAGAACCCGTCGCCTCGCCCCCGCTGGTCCGGGCTGGCTTTGAGGCAGAAGAAATACAAGATATCAGCAGGAGTGGGGACCTCCCACTCATGCTTTTGGAACAAATACCTCAGTCCCGCCAGCAGACGGTAGGAATTGGGGGGGAGCTGAAATGGGGCCAACCCCACGTAGTTCAGAAAATCAGCAAAATACTGATCCAGGGGGAGGAAGGCCCCTGCCTTGAAGTGTTCCCCGCTCTAGGCCGCGAACGACTCGTCGAGCGGCGTGCAGCTCCTCTCCCCATCCGCAGCAGGTCGGGCGATCACGGAGGTCTTCCCCAGAGGAATGTTGTGGTTAAGGAAGATTTTGGTGATCTTTGCCTGGCTGGTTATCTTCGAGACGATTCTCTCCGCCTCGAAAAACGCGTCAGGAGCCACCTCGGCCTGCTTCTCCACCGCCGGTCCAAAGTGAGGAATTGGCGAGCTGGTCACCACCGCCTTTCCTTTATCCTTCTGGGAGGCCAAACTTCCCACATTCTTCTGTGGCAGATTTCTCTTTGGAGCCATCTGGTCGCCTATCGAGCAAAAGAAAACACTTTAGAAAAGGCGACCCAAGCAGGAGAGCGAAGCAAGTATTAAGTACACGAGCTGGGGTAAGCCCAGCCCGTGGAGAGTGGTGCCACGCGTTCCAAGGAACACGCGCCTATGCCCTCAACAGATCCCAGATTACTCGGAATTCGTGTGTCAGATGGCTCAGAGTAAGAAAAAAAAAAAAAAAAAATTTTCCTTGGGGGGAAAGTTTCAACAGGCAAGGCGTGGCAAAACCGCTTTTAAGGCGTATTCCCTAAGCTACCCGGTTTTTGCACCCAAAGTTCCTACGGATCCTACCAGAAATTGTTCCTAAGAAAGAATCATGGAACCCATGTTCTAAGGCGATGTCCCATGGCAAATGTGCCCTAATCAAAGAAGGGCCATCACCCTCCATATCCGCGCGACCCAGAAAACCTCTGCATGTGGCTACAGTAAAATTTTTACCTAGGCTACAGTGGCATGCTTTCAAAAATAAATGGGGACAGAAGACTTACAGTATAGGGTTGGATGGTGAGCGAGGTTGCTGCGCGGGTAGGGGCTTCGTTGGCACAGTAGTCTCCAAGGCCTTGAAGGAACTCGCACGCTTAAGCTTCGTGAACGGAGAAGATGAGAGCAATGGAAATGAGGGTTTTGCTCTTCGGAAGGTCAGAGAGAAAAGAAGGAAATTTGAGAGGTTCTGAATGGTAAGGTGGTCCGTGCGTGGGATGACCACCCCCTTTTTATACAAGGGGGGATCACGTGTAAAAGGCTCCTGGGAGAACCTCCACTCGAAATGTGAAACAACGGCTGGACATAAGGCTAGGCCATTTAATGCGGTTCTCGTAGAATGTACCGTCGCCACCCGCGGCGTTCCACGTATCAGACGCATGCGAAAAGCATGGAATGCGAAGGGTTGTGGGAGAAGTCTAAAAGCTCCAACTGTGGTCTCCCATGTCTGACGTCATGGACCACGAGCAGGAGCTTGGGGGGCAGATGTACGCCCTGGATTTCCCACGGGCTGTTTAGCAGGACGATCCTCGGACTAAACATGATTTAGCTCGAGGCTCCCACAGGCCAGAGGCTTTATCTTCAGGACGGGCCCTTTCTAGCTCGAGGGGATGGAGTTTCCTGCTCCTTCTTGTTGTTCCAGGAGCTGGGAACAACATCCGACGACCACTGAAGGATCAGCTCGGGTTATGGATTGCTCCGGTAGCGAGCTTCTCAGGAAGCTCTGACCCTATGGGAGGTCAACACGCAAGATAAACGTGCATAATCCTGCCATCACGTGTCCGATATCCCCCTGACTTCTCGGACACGCCGCAGGAACGTGCGTATTCAGACACCCACGGATGGGTTGGGCCGTGCGGCCCATTATCTCCTTCCATACTGATTAGACCACACTTGTGCGTCAGGTTTAGGAAGTAATCATGAATATCACAGACTTGATATGACAAATGGTAAGGTCACGGGATGACCTCCCTACCAATTTCCAGGTGCCTTCTCCTATAAATATGGAGACCCTGGGAATTGATAGGGGTTGGAAAAAATAGTCTTGTAAGAACTATATATTTTGTAAACCAATTACCCAGAAAAGATCAATAATATTGACTAGTGGAGTAGAAGGATTTTAACCTTCGAACCACTTAAAAAACGTGTTTAGGGTCACCTAGTTCTTCTCACAAAGATTTCATATCTGCGGCGGTTCTACTTTTAAGTACTAATCTCTTTCTCTTCTTCTCTTAATTACCTGTTGCCGAAGAACCGCGTCAACAGGGTGCTATACCGACGTGGGCGCTCCCTTCCTCTCCTACGGTGTGTTCTGTAAGGCGAAGCAAAGGCCATCCTGCAGGAAGTGCATGAAGGTTTTTGCGGGGATCAGACTGGGGGCCAAAGCTTGGCCCTAAAAGTTTTAAGGCAAGGATATTGCTGGCCCACTCTGTCAAAGGACTCGATCTTGTATGTCAAGAAGTGCGACAAGTGCCAGCGATTCGCCACAGTTTCCCGAGCTCCCCCCGTCGAGCTGAAGATGATCTCCTCCCCATGGCCATTTGCAGTTAGGGGGATCAATTTAGTTGGCGCCCTCCCCACTGGAAAAGGCAGGGTCCGCTACGCCGTGGTGGATATCGACTACTTCACAAAGTGGGCTGAGGTAGAGCCTTTGGCAACAATAACTTCCAAAAAAGTCCTTGACTTCGTGGTTAAGAGCATTATCTGCCGATTCGAGCTGCCCAAGAAAATCATTTTCGACAATAGGACTCAGTTCGACAGCGACCTATTCACCGAATTTTGCGAAAGGTATGGGATTGTGAAAAGCTTCTCGTCCGTGGCCGTCAATAAGACCGTAAAGGTGAGCCTTAAGAAGAGACTAGACGAAGCAAAGGGGGTCTGGCCAGAACTGCTCCCCTAGGTTCTGTGGGCATACCAGACCTCGCACCGGACTCCTACGAGTCATACTCCTTTCTCCCTGACTTTTGGGAGTGAGGCAGTCCTCCCTGTGGAGATTAAGGTACCTTCGCATAGAGTCCAGGCATATGACCAGGACCGCAACCATGAACTACTTTGTGCTTCCCTTGACTTGGTTGATGAAAGACGAGAAGATTCGCAACTTCAGCTCACACATTACCAGCAAAAAATCACTCGTTATTTCAACTCAAAAGTCAAAAAACGCGCCTTTAGCATTGGCGACCTGGTCCTCATGAGAGTCTTCTTAGCCGGTAAGGATCCCAAAGATGGAGTATTGGGATCGAACTGGGAAGGGCCATATCAAATCATCGAGGTCATTAAAGAAGGAACTTACAAATTAGCTCGGCTCAATGGAAGGGCAGTCCAACGAACTTGGAACGCCATCCATTTGAAGAGATATTATCAATGACACCCTTGTAAGGCCTAAAGGCCATTTTTTATGTATTGAGCAATGAGAATTAACTTTTCGTTCATGATTGAATATATTTGCAAGTGTAATCTAAAGTAACCATGAAAGACCCTTTCCTAGTTACTTGGGGGGCATATGGTGCCTGGATATAACCAGGTCGCCTTAAAGGCTTAGAAGTTAATTCAAATCGATTTATCGTTGTTTTTCTTAAAAAACACGAGATATTGATAAAGGATTAACGCGAACTAAGCTCTATCCTGGACATAACCAGGTCATAAAACTTAGAAGTTAATTCAAATTGATTGATCGTTGTTTTTCTTAAAAAGCACGAGATATTGATAAAAATTAACGCGAACTAAGTTTTCAAACTAAGGTCCTAGACATAACCAGGTCATAAAACTTAGAAGTTAATTCAAATTGATTGATCGTTGTTTTTCTTAAAGAGCACGAGATATTGATAAAAATTAACGCGAACTAAGTTTTCAAACGAAGGTCCTGGACATAACCAGGTCATAAAACTTAGAAGTTAATTCAAATTGATTGATCGTTGTTTTTCTTAAAAAGCACGAGATATTGATAAAAATTAACGCGAACTGAGTTTTCAAACTAAGGTCCTGGACATAACCAGGTCATAAAACTTAGAGGTTAATTTAAATTGATTAATAGGTGTTTTTCTTAAAAAGCACAAAATATTAGTAAAAAATTAACACGAACTAAGTTTTTCAAAACAGTAACCAAAATGCGTGGAGGCAAAAGGAAATAAACCAATTAGAAGTAAAAATTGATAAAACCAATTGTCTCGAGGTGGAAAAACCTCATGCAAAGTTACACAAAAAAAAAATGATAATAATAAAGGAGTGGGTGCGAAAAAGAAAGGCCCTAGGCCCCACCAGGCTGCCCCGTGGAGGTCGCTGTCTCGCCCTCCTGCTCAGCCACGGCGGATGCCTCCTCGGTCTCAGAAGGTGCCTCTTGCTGAAGGCGAGTTTTGAACCCTTCCTGGAAGACCTCCCAGTCCGCTCCTAAGAAGGAGAAGTCGCCGTCCGGGTTATAGACCCAGCAGTGGTAGAGCATGTCCTCCATGGTGGAGTTGGAAGTTGCCTTCTCCATTTCCAAGGCGGCCTTAGCTTCCTCGGCCCCAGTCTTCGCAGAGTCTAGCTCGACCAGCGCGGCAGCAAGGGCAGCTTTGGTGGCCTCGGCCTCTTGAAGCTTAGGACGGGCTTCTTCCAGCTCGGCCTGTGCAGCCGCCAAAGCATCCTTGGCTTCTTTTTCCTTCTGTTGGGCCATTTGCATGGCGCCCAAGGAAGTTTGATGGGTGGCCAAAACCGTCTGATGCTCGCCCCTCATCTCCTCGAGCCGGGCCCTGGACCTGGATATGCTCCGGTGAAGGGCCAAGTCACTCTAAAAAAACAGAGAGGCAACTGCCTTAGAAAAAAAAAAGAGGAAAAACAGGGCAAGGAATGATAATAAAAGATCATAAAAGGGTAAAGTTAGCTTACCGTTAGGACCGTTCCCAATGAAGAATCCATTACACCCGCCGGGCTCCTTGTTTCGATGGCCCGCAGGTCTCTCTCAGTGGCGCGGTAGAAGTGGTCGACGGCGTAGCTCGCCGTCTCATACACCGTCCCTCGAAAGATGTCTGGAATCTTCTCCAGGGCCTGGGGGTCCACCGGGATGCGCACCTCGGGGGCCGCGATTGCCGAGGCCCCAAGCTCCGCCCCTGTGTCTCGAACAAAGGCCGGAGCTCGCGGAGGGGGCGGGGGCATGTTCTCCACTGCAGCAGGAGGTGCATTTTCCTTGGCCTGGGCAGTTGGGGTCTGGTCTTTCCACTTTGTATGGGACTTGATTGGGGCCCCAGTGGCTTTCTTAGCCACCCGGAGCTTCTTCATTTTGGGCCCAGAGGCCCCAGCTGAGGAGTTCCCTCCGGCGAACATAGTTCGCAGATCTCTGCTCCCGGGTTGAGACATCTCCTCTGGCAAAACAAAGACAACATCAATATACCAGTAAGCATTCATGAAAAAACAAAAAAAAGGGGGAAAAAGCGAAACTCAAGTATATATACTAAAAGGAATCCTACCCCCCGAGCTAGAAGAGGAATCTATGGTCACGACCATCGGCCCCGAAGCTTCTGCGGGGGAATCTAAGACAATTACTTCTCGAGCTGGCGCGGGTTCTGGGTCCGAGACTGGCTCAGGACTAGACTCTTCTATGTATTGCCTAAGACTCGGAGCTACGGTACCCTCCCGGAGTGATGGCCATGACCAAAGGTTGGTCCCATACTCCTCAAATAAGGCCGACCTAAAGGCTAGGGTGTTGACCTAGGGCGGCTATTTTTGTAATCCAACACGAGCCGGTCAACACAATGGAGCAGAGTTATATCAAGGTCTGGGTCACTTTGATGGCGTTGGACGAGCTGTTTGGGATTGAACCTAGCTAGCCGGGGGTCTGCAGTGGCCCTATCTAAGTTCCTAAACAGATATGGGTTACCGTGGCTGGAAGGACCTGCAGCTGCTCCAGACCGGATCCTCTCCTCGTCCGTTCTTTAGGCGACCTCCAGCGCCCGCTTTCTCCTCACGAGGGGCACCTCGTCCTCCTCGTCCTCATCCCCCGCGACCTCCTCCTCGGGGATGGCCCTCATCCCGCGAGCTGGGGGAGGCACCCGGGGTCTCCTCAGGTTCAAAGTCTGGCCTGGAGAGATCAGCTTGCATGCCAGCATCATCTCGTCTGTCACGAGCTGGCGATAGTCCTTTTCATTGGGGGGCAAGCCCGCCATGTCTCGTACTGACTCCCGAGGATCACAGACTTGTCTGTCCTCGTGAAAATGGCTGCACAATTATTCTAAGTCAGAAATGGATAAGGGGGGGAGCTAACCGATACTTAACTTACGAGCTAAGGATGAAAGGTACTTACGAGGATGGTTGATGTAGTGGAGGTCGTAGTTGCGAAACCCCTTGGACAAAAAGAACTGGTCTTTGAAGTCGTTGGGGTGGCTGGGCAGCTCGATGACCGCTGCCGTATTTGGAAACCGGGTCAAGTAATAGAACCCGTCGCCTCGCCCCCGCTGCTCCTGGCTGGCCTTGAGGCAGAAAAAATATAGGATATCTGCTAGAGTGGGGACCTCCCACTCCTGTTTCACGAACAGATATCTCAACCCCGCCAACAAATGATAGGAGTTGGGGGGGAGCTGGAAAGGAGCCAACCTCATGTAGTTGAGGAAGTCGGCGAAGTATTGGTCCAGCAGGAGGAAAGCCCCAGCCTTGAAGTGCTCGTCACTCCAGGCCACGAACTCCTCGTCGAGCGGCGCGCAGCTCCGCTCACCCTCTGCAGGAGGTCGGGCAATCAGAGCACCCCTCCCCAATTCGATGTTGTAGGAAAGGAATATCTTATTCACTTTCCCCTGGTCAGTTATCTTTGAGACGATCCTCTCGGCCTCGAAGAAAGCATCGGGCGCCACCTCAAGCTCCTGCTCCACGGCCGGCCCGAAGACAGGAATTGGGGAGTCTGTCATCACCTCTTTTCCTTTGGATTGTTGGGAGGACGAGCTGCCTGCGATCCTCTTAGGAGCGTTCTTCTTGGGTCCCATCTGGTCGCCTAGCGAACAAAAGAAGAAATTTCAGAAAAGGCGACCTAAGCATGAGGGAGAATCAAAAGAGGTGTTTGCTTTGCACGAGCTGAGATAATCTCAGCCCGTGGAGAGTGAGACCACGCGGTTCTATGAACACGCGCCTGTGCTCCCAACATATCCCCGATTACTCGGAATTCGTGTGTCAGGAGGGTCAGGATAAAAATTTGCCTTGGAAGGAAAGTTTCAGTAGGCAAGAGGTGCAAAACCGCCTGTGAGACGTGTCCCCTAAGCTACCCAGTTTTGCACCCAAAAGTGCTGGATATTATAAATAAGCATACCGAAAATCCTACCCAGAAAAATTCCCCAGAAAATGCACCCTATAAGCCATGCTCCTTAATGGTTTTCTTCTACAGTCGATGCCCTAAAGTAAAACCAACACCCTCCATACCCACAAAAAAACCCACAGAATTTTGCATGCAGATACAGTTACCTAGGCTATAGTGAAAAGGAAATTGAAAACATGCACAGTCAGAAGAACTTACGAAATAGTTGTTGTGGGAGGGATGAAGGGGTCGTCTGGGTTGGGGCCTCGACGGAATGACTGGTTCCAAAACCTCGAAGGAACCCTTGCGCCTGACCTTCTGGAGTGCTGGGAACGGTGGCCGGAGAGAAGAGGGTTTTTCTTTTGAAGATGAGAAGAGAGAAGAAAATGGAAAGTTAAAAAAAATTTCGAATAACCGGGTGGCCCATGCGTAAGGTGGCCACCCCTTTTATATACGTGAAAGGCCACGTGAGGAGGGTCGTTGGATTGCCCTGATGTGGGATCCAAGACTCTCCACTCGAAAGGCGAAACGACGGCTGAGTATAGGCTAGGCCATTTAATGCGGTTCTCGGAAGACGTACCATCACCAACCACGATGTTCCACATATTCGACGCCTGCGTAAAAGGTGGAATATGAAGAGTCCATGAAGAAGCCTAAAGTCCCCTACTGTGGCCTTACACGGCGTAGTGTACCACGAGCAGGGGCTTGGGGGGCAAATGTACGCCCTAATTTTCCAACGGGCTATTAGCGAGCTGAGATATGGACTAATTATATCAGCCATGTGGATCCCCCGTGAATGGAGGATTTGTCGTTAGGACCTACCTCGCTAGCTCGGGGTATGAAGAGGTTCGCCAAGATTACTTAAGGACCGAGTCAGGTCTGTGAAGGCCACAGGTCGAGGAGGCATCCAGCTCGTGGTACGAGCTGGAGTTGGAAGCTATGACCTCTTATAAAGTCAACCACGCAAGGTAAACGTGCATATATCAGACATCACGTGTCTGATATATCCCTGACTTCTCGGACATGTAGCATGAACATGCGTATTCAGGCACCCACGACTAGGTTGGGCCGTGCGGCCCATTATCCCCTTAACCTATTGATTAGACCACACTTCATGTGTCAGGTTTTAGGAATTAATCATGACCCCCTTAACCTATTGATTAGACCACACTTCATGACCCCCCTTACCAACTCCCAGGTGCCCTCTCCTATAAATATGGAGACCCTGGGAGTTGCAAAGGGTTGGATTCTATTGTGTAAGGAAATGCCATGTAAAGAATACCAGGCATATAGCAATAATATTGGCTGGTGGAGTAGAAGGATTTTAACCTTTGAACCACCTAAAAAACTTAATTGTGTCACTAGTCCATTTAAAGATCATTCATCTATTTCGGTTCATTGTTCAGCACTAATCCCTTCCTTTTATTTTCTTAATTACCTGTTGGCGAAGAACCGCGTCAACACATACAATCATTTAATGGCATAATTAAACAATTATGGCCCTCCCGGCCTACTAATCCAGCCATTAAACTGCATTAGGATTTCGGGGCATTACAACCTGCATACCTTATTAGGAAGCATGAGATTCTGTTATGGCTTAGCCCTTGAATATTGATAGGATTATGTGATTACCTGCTCTGTGAATATATGAATGTGTTATCTGCATGCTGGAGTTGAGAGCATGGCATGTATGTTGGAAGAGCAGGGGTTATGGATTGATGTATGAATGTTGTAGGCATATTTTTAGCATGACAGTTATTTGTGAATGTGGTGTTGTGTGATGGTTCCTATAACACCCCACGTCACTATGGCTGCTTCTTGGAATGACGATTGGCCCTGCAAACCAACACGAGTCTTTCCAGCATGTATTGTCCTCACTCACACGCTTCCTGGGAAAACTTCACAGGAGGTCACCCATCATGAGACTACTCCAGGTCAAGCAAGCTTAACTTTGGAGTTCTCAAGTGATGGACTACCTTAAAGAAGATGCATCTTGTTGGCATAGGTAGTACCTGTAACGTCCGAAAATTACCTAATAAGACTTAGGGCCTTGATTAGGCAGCCAGGATGGCAATATATGGAGTTATATGCTTATTTGTTATATTTGACTGTAATTACGTGGATTATGTGATTATATTGCTAGTTGCGCATGTTTAGGGATATTAAATATGCATGTGGGCCCGGTTCTTACTAGGAGGGAAATCTTGATAATTTGGCCCGTTGCGGGCATACTTGTATATTTATGTGCATATATGTGTGACACCACATTATTATGTGGGTTTATTTGAGTTACTCGGCACGAGGCAATCCTAGGGAGCAAGTTAGCGGGAAAGTCACAACGGGACCATATACCCGACTCGGGGCTAGTCAAGGGGTATTTTGGGTAATTGGCATTTAATTGGGTTATCGGGTAATGATATTGAATAATTGGAGATATATTTGAAGTTAGTAAGTTTAGGAGGGAATACTCGAAAATTTGACTATTTTGCCCTCGGGGACATTTTTGGTACCCAGAGCCTCGGGATTAGCTTAAGTCACTTAAGCCATAGGAAACAAAAGACAAACACAAAAACACTTCTCACTGACTGACTTACACTCTCTCCCTCACTCTTATTCTCTCTAAGTTGCTTTAAACTAGTTCCTGGGAAAATTAAGAGGATCTTGGTTAGACACCAAAAGATTGATAGCTTGTGATTGGGATTTGGTTAGCTTGTGGCTAGAGGATCTTCATTCACAGCTAAGGTAAAGGGAAGGGAAAACTTGACCAGCCATGAGTTGGAGAGCTTCGGTGGCGGCGTGTACATATGTGGCTGCTCGACCACCACGACCGGGGATATCTCCGAAGAACTAGGGTTGTAGCCTTGTTTTTGCAGCTTAAGTCGGCTGAATGTAACTTTTGATGTATATACTCCTTTTTAAGAATTTGGTTGTAATATTTTTGGGATCCCATGTATGTGTGAAACTTTTTAAATAAAAATCAACTGTTCTTTTGATGAAATTTTTTAACATAGTTACACGTTTTAAGCCAAATGACTTGATTAGCAAGTCTGACACAGTTTAAAGTACACAGTGTAACGATCCTGGATTAGGAGGACGTTACAACTTGGTATCAAAGCTGACAAGTTTTAAGGGTTCCTGAAGACTGACCAAGCATGTACATTCGCTACTAAAGACAAGCTCGACTCAGGGTTTGGTAATTATTATGTGATTATGTGTTTAAATGCTTAAACATGATATGAATGCCTTATCTGTGTGCCTGTTTAGGGAGCATGAGATAATTTGATAGGGCTTGGCCCTTGATTGCTGCATGAATGATAAAGAACGTGCTTATTAGCATTGTTACGACTTGTGAATGCAAGGGAACCACTTATTAGCATTGTTATTTGTATATAGGCAAGGAAATGCTTATTAGCATTGTTAACACTGGCAAGGATTAAGGAATATGCTTATTAGCTATGTTATACTTGTGAAAATGCTTGGATATGTTTATGTGTATTGTTAATTGCTGATGGATATCAGGAAGTGCTTATTAGCACTATGAATGAATATATTGAGTGATGGCATGCTTATTAGCATTACATTTGTTTGTTCATCTATTTGATCTTTGACCGTCAGACGGCAAGTGGTATAGTTATTACTTACCTAACGACCGAATTGATTACTGTAGGGTGAATTGAGTAATAGTATGAACCCTTGAAGGTCAGAGAGGTTGGTTGGCCAAGAGTTATAGGCCAGTGAAGGGAATGACCAGGGCCAGGCCCCACCGCCAGCTCTAGAAAACTGGCAACAAGTTCTTCCTGACATGCAAGCCAGATTAGTAAGGTAGGAAGAAGAGATACGCCTCTTGAGACAGCAACAGGTTCCAGCAGGGAACCCATAGCCCATGGTATCGGCTATGATACAGCCGGAGGTATCAGTATTAGTGTAGCCCCAGGCAGGGGTGATAGGTGGGAACCCCTGTATGAGAGGTTCAGGAAGCAACACCCTCCAGTCTTTCAGGGCGGCTTAGATCCACTGAAGGCTAAGCAGTGGATGACTATGATAACCACTATCCTGGATTTTATGAGGGTAGGTGGTAACGAGAGAGTAGCCTGCGCCACTTATATGTTTTGAGAGGATGCACGAATATGGTGGGAGGTGGTATCCCAAACCAGAACAGTAACTGCTATGGAATGAGAAGAGTTCAGAACCTTGTTCAATGAGAAATACTACAATGACCAAGTTAAATCTGCGAAGGCAGAGGAATTCAGCAAGTTACTTCAGGGTAATATGGCAGTAGTTGACTATGCCCTTAAGTTCGACAGGTTGGCAAAGTTTGTTGGGGATCTGGTGCCCACTGAGGGGACTAGAAGTGAAAGGTTTCTTCAGGGGCTACAACCTATGATAGCCTGTGATGTTCGTATTACCATTGTGTCAGGATTAACCACTTATGCACAGGCTGTAGAGAAGGCACTTACAACCAAGAGCGCAGAGAACAAGATCTGGCGTGACAATGTATCTAGAGGGATTCTAGGAGGCCGGGACCTCCATTTCCAGGTTTTGGTAGGGGCGGTGGCCCCAGTGAACAGAAAAGGAAGACTTCGGATACAATTTCAGCTTCAGGGCCAGATAGGAGGCCATAGCCATACAGACGGGCTGCCAGAGTGGCGATGAGACTTGGAGGGCATTCCCAGAGTGTGCCAGGTGCAGGAGGTGCCATATTGGTGAATATCAGGCGAAAGCCTATTTTTTTGGTTGTAGTACAAGGTATTTGAAGAAAGACTGCCCGAGAGCCAGAAAGGAGGAGCCGAAGAAGGTGGATAGCCTGACGCCAGCTCGGGTGTTCACTGTGACCCAAGCGGAGGCTAGTCCCTCGGTAGTTACTGGTAAGCTTTCTAGTTCTGGAACCTTCTATACTGTTTTGATTGATTCGGGTGCTACACACTATTTTGTTGCTAGTAGGATTATAGAAAGATTGTGTAGACCATGTGACTTCTATCATGTGGGGTTTGGTACTATGTCGCCTACTGGGGATTTAATGGTTTCCAGGAGATGGTTTAGGTCACTACCAGTTATGGTGGATGGAAGGGAGTTATCAGTTGACTTGGTAGAGCTGGAGATGACTGATTTTGACATAATTATGGGTATGGATTGGCTAGGGAAGTATGGGGCAATGATAGACTACAAGAAAAAGATGGTAATACTTGAGACCGAGGGTGATGACCTCTTTTTATTCGTTGGAATTATGCATGGACTCCGTACGCCTATTATATCAGTACATAAAGCTAGAGACCTCTTGCAGGGGGGATGCATAGGTTTCTTAGCTAGCGTGGTGGATACCACTCAGGTCATGCTAGTGGGACTAAAACAAACTCGATTTGTCTGTGAGTTCCTGGACATGTTTCCAGAGAATCTGCCAGGGTTACCTCCACTCAAGGAAATGGAGTTTGTAATTGAATTGGTGCCAGGGACAGAACCAATATCTAGGGCACCTTACAGGATGGCTCTAGCTGAGCTGAATGAACTATAGGTTCAACTACATGAGTTATTGGAGGTCTTATCAGGCCCAGTTTTTTGCCATGGGGCGCACCGGTCCTCTTTGTGAAGAAAAAGGATGGTTCTCTGAGGATGTGTATCGATTACAAAGAACTGAACAAGTTGACTATCAAGAACATATATCCTCTGCCAAGAATTGATGATTTTTTTGATCAATTACAGGGTAGAACAGTCTTCTCTAAGATAGATATTTGATCTGGTTATCACCACCTGAGGATCAGAGTGGAGGATATATTGAAGATAGCTTTTCGCACCAGGTACGGGCATTATGAGTTTTTGGTGATGTCATTTGGATTGACTAATACCCCGGCAACATTTATGGATTTAATGAACAGGGTGTTCAAAGATTACCTAGACAATTTTGTGATCGTCTTTATTGATGATATATTAATATACTCTCAGATAGAGACAGAACATGAGCATCACCTTAGATTGGTACTACAAAGGTTGAGAGAACACAGGTTGTTTGCAAAATTCAAGAAATGCGAGTTTTGGTTGCCACAGGTGACTTTCTTGGGTCACATAGTTAGTAAGCATGGAATTAAGGTGGATCCAGCGAAGATCGAGGCAGTTAGAGATTGGCCATGACCGAAGAACACTTTAGAGATCAGGAGTTTCTTAGAATTGGTAGGGTATTACAGACACTTTGTGGAGGGATTTTCCAAGATTGCCTCATCAGTGACAGAGTTAGCATGTAAGAGTTAGAAGTTTGTATGGACAGACAAGTGTGAAGACAGCTTCCAAAAGCTTAAGAAGAGTTTGATCTCCGTTCCAGTTTTGAGCCTTCCTACAGATCTAGACAAGTTTGTGGTTTACTGTGGCACTTCGAGGCAGGGTCTGGGTTGTGTACTTATGCAGACAGGGAAGGTGATTGCCTATGCATCACATCAGTTGAAGGAAAATGAGCAGAGATACCCCACACATGACTTAGAGGTTGTAGTAGTAGTCTTTGCATTGAAGGTGTGGCAACAATACTTGTACGGTGAGAAGTGTGAGATATACACTGACCACAAGAGTTTAAAATACTTCTTCACCCAGAAGGATCTGAACATGAGGCAGAGATGTTGGTTAGTGCTGGTAAAGGATTGTGATTGTGAGATCCTCTATCACTCTGGGCAAGCCAACATGGTAGCATATGCCTTAAGCCAGAAGGGTCCGGGATAGTTATATAATGTGAGGTAGATATCGAGGAAATTGGTTGATGACATGACTAGAGCGGGAATTGAGTTAGTGGTGGGCCGGTTAGCCAACATCGCTTTACAGTCTACTTTTTTGGAGAGAATCAAGGAGAAGCGGTTGGATGACCCACACTTGGGGTAGATTAGAGGAGATGTCCTAGTTGGAATAGCTAGGGACTATACAGTGTCAAGTATGGGCTTATTGAGGTACAAGGATCAGATTTGCGTTCTGATGAACACCAGAATAAGACGAGAGATTCTCGATGAATCTCATACTACCCCTTATTCTCTACATCCATGCACCACAAAGATGTACCAAGATTTGAGATTCTATATTGGTGGTCTGGGACGAAGAGGAATGTAATTGAGTATGTGGCAAGATGCCTGACCTATCAGCAGGTCAAGACTGAGCATCAAAGGCCAGCAGGGTTGTTGCAGCCTCTGGATATCCCAAAGTGGAAGTGGGAGGACATCATGATGGATATTGTGGTAAGATTTCCCAAGACAATGGGCCAACATGATTCCATTTGTGTCATTATGGATCGATATACGAAATCAACTCATTTTCTACTAGTGAGGACGAATTACATGATTGACCAGTATGCAGATCTCTATGTGAGAGAGATAGTTCGCCTTCATAGGACTCCGAGGTTTATCGTGTCTGATAGGGACCCTATCTTTACTTCTAAGTTTTGGGGAAGTTTGCAGAGGGTTATGGGTACATAGCTGAAGTTTAGCATATCTGATCATCCTCAGACTGATGGCTAGTCTGAGAGGACTATCTAGATATTGGAGGACATGCTGAGAGCATGTGTGTTGGACTTTGAAGGGTCCTGGAGTAAATACTTTGATGGAGTTTTCCTACAACAACAGCTATCAGTCCACCATTGGGGTGGCACCTTATGAGATGATGTATGTAGATCGCCCATTCACTGGGATGAGATGGGTGAGAGGAAATATTTAGGTCTTGATGCAGTTCAGAGGACCACTGGGGCTATCGAGAAGATTAGAGCTTGGATGCTCGCATCTCAGAGTAGACATAAGATCTATTCAGACCCGAGGTGGAGGAATGTAGAGTTCCAGGTGGGAGACTATGTCTTCCTTAGGGTTTAATATCTGAGAGGGGTGAAGAGGTTCGGGAAGAAGGGCAAGCTGAGCCCTAGGTTTGTCGGACCATTTGAGATCATGGAGAGGATCGGGCAGGTGGCCTACAGGTTGGCCTTATCCCTGCATTGTCTAGTGTGCATAATGTATTCCATATTTCCATATTGAGGAAGTATGTGTCTAATGGAACTCATGTACTGAGTGATGGGGATCTGGAACTGGAGGCAGACTCGTCCTACGAAGAAAAACTAGTTCAGATTTTAGACAAGAAGGACAAGGTCCTGAGGAACAAGACTATACATTTAGTTAAGGTATTATGGAGGAACATCAAGGTCGAGGAGGTGATCTGGGAGCTGGAGGCGGATATTCAGACTCAATATCCCGAGCTGTTCAGATAAAATTTTGAGGTCAAAATGTCTATAAGGAGGGGATAGTTGTAACGTCCTAAAATTACCTAATAAGGCTTAGGGCATTGTTTAGGGGGATATGAAATATGCATGTTGGTCCGCTTCTTAATAGAAGGGCAATCTTGATAATTTGGCCCGTTGCGGGCATAATTGTATATTTATGTGCATATATGTGTGACACCACATTATTATGTGGGTTTATTTGAGTTACTCGGCACGAGGCAATCCTAGGGAGCAAGTTAGCGGGAAAGTCACAACGGGACCATATACCCGACTCGGGGCTAGTCAAGGGGTATTTTGGGTAATTGGCATTTAATTGGGTTATCGGGTAATGATATTGAATAATTGGAGATATATTTGAAGTTAGTAAGTTTAGGAGGGAATACTGGAAAATTTGACTATTTTGCCCTCGGGGACGTTTTTGGTACCCAGAGCCTCGGGATTAGCTTAAGTCACTTAAGCCATAGGAAACAAAAGACAAACACAAAAACACTTCTCACTGACTGACTTACACTGTCTCCCTCACTCTCTTTCTCTCTAAGTTGCTTTAAACTAGTTCTTGGGAAAATTAAGAGGATCTTGGCTAGACACCAAAGGATTGAAGGCTTGGGATTGGGATTTGATTAGCTTGTGGCTAGAGGATCTACATTCATAGCTAAGGTAAGGGGAAGGGAAAACTTGACCAGCCATGAGTTGGAGAGCTTCGGTGGCGGCGTGTACATATGCGGCTACTCGACCACCACGACCGGGGATATCTCAGAGGAACTAGGGTTGTAGCACTATTGTTGCCACTTAGGTCGGCTGAATGTAACTTTTGATGTATATACACCTTTTTAAGAATTTGGTTGTAAAATTTTGGGATCCCATGTATTCGTGAAACTTTTTAAATAAAAGTCAACAATTCCTTTGATAAATTTTTTTAACCCTAACCCTTGATATTAACCATAGTTACACGTTTTAAGCCAAATGACTTGAATAGCAAGTTTGACGCAGTTTAAATTACACAGTGTAATGGTCCTAAATTAGGAGGACATTATAGTACCCATCAATCCATTTAAGCTCTCTTCAACTATGTAGTCCCATACCTACATAGTCTTAGAATCATCATAATTGACCTTCCCCAAGCGATGTGGTATTGCACAACTTTACCCGGTCTTTCCCCCTATGGATCACGGGATTATTACTTTCAAAATCACCCCCCTTTATGGGTCCGACATCCCCATCGGCCACACTTCTGGCTGGGTCAAGGCTTTGATACCATTTGTAATGCCCCACGTCTCTATGATTGCTTCCTAGAATGACGACTAGCCCTGCAAACCAACACGAGTCTTTCCAGCGTGATTTTTCCTCACTAGCACGCTTCCTGGGAAAGCTTCCCAGGTGGTCACCCATCATGAGACTACTCCAGGTCGAGCACGCTTAACATTGGAGTTCTCAAGTGATGGGCTACCGAAAAGAAGATGCATCTTATTGGCATAGGTAGTACCCATCAATCCATTTAAACTCTCTTCAACTGTGTAGTCCCATACCTACATAGTCTTAAAATCATCACCTTGACCTTCCCTAGGCGATGTGGGATTGTACAGATTTACCCGGTCTTTCCCCCTGTGGATAATGAGATATTGACTGTCAATGTCCCAAAATTCCTCATAAGGCTTAGGGCCTTGATTTGGAGGGGGGGGGGGGGGGGGGGGGGGGGCAGGATGACAAATTATGGAATTATGTGAGTATATGATATTTATGTGCATTATTATGTGATTATGCGAGTAATATTATAATATGACTTTATATGCATGCTTAGGTGTATTAAATATGCACGTGGGCCCATTTATGTTTAATTGGGAAATTTTCAGAATTTGGCCTGTTATGGGTATATTTGGCATATATGTGGTATGTGTGTGGTACTACATTACTATGTGAATAAGTTTGGGTTACTCGGCACATGATGAACCTAGGGAGCAAGCTAGTGGGAAAAGTCATAACGGGACCCATACTTGACTCAGAGTGAGTCAAGGGGTATATTGGGTAATGGGAATGATTATTTTATGATATATTGGGAGTTAGTGAGATCAGGAGGGAATTATGGGAATTTTGACTATTTTACCCCGGGGGCGTTTTTGGGACCTGGCATTAGGATTTGCTTGAGGTTACTTAAGCTCGAAGTAACCTGTTAGAAATATAAAAGAACGTTTAGAACATTCTTTTTCTCTCTCCCGTTCCCTTTATGACACCCTTTGCATTTTCGAAGGAAACTCGAGTTTTAAGACTCTTATTCAAGCAAGGATCGAGGCATAGCGATTATAAGGAAGATTATAAGTTTATTAGCCGGTCGATTTAATTGGGAAACGACTCAATCAGAGGTAATCCAAGCTTTAAGTTTTAAGTTTTTGAGATTTTAAGCTTTGATTGGATTTTTACGTTTTGAGGAGTTTTGATTTGATTTGGACTTGGGTTTTCATAGTTTTGGGAAATTAGGATGTTTGGGAACTTTGTTTTGGGATTTGGATATGCTTGGATAGTTTTAAGGAGGATTTTAAATGGGAGAAAACGTAGGAAATGGCTGAGTTCGAGGTTGGGTCGCGACCCTGTTCTTGCAAGTTGCGACCTGTGTGAAACCAAAACCAGGAGGGCTTTGCCTGGGGGAGCGTCGCAACTTTAGAGGGCCAAGTCGCGGCCCGCTTGTCCAGTTTTGCCTGGGTTTGGATTTTAGTTGTGGAAACTTAACTGTAAAGGCCCGGGATCGATTCTTTTACCTGATTTGGTAGGATTCAACGTCCTGAAGGCTAGGATTCGGTTCGAAAATATTTATTTACTTGTTTTTTATGGGATTCTATATTATGGTTGTGACTAGGTTGTCGCTAGGGGCTTGGAAACATGATCGTTCTTGAGGGTCGTATATTGGTAACCTGTGCTTCGACCAAAGGTAAGAATACTGCACCTAGTATGAGATGCATGTGATGCATGTGTTAGGAGTGTGTCCTAAAAGCATGTAAAAGACATTTTTTTTTTTCTGTGAATAAATAAATACAATGGTTTATTATTATTGTTATATTTAGATTGTTAAATTATTGTTTGAATAATTTTGTAAATATCAGAAAAATTCCATATTCATAATTGAGGATGTGATCTTGTATTAGTACGAGATAATTAAGATCACATGAATGAATAAAAATAGTCAACAACAACAAATTAAAGTTATGGAATTCTTTAATTGGAGTTGTAAGTACGGTTTACTGAGTATCATAATGATACAAATAATCTAGATTCAGATTATTGATGTGGTAAGACATCTTAGTAAATGTGCTTTATATAATATGATTATATATGACATGGACAGATATGAATTAAAGTCATTATCCAAAAACCATTTAACAATAAAGACTTGTAATTGATATCATAACTGATGATCATTTATAGATCAACCTAAATCCTGAGTGTTCATGAACTCCTGTTCATGTTTATTAAATCTTTTGATTCATTCGTTAAGGTCTCTTCATAGAATGAGGCTAATGACTTTTATTTTGGAGATTTAATATCATGGATGGCTGGGAACATGTATCAACAATATGGAATCTAATCTTTCCTAACGAATCGTATATTAGTTCCCTTAAGGGTTAATTCTGGAACTGAATGATTTTGAGCTCAAATCTATAATTAGATTGTAGATTAATTATTCACTAGTGAATTAATGGTACTTAAGGAATAAGAAGTAAATTAGAAAGGTAAAATGGTAATTCTTCCATTCTAATTTATGAACTAATTAATTAGAGGGTTGAACTATTGTAAGATGGTTATATCAATGGACAGCTTAGAATAAGATTTCTGTAAAAGTATATCTATAACATAAAGAGTGCAATTCTGAATTTATAGTTGAGAAATATCAGAATTAATAAATTAACTATTATAATTAAATAGTTTAATTATTTAGTTACAATTTATTGGAGCTTAATGTTATAGGTCCATGGTCCCCGAAATGGCTCAAACAAACACTGACAAAGGTAAATACAAAAATGAGCAAAATGACTTATTTGATAAGAAAAATATTTTTCTATGCATCAAACATAATTATTGTATAATTATGTGTAAATAATTAATTGAGAATTAATTAATTATTTGATTTAACAAAAATATAATTAATTTTGAATTAATTTATTTTTGGGATTTTTGGTATTTAAATAATAATAAAAATTGAGAAAAATCACATGCCATCCATGGCATGTGGTACACGTGTAGCACAATGCACAGTCACTGTGCTACACGCATTAGAGACTCTGAGTAGTTTCTTGGTTCCACAATTTTAGTTATTTAAATATTAAATAAATAATGATATATTGTAATATGATTAAAATATTATTATTTAAACATAATCTGATAACTGATTAGTTATTTTCAAATTATTTAAAATAACTAATATTTTATTTTAATATATTGAATATATTAAATATAGGATATCAAATTTTCAGAACGTAACTTTTCAGGGATAGAAAAATATCTTGAAATCTCTCTCAGAGAAAGAGAACAGTAATACAAACAAAAGTCACTTTTCTTCACAAAACCTAAGTCCAAATTTTATCAGATCTCATGTGTTGAGAAAATCTGATAAATAGATTTTGCCTATTATTTTGCATAGCGAGCCCACACTTGTTCTTTGTTTGCTGAGAACATTTTGGAAGATCTTGGTGTGAGATCTCAAGGATTTTTCCATACAAAAAGATAGCAGCAAGGAAGGACCTGAGGTAATTTTCTATTCATATCTTTGATTCAATATATATATATGCATGTGAAGAAGTAGATCTAGAAATCTTGTGGGATTAAATTAACAATTTGATTGTTGTTCCGTTGCGTATAATCTCTGATTTGATCAATAAAAACCAACAGCATGTGGTTATGGCATGGCATGAATGTTGAATATGGAATTGATCAGAGCTTGAGTCTCTGTAATTGTGCATGATTATGATTATGCTTGGGATTATGGATTAAGCATGTTGAATGCCTTATATCTGGATATTTGACATATGATATATGCCTGTTTGCATTACCTCATTGTGAAAGCACTGACTTATTAGTTAAGAAACAACAATGGTGTTTAGTACCGGTCGTGAAGCTCTAACTTATCAGTCATGATCGATAATAGTACTGAGCGCTAGTTGTATGGAATTTACTTATGAGTCAAGAGCGGCATTAGCGTATTGAACGCAGGCCGAAATGATTTGATCTAATCAACATGAGCATTAAATGCATGACCGACCTATTGGTCGAAGAAAAATAAAGCGCTTGGCTAGTCTAAGGCTAGTTACTAAGAGCCAGGGCTAAAAGGCTCAGGTGACTGGAACTTCACATGGCTTAGAGCATAGGACCCCATAGAGACTTAATAGTCAACTATTTAGGGTGCAAGATTACATATTAACTTAATAAGTCATCTACTTAGGGCGCAGGATCCCAAGTTGACTTAATAAGTCATCTAATCAGGGCGCATGACTTCAAATTGACTTCACAGTCATCTACTCAGGGCGTTGGACCCCATAATAATTTATTTGTACTTGCCTGCATGCATGAATAGGGTTATTACTGTTATATTATTTTATAATATAATGTAATATTATATTATATTATAATATAATGTTTTTGATTAAATAAGTGTGACAAAGAGTGTCACATATTGTAACATATAATAGAGAGTTACAATATTTAGATATATGAGATATATCCAAATAATGTAACATATTTGGTGTTACAAATTTGTAACTTCTAAATATTACCCTTATTGTGTAAATTTGGTGTTACACAATATTGAGATGAATTTCATAAATCCATATGTGAAATGGCTATTAGAGATATGATTTAAACCCCCAATAATGTGTTTTGGGAGTTAAAAAATCATTTGGGAGGGTTTGGAACCGTTTGGAAAAACAACACATTTTTAAGTGCTGAAAATAGTCAGTGGCCGTGGCCATTGAATGTTGGTGGCCGCAGCCAGTGGGACAGAGAGTAGTGGCCGCGGCCACAGGCCAAAACTGACCATTTTTTTTCTTCAGTTTTTTCAATCTTTGTTGAACGGCACAAAAAACCCAAATAACTCTCAAATCTCATTTTTAATTCCATATTAATCCAATTAAACATGTCTAACAACCATGGAGGTTGGTGGAATTTGAAATTCAAAGGATGTCTCTAAACTCTATAAATAGGAGCATATAGCTCACTAGAAAGACACAACATTTGTAACGCCCTAGATAGCTAAGACTGCTACACTGTGTACTTATAAAGGTGCAAGACTTCCTAATCAAGTCATTAATTTAAAAAACATGTCACTAAACATGTATGAGCTAGGGTTAAAAAGGTTTTAGTCTCAAAAGTTTCATTTTATATAATCAAACTGTTATATACACGGGATCACAAAAGAAACAGAGTTAAAAGTAGGTTTACAGACTTCCAAAAGTACATAAACAATTATTAGCCATACTAAGGCAAAATAGACAATCTTTGGGTCTCGCGTCCCTACCTAAACCTCAACCGTGGCGACTGAGCAGCTGGCCATGTACATTCTACTCACAGAGCTCTCCTGATCAAGGTTGGTCAAGTTTGCCCTTGCCTTTACCTGCACCACGTAGCACCCGTGAGCCAAGGCCCAGCAAGAAAACATGATGTGTAACACAAGCAGTAATAGCAGATAACATACTCACTAAGCATAAACTCTCATTATATAATCCACATTAATCATTCAGCATAAATTCATAATCATGGATACAATCAAACACTTATAACATTCATATCACATAATAATCAGGGCCGACAACTTAGGCCGCACCCTCTGTTTACCCCACTGACTCCGGCCAGATTAAACCGAGCTCAGTGCATATTAAGTTGTCCTTGCCTACCAGTGGCCAAGTCGCGCCCTGTGCGCTAGTGTAACCCTTGGCACCCTTAGGCCGTTGGTTCACTAATTATCTCGCATGGCATAATACCATCTTTTCAAGGATACACAATAAGGAACCCTTAGTCCCATCACCGATATTCAACCAGGTGTAGTTTTCTTACCTTTAGTCTTTGCAGATATTGTTTCTGAGTAACACTCCTCAAGCACGATCCGTTCCCGGGCCTAAGCTTTTATCACCTAGTCACAACCAAAGTATTAGATTTCATTAGTATCCAAATATAGGTTTTTGGGTACAAAACTAACTTCCGGGAAATCGAATACCACCAAGCACGGTGGTGAAATTGATCCCGAGCACTCTAGGCTCAATTCTCGACCTTAAGAACCCTAAACATTCAAGTGCACAACTAAGGGCTGCGGCCCATGAAGCTTAGCCGCGGCCCTGGCCTCAAAATAGAACCAAGCGGAGCCCTGAACAAAGACACGCGCCGCGGCCCTAGCATTGGGTACCGCGGCGCTCACGCCTGGCCGAGCCTCCTTGGCTCATCTTGAACCTAGGGCCGCAGCGCTCTAGAACAGAGCCGCGACCCTTCCCTTCAAACCCAGAATTCCCACCATTTCAACACCCAACAATGCCAACACTTTCGGAACAAGTTAAGCCACACAATTCAATAGAAAAACTCAACTTAAACTCATAGAAATCATGCTTTTAATGCCTGAAACTTAAGAGCATAAACACTCAAAACCAACCAATCAAAGCTTAGATTTAAACCTCTAATTTATAAATTAAAGCTTACCTCTTCTATGGAATCCTTTCCCTAACCAAAACCCAGCTAATTTCCAAAGCTTTCCAGCTCAAATTCCACCTTAAACATCAAAATTGAAATCAACTCAATACCTAGCTGAAAACTCAGAATTGAAACTTCAAAAACATAGTTTGATCCTTACCTTAGCCTTGATTAAATATCTCCTGAATAATCTCTGAGCTTAGCTTCAAATCCCCACTGAATTGCAAGCAAATTCCCAGCTTAAAATCCCAGAAATTCATTGTTTTCCCTTAGTGGTTTTCACCTAGTTTTCCTTGAGAGAGAAGAGAATAAGCTGAGAAATAAAGTCGGTTTATTTTCTACGGGTTTCCTTAAGTTTGTCTTATTCGTTAACTTAATCCCAAGGCTCGGGGTGCCGGAAATGTCCCCGAGGGCAAAACGGTAAAATCCCCCAATATTCCCGCCTAAACTTCCTAACCTCGAATATACCTCCATATATTTATTTTCATAACCCGATAGTCTAAATAGCTGCCCGATACCTGAAATACCCCTGATTTATCCAAAGTCAACTGTTAAGCCCTGGTTTGACTTTTCCCCGCTAACTAGCCCTAGGATCGCCTCGAGTCGTGCTCAGCAGACCTACCCACATAATAATGTGGTTCACACAATTACCATATATACACATCACATTAATACCATTATAATCATACAAGCATTATTAATCATATAATTATGCATTTAAATCTATAAAGTCATTCAAATCACATTAAACCCAATAATGCCCTCCTGGGACACTAATCAAGGCCCTTAAGCCTCATTAGCGAGTTTGGGGTCGTTACAACTATCCCATCCTAATGAGAATTTCGTCCACGAAATTTACCTGAATAGCTCGGGATACTGAGCCCACATCGCTGTCTCTAACTCCCAGGTCACTTCCTCGACCTTGCTATTTCTCCACAATACTTTCACTAACAGAATTGTCTTATTCCGTAAGACTTTTTCCTTCCGATCCAAAATCTGAACTGGTCGCTCCTCATAGGACAAGTCTATCTGCAACTCTAAATCCTCATACTTCAGCACATGTGTAGTATCAGAAACATACTTCCGCAACATGGAGACATGGAAAACATTATGAACTCTTGATAGCGATGGTGGCAAGGGCAGTCTATAAGCCACCTGTCCAATCCTCTCCAGGATCTCAAAAGGTCCAACAAACCGAGGGCTCAGCTTGCCCTTCACTCCAAACCTCCTCACTCCTCTCAATGGTGAAACTCGCAGAAACACGTGGTCCCCAACCTAGAACTCCACGTTCCTACGCTTAGGATCAGGTAGCTTTTCTGTCTACTCTACGAAGCAAGCATTCTTGCTCGAATCTTTTCAATTGCCTCATTGGTCTTCTGAACCATGTCTGGCCCCAAATACCTTCTCTCACCCATCTCATCCCAGTGAATAGGTGATCTGCACTTTCTTCCATATAACATCTCAAAAGGAGCCACTCCAATCGTGGACTGATAACTGTTGTTATATGAAAATTCAATAAACGGTAAATACTTACTCCAAGACCCCTCGAAATCAATCACACATGCCCTAAGCATGTCCTCCAATACCTGAATCGTCCTCTCAGACTGTCCATCAGTCTAATGATAAAAAGTTGTGCTAAACTTCAGCTGAGTCCCCACGGCTCTCTGCAGAGCTCCCCAAAACTTGGAGGTAAAGATAGGGTCTCGATCAGACACAATAGACTTCGGAACCCCATGGAGACGAACTATCTCCCTCACATACAGCTCTGCATACAGTTCCACTGTATAGGTCGACCTTACTGGTAGAAAATGAGCTAACTTGGTGTACCTGTCCACTATCACACACACAGAGTCATGAAGTCCAGCTGTCCTGGGTAATCCTCCCACGAAATCCATCGTAATATCCTCCCATTTCCACTCTGGGATACCCAAAGGCTGAAGCAATCCCGCTGGTTGCTGATGCTCAGCCTTAACCTGCTGACATGTCAAACATCTAGACACATACTCTACCACATCGTTCTTCATCTCGGGCCACCAATATAATGACCGTAGATCCTGATACATCTTCGTGGTACCCGGATGAAGTGAGTATGGCGTAGTGTGAGACTCATCCAGTATCTCTCATCTGATCCCCTCATCTACCGAAACACAAATCCGTCCCTGATACCGAAGCAAACCTATCTCAGAAACATAATAATCCTTAGCTGCCTTCACTAAGACATGCTGCCTAACTTCCTACAACAGCGTATCCACCAACTGACCCTCCTTGACCCGCTCTAACAGGGTCGACTACAAGGTAATATTAGCTAACTAGCCTACCACCAGTTCTATCCTTGCCCTGGCTATCTCGTCAGCTAATTCCCTCGAGATCTGGGTGGAACTATACAATTGTCCTGGGCCCCTCTAGCTCAACGCGTCTGCCACTACATTGGCTTTCCCAGGGTGGTAAAGGATATCACAGTCATAATCCTTAACCAACTCTAGCCAACGTCTCTATCTCATATTCAGATCCTTCTGAGTAAAGAAATATTTCAAACTCTTATGGTCAGTGTATATCTCGCACTTCTCTCCATACAGATAATGACGCCACACCTTCAGTGCGAATACCACTGCTGCTAACTCCAAATCATGAGTCGGATACCGCTGCTCATACTCCTTCAACTGCCGAGATGCATAGGCTATAACTTTCTCATTCTGCATCAGCACGCAGCCTAAACCCATCCTCGATGCATCACAATAAACCACAAACTTTCCTTCCTCCGAAGGGAGACTCAACATAGGTACAGAAATAAGTCGTCACTTCAACTCTTGAAAGTTGATCTCACACTTCTCTGTCCAAACAAACTTCTGATTCTTTCTTGTCAATTCTGTCATCGGTGAAGAAATCTTTGAAAACCCCTCTACAAACCGTCTGTAATAACCAGCCAACTCGAGGAAACTTCGCACCTCCGAGGCGTTCCTTGGACTCGGCCAATCCCTTACTGCTTCAACCTTGGACGGATCCACCTTAATCCCTTCTGCCCCAACTATATGCCCAAGAAAAGTCACCTCTGACAACCAAAACTCACACTTCTTAAACTTAGCGTACAATTGATGCTCCCTCAACCTCTATAGAACCTGTCGAAGATGCTGCTCGTGCTCTTCCTCTGAACTGGAGTAAACTAAAATGTCATCGATGAAGACAATGACGAACTGATCCAAGAAGTCCTTGAACACTCTGTTCATCAGATCCATAAAAGCTGCTGGGGCATTGGTCAAACCAAAAGACATGACCAAGAACTCATAATGCCCATACCATGTCCGGAAGGTCGTCTTCGGTATGTCCTCATCTTTGATCCTTAGCTGGTGATAACCAGATCGAAGATCAATCTTTGAGAACACTGTCTTTCCCTACAGCTGAACGAATAAGTCATCAATCCTTGGTAGAGGGTACTTATTCTTGATAGTCAACTTGTTCAGTTCCCTGTAATCTATACACATCCTCAAAGTCCCATTCTTCTTCTTAACAAACAACACTGGAGCGACCCATGGAGAATAACTAGGCCTGATGAATCCCAAATCTAGAAGTTCTTGCAACTGTACCTTCAACTCTTTCAGTTATGCTGGTGTCATTCTGTACGGTGTCCTAGATACTGGTTCTGTCCCCGGTGCTAACTCAATATCAAACTGAATCTCCCTGCGCGGAGGCAACCCTGGCAGATCCTCAGGAAATACTTCTAAATACTCACACACCAATCTGGTCTCTCCCGGCCCTGCCAGCATAACCCTGGTAGTATCCACCACACTAGCCAGAAAACCTATACATCCACCCTGCAACAAGTTTTTGGCTCTCAATGCTGAAATAACGGGTACGCGGGTTCCAGACACCGCACCCACAAAGACAAAAGGGTCCTCGCCTTCAGGCTCAAAAGTAACCATCTTCTTCCTACAGTCAATCGTAGCCCCATATCTAACCAACTAGTCCATCCCCAAAATCATGTCAAAATCCTCCATATCCAACTCGATCAGATCCACCAAAAGTTCCCTACTATCAACCATCATTAGCAGTGCCCTAATCCATCTCCTAGAAACTACCAGTTCCCCTGTAGGCAATAAAGTCCCAAATCCTGCAGTCCGATACTCACTAGGTCTACACAATCTATCAATCACCCTACTAGAAACAAAAGAATATGTAGCACCAGAACCAATCAATACTGTAAAAGGAAAGCCAGCACTAGAAAGCTGACCTGTCACTACCGAGGGACTAGCCTCGGCCTCTGCCTGAGCTAAGGTGAATACTCGAGCTGGAGTCAAGCTATCCCCCTTTCCTTCTTCACCTTTCATCACCGTTGGGCAGTCTTTCCTGAGATGCCCTACTGCCCCACACACAAAGCATGCCTTGGCCCGACACTCACCCAGATGGCGTCTTCTACACATCGGGCACTCTGGATAGGTCCGCCATGCCTCACCGCAACCCTGACGGCCACCCTGACCACCCCAACCCCTCCTATCAGGACCAGCAGTGGTCGAAATGTCAGGAGCCTTTCTCTTGAAGTCACTAGGGCCTCCACCCCTACCTGTTCCTAAGTAAGGAGGCACCGCTCTGCGGCCCTCATGCCTCACCGCACTCTCCCTCAATATCTTGTTCTCCGCTTCCTCAGCGGTAAGAGCGTTCTCAATGGCCTGGGCATAAGTTGTTCCTCTAGGTACCGTTGTGATCCTGACATCCCGGGCTATCATAGCATTAAGCCCCCTGATAAATCGATCTTGCCTAGCAGCATAAGTAGGCACAAGATCTGGTGCAAACTTCGCAAGCCTATCAAATTTTTGGGCATATTCAGTAACAGTCATATTTCCCTGCACAAGACTCACGAACTCATTGACCTTTGCTGCCTTGACAGCAACATTGTAATACTTTTGACTGAACAAGTCCCTGAAACCTTCCCAACTCAAAGTAGTAACATCCCTGGTCTGCGATGCCACTTCCCACCAGATGTGGGCATCCTCCCTCAACATATAAGTGGCACAGGCCACTCTATCATGCCCCTCTATCCTCATGAAATCCAGAATTGTAGTAATCATGGTTAGCCATTGCTCGGCTTTCTATGGATCCGGTCCACCCTCAAAGATTGGGGGTTGCTGTTTCCTGAACCGCTCATATAACGACTCCCATATGTTACCAACCTCCCCTGACTGCACAACTGGTACCACTACAGGTGGTACAATAGGGGCAGCACTCCCTGATGGAGCCTGCTGTCGCAGAATATGGATCTGCTCGTCCTGACTCTGTAATCCAGCCTGCATATCTTCCATTAACTGCTGCCAGTTCTCAAGGACTGGCGGAGGATTCTGGCCCTGGTCATCATTCCCAGTCCCGGACCTAGTGCCATCTAATCGTGTAGATTTTCTTGGACGCATAGCTATCCAAGTCAATCTGCAAATAATGACTCCGCAGTCAGACCATGATGACAGGGTAAAAACTTCTCCAAGATCCATCAATAGAACATAATCAATCACAAGCAATCAACATATAAGCATCCATTCTCATGCACTGGCTGCTAATAAGCATGCTTCCAATCTCATTACACAATAACTATAAAACAGGCATTCATCCATGCTCAATATACAATTAATCATCCATATATTCATTTACATGCACGGCAATGCTAATAAACATGCCCCAATATTCTCACACAACAGTCAAGGGCCAGGCCCTATCATTATCTCATGCTTTTTAATAATCTAGTAAATAATAGCATTCATAGCTCATTTCAGGCTCATAAGCACATAAGCACATATACACATTACCATACCCTGATTTTAGCTTGTCTCTAGCAGCGAATGTACATGTCGAGCCTATCTTCAGGAACCCCTAAACCTAGGATGCTCTGATACCGAGTTCTAACACCCTGGATAGCCAAGACATCTACATTGTATACTTATAAAGGTGCAAGACTTGCTAATCAAGTCATTAATTTAAAAAACGTGTCACTAAACATGTATGAGCTAGGGTTAAAAAGGTTTTAGTCTCAAAAGTTTCATTTTATATAATCAAACTGTTATATACACGGGATCCCAAAAGAAACAGAGTTAAAAGTAGGCTTACAGACTTCCAAAAGTACATAAACAATTATTAGCCATACTAAGGAAAAATAGACAATCTTTGGGTCTCGCATCCCTGCCTAAACCTCAACCGTGGCAGCTGAGCAGCTGGCCATGTACATTCCGCTCGTAGAGCTCTCCTGATCAAGGTTGGTAAAGTTTGCCCTTGCCTTTACCTGCACCACGTAGCACCCGTGAGCCAAGGCCCAGCAAGAAAACATGATGTGCAACACAAGCAGTAATAGCATATAACATACTCACTAAGCATAAACTCTCATCAAATAATCCACATTAATCATTCAGAATAAATTCAGAATCATGGATACAATCAAACACTTATAACATTCATATCACATAATAATCAGGGCCGACAACTTAGGTCGCACCCTCTGTTTACCCCACTGACTCCGGCCAGCTTAAACTGAGCTCAGTGCATATTAAGCTGTCCTTGGCTACCAGTGGCCAAGTCGCGCCCTGTGCGCTAGTGTAACCCTTGGCACCCTTAGGTCGTTCGTTTACTAATTAGCTTGCATGGCATAATATTATCTTTTCAACCATACACAATAAAGAACCCTTAGTCCCATCACAGATATTCAACCAGGTGTAGTTTTCTTACCTTTAGTCTTTGCAGTTATTGTTTATGAGCAACACTCCTCAAGCATGATCCGTTCTCGGGCCTAAGCTTTTATCACCTAGTCACAATCAAAGTATTAGGTTTCATTAGTATCCAAATATATGTTTTCGGGTACAAAAATAACTTCCGGGATATCGAATCCCACCAAGCACGGTGGGGAAATTGATCCCGAGCACTCTAAGCTCAATTCCCGACCTTAAGAACCTAAACGTTCAAGTGCACAACTAAGGGCTGCGGCCCTGGCCTCAAAATAGAACCAAGGGAAGCCCTGAACAAAGACACGCGCCGCGGCCCTTGCATTGGGCAACGCGGCGCTCACGCCTGGCCGAGCCTCCTTGGCTCATCTTCATCCTAGGGCCACAGCGCTCTAGAACAGAGCCGCGGCCCTTCCCTTCGAACCCAGAATTCCCACCATTTCCAACATCTAAACCTCATCCAAAGCCATCCCAAGGCTTCCCATTTCAACACCCAACAATGCCAACACTTTTGGAACAAGTTAAGCCACACAATTCAACAGAAAAACTCAGCTTAAACTCATAGAAATCATGCTTTTAATGCCTGAAACTTAAGAGCATAAACACTCAAAACCAACCAGTCAAAGCTTAGATTTAAACCTCTAATTTATAAATTAAAGCTTACCCCTTCAATGGAATCCTTTCCCTAACCAAAACCCAGCTAATTTCCAAAGCTTTCCAGCTCAAATTCCACCTTAAACATCAAAATTGAAATCACCTCAATACCTAGCTGAAAACTCAGAATTGAAACTTCAAAAACATAGTTTGATCCTTACCTTAGCCTTGATTAAATATCTCCTGGATAATCTCTGAGCTTAGCTTCAAATCCCCACTGAATTCCCAGCAAATTCCCAGCTTAAAATCACAGAAATACCTTGTTTTCCCTTAGTGGTTTTCACCTAGTTTTCCTTGAGAGAGAAGAGAATAAGCTGAGAAATAAAGTCGGTTTATTTTCTACGGGTTTCCTTAAGTTTTTCTTATTCGTTAACTTAATCCCAAGGCTTGGGGTGCCGGAAACGTCCCCGAGGGCAAAAACGGTAAAATCCCCCAATATTCCTGCCTAGACTTCCTAACCTCGAATATATCTCCATATATTTATTTTCATAACCCGATAGTCTAAATAGCTACCTGATACCTGAAATACCCTTGACTTATCCAAAGTCAACTGTTAAGCCCTGTTGTGACTTTTCCCCGCTAACTAGCCCTAGGATCGCCTCGAGTCGTGCTCAGCAGACCTACCCACATAATAATGTGGTTCTCACAATTACCATATATACACATCACATTAATACCATTATAATCATACAAGCATTATTAATCATATAATTATGCATTTAAATCTATAAAGTCATTCAAATCACATTAAACCCAATAATGCCCTCCCGGCACACTAATCAAGGCCCTTAAGCCTCATTAGCGAATTTGGGGTCGTTACAACATTTCTATCAATTAGAGCACTTGGCTAGAAACACCTTGAGGCTTGATAATTTCATAAATCATTTCCAAAATCTTAGAGAGATCCCTTAGTGCTTGAGTTAGGGGAAATAAGCTTTTGGACAAAGGTTTCAAACCTTGTTCAAGTTGGTGATCACCAACACTCTTTACTTTGGTTGTTTGAGTGAGTGTGTCTTATTATTTTGTTCTTGTTCTTATTTTCTTCTATTTTTTTTCTTCTTATCATTCTTGTTTTATTTACTTGTATCTTTGCTTAAGAGTTGTAATCTCATCTACATATTTCTTTTTACTACCTCAAGTTTATTTGTATCTTTTTGTCAAAAGTTGTATTTTCTATTTCAATCCTCTTCTTCTTCTTTCTCTATATTTATTTGTATTTTTAGTTATAGAGTTGTAACACTCTTTTTAATCAATCATTATTTATTTGTAATATTATTGCATAGAGTTGTAATATTCTTACCTATTTCCATTGAGGCAATCTAATTTTTCCTAACAATTACTGCTAGGCATGCTTAACTTCTTATGAGTATGTGTTCGAGTTTTCTTGTTGAGTCTCGGCTCACAAGTGCTATGTGGTGTAGGTAAAGGTAAGAGAAAGTTGGACCATCCTTGAGTTGGAGAGTTTAGGTGATTATGTGTACATATGCGGCTGCTCGATCACCACGGCTGAGGGCTTAAAGATGAACTAGGGTTAAGCCCTATTTTGCTGCTTAGGTCGGCTGGTTGTAAATCTTTTATTGTAATTAACCTTTTAAATGTATTTTGGGATCCCAATGTATACAATAAACGTCTTAGTGAAACGTTGTATCTTTGACCAAAATTTTTAAACTTAAATCGTTACTCACATTTAGTTACACAATTATGGCCAAATGACTCAGTTTTCGAGTTTAGCTCTGTTTAAAATACACAGTGTAACAGTCCCTGGGTAGTAGGGCATTACAGTTCCCGTGGGGGAAGGCTTTTGTATGTTCTCATCATATTTATTGGATCAAGTTATTGATTGCAGAAAAATCAGAGGTTATGTACTCAAGGCAGTTAATGGGAACCGGTGGTGGTTATACCGAGGCTGAAAATTAAAGCCAGGGCTTGAATTCTTCACCTGTCCCTCAAAATTTGTAGCAGGTGTTTACAGATATGCAATTAAGATTACAGAGGCAAGATAAAGAGATCAAGTGTTTAAAACAGCAGCAGCATCTGTCAGGGAACACCTCTTCCTTTTCTATGCTAGAAGTGGCACCAGTATTGGCTCAACCTAGGGTTGAGAACAAGTGGGAATTTCTTTGTGAAAGATTTCAGGAATTTTACCCTCCAGTTTTTGAGGGAGGCCTAGATCCATTCAGAGCTGAGAAATGGATGGGCATGATCAGTTCCATCTTCGACTGTATGGGAGTGGTAGGTCATGATAGGGTGATTTGTGCTACATATGTATTGCGGAAGTTGCCCGAATGTGGTGGGAAGTGGTATCCCAGACACGAGATATAGCTATGATAGACTGGAAAGAATTTAGACAACTATTTAATGAAAGATATTACTGTGATGCAATCAAGACTGCTAAGACAAATGAGTTTATGAACCTACTTCAAGGAAATGCAATAGTAACAGAGTATGTTAACAGATTTGATGGGTTGGCCAAGTTTGATTTTGATATGTTACCCACAGATGTAGCTCAGAAGGAAAGGTTTATCCAGGGATTGAATCCTAGAATAGCTTTGGGCGTTAGAGTCGCCCCAATACATGAAATCTCTACCTACGCCTAGGTGGTAGGGAAGGCTCTTGTTGTTGAGAGCACAAGAAATGAGATATAGAAGGAGAGTGCCATAGAGCACGTAGCTCAGACATTGATACCTCCATTTATTAGATCGGGCAAGGACAAGGATTGCGGCAATGATATATTGCAAGGGAAAGGATGGTAATTCTTGGACTTGAGGGTGAGAAACCCTTGTATTTGTTGGCATTATGCATGGACCCCGTATGTTTATGACATCTATACTTGGAGCTAGAAACCTACTGCAGGAGGGATGCATAAGACTTTTAGCTAGTGTGGTGGATACCACTTAGGTCATGCCAGTGGGACCAGGACTGACTGGATTAGTCAGTGAGTGTTTGGATGTGTTTCCAAGTGATTTTCCAGGATCACCTTTACACAAAGAGGGAGAATGGTGATTAGGTTGGAACGACGGAAGCAGACCTAGGACACTATATTGAACGGATTCATTACAGTTGTAAGAACTAAAGGCTCAATTATTAAGTAAGACGATATTCTTTAAGGTGGATCTTCGATCTGGTTATTACCGGCTGAAGAACAGGGAGAAGGATATCCAGAAGACCTCCTTTTATATCAGATAAGGGCATTGGGAGTGTTGAATTATGTCTTGTGGATTTGATTAATGCCCTAGCTATTTTGATGGATCAGATGAATAGGTTGTTCAAAGAATATTTGAATTGGCTTGTGACCATCTTGATTGATGGTATTGTGGTATACTCTCGACCAGAGATTGGCCAAGGCTAAGGAATGCCTCAGAGGTCAGGAGTTTCCTTGGATTGGCAGAGTGTTACATGTTCTTTGTGAAAGAATTCTCAAGGATTGTTATCTCATTGACAAAAAAGGAGATTGCCTATGTATCATGTTAGTTGAAGGATATGACCAGAACTAGAGTAGAGTTACTAGTGGGCTAGGTGGACAACATTACACTTGAGTTTACTATTTTAGAGAGGGTCAAAGGAAAAATAGTTAAGTGAACCACATATGGAAAGAATTTAGGGGAATGTCTTAGCTGGATTAGCTAAGGATCATGCAGTGCCAGGTATGAGTTTATTGATGTATTAGGATCATACTTGGTATTCCAATGGACACTGGGATCAGATGGGAGATTCTGGATGAATCTCATACGACCCCTTATTCTCTTCGTTCAGGCATCATGAAGATGTACCATGATTTGAAAGCTTTATATTGGTAGTCTGGGATGAAAAGGGACGTAACTAAATACGTGACAAAGTTCCTATCATGTTAGCAAGTCAAGACAGAATATCAGAAATCAGTCAGGCCAATACAACTTTTGTATATCCCAAAGTGGAACTAGAAGGACATCACGATGAATTTTGTGGTGGGGTTGCCCAGGGTAGTGGGCCAATGTGATTTCAATTCGAGTCATTATGGACCAGTATACAAATTTAGCTTGCTTTTCTCAGTAAGGATGCATAATACAATTGACCAGTATACAGATCTCTATGTGAGAAAGATAGTACGCCTTCATGGAATTCGAGGTCTATCTTATTAGATGAGGACCCTGCATTTTCTTCCATGTTTTAGGGAAGGTTGCAGAAGGCGATGAGTATACAGTTGGAGTTCCGTACAGCTTATTATCCTCGGATTGATGGTAAGTCAGAGGGAGTTATTCAATTATTAAAAGGGCACCTTATGATATGTGGTATGGTAGGAATATATATCGCTTAGTCACTGGGATGAGATGAGTGAGATGTCATATTTGGATCCTGTGGTAGTTTAGGGGATCATTGAGGCTATTGAAAAGATCAAAGCTTGGATGCTCGCTTCTCAGAGTAAAAGGTAAAGCTATGTTGATCTAAAATGCAGGAACATGGAGTTCCAAGTGGAAGACTGTATCTTCCTTAGAGTATCACCCTGGAAAGGGGTGAGGAGATAAGAGTAAGTTGAGCCCTAGATTTGTGTGTCATGTGAAATCCTAGAAAAGATCTATCAGGTGACCTATAACTTGGCCTTATCTTTGGCACTGTCGGCCATATACAGTGTATTTTATATTTCCATGTTGAGGAAACATGTGTTAGATGAAACTCATGTGTTGAGCTATGAGGATCTGGAATTAGAGGCTGAGTTATCATATATGGAATAACCAATTCAGATATGAGATAGAAAGAACAGAGTTCTGAGGAACAACAACTATACATTTGGTTAAGATATTATACATAAACAGTAAGGTCGAGGGAGAAACCTAGAAACTGGAATCAGTTATGCGAGATTGATATTCTAAGCTATTCGGATAAAATTTCTAGGATGAAATTTCTGTAAGCAGGGGATAGTTGTAGCGTCCCAAATTTCCTAATAAGGCTTAGGGCCTTGATTAAGGGGGCAGTGTAACGCCTTAGTTACTCCAAGACAGTTACTGTGAGCTTTGAACCGTGCTTAACTCGCTAATCGAATCATTTGGTTATAAACATGCATCTAGGTGTTGTAAATAGGTTAAGGTGAAAAACCAATCCAAAAAGGAAAGTATAAATTTTATTTAAAACATAAAACTGTTCATGGGCCCATAAAAGCGTTTACAAGTTATTTACAATACAAAACGGTCATTACAGTGTAAAAATTACAACCCGCCGACTTAAGTGGCAAAAATAGGGTTTACCCCCTAGTTCCTCCGAGAAACTCCTTGGCCGTGGTGGTCAAGCGGCCGCATATGTACACATCGCCACCTAAGCTCTCCACTCAAGGTTGGGCGAGCTTTTCTTTCCCTTTACCTACACCACATAGCACCCATGAGCCAAGGCTCAGCAAGAAAACTCATTACTGCATGTATATAATATTAAATGACGATTATGATAACCATCTAGAGCTTATAGCCCCAAACAAATGAGTGACTGATGTTGTAAGTTACTAATGTGGGTTCCGCACCCTTCACAAATGAGTGACCATGAAGTCACTAGCTTAAACTAGATCAGTGACTAATGATCGAGTCACTAATGTAATCCAAATGAGTGACCATGGAGTCACTAGTGTGGGTTCCGTACCCTCATCCATGTGACAGTACAGTCACCTGGGCCTTCTGGCCCTGGCTCTGAGTGAATAGTCATGAGACTAGAAAAGCACTTTTAGTTTTCATCGAACTTGGGGTTGGTCAAGCATTAATGCTCATGATGAGTCATTCAATGCTTATGTCGATTAGATCTAATCTTTTCGGCTCTGCGCTCATTACGCTTATGCCGCTCTTGACTCATAGGCTAATAACATACGACCAGTGCTCAGTACTACTGCCGAACTTGACTAATGAGTCACAGCTTCACAGTTAATACTGACACCATTGCCAATTCTGACTAGGGAGTTTGTGCCATTCACAAGTAAGCAAGCTTTGCTAAGAATTTGATATGCAATCAATGTCCACATTTAAACACTCAACATGCCTCATGAATAACCATGCATGTCACATATGGGGTGCAATTTTCTTACCTCTGGTTCGAGCGAGAATTAGTAAAAGAACAACCCTTGAGAATTATCAGCCTTTTAGTTCCTTGACGGTCACCTAGCCATAACCAATTATCGGATTCCTTCAATAAAGTGAATAATAAAAGCTTCCTGGACCAAGACCTAGCCTCCAAGACATCGAATCCTACTAAACCGGGTGGTAGGAACGATCCCGAGGCCAAGCCAAAAACTCAAACCTGGCCAAAATTCCACTAAGGGCCGCGGCCCTACATCCCCATGTCGCGACCCACCTCTTCAAACAGAAGCGACCACACTCCAACCCCAAACACGTGCTGCAGCCCTCCTCCACCATGCCACGGCCCAATGGCTCGTCCGAGGCACCCTTCATCTTCAACAAGCTTAGGCAGCGGTGCTCTAGAACAGAGTCGCAGCCCCACCTGAAACTCAGCCAAAAACCCCTGTTTTTCCCCTATGAACTCATTTCAAAAACCCATTAAAACACTCCCAATATCACAAAGCAAAGCTACCAACTATTACCACAACTTATCCACCATATAACCAACAAAACCTAAGCCTTAAACCAATCAAATTTCCATTTCAATGATCAAAACTCCAATCTCAAAACTAACATTAAAATAAAGCAAGGAACCATAAACTTGAACTAAAACCTTACCTTAAACTTTAATTGAATCTTCTTCAATGGTTGAATACTAGCCTAAGACCTCAAGCTTCAATCTCCAAGTTTGAATCCCCAAACTTGCTTAAAAATTCAAAGGAAGGAGAAGAGAAAGAGATGATCGTGAGGGAGGTAAGAAAGAGCTCTACTTTGGTTCTGTTTCTCTACAGCCATCCACTTAATATATAACCTAGGTCAAATGACCAAAATACCCCCCATGCCTAACTCACCTCTTAACAGCCCCCAAAGGAAAAGCTGTCCTTTCCTGTCTATCTCGTTAATCATAATTAACGCTCTCCAATTCCCATCATTCTCAAATACTAATAAAATCATATCCCATTACCCTTTTATTCCCGGTATGCTCTAATCACCAAATTACCCCGAGACTCACCCCGAGCCCCGAACTCAACCCAGTTATGACCAAACCGATAACTTGTATTCAAAGAGCATCTCATGTCGAATGGCTCGAAAAAATCCACATTATAATGTGGCCTCATCAATTCACCAACTTGCATACAAATATACAATTACGCCCTCAACGAACCAAATTACCAAAAATGTCCCTACAATGAAATATGGACCCACATGCACGCATTTACCCTCATATTATAATATAATTCATATAAACATGCATATAATAGTGTAATGACATAATAAATCAATTATGGCCCTCCCGACCTACTTATCCAACCATTATACCGCATTAGGGATTTTGGGGCATTACAGGCAGGATGGCAAATTATGGAATTATGTGATATATATGTGCATCATTATGTGATTATGGGAATTATATTATAATATGACTTGAACGCTGGTTGATATGATTAGATCTAATCAACAAGAGCATTATATGCTCGTCCGACCTATTGGTCAAAGAAAACTAAAGCACTTGGCTAATGTATGGCTAGTTACTTAGAGCCAGGGCTAAAAGGCTCAAGTGACTTTGTAACGACCCCAAATTTACTAATGAGGCTTAAGAGCCTTGATTAGTGTACCGGGAGGGCATTACTGGGTTAAATGTGGTTTGCATGACTTTATTGATTTAAATGCATAATTATATGATTAATAATGCTTATGTGGTTATACTGGTATTAATGTGATATGTGTATATGGTAATTGTGAGAACCACATTATTATGTGGAGAGATCTGCAGAGCATGACTCAAGGCGATCGTAGAGCTAGTTAGCGGGGGAAAGTCACAACGGGGCTTAGCAGTTGACTTTGGATAAGTCAGGGGTGTTTTAGGTATCGGGTAGCTATTTAGACTATCGGGTTATGAAAATAAATATATGGAGATATATTTAAGGTTAGAAAGTCTAGGCGGGAATATTGGGGGATTTTACCGCTTTGCCCTCGAGGACATTTCCGGCACCCCGAGCCTTGGGATTAACTTAACAAATAAGACAAACTTAAGGAAACCTGTAGAAAGAAATAAACCGATTTTATTTCTCAGCTTACTCACTTCTCTCTCAAAGAAACTAGGTGAAAACCATAGGGGAAAAACAGGGAATTTCTGGGATTTCAAGCTAAGAATCTCTGAGAATTTAGGTGGGGATTTGAAGCTAAGTTTAGAGTTTATCCAGGAGATGATTAACCAAGGCTAAGGTAAGGATTAAACTATGTTCTTGAGTTTTCAATTCTGAGTTCTCAGCTGGGTATTGAGAAGGTTTCAATTTTGATGTTTAAGGACAGAATTAAGAAGGAAAGCTTGGGAATTAGCTTGGATTTGGCTTGGTGAAGTGGTTCAGCAGAAAAGGTAAGTCTCAATCTGTGATTTAGAAGTTTTAATTTGAGTTTGAATGGCTGGTTTGAGTGTTTATAGCTCTTGAGTTTCAGAAATTGAAAAGAGAATTTTAGTGTGTGTTAGGCTGGGTTTTTTGTGGAATTATGTTGTTTAAGTCATGCTAAAAGTGTTGGGATTGTTGGGTGTTGAAGTAGGGAGATTAAGGGTCGCTTTGGCTAAGGTTTCAAGCCTAGAAATGGTGGGAATTCTGGGTTCGAAGGGAAGGGCCACGACTCTGTTCTAGAGCGCTGCGGCCCTAGGATGAAGATGAGCCAAGAGGGCGCGGCCAAAGGTGAGCAACGCGGCGCCCAAGGCAAGGGCCGCGGCACGTGTCCCCTTTCAGGGGTGGCTTTGGTTCTTTTTTGAGAGCAAGGCCGCGGCTAAGCTTCAAGGGCCGCAGCCCTTGGGTGCACACTTGAACTTTTGGGGAATGTGGTCTAGAATGCTCGGGATCGATTTCACCACCGTGCTTGGTGGGATTTGATTTCCTGGAAGTTAGTTTTGTACCCGAAAACCTATATTTGGATATTAATGAAACCTAATACTTTGGTTGTGACTAGGTGATAAATGCTTAGGCTCGGGAACGGATCGTGCTTGAGGGGTGTTGCTCGTAAACAATAACTGCAAAGTTTAAAGGTAAGAAAACTGCACCTGGTTCAATATCTGTGATGGGACTAAGGGTTCCTTATTGTGTATGCTTGAAAAGACAGTATTATTCCATGCAAGCTAATTAGTGAACCAATGGCCTAAGGGTGCCAAGGGTTACACTAGCGCACAGGACGCGGCTTGGCCACTGGTAGCCAAGGACAGCTTAATATGCACTGAGCTCGGTTTAAGCTGGCCGGAGTCAGTGGGGTAAACAGAGGGTGCGGCCTAAGTTGTCGGCCCTGATTATTATGTGATATGAATGTTATAAGTGTTTGATTGTATCCATGATTCTGAATTTATGCTGAATGATTAATGTGGATTATTTGATGAGAGTTTATGCTTAGTGAGTATGTTATCTGCTATTACTGCTTGTGTTGCACATCATGTTTTCTTGTTGGGCCTTGGCTCACGGGTGCTACGTGGTGCAGGTAAAGGCAAGGGCAAACTTTACCAACCTTGATCAGGAGAGCTCTACGAGCGGAATGTACATGGCCAGCTGCTCAGCCGCCACGGTTGAGGTTTAGGCAGGGATGCGAGACCCAAAGATTGTCTATTTTGCCTTAGTATGGCTAATAATCGTTTATGTACTTTTGGAAGTCTATAAACCTACTTTTAACTCTGTTTCTTTTGGGATCCCGTGTATATAACAGTTTCATTATATAAAATGAGTCTTTTGAGACCAAAACCTTTTTAACCCTAGCTCTTACATGTTTAGTGACACATTTTTAAATTAAAGATTTGATTAGCAAGCCTTGCACCTTTATAAGTACACAGTGTAGCGGTCTTGGCTATCCAGGGCATTACAGACTTGATGGTCACATGGCTTAGGGCGTAGGACCCCATGATGTCTTATTAGTCAACTATTTAAGGCGCAAGACACCAGAATGACTTAATAGTCATCTATTCAGGGCGCAGGACCACAGAGTGACTTTATAGTCATCAATTCAGGGCGCAGGACCCCAGAATGACTTAATAGTCATCTATTCAGGGAACAGGACCCCATAATCATTTATTTGTACTTGCCTGCATGTATGAATAGGGTTATTACTGCTAGGCATGCTTATTATGATTTGATGACATGTTATTAACTGCTTATGAGCATGTTTGAGTTTTCTTGCTGAGCCTCGGCTCACGTGTGTTATGTTGTGCTAGTAAAGGTAAAAGAAAGCTGGACCATCCTTGAGTTAGAGAGCTTAGGTGATGATGTGTACATATGCGGCTACTCGACCACCACGGTCGAGGGTTTAAAGAGGAACTAAGGTTAAACCCTATTTTGCCGCTTAGATCGGCTGGTTGTAAATCTTTTATTGTAATTAACCTTTTAAATGTATTTTGGGATCCCAATGTATATAGTAAATGTTTTAGTGAAATGTTTGTATCCTTGACCAAATTTTTTAATCCTAAATCGTTAATCACATTTAGTTACATGACTATGGCCAAATGACTCGTTTAACGATTTTAGCACTATTTAAAATACACAGCGTAACGATCCCTGGGTAGTAGGGCATTACAATAAGCCTTAGAAGTTCCGCAGGTTTGAAGATTCAAGTGGCTCAATACAAAGGTTGTATCTCACTAACCCTAATCTTGTATTTTGTTATTCTATTATGTTTTTCATTGTTAATATTGATGATTAAATGTATCTATGTTCATCTTATAATCATTTAATCATTTAGTTCTTTATATTCAAGATTAACATTCATATCATTAACATATTTCTTTGATTATCAAGAATTGCATTCATACTTTGAATTTGAATCTTGATCAACATCTAGGGTTTTAAATATTGCATTATTATCATTATTCATTGTTGATTTACAAAGAGTAAAGCCATATATTGTTAGGATTAATGCTCTAAAATCATGTAAAGACATTTTATTGGTTTTAAATAAAAGTACAATTTTATTATATTTGAATGTTATAATTATTGTTTGAATTAATTATATGAAAATATCAAGAAAATTATATATTCATTCATGAGAATATAATCTTGTATTAGTACGAGAGAATTAAGATCATATATAATGAATAAAATATTCAGTAACATATTAAAGTATGGAATCTTTAATGAATGGTTACTAGTACAATTTGTTAAGCATACGAGATGCGAGTAATCTAGATTTAGATTACTAATGGGGATAGACATCTTAGTAAAGGTGGTGTATATAATAGAGATTATATATGACAGGACTGATGAGAATTAATTATCTTTATAAACTTGCCATTTGAAATAAAGATTTAATTCTTATCATAATAGATTATTATTTGTAGATCAGTCTAAATCCTAAGTGCTCATGAACTCTTGTTTGTGTTTATTGGATATTTTGATTCACTCGTTAAGGTCTCTTAGAATAACGAGGCTAATAACTTTTGTTTTGGAGATTCAATATCACGGATGGCTGGGAACGTGAATTACAATATTGGAATTCATGCTTTCCTAACAGATCGAATATTGGTTCCCTTAAGGGTTAATTCTGGAACTGAATAGTTATTGAGCTGAAATCTATAATTAGATTATAAATTAATTATTCGCTAGTGAATTAATGGTACTTAAGGATCAAGAGGTAATTAGAAGGGTAAAAAAGTAATTATGACCAGCTCTAATTAACGTACCAATAATGGAGGACAGAACTGCATATATTGATTATATCAATGGACTACAAGAGAAAACTCTGTAAATATAATTTTATAAATACTCAGAGTGCAATTCCATATTTACAGTGGACTAATCATGGAATTAATAAATAAGATTATTAGATTAAAGAGTTTGATTAATAATCTGATTTATTGGAGCTTCGTATTAAAGATCCATAGTCCCCTGATCACCTCTGTCCTACACTGTCAAGAGTAAGGATGTCAAAAGAAAGATTTGTAGATAGAATGACTAAATTGCAAATAAATTAATTTTCCAGGACAAGGAAATAATTATGTTATAATTATGGGTAATTGATTAATTGTGAATTAATTAATTATTTAACTATATAGTTTTTATTTTGAAAAACTATAGGTTAAAATTAATATTAATATTAATCTTGTTTGGATTAACATAAAGAGAGAAAATAATAAATATCTCATTCAGAATATGATATTTATTTATTTAATTTAAAACTGATATTTTAAGATAAAGTTAATTTTGAATTAATTGATATTTATGTTGGGATAAATATATTGTCTTAAAAGTTGATTAAATAAACAAGTGAGAAAATTAGGGAAACCCTAATAGGGCTGGGCGACACACCCTAATAGGGCAGGAAACCCTAACTTAGGGATTTTTATTCCTGGGATTTGAATTTTGAATTTCAAATAAGTTTGTATAACCAGTTATTTAATTATTTACTTTTAAATATGATTTAAATAAATAATTAAATATAAATATCAGATCAATTTTAATTTGAATTTTATTTTTAATAAAATAAAGATTATTTAATTTTATTAAATATCTTTTATAAGTTTGATAGTATGTGACTTTTAGAGTAAGCTTTAATTTTTATGAGATTAAAAATACAGACTATCTCTCTCAAAAACGATAGTTTTCTCTAAACTTGAAAATTATTCTAAACATCTTCTCTCACTCAAACATTTCTAGATCTCATGTGTTGAGTACATCTTGAGAGTCAAATAAATCAACCTTTTGAATCCTACTTGCCCACACACGTCCTTGTGTGTTTGTGGATTGGTCTGGACGATCAAGGTGTGAGCTTTCAGATTACTGGATAGGAAGATCATTGATTTTATACAAAAAGACTTAAGGACACTTGATAGGCTACAAGAGGTAATCCCTTACCTGTTTTGTATGTGATTTAATGTTTATATATGTATATGATCCTGGCTGGTGTTAATGTTTATTAAAATGGGTTCATATATTACGTTGCGTACCTTTGATTTGACCATTTAATACCAACATATATTCCCAACATTAACTCACGTGGAGATTTAAATTGGTTCCGAGGAACGTTAACCATCTTCTGTGGACCCCTAATCACTCTTAATTTATTCCACTTGTCATTTCGTGAAAACCCTAGGCACACTCTTTATGCACATTATGATGTGTGTTTATTTTTAGCCATAGATAATTTGAAGTGGGGACTACATCACTTGTAATTGTGTGGTTAAGATTAATTACACATCATTATGTGTATAATTTGAGTGTATCCCTATCATTGTTCTATATATATATATATATTTGTAAATACTATTAGTGCAATTTAATATCGGTTCCCACATATTTTAATTTAAAATATAATATGTGAGACATGATACTAAATTGCACCAATCAATGTTAAGTGATGTTCGGGACCATAGATGCCTTATAGAAATGCTCTTTTTAATTAGTCATTGAATCTGATCACAAGGAACATCATTAATGATGCCAAATGTAGTTATATTCTAGAATTTTGATGAATCTCTCTACATTTTCTTTCATCTTTGGTTGCATAAGTGTAAGTGTACATGTTTTTCATGTTTTGAGCTTCATGTTTAAACATTATTTTCATGTTATAATACTGAAAGTTCAGTAGCATATGATTTCTAATTCAGCACATGTTTTGCTGAGCTGACTTTCCTCTTTTGTGCCCTAGTATCTATATTCGTTTTGTTTGTGTTAACCCTACTTTTTTAGCTACTAAAAAGTGATTTCATCAAGAAACTTTCTCTGCAAAGGACTGAAGCATTCATTGCTTCATTGTTCATTGCGAAGACGATTTGGTAAAACTTCACTATTAATTTTATGTTTTCTGGTTTAAAGCTTGAAGGGAGTTCAAGCTAAGTCTCAAGGGGAACTTGAGCTAAAGCTGGAGAGAGTCCAGCAAACTACAATACCAATGGGAGGCTGGTTGTTTGAAGAAGAATCCAAAAGTTTGCTTTGTAGTCATCAAGTTCTTAGGAACAAAATTGAGAGGGAGTTTTAATTTGTGTTTCTGTATTTGAACTAATTGTAATGACTCTTTGATTCCTAGTGGATTGCTTCATCTCTGGACAAGGTCCCATGGATGTACATCATGAGAAATCATGGCTGAACCATGTAAAACCATTGTGTCAAATTTTACTTTGCTGCAGTTTTGCTTAAGTTGAATTTGATTTTGTTTGTTAATCAAAGTGGGTAAATCGGTAGGAGTAGTTAACAAACTTTCAATTGGTATGAGATCTTGTCTGTTTGTCCTTGCTTTGTCTTAGTTGGTTTTTTTGCTTCTATTCTTGTTGTCGGGTTTGGTTGGTTTCTTAGGGGCTGCTTGTGTTTGTTTTTTTTTCTGCATTTTTTTTGTGTGCATTTGCTGCCTTGGTTGTGTTTGATGGATTGCTTCAATGAAGGATCGTCTACTTCTAGACCCCCTTACTTGATGGAACCAACTATGCTTGTTGGAAAGATTGGATGAGAGCTTTTCTCAAAGGAATAGATGAATGTGTTTGGAGTGTCGTGGTTGATGGCTGGACTCCTCCTACCATAAAGGATGGTGAGGAGACCAAAAAGAAGCCCATGTTGAAATGGACTACAGTTGAGTTTGAAAAGGCATATTGGAATTCTAAAGGAGGTCATGCCTGTTAGATTAGCTTATACAGGATCTTTATTTATTTTCATGTATATCTAATATTAAACAAATTAATACGAGATAGCCTAAAAAATGTTTCTAAAACTGAATTCAAAGAGAAACAAAGAATAGAATACTTACAGTATACGCAGCGGAATTAAAGAGTCATTCCTTCAGTTTCTCTAACTCTTGTATCCTCTCTGTCGCAGAGTATTATCAAGAAACTGAACCGATCTTTTATTTTCTTCATAATCTTCCAATGTATCCTTAGAACCACCCAGACTAGTGTGGGCATTTTTCAACACATGAGATAGATATAGAGAGAAGAAGAGAAAATAACAAAGAGGCTTAGAAAATGACTTGTGTTTTTAGAGAGAATCTAAAACTATCAGAAACTCTGACTTGTGACTTATGTTTTGACTTCTCTCTAAGCACTCCTTTTATAGATTCAATTAGGCCATTTAATTTAATTAAAAATCAATAAAATAATAGCCATTTTAAAGCCCTAGGTCAAAATTATCATGGACTTTAGGCCCGTGAAATTTCTCATTTGATTGTAAGCCCATTAGACTTAATGTTTACCGAGTTTTTTGGAAACGGATACGAACGGAATAATAAAAAGATAAGAACTGTAGAAGTGCAGAAATGTAAATAAACAAACAGTGTTTTTACGTGGTTCAGGCGTTAACAAGCCCTAGTCCACGAGTCGATGTTATTATACTTGTAGAGAATTACAGTTAAACAGCTGGTGTACAAGAACCTCACAACCTCACAGTGTTTCTCTCTCGGGTTCTCTTGGAGAAGATGAAGCTAGAGAGATTTTAGCAGAGTTCTTGCTATGTGATTTGTTGGCCGTCCCCCCTATCGTAAAATGAGGGGGTCTTTATAGCTAGGGTTTTTTATTAGGGTTTTACTCTGTCCCCTTAGTCTTAATTACACCAGACATAAATAGGGGATACAATTACTGTAGTAGCATGGCTACAAGACTCTACGCAGGTATAATTACATGAAAGTATGGGAAATAGCAAAAGGCAGCCGTCACTTCCAGGCAGTCAGCGGAACAGTAGGCGAAAAGGTACCCTTAGGTGTGCTGGGATGTGTGCGGCCTTGACCTGTCAGGCGGGATCCTGTGTCAGGTGAATATCATCCCAACTATGCCTCCTCCGTGACTCGACCACTTGGTCTTCTTCCGTGCCAAGCACGGAACCGTATCTGCGAAGATAACCTGAAGAGCATCTCCTGGAAGGACCTTCCCCGAAGGATATCCCTTCGGGAGTCCGGGAGAATCGACGAACTTCCGGGTTACGGCTGCTTGAAAGCGTGTGCTAGACACTAAACAGGAGAGGCGAAGCCTTCCTGTCCATCCGCGACCCCTGGTCACCCTCCGTGAAGGACTGTGATAATTCTGCTTCCCGAAGGCTATCCATCTAAACGCTATCCGGAAATCTGGATAACATTTACCCCCCAAGGTCACGGAGCTTGGGAGGTCCGGGAGCTTGTACGGTCCTCCGGGTATTCAGGTCTCTAGATTAGACGAGGGGTCACCTCCTGTGTTCCTGGAAGAGTTCCTTTTTTCCGTCTGAGTGTTAGTACGAAAAAAGAAGGAAATCTCTTCTGTTTGAACTCAAGTACTCAAGTATGGCGAGGGCCACGCGTCATGCAGGGACTGGTTCTGCGACCAAGACGTGCGCGTGAGGTGATTGGCTGAGTTCGCGTGCATCAGGCGTCTGAGTGGTGATTTGACGGTATTTAATGGTACGCTGGGCCCGAGATGGTGCAATGATGGGAAATAAATACTTTATTCCTATCCGAGGAGCCATAAATAGGACCGGTCCTTTACCCCCAGCCGTTGGATCTGATGCACACGGAATGGGAAGATCGGGACCGTCCATTTGAGGAATTCGAAACGACTTCTTTCCTGCTATAAAAACGAGGGAACGGACCTTTCTTCCTCTTTACGCTTTCAAATTCTCGAGCTTTCAGATTCTCAGATTCCCACATCTTCGAACTCTCAAGCTTCCAAGCTTCCTTTCCTTCGAATTCGCCACTTCTTTTGGTAAGGAATCCATAAACTTTTCTTTCGTTTTGGTAGTAGGTTTGTTCGCCGAGGTTCCAGGTTTGAATCGTCGCTTGTCTTTGCAGCTTTCACTTCACGTGTTCGTGCGGTGTAGTGATCCGGTTACTCCCTCAATCTTCAAATACTCGAATACCAGTAAGTATTTTTACTTTGAAATTTCCTTCTAAACTTCAGATCGTTGGTAGTTGTTAGGGTTGAGTTTTCTGCCGGTGTCATCTTTATGCATGCGTGTATAGGGCTTTGATAGGCATGTGACTGATGTGAATCAATAAGTAATCTTTTTGCATGCTTTGACGATTGACGTTTGGAAAGTTGTTCCTCGTTTTGCTTGTGCTGTTCTGGTTTGCTGTTTTAGGGCATAAGCGTGAACGCCTTTAGGGTGTCTTTCTCTGGAAAAACACTTCTCTCGGCGGGCTTAGGCTCGGAGTTTGAGTTTGGTTCCTTGCTGCCTTTCGGGTGGCCTGGTGCCAACCCCTCGGCAAGCTCGGTGGGAGCCTCTCCAAGCAGTTTTCGGGGAGGTTCTCCCCGACGCCTTTGATACCGTTAGGGTATGACAAGGGTGCTGACTGCTTAGAGTGTTTTCTTCTTTGTTTCTTTTGTTCAGTGACGAACACCTCAAAGGAACGAACTATCGCTGCGGTAGAGGCTGAATCCGCCCAGGAGCGAGGTTCCCCTGTCGCCGGCGCAAAGGGGAAAGGAAAGACAAAAGTAGTCGCGGCTAGCCCACCGACTACCAACAGTTCAATCTGGGAGATGGACCAGAAGCCGAACCTGTTCAGGAACTACGGCATGCTGGAGCTGTACTCCTCAGAGGCAGGCCTGAAGAACATCCCAGGCCTGATGTGGCACCGTCTGTCGGTGCTGGGTGAGTCTGCTAGTCAGAGTCACGAGGGTTTTGGTGCCTGGAGCTGGGCACACATAGTGTGTGGGGCGCACTTGCCCCTAAGAAGTTACTTTGCCAATTTCTGTGTGACGGCGGGGATTGCCCCCTTCCAGTTGATTCCCCCCAGCTACAAGCTCCTAGCGGGGTGGTACATCTTTTGCAAGTCCCGGGATCTGGAGGCTCCTACCCCGGAGGAGGTGCTGTACTTCTACGGGTTGAAGTCTCAGCCCATGAGAGGTCATCCAGACAAGGTGGGATTTTACAGGCTGGAGAGGCACCCGGACGTGATGTGTCCCACCTGTCATACCGCGAGGGTTCCAGATCTCCGGGAGTACTGGTTCCTGACGACTGGCTTCCCACTGAAGAGGGTGCCAGCCCTATCTTTGGACTTCAAAGTCCCTGGTAAGTGTTCCTTCCTCTCCTTTTTAACTTTGTTTCTTTACGTTTGGTTTGCCTTTCGGGAGGATCTCTAATACTCATGTTTGAATTTTGCAGAAGCCATCCCGCGGACGCCTCGCTGTGCGGAGATGATAAGGAGGTCGCAATTCTACGAGGGGCTCTCGGAGGAAGAGCTGAAGGTGGAAGGACTTGTGACCACCGAATCTCTGAGAGAGTATGGGCTACTCGCCTCCTTCCAAAATATTGGGCCAGTGAGTGGCAGGGGGCAAAGTCAGGTGTCCGCTGACGTCCGGGAGCAGATTGCCCTGGAACTGTCCAAGGTGATCTGCCAGGCAGTCCAGGACGAGAATAATTTGTCCCCCAGTTGGGCGGAGAGGTTCCCCGACCCCCAGTCGGAGGAAGAAGAAATTGAGGCTTGCTACGCCGCGGCTTACCCCAATGAAGGGACTCCGGGAGCTGGCACCTCCGGGATAGGTAAGGCTAGCTTTCGATTGATTCACACCCCCAGCCTATCTGAGGTCTCCCGGACCTCCCAGATGGGGTTCGATCCCCGCTTCCTTAGGCTAGATCCGCGTAGGATACCCTTTGACAGATATTGCGATAGGGTAGATGAGCTCCTCGGATGTTTGGGTGACGGTAGTCTGCCAGAAGGTATCACCATGGTTGACCCTTCTTCCCTCAGCATGTCATTCCCGGACTTCAAGGAGTACGGGAGCTTCCTGGAGCAGGAAGCGGTGTCTTGTTTCGCTCGGGGAAGGCCATCCACGTTTCTCATGCATGGTCGTCCCTCTCAAACGTTTCTCTTTTTTGTTCCTTGTTCCCTGCTGGCGGACTTGTTTGTGCTTTTATGTTGTTGATTGTCTTGTTTTCTGCTTATCTTCTTTCACCTTGCTTGCTGGTTCGTTAACCTTGCTTCGTACATTTCTTGCAGAACATCCCGAAGCAAAAATGTTGGGGAGAGCAACCTCACTTATTAAGAAGGCTGCCACCAGCCAGGACCCGTCCAAGGGGAAAGGACGAAAGGCCAAAGCTGGTAGGGGAGGTAAAGTTGCCACTCCCAAGAAGACAAGTGGCGAGGCGCAAGTGTCTCCGGGGGTAGAGAAGTCTCCTGCCGAAGGGCCTTCCGAGACCATGGTGGTCTCGAGTAGCAGCAGCGATGGGGAAGGTCTTGTGTTCCCCGCGAAGACGACTGGGGTGAGCAAGCGTCCTGGAGAAGAGGCTGAGGGCGACAAGAGGAAATGCCTCAGACATTCTTCCCCCGGAGGTGACGGAGACCTCCGGGCCGCGCGCAGTCCTCGCCAGACTACCCTCTCCCAGCAGCAACCACAACCCCAGCAGCAAAAGCAACAACAACAACAAAGAAAATCAACACCGCCAAAGCAGCAGCCAAAACAACAGCAACGTCAGCAGCAACATCAAACCGGGGCGGTAGCGACTCCGCCACCGTCCCTAATACCCCGTCTACCTCCTCCTCCGGTCCAAAGGGAGTCCACCCTTTCGGGGTCTCCTTCTTCTCCTTCTCTTCCACTTTCTCAACAAACAAGCCTCCCTCCGCCTGGCCTGAAGTTCCACTTCCCTCAGAAACCAACCCGTTTCCCCGCTACCCTCCTGGAGGGTGTGAGACGGGCTGATAATTTTTTGAAGAGGCGGTTGGAGGCCGAGAAGGCTGTTGTTCAGGGAAGGGCAGACAACCTGTCTGCCGTGAAGAGAGCTGAGTTGGCCGAAGGGGTGAGATCCCTTCACCCGGCTGGAGCGGTCTTGGATGGCCCGGCCTTAGGGAAGAGGCTGGTGCCCAGGCTCGGACGTGCATTGGCGCCGTTCGGAGCGGAGATGATGGAGGACATGGCCCTGAGCTTGTGCGAGCTCAATTCTGAGAAATGGGCCATCAGTAGAAGTAAGGACCCGCTGTTGCTGACGCATGCCTTAAAGCAGCAACTTTCTGGGGTAAGCCGTCAGTTGTTTTGTTCTGGGATCATCTGTCTTAGTGCATTTGGTTCTGCTTAACTCATTCTGTTGTCTTTCCTTGCAGGCCTCTCTCATCGCGGAACGCTCGTTCCGGGAGGTGGGTGCAGTTCTGGTTCAGCTGGAGGAGAGCCAGGTGGCTTGCCAGGCCTTGGAGGCGGAGAAGCAGAAACTGACCCAACAGGTCGAGAGCATAAGGGGGGAGGCTTCGGAGAAGATCGACCAGGCCCGGCGCACGGCTGAGGAAGAGGCGGACAAGAAATATCTTGCCAAATATCGAGAGTACCGGGCCAGCGCAGAGAATGAGTTCAAACAGCGGTCGGATGACTTGAAGGCCGAAAACTCCAAGCTCCGGGAAGAGCTATCCCAAGCCAGGGAGGAGAAGGATACCTTGGAAGCCCGCTTGCAATCGAAAAATGATCTCCTCCTTAAGCAGCAAGAGAAATATTCCACTCTTCAGAATAAGCTGCACGAGGAGGAGCAACTTCATAAGAGGAGCAGGGATCTCGTGTCTATGCTGGAGTTGGGGCTCGCCGAGAAGGATAAAGAGATCGGAGCCTTGCAATTCACTGCCAGGGGGCATGTGACCGAGAAGCAATCCGTGCTGAACCAAAATAAGGAGCAGAGCAAGGAGATTGATTCTCTTAAGGGAGAGCGGGATGCCTCCAAGGCCGAGATGGAAAAACTGAGGGCTCAATTAGCTGTCGCGGAGGCAAAGCTGGCAACCTCCGAGGCGGAGCGCTTGAAGGAGAAGGAGGATGCCGAGGTGGTACTGAACAGGACGATTAATATATCGCATGTGGTCCTCATGCATCAACTCTGGAAAGTGAACCCGGAGGTATTAGGCTATCTGGGAGAGGATGCCGACGCCATGAGGGAGAAGCTACAGGTGTGGGATCAAGGCCCAGAGGTGTACGTCCAAACTTACAAAATTGACGAGCCTGCTGGAGCCCCTGAGGCAGAAGTCCTTGAAGGGGCGGGGACCACTGATCCAGCCCGTGATGCCGTTCTTCCTTCCAAAGAGCCGACTCCGCTGTCCTCAGTTGAAACCGATGTCCCCGAGGCCGCGGTCGTGGAAGCCGCAGCCACCCCCAATGCTTGAAGGGGTTTTATCATTTGTAAAAAATATTCTTTACTGATTATCATTTTTCACTTGTTTTTTCCTTTGGGGCGAAGCTCCCTGTACTCTTTTCTCATTGCAGACGTATTTTCCATAATTATAGCATTTTTCATTCTTTTTCTGCCGAGTTCTTTGTTTAGCTTTGCGTTTAGCATAGATACTTTTATACGATAGAAACTGCCGTAGGGGCGCATGAGGTTCTGGTTCCAACGGCCAGAACCTAAGCATTTCCAACTTGAAGCTCCAAAAGCTTATGTCTTTTCCCACGTAGTATCTAGGTTGCGGAGGATTCTTGGTTCCAATGGCCAGACTCCTTCTTTCATCGTACTCAGCCTTCCTAAGGTAAATAGCCAATCTCGGGACTCGTAGTTATACCGTCCACTGGGATGGCTAGGGTGACCCGTTCCATGGTGCCAGAATGGGAATTCTTTTGGTGAGCGTTGCTAGACTTCGGGATAGGTCTTTGCGAAGCAAAACTAACTGTCGTTGTGAACCCCACGGTGGCCGACTTCAGGGGCTTGGCACGAAGCCCTGCGAGGCAAGGTTCGTTACAGTCGGGGAAATTGCCGCGCCAACCATGTGCGATCCCGGGGCAGGGGCTTTGCGAAGCAAGGCCTGCTGTAATCGGGGGATCAATCATATCTGCTCCTGGAGCTGATGCTTGCGAAGCGAAGCTTGCAGTGGTCGAGGAGCTCGCCATGCATTATTTTGTTAGACCCGGAGCTGAAGCCTGCGAAGCAAAGCTTACAGCGGTCGCGGTTCTTGCCATCTTTACTTTGTGAGACCCGGAACTGGAGCTTGCGAAGCAAAGCTTTACAGCGGTCGCGGAATATTTTTTGAAGGACTTGCCCGGAAGTTGGGGGTGTTTCGGCATAGCTCTCTGAATGTGCCCCAACCCCCAGTCCTGTTCATCGCTGGGCTACACAGGAGATAATTTTCATGATGCATAATGGCAGACATTTCAATGGCAATTTTCACATAAACACATTATGCACACATGACACGTAATGCAAGTATGTTCATGGCAACAAATTAACCTAAGCTTAACAATTTAAAATTTTCAAACACAATGCTAGCACATAAGTGGTGTTCTGTGTATGTTTTGTTCAAGGGGCGTATGGCTATGCCTTAGCCATGTATACCCCCCCAAGTGAGCGTGGGGTCCGGACGTCTCCGGACCGCGTGGTCACTTGTTAAAACGCAGCTTTGAACACAGGGATAAAAAATGCAGTAAAAGCGGATTGAATCTCTCCGTGTTTCATTAAATTAGCCAATTAGGCATGTGTTTTACAGCAGGGAGGATTATCTCCACATTTTACTTTTTGCTACGTCCACCAAGGACTTTCGACTAGATAGTCCGGGGCCTACTGATAGTAACGGCGGAGGTGCTCCGCGTTCCAGGCGCGTGGGATTTTAGATCCGTCGAGTCTCTTTAAGTGATACGTCCCATGGCCCACTTTTTCTTGTACTTCATAGGGGCCTTCCCAGTTGGGTCCGAGGACTCCCACTCCCGGGTCCTGCGTAGCAGGAAATACTCTCCGTAGGACAAGGTCCCCAACTTCGAATGTACGGCTCTTGACTCTTGTGTTGAAGTGTCGGGCTATCTTGCCTTGGTACATTTTGAGTTGGACCTGTGACTGCTCCCGGAGCTCATCGATCATGTCCAGGGACTTCTGGAGAAGGGCGTGGTTCCGGGTAGGGTCGTAGGTGTCCTGCCTGTGAGAGGGGATCATAGTTTCTACTGGGATGACGGCCTCGCAACCGAAGGTCATGGAATAAGGTGTGTGCCCCGTCGAAGTCCTCTCTGTCGTGCGATAGGCCCAAAGTACTCGCGGAAGCTCTTCCGGCCAGTGAGCCTTGCATGCTTGGAGTTTTTTCTTCAACGTGGTCTTTAAGATTTTGTTTACTGCTTCCACTTGCCCATTAGCTTGAGGTCTGGCGACTGCGGAAAAGCTTTTGATGATTCCATGCGAAGCACAGAAGTCCGTGAAATGTTCACTATCAAATTGCTTCCCGTTGTCGGACACAAGTTTTCGTGGAAGCCCAAAACGACACACTATATTCCTGATGACAAAGTCCAGTGCTTTCTTAGATGTGACCGTGTTCATAGGTTCAACTTCAGCCCATTTGGTGAAGTAGTCTACTGCGACTATGGCATACTTCACTCCGCCCCTTCCAGTTGGAAAGGAACCTACTAGGTCAATGCCCCAAACGGCGAACGGCCAGGGGCTGGTCATTAAGGTAATTTCTGTAGGCGGCGCTCGCGGAACCTTGGCGTACCTCTGGCACTGCTCACATTTTCTGACATAATCCACACAATCCTTCTTCATGGTGGGCCAAAAGTATCCTTGTCGAAGGATTTTTTTGGAGAGGCTCAGCCCGGAGGTATGGTCGCCACAGAAGCCTCCGTGAATCTCATGGATGATGGCGCTGATTTTGGTTCCGGCAAAACACCTAAGGAAGGGTATGGACAACCCCCTGCGGTAAATCTTTCCATCCATAACCACGTATCGGGGAGCTTGATATTGGAGCTTTCTTGCGTCAGCTTTATCAGTGGGGAGCTCTCCGGTGGTGAGAAATCTGAGGATGGGTCCTATCCAGGAATGGGAATGGTCGATGATGGCGTTTATCCTCCGTGTCTCAGTACTGGGGGCTTCTAAGTGCCCGATGGGGACTAGGCCATATTGTTCAATCTCCAGGTCTGTTGCAAGCTTGGCCAGCGTGTCCGCGAGTGAATTCTGGTCCCGGGGGACCTGGCGGATTTGGTAGCCTTTAAAATGCTGTCGGAGGCCGCGGGAGAGAGATACGTAGGCAGCCATTTTTTCGCCTTTCGTTTGGTATTCTCCGGATATCTGGTTTACCACAAGTAGGGAGTCGCTGTATACTTCGATTTTTTGGGCTCCGACTTCTCTGGCCAGTTGTAATCCAGCTAGCATGGCTTCGTGTTCTGCCTCGTTGTTGGATGCTGGGAACGCGAAACGGATGGCGCTCTGGAGCTGATGTCCTTGGGGAGATATTAGGATGATCCCTGCTCCAGCTCCTTTTTCATTTGAGGCTCCGTCTACATAGACCTTCCATGTGGGAAGTTCCGAGACAGGATCTTCCGCGAGGTCATTCATTCCTGAGCATTCCACAATAAAGTCCGCGAGAGCTTGTCCTTTTATGGAAACACGTGGCTGGTAGTGGATGTCAAACTGGCTCAGTTCCATGGCCCATTTAAGCAATCTGCCAGAAGACTCGGGCTTCTGCAAGACTTGTCGGAGAGGGTGGTTGGTGAGTACTCTGATGGTGTGCGCCTGGAAATAGGGCCTTAGCTTCCGCAAAGCGATTAGCAAGCAGAGGGAGAGTTTCTCGATCATTGAATATCTGGACTCGGCGTCCAGTAACCTCTGGCTTACGTAATACACAGGGAGCTGGATACGGCCGTCTTCCCGGACGAGTGCGGCACTAACGGCGTGTTTTGTCACAGCTAAGTACAAGAACAACGCCTCCCCTTCGACAGGTTTGGACAGAATGGGAGCTCGGGTTAGATGTTCCTTGAGGTGTTGGAAGGCTGCTTCGCATTCGGGGGTCCACTCGAACCTCTTGTTTCCTCTCAACACATTGAAGAAGGGGACACATTTGTCAGTGGCCTTAGATATGAAGCGGCTGAGAGCAGCTATCCTTCCGGTAACGCTTTGGACATCCTTATGCTTCCGGGGAGAAGGCATATCTATGAACGCCTTAATTTTCTCAGAGTTGGCCTCGACTCCGCGGGAGCTGACAATGAAACCGAGGAACTTCCCCGACGAGACCCCGAAAGTACATTTCTTCGGATTCAGTTTCATTCCATACTTTCGGATCACAGCGAAAGCTTCCTCAAGGTCGTCACTGTGGTCCCCGAAGGTCTTGGATTTTACCAACATGTCGTCTACGTACACCTCCATGTTCCTCCCCAGCTGGTCCTTGAACATCTTGTTTACTAGACACTGGTACGTCGCCCCAGCATTCTTCAAACCGAAAGGCATGACCACATAACAGTAGACACCCTTGTCCGTGAGGAAGCTGGTGTGTTCCTGGTCCGCGACATGCATCTTGATCTGGTTGTATCCGGAGTACGCATCCATGAAGGATAAGAGTTCATACCCGGAAGTAGCGTCTACCATCTGATCGATTCGCGGAAGAGGGAAACAATCTTTCGGGCAGGCTTTGTTTAGGTCCGTGAAGTCAATGCACATTCTCCAGGACCCATTGGGTTTCGGGACCATAACTGGGTTGGCCAACCACACGGGATAGTGTGACTCCTGGAGAAAGCCTATGGAAATCAGCTTGTCCACTTCAGCTTTGACGGCTTCGGCCCTCACTGGGTCTAACGGCCTCCTCTTTTGGCGAACTGGAGTTGCAGATGGGTCTATGTTGAGTGCGTGGCACGCAACATTAGGATTAATACCCGTCATATCAGCGTGGCACCATGCCAGGATATCCTGATTATTCTTCACAGTGGCCACGATCTTTTCTCGAATGGCCGACGGAAGGTTTTTCCCCACCTGAATGAATTTGGTGGGATCTCCCGGGTTGAGGATCACCTCTTCGACTTCCTCCATCGGTTCTATCGCTCTCTCGACCCCCACTCTAGGGTCGAGTTCGTCAAAGCATGCCTCTTGAGCACCCCCAATTTCTGGTAATGCTTCCGCCAAAGGAACGGCAGTAACCGTCTCCTGGACCGTGTAGACGGATCGGACGGAGACAATATAACAGCTTCGTGCACTTCGTTGGTCTCCTCGGAGGGTGCCGATACGCCCATCGTCGCATGGAAACTTCAAGCATAAGTGGCGTATCGAGGTTATGGCCCCACAATCTATTAGGACCGGTCGGCCTAGGATGGCATTATACGCCGTGGGACAGTCGACCACCACGAATGTGCAGTGCTTGAAGGCACAAGCGTCGTTTTCTCCTCTGAGGGTGACTGGAAGTTGAATTTTGCCTAATGGCATGAGTGCATCCCCATTGAACCCTTGAAGCTGGATGGGGCATGGGGTCAGGTCTGCCTCGGTTAATTCGATCGCGTGGAAGGCAGCTTTGAAGAGGATGTTTACGGAGCTTCCGTTATCGACCAAGATCCGTGAGACCTTCTTATTGGCAATCTGGACTTCCACCACGAGGGGATCGTTGTGGGGGAAGTGCACATGTCGGGCGTCGTCTTCCGTGAAGGTGATGGGAAGGTCCATCATTCGGGGACGTTGAGCAGGTGATTGAACCAAGGCGCACATCTCCCCGGTGTGTTCTAACTCCCTCAAGTACCTTTTCTGGGAGTTGCGTGTGCCTCCGGCAAGGTGTGGTCCTCCGGAGATGGTGGCTACGTGTCCGTCAACGGGTGGCGGAGCAAGGCCGGGCGGATATGGGTTGCCAGGTCCTGGAGCCAACAAGGCAATGGGTGCCGGAGAGGTTGGAGCAGGAGGCGCTGGGAACTGAGACCCAGGAGCTTGGGGGTGACTGGCTCCAGGAGCGCTAGCGGTCCCCCTCTGTCCCGGGGAATATGCAGCTCCGTGAACTTCTCCCTGTCCGGGATAGATTATGGGTATCCTCACCCATTGACCGAGGTGTCCCGCTCTTGCCAGGGACTCGATCTCATCCTTCAGCTGAAGGCATTCGTTTGTGGTGTGCCCCATGTCTCCGTGGAACTCACACCTCTTATTGGAGTCTCGCAGACGCCTTCCTCCGTGAGACACTTTCGGGGGTTTCCTGTAGTTGACCATATTACAAGTCGCCCGATAGACATTCTCTCGTGAATCTATCAAACTGGTGTACTCCGTGAACTTGGGTTCATAGTCCTTCCGGGGTTTCTTTGAATGGTCTCCCCGGTTGGAGTTTCTTCCGCCTCGTTTATTCCGCGATTGGCTCAGATTTCGTTCTGGGCCTTCCGCTTGTGGCTGTGGCGGGCCAGGAGCAATACTACATCCGGTTTGTACAGCTCCGTACCCAGAGAAATGGGTTTGACTCGGCGTCTGAGTAGACGCGGAAGGTCCATACACGCTTGGAGTGAACTGGGCTCCTGGAAGCGTGAGGGCTGGTGCGGGAGCTTGCGAAGCAAAGCTCGGTGCAGTCACGGAAGGTGTCGGAGCTGGGGGAACTCCAAAGGCCTGTTGGTAGGCATCCTCAAGGTTGATGATTCCCTGAGCTTTTGACATGAATTCGGACAGGGTTTCTGCCCGTCTCCTTTGCATTTCCCCCCACAGTAGAGAGCCGACGGAAAGCCCCGATTGAAGGGCGATCAGCTTCATATCATCGCTGACCTTGGTCTTAGCAGCAGCTTCCATCATTCTTTGAATGAAGCTTTGAGGTTTTCATTGGGTAACTGCTTGATGTTGGTTAAGGAACCAACCTCCATGTCGTGGTCACGGGCAGCAATGAACTGCCTCCTGAATGCGGACTGTAGCTCCTTCCAACTGTGGATTGATCCGGGAGCTAATCTTTTCCACCAGTCCTCCGCGGACTTGGTAAGGGTGAGTGAGAAGCACATGCATTTGGCATCCTCACTGACGCGCGCCACTTGCATCATTTTGTTATATTTAGCTAGATGGGTGCGCGGGTCTGTCCTCCCCTCATACAATTCTGTGTGAGGCATTTTGAAATTCTCCGGGAGGGGCGTTACCGCGATCCTCCGAATACATGGTTCCGGGTCTTCCTCCTCAGAGTCTGACAGGGCCCCACTTTGCTTCCGGACCAGCTTGGTCAAGGCAGCGATCTGTTCCTCGAGCCTCTTTGTATCGCTCTCCAGGAGGTCACGTCCCCGGAGCTTGTCATTGAGATGATTTCGCAGGTCATCTCCGCGAGGTCGGGCCTTTTCTCCTTTGGCCTTTTCATACTTGGCCTCCAACCTTCTTCTTAGGTCCACCATGGACCAGCTATCTTCGGAGTGCGTGTCCGCAGCCCGACCGTCCTGGTTGATGGAATCACTGGGGCGGTTGTTCCTTCCCCTAGGCCTGGGTGCCTTAGCACCGGGTCCTTTAGGCACAGAGTGCCCCCTTGGGGCTGAAGGACGTCTGGGCTTAGGAGCGCCAGAGAACTTCTACGCGCGGGGGGGGCGGGGGGGGGGGGGAGCAGTCGGCCTGATGATTCACGCCTTTAGGAGGTGCAGGGGCGTCAGTGCGCACAGGCTCCCCAACTTTTTCTTTGCCCTTGTTAGGGGCGGCTTTGGATGGTTCAGTAGCGGCTGGATCCGGCATGGGGGCATCAGCACCACCTAGAACAGAGGCATCCTCGTCCGAGTCGCCTAGATCTCCGAACTTGCTTTGGAGGCGCTCCATCATGCGTTGCATTTTTTCGGAGACGCGCTCCTTCTCAGCAAGCTTAGCCTTAGTGACCGCCAGTTCTTCGGCTACTTGGACCAGTTCTGGATCCTTCTCGTAGTAGCAGCCGTCTTTGTAGTAACCGTCTTGGACATACTCTTCTTCGTCTTCTAAGTATGTCGTATCTTCAGTACTGACCCGATCCTGGCGGGATGTCGGGTCTTCACCTTGGTATTCCGAGCGTTCGTTTTGTACCGCATCTTCCATCATAGTATCGGGGTTGACCCTAGCATTTTTGTCAACCGCGGATTTTCTCGTAGTCACCATCTTTTTAGCACGGAGTGAATACAAAAAATGTACACAGAAAAAGAGCTGACTAACAACTTCCTACAGCTCTCAATGAAAGCACCAAAATGTTTACCGAGTTTTTCGGAAACGGATACGAACAGAATAATAAAAAGATAAGAACTGTAGAAGTGCAGAAATGTAAATAAACAAACAGTGTTTTTACGTGGTTCAGGCGTTAACAAGCCCTAGTCCACGAGTCGATGTTATTATACTTGTAGAGAATTACAGTTAAACAGCTGGTGTACAAGAACCTCACAACCTCACAGTGTTTCTCTCTCGGGTTCTCTTGGAGAAGATGAAGCTAGAGAGATTTTAGCAGAGTTCTTGCTATGTGATTTGTTGGCCGTCCCCCCTATCGTAAAATGAGGGGGTCTTTATAGCTAGGGTTTTTTATTAGGGTTTTACTCTGTCCCCTTAGTCTTAATTACACCAGCCATAAATAGGGGATACAATTACTGTAGTAGCATGGCTACAAGACTCTACGCAGGTATAATTACATGAAAGTATGGGAAATAGCAAAAGGCAGCCGTCACTTCCAGGCAGTCAGCGGAACAGTAGGCGAAAAGGTACCCTTAGGCGTGCTGGGATGTGTGCGGCCTTGACCTGTCAGGCGGGATCCTGTGTCAGGTGAATATCATCCCAACTATGCCTCCTCCGTGACTCGACCACTTGGTCTTCTTCCGTGCCAAGCACGGAACCGTATCTGCGAAGATAACCTGAAGAGCATCTCCTGGAAGGACCTTCCCCGAAGGATATCCCTTCGGGAGTCCGGGAGAATCGACGAACTTCCGGGTTACGGCTGCTTGAAAGCGTGTGCTAGACACTGAACGGGAGAGGCGAAGCCTTCCTGTCCATCCGCGACCCCTGGTCACCCTCCGTGAAGGACTGTGATAATTCTGCTTCCCGAAGGCTATCCATCTAAACGCTATCCGGAAATCTGGATAACACTTGAAATCAAGGACTGTATTATTTTCTATTGATTTAATTAATTAAATAATTATTTAAATCATTTATAAAATTAATTATTTATAATTTGAACCTTGATTTAAACTTATTTATTAATTTAGATACCAAATTATCTTAATTAATAAATCTGTCATAATTTCTCTTTTCTTCTCAAAATTACTCAACTCTGTGAAACTATCCAAAATTGACATGGTCAACTTTGATAATTCTAATTGATAATTAAATCAATTAATTGAGACTATCTAGATGATTTTATCCAAGGTACAATGGGGACCATGGGCCTATGAAATCAAGCTCCAATAAGTTATCATAAATCTAACAAATAAATTTACGAACTTATTAATTCCTTGTGACTCCACTATAGACTTGGAATTGCACTCTTGAATTCATAGAACGCTCTATAACAAATATAGATACGCTATTAATTATCCATTGTTACAACCATAATTGTCACTCAATCCTCTATAGACGGTCTACAATGAGATAGGGCTAAAATACCGTTTTACCCCTCATTGTATTCTATCCTTAAAATACTTAGTTCCTTGTAAATGATATTTCAGTAAACTAATTTAATTACTGAAATGAGATCTCTATCATTTAACACCTTGAACCAAACTAAAAGGAAACCATCATTTCACTTCTTCATCAGAAGCTATAGATGTTCATATCTATGATTAACACTCCCACTCAATTATACTACTGAGTTCCCAAGATGTAAGTATGGGCTAGTCCGTAGGGTAAGCTGGTAATGAACAAGGCAAAGAACTCAAATAATACAATCAGTTAGAATACTAACCACTCAGAATTGAGATTGAATTGACCTATGGTCAACTATATGATATGACTAGAATAGATAATAATGGTATGTTTACTTATCTTATCAATTGTCAATATCGGTCCAGTCCGTTGTAAAAGATACATCCGATCTTATCTACTTTGCTAATGTTCTGGAAAGGACATAACACTGTAATGTGTAAGTAGATCATATCGTAGATTTGCAAGTCAGTGTAAATTCGGTGCACTAACTAATCTTAGGACTAACTTATTTTGAACATATAATCATATTTATATTCCACCGTGATTACGTCACTATAAATAAGATTAGCTATATGCTCGGGATTTAATAGAAGTTTATATTAAACAAATAATCATGAAAATAAAACATGTGAGCAAAGTGATTGACCAAGTCAAAAAATGATTTCTATTCTTTTATTGATAATAAAATGAGATTACAAATAATTTGGGTTTTAATTAGGGCATAAAACCCCAATAATGCCATATTTAACGTAGTTTCTATGAGTCAAATGAAGGCTATAGCCAATTGTGAAATAGCCAAAGATGCTTGAGATAATTTGCAAACTAAAAATGTCAAAAACTCTAGATTGAAATCTCTTTTCTACTGAGTTTGAAAATTTGACTATGATAGATGATGAATCTATTACTGAATTTCATGCTAGATTATGTGACATTAGCAATGAATCTTTTGCTCTAGGTGAAACTTATTCGAACTCCAATCTTGTGAGGAAGGTGCTTGGAGCTCTCCCTAGGAAGTTCAAATCCAAAGTTACCTCCATTGAGGAATGTCATGATGTTGATACCCTTGATGTGGATGAGCTCATTGGTTCACTTTAGAACTATGAACTCACTATGAAAAGGTGGTCCAAATAAAATAAGGAGAATAAAGTTTCTAGTGGGGTAGCCTTATCACACCAAGTTGCCAAAAATATTTTTGTGGGAGAATCTCTTGAGAGTTTAGATGAGTAAAAGTTGCACTGCTCACAAAAAATTATGCCAAGTTTCTGAGAAATAATATGAGAAAGGGCAGTAGTGATTTCAGAGGTAACAACTCAAGAAAACCACCCAACTTTCCTCGTAAGCCCACTAATATGGGTGAAAAGAAAAATCCCAAGAGTATTCAATGTCGTGAGTGTGAAGGCTTCGGGCATATACAGACTGAGCGTGCAAACACCCTGAAGAAAAATGGGAGAGCTCTCGTCACAACCTGGAGTGACAACGAAGAGGATCAAATAGCTACAGAAGAGGGTATTTCAGATCTAGAAGAAAACTACGGAGCTTTTACTATCAAGACATCATAAACACCATGTTCAGACACTGACACTAATGAAGTGTGTAGTAATGAGGATGACTTGAACCAGAAAGTTGCTTATGAAAAAATTGTTGGGAATAGTGTCTTTAAAGCAATTGTAGTTGACAAATATTTTAAATGAAATAAATAATGGAATTGAATTATTATATATAAATATAGACTATGTCTGATATTATGTTGATAATATTAAGTAAATATCATAAAATTCCAAAGTTTATCTATGTGGTCTTAATCTCATATTGGTATGAGAGGATCAAATTAAGATAATAAAATTGAAACAGTTCGCGGTAAAATAAAGTTATGGAATCTTTAGATTAATTATTGCTAGTACGGTTCACTAGTATTATGAATACAAGTGACCTAGATCCGGGTCACTTTAGTGAAGGTACTTTATATATAGTGATTTATAGAACTTAACCATATTTGATTTGTTAATACTTGTTTAAACACTATATCATAGTATTAATCAAACACATCAAATGATGATCATATACACGATGATCTTAACCCCGAGGTTACTATGAAATCCTATATATGTCATATGATCATTTGATTCATGCGTTAAGGTTTGTCAAAATGATCAGGCTAAGAACAATTGCTTAGGAGACTCAATGATATATATAGCTGGGGACATAGTTTAACAGATTTAGAATCTATACCTTCTTATAGATTGAATAATATTTCCCTATTGGGTTGACTTTTGGAATAGAAAAGGTTATGAGCGCTCACGTCGCAAACTTGTTGTGACACAACCTTCACTAGTAATGTCAATGGTACACTAGGAATAAGATATAGTTAAAAGAGTATAACAGTAATTTTATTCCCTTTTAATTATGAACCATTAATAGAGGATTAACATTGTATGTAATGATTATATCAATGGACACTTTATTCTTTAATAAAGTACTCTGTAAGTATATGTATATAATTATCAAGAGTTCAATCTCATATTTATAGTGGAGTAATCATGAGATTAATAAATATTATTATTTAATCAAAGAGTTTTGATTAATAATATAATATTTATTGGAGGTTGATATTATAGGTCCATAGGTCCCCATGGTGGCTCTATCAACATCATATCAAGGTAAGAGTTGATACAAAGGTAATACTGTAATTTAAAAATTTGAGAAGAATTTTATTCTTCGAGTGAAAAATACAATTATATGACAATTGAAGTTGAATAATTAATTTGGAATTAATTATTAAAAAAAATTAAATATATTTATTTATTTAAATATGGAATTTCGAAATATATATATATGTAAATAAGTAAATAAAATTTTGAAATTAATTATTTTATTTGAGTGGGAGAAAATAAAATTGGTAAGTCAAAATAATTTTTTATTTATTAAATTTTAAAAGATGATGATAATGATGATCATCAATTTGAATTTAAAATTTAAATATTAAAATATGGTTGTGATCTTTTCCTTAAAAATATAATATCATATTTTGTTGAAGGATTGATTTTAATTAAATAAATAAATAAAAGAAAAATACAATATCCCTGAAGAAGGAATACTGCTACACGCATGACACAGTTCAAGGACTGTGCCATGCATGTAAGACAGTGCAGATAAAGTATCAGTATTATTTTTATTTTATTTATTTAATTAATTAATAATTTTAAAATAGATTTTTTCAAATTTGGTTAATTAGATATTACCTAAATCAATTCATATTATCATTATGATTATATTATTATATTACTATTATTATTAGGAATAATAAGGTAATATATAATCTCTAATAGATATATAATATGATAAGAATAAGAAATTGTCACCTTTTCTTTTATTCTAACATTTCTCACGACATAATCCAAGTTTTCATGTGTTGAGATATACTTGTGATTTTTAAATTACAAACCATTGTTCTCTATGTGCCCACATACATCTTGAGGTGTAGAGAACACTCCAGAAGATCGTTATATATACGAAAAGACTCAAGGACAATTGATAGGCTTCAAGAAGTAAATATTTATGTTCTTGAATATTTGTGTATATGTGCATATGATATTTATATAAGTATAATTATATATATGTTGCATGATTACTGATATTGCATATTAATGTTTTTGTGTGGATGTTTTCTTGAACATATAAATTGTTTGTATGAGAGATGGAAAACTTTTGTGTTTACATACTAGGCCCACCATGCCATTTTCGCTCTGCACTCTGATTGTTTTTCCAACAATTGGTATCAGAGCAGGTCGTTAATCTCTACATATCATGAATATGTTGTGTGAGACTATATGCATTTTTATATTATATGTGATATATGTTTGAACGGATGGATGTTTATATTGATGATGATGATACACTCTTAAGGGTTCTTTATAATGGTGCTTTTGGGTTTATGAATTGTTCTTGTTGACGCCGTTTTTCGTCAACTTAAAACGTAGAGCAATTAAACAACAAGAACTATGGCGCAGATAAATAATATAGAATAACAACGAGAATTTTACGTGGTTCAGCAGTTAACTCTGCTTAGTCCACTAGTCAATTTTATTAAGACTTTGGATATTTCTGGAAATTCTTCAAGGATGAATTCTCCATAAATTCCCTCAAGATATCAAAAATCTGTCCCTTACAAAAGTTCATGACCTCTCTATTTATAGAGGGTTCTCAGAGTTCGTTCCCACATATTTTGGGAAGATACTCCTCTTCATTAATGGGAATAATGACATTAAATTATGTAACTCCTATATGCAAGGAAACGTCCCCTCAAGTCCAGGAGGTATATAACAGACTAGTTAATATCCCTTTAATGTAGGGAAGTTACAACAATAAATATCTTTAAATGCATGGAACGCGTCTCATCAGATGACCCATTACGTCGTTCGAGATCGGTAAACAGTATCATGTCGGAACAGGTCTTTAGGTAAATTATGAGCTAGCCACCTTACCCCAAGACCAGCTCGGAGCGGGTAAATACCACCGAGGCCGTTACATTCCAAGCTTATATCCATGCCAAGCTCGGGCTACTTGATCCAAAGACACCCGACAACAGTTATACTCCGATGCTGTGTTTTTCGAGCTTAGAAAGAACTTCAAGGTTACATATCTTTGAGGTTGCCACCTTGCTTCGATGATTTGGCACCTAGACCGCGAACATGCACTTTAGATATCACGTGCTCACACCTGACGAATCCAGCTTTCGAGGTCACATTCTCAGGTCTCGAAATCTGGGTGTAACATTTTGCCCCCTCAAAAGTATTAGTTCGAATCCCATGAGAAGGAAACTTTTGAACTACTTCCTTCGGGAACCGTTCCATCGCACACTCGAGTATGGACACGCATCAGGTGGGTGTTGCTTACTCAAGGTGCCCGAGTGCCTTGAGACTCTGCCCACGATCGATCGCCTGCCAACTTTATGGTACCATCATGTCATTTGTCCCTGGGCATCGGATCTGATACGGAATATGGCCAATGGCTCAGATTAATTCAACTTTTACAATCTCTGAGGGTCTATAAATATATCCCCTTTTGTCTTCTCCATTTTTTCTTCACATTCAACTTTTCAGATAGAAAAAACCAGACACTTCTTCGCCTGGTTCTTGCATGTTCTCCAAGCCGAGAAGACAAAGCACGGTTGGACTTTTTGATTCAGTGAGATCGTACCTGCAACCGCTTGTTCAATCATCCATTTCTTTGTTTCCACCGATTACATTGTGTAAGTTTTCGGTTTATGGTTTCTTTGCGTTATATACATACACATTTTTTTATGCATGCTTATGCTTCTGTTACATCGTAGGCATTAGGATTTACTCTCGTCCCATTTATCCATTCACTAGTCTAGCGCACTAGGATTAGGGTGCTTCGACTGATGGACATTAAGTTCAAACCCAGTTTCTGCGAAAAAGGGTCAAAAATGGTTCCTTTTTGGGTTTTCAAATTTCAGGAACCGTGTCTTGCACACCAAGATATTGGGTACAAAATTAGGGTGTCTTTAAGGAATGTACGATTCCCAAAAATATCATCTTTTTAATAACCGCCACCTTTCTTCCCAAATATTTCGGGATTTCCCATGACATGTCCACTTTCCTTCCCTTCAGTGGAACACACGCTCTAGGACTGGTCTCGTTCTTTGGATTAAGCTTGCCTTGTAGCCTCGATCATTCGAGCTTAGGTACTATTTATCTCTATACTTCTTGCTCGCTTGGCCCTCACCTTTTTACTTACTTGTTAGATGCCGCAGAATTTGGGAAAGTGGTGGGGGTCAAAGCTCGCAATTCCCTACTCACTAGTAACTCCGAGCCCGGAATCTCCTTTCACCCGGAATCAACGTTTAATTCGGGAGCACGAACTGAGGCATGAGCAAGAGGACACTCGAGATCACTTCCGACATCAGATAGACGAGGTCGAAGAAGGGAAAAGGAAAATACTAAGGGTCGCTCTTCATCCAGATCTGGATACCGAGCCTAGACCGATTTCCACTTGACCCTTCGCTTAAAGTGACGATTGCCTTCAAGTCAGGTGATCTTTAGTTTTCACTGATGGGGGAACCCTCTACCTCACAGCCGAGGAGGGAATTTTTCGAGGCCGAGCATTATTGGAACTCGGTTACGTCACTAGGCCAGATAACTGATATCCTGGCCCTTCACAGTATGGGACTATCAAGCTCGCTAAGGTGTCGAGCCCCGACCTCCCACGAGCGAAGCTGCCGCGCTCCAGGAGATGGAAATCCTAACAGCAAGTTGAGATACGCAGCTTGGAGCCAGGAGCACATGAAGGCAAGGGCGGTACTGTCCTTGAAGTCTTTTTTCAAGGACTTCACCGATTTTTTTGGGTTGGCCCCCTTCCAGCTCAACACCAATTCTTACAGGATCCTGTCTGCCCTGAGGTCGCTGTATCATGAGTGAAAGTGGGCAGGACCTCCACCAGAAGAGATTTTATATCTCTTCTGCTTGAAAAGCAATCCCTCCCGAGCTCGGGGAAGGGACGGCTTCTACTACCTCTCGCGTTATCCAAAGGAGAAAAAGATGTTTGAAGACCTTCCCAATCATCCTCCTGACTTCAAGAAGGCCTTCTTCTGGACAGATGGCCTAGCCCCGTCTCGATGCTATTCGTTCAGACGGATTCGTAAGTATCTCAACCTCCTTCTTTTCTGTGTTTGAACTTTGATCTTAGGCTTGTACTTAGTTGAAATGCGTTTTGATTTTCCAGCCAACTACCATCGCCCAACCCCTACCAATGAGATGAGGGAGCAAAGAGAGACTCTGCTCCAACTTCCTTACGGCAGGAAATCCCTTTCCTATCTCCTGCATGAAGACAAGCTCTGGGCTTGTGGGCTCTTAGAAGAGGATCAGTCTACATCGGACTGGTCCAATAAAAAATACGAGCGGTGGGAGCTCGTGCCTCTACCAACCGGCAACCTCCCCCCAAGGAGTGATGCGAGGCCTCCACCTCCAGTCCATCATAGGAGTCCACAATCGGGGAACGAGGCCAATGACGAGGCCTCAAGCTCGGGCTTGGATGAGCAAGGTACAGTCATCCTTAGCTCGAATATGTGGTCCCCCTCCCTATTAAAGCATAAACCGGATAGGTTAGTATTGTGTAAGGACGATAGGAACCATTTTTATGTATGGTCTTGGGTAGATGAACGAGTTCATAGATTTGATAGCTGGCTCGGGAAATACGACACCATGTATAGCCTGAACGAGGTATGGAACAGAATAGCAGTCCAATATGGGACCAATGACTATAGGGACCTTTCGAGGTTGACGTCCACCTATAGGGAAGGTACTCCCCCCGCCTCTTCTGAAGATGGGGGAATTTCGTGGTCGCCGAGCACAAGCTCGGGGGAGATTTCCAGTTAGGTTTCTCTCCACTTGTCTTTTTATCCCATGTATGTTTGCATTATGTTGAGTTACTTTATTTTTCGATAACTCATATTGTGGGGTAAATGTGCAGGTGAGATGGACTCCGATCTCGACAACATCCTTGAGAGTGGCGGAGCCAAGAGGAGTAAGCGTCCCAGGGGGTCGCGAAAGACCGACCGGCCCGCCAAGGTCCTTAAGAGGACCGAGAAAATACCACCTCCCCCAGCTCCGGTTGCTCCAATCTCGGCTCTAAGTCCATCTGCCCAGGTCGGGACTTCCTCGTCGATCTTACCCCCGGCTCCTTCTGCATCCCAAGTCAATCCCCCAGCTGGCACGCCTCCAAAGAAACCCTCGTCCTCGAAGACACCACTGCTCTCGATCTCTACTCATGTTGACGAGTATGTGATCGACAATGCTGCTGGATCCCACTAGGCAACACTAGGCTCGAACATCTTGTCTCAGGGGGGCCAAAGCTTTGGGAGCTTTGACACTCCTCACTGGCAGTTTCTAAATAATTCCAAAGACTGCAACACTCTTTACGAGAAGAGTGTTGAGCTCCACACTGTGGTAATCTTTCTTCTCCCGCCAGTTAGTTGCATTTGCACTTAGTCCATATACTAATTTTGTGCCCTTTTTTTTTGTATGTCAGGCTCTTACTGTCGATGCTCAACTTAATTATTGGCTGAACAACGAAGTCCACTCGAGCATGTCTCTTGCTCAAGAGGCAAAGGACCTTCAGCTTAAATTGAGTGACGAGCTTAAGTCCACAAAAGCAAAGGTAGAGGCAGGAGCCGAGGAGCTTAAGGTCAAGATATCCGAGCTTGAAAAGCAGAATGCCAGGCTCGCAGAGCTTGAGAAGGAGAATGCTCGGGTGAAGGAGGTCAATGCCAAGCTTGAAGAAGAGAAGGCCCTCACTTTTGAGATCATTGAGAGTGAAAAGGCTCGTCTTCTTGAAGATTTTAAGGAGAAAAAGGATTGGACGGTCGACCTGGCCATGTACAGAATCTAGTCCAACAATGTCAACCTCGATACCAGCTTCTTAGGCCATCTTGAAGCGAAGCTCGTGGCCAAATGGCAGGCTCGACTTAATGAGGAGGAGGCTACTCGAGATGACGCAGAGGGAGCCGAGGAGGATGCAGATGCTGAGAAGGCCAAGGAGGATGCTGAGAAGGCCAAGGGGGTTGCTCCTTCTCTTTAGATGACACCTCGGGGCTGCATCCCTTTATTTTTGTAATTGTTTTCTTTTAATTTATGCCCATGGGGCTGATACAATTTTTCTTTCTTTTTGAATTCATTTTAATATATATGCTTTACATTTCTCAGGTTGAAATATTTTTCACATTTTATATTAAAGTGTCATATATGCCTGTTTAATCACACAAACATAGTTTGGATTTAAGCTCGAGGTTCAATGCATTCATGCACAGTATGCTCGAATTATCCGCTTCCGATCTCGTTATTTGTCAAGGTCGAATATTACTTTTACCATGCACCCGAAAGTACTTGTATGGTGTGTAATTTAAATGGTTTAGTTATATCTTACTTTTTAGTTACTATTTCTCGTCCTCTGTTAGCTCTCCGAGGTTATGAGGTTGAAACTATTGTTTTGCAAGATACTCCAGCCTCGATCTCAGCTTATACGAAGTGGGTTATGCTCCAACTTACTGGCGATTAGTTTTAGTTGGTTCGTTCCAAACCTATTAAGGTCGCGTTAGGTTTGTAATCCATACACTTACATTTTAATCTAGTTTGCATATTTGGTTACATCCAAACATTTTTATCTTTTTTCCAGTTTGGTTATATCCAAACTTATCTTATTTCACGCATTTGGTTATTTCCAAATACTTGTGTACTTTTGACATTTTGGTTATATCCAGACTATCTTAGCTCGCGTATTTGGTTACGTCCAAACACTTATATGTATTTCGTATATGCTATTTTATTTTTTCAAACTGGTGGTATATGTGCCACTGATGCCCCCTTAATATCCTATGAGTGAGAACATAGGTTATTAAATTAAGAGAGATTGCAAAAAATACAGCATATTAAACGAAATCAACCTTTATTTGAAAAAATCCAAAAATAGAAAAACAGTACAGATAAACAAGCATGGTTATAGGCAACATCCTTCCTATACTATTGATAGTAAGGTCGTTGGTGTTCGCCATTCCATGCTCGTGGTACTAGACTTCCATCCAATCTCGCCAACTTGTAAACACCGGGTCAGATGACTGACTCTATCTGGTAGGGTCCTTCCCAATTTGGCCCGAGCACGCTAGTTGCTGGATCCCATGTTGCCAAGAATACACGCCTTAGCACCAAATCTCCCATGCCAAATTTTTGATCCCGAACTCTTTTGTTGAAGTATCGGGTAGCTCGCTGTTGGTATGCATCATTTTTTAATTGAGCTTCGTTCCTTCTTTCTTCGATTAGGTCAAGAGTTTCTTCGAGCTGAGAGTGGTTCAAGGCTTGATCATAAGCGAGGGCTCGAATGTGGGAATTTTGACCTCGATTGGCAACATAGCCTCGCAACCGTACGCCAGAGAGAACGGGGTATGTCCTGTCAATGTACAGGTCGTAGTCCTATATCCCCATAGGACTTGGGGCAATTCTTCGGGCCATCTTCCTTTAGCTTCTTCCAACTTTTTCTTCAGCGAACTTTTTAGAGTCTTGTTTACAGCTTCGACCTGGCCATTCGCCTGGGGATGGGCCAGTGAGGAGAAGCTCTTTATTATTCCATTTTTTCGCAAAAGTTGGTAAACAGATCATTGTCGAACTGGGTTACATTATCAGACACAATCTTCCTCGGCATCCCATATCGACATATGATGTTTTTCACCACAAAGTCAAGGACTTTTTTGGAGGTTATTGTCGCCAAAGGTTCAGCTTCTGTCCACTTTGTTAAGTAATCTACGGCGACTACCGCGTACTTTACTTTGCCCTTGCCAGCCGGAAGGGAGCCTATGAGGTCGATTCCCCATACCGCAAATGGCCATGGGGAGGTCATCATAGTTAGTTTGAATGGTGGAGCTCGAGGAATTGTGGCGAATCGTTGGCACTTATCACACATTTTTACGTAATCAAATGAGTCAGATTTGATGGTAGGCCAGAAGTATCCTTGGCGTATGATTTTCTTGGACAGACTATGCCCCCCAGTATGGTCTCTATAGAACCCTTCATGAATTTCTTCTACGATTTTCTTAGCTTCGGGAGGAGTCACACACCGGAGTAGTGGCATAGAATATCCTCTTCTATACAGCCTTCCATCTATAATGGTATAACGAGGGATTTGATACATCAACTTTCGAGCCTTGGTCCGTTCTTCCGGAAGGATGCCGGTCTCGAGATATTCAACTATCGGAGTCACCCAGGTAGGCTCAGAATTGATCATACACATGTCCTTCTGCTCTGGCTCGTCAATACTAGGTGTCGAGAGATGTTCAATTGGCACGACATTCATCTCGTCATTCTCAGTAGAGGTAGCGAGCCTGGCCAAGGCGTCCGCATTCGAGTTCTGTTCTCGGGGGACCTGTTCTATCGCATAAAACTCGAAATGTCCAATGCTAATTTTGCCTTTTCTAAGTAAGCTTCCATTCTCGTACCACGAGCCTATTACTCTCCCAAAATTTGGTTGACCACTAGCTAGGAGTCGCTGTAGCAATGTATTGCTTAAGCTTTGAGCTCCTTGGCTATATGAAGTCCCGCTAATAAAGCCTCGTACTCGGCCTTGTTATTTGACGTGCTGAAGTCAAATCTCAAGGCAGAGTGAAATCTGCTTCCTGCAGGAGTGATCAAAATTACTCCTACCCCCGATCTGTTTTCATTAGATGACCCATCGACGTAAAGTTTCCACAGCTCGTGGGCCGGGGTTATAACTTCATCGTTGTTCATGCCAGTACACTCCACTATGAAGTCTGCCAAGGCTTGCCCCCTAATGTTCATCCTTGGATGATAGGTGATCTCGAATTGCCCGAGTTCAATGGCCCATTTAAGAAGTCAACCTGAAGCTTCTGGTTTTGATAAGACTTGTCTTAGTGGTTGATCAGTTAGTACATGGATGGGGTGCGCTTGAAAATAGGGTCGAAGTTTTTGAGATGAGTGAATTAGACTGAGAGCTAGCTTCTCCATCAAGGGATATCTTGATTCTGCCCCCCAGTAACCTTTTACAGACGTAATACACGGGCCTTTGCACTTTTTCTTCCTCTCGTACGAGTACTGCACTTATGGTGTGCTCGATCGTAGCAAGATACAAGTACAGAACTTCTCCCATAATAGGTTTTGACAAGATAGGGGGTTCTGCGAGGTGTTTCTTGAGTTCCTGAAAAGCCAACTCGCATTCCTCTGTCCATTAAAATTTCTTGCCTCTCCTCAACAGGTTGAAAAACGGAAGACAACGGTCTGTAGATTTTTATATAAACCTACTTAGTGCCGCCATCCTGCCCGTCAAACTCTGGACATCTTTGTGTTTTCGAGGTGAAGGCATATCGATCAGGGTCTGGATCTTATCTGGATTAGCCTCTATTCCTCGAGCATTTACAATGAAACCCAGGAATTTTCCTGAAGATACTCCGAAAGAGCACTTTTGAGGGTTCAGCTTCATGTTATATTTCTGAAGCACGGGAAAGCATTCTTCGAGGTCATCAACATGGTTATTGTTAAGTTGAGATTTAACTAACATATCGTCAACATAAACTTCCATGTTGTTCCCTATTTGCTCGGAGAACATCATGTTCACGAGCCGCTGGTAAGTGGCTCCAGCATTTTTGAGCCCGAATGGCATGACGTTATAACAATATAACCCTTTATCTGTTACGAAGCTCGTATGTTCCTGGTCAGGGGCATGCATGGCAATCTGGTTATATCCAGAATAAGCATCCATGAATGACATTAGTCCATGCCCTGTCGTGGCATCCACTAGCTGGTCAATCCGTGATAAAGGAAAGCAGTCCTTAGGACAGGCCTTGTTGAGGTTTGAGAAGTCAATGCAGGTTCGCCACGTCCCACTAGGCTTCGGGACCAGTACCGGATTGGCTACCCAATCGGGGTAAAAAGCATCCCTAATGAATCGGTTTGTCGTTAACCTGTCAACTTCCTCTTTTAGGGCCTTTTTCCTATCGTCATCCAGTTGTCTTCGCTTTTGCTGCTTTGGCGGGAAGCTTTTATTGATATTTAGCGCGTGGCTCACTATATTTGGACTTATTCCTACCATGTCCGAATGTGACCACGCAAAGACATCCTGGTTTTTCTTCAAAAAGAAAATTAATAGCTATTTAGTTTCTTCATGGAGGTTTTTCCCGACCTTTACCGTTTTCGGGGGGTCTGATTCTTCGAGCCTGATTTCTTTGAGCTCTTCCAATGGTTCGAGATCAGCTCTTTCCTCCACTCTTGGGTCGATTTCTTCATCTATCTCCAAGATTGTCCCGTCTTTATTCTGAATAACGACGAGCGTTTGTGCGCTCACCTGCTTCTTTCCTCTTATGGAAATGCTATAGCATTCCCTCCCGACCAACTGGTCTCCCTTCAATGTCCCGATGCCACTAGAAGTCGGGAACTTGATGGCCAAATGCCTTACAGACGAGACTGCCCCCAGCCCTACTAGGACGGGTCTCCCGAGCAGCACGTTGTAGGCTGATGGCAGGTCCACTACTACAAACTCCATCATCTTGGTTGCTGAGACTGGATAGTCTCCCAAGGTTACAGGGAGTTCAATGGACCCCATACAGGCAATCCTCTCTCCTGACAAACTGTACAAGGTCGTTGCACAAGCTTTTAGGTCTCGAAGTGCGAGTCCCATCTTTTCTAAGGTGACCTTATAGAGAATGTTCACTGAGCTCCCATTATCAATGAGAACTCGGTGAACTCTCTTATTCACGAGCTGGAGAGTGATGACCAGTGGGTCATTGTGGGGAAACTGAACATGGGATGCATCGTCCTCAGTAAAGGTTATCGGCTGAGATTCAATCTTTTGGCACTTTGGAGCTCTAGGTTCGGGTTCATGGGGGGACCCATCCCCAGTTTTTAGCTCGTTCACATATCGCTTTTCTGCATTCTTGCCCGTCCCTGGGAGATGAGGCCCACCCGAGATGGTTATCACATCTTCTCCATCAATCGGAGGGGGCTTATCCTCTTCTCTGGCTCAGGAATTATTGTTTTGAGTAGGCTGTGGTGCTGCTGCCCTCTGGCTAGTAGAAGCCTGATTATTATTTTGTTTCCTGACATACTGTCTGAAGTATCCTCTCAAGATCAGTCCTTCAATCTCGTCCTTCAACTACCTGCATTCATCAGTAGTGTGCCCAGTGTCTCTGTGAAATCAACAGTACTTGCTGGAGTCCCTCTTGGACTTCTGATTTCTCATGGGGTCTGGACGCCTGAAAGGGACTTGGTTTTCATTAGCCAGGTATATATTCTCCCAAGACTCATTGAGCTCGGTGTACACTTTGTACACGGAGAAATACCTTTCCCCTTTCTTCTTCTTTCCCCCTTCCGCCTTGGGGTTACTTCCTTCATTCTTCTTCCTTTTGGAAGGGTTTTCAGCAGGGGGTTTCGAGGCTGATGGGTCGGCCGAGGTCGAGGTAGAGTTTACATTTGTCGTTGTAGTTATGGGCTGAGAGGTCATGTTCAGCGTTGACCTCGCCTCTTCTGTATTGACAAACCTCTGAGCTCACCTATTAAACTCGGTTAAGGACCTCACAGGCTTTCTCTGCATATCATCCCAAAGGGGACTTCCCGGCATTACCCCAGCTTCGATGGCCATTAGATGACCGCTGTCATCGACATCCCGAGCTTGGGCGACCTCCATATTAAACCTTGTTAAATAGCTCTTCAACATTTCACCCCGCTGTTGCCGAACGTTGGTCAGAGTCAATGCTTTGGGTCTTACCCCGATCATGGCTCTAAACTGCTTCTTGAAATCCTTTGATAGTTGATCCCAAGAAGTGATTGAATGTCTCTTATATTGTTTGAACCAGTTTTTCGCTGGTCCTGTAAGCGATGCTGGAAACAACATGCATCTGAGCTCGTAACCTACATTACTTGCTCTCATTATGGTGTTAAATGTACTCAAATGACTATACGGGTCGGATTTCCCTTCAAAAGGAGGGACATGAGGAATCTGAAACCCTTGAGGAAACGGAGTGTTGGAAATATGGGGAGCGAATGGTTCGAGCTCTTCATCAGAATCCCCATCCCGACTCCGACCTCGCTCATTCTGCAAGAGCCTAAATGCCCTTTCCAGCTGATCAATTCTTTCTTGAACCGGGTCCACAGGGGGTCTTGCCTGAAATTGTCTATCATTGATCACAATTCCAGGCTCGCGCCTTCGCGGGGGATCTTTGCGCCCATTTAGGTGATCTCTCAGGTCCACCGAGGTCGATGGATTACCACTACCCCGATTCTGATTCAGGTGCTCCCCCAGGTCGGAACGGCTCCTATGGTTTCCAGTTTTCCTTCGTCCTTGATCATACATGCTGACTGATCTGGCGTCCCCTGAGTCATCACTGGCGAGGCTTGTCGCATGATTGTTCCGAGACGGATTTCTTTCATACTGCCTCGTCTCTGCAGTGCGAGATCGAGACATTTGGCTTCTTGCAGGCTGGGCACCTCTCTGTTCTCTAGTAGCCTCTCTATTTCCCTGTTTCTGTCCTGCCCGCCTCGCCTCATCACCCTGAGTTGGTTGTGCGCTTCTTCGAGGTGGTGAGGGGTATCTTATTGGTGACAGAGGGAACCGTATGGGTGACGGTGGCTGCCAACCATTTCGGGGCCTGGATGGCCCCGAGTTTGCCCGTGCTCACTCAATAACATTCTGCGTGTTACCAGGAACCTGAGTCTGAGCCTCTGCAGGGGCTCGGTTATTCCTAGTTTCTATTGGTAACTCCGCAGTTGAGTTATCCGGAGCCCTAGCCCGAGTGTTTCTTCGAGGTCTCGAGGGAGCAGGTTGCTTTGCTGGTGGTGGAGGCTGCTCCGCTCCTCTTGTGGCAGTGTTTTTCCGAGGTTGCCTGCGAGGCCTGCGGGGAGGAACATGAACGCCCCACGGAGGTGGGTCTTGGTTCTCCTGCAGAGGTTGAGGCTGAGCCGCTTGCACCTCCGCGGCTAACCTAGCCACTCCTCGTTCCACTTCTTGGCCTCAGCCAACTGTTTTCTTAACTGTCGGTTTTCAAGTTCCACAATGGGGACGTACCGTTCGGGATTATAGTACATGTCCTCACCGTCCCTGGGAGCCGGAGGTGCTGGAGGTCCTCAAGAATCGGAGGACTCACTTCTCTCTTCAGTTTCAGGGTTCGTCATCGGCTGCTTCCCAGGGCGTCGTGGATAGATTTCTTCAGGAATATTCTGGTCATTCACGGCCATAACTAATCAGGGATGTATTGCTTAAGGCTCTCAATGAAAGCACCAAATTGTTGACGCCGTTTTTCGTCAACTTAAAACGTAGATTAATTAAACAACAAGAACTATGGCGCAGATAAATAATATAGAATAACAACGAGAATTTTACGTGGTTCAGCAATTAACTCTACCTAGTCCACAAGTCAATTTTATTAAGACTTTGGATATTTCTGGAAATTCTTCAGGGATGAATTCTCCAGAAATTCTCTCAAGATATCAAAAATCTGTCCCTTACAAAAGTTCATGGCCTCTCTATTTATAGAGGGTTCTCAGAGTTCGTTCCCACATATTTTGGGAAGATACTCCTCTTCATTAATGGGAATAATGACATTAAATTCTGTAACTCCTATATGCAAGGAAATGTCCCCTGAAGTCCAGGAGGTATATAACAGACTAGTTAATATCCCTTTAATGTAGGGAAGTTACAACAATAAATATCTTTAAATGCATGGAACGCGTCTCATCAGATGACCCATTACGTCATTCGAGATCGGTAAACAGTATCATGTCGAACCAGGTCTTTAGGTAAATTATGAGCTAGCCACCTTACCCCAAGACCAGCTCAGAGCGGGTAAATACCACCGAGGTCGTTACATTCCGAGCTTATACCCATGCCAAGCTCGGGCTACTTGATCCGAAGACACCCGACAACAGTTATACTCTGATGCTGTGTCTTTCGAGCTTAGAAAGAACTTTGAGATTACATATCCTCGAGGTTGCCACCTTGCTTCGAGGATTTGGTACCTGGACCACGAACATGCACTTTAGATATCACGAGCTCACACCTAACGAATCCAACTTTCGAGGTCACAATCTCAAGTCTCGAAATCTGGGTGTAACATTTCTTAAAATTTCTAGATGAAAAATGTAAGCCAATTTTTTGGGGCATAGGAAATTTGTATTTTTTTTCGTTTTGTAAATTTCTGGATAAAATTCTAAGTTAGACTGAGCCCCGAACACGAATCCCGAGGCTCAAGCCATGCCTCTGCACCCACGCACGTTTGCGCCCAGCCGTGCCCTCCACCCCATGTCGTGCGCTGCCTGCACCTGAGCCGTGCACCTGCACCCACGACCGTGCCCGCTTACGCAAGCCACGCCACTGTGCCCACGCTGTGTTTCACGCCTAGGCCAGCAGCGCCCCTGCCAATTCCACCCTGAGTCATGCAGCCTCCACTGCCGAACCCTCTTGCTGCCTCTCATTATGGTGACACACCTAGGGTTTGTGTTATACAAACCCTAATGTGTTGTTACCAAAATTATTTTAATTATTCATTTAATTAAAAATTTGAAATTAAATTTAAATGGTTTTAATTTGGAAATTTCTTTAACTTAAATAATATTGATTATTTTCTTTAATTAAAAATGTCTTAATTATTCTCTTCCATAATTAAAATTGTTTTAATTAAAATATCCAAAATTAAAATTATTCTAAAATTAAATTTATTAAAATTAAAAAATTTTATTTTATTTTTTAATTAAATTACCCAAATTCAAATTGGGCCTGGGCAAACTATTTAGGTGTAAAAACCCAAAGTTTAATTATTTTAAAAGGTTGTTTAAAATAATTAAAAGTTGTATAATTCAAAATAGATATGGAAAAGGGTGACATTGGCTCAACAAGACTATATCTCAAGGTTCGAGATCAAGGTGCTCTTCATCACGCCTTAGCTAGTCTAAGTTACATTTTCATGTATTTTTTGCAAGTATTGTAATTTTTCTAGAAATGCCCAAAAGTTACCAACCCGCTTTTATTTACTTATTATAAATGTTTGAATATGATTAAAGTATTTAATATTTGTCATGCATTATAACATGCCATTCATATACCCACGCAGTATGCAATTAGCATGCATTACATTCGTGTAGAAACATGCTATTAGGAACATCCTATATTTTTATATATGATAATTCATATAATAATAAACTTAGTCTTAATTAGTTAAGATGGTAAATCAAAATTAAAGTTGTTTAATTTGTTATTTTAATGAAAAATATTTTATTAAAATAAAAAATGATATTGTTATCCCAAAAAATAGGCACGGATGACGTGGCAGGTGATTTCTGAACACGTGGCCGACACCTGGCAGAGTTCTGTTAGAGTATTGACCAGTAAGACATTACAGGCGCGGCGATTGAGTTTTTCTTATGACCAGCATGGTCATACACTCCGCATATTTTAATATGATCTTGGGTGAATCAAAGTCAATCCCGAGATTATCTCCTATGATTCCTGATTATTCGATTAATTAGGAGAGAATATTTGTAACAAATTCATGCAATCCTCCTTGAGCCTATAAATAAAAAAAGATAGCTCAAGGAAGGGACTTTTGGTTATTAGATTAACGATTGTACTGTTTATCTCTCTCAGATCTGTGAAACTCGGAGAACCCTAGTTAACACTTTTTTCAGCGTCAGCCATCCTGGCCAATGCGTTGGACCTCAACACCATGTCTGGTGTTGGGTTCGGGCGTAACCATGGTCCTGAAAGGCACAGCATACTTTAGAAGAGCACAAAAAAAAATTCCAAGGAAAAGTAGCGACCAGTGGAAAGGGATATTTACCTCCTCGAGCGAAGGCTAGGTTGTTCGTAGTCATGTCTGGCGTGAGGAAATACTCTTGATTGTACTTCCCCACGTTGGAAATATGGGTAGTGTCACTCAGGAACGTGCGGTTGGTTTCCTGGTGACAGAAGTGAAAAAAGCATGTCCCGTACTGCTGAGGGTTGGACTTAAGGTCAAAAAGGAAGTTGACCTCGTTAGGGGTGGGCTCTGGCCATTTTATGAGTTTGTAAAGGATATAGAGTGCGGCCAGCATTCTATATCCGTTTGGGGTAATTTGAAAGGGGGAAACACTGAAGTAGTTGGCCACCCCCTGATAAAATGGATGTAGAGGAAGGGTAGCCCCCGCCTCTATGTGATACCTTGACCAAGCACTGTAGACGCCCCCGGGCAGATTAGCTCTTTGGTCAGCAGCCAGGATCTTGAGATTGACCCCGGTAAGAGGATACTTCCTAAGGTAATTGGCAAGCATCCGGGGAGTCACCTGGCTGGTGGGAGAAAGATACCACTCGACACCAGGCAGGTTTGAATGCCAAGGGCGAGCTCTGACCTGAATGCGAGGGTCAGGGACAATGTTTTCTCGACCACTGGTCGAGGGAACCCTAGCCTGCGAATCAGGCTGGGCAGGTGGATTGGCATTGTTTTCAGGGTTTGGTTTTTTCTTGCCTGGAGATTTAGAGCGGGCCATTTGAGGTGGTGTCGGTTGAGGTCTAGAAGAAGAAACTCTAGAAAATGGAATCTCGTGAACACGATGGGCCGGCTGTTCTTCGCCTTCGAGCAGTTGTGCAAGAATATCGTCGTCGATTGACCGCTCACCTCCCCAAAAATCTGGCATTAAAATCTGCAAACAGAAGAATGGGGAGGTGAGGATGAAGAATCTAGAAAGTTTTTTATAATAACACTGGTCGTGTATAAAAGTCAAACTTTTATACAACAGCATTCTAACAAAAAACTAATTTTTTCACACGAACAGTTTGAAAAACAGATCAAAAAGTGAAAGCAAAAAGTTTTTTGAAAAACCTTTTTCGACTCCTTTTAGGGCGGGAAAAACTCAGTTTTTCAACTGGCATAAAAATCGAATCTTTACTTCGGTTTTACGTCCTAAATTTGTGATCTCAACTATCAAACTAACTCGTAACTCCTTAATGGCAAAGAAATATCATCCTATACAGCATCAACCATTAAACCCCCTACTGTTATGCATCTCAACCCAGGAACATAAGATCTTAACAATCAATTCACAGAGGTATGCACGGCAAAAATAAAGAGCATAAAAGTTCTGAGACTTACCAGAGAAAAGATCGTGGAGGTTTAAAAGAGTTTCGAGCATCGACGAACTGACGGGCTGGATCTTGAAATGCTGGAAGATGGTCTCCAGAAGAGAATGGAGGTTCTAATTTTAGGGTTTCTTGAAGGAGGAATAACTTGCGTAAAAAGGAAAAGGAGACTCTGGGAAGGTTATATATATTTTGTCCGTGGCATGAAAGAGGAAGTAATCATTAGTTTCCTCTTTTTTGAAGCATGGGGAAGGGTGATAGCCGTCAAAAGGTTACTTGGGATCCGAAAAGCCGTGATTAGACAAGGGTAGGTTACTTTTCCCAAGGTTGCACGAACTCCTCTGACAGATCGGGTGGGGTAATCGAAGGGTTGTTTCCTTAAAGTTTATTTATTGTTGGTCATAATAAATAAACTTGGGGGACAAATGTTATCCAAAAAACAGGCACGGATGACGTGGCAGGTGATTTCTGAACACGTGGCTGACACCTGGCAGACTTCTGTTAGAGTATCGACCAGTAAGACATTACAGGCGCGGCGGTTGAGTTTTTCTTACGACCAGCATGGTCATACACTCCACATATTTTACTATGATCTTGGGTGAATCAAAGTCAATCCCGCTCCTATGATTCCTGATTATCTGATTAATTAGGAGAGAATATATGTAACAAATTCATGTAATCCTCCTTGAGCCTATAAATAGAAAAAGATAGCTCAAGGAAGGGACTTTTGGCTATTAGATTAACGATTGTACTTTTTATCTCTCTCAAATCTGTGAAACTCGGAGAGCCCTAGTTCTTTGATCACTCCTTTGAGATCTCATATCAATAATAGCTCAAGTGGACGTAGGTTATTACCAATTTCTGGGGCCGAACCACTATAAATTCTTGTGTGCTTTACTATTTTGGTCATTATATTCATTCCAACATATCTGTCCACATCAAGAATTTTGACTCCGTGTCAGTTGACCATGTTTACCGAGTTTTTCAGAAACGAATACAAACAAAATTATAAAAAGATAAGAACTGTAGAAGTGCAGAAATATAAATGGACAAATAGGTTTTTTACGTGGTTCAGGCGTTAATGAGCCCTAGTCCACGAGTCGATGTTATTATACTTGTAGAGAACTACAGTAAAATGGCTGGTGTACAAGAACCTCACAAACTCACAGTGTTTCTCTCGAGTTCTCTAGAAGAAGACGAAGTTAGAGAGATTTTGACAGAGCTCTTGCTATGTAATTTTTTTTCTCTCCCTCCTATTGCAAAATGAGGAGGTCTTTATAGCCAGAGTTCTGGATTAGGGTTTTACTCTGCCCCCCTGAGTCTTAATTACACCAGCCATAAATAGGGGATACAATTACAGTAGTCGCCTGGCTACCAGGTTCTATGTGGGTATATTTACATGAAAGTATGGGGAATGTAAAAAGGCAGCTGTCTTTTCCAAGTTGTCAGCGGAACAGTAGGCGAGAAGGTACTTTTAGGTATGCTGGGATGTGTGCGGCCTTGACCTGTCGGGCGTGTCAGGCGGGATCCTGTGTCAGGTGAGTATCATTCCAACTATGCCTCCTCCATGACTCGACCGCTTGATCTTCTTCCGTGCAAGGCACGGAACTGTATCCGCGAAGGCGACCCGAAGAGTCTTCTCCTGGAGGGACCTTTCCCGAAGGGTATCCCTTCGGGAGTCCGGGAGGATTGATTAGCTTCCTGGTCGCGGTTGCTTGAAAGAGTATGCTGGACACTAAACGGGAGAGGTGGAGCCTTTTTGTCCCTCCGTGAGCTCTGGTCACCTTTCGTGAAAGACTTTGATAATTCTACTTCCCCGAAGCTATCCATCTAAACGCTATCCGGAAATCTGGATAACATTTACCCCCCAAGGTCACGGGGCTTGAGAGGTCCGGGAGCTTGTACAGTCCTCCGGGTGTTCTGGTCTCTAGATTAGGCGAGGGGTCACCTTCTGCGTTCCTGGAAGGGTTCCTTTCTCCCGCCTGAGTGTCAGTACAAAAAGAAAGGAAATTTCTTCCGTTTGAACTCAAGTACTCAAGTGTGGCAAGGGCCACGCGTCATGCAGGGAATGGCTCTGTGACCAAGACGTGTGTGTGAGGCGACTGGCTGAGCGTGCGTGCGTCAGGCGTCTGAGTAGTGATTTGACGGTATTTAATGGTGCGCTGGGCCCGAGATGGTATAATGATGGGAAATAAATACTTTATTCCCATCCGAGGAGCCATAAATGGGACCGGCGCTTCATCTCCAGCCGTCGGATCTGATGCATGCGGTATGGGAAGATCTAGACCGTCCATATGTGGAATTCGAAACGATTTCGTTCCTGCTATAAAAACGAGGGAACGGACCTTTCTTCCTCTTTATGCTTTAAAATTTTCGAGCTTTCAGATTCTCAGATTCCCAAATCTTCGAACTCTCAAGCTTCCTAGCTTCCTTTCCTTTGAATTCGTCACTTCTTTTGGTAAGGAATCCGGAAACCTTTCTTTCGATTAGGCAGTAGGTTTGATCGCCGAAGTTCTAAGTTTGAATCATTGCTTGTCTTTGCAGCCTTTACTTCACGTGTTCGTTCGGTGCAGCGACCTGGTTACTCCCTCAATCTTCAACTACTTGAATACCAGTAAGTATTTTTACTTTGCTTTTTCCTTCTAAACCCCAGATTGTTGGTAGTTGTTAGGGTTGAGTTTTCTGCCGGTGTCATATTTATGCATGTGTGAATAGGGCCTTGATAGGCATGTGTCTGATGCGAGTCAATGAGTCATTTCTTTGCATGCTTTGACGATTTGATTTTGGAAAGTTGTTTCTCGTCTGCTTGTGTTGTTCTGGTTTGTTATTTTAGGGCATAAGCGTGAACGCCTTTAGGGTGTCTTCCCCTGGGAAAACACTTCTCTCGGCGGGCTTAGGCTCAAAGTTTGAATCTGGTTCCTTGCTGTCCTCCGGGTGGCATGGTGCCAACCCCTCGGCAAGCTCGGTGGGAGCCTCTCCAAGCAGTTTTCGGGGAGGGTCTCCCCGATGCCTTTAATACCGTTAGGGTATGGCAAGGGTGCTGACTGCTTGGGGTGTTTTCTTCTTTGTTTCTTTTTGCTCAGTGACGAGCACCTCAAAGGAACAAGTCATTGCTGCGGTAGAGGCTGAATCCGCCCAGGAGCAAGGTTCCCCTGTTGCCGGTGCAAAGGGGAAAGCAAAAACTAAGGTGGCCTCGGTTAGCCCACCGACTACCAACAGTTCCATCTGGGAGATGGACCAAAAGCCGAACCTGCTCAGGAACTACGGCATGCTGGAGCTGTATTCCTCAGAGGCAGGTTTGAAGAACATCCCAGGCCTGATGTGGCACCGTCTGTCGGTGCTGGGTGAGTCTGCCAGTCAGAGTCACGAGGGTTTTGGTGCCTGGAGCTGGGCACACATAGTGTGTGGGGCACACTTGCCCCTAAGAAGTTATTTTGCCAACTTCTGCGTGAAGGCGGGGATCGCTCCCTTCCAGTTGATTCCCCCCAGCTACAAGCTTCTAGCGGGGTGGTTTATCTTTTGCAAGTCCAGGAATCTGGAGGTCCCTACCCCGGAGGAGGTGCTATACTTTTATGGGCTGAAGTCTCAGCCCATGAGAGGTCATGCAGACAAGGTGGGGTTTTATAGGCTGGAGAGGTATCCGGACGTGATGTGCCCCACATGCCATACCGCGAGGGTTCCAGATCTCCGGGAGTACTGGTTCCTGACGACTGGCTTCCCATTGAAGAGGGTGCCAGCTCTATCTTTGGACTTCAAAGTCCCTGGTAAGTGCTCCTTCTTCTCTTCTTTAACTTTGTTTCTTTAAGTTTGGTCTGCCTTCCGGGAGGATCTCTAACACTCGTGTTTGGACTTTGCAGAAGCCGTCCCGCGGATACCTCGCTGTGCGGAGATGATAAGGAGGTCAAAATTCTACGAGGGGCTCTCGGAGGAAGAGCTGAAGGTGGAAGGACTTGTGACCACCGAATCTTTGAGGGAGTATGGGCTCCTCGCCTCTTTCCAAAGTATTGAGCCAGTGAGTGGCAGGGGGCAAAGTCAGGTGTCAGCCGACATCCGGGAGCAGATTGCCCTGGAGCTGTCCAAGTTGATCTGCCAAGCGGCCCGGGACGAGAATAATTTATCTCCTAGTTGGGCGGAGAGGTTCCCCGACCCCCAGCCGGAGGAAGAAGAGATCGAGGCTCGCCACGCCGCAGCTTACCCCAATGAAGGGACTCCGGGATCTGGTACCTCCGGAAGAGGTAAGACTAGTTTTCGATTGATCCACACCCCCAGCCTGTCTGAGGTTTCCCGGACTTCTCAGGCGGGGTTCGATCCCCGCTTCCTTAGGCTAGATCCGCGTAGGATTCCCTTTGACTGATATTGCGATAGGGTAGATGAGCTCCTCGGGTGTTTGAGTGACGGTAGTCTGCCAGAAGGTGTCACCATTGTTGACTCTTCCTCCCTCAGCATGTCATTCCCAGACTTCAAGGAGTACGGGAGCTTCCTGGAGCAGGAAGCGGTGTCTTGTTTTGCTCGGGGAAGGCCATCAACGTTTCTCGTGCATGGTCGTCCCTTTCAAACTTTTTTTCTTTTTTGTCTCTTGTTCCCTGCTGGTTGGTTAACCTTGCTCCGTTCATCTCTTGCAGAACATCCCGAAGCAAAGATGTTGGGGAGAGCTACCTCACTTATCAAGAAGGCCGCCACCAGCCAAGACCCGTCTAAGGGGAAAAGACGAAAGACCGCAGCTGGTAGGGGAGGTAAAGCTGCCACGCCTAAGAAGACAAGTGGCGAGGCACAAGGGTCTCCGGCGGTGGAGAGGTCAATCGTGCCCGTGGTGGAGAAGCCTCCTGTCAAGGGGCCTTCCGAGAACATAGTGGTCTCGAGCAGTAGCACCGATGGGGAAGGTCTTGTGTTCCCCGCGAAGAAGGCCGGGGTGAGCAAGCGCCCCGGAGGGGAGGCTGAGGGCGACAAGAGAAAACGCCTTAGACCTTCTCCACCTGGAGGTGATGGAGATCTCCGGACTGCGCGCAGTCCCCACCAGACTACCCCCACTCAGCAGCAAAAACAACCCCAACAGCAACAACAACAACAACAACAACAACAAAGACAACTAACACCGCCACAACAGCAGCAAAAACAACAGCAACATCAGCAGCAACAACAGACCGGGGTGGTAGTGTCTTCGCTACCGTCCCTAATACCCCGTCTTCCTCCTCCTCCAGCCCAAAGGGAGTCCACCCTTTCGGGGTCTCCTTCTTCTCATCAAACAAACCTTCCTCTGCCTGGCCTGAAGTTCCACTTCCCTCAGAAACCAACCCGTTTCCCCGCTGCCCTCCTGGAGGGTGTAAGACGGGCCGATAATTTTTTGAAGAGGCGGTTGGAGGCCGAGAAGGCTATTACTCAGGGAAGGGCAGACAACTTGTCTGCCGTGAAGAGAGCTGAGCTGGCCGAGGGGGTGAGATCCCTTCACCCGGCTGGAGCGGTTTTGGATGGCCCAGCCTTGGAGAAGAAGCTGGTGCCTAGGCTCGGACGTTCATTGGCGCCGTTCGGAGCGGAGATGATGGAGGATATGGCCCTGAGCTTGTGCGAACTCAATTCTGAGAAATGGGCCATCAGTAGCAGTAAAGACCCGCTGCTGCTGACACATGCCGTAAAGCAGCAACTTTCGGGGGTAAGCTGTCAGTAGTTATACTCCGGGATCAATTGTCTTAGTACATTTGGTTTCGCTTAACTCATTCTGTTGTCTTTCCTTGCAGGCCTCTCTCATCGCGGAACGCTCGTTCCGGGAGGTGGGTGCAGTTCTGGTTCAGCTGGAGGAGAGTCAGGTGGCTCGCCAGGCCTTGGAGGCGAAGAAGCAGAAACTGACCCAACAGGTCGAGAGCATAAGGGGGGAGGCTTCGGAGAAGATTGACCAGGCCCGGCGCACGGCTGAGGAAGAGGCGGACAAGAAATATCTTGCCAAATATCGAGAGTACCGGGCCAGCGCAGAGAATGAGTTCAAACAGTGGTAGGATGACTTGAAGGCCGAAAACTCCAAGCTCCGGGAAGAGCTATCCCAAGCCAGGGAGGAGAAGGATACCTTGGAAGCCCGCTTGCAATCGAAAAATGATCTCCTCCTTAAGCAGCAAGAGGAATATTCCACACTTCAGAATAAGCTGCACGAGGAGGAGCAATTTCATAAGAGGAGCAGGGATCTCGTGTCTATACTGGAGTTGGGGCTCGCCGAGAAGGATAAAGAGATCGGAGCCTTGCAATTCACTGCCAGGGGGCATGTGACCGAGAAGCAATCCGTGCTGAACCAAAATAAGGTGCAGCGCAAGGAGATTGATTCTCTTAAGGGACAGCGGGATGCATCCAAGGCCGAGATGGAAAAACTGAGGGCTCAATTAGCTGTCGCGGAGGCAAAGCTGGCAACCTCCGAGGCGGAGCGCTTGAAGGAGAAGGAGGATGCCGAGGTGGTACTGAACAGAATGATTAATATATCGCATGTGGTCCTCATGCATCAACTCTGGAAAATGAACCCGGAGGTACTAGGCTATCTGGGAGAGGATGCCGACGCCATGAGGGAGAAGCTACAGGTGTGGGATCAAGGCCCAGAGGTGTACGTCCAAACTTACAACATTGACGAGCCTGCTGGAGCCCCTGAGGCAGAAGTCCTTGAAGGGGCGGGGACCTCTGATCCAGCCAGTGATGCCGTTCTTCCTTCCAAAGAGCCGACTCCGCTGTCCCCAGTTGAAACCGATGTCCCCGAGGCCCCGGTCGTGGAAGCCGCAGCCACCCCCAATGCTTGAAGGGGTCTTATCTTTTGTAAAAAATATTCTTTACTGATTATCATTTTTCATTTGTATTTTCCTTTGGGGCGAAGCTCCCTGTACTCTTTTCTCATTGCAGACGTATTTTCCATAATTATAGCATTTTTCATTCTTTTTCTGCCGAGTTCTCTTAACTTTGCGTTTAGGGTAGGCTTTTATACGGTAGAAACTGCTGTAGGGGCGCATTAGGTTTTGGTTCCAACGGCCAGAACCTATGCATTTCTAACTTGAAGCTCCAACGGCTTATGTCTTTTCCCACGTAGTTTCTAGGTTGCGGAGGATTCCCGGTTCCAATGGCCAGACTCCCTCTTTCATCGTACTCAGCCTTCCTAAGGTAAATAGCCAATCTCGGGACTTGTAGTTATACCGTTCGCGGGGATGGCTAGGGTGACGCGTTCCATCTCTCCATTGCGATCTTTACAAAGCTTGCGAGGCAAACACTTAATACGTTTCCGCGGGATGGTGCCGGAATGGGAGTTCTTTTGGTGAGCGTTGCTAGACTTAGGGCTAGATCTTGGCGAAGCAAAACTAGCTGTCGTCGCGGAACCCACGGTGACCGACTTCAGGGACTTGGCATGAAGCCTTGCGAGGCAAGGTTCGTTGCGGTCGGGGAAATCGCCACACCTACCATGTGCGATTCTGGAGCAGGGGCTTTGCGAAGCAAGGCCTGCTGTAATTGGGGGATCAATTATATTTGCTCCCAGAGCTGAAGCTTGTGAAGCGAAGTTTGCAGTGGTCGAGGAGCTCGCCATGCATTATTTTGCCAGACCCGGAGCTGAAGCCTGCGAAGCAAAACTTACAGCGGCCGCGGGTCTTGCCATCTCTCGCCTTGCGGGACCCGGAGATGGAGCTTGCGAAGCAAAGCTCTCAGCGGTCGCAGATCTTGCCATGCATTACTTTATGAGACCCGGAGCTGAAGCTTGCGAAGCAAAGCTTTCAGCGGTCGTGGAGTATTCTGCGAAGGACTTGTCAGGAAGTTGGGGGTGTTTCGGCGTAGCTCTCTGAATGTCCCCCAACCTCCAGTCCTGTTCATCGCTGGGCTACACAGGTGATAACTTTCATGATGCATAATGGCAGATATTTTCATGGCAATTTTCACATAATCACATAATGCACACATGACACGTAATGCAAATATGTTCATGGCAACAAATCAACCTAAGCTTAATCAATTTTAAAAATTTCAAACACAATGCTAGCACATAAGTGGTGTTCTCTTTATGTTTTGTTCAAGGGGCGTATGGCTATGCCTTAGCCATGTATACCCCCCCAAGTGAGCGTGGGGTCCGGACGTCTCCGGACCGCGTGGTCACTTGTTAAAACGCAGCTTGGAGCAAAGGGATAAAAAATGCAGCAAAAGCGGAGTGAAACTCTCCGTGTTTTATTAAATTAGCCTGTTAGGCATGTGTTTTACAGCTGGGAGGATTGTCTCCATATTTTACATTTTTTCTACGTCCACCAAGGACTTTTGACTAGATAGTCCGGGGCCTACTGATAGTAACGGCGGAGGTGCTCCGCGTTCCAGGCGCGCGGGACTTTAGATCCGTCGAGTCTCTTCAAGTGATACGTCCCATGGCCCACTTTTTCTTGGACTGCATAGGGGCCTTCCCAGTTGGGTCCGAGGACTCCCACTCCCGGATCCTGCGTAGCAGGAAATACTCTCCGTAGGACAAGATCCCCAACTTCGAATGTACGGCTCTTGACTCTTGTGTTGAAGTGTCGGGCTATCTTGCCTTGGTACATTTTGAGTTGCACCTGTGACTGCTCCCGGAGTTCTTCGATCATGTCCAGGGACTCCTGGAGAAGGGCGTGGTTCCGGGTAGGGTCGTAGGTGTCCTGCCTGTGAGAGGGGATCATAGTTTCTACTAGGATGACGGACTCACAACCGAAGGTCATGGAATAAGGTGTGTGCCCCGTCGAAGTCCTCTCTGTCGTACGATAGGCCCAAAGTACTCGCGGAAGCTCTTCTGGCCAGTGAGCCTTGCATGCTTGGAGTTTTTTCTTCAACGTGGTCTTTAAAATTTTTGTTTACTGCTTCCACTTGCCCATTAGCTTGAGGTCTGGCGACTGCGGAAAAGCTTTTGATGATTCCATGCGAAGCACAGAAGTCCGTGAAATGTTCACTATCAAATTGCTTCCCGTTGTCGGACACAATTTTTCGTGGTAGCCCAAAACGACACACTATATTCCTGATGACAAAGTCCAATGCTTTCTGAGACGTGACCGTGTTCATAGGTTCAGCCTCAGCCCATTTGGTGAAGTAGTCTACCGCGACTATGGCATACTTCACTCCACCCCTTCCAGTTGGAAGGGAACCTACTAGGTCAATGCCCCAAACGGCGAACGGCCAGGGGCTGGTCATTAAGGTAATTTTTGTAGGCGGCGCTCGCGGAACCTTGGCGTACCTCTGGCACTGCTCACATTTTCTGACATAATCCACACAATCCTTCTTCATGGTGGGCCAGAAGTATCCTTGTCGAAGGATCTTTTTGGAGAGGCTCAGCCCGGAGGTATGGTCGCCACAGAAGCTTCCATGAATCTCATGGATGATGGCGCTGATTTCAGTCCCGGCAACACACCTAAGGAAGGGTATGGACAACCCCCTGCGGTAAAGCTTTCCATCCATAACCACGTATCGGGGAGCTTGATACTGGAGCTTTCTTGCGTCAGCTTTATCAGTGGGGAGCTCTCCGGTGGTGAGAAATCTGAGGATGGGTCCTATTCAGGAATGGGAATGGTCGATGATGGCATTTACCCTTTGTGTCTCGGTACTAGGTGCTTCTAAGTGCCCGATGGGCACTAGGCCATATTGTTCAATCTCCGGGTCTGTTGCAAGCTTGGCGAGTGTGTCCGGGAGTGAGTTCTGGTCCCGGGGGACCTGGCGGATTTGGTAGCCTTTGAAATGCTGCAGGAGGCCGCGGGAGAGAGACACGTAGGTAGCCATTTTTTCTCCTTTCGTCTGGTATTCCCCGGATATTTGGTTTACCACAAGTAGGGAGTCGCTGTATACTTCGAATTTTTGGGCTCCGACTTCTCTGGCCAGTTGTAATCCAGCTAGCATGGCTTCGTGTTCTGCCTCGTTGTTGGATGCTGGGAACGCGAAACGGATGGCGCTCTGGAGCTGATGTCCTTGGGGAGATATTAGGATGACCCCTGCTCCAGCTCCTTTTTCATTTGAGGCTCCGTCTACATAGACCTTCCATGTGGGAAGTTCCGGGATAGGATCTTCCGGGAGGTCATTCATTCCCGAGCATTCCACAATAAAGTCCGCGAGAGCTTGTCCTTTTATGGAAACACGTGGCTGGTAGTGGATGTCAAACTGGCTCAGTTCCATGGCCCATTTAAGTAATCTGCCAGAAGACTCGGGCTTCTGCAAGACTTGTCGGAGAGGGTGGTTGGTGAGTACTCTGATGGTGTGCGCCTGGAAATAGGGCCTTAGCTTCCTCGAAGCGATTAGCAAGCAGAGGGAGAGTTTCTCGATCATTGAATATCTGGACTCGGCGTCCAGTAACCTCTTGCTCACGTAATACACAGGGAGCTGGATACGGCCGTCTTCCCGGACGAGAGCGGCACTCACGGCGTGCTTTGCCACAGCTAAGTACAAGAACAACGCCTCTCCTTGGACAGGTTTGGATAGAGTGGGAGCTCGGGTTAGATGTTCCTTGAGGTGTTGGAAGGCTGCTTCGCATTCGGGGGTCCACTCGAACCTCTTGTTTCCTCGCAACACATTGAAGAAGGGGACACATTTGTTAGTGGCCTTAGATACGAAGCGGCTGAGAGCAGCTATCCTTCCGGTAACGCTTTGGACATCCTTATGCTTCCGGGGAGAAGGCATGTCTATGAACGCCTTAATTTTTTCAGGGTTGGCCTCCACTCCGCGGGAGCTGACAATGAAACCGAGGAACTTCCCAGACGAGACCCCGAAAGTACATTTCTTCGGATTCAGTTTCATTCCATACTTTCGGATCACGGCGAAAGCTTCCTCAAGGTCGTCGCTGTGGTCCCCGGAGGTCTTGGATTTTACCAGCATGTCGTCTACGTACACCTCCATGTTTCTCCCCAGCTGGTCCTTGAACATCCTGTTTACTAGACGCTGGTATGTCGCCCCAGCATTCTTCAAACCGAAAGGCATGACCACGTAACAGTAGACACCCTTGTCCGTGAGGAAGCTGGTGTGTTCCTGGTCCGCGACATGCATCTTGATCTGGTTGTATCCGGAGTATGCATCCATGAAGGATAAGAGTTCATACCCGGAAGTGGCGTCTACCATCTGATCGATTCGCGGAAGAGGGAAACAATCTTTCGGGCAGGCTCTGTTTAGGTCCGTGAAGTCAATACACATTCTCCAGGACCCATTGGGTTTCGGGACCAGAACCGGGTTGGCCAACCACACGGGATAGTGTGACTCCTGGAGAAAGCCTATGGACATTAGCTTGTCCACTTCAGCTTTGACTGCTTCGGCCCTCACTGGGTCTAACGGCCTCCTCTTTTGGCGAACTGGAGTTGCAGATGGGTCTATGTTGAGTGCGTGGCATGCAACATTAGGATTAATCCCTGTCATATCAGCGTGGGACCATGCCAGGATATCCTGATTATTCTTCACAATGGCCACGATCTTTTCTCGAATGGCCGATGAAAGGTTTTTCCCTACTTGAATGACTTTGGTGGGATCTCCCGGGTTGAGGATCACCTCTTCGACTTCCTCCATCGGCTCTATCGCTCTCTCGACCCCCACTCTAGGGTCGAGTTCGTCAACGCATGCCCCTTGGGCACCCCCAGTTTCTGGTAAATCTCCCGCTAAAGGAGCGGCAACAACCGCCTCCTGGACCGTGTAGACGGATCGGACAGAGACGTTATAACAGCTTCGTGCACTTCGTTGGTCTCCCCGGAGGGTGCCGATACGCCCGTCGTCGCATGGAAACTTCAGGCATAAGTGGCGTATCGAGGTTATGGCCCCGCAATCAATTAGGACCGGTCGGCCTAGGATAGCATTATACGCCGTGGGGCAGTCGACCACTACAAATGTGCAGTGCTTGAAGGCGCAAGCGTCTCTTTCTCCTCTGAGGGTGACTGGAAGTTGAATTTTGCCTAATGGCATGAGTGCATCCCCATTGAACCCCTGAAGCTGGATGGGGCATGGGGTCAGGTCTGTCTCGGTTAATCCGATAGCGTGGAAGGCAGCTTTGAAGAGGATATTTACGGAGCTTCCATTATCGACAAGGATCCGTGATACCTTCTTATTGGCAATCTGAGCTTCCACCACGAGGGGATCGTTGTGGGGGAAGTGCACATGTCGGGCGTCATCTTCCGTGAAGGTGATGGGAAGATCCATCATTCGGGGACGCTGAGCAAGTGACTGAACCAAGGCGCACATCTCTCCGGTGTGTTCTAACTCTCTCAAGTACCTTTTCTGGGAGTTGCGGGTGCTTCCGGCAAGGTGCGGTCCTCCGGAAATGGTGGCTACGTGTCCGTCAACGGGTGGCGGAGCAAGGCCGGGCGGATATGGGTTTCCGGGTCCTGGAGCCAATAATGCAATGGGTGCCGGAGAGGTTGGAGCAGGAAACGCTGGGAACTGAGACCCAGGAGCTTGGGGGTGACCGGCTCCAGGAGCGCTAGCGGTCCCCCTCTATCCCAGAGAATATGCAGCTCCGTGAACCACTCCCTGTCCGGGATAGATTATGGGTATCCTCACCCATTGACCGAGGTGTCCTGCTCTTGCCAGGGACTCGATCTCATCCTTCAGCTGAAGGCATTCGTTTGTGGTGTGCCCCACGTCTCCGTGGAACTCACACCTCTTATTGGAGTCTCGCGGACGCCTTCCTCCGTGAGACACTTTCGGGGGCTTCCTGTAGTTGACCATATTACAGGTCGCCCGATAGACATTCTCTCGTGAGTCTATCAAACCGGTGTACTCCGTGAACTTGGGCTCATAGTCCTTCCAGGGTTTCTTTGAATGGTCTCCCCGGTTGGAGTTTCTTCCGCCTCGTTTATTCCGCGATTGGCTCAGATTTCGTTCTGGGCCTTCCGCTTGTGGCTGCGACGGGCCAGGAGCGATACTACATCCGGTTTGTACAGCTCCGTACCCAGAGAAATGGGTTTGACTCGGCGTCTGAGCAGACGCGGAAGGCCCATACACGCTTGGAGTGAACTGGGCTCCTGGAAGTGTGAGGGCTGGTGCGGGAGCTTGCGAAGCAAAGCTCGGCGCAGTCACGGAAGGCGTCGGAGCCGGGGGAACTCCAAAGGCCTGTTGGTAGGCATCCTCAAGGTTGATGATTCCCTGAGCTTTTGACATGAATTCGGGCAGAGTTTCTGCCCGTCTCCTTTGCATTTCCCCCCACAGCAGGGAGCCGACGGTAAGCCTCGATTGAAGGGCGATCAGCTTCATATCATCGCTGACCTTGGTCTTAGCAGCAGCTTCCATCATTCTTTGAATGAAAGCTTTGAGGTTCTCATTGGGTAGCTGCTTGATGTTGGTTAAGGAACCAACCTCCATGTCGTGGTCCCGGGCAGCAATGAACTGCCTCCTGAATGCGGACTGTAGCTCCTTCCAACTGTGGATTGATCCGGGAGCTAATCTTTTCCACCAGTCCTCCGCGGACTTGGTAAGGGTGAGTGAGAAGCACATGCATTTGGCATCCTCACTGACGCGCGCCACTTGCATCATCTTGTTGTATTTAGCTAGATGGGTGCGCGGGTCTGTCCTCCCCTCATATAATTCTATATGAGGCATTTTGAAGTTCTCCGGGAGGGGAGTTTCCGCGATCCTCCGAACACATGGTTCCGGGTCTTCCTCCTCAGAGTCTGACAGGGCCCCACTTTGCTTCCGGACCAGCTTGGTCAAGGCAGCGATCTGTTCCTCGAGCCTCTTTGTATCGCTCTCCGGGAGGTCACGTCCCCGGAGCTTGTCGTTGAGATTATTTCGCAGGTCATCTCCGCGAGGCCGGGCCTTTTCTCCTTTGGCCTTTTCATACTTGGCCTCCAACCTTCTTCTTAGGTCCACCGTGGACCAGCTATCTTCGGAGCGCGTGTCCGTGGCCCGACCGTCCTGGTTGACGGAATCACTGGGGTGGTTGTTCCTTCCCCTAGGCCTAGGTGCCTTAGCACCGGGCCCTTTAGGCACAGAGTGCCCCCTTGGGGCTGAAGGACGTCTGGGCTTAGGAGCGCCAGAGACCTTCTGCGCGCGGGGGGGGCAGTCGGCCTGGTGATTCACGCCTTTAGGAGGTGTAGGGGCGTTAGTGCGCACAGGCTCCCCAACTTTTTCTCTGCCCTTGTTAGGGGCGGCTTTGGATGGTCTAGCAGCGGCTGGATCCGGCATGGTGGCATCAGCACCACCTAAAACAGAGGCGTCCTCGTCCGACTCGCCTAGATCTCCGAACTTGCTTTGGAGGCGCTCCATCATGCGTTGCATTTTTTCGGAGACGCGCTCCTGCTCAGCAAGCTTGGCCTTAGTGACCACCAGTTCTTCGGCTACTTGGACCAGTTCTGGATCCTTCTCGTAGTAGTAGCCGTCTTTGTAGTAACCGTCTCGGACATACTCTTCTTCGCTTTCTAAGTATGTCGTATCTTCAGTACTGACCCGATCCTGGCGGGATGTCGGGTCTTCACCTTGGTGGTCCGAGGGTTTGTTTTGTACCACATCTTCCATCATAGTATCGGGGTTGACCCTAGCATTTTTGTCAACCGCAGATTTTCTCGTAGTCACCATCTTTTCAGTACGCAGAAAAAGAGCTGACTAACAACTTCCTACAGCTCTCAATGAAAGCACCAAAATGTTTACCGAGTTTTTCGGAAACGAATACAAACAAAATAATAAAAAGATAAGAACTGTAGAAGTGCAGAAATATAAATGGACAAATAGGTTTTTTACGTGGTTCAGGCGTTAATGAGCCCTAGTCCACGAGTCGATGTTATTATACTTGTAGAGAACTACAGTAAAATGGCTGGTGTACAAGAACCTCACAAACTCACAGTGTTTCTCTCGAGTTCTCTAGAAGAAGACGAAGTTAGAGAGATTTTGACAGAGTTCTTGCTATGTAATTTTTTTTCTCTCCCTCCTATTGCAAAATGAGGAGGTCTTTATAGCCAGAGTTCTGGATTAGGGTTTTACTCTGCCCCCCTGAGTCTTAATTACACCAGCCATAAATAGGGGATACAATTACAGTAGTCGCCTGGCTACCAGGTTCTATGTGGGTATATTTACATGAAAGTATGGGGAATGTAAAAAGGCAACTGTCTTTTCCAAGTTGTCAGCGGAACAGTAGGCGAGAAGGTACTTTTAGGCGTGCTGGGATGTGTGCGGCCTTGACCTGTCGGGCGTGTCAGGCGGGATCCTGTGTCAGGTGAGTATCATTCCAACTATGCCTCCTCCATGACTCGACCGCTTGATCTTCTTCCGTGCGAGGCACGGAACTGTATCCGCGAAGGCGACCCGAAGAGTCTTCTCCTGGAGGGACCTTCCCCGTAGGGTATCCCTTCGAGAGTCCGGGAGGATTGATTAGCTTCCTGGTCGCGGTTGCTTGAAAGAGTATGCTGGACACTAAACGGGAGAGGTGGAGCCTTTTTGTCCCTCCGTGAGCTCTGGTCACCTTTCGTGAAAGACTTTGATAATTCTGCTTCCCCGAAGCTATCCATCTAAACGCTATCCGGAAATCTGGATAACAGACCAAAACAAGGGTCAACATATATTATCTTAATTAAAGAAAAATTAAAATTAGAATTAAGGGAACCATTTTTTATGTTTTGCTTAATTAGATTAGTAATTATTATAATATCATTTGGTAAAAATAATTAAATTTATTTTTACAATTAAATTAAAAAATAATGATTTTGTGAAAAAATACACTTTTTCAAAATAGTGAGTGGTAGAGGGAGTTATGACAATAAGTTTCATGGTCTCCATTATTAGTTGAACACCGAGAAGAATTGGAAGGGCCTCATGTCGCCTCCGTTTGTGGCCTCCCTAAGGAAAGCCTTCCGAATATGTTTATTTTATCTCAAGATTGACTTCTCTTATGAGGATATAATTAGTGATGTATTTCAAGTTTGATTGACCTTAAGGCACACTCTTGAGTTAAGTCATTAATTGAAAATAATGGGTTACACACCGAAGGTGTATCTAGGCTTTCGAGCACGACTTGTACATCTTGACCAAACTAGCGGTAGTTCATAAGTCAAAAGATAAAAATGCATTTTTAAGTTTTCACTTATGAAATTGAGAATTGTCTCAAAATTAATTTGGAGTTAGTCAGACCTACCCCAAGTTTGGTCCATTCATGCATCATGTTTACTTTTCCAAATAAAATCTGGTATTTATTATATGTTTTAATTCATTACATTTTATATATTTATTTATTTTCAACAACAATGGTTAATTCTCTTAATCCTGATCAAGTACTTGAAAACTTGGGAATTCACACACACATCATTGATAAACTCTTGGAAAGGATCCCATTTAGTCTTAACAACATAAGATGATGGTATGAAGGGAATCACATTGTCTTTGGAACACAAAACTTGTATGAAACGATCTATGATCTACCTCCAGAAGTTCCAAGCTTTTCATCCAGCTTTGATGAACATGAAAATATGGTGAATGGATGATATTGAATCACCAGGCATGTAACGCCCTGGATAACCAAGACCATTACACTGTGTGTTTAAAATTGTGCAAGACTTGCTAATCAAGTCATTTAAACAAAGTGTGAATTCAATGTCATCAACAGATTAGGAATAAAAGATTTTAGTCACAATCAGGCTATTTTCACTAAAAATGACAGTTTAGTACACGGAAACTCAAAACAGGGTTTAGACGATTTAGTTACAACAAATTCTAGGAGTTACAAATAATTCAAGCCACTCTAATGGCAAAATATACATTTTAGGTTTCCGTCCCTGTACAATTCCTCAACCGTGGCGGCCGAGCAGCTGACAATGTACACCTCGCCCCCATAGCTCTCCAACTCATGGTTGATTCAGCCTACCTTTGCCTTTACCTGCACCACGTAGCACCCGTGAGCCGAGGCCCAGCAAGAAAGCATGATAACATAGCAAGATCAACATCATTTGTCCAATCAATGATAACACACAACAGATTAATAGTTTGTCATCTAAACAACCAACAAATCATGTTCATAACACAATATTCATGATCATAATCAACAGTTTATCGCATCATCAAATGATAATCAGGGTCAGCGCCCTTAGTCGCACCCTCTATTTAACACACTGTCTTCGGCTCTCTTGGGCCGCCCCCAGTGTAATGCTCACTGAATCTGGCCAGCTTAACCGAGCTCAGTGATAAGTAAGCTGCCTCAGCTACCAGTGGCTGAGCCGCGCCCTGTGAGCAAATAATGATTCCGACACTCTTAGGCCGGTTATCGCATGTCCCATGGCATAATAATACCATCTCATGACATGATATACAAATGTAGGGAGCTCTTAGTCCCATTGTGTCCACATGGTTAATCACATTCACATAACAATACATACAAACGTAGGGAACACTTAGTCCCAACCTAGCCACATAATCAGGTGCAGCTTTCTTACCTTTGATCTGTACGGTTATCGGATTACGAGCAACGCCCCTCAAGCACAATCTGTTCCCGAGCCTAAGCCTTTATCACCTAGCCATAACCAAAGTATAGGGTTTCATAAATACTCAAATATAGGTTTCCAATTATAAAACTAACTCCCGGGATTCCTAATTCCACCAAGCACGGTGGTGAAACCAAACCCGAGCACACTAGACCACTTCCCCACGCTTAAAACCCTCAAAATCTCAAGTGTGCAACCAAGGGCTGCGGCCCCCAAAGCAAATTGAGTTTGATGGCTGGTTTGTGTGTTTTTAGCACTTGGGTTTCAGAAAATGGAAAGGAGGGGATTAGAGTGTGTTAGGCTGTGTTTTCTTGGGAATTATGTTGTTTAGATCATGCTAAAGAAGTTGGGAGTTAATTGGTTAAGAGTTGGGAAGTTTTGGGATGGTTTAAGGTAAGGTTTTGAGCTTTAAAATGGTGTAAAATCTGGGTTCGAAGGGGAGGGCCGCGGCTCTGTTCTAGAGCGTTGAGGCCCCTACCATGCAAGGAAGCCAAGGGGGCTCGGCCAAGGGGCTGTGGCGCGGCGCCCAAGGCAAGGGCCGCGGCGCGTGTGTGGTTCAGTGAGGGAGTAGGTTCTGTTTTGGGGAAGGGCCGCGGCTAAAGCCTCTAACCAGGAGTTGAAACTTACCTTTACGGTAGTATCACCTCTCCAAGCTGTGATCAAGCTAAGCTCCCAAGTTTCCCCTCTTAATTTTTCCTTAGAACACCAAAACTGACTTTGTTTCAATACTTAACCAAAACCAGAATCCTAACCACAGTGAGGAAAATTAAAGGCTTACCTTATCCCTGTTTTAGTGCTTGATCAATCCCTGAGCTAGACTCCAAATTCTCACCACCAAACTCAGAAATCCCAGCTAGTTTCCCTTGGTTTCCTTTGTGTTTCCTTAAGCGTGAGAGAGAGAGAGAGAGAGAGAGAGCTAAGCCTAAGTGTTTAGTCGGTTTATTTTCATTCTAAAGACTTCCTTAAGTCTATCTCACATATTGAGTTAATCCCGAGGCTCAGGGTGCCGGAACCGTCCCCGAGGCCAAAATGGTAAAATCCCCCAATATTCCCGCCTAGACATCCTAACCTCAAATATATCTCCATATATTTATTTTCATGTCCCGATAATCCAAATCACTACCCACTATCTAAAATTATCCCCGACTTCTCCAAAGTCATATCTTAAACCCCATTGTGACTTTTCCCACTATCTGGCCCTAGAATCGTCTTGAGCCGTGCTCAGCGAACCTGTCCACATAATAATGCAGTTCTCACATATATCACATATCATATTACCACATAATATATTCAATTGGCTCACTGGTATCGTCTCGAGTCACAGATCACAGATATATCCACATAATAATGTGGTCTCAACTTTAGCCTACCAATATACACACAAGTACACAATTATGCTCTCAATGAGCCAAATTACCAAGATACCCTCACAGCAGAATATATAGCCCCATGCATGCCTTTATCATCATATAATAATATGACCCACATAATCATGCATATAACCATATAGTAACACAGTAAATCAATTATGGCCCTCCCGGCCTCCTAATCAAGGTCCTAAACCTTATTAGGAAATTTGGGTCGTTACAAGGCACATCAATGCATGTTATTGACCATGCATGGAGACATTAAAGAAAGATATATGGTTATTGAAATTGCATACGAGATGTGGGCCATGATAAAGAGTGATGCTCTGACACATGCTCAATTTTTGAAATACGGGGTAAATTCGATTTACTCAAAAACTCTTCTTTAATATTTTGAATGGTTGATTCAAAATTATGCCATTAATATTATTTTTCATTTGTTCTTGTCTTCAGGGATGCAGAAATCTTTTTAGAAAAAGAGTAATTGCATTGAAACTAAAGTGAAGAAGAAATGATGAAGACGATTGAATAAAGAAAAGATTAGTTTAGAAATGTATTTTGTTTACCTTAAAACAATTTAATTTTTTTTAATCATTTTGAAATAGTTTATTTTCATTATGAAAGAAACTAATAAGTTCTTTCCTTAAATTAGTTCTAGAATTCTTTCTAGAAACTACATTTTAGATTCCTTTATTTGATGAGTGAACAAGTTTAATATTTCTTTTAAATAATAAATTCAGTTGTTGTTTTTTAAATATATTTGTTTTACCTGTTTCATCAATGAGTATAGATGATAATTATGAATTATTCATTATTGTGTTAATCATAGATTTAAAAAATAAAACATATTATTCCAACAACAATTAAGTGAAACATATATGTGAATTATTTTTAGAGATAGACACATAAAACAAATAAAAGACAGTCTTTTATTAAAATCATTTATTGGTTCTCTCCCTGTTTATATAGTCTATTAATTAAAGTTAACCAAAAGACCTTCCTCTAATAAAGGCTCAAAAATCACATAATCATTTAGCTAATACATAGAGATGTATGTTTAACATTTTAATGTTCAAAGCTAAAAGATATAATAAATAGTAAGTCAATATTGATTGACATTTATTTAATATATGTTTATTTTTGAATATTTTCATACAACATTCAAAGTAAAGTCACTTAAAGACTTGTTTGATCTGATCAAAAGGAAGTCTAAACTCAAATTTGGAATTCAAGAAATTTGCATGTGAACTTAGAATTCAAATCCAACTCACATACAACTAGAATGCTAAGCAAAATTAGTATTTCAGAAATGGAATATAATCATATTAGATAAGATTAAATAGATAATGAGTGATCGTTATCGTCTTTATTATTTCTATAATTTTAACACTTGTTATACTCTATACATGTTTGATTGTACAACATCAAAGACTTAAAAGTTGGGATTCACAAGTGGTTATGTGAATAAATAGGAAATTTTCCATGAAGTCATTTAGTGAAACAATTAAATAATCATAAAAGATTACAAAAGAGTTTGTATCTCTTAAATGCTACTTTAATGAAGCATGATTGTTATAATCACTATATTTTTCTAGTTAAATTGTACTAGAAATAATGACTATAAGTCAAGTAAGCAAGTTACTGATAATTAACAATGATAAAACCAAATAATATCACAAATACTGTAAAGCATTTTTGTAGTAGGAGCATTAGTTAGTAACTACTCTGTTACAAATATAAAGTTTAGTTGGTTGTGTGTAACACAATCTAACTATATTTCATTTACATGCTAGTATGTAATGAGAAGTTTTTTTTTTTTTTACAGAAAACAATAGTTGAAACACCACGAATCTAGAAATGGAATTTGGAATTCCTATGACATCTGGATTCTTGAACATCCAATTAAAGTTCATTAAACTTCAGTTTGAAACAAGATATTCAAGATGAAGGGGAGAACAGAGAAAAAGTACAGACTTTTCAAAAAAGGTTAATAGCCTAAGGATATAAATAGAAAGAATAATTTAGTACTCGAATAAATACCTTCTACTGCAACCAAGCTTAAATCTGTATACATACTCTTATTCATTTCTTTATGCATAGATTATGATATTAATTTAAATAGGATGTCTAAGTAGTCTTTACTGAATGGCTGACATGACAAAACTGTTTGAAGATCTCGACCAGAAAGATTCTGTTGTGATTCTTATTCTTAGTATTGATAACGTTTTGATCATTGGGAATGATGTAGAGAAATTATCAATAGAAAAAAAATGGTTAGCTGAACATTTCAAAATATTATATTTAGAATAGTCAATAATGTTCTATACATTCAAGCCTATATAGATTGAAAGAATAATCTTTTGGCACTGTCCCAAGCGACTTATATAGATAAGAAGCTTAAATACTTTAGTTTACAAAAGTCCAAGAAATGATTTTTGCCTTACCAGTCAGGAGGATGTATTATCTAAATAATGTCTATTTATTCTTTTACTAGAAAAGAAGGACATGAGACATTATTCCTACAACTCAATGATGGACTATTTAATGTATCGAATGTTATGTCTTCGAATTAACATTTGTTAAACGGTGGGAATAGTTAGTAGTTGTCAATCCAATGATGGATTGAGTCATTGAATAATTACAAGGTCTTATTTTTTTTAGTATCTTGAATATAATGGAGATTGTATGTTTGTGTATATAGGCAGTGACCTAAAATACCAAAGGATGAACTGATTTTAAACTAGATAGAAATCTCCCAAGATTGATATTAGAATCAGTTTCCATAACTGTGGAGGAAACACATTAATCTGGAAATGTATTGGACATTTTAAAATTGTATGTTTCACCATAGAAGCCCAAATGTAACAGCTATGAGCCGTTAAATAGGCTATTTGATTTAGTTGAGTTCTTTGACATTCTAGAAAAGGTTTCAGACTTGAATAACCTACTAGTATCTCATTGCGAAAGCAATGGAGATATAACTATTCTAGAAGAACTAGAAACCATGAGAGGATAAAACACATGAAATGAAGTATCATTTAATTCAAGACAATTTTACATAATTGATGTAATGATCTTGAAGATAGTTTCAAAACAATTTCTTACAAAACTGTTTACAAAGACTTTGTTAGACAAATTCGTTCAAGATAATGTGATTGACACATTGAAAGAGATGCCTCAATTTGTTTTAGGGCAAGTGGGAGATTGTTGGGAATAGTTCCCTTAAAGCAATTGTAGTTGAAAAATGTTTTGAATGAAATAAATAATTGAATTAAATTATTATATATATAGACTATGTCCAATATTATGTTGATAATATTAAGTAAATATCATAAAATTCCAAAGTTTATCTATGTGGTGTTGATCTTATATTGGTATGAGAGGATCGAGATTAAGATAATAAACTTGAAACAGTTCGCAATAAAATAAAGTTATGGAATCTTTAGATTAATTACTGCTAGTACGGTTCGCTAGTATTATGAATACAAGTGACCTAGATTCAGGTCACTAGTGTAGTAGGACACTTTAGTGAAAGTACTTTATATATAGAACTGGACCAGATGTGATTTGTTAATACTTATTCAAACATCGTTTCATAGTATTAATCAAACATCAAATGATGATCATATACACGATGATCTTAACCCTGAGGTTATATATGTCATCTAATCCTTTGATTTATGCGTTAAGGTTTGTCAGAATGATCAGGCTAAGAACAATTTTTTTGGGGACTCAATGATACATATGGCTGGGGACATAGTTTAACATATATGGAATTTTTACCTTCTTATAGATTGAATACTGGTTTGTTGTTGGGTTGACTTTTGGAACTGAAAAGGTTATGAGCGCTCACGTCGCAAACTTGTTGTGGCACAACCATCACTAGTAAAGTTAATGGTAAACTAGGAACAAGATATAGTTAAATGAGTAAAATGGTAATTTAATTCCCTTTTAATTATAAACCATTAATAGAGGATTAATGTTGTATGTAATGATTATATCAATGGACACTTTATTCTTTAATAAAGTACTCTATAAATATATGTTTATAATTATCAAGAGTTCAATATCATATTTATAGTGGAGTAATCATGAGATTAATAAATATGATTATTTAATCAAAGAGCTTTGATTAATAATCTAATATTTATTGGAGCTTGATATTATAGGTCCATAGGTCCCCAGGGTAGCTCTATCAACACCATATCAAGGTAAGAGTTGATACAAGGTTAGAACTATAATTTGGAAATTTGAGAAGAATTTTATTTTTTGGGTCAAAAATACAATTATATGATAATTGAGGCTGAATAATTGATTTGAAATTAATTATTATATTTATTTATTTAAATATGGAATTTTGAAATATATGTATATGTAAATAAATTAATTAATTTTTGAAATTAATTATTTTATTTGAGTGGGAGAAAATAAAATTAGTAAGTCAAAATAGTTTTTGATTTATTAAATTTTAAAAGATGATGATAATGATGATCATCAATTTGAATTTTGAATTTTGAATTTAAAATTTAAATGTTGAAATATGGTTGTAATTTTTGTGGAAGGATTGGTTTTAATTAAATAACTAAATAAAATAAAAATGCAATATCCCTGAAAAGGGAATACTGCTACACGTATGACATGGTTCAAGGACTGTGTCATGCGTGTAAGACAATGCAGATAGAGTATCAGTATTGTTTTTATTTTATTTATTTAATTAATTAATAATTTGAAAATAGATTTTTTCAAATTTGGTAAGTTAGATATTATCTAAATCAATTATTATCATCATTATGGTTATATTATTATATTACTAGTATTATTAAGAATAATAAGGTAATATATAATCTCTAATAGATATATTATATGATAAGAAGAAGGAATTGTCACCTTCTTCTTTTATTCTAACCTTTCTCAAGCCACAATCTACGTTCTCATGTGTTGAAATATACTTGTGATTTCTAAATTACAAATCCTTGTTCTCTATGTGTCTACACATATCTTGAGGTGTAGAGAACACTCCGGAAGATCGTGGTTTGAGTACTCAAAGCATTGGATAGGAAGATCATTATATATACGAAAAGACTCAAGGACACTTGATAGGCTTCAAGAGGTAAATATTTATGTTCTTGAATCTTTGTGTATATGTGCATATGATATATATATAAGTATATGTATAATTATATATATATGTTGCATGATTAATGATATTGCATATTAATATTTCTGTCTGGATGTTTTCTTGAACATATAAACTATTTATACGAGAGATGTAAAAATGTTGTGCTTACATACTGGGCCCACCACACCATTTTCGTTGTGCACTCTGATTGTTTTTCCAACACAAATGTATAGTCAGTTGCTCAGTGTTATAAAGAAAGCTAAAAGTCTAGAGGTTAAAGTGGGAGAACCTGAAGAAGAAAGGAGAAACCTTCGAGGAAAGGTGGAATTTCTCACTTTGGATATTGAAGAAAAACGGATTGCTCTAGATGAAATGCATGTAAAGTTGGACTATGCCAATAAGAGCATTGAGACATGCACTATAGGTCAGGATTTGTTTAACAACATGATGAGAATTGGTCAGTATGCTAGAGAAAAACCTGGTGTCGGTTTCAATCAGCCATTGGTTATCAAAAAGAAAGATCTTCCAATTTCTTCTCAAGAAGTGCATATCATTCGCCTTTCTCGACTTGTTGCTCTTAAAAATGTCCAGCAACAAAAAAATGTATTCCCACTACCATTTTTGTGGAGAAAAGATTCATATTCATTCAAGATGCTACAAGTTAAACTTTTCTCGGCTCATAAATACCTTAAAAGACAAGCCACGTGCCACTCTTGTAGGAAGAAAACTATGGAGGCCAAAGAATACTCAAACTAATGCTATTGTAGTTTATACTTCTCTACTGGCATGTAACAGTGATCAATGGTACTTTGACAGCGGGTGTTCTCGCCACATGACGGGAAATAAACATCTTCTCAACAATCTCTTATCTTATGTTGAGAGATGTGTTACTTATGGTGATGGAAGCAAGTGAAGGATTATGGGAAGAGGAAAATTGTGTCTACATGGTCTGCCCCTCTGGAAAATGTTCTCTATGTTGAAGGTCTGAAGACCAACTTGATAAGTGTTAGTCAAACCTGTGATGAAGGGTGCATGGTTCTATTCTCCAATACTTACTATACTGTTGTTTCAACATCTGGAACACATGTCTTAACAGGGGTAAGATCTAGTGACAATTGTTATCTCCTAAGCCCTTACTGTGTAATGCTACAAAGACGGTTGATACTAAACTGTAGCACTACACGTTAGGTCATCTAAATTATAGAGATCTCAGTAAACTTGTGAAATTGAAGGTGGTTAGGAGGTGTTCCCAATTTTCCCCTTTGAAAGACAAAGTGTGTAGTGCTTGTCAACTCGGAAAACAAGTCAAAAGTTGCCACCCTCCTTTGAAGTTTCTAGTTACTTCCCAAGTTCAGGAGTTATTGCATGTTGATTTGATGGGACCTATGCAAACTAAAAATTTCAGTGGCAAAATATATGCTATGGTGTTCGTGGATGATTATTCTCGATTATCTTGGGTTAGATTTCTTAGAGAAAATTCGGCCTTTTTTGAAAATTTTAAGGGATTGTGTTTTTCTTTGCAAGCTGAAAAGGGTGAAAAAGTCAACAAAGTGATTCGTCTTCGAAGTGATCATGGCAATGAATTTGAGAACATATTTGCTTATTTTTGCAATCAAGAAGGGATAGCTCATGAGTTTTCAGGGCCCAAAACTCCTCAAGAAAATGGAGTTGTGGAAATGAAAATTTGAACTCTCCAAGAGATGGCATGTGTTATGTTGAATGCAAAGAAATTATCAAAGAGACTTTGGGCTGAAGCGGTCAACACAGCCTGTCATATTGGCAATAAGGTGCATCTTCATCTTGGCACTAAACAAACCTATTATGAACTGTGGATAGGAAGAACGCCAAATTTGGCTTATCTTCATGTGTTCGGTTGCAAGTGCTACATTCTTAATGATAGATAAAAGTTTGGAAATTTTGACGCCAAGAGTAATGAATGGGTGTTCTTGGGGTACTCTACCAACACTTGTGCTAACAGAATCTACAATATGAGAAGACAAACATTTATGGAATCCATCAATGTTGTGTTTAGTGACTTGGAAGACTTTGCAAGTTACTCAAAAGAAGAAGAAATCCACACTTTTGTTGACACATCGATTCTGCTTGTTGCATCACAACCTTCAGATGAACCAAGCAAGTCTAAAATCGAGAAAATTGATGCTACCACTTAAACCTTTGAAGGCTCAGATGTGTCTTCCATTTCTAGAAAAAAAAAATCCCCCTCTGATATTGGAATTCATCAAAACCATCCACATGAATTCCCAAAGCTCATCCTCTATCCTCCATTGTTGGAAATGATGAGCTTCAGCAATTTGAAAGAAATGAAGTGTGGACTCTTGTTCCGCGTCCTTTGGGTGCCAACATCATTGGTACTAAGTGGATATTCAGAAATAAGACTAATGAAGTGGGAAATGTTGTGTACAACAAGGCAAGACTAGTAGCTCGGGGGTAAACTCATATTGAGGGAGTGAATTTCGAGGAAACTTTTGCTCTGGTTACTATATTGGAATCCATAAGACTTTTGTTGGGTGTGGCGTGTTTCATGAAGTTCAAGTTGTACCAAATGGATGTCAAGAGTGCTTTTTTGAACGACATCCTTGTGGAAGAGGTGTATGTGTCTCAACCTTCCCTCATCATGGAGACCATGTCTTCAATCTGAACAAATCATTGTATGGGCTCAAGCAAGCTCATCGAACATGGTATGATCGTCTCACCACTTGCTTGAAAATGTCTATACTAAAGGTAATGCTGACCAATCCTTGTCTATTAAACCTCTAAATCTTGCTATTTTTTATGCCCAAATTTATGACATGGTATTTGGGTCCACTTGTGATGCACACACCCACTCCTTTGTTCAACTAATGACTAAGGAATTTGAAATGAGCATGGTTGGTGAGCTAAGCTACTTTCTTGGGTTACAAATTAAACAACTTGATAATGACATTTTCTTGTCTCAATCAAAATATGCTCAAAATGTTTGGTTTAGAAAATTTAAAACATGCTCGCACACCTATGTGCACCACTACTAAATTTATTAGGGAAGAGACACGTAAAAAGGTTGATGCAACACTGTATTAAAGTATGATGGCAGTTTACTTTATAATACAGCGAGTCATCCTGATATTTGTTTCAGCATTAGGGTTTGTGCTAGATATCAAATTTCCCCCACTGAATTGCATTTCACTACTATGAAACAAATTCTTAAATATTTGGCTAGTACCACTGACTTTGGTCTTTCGTACTCATGTGATACTAATCTTTCTGTGGTTGGTTTTAGTGACTCTGATTGGGTAGGTAACCTTGGTGATAGGAAAAGTATTTCAGGTGGGTGCTTCTATGTGGGGAACAACCTTGTTTCATTGCACAGTAAAAAGAAAAATTCCATTTCACTCTCTACCATCGAAGCTGAATACATTGCCGTTGGAAGTTGTTGCACTCAACTTCTTTGGATGAAAAAAATGTTGCATGATTATGGCCTCTGCCTTGACACTTTGACCATCTATTGCGACAATATCAGTTCCATTGATCTCTCCAAAAACCCTATCCAACACTCTCGCACCAAACACAACAACACCCACCACCACTTTCTTCGTGATTTAGTTAAGTCTAAAACCATTACATTGTCTCATGTTGCATCTAAAAGTCAACTTGCTGATTTGTTTACTAAGGCTTTGAGTTCACAAACTTTTTTTCACTTGAGAAAGTCAATAGGAGTTTGTATGTTTGATTGATAACATGTGGCATTCAAAAATAAGCAATATTGTTTGAGATTTCATCTTCTAACTTGACTATTTGCATTTGTGAGTCTTTCTTCAACTTGCTTCTTACAGTCATATGTCTTGAAGTGGTGTAGGCTTGTTGTTGCTCTCTTGTAGTCTTACATGATACATGAATTCTCATTCTTGGTAATTGCATGGAATTGTCTCCCCTATTTGAGTAGCTTTATTGTTTAGTGTGAAAGATACCATTGGGTCACTTTGCTTTGTGTAGTTTACTCCTTCACTTAGGACTGTGTGCCTGCGGAGAGAGCTACCTATGTGCTTATCACTCTAATTGGTTATTGCTGAGCAGATTTCTACAACAAAAAATAAAAAACAAATAAAAAAAATTTCATTTTGAGGGAGAGTTTGCCAGGTTCTTCAATAGCAGGGCAGCTCATGAGGACACTTCACACACTTATGGAGATTGACCTTCTTTGCATTTGCATTGATGAGTTGTGTCTTGTGCCTTGTTAGATCTCAATTTTGCATATGTCAGATCTATGTTACAACATGTAATTTGTTTATTTCAACAATGTGTACTAAGTCTCCCATTTCTCTTTCTATCTCTTGGTTTCATGCTTATTGTGGATGCTCAAAATTCAACACTGGCAAAGAACCCACATCTCATGCCTAAGGTCCCTAGAAGGTTCAAAGCAACCATGTTTGAAGTACATTTGAACCCTCAAATTAGTGCTCAAAATGACCCTGCTCCAAATAACCCTGCTCCAAATGATCACTCCACCTTGGACACTGGTAAAGAACCCAAGCATCCCACGCGCCCAGCCCATCCCGTGCCTCGCGTGCGCCCAACGCCTCGCGCACCCCGCGCGCCCCGCGTGCCCCAGGCGCCTCGCACGCCCCAGGCGCCCCACGCGTCCCGCTCGCCTCGCGACACCACCAGGAGACAAGCGTCTCGCGGCCCCCAAGACGCCACGCGCAACAGTCAGACCGTGGTCCTCATGGTGGCCTCCTCTCACACACCAGCCTCGTCCTTAAGGGTGTCCAAGTGGTAACCATGGAGCAAGAAGAGTTAGAATACGGATGGTACGGTGTCCATGCTAGACAGGTAGTGGCAGTACAAGAATGGTACATGGTCAGGATTCCCTCAACATGCTTATGATATCTGTACCCAACCAGTAGTGGAGGCATAATATGGTACCAAGACAGGAGTACTTTTGCAGACCCCTGACACGTACTAGAGCAAACCTCCACTCTTCCAACACCACTACCCCTGAAACCACTCTCCTGACAGTGTACTTATGTACCATCTGGTCCCCTGGACCACAATGTATCAGGGGCCATCAGAGCCCACTATAAAAGGAACCACACTTCCACATGGGAGGGGGTTGGAAAAAATACTGTAGCACTACACCATATGAAATACAAGTTCATTTCACCATTTTCTTTCTGCAACTGTTCTTTGAGTTCTCAATTAGATCTTTGAAGTTTTTCTTTTGATAATCTCTACATTTTTATTTTTCTAACTTAACTTGGTTGACGAGTTCTCATCGTCAACAGTTTGGCGCCGTCTGTGGGAATAACAAGCATCAAGCCAGCGTTCTTCCATCACTTCCAACAAAGAAAGATGCTAAGACGTTCAAAACGCCTACGACAAATACAAGATGATGAGATTCGTCGAGACAAAGTAGAGCGGAGGGCTTCCAAGAAAGACCCCCCTCTGCCCAGGCATGGAGGTAGACTGGAAGAGCCTCTTCCCCCAAGGGAGGAGAAGGAAGCATCATCCCTGGCCCTCCGGCCCAACGGAGGTCATTCAGAGCCACCAGTGCATCCACTTCACTGGCCTCCGGTGGCACCACGCTCAAGCCACCAAGACCCAGGTCCATCGACGCATGGGCCAAGCAAGGGTCCCGGGGTACGCTCGGTAAGTTCCAGCTCAAGGACTCGCTTCTACAGGGATGAGATTCAAGAGTTACATAAAAATACTCGAAGGCTAGAAACCACGATAGAGAACATGCAGGAGGTCTTAAACGACCTACTGCAAGGAAAGTCAAGCATACCTCTTCTTAGGCGTAAAGAGAAGGAGCATGAAAATAGGGAAGACACTGTCCCCATAGACGATGGGGGAACCCGATTTTCCACCAGTAAAACTCCCCCGACAAGGTCCCATGGGGAACCTAGGTCGACGAAATGCCCCCAAGAGCAAAGGCGGAAGGAAGACGATGGTCGTAAGAACGAAGCAAAACTCACCTCAAAAGAAGCACCCCCCATGGTTCCCCCGAGGAACACCACCAAAGTAAGGGTTCAGTCTGAGGACCCGCGAGACTCCTCAAGCAAAAAGAGGAGGGGACTAGACACTAAAATGCGAAGCCCTCGGGACAAAATTACCACTGCACCTGGGGGGCACAAAGATAACGAAGAATTTGACCATGATTCTCGCTTCACAAGGGAGATCCAGGCTGAGCAAATGCCCACTGGCTTCAGAGAGCCTCGCATGACTCCGTACGAGGGTACTACAGACCCAAAATATCACTTAGACTCCTTCAATAACTTGATGAGGTTAAGAGGGGTCAACAACAGGGCAAAGTGTCATTTCTTTGTCGTTACGCTTAAAGGAGTGGCGTACAAGTGGTTCAAGAAGTTAAGGCCAGGAACAATCAAATCATGGCAGCAATTCTCTGATGAATTTCTTCAGCAACACCATGTAGCCTGTGATTACGTCATGCCAATTACTAGCCTCGCTAACATAAAACAAGGTGAGAATGAAAGTCTGAAGAACTATATCCATAGGTTCAATATGGAAGCAACGAAGGTGGGAAGCTTAACCAAAGCAGAGCTCAAGACGGCTATTACAGCCGGAGTACGACCAGGAAGCAGGTTATGGAGTAACATGCTCAAAATAGAAGTTTCGAATTTGGATGATTTCTTCGAGAGAGCACAGAAGTACATATGTGTGGAAGAGGGCCATAAGAACTCGAATGTTGAAGAAAGCGAACCTTCCTCCAATCACCCTACTACCAATACGTCTGAATATTCCATATAGAAGGGGGCGTCGTGCTAGAGGGGTCGCTGACCAAGTTTGAGATTGAACTAAGACCATCTAGCCATGAAAGTCCCGACTCGAGGGGAGATCACCTCAAAAATTGCAAAAAGGGTCTCAAAAGTAGATGCCTGCAAAAAGGGTCTCCAAAGTAGACGCTTGCAAAAAGGGTCTCAAAAGTAGACGCCTGCAAAAAGGGTCTCCAAAGTAGACGCTTGCAAAAAGGGTCTCAAAAGTAGACACCTGTAAAAAGGGTCTCAAAGTAGACGCTTCCAAAAAAGGGTCTCAAAGAAGACGCTTGCAAGAAGGGTCTCAAAGAAGACGCTTGCAAAAATAGTACTATGCCTAATGACGAGAAGGACGTTTCTCGCAAGAAATAATAAGCGCGCGCGAAAATATATAAAAGGATAACTAGAACCCAAGGGGTCAATATATCCTTATAGATACGATCAAGGTGCACCAAAGAGAGACCTATCGAACCCCCTTTCGCGTGGGCTCCAAAGGACCTCGAGCATGATAAATACAAAAAAAAAAAGAAAAAAAAAAGAGGAAGAGTCTACAAGAACGCCTAAAGTCCTCCCTATAGACTGGGGGGCAAGTGTGGATACCAAAAATCCACCATAAAAAAAATCTCCAGTACATGGTTAAAATACAAGGCTAAAGGTCACTTAGTCACATTATCAGGCTCAGACCTGTAAGTCTTGTGAAACTGGGAGATTGTCCCAAGGGAAGCATCACCTTATGAGCCGTGAAGTATGGCCTTGCTAGGCTAAGAGGCCAAGCTACGCGTCATGAGAGGGCAGGTGCACGAGGCCCTCGAATAGCGAGGCCCTACTTGTCTTGACGCTGAGAGATGTCGAGGGCACCGGAGCTGTGAATGTAGGAATTCTTCCCTTGTGAATTCCATCCAAGAGAGCCACCCTCGCTATGTGAGGCTCACGGCTGGCCTCCTACGCGCGTCGTGTCTACACGAGACTTCGCTTCCTACCTCCAAGTGATCACATGGGGTGCAGCCTCGCTAGACTTCTCGTGTTCCGCATGCATAGACGCATGCATCCAAACATAGGTCCCAAAGGGCCGCCTCGCTATGCGAGACACTTTAAGGACCCTGAACCCTCTAGCTATGCAGGTCACTTCGCTAGGCTTCCCGCGTGCACCTTGCCTCGCCTCATGCACTAGCCACGGCACCTGCTACGGGTGTTCCACCCAGCTGCCCGGGCAACGGCGTGCTCGCCAAAGGAGGAGAAATCGAAGTTTGGATCCTGCCTCCATACACCGTAAAGGGCACGCTCTATGGACCTATATTCAATAGCTACCCTATCTTCCTCTAAGGAAGCGACCCTCTCCTGCGACGTGACTGCAGCAGCCTTAGCACCCTCAAGTTCGACCTCTAAGGAAGCGACCCTCTCCTGAGACGCAGCCGCGGTAGCCTTGGCACCCTGGAGTTCGGCCTCTAGGTTGGTGACCCTTTCCTGCAACATCGTGGCCTTGGCAATCGCCCTCTTCTTCTTTTTCGATGAGGCAGAAATTTTTTCCAAGGCCTTTTCTAGCATAGACCTGGTTTCAGCAAGCTCCCCCTCAAGCTCCTAGACCCGAACCGCAAGACGGTCCCTCTCGACATTCGACGTGGAAAGGTTGTGAGCCGAGTCGGCAAACCGCTGAGCCACGGTATAAGCCTGGCATAAAGACCTATTTATAAGAATCAAAGAGAAGAGTCTACCAGAGCACCTAAAGGTCCTCTCCTAGACTGGGGGGCAAGTGTGGATGCTCAAAATTCAACATCGGTAAAGAACCCACATCTCATGCCTAAGGTCCCTGGAAGGTTCAAAGCAACCATGTTTGAAGTCCATTTGAACCCTCAAATTAGTGATCAAAATGACCCTACTCCAAATAACCCTGCTCCAAATGACCCTGCTCCAAATGACCACTCCACCTTGGACACTGGTAAAGAACCCAAGCGTCCCACGCGCCCCGTGCCTCGCGTGCACCCAGCACCTCGCGTGCTCAGCATCTTGCTCGCGCGCCCCGCACCTCGCGTGCGCCCAACGCCTCGCGCGCCCAAGGCGCCTCGCACGCCCCAGGCGCCCCGCGCGTCCCGCTCGCCTCGCGACACCACCAAGAGACAAGCGTCTCGCAGCCCCCAAGACGCCACGCGCAACAGTCACGCCGTGGTCCTTGTGGTGGCCTCCTCTCACACACCAGCCTCGTCCTTAAGGGTGTCCAAGTGGTAACCATGGAGCAAGAAGAGTTAGAATACAGATGGTACGGTGTCCAGCTAGACAGGTAGTGGCAGTACAAGAATGGTACATGGTCAGGATTCGCTCAACATGCTTATGATATCCGTACCCAACGAGTAGTCGAGGCATAATATGGTACCAAGACAGGAGTACTTTTGCAGACCCCTAACACGTACTAGAGCAAACCCCCACTCTTCCAACACCACTACCCCTGAAACCACTCTCCTGACAGTGTACTTGTGTACCATCTGGTCCCCTGGACCACAATGTATCAGGGGCCATTAGAGCCCACTATAAAAAGAACCACACTTCCACATGGGAGGGGGTTGGAAAAAATACTGTAGCACTACACCATATGAAATACAAGTTCATTTCACCATTTTCTTTCTGCAACTGTTCTTTGAATTCTCAATTAGATCTTTGAAGTTTTTCTTTTGATAATCTCTACATTTTTATTTTTCTAACTTAACTTGGTTGACGAGTTCTCACCGTCAACACTTATCGTTTTCCATATTGTTTTTAATTTCATGCTATCTGTTTTAGCTTAAATGTCCTCTTAATCTTATTCTGTTCTCTTGTGTTAAAAAAAAAATCGTTACTGTGTCTATATTTTTTTCTTTCGTTTTTTGTCTTGTCTGTCGTTTATTTTATTTTTTTAACAAAAAAAATTTTAAAATCAGGGAGTTTCTTTATAATTTATTTTTCTTTCTAATTTTTTTTCGGTTTCCCTCTCAAACTCACACACTCTCTCTCTATTTCACCCCATTTCCTCTCTTTCCCTTCTACGATGCTGACTCCAAATGCCACCCGCCTCTATGCCTTTCGTCTTCGTCCTCCCTCCCCTTCCCCTTCCCAAGAACCCTCCGAGCCCTCCCCACCACCATCATTTGAGAACCCTTCACCTCCAAACCCAATCACCGAGCATCCACTTCCTCCCCTTGTCGAAACCCCTCCTCTACCTCCCAACCTACCTCGCGCATCCACTTCGCCTCCAGCCCCCCATCCCATGACCCCTCTTTGTCTCCTCCCACACTCCCTCGTGAACCCACTCGCGACCTTTCCCCCACTCACGAACCCTCTCCTCCTCTACCATCGCCTCCCAGCCGTGGGGTTGCCTCAAGAACTTGCACCAAATGCCTGGCTACCCTTGCCCATATCTCCTCTTCTCCTTCGTTGAATGTCAAGGCAGTGGCCTGAAAATGTAAGTCGACCCCTGTTTTCATCTATGAGTCCGAGCCAACTCCAGAATAGCCTCCACTGACTCGTCCTGCCAATAATCCTAAGGCAATGCCCCCACCTGCACCCACCACCTCTTGGTTTGCCAAGAGCAATGCCCCTTCCTCATCTTCATCTCGAGGTACTCTGTTTCTTAATAGCTCTTGTAAGGATAGATTTACTGCTTGTATTTCCTTGCGAAAATTATTACTTGGGAGGTCACTAGATTATAAGGAATTTGGTCATTTGGACATGTATGAATTAATTGCTTTTCATGGTTGGAAAGAATCTGTCATTGCTCTCTGTGTTCCTTATCAGTCCTTGGTGCATGGATTTTATTCCAATTTGTCCATTGATGTGGTTGACCCTACTCATGAGAATTTTGGGAAGGTTTATTTGCGTGGAAATTGGATTCCTTTTACTCCAGAGATTATTGCAGAGTGTTTCCATATGCCATTGATTGTTGAGCCTGATTATTGTGTAGAGTTTAGTCCGGATATGGATGAGGTTGCCTGAACTCTCACTGGTAAATCCTGATCGACTTTGCCCACCTCAAATGCATTTCTCGCTGCTGACCTCACTTCGATGTATCATATTCTGCAAGTCATCGCCATTTGTACTTGGCAGCCCACATCTCACAAGTCCATCGTTCGGACTGACTTGGCTCGTTTCTTATATGCAGTGGGTTCCCGCAAGTCTATTAGTCTTCCTCACTGCTTGTTTCAAGTGATTTTGGATGCCGCATTTTGGCTAGGGGTCTCTTGCATCTTGCCCCTGCCTTGTTTGATTCAGAGGTTGGCTCACATTTTCTCGGTTGTTCCCTCTAAGAGTTTGGACACTTTCATCAACCTTAAGGCAATGAAGTTGGCATTCACTCGGTCCAAAGCTCCTAAGAAGGGTCCTTCTTTCAAAGACCCTATGGCTACATCTACTTTGGGAGTCAAACAATCATCCTGGAAGTATCAGTTGTTTGAATGGGTCATACCCTTAGTGATGACTTTCACTCGTTTCGGTCTAAGTTTCTATTAGCTCATGCTCAGAATCAAGCGTTTCAAGCTGTTGTCCTTCACCATCTTGGTCTACCTTCTATCTTTGTGTCGTCCACTGCTGCTGATGACTCTTTTGAGGAAGCGCCACCACCTCAGGGGGAGCTTGTACCTCCCCCCCCCCGCCCCAATGCTGCTGAGTCTATGCCTATAGTCCCTCATGCACGAGCCATCTGCCACTGCCATGGGTTCTTTTTTTGTTGCCCATTCATCATTTTCAACAACTCATGGGGAGTTCATTGTGCCTCTAGGCACCTAGAAGTGCTACAAGAAGAAGAAGACTTCTTCCACCAAGTAGTTGAGTTTCTCCATTGGCATGCCCTCTAAACACTGAGGGGGAGTTCTTTTAGATTATCTTATGTTCTGACTTTGTTTCTTGTTCTTTAGTCTCTTGAACTAAACTCTAGTCCTGCTGTCTTTCACTATTTTTATGTTGATATCTTATTGTATGTTGAGCAGGTGAACTTCTTACTTGTTACTTTTGATTTAGCTCTCTAATCAATACATTCAGTTGATGTTGTTCTGGTCTGTTTGTTATTATTTCTATTTGTTGTGGGTGCTAAATTTTAAATCACAGATTCATTGTTCATATGCATGCCAAATGGAGAGTTTGTAAGTGTACATATTTGTCATGCTTTGAACTTCATGCTTAAACATTGTTTTCTTGTTATAACACTGAAAGCTCAGTAGCACGTGATTTCTAATTCAGCATTTGTTTTATTGAGCTAACTTTCCTCTTTTATGCCCTAGTATATATATTCATTTTATTCGTGTTAATCCTACCCTTTTTAGCGACTAAAAAGTGATCTCATCAAGAAACATTCTCTGCAGAGGTCTGAAGCATTCATTGCTTCATTGTTCATTGGCCCATGGCATTTTGGTGAAACTTCACCATTAATTTCATGTTTTCTGGTTTAAAGCTTGAAGGGAGTTCAAGCTAAATCTCAAGGGGAACTTGAGCTGTAGCTGAAGGGAGTCCAACAAACTACAATACCAGCGGGAGGCTAGTTGTTTGAAGAAGAATCCAAAAGTTTGCTTTGTAGTCATCAAGTTCTTAGGTACAAAATTAAGATGGATTTTTAATTTGTGTTTTTGTATTTGAACTGATCGTAATGATTCTTTGATTTTTAGTGGATTGCTTCACCTTTAGATAAGGTCTCATGGATGTACGTCATGAAAAATCATGATTGAACCATGTTAAAATTATTGTGTCAATTTTTACTTTGCTACACTTCAGCTTAAGTTGAATATGATTTTGTTTGTTAATCAAAGTGGATAAATCAGTAGGAATAGTTAACGAACTTTCAATGAATATTAGGATTGTTTCAACTACGAATACTATGCAAATGCATGTGGAATGAAATTAAATAGAAGGTGATGAAGCATATAATAATGAATTATTTTTTTCATAGAACATGTGTGAGTGTGAGTTTTTATTCATAAATATGTATATATATGGGTGTGTGATTATAATAGTGAACCGAAAAGAAAAGGAAAAGATCAAAATAATAAGCATGTGGTTGACGAAACCTTTTAACGTCATTGCATACGAATTTTATATATAAATTTTGAAATGTGTACTTTGATAATCTTTTGATTACTAATCTCGTATTTAATCATCATTTAGCGACATAAATGGCCCGACGGCAAGGCTTGTCTTATGCAAATCTCAAGTAAACATTGGCATAAAAATACTATCGATTAACCCACTAAAAACAAAGTACCCACAATTTTTTATTTTATTATTATTATTATTATTAAAGAAACAAAAAAGTAGTTCTCTAGTTGAATAAAAATAATGATATTGTAGTCCAAGGGCGAAAACAATGGCCCTAGACACGGAATGGTGTTGAACATATCTTTGATCAGAAATTAGATCGATCCTATATGAGATATCGTATATATATATACATATTCTATAATTTTTTATTTTTTTAATATTAACTTTAACAGAATATTTTTATATTTAACGATAATGTGTAAATATTTAAATTTAAATAAAATAAAATTAATAATTAAAAAAATTAAAATAAGATATTTTACAATAATAATTATTTAAAAATAATAAGTAATTAAACAAATTAAAATAGAATATTTTTTAGATTTTTTACCGTAATAATTATTTAAAAATAATAAAATCATACGTTTTATAATTTAAATAAAATTTAATTAAACTGAAAGTCACTTATTAGAATAATATTATATTAAACATATAATATAATCTACCATGAATTAGCAACAAATTACTTTTTTTTAAATTAGCAAGAAACTTAAATTTAAAATACACGTATAATATTTAATAGTACATTAAACATATAATATATAATCTTTTGTTGTCACTCCCAAATTTAAATATTAGAAGAAAAATAAACTTAAACAAAAATAAATAAATAAATTATTTAATTAAAATATGATATTTATTTGAAATTTATATGACATTAATATGAATTTAATAAAAATAATTAATAAATTTTATAAATAAAACTAACTAAAACGTGCATAATGTATGTTGTTTATAAATATATATATATATATATATATACTAGGTAGAATCAACGTACAATCCACGTTTGCTTAGTTTTAAAATTGTAAATATTGTCTATAATTTTAATAAAAACTAGTTCATTATTTTTTTAAATATATATAATAGTATATATAAATATTTATATTAATAATTTCTACATATTTGACATCTAAACACAACGCTGACATAGATATATATATATATTTACATGGTTAAATGATATATATATAATACAATAATATTTAAAAATGAATTAATAATATAAATAAAATAATAATAGAAAAAGTCATAGTGTAGACAATAGTATATATGCATCAACTATTTTTAGTTTCTAATGTATCTCACAATGTCATTTGGTGAAGAAAAAAAGATTCAATCACTTGATAAAAAATAAACTCACACAAATTTATAAGATAAACAAATAATGTATGTATTTATTATTTTTAAATAAATATGATTTAATTATTTAAATTATCATAAAATATCTTAAGAATATTCTTTTTCAATTAATTTATTTATTTATTTTTGTATAGGTTTATATTTGTTCTAACTTTTGAAATTAGCAGTGACAACAAAAGATTATATATTATATGTTTAATATAATATTAAGTTTAAGTTTAATTAAATTTTATTTAAGCTATAAAATATATAGTTTTATTATTTTTAAATAATTATCATGGTAAAATATCTCAAAAATATCATATTTTAATTTGTTTAATTATTTATTTATTTTATTTTATTTAAGTTTAAGTCATATTTACAATCTACCGTTAAATATAATAATATTATGTTAAATATAAGAATATTCCGTTAAAGTTAACAGAAAAAAAATAAAAAACTGTTAAAACCAATAATTTCTATTATCTACACACTCATCATATAGAAGAGATATACTAGGTAGAAACAACGTGTTAATTTAAAAGTTGTAAATATATATGCTTATTCAAACATGTATTTATTTTAATTATCATATAAATTTTAAATAAATAAAAAAATATCATAAAAATAAATAAAATATGTTTAATATAATGTATGACATAAATGTATTAAATAAATTAGGGAAAAATATTATCTATAATTTTAATAAAAATTCATTCACTTTTTAAATATATATATATATATATAAAATAGAATGGATTATAGTTCTATCGTATGTATAAATATTTATATCAATAATCTCTACATATATGGCATCTAAATACATCATTGACATAATTATATATTTATATGGCTACATGATATATGTATATAAATTACAATAATATTTAAAAAGAAATTAATAATAAAAATAAAATAAGAATAGAAAAAATCATAGTGTAGAGAAATATACACTATTTTGATTAAATAATTAATTTAAATGAATCAACTATTTTGATTAATTAATTAATTTTTGTTTAAGTTTATATTTGTTCTAGTTTTTGAATTTGGCAGTGACAATAAGAGATTATATATTATATGTTTAATATAATATTAATATTATACGTGGATTTTAAATTTAAGTATTGTTATACCAAAAATCAAGAAGTGAATGACTTGGCAGGCATTAATTACATGTGGCTGACATCTGGCATAATCTGTGCTCGACTATCGACCAGGAAGATATTCAGTATCATGCGATCGGTTTCTTTATATGACCAGCCTGGTCATATGCACATAATACGCGGAGGAGATTTTAGGCAGTTATGATGGAATCCGAAATTATCTCCCATGATTTCCTGAGTATCCGATTATTTAGGAAATAATATCTGTAACAAATCAATGTAAATCTTCCCTAAGCTTATAAATAGAAGAAGAGGGCTTAGGGAAGAAGGGTCTTTTTTTCCTTTTCTTTTCTGACTTCTAGATCACTTGAGATTAGAGTTATCAAAGGAGTCATATTGTATTGTTCTTCAGAGGTTGGTGAAACTCATTGAACCCTAGTTCTTTGATCACTCATTTGGATCTTACATCAATAACAATCTAAGTGGACGTAGGTTATTACCAGATCCTGGGGCCGAACCACTATAAAATATTGTGTTCTTATTATTTTCGTCATCACGTTCTTTTCAACGCAATCATCCACGTCAAGCGTATTTTGACTCCGTGTCAGTTGCCCAAAATCAGGGTCAACATTCTGGTGCTTTCATTGAGAGCTTGGTATATCACCGTTGAGAAAACCAATGGCGAAAACTACAAGGAAAACTCGGCAGGCGGCCGCCACTACACCATCAAACCCGCCTCCTCCTCCTGCAAGTATGGCTAAGGATGAGCCACATTTAGACTTTGAGGAGGAAGAAATGGATGGCGCGACGCTAAAAAGTACTCTGGGGGCATTGCACGAAGAGCTGGCCAATCTGAGAGCCAGCCAAGAAAGTGCTGCCGAAATCATGGCGCGGCAACAGTAAGAAATTGAACGACAGCGCTTGGAGTTAAGCGAGAGGCAGGCAGAGATGGACCGTCGCCAAAGCGAAGCCATGGCAGCCCTCAAGGCAGCCTTGCAATTGGCTAGGAATCAAGCTGCACCTGCCTCGCAGCCTGATCAGCCTACGAATGGACCAACACAAAGGGATCCTAATCCTAGCCCACCTATCCAACCCTCGAGTCCGCAAAGGCCCGAACAGTCTCAGGTGCCCCATGACGATGTCCCACTGAACCCTGAGGCACAGCCTCCATCCCAAGCTGGTCGCGGCAATCCCCCGCATCAGAGGCAGAATAGGACCGGGCATCAGCCTCGCAGTCCTAGACGCCATAGGGGCGACGAGCCGAACCTTCCGAATAGAGGACAGCATCCTCCTGGTAACAGGAGGAACTCAGAGTTAGGCTCTGCGGTCCGAGGTCCCCCACGGCATGATAATGCACAGGGACCTAACGACCAACGCAGGCCACCCTCTAACGCCCGGGACGTTTCAGCCCGGGAAGGAAATCGAGGGAACAGTCGATCCCGTCATAGCCAATCACGATTCAGAGATGGCAATGGTTATGATGAAGCCGATTCCGGCAGAGGAAATGCCGGTCGGAGGAATGACGAAAGAGGTGAAAACAGGAATCATCCACCTCAAGATGCCAACACGGCAGACGGGACGCTGGGGGGCAACCCAAGAAAAATAACATTTTCAACCGGCTCGGAGCTAGCGAGCAGGGGAGAAGAGACGAGGATTTGAGAGATGTGCTCAATGATCGCTGTGAGCGACATGGCGAGAATATCCCCCCAGCAACAGAGGCCACAGCGATTCCTATCGCCGTGCAGGCCCAGATAGATGCCCTCAACCAGGCGGTGCAACAGCTGGTCGGGGGAAGAACATCTTACATCGACCACGACAGGAGGAAAGGCACTCCTTTCATCCAAAGGATAGCTATGGCAGAGACTCCTAGCAAGTTTAAAATGCCTACGCTTCCGAACTTTGATGGGTACGGTGATCCGGTATCTCACATCAATAAGTTTGAGATACAAATGGACATTCAGAAAGTGTCTGAAGATGCTCGGTGCAGGATCTTCCCTGCAACACTTTCTGATGCCGCCCAGGAGTGGTTTTTCAAGTTCCCTCCTGCAAGCATAGTTTCCTGGGAGATGTTCGTAAAGGAGTTTTACGGACAGTTCTACGCAGGTCGTGTGCATCCGACCGAGGCAAACTAGCTGGTTGAAATACACCAGCAGGATGGAGAGCCATTGAAGGACTACATCCAGCGCTTTATGCGAGCAGCAGCTGGAGCAAAAACAGTGGGGGACGAAGGCAAAATGATGGCCATAATCGCAGGGGTTAGGCGTCGCACCCCTCTCTAGAAAAGTCTCCGAAAAGATGGGGTTAGAACTACCCAGGAATTCTTGGACCGGGCTAATCGTTACATCAAGCTCGAAGATGCCATTGCCGACGATGGGAAGCCTCCAGGCAAGGATAAGAAGGCAGCCGAGCCCGCCAAAGCCGTCAATGGGTCTAAGCCTAATGGAAACGGCAACGGGAACGGCAACGACAATGGCAAGAATGGGGGGAAACGGCCACACAATGAGCCTTCCACCTCTGACAATAAACGAGCCAAGGGTAACCGTTATGAACCTCGATTCACTAACTATACTGCCCTAGTTGAGTCTCGGGGAGAGGTTTATCAGGCCACGAGTTCCAACGTGCCTTATAAGAAGCCTGCCCCCATTCGAAAGGATATTTCGAAAAGAGACACTACCAAGTTCTGTCGTTATCATAACGACTACGGACATGATACCAACGAATGTAACCAGCTGAAGGATGAGATCGAGTTCCTTATTAGACAAGGACACTTGAGAAGATACGTACGGGCCTCGGGAAATTCCCAACGAGAAGCTCCAGGTGGCAACGAGCAAGCGCCCACACGCCAACGCTCGCCACCTTTGCAGCCTGCCCCTGTGACTGTCACATTGTTAACCATCTGTGGAGGCCCGCACCTCGCGGGAAACAGCGGAAAGGCCAGGGAACGATACGCTCGGACTCTACACCACGACCAGGACATCGAGATGATGACTGTGGAGGACCGCGCGCCAAAAAAGGCTCGATCAGAAGAGGGCGAGATAACCTTCTCTGATAGCGATGCCAAGCATGTCCGGTTCCCACATTCCGATCCGCTGGTCGTGGATATCCAAATGGCCAACATGATGGTGAAGAGAGTGTTGATCGATACAGGTAGTTCGATGAATATCCTATATAAGTCTTCGCTGGAACGCATGAAATTGTCCGTTAAAGACCTGGAGCCCTGCAACCAGACAATATACGACTTCTCTGGTGAGGGACTTGCCCCCGCAGGATCAATCAGACTACCAGTAACGACAGGTACAGCGCCTGCTACCAGGACATTACTCGCTACTTTTATAGTAGTTGATTGTCCTTCGGTGTACAATGCCGTCATTGGGAGGCCTATACTGGTTGATCTACGGGTCGTCACCTCTATGTGGCACTTAGCCATGAAATTCCCGACAGACACAGGGGTAGGACGCGTGTTGGAAAACCAGAGGGAGGCCAGAGAGTGATACAACGCCTCAGTCACGAAGGAGAAAAAGGGAACATCAAAGAGCACTACCTCAGATAGGTTGCAGATGGCAATTGATACACAAGCCCAATCCGGTGATGAGGTCACCAAATAGGGTGTTGCCCAAAGTGAAGATAGAGATTTAGATCCTCGCTTTGGGGATTTTGAAGAGAACGTTGGACCCGTCGAGGACCTGGAAGAAGTCCAACTCGACGAAAAAGACCCGACCAGAGTCGTGAAGGTCGGGGAAAACCTGGAACAAACCACGAAGCATGCACTGGTGGAATTTTTGCGGAAGAACCAGGAAGTCTTTGCCTGGTCGCACAAAGACATGGCTGGGATAGACCCTGCGGTTATCAGCCATGTCCTGAACATAGACATGACTTTTCCGCCCGTGCAACAGAAAAGAAGGTTGTTTGATAAAGATCGATCGAGAGCCTTAAAAGAAGAAGTAGAGAGATTAAAGGAGAATGGGTTCATCAGGGTAGCGTTTTATCCATCATGGGTCTCCAATCCAGTGCTGGTTCCCAAGCCTAACGTCAAATGGTGAACCTGTGTGGATTTTACAGACCTCAATAAAGCCTGCCCAAAGGACTGCTTCCCACTCCCAAGAATCGACCAGTTGGTCGATGCTACTGCAGGACACGAGATTCTCTCCTTCATGGATGCATATTCAGGCTACAATCAGATTAGCATGCATCCCCCTGACGAGGATCACACCAGCTTTCGGACCGATACGGGCTTATACTGTTATAAAGTAATGCCATTCGGACTGAAAAACGCAGGTGCGACTTACCAGTGGTTAGTTAACCACATGTTTAAAGAATTGATCGGGGTAAACATGGAGGTATACGTGGATGACATGCTGGTAAAGTCAAAAAAGGCAGAAGGACATGTGAAGGATTTGCAAGAATGCTTCGATGTATTGAACAAGTACCAGATGAAACTAAATCCTCTCAAATGTTCCTTCGGAGATGGATCAAGGAAGTTTTTGGGTTTCATTGTAAATTCAAGAGGAATCGAGGCCAACCCCGACAAGATAAAAGCCCTGATCGACATGAAATCGCCAGAAAAGATCAAAGATGTACAAAGTTTAACCGGGAGGATTGCAGCCCTAAGTAGATTTATTTCAAAATCAACAGACAAGTGCGTCCCTTTTTTCAATCTACTTAAGGGCAATAAGAAATTAGCATGGACGGAAGACTGCGAGCAAGCTTTTCAGGCCTTGAAGGCCCATATGGCACAGCCTCCCATTTTATCAAAGCCAATCGAAGGAGAAACTTTGTTCATCTACCTGGCGATCACTGAAGTTGCTGCTAGTGCGGTACTAGTACGAGAGGAAGAAGGCGTACAAAAAGCAGTTTACTATGTAAGCAAGAGACTGATCAGAGCAGAACTGCGGTATCCTCCCATCGAGAGGTTAGCATACTGTTTAATCTTGGCCTCAAGGAAGCTACGTCCTTACTTTCAAGCCCACCCTATCACAGTTTTAACTGACCAGCCCCTTCGGCAAGTCCTCCAAAAACCAGAGGCGGCTGGGCATTTATTAAAATGGGCTGTCGAACTAGGGCAGTTCGATATCGCATATTCACCGCGAACAGCAGTAAAGGGACAAGTCTTGGCTGATCTTATTGCAGAGTTCACCGAACTCCCAGACAGCGAGCAGTGCGAACAACCCAGTGTGCCTGAGCCCCAAGGTGAAACTCCTTCGTGGAAGTTATTCACGGATGGGTCGTCCAACGAATCCCACGCAGGAGCAGGAGTGATATTGATAACGCCGAAAGGGCATCAATTTCACTGCGCCATTAGATTCGACTTCACCACGTCAAATAACGAAGACGAATACGAAGCACTCCTCGCTGGGTTGAGGATGGCGAAAGATATGAGCATAAAGACGCTTGATATTTACAGTGATTCGCAGCTGGTAGTGAATCAAGTCCTTGGGGAATATCAAGCACGAGGCCTAAAGATGGTGGCCTACTTGAATAAAACCAAAGACCTGCTAGCCCAGTTCACGAAGTATACACTCCAGCAAATGTCGCAGGATCAGAATTCGAATGTAGATGCTTTAGCCAAACTCGCGAGCGCGAAAGATGCTGATACTTTGAACATTGTGCCAGTAGAAAGATTGAGTGAGTGTAACGCCCTACTCCCTTAGGGCCGTTACCAAGTGAGTTTTTAAAAGAAACTTAGTGCAAAGAACTCGTTACCGAGGTTTTTTTTTTTTTTTTAAAACCAAAGTGTGACTAAGCAAAAGCTAAGGCTGTAATCTTTTGAAAATGTTTTACTTTATTGAAAACTTCAAGTATATAACATCTGGGATCCCAAAATAAGGTTTGAAAACTATTTACAACTTAAAATAAGTTTACAGTTGATTAGTTATAAAAATCACAGATTATTACAGCCATTTTTCGTAAATACCCCCAACCAAAGCAGTCGAGCAGGCCAAACATGTACGCGTCGCTTCATGCTCTCCGTACTCATGGCTGGTTGACTCATTCATTGCCCTTACCTGCAACACAGAGCACCCGTGAGCCAAAGCCCAGCAAGAAAACTCATACAGTTCATAACATGTGCAAATTATACAGTTAACATATCCGGTAATCCACAGATAAACAGGTCAGCCATCAACTAAGCAAACACGGCCATGCTGCCCCAGAAGCCTTACCAAAGCCTGGGGTTTCGGTCCTCACCGTAAGGATATCCCATTTATCCACTGGGTCCTACCCTAACTATAAGCATCCCATGTGCTAAGTGTTACTTCCGGCCCCGCTGCCGTTCTCGGCTCATTAACTGTTCTCGGCACCTTTGCCGTTCTCGCTACTATAATCACATATAGTATAATTCAAATAACATTCAAACGTATAACAATTCAATAAAACTATACCATAATCATGTAATACCATTTAGGGTCGTGCCCTGCATTAACACTATGGGTCCATGCCCTGTCCTACGGGTGCTACAGTTTTCCTTACCTGTATCCCGAGCTTCACAATGCACCAAAGTCACGAGCACGGTCCTCTATCTCGAGCCTCTCCAAAAAAACCTAGTCACAACACATATAAAACACTCTTTAATATTAACCAATCCAAAACCATTTCCCGTGACCATTCCCGCACTCTCGGGACCTCTAATTCCTTAAAACAATACCTAGGAACCATCCCCCGAGTCCCCGGGCAAAAGCCCTAAAAACCCAATTTTTGGCTGTCAAAATTGGCCTAGGGCCGCGGCACTCCCTTCAAGGGCCGCGGTGCCCAGCAGCTTGCCCTCCTCCTGATGCAACCTCGCGCCGCGGCGCCCAAGAACAGGGTCGCGGCGCTCCTACGCGAACCCAGAAATCTGGGTTTTTCCTTTGCATTTCCTCGAGCCAAAACACTCCCAAATCATCCCAAACTCACACCTAAGCCCCAAAACCAACTCAAAACTCCAAATAGACCATTCAACAACCCATAAACATCATAACACAGCTCAATAACACAATCACACTCAAAATCCACCCATTTGATTTCAACTTCAGAAATTTAAACCCATAAACCAAAGCTTGAAAAACTTAAACCATGCTTCAAATTTCCTAAACCACAACAGAAAAAAATCTTAAAATTGCATAGAATCCATACCTTAAGTGGAGAATTCACCCTTTGCTTCCTTGATTCATCTCCAAGTCTCCAAATTTCAACTCCTTCTCCTCTTCTTCTTCTTCTTCTTGCCCTAGCTTTTCTTCTTCTAGTTTTTCTTTTCTTCTCTTCTAATTTTATCAAAACCAAACAATGACAAGCCTAAACCGAGTACCCCATATAACCCAGCTGCAATTTTTCTAAACCCCTTGCCAAATGACCATTTTACCCCTCCTTACCTATCCTTTCCTAACTAAGCCTCAAGGGCTCACTTGTCATTTCCTATCCATTACAATTCTACCATTTCTCCATCTAAACCTGTTACTCTCTATGGTTACTAACAGTTACATAAGTTACCATATTACCAGTTACCATAATCTCTCAAGAACTAAGTTACAAAATCCCCGAAATACCCCTAGGCTCCTCCCGAGCCGGGTATAAAATCCCGTTGTGACTTTTGAGTTAACTAGCTCTCCAGGACTGTCTCGGCACGTGCATCACAATAAAAACACCACTCTCACGTGGTACAAATCACATAATACAATTATCACATATATGCCCTCAGCGGGCTAAAATTACCAATTTACCCCTATCATACAAACGGGGTCCACATGCATATTTATTTCACCTAAACATGCATACTAACCACATATTCATTTAAATTCACATAAATTAATGCAATATAACAATTATTGCCCTCCAAGCACACTAATCAAGGCTCCAAGCCTTATTAGCAAATTTAGGTCGTTACAGTGAGCCAAGCATACGAGCAATAGAAGCCAGTATGGAAATCCGAATGGAAGATACATGGATGGCGCCTTACTTGGAGTATCCAACAGATGGTGTGCTACCAACAGATAGAAGCCAGAACTCTACAAAGGCAGGCTGCTAGGTACATACTGTTCGATGGTGTAATGTACAGAAGAGGATATTCAATGCCATTACTCAGGTGCATTACACCAGAAAAAGCTAAGGAGCTCATGAAAGAGGTACATGAAGGTTTCTGCGGAGACCACGCTGGGGGGCAAAGTTTTGCAAAAAAGATTCTAAGGCAAGGCTACTTCTGGCCGACTATGAACGAAGATTCGATGGAGTTTGTACGAAAATGCGATAAATGTCAAAGGTTCTCCAAAATTCCATGAGCAGCTCCAAACGAGTTGAAACAGATGCAGAGTCCGTGGCCTTTTGCAATATGGGGGATAGATTTGATTGGATCCTTGCCAACCGGAAAGGGTGGAGTGAAGTACGTCGTTGTGGCGGTCGATTACTTCACCAAATGGGCCGAAGCTGAACCGCTCGCTACCATAATGACCAAGAAAGTTCTTGACTTTGTCATCAAGAACATTGTTTGCCACTATGGTTTGCCTCGGAAGATTGTTTCAGACAACGGAACCCAATTTGACAGCGACTTATTCACCGACTTCTGCGAAAGGCACGAGATTATCAAAAGCTTTTCTTCAGTTGCGCATCCACAAGCAAACGGGCAAGTCGAGGCCGTGAACAAAACTCTTAAGGACACCCTGAAGAAGAGGCTTGAAGACGCTAAAGGAGCATGGCCAAAGCAGCTGCCTGAGGTCCTCTAGTCGTATAGAACTTCTCACCGAACGGCGATAGGTCATACCCCATTTTCCTTAGCCTACGGATATGAGGCCATGTTACCTGTCGAGTTAGATCCCCCCTCACATCGACGCATAACATACGACCAGGACCAGAACAGCCAACTGATGATGGAGTCCCTAGACTCAATTGACGAAATACGAGAAAAAGCCCAACTCTGAGTAGTTGCGTACCAGCAAAAAGTCGCCCGGTACTTTAACTCGAAAATGAAAGAAAGGAAATTCAACATTGGTGACTTGGTGCTACGACGAGTTTTCTTGAACACCCGCAACCCCAATTGGGAAGGACCGTACCAGATTGAAGAAGTCCTTCACCCGGGCACCTACAAACTTGCACGCCTAAACGGAGATCTCGTTCCACGCTATTGGAATGGAGAACACATGCGCAAGTATTATCAGTGAACAACCCTTTTTAAAGGACTGGCTTGTATTAAATTTTACTTTTTACAAGTTTTGAAAAAAGGGTTAGCCACGTTGCATGGCTAATCGCTTATAAATGTAAGATCATTTTTTAGGATCACTCGTAAAGACATGATTAGTCCATTTTTAATACGAGATTATAAGGGACTGTGCGCAGCCAGTCATTCTTGCCAACCTTTGTAAATTTATTTTTACAAGTATTTGTTAATTACGTGTGTTGTTTTGTTGTATTATAAGTGTTGAATTTTGCAACGAGCAGTAATGTTCGCACAGATCGTGGTCAAGGCAAGTGACCAAGGACCTAACGCTCCTCGATCACTTGGGGGGCATATAAGGTACATCGATAGCAAAGCATACCACGAGGTATGTAAACACATGAACAAAATAAGTGAAAGCATGCTACGGTACTTAGAGAATTTTTCAAAAATTTGTGTTTTGTAAAATCAAACCTAAGTACTATGCTAAGTTAGGTCATGCGAACAGGTATTATAATAAAATAAACATTATAATATCAGAGGCAATCGTTTACACCGCGAGCATTAGCGCTCGGATGTAAATATGAAATTAAAAGGAAAAGACCTTTACACCGCGAGCAGTACTGCTCGGATGTAATTGTTCAAGCATAAGTAAAAAAGCTGCCCTCGCAGCAATAAAAGAAAAAAATTGTCTTTACAAAAAGACCCGTGGGCCATAATAGCTGGAAAAAATAATAAAAAATATTAATTTTGTTGGGGAGCAGGAGGGTCCTCTGAGTTAGGAGCACTCTGATCAGCCGGAGGTCCAGCCGCAACGTCAGCAGCAGGTGTTTTGGCCTTGGCTCTCTCTTCCGCCTCCAACCAAGCAGCGCACTGCGCCATCAGCGTCCTTTGCAGCCGCTCAGAGAGATAGTTAATGTTGGCTTCCCGATTGTGCCTCCAGAAGTCGTAGAAGTAAAGGAAGGTGGCTTCCTTGTACTTCTTCAGAGTTTTGGCACTATCCTCCTCTCGCTCCTGTACTCGTCCCTCGAGCTCGCGCACCCGCTCCTCAAGCTTCTTTGCCTCATCCCTGCTGGCTGTCAGATCGAGAGTGAGCTGTTTGCACTCTTGGGTGTGGAGTATAGAACTCTCCCTCCATTTGTGCCGCTCTTCGATGGCTTTCTTCAGAGCCCCTTGACTTTCCTGAAGCTCCTGGGTGAGGGTGGCTTGGACCTCGCATAGCTGTTCATTCATCTTGGACAGCTCCTTGTTTTCCTCGAGCAGCTTTTGCTTCTCATCCTCGAGTACTTGCTTAGCCTGAGTAAGCTTGGAGTCAAAGTTCTGTCCGCGAGAAACCAACGCCCCGGTACGGCGCCAGCCAGCAATCAAAGACAGCAGTCCTTGAAAACAAAAAACGAAAAAGTAAGGAATAGAAGTCAGAGTAAATGATGAAACAACAGAAAGTGACTTACGCTGACTATCTCATTCAGCCCTCTGTTAATAATTTGGTCGGCCTCCATTGAGGCAGTTTCGTTGATGGCGGCCTGGCTGCGTCTGTGCTTCGAGAGCTTGTAGATTCTCTCACTAGCCGACCCGACCACGAGGCTGGACAGGGAGCCTTCGAACAAGTTGTCCAGAGTCTCTCTACCAGCAGCCCTGGAAGAAGGCTGTGGATTCTCAGGCACGGGCGTCGACTGTTCGGTGGGAGGCGGAGGCGTCATGTTTTCCTTAGAGGGGCCAGCGCCAAGAGTATCCCCCGTTCGAGCCTTCTTTGAAGGGGTCTTGCTGCTTTCCCCTCCAGCCCTTTTGCTGTCTTTTGGGACAGAAGCAGCAGCAGCAGTTTGGTAATGTTCAAAGAAGTCCTCAGAGTCCATACCTGCGCAAAGGAAAACAATTCGAACAGTTAGATTAAAGGGTCACGAGGAGCAGAGATCGAAGTGAAAGGATTACGAGTAAAATACCCGAGCTACACCTACTGGTCATAACATTATCTACTGAACTACCTAGTTCCTGGAAGAAATCTGAGTTTAAAGAAGGGGCGTTCCTAAAGTTGCCATCCCCATCAAATAGATGGGAAGGAATTGGCAGATTATTCAAAAACGAGAATGATATACCGTTTACTTCCGACGAGTCGTCAGACTGTTCGGTAGGCTCAACAGCCTTTTGTTTCCCCTTGCCCTTGGGGACCGACGGTTCTGCTGCTTGGTGGGGAACAGTAGGTTCCCTGATTGTAACCCCAGTTGGCCTCCTTCTAGGAGGAGGCACCTGAGGTTGCTGCTCGGGTACCTGCTCAGGTCCCACATCAGCGTGAACACCACCCACCGCGGGTTCGCTGGTCGCAGGTTGGGAGCCCTTAAGGCCAGCCAACCTAAGGTTAGCCTCATTGATCAAGTTTTTTACACTCTTAGCAGCATTTGACATACTGGCTAAGAGTGCTTCCCTCGACTCCATTCCTGGAGTGGGGGTCGAGCGTAACCATGGACCTGGAACACAATGGAACAGTGAAGTATTACGACAAGAAAGATTTAAAGCGCAGGAACTACTGTTTTAAGGATCATTATTTTCCTTACCTCCTCGGGTGAAGGCCAGATTGTCTGCGGCGATGTCGGGCGTAAGGAAGTACTCCATATGATACTTCCCCACGTTGGAGATATGAGTGGTCTCGGACAGAAAGGTGCGTCCGGTCTCCTGGTGGAAAAAGTGGAAAAACCCCGTACCATCTTGGTTGGGGTTGGACTTGAGATCAAACAGATAATTGACCTCGTGAGGAGAAGGGGCTGGCCATTTCTTGAGTTTATAAAGAATATAGAGCGCGGCCAGCATCCTATACCCGTTCGGGGTAATTTGAAAAGGGGCCACCCCAAAGTAGTTTTCCACCCCTTGGAAAAATGAATGAAGAGGCAGGGTGGCACCCGCCTCGATATGGTATCTCGACCAGGCGCTATAAGCCCCCCCTGGCAGGTTGGCTCGCTGGTCGATGGAAGGTCTGACTAGGGTTATCCCCGTCAGATTGTACTTATTTAAATAGTTGCTGATCATGCGAATTGTCACCGTACTTGGGGATACCACACGCCACTCGACAGCTGGCTGGTCGGCATGGCGAGGACGGGCACGCCTCTGAACTTCGGTTTCAGGAGGGAATTCACCTCGACCACTGGTCGAGGGAGCATTAGCAAGAGGCTGACTTGGAGAGTAAGGGTTGCGTCTTTTTCTAGCCTTGGTTTTTGTTCTGGCCATTTTCTGAGTAGGAGCTGGTGGAGGATTTGGGTTAGAACGTGAAAATGGAATTTCTGGAATCAGCGTGGATGGATTCTCTTCGCCCTCGAGCAGTTGGGCCAAGAGTTCATCTTCGATAGGTCTTTCTCCCCCCAAGGGTCTTGCATATGAACTGCAAACAGACAATGGAGGAGATAAGACACAATCCGCGAAGTAGTGGGAGGAATTGGGATAACGTTGCTTGTGCCTAAATAACCAGCAGCCTCCTAGTCCTACACTAACTTCAACGTGGGTAGTTTAAAAGACGGATAGAAACAAAAAGGAAAGAAAAATGTTTTCTGAAAAGAACTTTTTCGACTCCTGAAGGGCGGGAAAAAATTTCGGTTTTTTCACCTGGCTTAAAGGTTGAATCTTTCGTCAACCTAACGTCCTAAATCAGAGATTCTATATATCAAGGTATCGACCTAACCTATACAAGGCATAAAAACACACTTTTACCTAGCAATAGATGGCTTATACCAAGAAACTCTTAAAACCCTATTCAAGAACGCAGAGGTCACAGAGTACAGAAATGGCATGCATGGCGTAATAGAAAGCTTAGAGAATGAAGTTCTTACCTGGGCGAAAATGGAGAGTTGGAGAAAGATGGAAACTTGAATCAGAAGACCTGCGGCAAGACGTCGGACTGGTTTTCGAAGCTCTGAAATCTGGTGCAAGTTCTTGAAAATATTGACAAAGGTGATGGGTAAAAATTTCTTAAAAGAGAAGAAAAGCCTATTTATAGGGATCGAAGGGACAGCCAAAAGGCAGTAATCATCACTTCCCACTTTCAAAACGTGGGGAAGTGTATAAGCCGTCAAATTTCCTTTTTGGAAACCGAAAAGGCTTGATTAGACATAATTATATCACGGTTTTCGAAAATGCACGGGGATTCTGACAAACATCATGGGAATATGAACGGTTGTTCCCTTAAGTTTCTTTATTGCTGGTTGCACTAAAAAAACTTGGGGGGCAAATGTTATCCCAAAAATCAAGAAGTGAATGACTTGGCAGGCATTAATTACACGTGGCTGACATCTGGCATAATCTGTGCTCGACTATCGACCAGGAAGATATTCAGTATCATGCGATCGGTTTCTTTATACGACCAGCCTAGTCATATGCACATAATACGCGGAGGAGATCTTAGGCAGTTATGATGGAATCCGAAATTATCTCCCATGATTTCCTGAGTATCCGATTATTTAGGAAATAATATCTGTAACAAATCAATGTAAATCTTCCCTGAGCTTATAAATAGAAGAAGAGGGCTCAGGGAAGGGGGGTCTTTTTTTCCTTTTCTTTTCTGACTTCTAGATCACTTGAGATTAGAATTATCAAAGGAGTCATATTGTATTGTTCTTCAGAGGTTGGTGAAACTCATTGAACCCTAGTTCTTTGATCACTCCTTTGGATCTTACATCAATAACAATCTAAGTGGACGTAGGTTATTACCAGATCCTAGGGTCGAACCACTATAAAATATTGTGTTCTTATTATTTTCGTCATCACGTTCTTTTCAACGCATTCATCCACGTCAAGCGTATTTTGACTCCGTGTCAGTTGCCCAAAATCAAGGTCAACAAGTATGTTGATAGTTGATAGTAGATTATATTATATTATATGTTTAAATTAAGTTTAATTAAATTTTATTTAAGTTATAAAATATATGATTTTATTATTTTTAAATAATTATCATTGTAAAATATCTCAAAAATATCCTATTTTAATTTGTTTAATTATTTATCTATTAAATTTTATTTAAGTTTAAGTCATGCTTACATTCTACAATTAAATATAAGAATATTCTGTTAAATATAAGAATATTCCATTAAAGTTAGCGGAAATGAAATAAAAACTGTTAAAACCAAGAACTTTTGTTATCTTCACACTTTTTATATAGAAGATACACACACACATATATATATATATAAACTTGGTACATTTGCTTAATTTTAAAGTTGTAAACATGCTTATTCAACACATGTATTTTTTTTTATTATCATATAAATTTTAAATAAATAAACAATATCATAAAAATAAATAAAAGATATTTAATATAATGTATGACATAAATGTATTAAAGAAATGAAAATGGACTTTTAATGCATATAAGGGGATTGTATTTAAAAAAAAATGAGTAATGATATGTGCATCCAAAATATACACTCAAACATTACACACAGTGATGTGGCAGTTTAGTCTAGCCAATCAAATTTATTAAAACTGGGACTCACTGTTTTAAAAAGCAGTGACACGTCACTGTGTGTAATGTTTTGGTGCTTATTTTGGGTGCACATATCATTACTCTTAAAAAATACACTATCACTATATGAGTCTCATTTTGGTCCTACTATTTATCGTAGTACCCAAAATACCCCTGCCATTTGTTCCGACTCTCTCTCTCTCGGTCTCTCTATATTCCCTCTCATTCTCGGTCCCGAACCAAAAAAACTCTCAAAACCCACATTTGAATCCGTCGCAACCCAACGAAATCGGAGAAGAGAAGCATTGTCGGAGAAGGTCTTCAGAACTAGCACTTGAACATCAGACTGGAAGCACCCAGAGGCAACCAAACAACTCCAATGTAGGCGAAACAACTCCCAAGTACGTGAATGTGAGGGTTTTCTTTTTAATCTGCAATGTCTGGTTTTTTGTTGATGTTTTGTTCATATGATAGATTGGGGCTGGGTAATTAAGAAATCTGAGTTTTTTTTTCAAAAATTTTGACCTGCCTCGATAGATCTTGATATATTATGATTTTTCCTTGCCTCGATAGGCCTCAATGAAAAAAAAAAGTGTATAATAAACTCATATGATATCCATAAAAATATCAGGCATAAATTATTTTTTTCTTTTTTCTTTTTTCTTTTTAATTTTCTCCTTGTATTTATTAAATAAATACTAATATATAGTCTTTTAAAAATAAATTAATATCTTTTCAAAAATAAATAATTAATTAAATTTACACTAACTTTTTAAATAAGAAAAGTTAATTTTCTTAGGTAGATCTTAAAAAAATTGTGTGACTCAAAATATATATTTTAATTAAAAAACTACATCATTATTCATTTAAAAAGTACAGAAAAAAATGAAAAATAATAAACAATAAACAATTAATAGAAAAAAGTTAAAATAATTTTTTAATTCTCAAAAAATATATACACAGTTTTTTATAATTTGTATGGTTTATATAAATACATATTTAAAGTATTTTTGTTTTGTTCAGTTTTTTCTCTTCGGGAAAGGTTTTTTTTTTTTCTTTTTTTTTTTATCCAAACAGAGTTTTATATATGTATATGGTATTGCACTTAGCAGGCTATTTGCATGTCCATAACAATTCTTATAGTTCTTTTTTTTATCAAAAGTAGAAGGTGAGGGGGCTCTGGCTCACATATTGCCTTGTGCTGCTTAGTAGAGTAGCACTGAAGTGTGTGGCAACCAAGCTTTTATCTGATCGAGTTATGATCAAGTTCATGGTTGAATAGTTTTTCGTTTTTTGCTCTCAAAATAATGAAATTTATCAGAACTCGATCAAATAAATACTTATATCAATATTCTCTACAAATATTATATTTAACACAACGTTGGCATAGATATATATTTACATGGCTACATGACATATATATAAAATACAATAATATTTTAAAAGAAATTAAATAATAGAAATAAAATAAGAATAGAAAAATCATAGTGTAGATAGTAGTATACATCCATCAACTTTTTATAGTTTCTAATGTATCTAGCAATGTCCTTTGGTAAATTTTATGAAGAAAAAAAAGCTTCAATCACTTGATAAAAAACAAACTATCACACAAATTTATAAAAAAAAAAATTATATGTATGCCTTTATTATTTTTCAAATAAATATGATTTAATTATTTAAATTATCATAAATCTTTAAAATATCATATTTTAATTAATTTATTTTTGTTTAAATTTATGTTTATATATTATATGTTTAATATAATATTAAGTTTAAGTAATATTAAATTTTATTTAAATTATAAAATGTATGGTTTATTATTTTTCAATAATTATCATTGTAAAATATCTCAAAAATATCCAATTTTAATTTGTTTAATTATTTATTTATTTAAGTTTATGTCATGTTTACAATCTACCGTTAAATATAAGAATATTCTATTAAATATAAGAATATTCTGTTAAAGTTAAAAAAATCGTTAAAACTAAGAATTTCCGTTATCTACACATATGTTATAAAGAAGAGATATATTGTTAGAAAATATATATTATTCAATGGAAATGGTAAAACCAAAGATACAACATCTATGAATAGACAAGATAGTAAATAAATAAGTGTTACAACTCTATTGCAACAATACAAATAAATAAAAATAGAATATGATAGATATATTGATAATACAACTCAAAACATAACAATACAAATAAATATATAAGATAGAAGCAAAAAATAAAAGAGGTGGAAGGACAAAATAATAAGAAGAACAATAGATAAACTCTCACACTCACACAACCAATAAACTCTCACACTCACACAACCAAAGTGTAGAATAGTGATGATCACCAATTTGAATAAGGTTCAAGACCTTTGTCCAAAAGCTTATTTCCCTTATTCTTTAAGCACTAATGGATATCTCAAGGAAATAACTCTCTGGAATTATCAAGCTTCTATAGTGTATTTTCCAGCCAAGTGCTTTGTTGATGGAAAATTGTGTATCTTACAAGTGAGAATTAGGCTCCTATTTATAGAGTTTTGAGATACCCTTTGAATTTCAAATTCCACCAACCCCATGGTTGTTACCAATATGTTTAATTGGATATTTATGGAATTAAAAAAAATGAGTTTTGGGAGTTACATGTGGTGTTAGAACCGTTCAAGATGGAAAAAAGAAGTTGGAGTTGGCTGTCAGCATCCTTGGCCGCGTCCAGAGATGTTCCGGGTCGTGACCACTGACCCTCATGCTGCGACTAGGGATAATCAGTGGCCGCGGCCACAGTCAATTTTAGCCTCTAAAAATTCAGTTTTCCCAAAATGTCTCAAACCCTTTCCCACATGATTTTGTAACCTCCATACACCTAATGAGAGTTAAAAACATATCTCCAACAACCATATTACATAATGACTCAATGAAATTCAAACACCAATGTGTAACTCTCAATCTACACATTATTGGATAATATTTGGGAGTTACAAATTTGTAACTGATTTTGTAACTCCAAAATATGTTACATTTCAGCACACACGTGTGTCTAATTTTGTAACTCTCAATAATATGTTACAATGTATGACAAATCACATTTATGTGACAAATTATTTAATCTAACATTATATTATTTAAAATAAAATAATATATATCATGCATCGAAATGTGTAAGATTGTTGTATGCTTTTCATATATATTCCTTGTGCGAAGCACTAGATACACTTTAGAATTTTCTTGACGCGTATTTGGAATCTTTATAATGTTGTATATCTCTTCTATATAAAAAGTATGTAGATAACAGAAATTCTTAGTTTTAACAATTTTTTATTTTTTTTCCGTTAACTTTAACAAAATATTCTTATATTTAACATAATATTCCGATATTTAACACTAGATTGTAAGCATGACTTAAACTTAAATAAAATTTAATAAATAAACAAATAAACAAATTAAAATAGGATATTTTTTAGATATTGACTTAAACTTAAATAAAATTAAATAAATAAATAATTAAACAAATTAAAATATAATATTTTTGAGATATTTTACAATGATAATTATTTAAAAATAATAAAACCATACATTTTTAAAAAAAGTTCAACTTAAAAAAAATAATTAAAATAAACTAATTTACAAAGTAGCTAAGTTTACCATCGCTAGCTCGACTTAGTGCTTCATTCATCAACATATATCGGGTCAATGAGGTGAATCACAACAACTTGTTCTTTCTCCATTGATTCGATATATGGTTTTAATCTCTGACCATTCTCCTCGAAAGACTTTCCGGTACTTGGACTTACAACTTCGATCGCTCCATGAGGAAAAGCCTTGGTGACAGTGAACGGACCTAACCATCGAGACTTCAACTTCCCAGGAAAATTTTAAGGCAATAGTGATACATGAGAACTTTCTGACCTTCCACAAAACTCTTTTGAAGAATATGTTTGTCATGAAAAGCTTTGGTTTTCTCCTTGTAGATTCTTGAGCTCTCATATGTTTCATTACATATTTCTTCTAGCTCATGCAATTGAAGCATTCGTTATTGTCCTGCAGTAACCATGTCCATGTTGCACTTCTTCACAGCCCACCAAGCCTTATGCTCCATCTCTACCGGTAGATGGCAAGACTTTCCATACACCAACCGATACAGTGACATACTGATAGGTGTTTTATATGTCGTACGATAAGCCCACAAGGCATCATCAAGCCTTGTACTCCAATCTTTCCTGTTTGAATTTACGGTCTTCTCAAGAATCAATTTGATTTCATGATTATAAACCTCCACTTGCCCGTTGGCTTGTAAATTATAAGCAACTGTCACCTTGTGAGTTACACTATAGCGTTGAAACAATGCTTCTATACTCTTGTTACAAAAATGAGTGCCTCGATCACTAAGTATAGCCTTGGGTACCAAAGCGCACAAAAATGTTGGAGCGAATGAAATCCACCACTGTTTTTGAATTATTTGTTCTATTTGCAATTGCTTCTACCCATTTAGACACATAATCCACTGCTAAAGGAATGTATTCATAGCTAAAAGAATATGAGAACGGGCCCATTAAATCCATACCCCAAACATAAAAAATCTCAAGAATTAAATTAGGAGTTTGAGGCATTTGATCCTTGGTCGTTATGTTACCAACTCGTTGACAACGATCACATGTCTTACAATAAGTATAAGAATCTTTGAAAATTGTGGGCCAATAGAAACCGTTGTCAAATATCTTACGAGTTGTCCTCTTGGGTTCGAAGTGTCCACCACAAGCATACGCGTGACAAAAAGCAATGATGGAATGAAATTCAGACTCAGGGACACACCTTCGAATGATTTGATATGTACAATGCTTCCAAAGATAAGGTTCGTCCCATATGTAGTGGCGAGCATCATGCTTGATTTTATTCCATTGTGCTTGTGTGAGATCACTTGGTAACTCCTTTGACGCAAGGTAGTTGACAATGTCGGCATACCAAGGAATAACTTCTTGCATGGTGAGAACTTGCTCATTAGGAAATTTTTCATCCATGGGCAAATTATCTTCATCTCGAATAAGACGACTCAAGTGGTCTGCCACCAAATTCTCCAAGTCAAACTCTTGATGAAGTAGAATCCATTGAATCAGTCGAGGCTTGGCTTCTTTCTTTGCCAATAAATAGCGAAGAGCAGCATGGTTGCATAAGCAATCACTTTAATTCTAATCAAATATGACCGAAACTTTTCCAAGGCAAAAATGACCACCAAGATCTATTTTTCAGTGGTGGAATAATTAAGTTGAGCATCATTAAGAGTGTGAGAAGCATAGTATTTAACATGAGGAAGCCTGTCATCTCACTACCCAAGAACAGCACCCATGACATAGTTACTTGCATCACACATAAGTTCAAAAGGCAACTCCCAATTCGGTGGCTAAATTATAGGAGCTGTAGTCAAAGACTCTTTTAATAAATTGAAAGCCACTAAACACTTTTCATTAAACTCAGACTTTACATCTTTTTGAAGAAGGTTGCATAGTGGTGTGGAGATTTTAGAGAAATCCTTGATAAATCTCCGATAGAACCTGACATGCCCAAGGAATGATCTCACTTCTTTCACACTAGTCGGAGGTGGTAGAGAACGAATTAAATCAATCTTTGCCTTCAACCTCTATTCCCTTGACTAAAATCACATGACCCAAAACTATACCTTAATTTACCATAAAATGATATTTTTCCCAATTAAGCACAAGGTTAGTTTCAATACACCGCTGGAGTACCAAAGTGAGATTATGAAGGCATCGATCAAAAGAGTCACCATAAACACTAAAATCATTCATAAAAATCTCAATGATGTTTTCAATATATTCTGAAAAAATGCTCATCATATATCGCTGAAAAATGGCAGGAGCATTACATAACCCAAATGGCATACATCGAAAAGCGAATGTACCAAAAGGGCATGTGAATGTTGTCTTCTCTTGATCTTCAGGAGCAATAACAATATGATTATATCCCGAATAACCGTCAAGAAAACAATAATAAGGATGACCTGCTAACCTCTCAAGCATTTGATCAATGAAAGGTAATGGAAAGTAATATTTACGAGTTGCCGCATTCAACTTGCGGTAGTCTATACAAACCCACCACCCAGTTTGCATTCTTGTTGGCACCGACTCGTTTTCTTCGTTCTTTACCACTGTGATTTCAGACTTCTTTGGCACTAACTGAACTGGACTCACCCATTGACTGTCTGAAATTGAGTAAATAATACCCACACTAAGGAGCTTCAGTATCTCCTTTTTCACAACCTCCATCATAGGGGGATTTAATCTCTGTTGTGCCTCACGTGTTGGTTTAGACCATTCTTCAAGTAAAATTCGGTGCATGCACATAGAAGGGATAATCCCCTTAATATCAGCAATAGACCACCCAATGGCTGTTTTATAATCCCGAAGCACTCTTATCAATTTTTCTTCTTGAAATTGGTTAAGATTTCTTGCAATTATAACTGGAAGTGTCTCGTTCTTCCCCAAGTAAACATATCTGAGATGCTCCGGAAGTGGCTTCAATTCAAGTGTGGGAGCTTGAACAATTGATGGCTGCAATTTCTCATTAGAAATCGATAAATACATAAATGAAACCTTCTTAAAAGTCTTGTCAAAACCACTATTGAGTGCGGTTATGACATCCATGATCTCATCAGAAAAATCTTCATCGGTCAACACAAGATGCTCTCTCAATGCAACCTCCAAGCAGTCTTCATTATGCAAATCTAAGACTCGTTGAGAAAGGATATCCAACACATCAAGAGAGTAAACAACATGTACATCACTTGGATACCTCATAGCCTCAAAAATATTGAATCGAATTGTCTCCCCATCAAATTCCATGGTCAATGTACCGTCATGCACATCAATCTTGGTTCTTGCAGTTTTCATGAATGCTCTTCCCAATAAAATTGGAGTGGAGTATGGAATGGATTCATCTTCCATATCAAGAACATAGAAATATGCTGGAAACACCAATTTATTCACTTGAACTAAAACATCTTCTATTACACCCCTAGGATAAGCATTCGACCTATCAGCAAGTTGAATAATCACCCCTGTTTCTTCAAGTGGACCGAGATTCAATGAAGCATAAATGGAGAATGGCATGACATTTCTAGAGGCTCCAAAATCCAACATACAAAGCTCAATTCTTTTATTACCAATAGTGCAAGGGATAGTAAAAGTACTAGGATCCTTACACTTTGGTGGAAGCTTCTTTTGAAGAACTGCATAAACATTGTCCCCCACACTAACTTTTCATTACCCCTCAACTTACGCTTATTAGTAAAAAATTCTTTCAATAACTTGGCATAGCGCGACACTTGTTTAATAGGGTCAAGAAGAGGATTATTCACTTCTACCTTGCAGAGTGTATCAAGAATTTCCTTGTCAACCTCTTCCTTTTTAGTCTGTTTGGGAAAGGAGGTGGGGTGACAAAAGTAGGCTTAGGGGTTGGTTGTGTAGGGTTAGTTGGCTTTGGAGGCACATCTTCATCAACCGAGTAATCAACTTGTGGCTTGGATGACAATTTACTAGGCATTGGAGGACTAGATGGATCATGTTGCTTCCCGCTTCTCAAAGTTACTGCACTAGCATTCTCCTTGGGATTCATCTCAGGTTGTGAAGGCAATTTATTAGACATATGAGCTTCCAACCTGGTATATGATGTTGTTAGGAGTGTGTCCTAAAAGCATGTAAAGACATTTGTTTTTTTTAATGAATAAATAAATACAATAGTTTATTATTATTGTTATATTTAGATTGTTAAATTATTGTTTGAATAATTTTGAAAATATCAGAAAAATTCCATATTCATTATTGAGAATGTGATCTTGTATTAGTACGAGAGAATTAAGATCACATGAATGAATAAAAATAGTCAACAACAACAAATTAAAGTTATGGAATTCTTTAATTGGAGTTGTAAGTACGGTTTACTGAGTATCATAATGATACAAATAATCTAGATTCGGATTATTGATGTGGAAAGACATCTCGGTAAAGGTGCTTTATATAATATGATTATATATGACATGGACCGATATGAATTAGAGTCTTTATCCAAAAACCATTTAACAATAAAGACTTGTAATTCATATCATAATTGATGATCATTTATAGATCAATCTAAATCCTGAGTGTTCATGAACTCCTGTTCATGTTTATTAAATCTTTTGATTCATTCGTTAAGGTCTCTTCAAAGAATGAGGCTAATGACTTTTGTTTTGGAGATTTAATATCATGGATGGCTGGGAACATGTATCAACAATACGGAATCTAATCTTTCCTAACGGATCGTATATTAGTTCCCTTAAGGGTTAATTATCGAACTGAATGATTTTGAGCTCAAATCTATAATTAGATTATAGATTAATTATTCACTAGTGAATTAATGGTACTTAAGGAATAATAAGTAAATTAGAAAGGTTACATGGTAATTCTTCCATTCTAATTTATGAACTAATTAATTAGAGGGTTGAACTATTGTAAGATGCTTATATCAATGGACGACTTAAGAAAAAGATTTCTGTAAAAGTATATCTATAACATAAAGAGTGCAATTCTGAATTTATAGTGGAGTAATATCATAATTAATAAATTAACTATTATAATTAAAGAGTTTAATTATTTAGTTTCAATTTATTGGAGCTTAATGTTATAGGTCCATGGTCCCCGAAATGGCTCAAACAATCACTGTCATAGGCAAATACAAAAAATGGGCAATAATGACTTATGTGATAAGTAAAATATTTTTCTATGTATCAAACATAATTATTGTTTAATTATGTGTAATTAATTAATTAATTATTTGATTTAACAAAAATATAATTAATTTTAAATTAATTTATTTTTGGGATTTTTGGTATTTAAATAATAATAAAAATTGGGAAAAATCACATGCCATCACAGGCATGTGGTACACGTGTGGCACAGTGCACAGGCACTGTGCTACACGCATAAGAGAGTTTACTCAGTCTCTTGATTCCACAATTTTAGTTATTTAAATATTAAATAAATAATGAGATATTTTAATATGATTAAAATATTATTATTTAAACAAAAATCTGATAACTGGTCAGTTATTTTGAATTTGTTTAAAATAACAAATATTTTAATATATTGGATATTATTAAATATTGGATAACATTTTTTCACAGAACGTAACTTTTCAGGGATAGAAAACTATCTAGGAATCTCTCTCAGAGAAAGATAGCAGTGACAAAAACTAAAGTCATTGTTCTTCACAAAACCTAGGTCCAAACTTTATCAGATCTCATGTGTTGAGAACATCTGATAAATAGTTATTGCCTATTATTTGTATAGCGAGCCCACACTCGTTCTTTGTGTGCCTGAGAACATTTTGGAAGATCTTGGTGTGAGATCTCAAGGAATTTAGCCATACGAAAAGATAGCAGCAAGGAAGGACCTGAGGTAATTTTTCTGTTCATGTCCTTGATTCAATATATATATATGCATGTGAAGAAGTAGATCTAGAAATCTTATGGGATTAAACTAACAATTTGATTGTTTTTCCGCTGCGTATAATCTCTGATTTGATCAATAAAGACCAACAGATGTTGCTAGTTGTCCCACCTGATTCTCCAAACTTTTGATGGAAGCTTGGGTAGTTTGCTGGAACTAAAGAGTATTTGTAGCAATTGCATTGATTAAATCTTCAGTAGAGAGTTTGGCACTTGATCGTGGAGCAGTTTGCGGTGCTTGTGATGGTCTAGGTACAAAATTATGTTGAGACCACTGTTGAAAAGTGAAATCAGGTGGTCTCGTAGATGTAGACCGTGGAGTAACTTCTTGTTGATTCCCATAACGAAGATTTTGATGATCACGCCAGCCAGGATTATAAATTTGTGAAAAAGGTTCATAGTACATCTAGCGTAATTGACCTGGGAAATTTCTTACAACATTAATACCCTCAGTCTCTCCCTTAAATAGAGTAGGGCAAGTATCAATAGCATGCCCCACAACCTGACATATTCCACATGGCCGCACCTGTTGGCCTAAAGCAAGTTGTTGTACCACTGCAGTTAATTGAGCCAATTGTTGACCAAGCTGATTAGCATTAGAAGTGCTCACTTCATTAACTGATTTGGGTGGTGGATTAGGATCTTGGCAAATGTCAAACTATTGTGAGTTGGCAGCCATATTAGAAATCTATTGGCGAATGCCACAAATTTCCTTCCTTATACTACCAACCTTAGATGTTGGGAAGTAACGATCCAAGAACATTGTATTCATTTCATTCCAGGTATTAACAGTTCCAGGAGGAAGGTAATATAGCCATTCCTTTGCACCGCCCTTCAAAGAAAATGGAAACGATCTTAATTTAATTTGCTCTTCAGTTACTAACGTTGGTTTCATACTAGAGCAGACTATGTGAAACTCTGTCAGATGTTTATTCAGAACCTCTCCTGGTAGCCCATGAAAAGATGGTAATAAATGTATGAGGGCCAACTTGAGTTCAAAGTTAACGTCCAACGCCGGATATTGAATACACAGAGGTTGATGGTCTAGATTCGGCACCGCCAACTCTTTCAACGTCCTTTCCTGAGCCATCTGAAACTTAACTGATGTTTCAGAGTCAGAATTGTCGTCAGATGGTAATGGTATTTGTACTGGATTGACTTTCTTTGAAGGTTGAAAGAGTGGATTGTCTGTGATAGTCCTTGAAGAGCGGGACGACGATGTCTCAAGATATTGCTTTATGGCTTGTAGTCTTTCATGAGTATCGTCACCAAACATATACACCTGCAATCAAAAAAATTAAACGAGTGAGTATGTAGTTAATTAAATTGAATAATAAAAAAAACTTACAATAGTCATTGGCAACAATGCCAAAAATTTGATGTGTGTCGTATACCACAACAAATTTAATAATTATTTTTCTTTCAATACTTCCAATTATTTTAGTATAAGAGCAAGCACAGGTCAAACTCATGAGGACTATCGTTCACTTTATTATTCAATAATTAGCACTAAGACTTAAAAGGGAGATTTAGATTTCGAACTCAAAATAAAATAACATAAACTACAAAGCAAATAAATATTGATATTATGATATTAAAGAACAGTTAAAGGTTAATCTCCACCCTCAACAATCATTCTCAATCACTAATAATAAATATTATTCAAATTTCTCAATTAAACTATTAACCCTGCAGATAACGTTGAAGTAGACAATTATCCCAGTCTCTCTATTACAAGTAATCAAGGCGAAGCGCTCAATAATTAACTCTTTTAGCTAAGCAATAAATCTATGAAGCTTACATTCTATTTAACTTAGGTAATGCATTAAGTTCTATGGAGATAAGTTAATGTAGGCAATAAATTAATGAAGCATATAATTCATTTAACCTAGGTTCTATTTTTCATCACAATCAACAATTCTTTTGACATTACCATCAATTGCAATTTATCACATACACTTAGAATCCTAAACTATTAGGTGATTAGTAATTCTAAGATGACAATTGAATAATGTAAAATCTTAATTAGTTGGCCACCTAACAAGAAAACACAAAATTCATAACATTCAATTGGAAAGATAGAAATAATTTAATATTGAGAGAAATTAAAGAATAATACTCATTATCAATAATCAAGAATTCATGTCTTGGGTTTTGAATTAACCCTTAACCTAAAAAAAACCTACTCCATAATAGTAATCATAATCATAAACATAATTATAATTAAAATTAAAGAGATTAAGGGAAGAAAAGAAACTAGATTGATGAACAATAGTATTGTAGTGTTGTAGTCTTCTCTCCAGCCCTTTCTCAGTCATTTTCTCTAAAAAAAATCGTGATAAAACTTAATCTCAAATTAACCCTAATAATCTTTTATAGTCTCATTTAAATTATATTTAAAATGTAATTAAAAATATGAATATAGTGTCGCAGGCCGCGGCCTGAATTTCTGTGTGTCACGGCCTAAAACAGAATATGAACAAAATTGGTCACACAGGTCGCGGCCTGAAAAATCTGGGCAACGGCCCAACGTCGCTTTTATACACAGCAGGCAGCAGCCTAAAAAATCTGGGCAGTGACCCGTTTGGAACATAAAATTTGAAACGTCAATTCCAATTAAAGTATCGCAGCCTGAATTTTATGGGTCACGACCTATCTTCAATTTCTTCAATTCTCGACCTTAGATAGCTTGTATGCTACCGCCATTCAACATTTCAATCCCGAAAGCCTGGAATGCTCCTAAAACTTCATTTTAACCTCATCTCATCGAGTCTTTTTCAATCTATGATTCATAAACTACACTTGCCATCAAAATGCCAAATTTATCATCATAAAATACAATGTAGAAAATACGTTGTAGAGTCACGAAATTAAGTTAAAACTACTAAAAAATGCTATCACAACACCAGCCAAGCACAGAAAAACTTATCAAATATTAATACAAAAATGACATTATCAGTTTTATAACTTAAATAAAATTTAAGTAAACTTAAATTTAAACTTCACGTATTAGAATAATATCATATTAAATATATAATATAATATAATCTACTATCAACTAGCAACAAACTTAACTTTAAACTCCACGTATAATATTAATATTATATGAAACATATAATATGTAATCTCTTGTTGTCACTGCCGAATTCAAAAAACTAGAACAAACATAAACTTAAACAAAAATTAATTAATTAATCAAAATAGTTGATGCATGTATGCTACTCTACACTATGACTTTTTCTATTCTTATTTTTATTTTTATTATTAATTTCTTTTTAAATATTATTGTAATTTATACACATATGTCATGTAGCCATGTAAATATATAACTATGTCAATGTTGTATTTAGATGTCATATATGTAGAGATTATTGATATAAATATTTATATATACTATAGAACTATAATTCATTCTATTATATATATATATTTTATAAAAAAAAAGTGAATGAATTTTTATTAAAATTATAGACAATATTTTTCCCTAATTTTTTTAATACATTTATGTCATACATTATATTAAACATCTTTTATTTATTTTTATGATATTTTTTATTCATTTAAAATTTATATGATAATTAAAAAATATAATAAAAATAAATACATGTTTGAATAAACATATTTACAACTTTAAAATTAAGTAAACGTGCATTGGATGTTGCTTCTACCTAGTATATATCTCTTCTATATAATAAGTGTGTAGATAACGGAAATTCTTGGTTTTAACAATTTTTTTTTTTTTTAAGGTTAACTTTAACGGAATATTCTTATATTTAACAAAATATTCGTATATTTAACAGTAGTTTCTAAACAATTAAACTTAAATAAAATAAAATAAATAATTAAAAAAAATTAAAATAGAATATTTTTGAGATATTTTACAATGATAATTATTTTAAAATAATTAATAATTAAATAAATTAAAAATAAGATATTTTAAAGATATTTTACAATAATAATTATTTTTAAATAATAAATAATTAAACAAATTAAAATATGATATTTTTTAGATGTTTTACAATGATAAATATTTAAAAATAATAAAATCATATGTTTTATAACTTAAATAAACATTTAATTAAACTTAAACTCACTTATTAAAATAATATCATATTAAATATATAATATAATCTACTGTGAATTAGCAACAAATTATTTTTTAAAAAAAAACTAGAAAGAAACTTAAATTTAAAATCCACCTATAATATTTAATATTACATTAAACATATAATATATAATCTCTTATTGTCACTCCCAAATTCGTAAATTAGAACAAACATAAACTTAAATAAAAATAAATAAATTATTTAATTAAAATAAGATATTTATTTCAAAATTTATATGACATTAATATAAATTTAATAAAAATAATTAATAAATCCTATAAATAAAACTAAACAAACGTGGATATTGCACGTTGCAGCTTGTATCTAGTATATATATAAATGTGTGTAAAAATATCCACTTTTAAATGTTTATTAGTTTTGAGGGATTAATTAAAGTTACATACATAAGTTATACCTTGTCCTTAACATGTGCATTTTAATGTTCTGTGCAGGCATGCACTTCGGTTTAACCAAAAAGAACAAGAGATATGAAAATTAGTGCCATTATTAATGCCACACACATTGAAAAATGAAAACCCTTGTACATACTTTAATCTAATATTCTCCATCATTAAAATATATCTATGGACATATATATATATTAATGAGTTGAAACATTAATCAAATTTATGAAGAAAAAAATATGTAATTCAACCTAGCTATTTGACTGTATACACTTTTAATGAAAAAAATTATTCAACTACTTTGTAAGCAATGTGAATTTTTTTCAAGTTGATATTTTATAACCCACTTTAAAGTCAATAATCTTTAAAATAAAGATACTATGTGCAACCAAAAATAGTGTCGGATGGGAATAATAAAGTAGGTGTGCTATAAAAATAGACTAATTAGAACATGAAATATTAGCTTGTGTATAAGACATCGGTCGTATTCTCATACTTGTGAGTTATAGTCGATTATATACTTGGATAGTTTATTTCTCTAACATTAATTCAAGGGATAGTCTTGGAACTCATTTTCCTTTTTGTATAATATATGAACTATATGTATGGTATCACATTAAGAAAGAGGAAATAAATTGGATACATTACTAAAATATGGTTAAATTTAAAAAAAAAAAAAAAAAGAATTGGTCAAATAGTGTGCCAAACGAAGTGCCAAGCACATGTTAAAAGTTGTGTTAAAGTTGATACACAATATAACATGATACATATTTTGCATCACTATAAATACTACGTTTTTTTTATTTGTTTTTATGTCATTTTTATTATTTTAATATTATTTTTTTATAATTAGCATTAAATGCTAGACTTTTTATCATATTATTTTATTATTATTATTTTTAACTATTAATAATAAAATAAAAAGGATTTTTTTTTTATATTTTCAATAAATATCAAATGAGTACTAATGAAAAATTAATTATTGTATCAGTTTTTTCAATTGTGTATTGGAACTTAATACTAAAAATTATAACAAATATATTATATATTAATTTTTTTTACCAAATATAGCATAATATTTTCATATCTCATTAGAGATTGTCTAACAATATGTGATTAGAGTAGAATAGAGCTATAAACAAAAATAATTTTGCATGATATTATTATAAGATTAAAAATCTCGTAAAATAATAAACTTTGGTACCCGTACGTAGTTTTTACGTTGATTATAGATGAATTTTTCATGCTAGCTAGTCAAGAAGATTATTGAATTGACCTAAAGTTAATATTAAACTTACTTCATCATTGTAGTAGTGAAATAAGAATCTGTGTCCATATATATAATTAATAACATTAATTACAACGCCCAAGAACATAAATAATATGGCCTATATATATATAGTAGCTGGTGTAGTAAATTATAACTGTATTAATTAAATCAGCCGTCTAAAAAATAAAATAAAATACATCTGAAAATAAATAAATAACTATATGTACTATTGTACCTAGTTAAACATATATAAGTCAAAAGTTGAGACTTGATCACTTCTTCTGTTATATCTCTCCTAGCTAGTCTAAATCTACAAGCCCCGACAAAAATTATATACAATTTTAAAATATTGTATCTCTTTGCTGCCTTCTTGATAATTATTTTTCTCTATCTACCGTCTTTGATATTTTTTTTATTTGTCAATTATTTAATTGTTTATTTTTTAAATTTATTTTGCACTTTAATTTAATTTTAATAATTCTAAGTAAAATAATATCTTATAATTTAGACAGCTAGTTAAAAATTTAGACAAGTAGTCGAAAAATTCAAATAGTTGATCGAAAATTTTAGACAGATAATCGACAAATTTAGACAACTGAATTTTAGATGAATGTCATTATTTTGTAAAAAATTATAAAAAAATAAATCAGAGTGTAAAATCACTAAAAAAAAATTGACTATTTTCACCAATTTTTCATTTAATTTATACTTTTTTTTTCTCAGCTGGAAAATATATTACTGTTTTCCATTGAAAAAGAAAAGGAAAAATAAAAATAGTCCCTTTCTTCGGGAGTGAAACTTTTCCCTGAAATGAAACTAAAGTAATTATTAAGTATGTATGCATGTGTTATATGAAAATACTAGTCAAAAGTACTATACAAACAGCCTTACAGATATATATGAATCGTAATATATGTTCTATATCACTTGCTTTAGGCTTTTTCAATTAAAGTCCACGTAGGTTTCACATCTATACGATCATTGTTTAGTTCATTCTTTTATTTTATATTATATGCTTAATTTGGTCTAAGGTTTATCTCATTGTTACTCTTGATGATCTTGATTTTAACGAAATTTTTTTACAATATATTTTTATATAATTGGCTAGTGAAATCTGACCCAATTGATAGGTCCAAACCCATGATTATGTATGCATGTGTTGGCGTCCAATATTTCTCCAGAAACAAGATTAGGATGATGACAAGGGCTCAAAAATATCAGTGTACTCACAACAATTATTAATTCTATTTATTTTTTCTTTTTATCAAAACGTTTATTAAATAATATAATAAGGTTTTTGTTAATTTGGTCCGACAGTTTGGACCTAACTAATCTATACATATATCGATCCAAGTAGTCGTAAGATAATACCTAACACTTGACTTTTGCTTAGTAGGAGTCTCTTAAATTATGAAGAAGAAAACAGTACTGAGAGGAATTTGACACTAAATTCCAACTACTTAATTTAAAGCAAGGAATTTAAAGAAGTTGTCAAAATAAGGAGCTCTCTTATAAATATATGACTCAAATAGCCATCCTACAATATATTTCAACTATTATTTTTTAGTGGATTTTGGGTTGGAAAAGTGTATACAGCTGTAATCTATAGAGAACTTGGGCAGTTGTTTATTATTAATTTTAAGCGTGTGGATGGAATTCATGGAAACTCATAGGAACTTTCTTTCAGTCCTTTGGAATGATTACAATATACTATAGCTCTCGTCTAGTGGAGTGTGTCTCATTATATTTTGACACAAAGCTAAGTTTAGGGAGGGAGTTTTGATAATTATAATAATTATTATTATAATAGGAACGAATATTTGTTTTTTTTCCGTAAGGTTTTTGACAGTATATACTAAGAAAAGATAAAAACTTAAAAATTCATCAAAAAAATAAATGGTAAATAAAACATAGAAAGAAATATACAAACATATTAAAAAAAATAACAAGAAGAATCTACAATACAACTTCAAATAAAAGGTAGCAACAAAACAATACTAGATACGAACCAAAATAGAGGATGGAAATTCACGGCTATCACTGATTACTGTTCACCCAACACCATAAAATGGGTACCACTATAGTATTGATTAAAATAATCACTATTTGTAGATATTTTTAGTAGTTTTGGTACATAAATAAACCGCAACTATTTTTTTTACATAATAGTATATAATATAGTTACAGGAGACCTCTCACAAATTTTCAAGAAAATCTAAATAGTTTAAGATGTCGAAATCAAGGTTGAAACAGCTTATTGCATGCATGTTTGTTTTAATATTTATGAGTGTGTGTATTAGGTTGTTTAAATCATGATTTTGTCTTAAATTATCCTGAATTTCTTGAAAATTTGAAAGTAGCCTCTTCTAATTACATTAAACGTCATCATATAAAAAAAAATAGAATTACAACTTATCCATAAACAAAAAACACTAAAAGAGAAGTTTACATAAATACTGGAAAAAGTAGATGAGTTTTTATATTTATTGGCAAAAAAGAAATGCTACAAAATATGGTGAATTTTTTTAAAAAAAAATCAATTGAAACATGGGAATCCCATAAAATATAAAAAATAAATTATCATATTTTTATACAAAACTTTCTCACACTTTCTCATTCTCTCATTTCTCTCTCACATTTGACTCTTCTCATTTTCTCATTTCTCAATCTCTCATTCCCCCACTTGGCTCTTTCTTCTCAGCCCTCCGCCGAAGACACACCTCCGCCCTCCGCCAGAGACGCAGCCCCCCACCCCCGGACGATGATGCAGCTCCACCGCCCTTTGGTTCTTCTTCTTCTTCTTCTTCTTCTTCTTCTTCTTCTGCTGCTGCTGCTATTGGTTTTAATGTTATTATTTTGGTTGTTCTTATTGCTCTTATTCTTTTTCACATTTGATTTTGCATTTAAATCTAATTTTTCACTTTAGATATGCATTTTTTTCTTCCATCCCTAACTGTATCTGGTTATCATCACGAGTTGTTTAGATCTTATTTTCTTTCTAGGTCTAGATAAGTAACCAGTTACCATCGTATCTGATTTTTTTTTTCAAACCTAGCTGTAACCAGCTACGATTATCATCATTTTAGATTTTTTGTTTGGATCCTATTTGTTTTCAGGTCTGGCTAGGTAATCGGTTACCATCGCAACTAGTTTTTTTCATATATATTTTTTTTCAAACCTAATTGTAACTAGTTACCTTCATGATCAATTTAGTTTATTTTTTTTATATCAGTTTTTTTCTCCAAATCTCACTAAGTTACTAGTTACAATTCAACTCGTATTTTGATAATAGTACATTACTAAAAAATCAAAATTATTTTTATAGTTGTAACCAGTTACTACAACATCACTTAAAAAAAATAAAACTGATTTTTATAGATATAACTAGTTATCACACATCACTAAAAAAAATTTAACAGTGGCAAATTATCACTACCACAAAAAAAATTCAAAATTGTTCTGATAGTGGTAACTAGTTACAGCGGAAAAAATGTTAATTGAAGAAGATAAAAAATAGAAGAAAACAAGAAAACAAAACGTTTTTTAATGTCTGAACAAACAATAAATTAAAAACAATACCTACAATTACTGAAATACCCTCACAAAAATTCAAAATTAGCCAAAATAATCTTATATAATTAAATATGGTAAAACTAATAAATTATTACACAAATATGGGAAAACAAATCCCATAAAATATACGAAAACATAAAATACCATATAAAATGCACAAAAAAATGTTATATTTATCAAAGTTTAAAATTTTTTCCCATATTTCATGAAAATCCCTCATACTAAAAATATATGTGGGCAGTGATTTAAACAGGGCCGACCCTAAGCTAAGGCGGGTTAGGCCTGTGCCTAGGGCCCCCTTTGCCCAATGGCTCATTTTTTAAAAATTCTTTTGAAAAATACCATAGCCATTTAGAAACTTCATACAAAAAGAGTCTCTAACCGTTAATATTTCCTAAGGCTCAATCCTATTCAAGGCCAACTCTGGATTTAAAACAATCCCTAGTGTGATTAAATTTTAAATCAAGTATTGTCATCTAGCAACACTTGAAATAAGTTAGATTGAATAAACTTATTACACTATTTAAGTGTGCAACAAATTTCATATTTTATTATTATTATTATTATTATTATTATTATTATTTTCTAAATAAGGAGATTGTTGGCACTTGTATATGTGTGTGGCTACACTACATCCATGATTACCATAACGTAGGGCACATTCATACAAGTCTTTATTCCTTCCTAGTATTCCCAGTAATTTAGGATACTTCTTCTTCTTCTTCTTTTTTAAGGGAAGGATACTCCTAATTAAGTACACATTATTACCACCATATATGTCACATTCACTAACAATTTACTCAACTGTCTCTTAACTTTCCAATGTTAAGACTATGAACTTCGATTACATTACTATCTTCCCAACACCAACATATAATACACATTTCGGAGTGTGTCTACAGAGAAAGTATTGGCTTGTTATTTCATGTGAATTATTGGGACAAATTAATTAATTTGGGAAAATGTTTTAATATATATATATATATATAACATTATCGCTATTAATAAAATAAATACAGATGTTTTTAGTGTATCAATATGTCACATTGTAATAAGTGATATACATTTATTTAGAAATTTGTTGGCCACCTTCAATTTAAACTCATTACCAAGTTGATTTCCATAAATACTTAAATAGTAAAATAATGACATATAATATTTTGTACACAAAAAATAAGTGAGAGCATTTTTGTCTTTTTTAAAAAAAATAACTTAAAATAGGAAATTAATAGCAACAAAATCAATACAAGAAAAACATTTTAATTTGCTAGACTCGCCCTCAAAAATCACATAATAAGAAAGTATAGCATTTCATAAAAATGTTAATAGTTATGAGATATTAAGATATTAAGATATTTAAACATAATTGATCATATTTAAGTTTGATAGCATTTTTTTTACATAACTTTAGTAGTAATTTAAAAATGCCACTAGGATTTCTATATATATTTTTTAAGGGGAATTAGAATTTCTATTTTAAAGCATTTTAGTCATTTGTATAAATTTTAGTTGCACAATTTTAAGATGTCGCAATAGATAAATTTTAGTGGGCTTTTGAAAATATAGAAGAGTCCATGCTAAGCACAGAATAAGTAACTATTAATTCTCAACACAGTTTAGATTTTAGGGGAATTTTCATTTTTATGGTATTTTATACCAAAATTTGGGTCAAATTTTGCAAAAATATAGAGACCCAAAATTTAAGGGAAAATTTAACTGAAAACACGAAATTCTTGGGAATTAAATGACAGAAAAAAATAATAATAAACAAACTGTTATAAATATTATATATATGGATGTCTATAATAATGAAGAATCAATAGGTTACCTAAAGTATTATATCAACATTAATTCTTGATTGTATTCAGAGTAGTTACCGATTTCTTTAGGGCTTGTGTATCTGTATAAATAGGGGTCCTTCCTCTATTGAAATAACATACAAGAGTTTAACTCTCTCTTTTCATCTCTCTATTTCTCTGTCAATTTCTTTTCTTTATATTTTACATTTCAGTATTCTTAATAGTTTTATAACACGTTATCAGCACGGATCTCTAACTATCATTATTTGTAAGTTCAAATTCTTATCATAAATCTTTAGTCTTAATCATTCGTTGAATCTGAACTAGATGATTCAATCTTCAACCACCATCTTGTGTTAATAACAAAATTCATTATCAAGCCTCTAGTCGTCATGGTTTATTGAGGTAAAAATATTTTATTGTGAATGTATGTTTATATGATTACCATACTATATATATATATTGATCATAAAAAAATGTATATGTGAGTTGTTATTTTACCATTGTTATAGTAATAGATGGTTTAATGTCTTGTTATCGTAAATATGATTATATTCATATGTATGTGTTCTTACTATCTCACATATTTAATATTGATTTCTCTATAGTATTTATTTTATAGTTATTTACAAATGATTAGATTAGAATTTGTAAAGTTCCAATGTCTATGGCATATTGAAAAAAAATTATAGATCCTTGAGATAATTATCTCTTCCATATATCCTAAAGATTATACAAAAGTAATATTATTCATTAAGATATATAAAAGAAACATAACTGCTAAAGAGTTGTGATATTTTAGCGAAATTCTCTGAAGTGAATATTTCACATATTTGTCAATCATATGAAATTTATGAACACAATTAAAAAAAAACATTGAAATGTATTATGATTGATGCAGTTGGTGACTGATTTTTTCAAGTTCCAAAAATTTTAAGAAAATTGCATCAAAACATTAAAATATAAAATAATGATAAACAAGATTGAAAAAACAAATATGAAGAGAATAAACTAATTCAGGTGTAACTACCTTTGATATTGACAATAAAGAAGTTAACATGTATGAAGAGAATAGTTGACATATGAGTGTTTATTGTACAATAAAGAAGTTAACATGTATATCAATTTTGTTTACATTTAAATATTATTCCCTAAAGAGAATGATAAATTTCATTTTAAAGAGTATTGATATTATTAGTCATGTTATTATATATGCAATACCAATATGTTATTATTAGTCATGTTATTATATATGTCTTGCGAGAAGCAAGTATGGTCTTTTCAATGTTATTTTTTGAAGTGAATGATTCATTACTTATGTCAATTATTCATTGCACATTCCTAGAAGTGAATATCTAATTATTAGTATTATAGTGAACTTTGTCATTGATTAAAATGTAATTTAACTTTACATTCCTCAAAGTATTATTAAGTCACAAAGATTATTTGAAAAGATTCTTGAAGAAACATTAACACAATATATTGCTAGCTAAAGTTAAACATATTTTATATACTAGTTGTACAATTTCTATATAATTGTGAATGTGGCAAAAAATGACTTATAATATGTACCGGTTGTACATTTAATTATATAATATATCAAGTCATAAGAATAATGAATGATTTATTTCATTAATAAATTTGACCACTTGTTGGAAAGAAATGAAAAAGAAAAATAAGTGATATATTCATATTATGATTATATCTATTTGGCTACAACAAACATGATTATTATCATTGTGCATTAACTTGAATGAATACTAACTTTAGATTTGAAAAATAATTGTGCTTTTAAGTAAGCACACCATTGGATAGATAAAATTGTTAAATATAATGTTGTTGAACATAATATATTACAAAAATCAAATGGAGAAATTTGATTCTTGAAGAATCAATGCTATTATATATTTTGAAGGATATTAAAATTATTTCATTATCTAGTATATAAACAAAAATGAAACTTTTATAGCAGCTATATATATGTTGAAAATTTTAGTGAAATACAAAGTATAATGAACTTCAGAAAGTATAGTGAACTTGAAGTTTATTAATTGAATTATTAATCATATGCAATGAAATGTATAAATTTCCCTAAATTTAGATGAAGAACCAAAATATTCTTTTTATTATTAATTCTTATATGGTGCTCATGAAAATATGTATATATATTTTGCATATGGGAAGTGAAAATAAATTTGAATATCTTACATTTTTAAAAGAAAAATATATATATTTCAACTAGTTTTCAAATGTTCTGTTTATAAATATTTTAACTTGTTTAGTTTTATTGTTAAATTTTTTACTTCATATATATCATTTATAAAAGTGCCACTCATTAGAATGTTAGTGTATTCATTTCTCAAATTTTTTCATAATTATTTATAAGTTGAAATTATATTTCTTCTTAAAATTATTTTGCTATATAGTTATATATATTTTTTTGTCCAAAATGTATGAGAAAAAAATTTATATTATTTTGATAATGAGTATTTAATTATATTCACTTTGCATTCTTGAATCATTGTTGGATTTTTATTGCATAATTTCTTATCGATGTGATAAGGTCGTATGATCATGAACTTACAAGAATTATAAGATTGTATATTTTCAACTATACACATATATATATATATGACTCATTCTTGAAAATGAAATATGTTCGTAATTGGGATTTTATTGAACTTGAAGTTCAATGACCCAATAATATATATGAGTTTGAACAAATATTAATTTATTGTGATATATTGAAATCCCTACAAGTTGTATTATTTTTTTTAAAATATTCTCTCGATCAGGGGGAGATAAATGCAGTTGGATAAATGAATATTTTGAAAAATGATCCTTGCACAAAATAAGAACTAGAAGTTCAAAATGATAAAATCATACATATATGTATGCCAACTACAAATCAATATTATTTAAATTAAGTCAGAGTGAGTCTAATAACACTTGAAGCGTAAGTGAATAAAGTAAAAATTATGAAAACAAATGTTCATTTGGTTCGTCCTGAAGATGTTGTAAGTAAGAGACACTCATGAAGATACCTTAATGTTATAAAGTATTGATAATTTGAACATTAAATATGAATTCCGTTTTTAGTAATTACCAAATTAATTAAACCATGTGAATTAATTAAAGTGCAGCATGGTAATTAAATGTTTAAACAGATTTCAGTACTGTCGGGACAGAATCCAAACTTGCCACGACAGAAACTGAACACAATAAAAAGACAGTGCAAAAACAATAAAGAACGCAATGAATTTTTACAAGGTTCAGACACCCTTTCGGATAACCTACTCCTTGGGGCCACGCCCAGAGAATAAAATCAATTAATAAAGAATCACAAGTACAAAATATTGACTTAAACAAAACAAGACTCCCTCTTGAGATTTGTCGCAACTTTGTTGTACTTCTCTTCACTAATCTGATCTTGATTGAAACGCTCAACTCCTTGAACTCCCTTCAATGGCCAGCGAGTGCTTGCATCCTCCCGATCCAAGGCTTGTCAAAATCTTCTCCTGAAGACTATAAAAGTTGTGTTCAAATTACAATGTGTATTCACTCATGAACATGGTATAAACTCACCACAAAAAACTAAATACTCTTTTTTTCACATGATCACGTGAATACTATGATCTTGAATACAAATAAGGAACTCTCACAAATATTACAATACACTCACAAATTATGTACCTAAGAGTTCACTTTTTCTCAAAGTCTTAGAGACCTATTTATAGAGTCAATTTCGTATCATAAAAGCTGAGAATGAATCTCATAATAAAGGCAATAATATTTGAAGATATTCTTAATTGATGAAGAATTGCCTTTTTTAGAAGATGCTGATCCGACGGATATGATTTTGGTGGAGACAGCTAATACATGTGCTAGATCAAAATGCTTAAGATAGAAATAATAATTAATGACAGCAAAGATTCAGTTTCCTGAATTTTATAATCTTGAGCTGCACGAAAATATACAGTCAAATATTCCATAAATGACTTTGAGTAAGTACTGAATATTTGCAAGATATAACTTCCCTATATAATCAAATTGTGATAATATAAAGCTAAATAAGGAAGCTAAATAATCCGAAAATCACAAGAAAGGGAAAGTGAATTCCAAAAATCACAATAAAGGGAAACAAAAATTGATCTTTTAATTAAAAAGATAAAAATATGCCAATTTTAGGATTTACAAAATAAACATGGTACTCCTAAAGAGACTCCTTAAAGAAGTTATAGGCATAACAAAGTTGATAATAATTAAAGCCCTTGAAGTGGTTATATAGGTACCTATAAATAATATACATGTTTGACAAGTATGTTGAAAATAATAAGATCTCTTTAAGTTACGTCAATATGGGAGGAAATTATCATATTATGAATTATTGTCGACAATACAAAATATTTGCATATGCAATAAACTAATATGAGATAGCAAGGATCATGATATTAAACGGGTCGAGAATTATCGATGTATATATAATTTTGGCAAAAATCATATGACGCAATCCAGGTAGTATAAATTTACTCACATAAAGTTAAGTAAAACCTGTAAGGGTAAAAATAAATATTTGTACAAGAAAAGGTAATTCTAATGAGAATTTTGTATATTTGCACACAAATGAATTATTGTACAAAATTTGCATAGACAAGAGAATGATTAAATGAAGGCATATACATATTGTTATGAGAAAATATAATCAAGATTTGATTATAGCCTGAAGTATATATGTTTTATAAGAATTGATATGTGTCATATAAACGTTGCAACACAAATTATTTATTTGGAGCTCCTAGTAATATGAGAATTTAAAATATGCCTTACCGTAAAAATTCCATAAGAATTTAACATGTCTTATGAGATATAAATTCAAAGTCGCGCACATTATACAATAAAGATCTTTGTCTGGATTAAAGACATGTAGGTGAATAATTATTTGAAATTACAAGTATGATTGTCTATGTAATGTGAATTCGTAAATAATACATTGTAAAAAGATCTTGAAGAGCTCCTGATTATTTTATAAACTATTGAAGAAATATTTCTTATTTCATCTTGTAGATTGGGAATTATTAAATATATTCTTTGTTTATAGATTAAATTATGAGTAGAGAAGCCTCAAATAACTTCGTATGCATAAAGAATCATAATGTATATGGTCACTTGATGTAGAAATTAAAGAACATATAATGAGAATGCAACAAATATATGGTCTCGAAGTACCATCTTTGTTGCAAATGAAAATTGATCGAAGATATTCATTCATGTGATCATATTTAAATTTCAAATTTTGGATTGAACATAGTCATAGATAATGAATATCCATAAATATGATGCATAATATAACATTATTGATATGATATGATAATAAACAGGGTTATATACATGATTGATTTAATATGTTGGATAAATATTCATATTCCATTCTACATATATGCTCTAGAAGAGTTATAGTAAATATGTGATTATAGATAATTTATGGTGATTTATAATTACAATGAAAATCATATGAGATATTTGATCACTAAAGTTAATATGGATATATGCACGAGGGGGAGATATATACGTGTTACACTCTTTTTCCCTTAGTTCAGGTTTTGTCCCACTGGGTTTTCCTGACAAGGTTTTTAACGAGGCAACTTAAATCATGGTGAGATACTTGCAATTCATGAGGCATGGGGAAAATGTGTGATTGAGATCAACGAAACAACATATTTGAGGAACATGTTGATTATCACCCGATAAAGAAATACCAACAATTCTCTATAAAGATATGATGCATGTATTGCTCAACTGAAAGGATAATACCTTAAAGGAGATAGATTTAAATACATTTCACCGCAGTTCTTCTTCACACATGATCTTCAAAAGAGTGGTAATTTTATGTTCATCAAATTCGATCAAGCGACAATCTTCCAGACTTATTTACAAAGTCATTACCAACATCAACGTTCGAGAAGATGGTACATAAGATCATAATGCGTCGATTAAAGGATCTTCAAGAGCGTCGAAATGAGGGGAAGTAAATATACATTGCACTCTCTTCCCCTTGGTCGAGTTTTTGTCCTACTGGGTTTTTCTATCAAGGTTTTTAATGAGGCAGTTTTCATGGACATCCAAGGGGGAGTGTTATTAATATTATATATATGGATGTCTATAATAATGAAGAATCACTAGGTTACCCAAAGTATTATATCAACATTAATTCTTGATTGTATTCAGAGTAGTTACCGATTTCCTTAGGGCTTATGTATCTGTATAAATAGGGGTCCTTCCTCTATTGAAATAATATACAAGAGTTTAACTCTCTCTTTTCATCTCTCTATTTCTATGCCAATTTATTTTCTTTATATTTTACATTTCAGTATTCTTAATAGTTTTATAATACAAACCTTATAAAACCATTTTTTTTTTTCAGAAAACAAAGGACAAATTCGACCAATGCTGGGACCTTCTCTTCTTCTTCCTCGCCTTTTCTGCTTCTTCTTCTCTCTGAGTTTTTTTTTTTCGTTGACGAAGGAGTCAAAGCTGTGAGAATGCCGAGGGAATGAGGGGTCTAGACCTTGATTAAGTAGTCGAGTCCAGCATCAACAAGGGCGGCATGGAGAGTTTCCATGACGGGGACAAGGGAGGCAATTAGGAGCGTGTTTTCGGTCTATTACTCTTCATCATTGTTATTAGGTATCTTCTGTTACTCTTTATTGTTCCTTTTTCTTATGTATTTTGATTAATACATATAAAAATGAACAATAAAGAGTAATTGAATTTGATATTTGAAGATATATATAAAATGTACGTAATTGAGCAACCTTTTACAATCTATTGTGGTGCCAAACTCCTTTTTTTTCTTTCTCATTTTTAGTGATTAACTATCTTCTATCTAAGCAATCCCCAAATATCTATATATCTAAGTATTTATGAAGTTTGAGTGGCTATTTGAACTCTTAGTTTAGTTTTGCTGTTATGATTTCATTTGCAGATTGATTTAAAGTTTTGAAGAGGTATTTTCCTCCATATTATGGAATTTGTGATTCAAATTATATGTGTACAGATGGAAAGGAAAGATTTGTTCTTATAATTGTCTCAACTCACCAAGAGTTTTAGTGCACCTTCAAACTATATCCCGGGGAACATTCAGATCTCTTTGTTTGATTTAGCTAATGGTTTATGAATGAGAACATAGTGAATGGAATGAATATTTGACATATTTGCTTTATACTATCATGGTACATCATCAACCATTAATTTTGAACCATGCCTAGCTAAGTGTGGATGCCAAAAATCCACCAAGAAAAAAATCCCCAGTAAATGGTTAAAATACGCACCTAGTCACATTATCAGGCTCAGACCTGTAAGTCTTGTGAAACCGGGAGATTATCCCAAGGGAAGCATCACCTTGTGGGCTGTGAAGTATGGCCTTGTTAGGCTAGGAGGCCAAGGTACGGGTCACAAGGGGCCAAGCGCATCAAGGGCCTCGCGCCATGCACCCCTCGACCACGCACAAGGGTCTCACTATGCGAGGCTTCCCTTCCCCCGCATGCGAGGCTACCCTTCCCTCGCATGCGCCTGCCAAGGCCACAAGGGTCTCACTATGCGAGGCTACCCTTCCCCCGCATGCGAGGCTACCCTTCCCCCACATGCGCCTGCCAAGGCCACAAGGGTCCCACTATGCGAGGCTGCCCTTCCCCTGCATGCGAGGCTACCCTTCCCCCGCATGCGCCTGCCAAGGCCACAAGGGTCCCACTATGCGAGGCTGCCCTTCCCCCGCATGCGAGGCTACCCTTCCCCCGCATGCGCCTGCCAAGGCCACAAGGGTCTCACTATGCGAGGCTGCCCTTCCCCCGCATGCGAGGCTACCTTTCCCCTGCATCCGCCTGCCAAGGCCACAAGGGTCTCACTATGCGAGGCTGCCCTCACCTGCGCGCCTCGCGACCCAGATGCGCGCCAATGCCTCGCACAGCAAGACACACCTCACCATGCTCATGTGCGTCTCGCGAGGTAGGACCACACTAAGGAGCCTAGTACCACCATCGTCTTGTGGCCCTCATGCAACCCCATCACACCTTGTGAGACCCATGTCCGAGCCTCGTGAATGCCCGGGTCATACATGGGTACTCACTTAGGCACCAAGGGTCTTGCCTTGTGAGACCCATCCCCATTCCTCGTGAATGCCCAAGTCATGCCTGGATACTCGCTTAGGCACCAAGGATCTTGCCTTGTGAGACCCATCCCCAAGCCTCGTACATGCCTATTTCCAGGCCTCCTACTTGGAGGTAAGGACGGGATAAAAGAAGTATGGATCGACACTTACTAAAATATAAAGAAACCTAGAGAAGATATTTAGGTAAAGGGGACCACTAGGGATGAGATAAATGTACGAGCACGGGATGTACAACCCTGAAAAAGGGCAAAGGCATGACTCTGACATCTGTGTCCTACAAGTAGTGGAGGTACGGATTTGTACAGAGAGTGGAAGCACTACATGCATACCTCTGACTATGTACCAGGCCGACACCATAACCTTCTGCTCCACCACGACCTGTGCCACTACCCTGGCAATGTACCTCTGTACAATCTTGTCCCCTGGGACCACAATGTATGGGGAGCCATTAGAGCTCCAGTATAAATAGGTCATCACCCCTCTAGAAAGGAGGTTGGAAAATTGATTGTATGCTAAGGCTGTTAAGTAATATACAATTTCGACTCCATTGCAGTTCTACACATTTACTCTTTCAAGTTTTCTCCATCTTCTTCTGAGATACCTTTGGCAATATAGTCTTAGTTTTCTAACCTTATATCGTTGACGAGATTTCACCGTCAACACTAAGGTTGTGGCCAAACACCAACAATATTGATGTTATTGTGACAAGAACCATGTCACAAAATATTCCTACCCTTGACTATTATAGCAATGGTCTCCCTTTCCCCCTTGTTTGTACCATGTATGTGTTAGGAAAACTTATACAAAATCTTTATTTATTTTCATATATATCTAATATTAAACAAATTAATATGAGATGGCCTAGAACATGTTTCTAAAATTGAATTTAAAGAGAAACAAAGATAAGAATACTTACAGTATACGCAGCGGAATGAAAAAGTCATTCCTTCAGTTTCTCTAACTCTTGTATCCTTTCTGTCGCAGAGTATTATCAAGAAACTGAACTGTTCTTCTAATTTCTTCACAGTCTTCCAATGTATCATTAGAATCACCTCGACTAGTGTGGGAAATTCTCAACACATGAGATAGATACAGAGAGAAGAAGAGAAAATAACAAAGAGGCTTAGAAAATGACTTGTGTTTAGAGATAATCTAAAACCTATCAAAAAATCTGACTTGTGACTTGTTAAACTTGTCTCTAGACTTCTCTCTAAGCACTCCTTTTATAGACTCAATTAGGCCATTTAATTTAATTGAAAAATCAATAAAATAATAGCCAATTTGTAGCCCTAGGTCGAAATTATTATGGGCTTTAGGCCCCGTGAAATTTCTCATTTGATTATAAGCCCATTGGACTTTAAATTATTATTTTCTATTGATTTAATTATTTAAATATTTTATCAAATTAATTATTTATAATTTGAACCATGATTTAAACTTATTTATTAATTTAGATACCAATTTATCTTAATTAATAAATCTGCCATAATTTCTCTTTTCTTCTAAAAAATACATAACTCTGTGAAACTATCCAAAATTGACCTGGTCAACTTTGATAATTCTAATTGATAATTAAATCAATTAATTGAGACTATCTAGATGATTTTATCCAAGGTACAATGTGGACCATGGGCCTATGAAATCAAGCTCCAATAAGTTATCATAAATCTAACAAATAAATTTACTAACTTATTAATTCCTTGTGACTCCACTATAGACTTGGAATTGCACTCTTGAATTCATAGAACGCTCTATAACAAATATAGATACGCTATTAATTATCCATTGTTACAACCATAATTGTCACTTAATCCTCTATAGACGGTCTACAATGAGATATGACTAAAATACCATTTTACCACTCATTGTATTTTATCCTTAAAACACTTAGTTCCTTGTAAATGATATTTCAGTAAACTAATTTAATTACTAAAATGAGATCTCTATCATTTAACACCTTGAACCAAACTAAAAGGAAACCATTGTTTCATTTCTTCATCAGAAGCTATAGATGTTCATATCTATGATTAACACTCTCACTCAATTATACTACCGAGTTCCCAAGATGTAAGTATGGGCTAGTCCGTATGGTAAGCTAGTAACGAACAAGTCAAGGAACTCAAATAATACAATTAGTTAGAATACTAACCACTCAGAATTGAGATTGAATTGACCTATGGTCAACTATATAATATGACTATAATAGATAATAACGGTATGTTTACTTATCTTATCAACTGTCAATATCGGTCTTGTCCGATGTAACAAATACATCCGATCTTATCTACTTTGCTAATGTTCTGGAAAAGAACATAACACTGTAATGTGTAAGTAGATCATATAGTAGGTTGGCAAGTCAGTGTAAATCTTGTGCACTGACTAATCCTAGGACTAACTTATTTTGAACATATAATCATATTTATATTCCACTATGATTACGTCACTATAAATACGATTAGCTATATGCTCAGGATTTAATAGAAGTTTATATTAAACAAATAATCAGGAAAATAAAACATGTGAGCAAAGTGATTGACCAAGTCAAAAAATGATTTTTTTTTATTTTATTGATAATAAAATGAGATTACAAAGAATTTGAGTTTTAATTAGGACATAAAACCCCCAACAATATGCTTCTTCTGAGTGTTACTTTGGCCTGAATTTGAACCCTCTTTATAAACCAACCCAAGTTTCTTATACCATCATTCCCACCATTGCTTATTTTGAGTTCCTGCCTGTGAATAGAAAAAAATGACAATATTGGTAATTCCATCTCTGACCTGGATATACCCCTCCACTAAGAGTTGGTTGACCTTGTTAACGCCAAATTTGGAGAAGAATATGAGCTTGTTGTCACCACTTATTCAGGTAAGACTCTTAAATATTTACCATTTATATATATAAGTGTGTTTATGTATATACATACAAGTCATTGGAAATTGTAAATACTATTCGGAAACATGCATATACGTTTTTACCTGGAGAAACAACCATGCGGTATCAGACCGTCCCTTATATTTTTCACAAAAAGTTAATATATTATATATTTAATATAATTTTTAGTACTATATTCTAATGTACAATTGTAAAAATTATTGTAAAATTTAATATTTCATTAATCATAATTTATTATTTATTGAAAATACTAGGCATAAGCAACATACAATGCACGTTTGCTTAGTTTTAAAATTGTAAACATTGTCTATAATTTTAATAAAAAAATTGTTCACTTGTTTTTTAAATATATATATATATAATAGAATGAATTATAATTCTATAGTATATATAAATATTTATATCAATAATCTCACATCTAAACACAACATTGACACATATATATATCTACATGACTACATGACATATATATAAAATGCAATAATATTTAAAAAGAAATTAATAATAAAAATAAAATAAGAATAGAAAAATTATAGCATGGACAGTAGTATATATACATCAATTATTTTTAATTTATAATATATCTCACAATGTCATTTGGTGAATTGATGAAGAAAAAAACTTCAATCACTTAATAAAAAATAAACTATTATACAAATTTATAAGATAAAAAAATGATATGTATGTCTTTATTATTTTTAAATAAGTATGATTTAATTATTTAAATTATCATAAAATATCTTATTTTAATTAATTTATTTATTTTTGTTTAAGTTTATGTTTGTTCTAGATTTTGAATTTAGCAGTAACAACAAAAGCTAATATATTATATGTTTAATATAATAATAACTTTAATTTTAAATAAATTTTATTTAAGTTATAAAATATATAGTTTTATTATTTTTAAATAATTTGTACGCCCTGATTTTCCCACGGGCTGATTAGCAAGCCGAGCTGCGGACTAATCTTGATTAGTCTCATGGACGCCCCCAAGACCAGAGCTTCTGTCATTAGCTCGAGGAAGCCCCAAGGGCTCGCCTTCATTGCCCAAGACTGGAGCAGGGACTCTGAAGGCCGAAGGTCGAGTCAAGTATGCAGATCATGGTACGAGCTGGATATGGAGGCTATGACCCGTTATGAAGTCAACACACGCAAGGTAAACGTGCATATATCAGGCATCACGTGTCTGATATGCCCCTGACTTCTTGGACACGCAGCAGGAACGTGCGTATTCAGACACCCACGACTGGGTTGGGCCGTGCGGCCCATTATCTCCTTACCTATCGATTTGACCACACTTATGTGTCAGGTTTAGGAATTAATCATGAATGTCACAGAATTGATATGACAGGCAAGAGGGTCACGGGATGACCTTCTTACCAACGTCCAGGTGCCTTCTCCTATAAATATGGAGACCCTGGGAGTTGATAGGGGTTGGTTGAATGATCTCTTGTAAGAAACACTCTGTAATCAAATACCCAGTATATATCAATAATAGTGACTAGTGGAGTAGAAGGATTTTAACCTTTGAACCACTTAAAAACCGTGTCTTGAGTCACCTTTTCATTCTCTAAGATCATATATCTGTTACGGTTCTACATTTAGCACTAATCCCTTTCTCTTCTTCTCTTAATTATCTGTTGGCGAAGAACCGCGGCAACATAATTATTATTGTAAAATATCTCAAAAATAACTTATTTTAATTTTTTTAACCATTTATTTAATTATATGTTTAATATAATATTAAGTTTAAGTTTAATTAAATTTTATTTAAGTTATAAAATATATAGTTTTTTATTTTTAAATAATTATCATTGTTATCCCCAAAAATTGGAGATCGATGACGTGGCAATAGAGGTGACAAGTGGCAGTGCATGGTCCGTAAACGACACGTTAATAGTCAATAAATATGTTGGCTCCTCAGAGTTGTGATAAAGTGATCTGGCTTAGGAGTGACCTGGTAGATCAATGAAGAGTTTTGATTGGCCAGTCAAGTGTCATGACCGACCAGGCATGACCTTATCCGACCAGTCATATGATTGTCTGCCTAGGCATGACCTTGTCTGCCCAGTCATGACCATGTCCGACCAGTCATGACCATGTCCGACCAGTCATGACCTGTCGGCCCAGCCAAGTGCATGTCTGCCCAGTTAAGTGCGTGTTTGCCCAGTGAAGGTTTGGATGACCAGACTGAATGTGATATGGATCGACTAGACAGAGCAGGACTACGTCAAGATTCCCAGAAACGGCTTCAACAAGAATCGGTCTTGGCATACGCGGGAATCTCTCAATTTATCACACAAATTTAGTGTATTGTTATATTATGAATATTATTGTGATTTTAATATAATGAGAATAATAAAATGTCCCGATTATGGGGGATATCATCTGTACGATCCTGAGCCTATAAATACAAGGATTATGGCATCATAAAAGGGACTTTGGGACTTTTGGATTTTTGAACTTTTGATCCGAATTTTCTAGAGAGAGAGAGTACTTGTATTTGAGAGAATTCTTGTATTCTTGTAATCTGCACTGAAGAAACTCAGTTGACTCAAGTTCATCTGATCTTGAGTGCATGTCTATAATCACAACTCTAAGTGGATTAGGCTATTACCATCACATTGGGGCTGAACCACTATAAAATCGTCTATGTCGTTTATTTTCTCTTGAAGGTTTTATCATTTTTGACGTTCACACGTCGTTGGCCAAAAACGCGGTCAACATTTTGGTGCTTTCATTGAGAGCCTGAAGAGAAAGACAGACGGTCCCTGAAGTATTATGGCGCCTAAGAGCACCAATGCGGCCTCCAAGAAGACAGGCTCCTCTAAAGAGCCTGCTAGATCAGAAGGTCCTGGCCCACAAGACCATGAGACTGAGCCTAGGGTCATGCTCGAGGATATGACTCCAGAAGTCGAAGAACTCCAGGAAGCCATGGGGGCCTTCCAGGAGGAGATGGTACAATTCCACGCCAGACAGGAGGCTTTCGCTGAAGAGATGGCTAAGCAGAAAGCTGCGTTAGAGCAGCAAAGGCGCGAAATGGAGGCCAGGAGCGAAGAGCTCAGACAACAATAGGAGGAGGTCAACCGGAGACATCGTGAAGTAGCACTTGCTCTAGAAGCAGCTACCCAATTGGCCCAAGCCAATGCTCAATCCGCAGCACAAGCAGCCACCCAGGGAGCAAGAAATAATAACGATGGTCGGAGGACCACTGACAGAGCTGATTCTCGAGGACCGGGCAGAAGCAGGAGTAACCCCCCTGGTAGGGAAGATGATGGGGACTGATCCAGAATTGCCTCGATGCAAAGGGAGCACTCTAGAACCCCCTCCAGGAGCCACCGATCAGAAACTTCAAGGTCAGGAAGTCACAGATCGGGAAGTAAGAAGACCCCACCCAGGCAGGATCAGACCAAGACTCCTCGAGAGAAGAGGACTTCACAATTCAAAGATGGGCATGGTCGTGATGAGGCTGATAGTCATCACACCGACCAGTCAAAGGAAAAGGAGGGCAATGACCAACAAGGAGGAAAAGACTGCCCGGGGCGTACCGAAAGGCCTCCACTGCACCCCGGCCAGCAACGTAGTGGGAGAGAGCAAGTCCCGCATAGTAAGCCCTCTAAAAAATCGAAAAGTACGATGTTTGATCGGGCAGGAGAGCATGCTTCCCGGAGGGATCTGAGGGACGTTATCACCAACAAGAGGAGGACCGTCCCGGTCGAAGGGAAAAATCTGGACCGCCCTGCCAGTCAAGTAGAAATACTTGACGATGGCGCGCCAGATGGTAATGCCCGACCAGGCGGTCAAGATCTTGGAACTTCATCAGTTGCACCAGCCATCCAAGCCCAGCTTGGCATGCTAATAGCTGCAGTGCAAGGTTTGTCAAAACGACCTTCCGGGATAGATGTGATAGACCACCGAAGTGGCAGCCCATTTTGTGCCCGGATTAGAGCAGCCCAACCACCGGAAAAATATAAAGCACCGGTTCTGCCAGTATATACAGAAAAGGCAGATCCCATCAGACATGTTGGGAAATTCGAGGACCAGATGGAATTGCTCGGAGTAAGTGACGATTATCGGTGTAGAGTATTATCGGATACTGCCCAGGAATGGTATTGGAAGTTTAAGCCAAACTCCATTACCTCTTGGGAAGCATTCAGGAAGGAGTTTTGTAGACAATTCAACACTGCCCGGACTCCACCAGTTTATGCCAACCACTTGGCAGATATCAAACAAGGAAAAGATGAGTCTCTAAAGAATTATACACAGAGATTCATGAGAGAAGCCAATAGCGCAACTGCTGTAGGAGACGAGGGGAAGATGATTGCCATATCTGCTGGGATAACTTATCGGAGCCCTTTGTGGGACAGTATACATAGAAATCCAATTTCAACACTTCAACAATTTCTTGACCGGGCGGACAAGTATATGAAATTGGATGATGCAATAGAGAAAGAGGAGAATGGCATAAATAATCCGGGCGGATCAATTGACTCTGGTGGAAGGAAACGTGGAAATAACGGGTCTGACCACCATGAGGAAAAGAAAGCAAAGTTGAATTCAAATGAAAAGCCAACCAAGTATGAGCCTTAATTCACTAACTACACCACTCTCTTGACCAGCCGAGCGGAGATATATCTTGCTAGTCATGAAGAGGTTCCCTACAAGAAACCTCCACCCATCAGGAAAGAGATGAGGAAGAGAGACATGAATAAGTTTTGTCGTTTCCATGGAGATTATGGTCACGACACGAATGAATGCAATCACCTCAAAGTCGAGATAGAATTTCTTCTCTGGTCGGGCAAGTTGAGAAAGTACCGGGCAGAGACACCCCAGGGAGAAGGAGGCAGCAGCAATCCTGGTTTCAAGCGACAAAGATCTCCACCCTTGCAGCCCGGATCTATGGACTTTACCTTAGACACTATATGTGGAGGTCCACACTTGGCTGAGGAAAGCAACGAAGCAAAGGAGAAGTATGCTGAGCGGGAGTGCTAGGATCAAAGACCACTGGAGTGGCAAGCATTGGAGGATATATTATTTCTAAATACCGCTTTCAGAGTGGTAGCTTGATTTTGAGTTGTTTGACTTGTTATTTAAGTTTGGTTTATGAGCTGGTTATTTGCTAACCAGTCATTTTATTTTTGAACAATTTTGGTTGTTTAAGACTCGTTATTAGACATGTTTTGTCCTTTTTAATTTACGAGTAATAAAAGAGACTACGCGCAGCGTGGTCGATTCTTGCTACAAATATGCATGTGTGTTAGTTATCCGAACAGTGTTCAACTGGTCGGTAAAATTGGACAGTGTTCAACTGGTCGATACGTTCAAGCAGTGTTCAACTGCTCGAATATTTTCCATATATTCTATGTGTTTCACGAGTAATTAACTGCTCGAACAGATTCGGTCAAGTAGCAAGTGCCTAAGGATCTTTCAACCCTCGATCACCTGGGGGGCACATGGGGTATACTGGTATATAATTTAACACAGGCAATAAGAGCACGAGTTAATATATCTGTTTTTAGGCTGACTTGTAAATTTTCGAAGTCCAAAAAGGCCATTAAGCTAACTTGTTTGACAAAGCTTAAGTAACTTGGAATTTTTTTAAAATTTCAAGTTAGAAGCAGATATTCGTGTGACAATAAATATTATGCTCATAAAATGTTAGAGCAATAAGAGTGTGAGAAAGTATACTTAGTATGGACTTATGAAATGTCTAGAATTTCTAAGTTAGAAAACTAAGTACTCATGCGAAAATATAAGGCATACATCAGAGCGACTTTACTATTCACAAAAAACTTATAACTTTTTAAGTCTAAAAAAGACTTAGAATGTTTTTAAGTTAACAAAGAAAAGTAAAGTATAAATGCCAACAGCTCAGCTTCACAAGAATAAAGAGCAAACTACTAGTCGGGTACAAGGTTTAGCTAATCAGGTGCAAAGTTTTCCTGGTCTGAAGAGCAGATACAACTTCCCTGGTCGGCTAAGCATGTATCACAGATCGAGTAAGAAACTCTGTTGTTTAGAATAAATAACATTGAAGAGTCCCTGGAGTGAATCAAACAAACATAAGTCGATAAATGTAAAGGAAAAATATTTGTTACTACTCAGAAATTATTTTATTGGGTAGTAAAAATATTTTTTATCCCTTAGAAAAAACATGTGTGAAGGAAAAAATAAAAGGCAAAAATTTGGTGCCTGGTGTGAGTAGTGTCCGAGGAACTAGGCCTAGGAGTTTGGTGCCTAAGGCGCGGCGTCCGAGTAGCTGCCCTTTGATGTCCGAGCGGAGGCACGCGTGTCCAACCAGCCAGAGTACGTGTCCAAGGCATGTGTGCATTCAAATGGATGCGCATCCGAGGAGGAGAAGGCTGTGTCCGAGCGGATTAGGGTTGTGTCCGAGCGGCTATGTCCAAGCAGCATTCGTCCGTCCGAGCAGCACACATCCGAGGAGCCATGGTGCCGAGGTGTGTGTCCAAGGTTGTCCGAGGGGCCTAGTTCAAGCCAAAGCTAGCATCCGGTCGGATGCATCTTGAGGCCAAGGGGCTAGTGTATGGTCCGATCGGACCATACTTTTTACACAAAAGAAAGAGCCATAGCCAAACGGCCATACCCCATGTCCCATACCCAAACCTCACCATAAACCCATTCCGAAAAGCAAAGCCCTAAATTCCATCTAGCACAAACACCATTTCTCATCCAAAACACATACTGCAACAAGATCAAAAAATAGGATTTGAAGAAATCAAAAGACAAGTTCAGTCGTGGGTTTACGTGAAAGTTATCGACCGGATAGGAGCTTTTGAATGACCTCAAGAACATTTTGCTAGAAGAAAAGTTTATCATACGAGAAAATCGTATAATAAACTTGGGGGGCAAATGTTATCCCCAAAAATTGGAGATCGATGACGTGGCAATAGAGGTGATAAGTGGCAGTGCATGGTTCGTAAACGACACGTTAATAGTCAATAAATATGTTGGCTCCTCAGAGTTGTGATAAAGTGATCTGGCTTAGGAGTGACCTGGTAGATCAATGAAGAGTTTTGACTGGCCAGTCAAGTGTCATGACCGACCAAGCATGACCTTGTCCGACTAGTCATATGATTGTCTACCCAGGCATGATCTTGTCTACCCAGTTATGACCTGTCGGCCCAGCCAAGTGCATGTCTGCCCAGCCAAGTGCATGTTTAGTGCGTGTCTGCCCAGTGAAGGTTTGGCCGACCAGACTGAATGTGATATGGATCGACTAGAAAGAGCAGGACTACGTTAAGATTCCCAGAAACGGCTTCAACAAGAATCGGTCTTGGCATACGCGGGAATCTCTCAATTTATCACACAAATTTAGTGTATTGTTATATTATGAATATTATTGTAATTTTAATATAATGAGAATAATAAAATATCCCGATTATGGGGGATATCATCTGTACGATCCTGAGCCTATAAATACAAGGCTTATGGCATCATAAAAGGGACTTTGGGACTTTTGGATTTTTGAACTTTTGATCCGAATTTTCTAGAGAGAGAGAGTACTTGTATTTGAGAGAATTCTTGTATTCTTGTAATCTGCACTGAAGAAACTCAGTTGACTCAGGTTCATCTGATCTTGAGTGCAGGTCTATAATCACAACTGTAAGTGGATTAGGCTATTACCATCACATTGAGGCTAAACCACTATAAAATCGTCTGTGTCGTTTATTTTCTCTTGAATGTTTTATCGTTTTTTACGTTCACACGTCGTTGGCAAAAAACGCGGTCAACAATCATTATAAAATATCTCAAAAATATCTTATTTTAATTTGTTTAATTATTTATTTATTGAAGTTTAAGTCATGTTTACTGTTAAATATAAGAATATTCCGTTAAAGTTAACCCAAAAAAATAAAAAAAAAACTATTAAAACTAAGAATTTCCGTTATCTACACACTTTTTATATAGAAGAGATATAAAAAAATCATTTTATTTATATTTTATTATTGATAGTATAAGAAAATAATAAAATAATAAAGTAAAATTATAGCATTTAATGCAAATAGATAAAAATAATACTAAAATAATAAAAATGACATAAAAGTAAATAAAAATATATAAGTTTTTTGCAAAGTAAGCTATATTTTAACAATGTATCACCAATCTGACCCTCCATTAGAGATGCGCTTAGACCTTATATAATGTGTATATAAAATTATGTTATATGCTTGAATAGCTAATTAATTAATCTCTATGGTTGATCTGTTGCAGGAATTTACTGTCGAGTTGGAGATATAATTATGTGTTGCATGATTAATTAATCTAATAATGAGAATGGACTATTTCAATATTTGTATATTTATATGCAAGGGCAAATAAAATGTGTCAAAGCAATATCTACTTTATATTTCTATTTTGCTAATAATACCTAGGGGTGCACAAAAAAATCGCTAATCCGCCCCACCAGCCAAACTCATCAAAATACGTCCACTTTGAACCCACCCATTAAAAAATCCATCGAAATTGGGTTGGGTTGAACCCAACCCACCACAAAATGGGTTGAGTATGGGTTGCAATAATATAAGGAGGGTCAAACCCGCACCCGCTACTTTTTTTTTTGTATATACACTTTTAGTAATAATCTAAATCTAAAAATACAACCGATAGAGGGCTTATTAAAAATTATAAAGTTTGTGACCCTTTTAATATGTCTGATGAAGATATTGAATTTTTGGATATGAATCGTTGTGTTCTTTATACTTATATATATATATATATGGTAGTCCAAAGATTTCGCTTTTTTTAATGAAAGCTTTCGTTGCTATGAGATTTATGGTGATAACTTAGGAATTGTATATAAAAACTTGTTTAGGAAAATAGATAAAAAAAAAAAGAATAGTGTTGCTTGTAATAATGGTTTAATATTAGTGAAATTTTTCATAACAAAACTCAAACTGTTAAAATTATTAATGTGTGGATTGATGAGTTCAATACCATTTATAATTTGTATAATTTAGATAATTATTATAATGTATTTTGTAAAGTTTTAGATTCAAGTTTGAGATACTATAATATTTTATCAAGTTATTATTCATGATGACATTGATGAGTAAAGATGATATAAGTTTGAACTTTATAGTCTGCAGTTTTTTGTTTTTTTTTTAAATATCATAACTTGATAATTTTGACATTTAAATCAACTCAATCCCCCCACAAAACTACATAAATCCCCCAGAAAAAACCGCCCAACCGCACACTTATTGGGCAATTATGGGTTGCATTTTTCTCAAACCGCCAAATAAAAAAAAACCGCACAGACCGCCCAACCCGCCCGTCGTGCACCCTTAATAATATCTACTTGATATTTATTAAAAGGTAACATATGATAGCGGGTACCCATAATATAGATAAGATAGTCATATGTTATATTGATAGTAACCAGTTACTCTTAACATGGATAATTGGTTACCCTTAAGATAGTAACATGTTATATGGATGGTAACTGGTTACCTATAATATATGTAACTGGTTACCCCTGAGATGGTAACAAGTTACCTGATCATCCAAATCTAAAAAAAAAAAAATCAGATGTGAAAAGTGAAAGGTAATCAATCAAGTAACTGGTTACAATCTAAAAAAAATGTATATAATAAATAAAAAAACTAATAAAAACAAATTCTTATTACAAAAAAAAATCTTTACGAAACAACATTGTAAAATTTATATAATATTAATATAAACAAAATCAATGAAGCTAAAAAATAATAATCAAATTACAAAAATACCTTTCCAATTTAATAAAATTTGATTAAGAGTAAAATTATGACATAAACAAATTTTTGTAAAAAAAAAAGGGAAAATAAACCAATAAAATTGAAGATTCTTTTTTAAAAAAAAGGAGAAATTATAATAAATGACCCAAAATATTGTCATCAAGAAGTTAATATCCCCCTTTTAAAAATTGTAGAGAAATTACCCTTTTACATTGTTGATTATCTAAATTGTCATTTTTTATTATTTATTTATTTATTTAGAAGCGTATGTCTTTTATATAGTAATACATGTATATTAATTTTGTTTAATTAGTTTTTATTTTAAAGTTATATTGATTTTTTAAGTTTTTATAGGTTATTGGTATATTATTTTCCAACTAGTGTATATATTTTTTGTGGTGTGATATATATTTTTTTATGATAGTTTCTATCTTATTATACATAATGATTGTATATAATTTTGTATCATGGTAAATACATTTTAATGGTAGTATATAATTTTGTTAGCATAGTATATATATTTTTTACTAATAATTTTGTATGTTTTGTTATATTATTTTTGAACTCAGTATATGTATTTTGTACTATGGTATATAATTCAACAATCCATAAAAAATGAAAAAAAAAATCAAAATAACTTTAAAATAAAAACTAATATACATATACCATAATTTAAAATATTAGAATAAAATATTAATTTACTAAATGACATATTTGGTAATATGTAATATTAAAAATATGGTAAAATTACTATATCCATTAAAGTCATTTTGCAACCAGCAGCATTACCAAATAACAATGGTCCACCATTTTCTGGGCCTGGATTATTCAAGACTAAGAGTCTCAAACCAAAGTGGCTGCTAGGGGCTTCAATAATTCAGTTGTGTTGTGTCAAATTCACCATGTCATCCTTCTGAAAATCTGTTCTTGGGTTGGGCTTCCACCTTTATTTGGGTTCAGAACCATCGTTTGTTTACTATTGTTAATGAATGTAATGTAGTGAAACACCCCTGGACAATCCTTGAAAATGGGTGGAAGTTTCCAGCTTCTTACTTGGTTCTTTCCATGCTTTGAGGAGGAAATGGGGTGAGTTGACCTTCTAAATCCTTCTATTTTCTCTATATGACTCATTTGGATCATGAAACTTTGAGTAAATTATGAGCTAAAATAGTACTACTAACACCACCCCTTTTTTTATTTCTGATCTTCATGGATTTTGTAAGCAGATATAGCTAGGAGGAATAAATATTATTGTTGCTTACCTTGCCCTTTCAGAGGTACTTGAACGTTTCTTCCTTGCTTTAATTATTATTATTTATTTTTTATTGTCTAGCTGAAATTAGATTTTGATTATAAGTTACTTATCAATTATCATATTAAAATTTTAATAGTATGATCATTTTAAGATTTTGGATATAGATTTTGTGTTCTTGAATAGTTTAATTGGAAATCTCATGAATAGGCGCTGATTTGTAAAATGCTTGTTGTTTGAACAGAAGAAATACAAAATTTTGAAACTCTATGTGAAAATCAGCATCAATGGTTATGGAATTTTGGGCACTTTTGTTAGGAGGGGTTTATTTCCTTGAAAAAGTACCTGCAAAAGTTGAATTGGTTAAGCAATTATGGGCATACATTCTATTCTATCCTGAATGGAAAAATTATCTCAAAGAAGCTGATGATAAAGTAAATTTTCTCGAAAGGAAACAAGAAAAATTGAATTGTCTAGAGGAAGACACTAAAGAGAAACTAAAAGACGCAGAGTTAAAATCCGGAAAGAAGCGAAAGAGAGAGGTTGATACTTGGTTGAGAAATGTTGTGATGAAGAGGAAAGAAGTTGAAGACATAAAACAACAACATGCTAAAAGAAAATACTTCTTACAACCATGGTTGGGAAATCGTATTGATAGGAATCTTGAAGAGATGCAACAGCTTTGTGAGCAAGGCCAATTTTCTGAGGGTTTATTTCTTGATGTGATTCCAACTTATGGAGAGCAATTCGTGACAGGACCTTTGGTTGGTCAAATCTCAAACCTGGAAACAATTGGTCAATGGTTGAAATGTCTCCAAGTGTCAAGAATTGGAGTTTATGGTAAAAAGGGAGTTGGGAAAACAGCCATCTTGACTCATATCCATAATGAACTCATCCAAAGTAAGACTTTTGATTGTGTTTTTTGGGTAAGTGCACCAGAGAAGTGTACTACTCACAAATTGCAGGATGTTATAGCAAGACAATTTGGGTTAAGTCTCTCTGATGAAGAAGACACAAAGATAAGGGCTGCCAAGTTGCATAAAGCAATGACACAAAGAAAGAAATGTGTCATTATCTTGGATGGTATTGGGACACCTTTCAAAAATGAAGATGGGATTCCTACACAACTAGATGATAAAAGCAAATTGATTCTGTGTACTGAAAGCTTGAGGAACTGCCAGCGGATGCAATGTCAGACTAGTCTTGAAATAAAGCCACTTTCAAATGACGATGCCATGACCTTGTTTAAGAAAAAAGTTTCCTCTAGCGAACCTCTTGAACCAAAGATTGAAGAGATTATGGATCAGATTGTCCAACATTGTCAAGGCTTGCCTCAGAAGATTGTAGAACAAGCTGAGATACTGAAGGGAGTGGATGACATAACTGAGTGGAGGAATGCATTGGCAGAAATGACAGAGTCTAGAAATGAGTCATCTGATTGATTTGATTACTTCAGCCAAGGATTAAGTTCTATGCTTGAAAACTAGAAAAGGTAACAGGACATTTAAATGTTATTGTATGTTGACCAAGGTTCTTTTTTTCTTTATGGGTTATGGTAGTTGAGTATACTGAGAAGAAAAAAAGTAATGGAATTGTACTCGTTACCGAACTTTGTTGTTGTTTTTTTTCTTCATTGAAAGTAATTATTCATCTAAGCCAAGGTCTCTTAGTTTATCCCTTTTATTGGAATTGGTGACGCTCAAACAAAACACTAGAATTAATTCCTTCCTTCCTAGAACTCCATCCCACTAATTAAGTACATATTATTTCCATCATCTTCATGCATGACACATTCATTTACAAGTTACTTAACTGTCTCTTAATTTGACTAAGAACTTTTATTTATTTTACTATCTTCCCAACACAAACTTCAAGATATATAAAGTACAGGCTTGTTATCATGTGAATTATTGGGTCAAATTAATTAATGAGAAATTTACAAATCTTCACCGCAAAAACCAAAATTATTTCTTTTATGCAATTTAACGGGAATTTTATCATTTTTACAATTCGTACTTTTTTATTTCATTTTTACAGACTCCCTCGGCACTGGTGGGAAGATATGCGAAGTAGAAGAATCACCCGGGGAATTTTGGGACTCGATTCGGCGATTGGCGGGGCGGAGAATCAAGATGACACCGTTCGTAACCCAAGTGAGCGACCCAATAATTTGCTGGAATTTCAAGAGGCGTAAGCATAACCATGAAACCACCGGCTGGGTCGTCGAGATTTTTGAGACATTCTGTCCAAGTCCGTTGGTCTAGCTCCTTCGTTCGATGGCTAGATCACATAACAACCAACTCCCACCGTTCTTGTTCTATTTGCTAGTCGAAGCTTCTGCCACCTCCACCAAATTCACTATGATTGTACGGTGACGACCGGTACCGTGAACGTGAACAAGTGTTATATTATTTTATAATATAATGTTTTAGATTAAATAAATAAGACAAATTGTCTTACATATTTTAACATATATAAAAGAGACGTATAATATTTGAAAATATGTGAATATTCAAATATTTGGAAATATATAAATATTCAAATATGTAACATATTTGATGTTAAAAATTCAGTTACAATTTTGTAACTTCCAAATATTACCTTATTGTGTAGATTTGTTATTACACAATTTTGAGTTGAATTTCTTAAATTCATAAGTGAAATGGTTGTTGGAGACTTAGTTTTAATCCCAACAATGTGTTTGGGGGTTTCAAAATTAATTGGGAGTGATTTAGAAATGTTTGGAAAAACAGCACAACATTGTGTGCTGAAAATGGCCAGTGGCTGCAGCCAGAGGTATTGGTGGTTGCGACCTGGGGGACAGAGACCAGTGGCCGTGGCCACTGATACTCCTGGCTGTGGCCAGTATGGCTAGCAACCAAAATAGTTTTTCAGTTTTTTCCAATTTGAACGGTTCTAACCTTCTAAGTAACTCCAAAATCTCAATTTTAATTCCATAAACATCCAATTAAATATTGATAACAACCATGAGGGTTGGTAGAATTTGAAATTTAAAGAGTGTCTCTAAACTCTATAAATATGAGTCTATTGCTTACTTGTAAGACACAATTTTTCTATCAATTAGAGCACTTGGCTAGAAAACACCTAGAGACTTGATAATTCCAGAAAGTTATTTACAAAATTGTGAGAGTTTCCTTAGTGCTTGAGTTAGAGGGAAATAAGCTTTTGGACAAATGTTTCAAACCTTGTTTAAGTTGGTGATCCCCAACACTTTTCACTTTGGTTGTGTGAGTGAGAGTTTCTTGTTTTTTTTTGTTCTTGTTTTTACCTTTTCTACTATTTCTTTTCTTCTTTTTTTATATTTACTTGTATTTCTTGCTTAGAGTTGTAATCTTTTGTTTCAAACTCTATCACTTTATTTGTATGTTTTGTTTAGAGTTGTATTTCTTTATTCTCTTCTTCCAATTCTTCTCTTATTTATTTGTAATTTCAGTCATAGAGTTCTAATCTTATTTAATCAATCTTAGTTTATTTGTATTATTTTGTCTAGAGTTGTATGGTCTTTTTACCATTTCCATTGAGGCAATATATATTTTCATAACATTCAAAAGCATACCCCTTGTTTGTTTCAATGGAAGGTGAGACTATCAAAATCATTAAGCAAGACCTAGTGAGGTTGGATAGGTTTGATGAATCCAATTTCACTAGATGGCAAGACAAGGTGAAGTCTCTCTTGATCACTCTCAAGATCGCCTACATCCTAGAGTCCACCATTGAACCTCTCCCAACGCCATCCGACAAGGACACTCCCGATGTGGTGGAGAAAATAAGGAAAAGGGAGGAGGATAATCTCCTTTGTAGGGATCATATCCTCAACGCCCTTTCCGATAGGCTCTATGACCTCTACACCGAGACCAAGTCGGCAAAGGAGATATGAAATGCACTTGAGACAAAATTCAAGGCGGAAGAGGAAGGTACTAAAAGGTTTTTGATTTATCAATGTATTGATTTCAAGTTTTTGATGATAAACATATTCTTCCTCAAATACATGAGCTGCAAATAATTGTTAACAAATTGAAAGTTTTGAGGATTGAGCTTCCTAAGGCCTTTCAAGTTGGTGCTATAGTGGCAAAATTACCACCAACTTGGAGGAGCTATAGGAAAATAATCCTTCATAAAAATGAGAATTATTGTTTGGAGGAAATCCAAAAGCATATTCGAATCGAGGAGGAATCAATATGTAGAGATAAACTTGTGGATGGGTCTAATGGAGAGACTTCCAAAGCAAATGCGGTGTCACAACCAAAACATCCCAAAAACAAAGGGAAAGGCAAGAAGGGTAATGAGACATCATTGGGTCCAAAAACCAACCCAAACAAGTTTAGGGGCAAGAAAGATCCTTGATTTGTATGTAGGAAAGATGGTCACTATGCTAGAGAGTGTAGGCATAGAAAAGACGAACAAGGACCTAAGGTAAATGCAACTCAAGAGGAGAATATAGTTGCTACCCTTAGTGAGGTGAATGCGGTCCAAGGCAAGGTGAAGGGATGGTGGTATGACACATGTGCCACCGTCCATGTCACCTATGACAAATTATTGTTCAAGACCTTTGAAGAGTCAAAGGGCAACCATGAGATTCAAATGGGCAATGAGGGCAAATCCAATGTACTTGGCAAATGTACCATTGAAGTGTTTTTCACCTCCGGAAAGAAAGTAACATTAGTGAATGTGCTTTATGTTCTTGAAATGAGTAGAAACTTGGTAAGTGGTGATTTGCTTGGCAAGCCCAGCATTAAAGTAGTTTTTGAGTTCGGTAAACTTATTCTTACCAAATTCAATGTATTTTTGGGAAAGGGGTACTCTTGTGAGGGTATGGTTAATTTGTAAACCAATGATGTAACTTTCAATGTTATCAATAAAAATGTTAATTCCGCCTATATTGTTGTGTATGATTCTTTATTTTTGTGGCATCTTAGACTATCTCATATAGGTCTTTCAACCATGAAAAGAGTAGTAAAATGTTGTATGATTGCATGCAATATTAAAAACTATGGTAAACGTGAAACATGTGTTAAGGAAAAAATGATTAAGAAACTATTTCCTAGTGTAAAGAGATAACCTAATTTACTAGATTTAATCCATAGTGTTGTGAATTAAATAGTGTTTTAACTAGAGGTGATAAAATGTATTTTCTTACTTTTATAGATGATTTTAGTAGATATACCTAGGTGTTTCTTTTAAAGCATAAAGATGAGACTTTTGATGCTTTTAAAGTATATAAATTAGAAGTTGAAAATCAACTCAATAAAAAGATTAAGGTGCTAAGAAGTGATAGAGGAGGAAAGTACTTCTCTAGTGAATTCAATACATTTTGTGAAGAAAATGGTATAATTCATGAGTGCACCGCACCTTATACACCACAACACAATGGTGTTGCTGAAAGGAAAAATATGACTTATATATAGATGATAAATTCCATGTTGGTGTTTTCTAAGTTGAACTTCAACTTATGGGGTGAAGTGTTGTTAACCGCTTGTCACATTCTTAATCGAATACTGATGAAGAAAAATGAGATATCTCCAAATGAGTTATGGAAAGGAAGAAAACTCAACATAGGGTACTTCAAAGTGTGGGGGTGTCTTGCATATTGCAAGTGTTGACGCGGTTCTTCACCAACAGGTAATTAAGAAAATAAGAGAAATGGATTAGTGCTGAATAATGAACCGTAACAGATGAATGATCTTAAAATGGACTGATGACACAAATACGTTTTTAGGTGGTTCAAAGGTTAAAATCCTTCTACTCCACCAGCCAATATTATTGCTATATTTCTGGTGTTCTTTACAGGGTATTTCGTTACATAATAGAATCCAACCCCTTGCAACTCCCAGGATCTTCATATTTATAGGAGAGGGCACCTGGGAGTTGGTAAGGGGGGTCATCCCGTGACCTTCTGACCCATCATGTCACTTCTGTGACATTCATGATTAATTCCTAAAACCTGACAAAGGAAGTGTGTTCTAATCAATAGGTAAGAGGGATAATGGGCCACACGGCCCAACCCAGTCGTGGGTGCCTGAACACGCACGTTCATGCGGTGTGTCTGAGAATTTAGGGATATATCAGACACGTGATGTTTGATACATGCACGTTTACATTGCGTGGTTGACTTTATAAAGGGTCACAGCTTCCAACTCCAGCTCGTGCCTTGACCTGGATGCCTTCTTGACCTTCGGTCTTCAAATTCCTGACTCAGCCCTTAAATAATCTTGGTAAACCTTCGGTTACCTCGAGCTAAAGAGGCAGGACCTGACAACAGCAGCTCCGGCCACGTGGCTGATATAATTAGGCCATATCTCAGCTCGCTAATAGCCCGTGGAAAATCAGGGCGTACATTTGCCCCCCAAGCCTCTGCTCGTGGCACCCGACGTCATGTGGGGCCACAGTGGGGGCTTTTAGGCTTCTCCATGGACTCTCCATATTCCACCTATTATGCAGGCGCCGAATACATGGAGCATCGTGGTTGGTGACGGTACGTCTTTCGAGAACCGCATTAAATGGCCTAGCCTATACTCAGCCGTCGCTTCGCCTTTTGAGTGGAGAGCCTCAGATCCCACATCAGGGCAATCCAACGGCCCTCCTCACATGGCCTTTCACGTATATAAAAGGGGTGGCCACCTTACGCATGGGCCACCCGTTTATTTGAAAATTTTCTAAATTTCCCATCTTCTTCTCTCTTCTCACCCTCAAAAAACCCTATTTTTCTCCCGGTTACCGTTCCCATCATTCCAGAAGATCGAGTTCAAGGGCTCCTTTGAGGTTTTGGTACCTATTATCCCGTCGAGGCCCCAACCCAGACGACCCCTTCATCTCCCCCACAGCAAAACATTTCGTAAGTTTTCTGACTGTGCATGCTTTAAATTTTCTTTTCACTGTAGCCTAGGTAAATAGTTACTGTAGCTGCATGCAATATTCTGCTGGTTTCTGTGAGTATGGAGGGTGTAGGTTTTTATTTTAGGGCATCGATTGTAGAAGAAAGCCATTTAGGAGCATGGTTCATAGGGTACGTTTTCTGGGGAAATCTTCTGGGTAGGATTTTTTTTTGGTATGCTTGTTTAAAATATCCAGCATTTTGGGTGCAAAACCAGGTAGCTTAGGGGACACGCTTCACAGGCGGTTTTGCACTTCTTGCTTACTAAAACTTTCCTTCCAAGGCAAACTTTTATCCTGACCCTCCTGACACAAGAATTCCGAGTAATCGGGGATCTGTTGGGAGCACAGCCGCGTGTTCATAGAACCGCGTGGTCTCACTCTCCACGGACTGAGCTTACCACTGCCCGTGCAAAGGAAACACTTCTCTTCAGATTCTTTCTTATGTTTAGGTCGCCCTTTCTAAAATTTCTTCTTTTGTTCGCTAGGCGACCAGATGGGACCCAAGAAGAACGCTCCTAAGAAGACCCCAGGCAGCTTGTCCTCCCAACAATCCAAAGGAAAGGAGGTGATGACAGACTCCCCAATCCCCGTCTTCGGGCTGGCCGTGGAGCAGGAGCTCGATGTGGTGCCCGATGCTTTCTTCGAGGCCGAGAGGATCGTCTCGAAAATCACAGATCAGGAGAAAGTGAATAAAATATTCCTTTCCCACAACATCGAGCTAGGGAGGGGCGCCCTGATCGCCCGACCTCCCACAGAAGGTGAGCGGAGCTGCGCACCTCTCAACGAGGAATATGTGGCTTGGAGTGACGAGCACTTCAAGGCTAGGGCCTTCCTCCCGCTGGACCAATACTTTGCCGACTTCCTCAACTACGTGAAGTTGGCTCCTTTCCAGCTCCCCCCCAACTCCTACCGTTTGTTGGCGGGGTTGAGATATCTGTTCCTAAAACAGGAATGGGAGGTCCCCACTCTGGCGGACATCTTATATTTTTTCTGCCTCAATGCCAGCCTAGAGCAGTGGGGACGAGGCGACGGGTTCTACTACCTGACCCGCTTCCCAAACACGGCTATGGTCATCAAGCTGCCCAGCCACCCCAATGACTTCAAAGACCAGTTCTTTATATCCAAGGGGTTTCGCAACTGCGAACTTCATTACTTCAACCGTCCTCGTAAGTACCTTTTACTCTTAGCTCGTAAGTTAAGTATTGAATAGCTCCCCTTTATCAGTTTCTGACTTAGAATAATTCTGCAGCCATTTTCGCGAGGACAGACAAGTCTGTGATCCTTGAGAGTCAGTACGAGACACTGGCGGGTCTGCCCCCCAGTGAAAAGGACTATCTCCAGCTCGTGACAGACGAGACGATGTTGGCGTGCAAACTAATCTCTCTAGGCCAAACTTTGGCCCTGAGGAGACCCCGGGGGCTTCCCCCAGCTCGCGAGATGAGGCCCATCCCCGAGGAGGAGGCCGCGGGGGAAGGAGAGGACGAGGACGAGGAGGATGAGGTGCCCCTCGTAAGGACGAGGAGGAAGCAGGCACTGGAGGTCGCCCAAAGAACGGACGACGAGAGGATCTGGTCCGGAGCAGCCGCAGGTCCCTCTGGGCAAGGTAATCCTTACATATTCAGGGGCTTAGATAGGGCCACCGCTGATCCTCGGTTAGCTAGGTTTAATCCCAACCAGCCCGTCCAACGCCATCGAAACGACCCAGACCTTGACGTAACCCTACTCCAGTGTGTCGACCGGCTCGTGCTGGATTACGAGAGTAGCCGCCCTATGGGTACTGTAGTCGTAGACAACACCTTAGCCTTTAGGTCGGCCCTCTTTGAGGAGTATGGGACTAATCTCCGGTCGTGGCCCTCTCTTCGGGAGGGTACTGTAGCTCCAGGTCTTAGGCAGTATGTAGAAGAGTCTAGTCCCAAACCAAATTCGGACCCAGAACCTGTTCCAGCTCGTGAAGTCATTGTCTTGGATTCCCCCGCAGGAGCTCCGGGGCCAATGGTCGTGACCATAGATTCCTCTTCTAGCTCGGGGGGTAGGATCCCTTTCAATATATATACTTGAGTTCTGCTTTTCCCCCTTATTTTTGTTGTTCTTGCATAAATGCTTACTTGTATACTAATGTTGTCTTTGTTTTGCCAGAGGAAATGTCTCAGCCCGGGAACAAAGACCTGCGAGCTATGTTCACCGGAGGGAACTCTTTTGCTGGGGCCTCTGGGCCCAAAATGAAGAAGCTCCGGGTGGCGAAGAAAGCCGCTAGGACACCATCCAATTCCCCTGTAAAGGGGAAAGACCAGACCCCAGCTACCCAGGCCAAGGTACCTCCACCTCCTGCTGCAGTGGAGAAGATGCCCCCGCCCCCTCCACGAGCTCCCGCCTTTGTTCGGGATATGGAGGCGGAGCCCGGGATTTTGGCAACTGCAGCCCCCGAGGTGCACATTCCGGTAAACCCCCAGGCCTTGGAGAAAATTCCTGACGTCTTTCGGGGGACGGTGTACGAGACGGTGACCTACACCGTCGACCACTACTACGGCGCCACCGAAAGGGACCTGCGGGCGATCGAAACAAGGCGCCCGGAGAGCGTGATGGAGTCTTCACTGGGAATGGCTCTAACGGTAAGCTGGCTTTACATTTTGTACTCTTTGGTTATCATGCATCGCACGTTCTTTCCTTTTTTTCCTAAGGCAGTTGCCTCTTTGCTTTGTAGGGTGCCTTGGCTCTTCACCGGAGCATATCCAGGTCCAAGGCTCGCCTCGAGGACATGAGGGGCGAGCATCAGGCTGTTTTGGCTGCCCAGAAGAATACCTTGGCGGCCCTGAAAACTGCCCAAAAGCAGGAACAGGAGGCCAAGGATGCCTTGGCGACCGCATGGGCTGAGCTGGACGTGTCCCACCCCAAGCTGAAGGAGGCCGAGGCTAACAAGGCCGCCCTAGCCGCTGTAACGGCCGAACTCGAGGAGGCCAGGACTGCCCGAGCCGCGCTAGATTTTGCAAAAAATGAGGCCGAGGAGGCTAAGGCCACCTTGGAAAAGGAGAAGGCGGCTTCCAGCTCCGCCATGGAGGACATGCTATACCACTGCTGGGTCTTCAACCCGGACGGCGACTTCTCCTTCCTAGGAGCGGATGTCTGGGAGCCCTTCCTGGAGGGGTTTGAAGCTCGTCTTCAGCAAGAGGCGCCCTCTGAGATCGGGGAGACCTCCACAGCGGTTGAGCAGGAGGGCGAGATGGCGACCTCAACGGAGCAGCCCGGTGGGGCCTAGGGCATTTCTTTTTGAACACTTTTATTATTATTATTTTTTGTAACTTTTGTATGAGGTTTTTCCACCTCGAGAAAATTGTCTTTATCCATTTTTGCTTCTATACACTTCGGTAATAGTCTTAGTTTGTTTTTCTTTTTGTTGGTGCTATGATTGATACTTTTATACTTTTCTTAGGAAAAACATGTTAACCAATCTTGACCCAACTTCTAAGATAAGTCCCGGTTGCATTCCGGACATTGCATTAAAAACTTAGTTCGTGTTAACCTCTTATTGATATCTCGTGCTTTTTAAGAAAAACAACGATCAATCAATTTGAATTAACTTCTAAGTTTTAGGACCTGGTTATGTCCAGGGCGTTAGTTTGAAAACTTAGTTCGCGTTAATTTTTATCAATATCTCATACTTTTTATGAAAAAACATCGATCAATCAATTTGAATTAACTTCTAAGTTTTAGGACCTGGTTATGTCCAGGACGTTAGTTTGAAAACTTAGTTCATGTTAATTCTTTACTAATATCTTGTGCTTTTTAAGAAAAATACCGATTAATCAATTTGAATCAACTTCTAAGTTTTGAGCCGACCTGGTTATATCCAGGATAGGACTTAGTTCGCGTTAATCCTTTATCAATATCTCGTATTTTTTAAGAAAAACATCGATCAATCAATTTGAATTAACTTCTAAGTTTTGAGCCGACCTGGTTATATCCAGGATAGGACTTAGTACGCGTTAATCCTTTATCAATATCTCGTGTTTTTTAAGAAAAACATCGATCAATCAATTTGAATTAACTTCTAAGTTTTTAAGGCGACCTGGTTATATCCAGGCACCATATGCCCCCCAAGTAACTAGGAAAGGGTCTTTCGTGGTTACTTGAGATTACACCCACAAATATACACAATAATAAACAAAGATTTAATTCTTATTGCTAAAAAAAAGTGGCCTTTAAGCCTTACAAGGGTGCTACTGATAATATTTCTTCAAATGGATGGCATTCCAGGTTCGTGGGACTGCTTCCCCATTGAGCCGAGCTAATTTGTAAGTTCCTTCCTTAATGACCTCGGTGATTTGATATGGCCCTTCCCAGTTCGGTCCCAATACTCCATCTTTGGGATCCTTACCGGCTAAGAAGACTCTCCTGAGGACCAGGTCGCCAATGCTAAAGGCGCGTTTTTTTGACCTTTGAGTTGAAATAACGAGTGATTTTTTGCTGGTAATGCGCGAGCTGAAGCTGCGAATCTTCTCGTCTTTCATCAATCAGGTAGAGGCAGGCGCAAAGTAGTTCGTGGTTGCGGTCCTGGTCATATGCCTGGACTCTATGCGAAGATACCTTAATCTCGACAGGGAGGACTGCCTCACTCCCAAAAGTCAGGGAGAAAGGAGTATGACCCGTAGGAGTCCGATGCGAGGTCCGGTATGCCCACAGAACCTGGGGGAGCTGTTCTGGCCAGACCCCCTTGGCTTCGTCTAGTCTCTTCTTAAGGCTCGCCTTTAGCGTCTTATTGACAGCCTCGACCTGGCCATTTGCCTGGGGATAGGCCACGGATGAGAAGTTTTTCACAATTCCATACCTTTCGCAAAATTCGGTGAAGAGGTCGCTGTCAAACTGAGTCCCATTGTCGAATACGATTTTCTTGGGCAGCCCGAATCAGCAGATAATGCTCTTGACCACGAAGTCGAGGACTTTCTTGGAAGTTATTGTTGCCAAAGGTTCTGCCTCAGCCCACTTCATGAAGTAGTCGATGGCCACCACAGCGTAGCGGACCCCGCCCTTTCCAGTAGGGAGGGCGCCAACCAAGTCGATTCCCCATACCGCAAATGGCCACGGGGACGAGATCATCTTCAGCTCGACTGGGGGAGCTCAGGCAACTATGACGAATCGCTAGCACTTGTCACATTTCTTGACATACGAGATCGAGTCCTTTGACAGAGTGGGCCAATAATACCCTTACCTTAAGACTTTTAGGGCCAAGCTTTGCCCCCCAATGTGATCCCCGCAAAAACCCTCGTGCACTTCCTGCAGGATGGTCTTTGCTTCGCCTGGCAGAACACATCATAGGAGAGGTAGGGAATGCCCACGTCAGTACAACACCCCATCTACTATCGTATACCTTGGAGCCTGGTACAGTACCCGCCGTGCGTCATTACGCCCCTCGGGTAACTTTCCTTTGGTGAGATACTCGAGGAGGGGGGTCATCCAGGTCGGTCTGGCGTCAATCATCTCGACCTCCGCCCCGACCTCTTCTATGCTTGGTTTCTCCAGGAACTCTACCAGTACTAACCCTAAAGCCTCTGTCTCCCCAGAGGTAGCGAGCTTGGCGAGGGCGTCTGCGTTAGCGTTCTGCTCTTGAGGTATCTGCTCGATTGAGCCTCGTTCAAACGCGGACAGTTCGAATTTTACCTTGGCTAGGTAAGCAGCCATCTTGGCACCCCGTGCTTGATACTCACCTAGCACCTGGTTTACCACAAGCTGGGAATCGCTGAAGCACTGAACGGAGCTGGCCCTCTTCGTATTTGGCCTCGTTGTTGGAGACCTTGAATCCGAATCTCAGCGCCAAGTGGAATCTATGCCCTTCTGGGGATATCAAAATGATTCCAGCCCCGGAGCCGTTCTCATTAGATGAGCCATACATGAAGATCTTCCATGACGCCTGGGTCGAGGTGACCTGGGGTGACCCTTCCACAGGATCCTCCCTGAATCCTGTGCACTCTGCCACAAAATCGGCTAGGGCCTGACTCTTTATAGTAGTTCGGGGGGTGTACAAAATCTCGAACTGACTGAGCTCGATAGCCCATTTCAACAAGCGTCCCAATGCTTCAGGTTTTTGCAAAACCTGCCTTAAAGGTTGATCGGTCATGAAGTGTATTGAGTAGGATTGGAAATACGGCCTGAGCTTCCGGGAGGCCATGATAAGACAGAACGCCAACTTTTCCATCAACGGGTATCGGGATTCGGCCCCGAGAAGTCTCTTGCTGATGTAGTAGACCGATTTTTGAACCCGGTCTTCTTCTCGGACCAATACGGCACTAGCTGCATCTTTTGTGACAGCTAGGTAAAGGAAAAGAGGCTCTCCTGCCTTTGGTTTGGACAATACGGGCGGCTCGGCCAGATGTGCCTTCAGGTCGAGGAAAGCACTTTCGCACTCCTCTGTCCATTCGAACTTCTTATTTCCTTGGAGCAGGTTGTAGAATGGCAGGCACTTGTCGGTGGATTTTGAAATAAATCGATTAAGGGCTGCCACCCTTCCTGTCAGGCCTTGAACGTCCTTATACGACCTGGGTGAGGGAAGCTCGAACAATGACCTGATCTTATCGGGGTTTGCCTCGATTCCTCTAGTGTTGACAATGAAACCCAGGAATTTTCCAGACGCGACCCCGAAAGTGCACTTCTGAGGGTTAAGCCTCATGTCGTATTCTCTTAGTATCTTGAAGCATTCTTCCAGGTCAGAAACATGGTTATCGACAGTCTTTGACTTGACCAGCATGTCATCAACGTACACTTCCATGTTCTGCCCGATCTGGTAGGCAAACATCCTGTTTACCAATCTCTGGTATGTAGCACCGGCGTTCTTCAGTCCGAACGGCATGACCTTGTAATAATAGACGTTAGTTGGGGTCATGAAACTGGTGTGCTCCTGGTTCGCCGGGTTCATGGCGATCTGATTATAGCCTGAGTACGCGTCCATAAAGGACATGAGCTCGTGCCCCGCCGTGGCATCCACCAATTGGTCGATCCTTGGCAAGGGAAAACAATCTTTGGAGCAAGCTTTATTCAGATCGGAGAAGTCGATGCAGGTCCGCCATTTCCCTTTGGGCTTCGGGACCAGCACGGGATTGGTGACCCAAACCGGAAACTTGGCTTCACGGATAAAGCCGCATTTCTTGAGCTGGGCTACTTCTTCTTCTAAGGCCTCAGCCCGAGTTTTTCCCAGGCGCCTCTGTTTCTGGGACTTTGCAGGAACGCTCTTATCCAAATGAAGGGTGTGCATGATGACATTTGGACTGATTCCCACCATGTCCTTGTGTGACCATGTGAACACATCCAGGTTATCCTGCAGAAATTTGATCAGCTCCGCCTTCCTCTTGCCACAGAGGTTTTTCCCGAGCTTAACCATCCGTGAGGGATTTTGCGGATCGATATTTACTTCCTCGAGCTCTTCAATAGCTTGGAGCTCGGACTTGTCCTCACCTATTCGGGGGTCAATATCCTCACTTAGGACGATACTTTCCCCTTCGGCGCTCTGAGGTTTTTCAATCTCAGGATTAGTCAAAGGTTACTGAGATTCCTCTTCTCCACCTTGGACGGCCATCGTTAGCTGCCCGGGTTTCGATTTTCCCTTCATGGAAATGCTATAGAATTCCCTGGCAGCAAGATGATCGCCACGGACCGTGCATATCCCTGTGGAAGAAGGGAATTTCAGCGCGAGGTGGCGAACAGAGGTGATGGCTTCAAAAGCTATAAGTATAGGTCGACCCAAAATGGCATTGTATGCAGCGGGGCAGTCGATGACCACAAACTCAAGGAGTTTTAAGACTGTCTGAGGTCCCTCTCCTAAGGTGATCACCAGCTCGATCGTCCCTATAGCCGCTGATCCTTCTCCCGAGAAACCATACAGCATCATGGAGGTCGCTTTCAGCTCGGCGACAGTCAAACCCATCTTCTCCAGCGTGGACCGGAATAGAAGGTTTACCGAGCTCCCATTATCGATTAGTACTCTCCTAACCCTTCAATTAGAGAGCTGCACTGCTACGACCAGAGGGTCGTTATGAGGGAACTGAACGTGGCTAGCATCTTCTTCAGTAAAAATGATTGGTTGCCTTTCCAATCGCTGCTGCTTTGGAAGATGCTGCTCGGGGACGAACTCTACTCCATTATGAGCCTTGAGTTCGTTGACGTACCTCTTTTGCGAACCCCTGCTCGTGCCAGCGAAATGAGGACCTCCAGAGATTGTGGATATCTCTCCTCCTATCACTGGAGGAGGGACGTCTTGATCTACCCGAGACCCGGGCTGACTGATCGGGACTTCCGGAGCAGGTCGGCTTGCTGGAACCCTGTTCCGTGCATACTGAGCCAAGGGGCCGGCTCTGATGAGAGTCTCGATCTCATCTTTTCAGGTGTCTACAATCATCGGTATTGTGGCCAACGTCGTTGTGGAAACGGCAAAACTTGGAGGTGTCTCGCTTCCCCTTCTGGTGCTTTAACGGCTCCGACTTCTTTCAGGGGAGGCGAGCAGAGTTTGCTAGGAAGATGTTCTCCCTAGAGTGGGTGAGCTCCGTATAAGTCACGTAGACCGGCTTAAATTTTTCTACGGACTTATTCTTCTTTGGGTCGTGCTGGTTGCCCTCGCCGTTCCCCTTTCTCTTGCCTCCACCGAATTGGTTATTCTGTCTAACATTCTGGGTCACTGTCACGACCTCCGTTCCCACTCCAGCTGGTTGCTCAGGGACCTGGTTGGTTCCTGCAGCTAAGGCTTGGGCCTCCTCCAAGTTGATCCACCCCTGGGCCCTATTTAGGAATTCGTTTACTGAGCTGACTCCCTTCCTTTGTATTTTATTCCAGAGTCCCCCTCCGATGAGGATCCCAGTCCTCAAAGCCATGAGCTTGGAGCTGTCATCTGCGTGTTTGGCCCGAGCAGCGACGTTCGCGAACCTGCTCAGGTAAGCCTTCAAAGGCTCATCGGGTTGTTGCCTCACGTTAGCCAGGGAGTTGGCCTTGACGCGGGCAGCCTGGGAGGCTCGGAATGCTTTTTTGAAGTCAGCAGAGAAAATTTTCCAGGAGCTGATTGACTGCTTCTTGTTTTGTTTGAACCACTGTCTGGCCGGCCCAGTCAGTGTGGAGGGAAATATCAGACACCTCAGCTCGGGGCCAATGTTGTGGGCCATCATCAGGGTATTGAACATACCCAGATGATCTGACGGATCTCTGTCTCCGTTGAATTTGGACAGGTGCGGCATACGGAAACCGGGCGGGTATGTCGTTGCTGCTATGCTGGGGGCGAAGAGCTCAAGCTCGCCCCCCGAATCATATTCGTCTTTTTCTTTCTCCGACAGGAGCTTCCTCATTAGATCCTCCATCTGAGCCAGGCGCTCAAGGGTTTTGTCCTGATCTACTTGGTTATTCCGGAGCTATTGAACAGCTCCGGATCCATTGTATACGTTTGGTGGGTTATTGCCCCTCCTATCTTGAGATAGGTTATTTGGGACATTCCCGCCGTTACGTACCTCGGACAGGTCTCCCCCTGAGCGAGCATGGCTGCCACCTCCAACTGGGTCTCCCCTATTAGAGTTAAGGCGATCTCGCAGGTCACCCCTCGGGGTGGCTTGAGGACTTTCCGCCGAGCTTAGGAGTTGACGCAGGTCTCCGCCAGAAAGGTCACTTCAGCGACTTCCGGTCCAGTAGCTCCCGTTAGAGAAGCTCGGAGCCCGCCTCTGGGGGTGAGGATCCGGGCTTCCTCTGGGTGCCCTGCCACGATGGGAAGGTCCTGCGGATGGCGGGTTTCTCCTGCTGCTCCCATAAGCTGGAATATCCCGGATAGGCCGGGAAGGAGACGGATATCTTATCGGTAAAGGAGGATGTTTGACCAGGGATGCAATCCTGGTTCCGTCAGGGCGGATCAGGTTAGGTAGGGGTCTTTCGGCCCTGCCAACTTACGGGCCTTGCGCCTGGCGATCTGGACGGGGCGCAGGACGGCTAGCCGGGACGGGCTGTCGCTGTGAGCCCTCCCCGGATCTCCTTCTAGAATTCCCTCGAGCCCTCCTAGGCGCGCTCAAGGCTGGCAGTGAGCTGGGAGTTGAAGTTCGGACCGAGCGGCTATACTGTTGTTCGGCTCTGGGTAGTTCTTCGAAGTTTGCCTCTCGGCGGTGCGATAAGGGAGTAGAGTTGGACGTCGGAGGTCTGACCGAGCGGCTAGGCCTGGACCGATTATCCCGGCGGGACTTATGAGTCTCGCCTTGCCTCTTTCTGACGTTAGCATCGGTTGTAAGAGGGGGTAGTCGGACCAACACCTCCTTAATCTGCTGACTAGCTTTCGCCAGCTGACTCCTCAGCTGAGCATTCTCCATCTCTACCGCCGTGTAAAAATCTAGGTTTGGATTAGGTGGCCGGGGTGCCGAACTTCCAGTGTCATCCTGGCCTATTGGCTGTTTGCCCGGCCACTGTTGAACTTCAAGGTTTTGCTCACCAGAGATGGCGGCATGATGAGCCTCTTGCCCATCATGTTGTTCCGCCTCATTACCGTGTCTTGATCGAGTGGTCACCATAGTTGGATGTTTGCGATATCACCAATCTAACTAGCTCTCAATGAAAGCACCAAACTGTTGACGCAGTTCTTCGCCAACATGTAATTAAGAAAATAAGAGAAAGGGATTAGTGATGAATAATGAACCGAAATAGATGAATGATCTTAAAATGGACTGATGACACAAATATGTTTTTAGGTGGTTTAAAGGTTAAATTCCTTCTACTCCACCAGCCAATATTATTGCTATATTTCTGGTATTCTTTACAGGGTATTTCGTCACACAATAGAATCCAACCCCTTGCAACTCCCAGGATCTCCATATTTATAGGAGAGGGCACCTGGGAGTTGGTAAGGGGGGTCATCCCGTGACCTTCTGACCCATCATGTCACTTCTGTAACGTTCATGATTAATTCCTAAAACCTGACAAATGAAGTGTGGTCTAATCAATAGGTAAGGGGGATAACGGGCCGCACGGCCCAACCCAGTCGTGGGTGCCTAAACACGCACGTTCATGCGGCGTGTCCGAGAATTCAGGGATATATCAGACACGTGATGTCTGATACATGCACGTTTACATTGTGTGGTTGACTTTATAAAGGGTCACAGCTTCCAACTCCAGCTTGTGCCTCGACCTGGATGCCTTCTTGACCTTCGGTCTTCATATTCCTGACTCGGCCCTTAAATAATCTTGGTAAACCTTCAGTTACCTCGAGCTAAAGAGGCAGGACCTGACAACAGCAACTCCGGCCACGTGGCTGATATAATTAGGCCTTATCTCAGCTCACTAATAGCCCGTGGAAAATCAGGGCGTACAGCAAGAAAAATGAACCTAATAGAACAAAGTTAGGTTCAAGAGCCATAAAGTGTGATTTTTTTGGTTATGCCAACAATAGTAAAGCTTATAAGCTATTAGACTTGGAGTCTAATGTTGTGATTGAATCCAGAGAAGTTGAATTCTTTGAAAACATGTTATGTGACAACAATTCTCAAGCTTCAACATCTCTAAAGGAGAACTTGTTATATGAGAACAATTCTCAAGCATCTACATCCAAAAATGATTCTCAAGAGGAGAATTCTCAAAGGAATGTAGAGCAATCCATTAAATTTAGAAGAATTCAAAGGGTTAGAAAGGAGAAAAGTTTAGGATTAGATGAGATAGATTCTCAACGAATTTCTTTCTACATGATAGAAGGAAATAGAGAGGAAGTCATTATGAAAATTCCTATTGTACTTCTCGTTGAGGATGATCCTAAGACCTATAGAGAAGCCATGCAGTCAAGAGATAATGCACTTTGGAAAGAAGCCATCAATGATGAGATGGATTCCATCCTTTCCAACAACACTTGGGAATTGGTAGACCTCCCACCGGGGTCTAAGACAATTGGGTGTAAGTGGGTATTTAGGAGAAAATACCACACTGACGGCACTATCCAAACCTTTAAAGCTAGATTAGTAGCTAAAGGGTTTAGACAAAAAGAGGGTATCGATTATTTCGATACCTATGTGCCTATTGAAAGAACAACTTCTATAATAATTTTGTTCGCTTTGGCTTCTATACATAACTTGTATGTTCATCAAATGGATGTCAAGACGACATTCCTTAATGGTGACCTCAATGAGGAGGTCTATATGGAACAACCCAAAGGGTTTGTCCTACCAAGATATGAACATAAAGTATGCAGACTTGTAAAATCCTTATATGGATTGAAACAAGCTCCTAAGCATTGGCATGAGAAATTTGATCAAGCCATCATGTCTAATGGTTTCAGGCAAAACAATGGAGATAAGTGTTTGTATTCCAAAACTTGTAAGGGATTTGTGATAATTGTTTGCTTATATGTGGATGACATGCTTATTCTAAGTAATAACATAAGGGATAAGAGAAACAAAGAGGTTTCTATCATCAACCTTCAAGATGAAAGATCTTGGATAAGTTGACAACATACTTGGTATCAAAGTGAAGAAACATAGTGGGGGGTTTTACGTTGAGGTAAGCCCACTATATTGAGAAAGTGTTAAACAAATTTAACCATCTCAAGGTTAAAGATGCCAATACTCCATTCGATCATAGTTTAAAACTAGAGAAGAATGAATGAAGAGTGGTGGCTCAATTGGAGTACGCAAGTGCTATAGGGAGTCTTATGTACACTGCCCAATGTACTAGACCTGATATAGCATTTGTGGTAAGTAAGCTTAGTAGGTTTACAAGTAATCCAAGTGTGGATCACTGAAAGGCTATTGGGAAAGTCCTAGGTTGTCTCAAGAAAACCAAAGGACTAAGCCTTCACTACTCCAAATTTACTTCAATCTTAGAAGGATATACAGATGCAAGTTGGATATCCAATCTTGGGGAAAACATGTCCACCACTGGTTGGGTATTTACACTTGGTGGGGGTGCAATTTCTTGGGGTTCCAAGAAACAAACCTGTATATATCATTCCACTATGGAAGCATAGTTCATAGCTCTAGTTGCTACCAGCAAAGAGGCCGAATGGTTAAGGGATCTTTTGATGGAGATACCCCTAATCAAGAAGAATGTATCGACTATATCGATACATTGTGATAGCCAAGCAACATTGGTTAGAGCATACAACGAAGTGTATAATGGGAAGTCTAGATACATTAGTCTAAGACATGGATATGTAAGAGAATTGATTTAAAGAGGAGTCATCTCAATATCCTATGTAAGAACAAGTGAAAACTTGGCAGATCCTTTCACTAAGCCACTAATGAGAGATTTAGTGGCTACATCATCTCGAGGGACGGGACTTAAACTCCCTAAAGAGGTTCACAATTGATGGTAACCTATCTTAACACTAGTTATTTAACTAGTGTTAGGTTCAATAGGTAATAACAAGTCAATCAAGTGAATATTAGTTGTACTCAAAATAGTCTCATCTGAGATGTTGAGTACTTGTGAGTTACCAAAATTGAGGGTTAAAACCGAGAGGTTTTTTAATAGAATTCAGTCTTGTGAAGACAAGTATTTTTGGTAACAAAATACTTTAAGAGTTCTCCCTATATGGACCTAGGGGTGGTGCCGCCTCTCATGAGAATTTGGAGTATTATCAAGAACGTCCATGAATGGAAAGTGCACATGGCCATTAACGGTGCAAAGCGAGACATAGAGGTCTCAAGTAAAAATGACAAAGGTGTGTGTGTTATCATGGAAAGATGGTTTAATGCCTAGTGCAACCAAATTTTCAACAAATTTTGTGATAATTACACTATAGTAAAATTCAAGTTGAAAAACACTTTACTTTATGCACCAATGCAATGGCTTCTATAAGAGAGAGTTATTGTTTAATCAACTGGGGGATGTGTTACATTTTAAATTATAATGTTGATTGATCAAATAAGTGTTACAATAGATAACTATTTAATATAGTGGGGGAATGTTATATTATTTTATAATATAATATTTTAGATTAAATAAATGTGACAAAGAATGTCACATATTGAAACATATAAAAAAGAGTTACAATACTTGGATATAAGTGAATATTCAAATATGTGACATATTTGGTGTTACAAATTCAGTTACAAATTTGTAACTTCCAAATATTGCCCATTATTGTGTAGATTTGTTGTTACACAATTTTGAGTTGAATTTATTAAAGCCATAAGAAAAATGGCTATTGGAGACTTAGTTTTAACCCCAATAATGTATTTGGGGGTTACAAATCAATTGGGAGTGATTTGGAACCATTTGGAAAAATAGCACAAAATTGTGTGCTGAAAATGGCCAGTGGCCGCGACCAGAGGTATTGGTGGCCGTGGCCTGGGGGACAGTGACTAGTGGTCGCGGCCACTGATACTCCTGGAGGCACGGCCAGTGTGGCTAACAGCCAAAATGGTTTTTCAGTTTTTTCCTATTTGCTTGGTTCTAACCTTCTAAGTAACTCCCAAATCTCAATTTAATTCCATAAACATCCAATTAAACATTGATAACAACCATGGGGGTTGGTGGAATTTGAAATTCAAAGGGTGTCTCTAAACTCTATAAATAGGAGCCTATTGCTCACTTGTAGGACACAATTTTTCTATCCATTAGAGCACTTGGCTAGAAAACACATAGATGCTTGATAATTCCAGAAAATTATTTCCAAAATTGCGAGAGTTCCCTTAGTGCTTGAGTTAGGGGGAAATAAGCTTTTGGACTAATGTTTCAAACCTTGTTCAAGTTGGTGATCCCCTACACTCTTCACTTTGGTTGTGTGAGTGAGAGTTTCTTGTTTTTTTTGTTCTTGTTCTTAACTTTTCTACTATTTATTTTCTTATTATTCTTATTTTTTTTATATTTACTTGTATTTCTTGCTTAGAGTTGTAATCTTTTCTTTTCTTTTGTTTCAAACACTATCACTTTATTTGTATGTTTTGTTTAGAGTTGTATTTCTTTATTCTCTTCTTCTAATTCTTCTCTTATTTATTTGTAATTTCAGTCATAGAGTTGCAATCTTATTTAATCAATCTTAGTTTATTTGTATTATTTTTTCTAGAGTTGTAAGGTCTTTTTACCATTTTCATTGAAGCAATATATATTTTCCTAACAACAACCATATGGGAATCATCGTTTTTGTTCTATTTGCTAGGCGTCAGTGTACGATGAACTGACTCGTCGTGATTCCCACATGGTTGTTGTTTGGGTCTTCGAACTATGTTTTCCAACGGTTGTGTCTCCAACTCGATCCCCACGAGTGTATGTAATCTTCGTTGCATAAGTTTATTATCATGGCTAGCTATGGACCTTGTCTCACGGCGTTTATATGAACTGAATATGGTCGACTATGATAAAAAAAGAAGTGTGCTATAAGCGAAGAGTGTATTGGTTTTTGATGGTCAGAATTTAACATCAACTAATATTATATATATATACAATTTTAGTTTTTTTTTTTTGAAAAATCCAGTGTTAAATTTTTCGATGTTATTTTTGGGTAGCTGCAATGAGTTGCACTATGTTGTTGTGAGGTTGTTGTTATGTTGCGTTTAAGTTGTTTTTTTAAATGCAGGAATGAGTTTTTTGATGTTTTTTTTAGTTTTTTTGGTAGCTGCAATGGATTGCATTGTGTTGTTGTAAGGTTTTTGTCATGTTGTTGTTAAATTGCTTTTCTAATGTTATTTTTTGTGGGTTGATGTCTTGTGTAAATCATATTTTTGTAATTTTGAAACTTTAAAATCGTATTTTTGAAAACATGAGTTAGTAAAAATGTAAAAAAAATAAAATATGAGGGGACCGTATAAAAATCATTAAAAAAATGGGTATTTAGGAATGGTAAATTCCCATTTGGTACCCTGTCTTTTATCGAAATACAAATTTGGTACCCTCTATTTTGGATAATTATTAATCGATACTCCATATTTGCAAAAACTACATACTTTGGTACCCTATGCGTGTCCAAATTTCTAATATTCCTATATTGCCCTCATTTTAATGATTTATTTAATATTTATTTGGTTTTTTATTTTTAAATGATTTAAAGTTATTTTTTTAAAATTAATTAAAATAATTAAAACCTTGAAAATAATTTTATTAATTAAATTATTTAAATCTATTTTTCCTAAATTTATTAATAGAGATTGGAGAGAACATTCACATTATCTCTCTCTACTTTTCCGTCACCGACCCTAGAAGCTTTTGTTCTTCATTGATCTCCTTGGCTTGTGTCTGTGCAGGTGATGAGGGAGGTTAGATCTATCATCGACTATGGGGAAGGGTTCTTTGTTTTTTTATGGTGGTCTGGTGGGGTGGTTCAGGTCTGAAGGTAGTACGATGGGGAGTTTCATTTCTGGAGGTGTAGCAGAGGGTCGTTCAGATTTGGTGTAGGGCGACGGGTTTGGTGGTTTCTGGATTCTCAAGAGGTCGTACAGCGGGGTGGGTTGGACGATAATCCCTCCTTCTCTCGCTTCTCCTTTCCTCTATTTTATAAATTTAAATGTTATAAAATATTATTATTATAATAATAATAATAATATATAAAGTAGAATAAATATTTAGTAATTATATTAATATAAATTCAAATGTTATAAAATATCATTATTATAATAATATATAATCTTGATTTTTGTTAAAATTTTTATCACTTATATTTAAAAAGAAAACATGTTATATATTTTTTTATTACTTAATCTTACTTATATAAATATATTTATATTAAATAACAACGAACATTATAAATACATTACATGTAAGTGTCGTATGTGTATAAATAGTATGACTGTGTAACTACATAAGAAATTATGATAACATTTCCCTTTTATCAACAGTAAACAAGCTTCTTCTCCAATTATTAATGCATGATTTGAATAATATCATAAATATTTTGTACGTTAAATAAGATAGTTTGTGATATAAAATGTTATCATATATATATTTTAAATCATATATCTTATGTCATTATTTTATATATATATTTTTTTATTTATTTGAAATTTATATGACAATCATAAAAACTTATTAAATTTAAGCAAATATGCAGTGTCTTTTGCTTGCACCTAGTATATATATATATATAGGACAATTTTTCTATAGGGGTTTCACTTTAAGTCCTACCAGTAGGACTCTCAGTGTTTCTCGACCCATGAATAGTTTCAGCGCGATTTTTTTATGAACGTGTATATTGAAGCTATTCAGAGCATCTTGCAAATTTTTAGAAAATTATGAATAGTTTACAGTACCGAAAACTAGGTTCAAACATGTTGCTTTCCATGCGCATAAAAAAAATTAGTCACGTGTGCAACAACATGTTTGAACTTAGTTTTCGGTAATGTAAACTATTCAGAATTTTCTGAAAATTTGTAGGATGCTCTAAATAGCTACTATATACACAATCATAAAAAAAAATCGCGCCGAAAATTGTTCACAGGTCGAGAACAATGAGAGCCCCACCTGTAGGGCTTAAAGTAAATTCCCTATAGGAGAATTCTCCTATATATATGTTTGATACTATGAATAATATTATAGAATAAATAACATTTTTGCTCCCGTGAACTTTTAACACTACCATATTGTGTCCCCTAAAATATGTGGTCTGTTAAAATTCCCCTCTGAACTATTGATACTATCAGATCGTGCCCCTATTACGATTTGCATAAAATAATTAACATTTTTACTCTCCAAACGTTAACAACTACAAAATTGTGCCCCCTTTAATTATAAAAATTTAAAAAAATATATTTTCTTATAAATTCTTACAAAATTAAAAAAAAATCAATAAAAGAGTAAAATTATTTAAAATTCATTTTAAATACATTTAAGTTTAAAAATGTTGACCCTCGTTTTAGTCAACTGACACGGAGTCAAATGCTTGGTGTGACAGAAAGTATTGAAATAGATCTAATGGAAAGAAAAGTAAACGACACAACAAATTATAGTGGTTCGGCCCCACGAATTGGTAATGACCTACGTCCACTTAAGTTATTATTGATATTGATTCTCAAAGGAGTGATCAAAGAACTAGGGTTCTTCGAGTTTCACAAGCCTTCGAGGGTTAGGAAATACAATCGAAAGATAATAGCTAAGATTATCTTCTAAAGCATAAAACAAAATCAACCAAAAGTCCCTCCCTTGAGCTATTTCTTCTCTATTTATAGGCTCAAGGAGGATTACATGAATTAGTTACAGATATTCTTTCCTAAATAATCGGATCATCAGGTATCATGGGAGACAATCTCGGATATGATTACAATTTTACAAGATTATCTCAAAATATACGAGTACACGACCGAGCTGGTCGTATATAAAACCCCAATGCCGTGTCAGGGGAATCTTCCTGGTCGATGGTCGAATAGAACCTCTGCCAGGTGTCAGCCACGTGTTTAAAAATGTTTGCCACGCCATCCATACCTGCTTTTTGGATAACATTTGCCCCCCCAAGTTTATTTATTACGACCAGCAATAAATAAACTTTAAGGAAAATGACTCTTCGATTACCCCACCAAATCTGTCAGAGTAGTTCGTGCCTCCTCGGAAAAAGTGACCTACCCACGTCCAATCATACCTTTTTGGTTCCCAAGAAAACCTATGATGACTATCACTCTTCCCCATGCTTCGAAAAAAGGGGAACTTATGATTACCTTTTTTTTTCCATATCTCAAGCAATATATATAGCTTCTAGAATTTCCTTTTCACCTTTCACAAGCTATTTTTCTGCCAAGAACTCTTCCAAGAACCCTTCCAAGAACCCCCAAGTTAGAACCCAGAATTTCATTGAAGACCATCCTTCGTCGTTCCAGGAATCAGCTGTTCGCACACCTACACTCAGAATTTCTCCAAGACTTCACAATCTTCGTATAGGTAAGCTTCAGAACTTTTGCACCCTTTATTTTGCTGTGCATGCCGATTTAAACTAGCTTTTTAGGTTCTGATATTACTCTGTGTTCTTGGGTAGAGATGCATGAAAATAGGGCATTTGTCGAGTGATGCTAGATATGGTAGTGTATATTTGCCTTTTAGGGGTCATAAATCAGTTTGATAGTTGAGATCATAAATTTAGGACGTAAAATTAAAGTAAAAATTCAATTTTTAGGCTAGTTGAAAAACTAGGTTTTTCCCGCCCTTACTGAAGTTGAAAAAGTTTTTTCAGAAAAAACTTTTTACTTTCACTTTTTGATATGTTTTTCAAATTGTTCGTATGAAAAATTTAGTTTTCGTTAGAATGCTGCTATATAAAAGTTAGACTTTTATACACGAGCAGCGTTATTCTAACCTACTTTTTAGGCTCTCCATCCTCACCTCCCCCCTTTTTCAGTTCGCAGCTTTTAATGCCAGATTTGTGGGGAGGTGAGAGGCCAATAGACGACGATCTACTTGCGCAGCTGCTCGAGGGCGAAGAACAGCTAGCCCAGTGCATCCACGAGATTCCTTTCTCCAGAATTTCTCCTCCCAGACCTCAACCAACTCCAGTTAGAATGGGTCGTGTTAAGTCCACCGCCCAAAAGAAGAAAAATCCAGAAAACCCTTCAAATCCTCCAGCCTGGCCTGACTCGCAGGCTGGGGTTCCCTCGACCAGTGGTCGAGAAAACATGGTTCCTGACCCTCACGTCCAAGTTAGGGCCCGTCCTCGGTATTCAGTTCTTCATGACGTCGAGTGGTACCTTTCCTCACTCAGCCAAGTAACCCCTAGGATGCTAGCCAAATACCTCAGAAAGTACGGCCTTACTGGGGTAACCCTCAAAATTCCTACTTCGGATCAGAGGGAGAATTTGCCCGGAGGCGTTTACAGCGCCTGGTCGAGGTATCACATAGAGGCTGGGGCTACCCTTCCTCTCCATCCATTCTTCCAGGGGGTGGCAAATTATTTTGGAGTCGCCCCTTTCCAAATTACACCAAATGGATATAGAATGCTTGCTGCACTCTATATCCTTTATAACCACAAGCAATGGCCAGAGCCTACCCCCCATGAGGTCAATTACCTTTTTGACCTTAAGTCCAACCTCCAACAATCTGGTACAGGGTTTTTTCACTTTTGTCACCAGGAGACCAACCGAACCTTCCTGAGTGACACAACCCACATTTCCAACGCGGGGAAATACAGTCAGGAGTATTTCCTTACGCCTGACATGGTCGCGAATAACCTGGCCTTCACTCGAGGAGGTAAAAGTCTTTTGCCACTGGTCGCTGTTTTTACTTAGCAATTTTCCCTGCATTTTTCTGAAACTTCTTGTGTTTTTCAGACCCATGGTTGCGACCAGACCCAACACCAGACATGGTGTTGAGGTCTGCCATGTTGGCCAATATGACGGACGTTGAGAAGAGCATCAAGTCCCTGGTCACCGAGGCCAATTTGAGGCTAGCTGGCCTCTTGGCCCCTCACCAGGATGTGAGGGAACCTGCGGCAGGAGGTGCCACTGCCGAGGAAAATCCCGAGCAGCAACCACCAGCATCTCCTCCTCAACGGAGACCGACTGGGGTTACAATCAGGGAACTCGTTGGCACTCCCCCAGCATAAAGGTCTTCTGCCCCCCAAGGAAAGGGAAAACAAAAGGTAGCCGAGCCTGTCATAGACTTTGACAAGTCCTCTGACGAAAACAGTATTGTTATTTCACTCTTAGATAACTTGCCAATTCCCTGTCATTTATTCGATGGGGATGGCAATTTTACATATGCTCCAAACCTAGGGCCAGACTTCTTCATGCCAGAGAGTGAGTGCATGACTAGTAGAGTCAATAGTATAGCGACCAGCAGTAATAGCTCAGGTATTTGACTTTGTAATTTTCTTTATTTCTTTTTTGATGCAACATAACTTGTCATCTATTATTGGTTTACTGTCCGCATGTTTGCTTCTTTTGCAGAAATGGCTTCTGCAAACGTCTTCGATCTCTATAGCACTCAGGAGGAAGAAGTTCCTTTGGTCCGAAAGAAGAGATTGACCAGGAAACACGACGGGGAGCCCAGTCAGATGCCCTCGGCCAAGAAGAATCGAGCCACCGATCCTTCAAAGGATGGGCCCTCTGGTCAAACATATGCCCAGCCTCCTGCTCCTCTCGAGAAGGAAATTCTGCCTCCACCTGCTCCTGCTGCCATGACTCCATCACCTCCGGCCCCTACTGAACAGGCTCAACAAACTGAGGGTGTTCCCCCTGGGGCTAAACTATCGGGCCACTCCCTAAGGTTGGCCAAGGATCGCCTTACTCACATCCTTAAGCATGACCGCTGCAAATAGGTCATGGCTGATGCATAAACAATGGGGGTCGACCAGATCCTCAATAGAGCCCTCAATGAAGTGGCCAGTGTAAGTAATCTTCCTTTTCTTTTGTGTTCATGGTCTTGATTTTCCTTTTTGAAGTCAGTCTAACTCTTATTCTTTGATTGCAGGCAATGCTGACCATGACGGCTGCTCGCGCCCGCGCGGGTGCAAGCGTCGAGCAGTCCCGTGCTAGGGAGGCGAAGCTAATGGAGGAGCTTCAAGCTGCGGAGGCAAGGCACGCGGGAGAGCTGGAGGTGGTGACCCAGCATAAGGATTCTTTGGAAAATGCCAGAAAACAGAGAGATGAGTACCAGGAGGCCAGCCGAATCCACTGGCCCGAAGTCAAGAAGCTCCAGGAGGAAAATCTTGCGAAGGACAGGAGCATCGCCATCCTCAAGAGCCAAGTGGAGCAACTCAAGCTCACGAACGCCAAGGACCTGGAGAGGTACAAGAATGCGACACTTCGATGTTTCTATGACTTTTGGAAACATAATCAAAGTGCCAATTTTGGCTACCTTCCAGAGGATGCCAGGAAAACCGAGTTGGCTCGCTGCTGCTCGACTGGCTACTGAAGAAAGGGCCAGAGTACCTACCTCCCCAGAGATTTCACTGGCCACGGGGATGGATGGAGGGGAAGCTGCAGAAGACGCAGTTAACCAAAATGCTCCCCAGGATCCTCCTGCTGCTCTTTACCCTGTTTTTAACTTGTTTTATTTTCTTTTCCTTGCATGACCCACGGGTCATGATGTTAAGACAATGTTTACTTTTTTATTGCTGCATGGGCAGCTTTTCCTTTTAATTTAACATTTACATCCGAGCAATACTACTCGCAGTGTAAAAGGATTCCTTTGACATTATAATATTTTTGCTTTATTATAATATCTGTTCGCATGACCGAACCTAGCATAGTACTTTGGCTTGATTTAACAAAATATAAAATTTGAAAAATACTCTAAGTACCGTAGCATGCTTTCACTTATTTTGTTCATGTGTTTACATACCTCTTGGTATGCTTTGCTTTCTATGTACCTTATATGCCCCCCAAGTGATCGAGGAGCTTTAGGTCCTTAGTCACTTGCCTTGACCATAACCTGTACAAACATTATTGCCCGATATAAAATGTAAAACTTATAATACAGCAAAACAACACACGTAATGAACAAATACTTGTAAAAAATTACAAAGTTTGGCAAGAATGACTGGCTGCGCACAGTCCCTTATAATTCTCGTATTTAAATGGACAAAACATGTCTTTATGAGTGATCTTTGAAAGATCTTACACTTATAAGCATTAGCCATATAACATGACTAACCCTTTTTCGAAACTTGTAAAAAGTAAAAATTAATACAAGCCAGTCCTTTAAGAAGGACTGTTTACTGATAATACTTGCGCAAGTGTTCTCCATTCCAATAACGCGGAACGAGATCTCCATTTAAGCATGCAAGTTTGTAAGTGCTTGGATGAAGGACTTCTTCAATCTGGTAAGGTCCTTCCTAGTTTGGTCCGAGTACTCCAGCAGCTTAGTCGCGGGTGTTTAAGAAAACTCTTCGAAGTACTAAGTCTCTGACGTTGAACTTTCTTTCTTTTACTTTGGAGTTAAAATATCGAGGGACTTTTTGCTGGTACACAGCTACTCGGAATTGGGCTTTCTCTTGTTTCTCCTCGATCAGGTCTAGGGACTCCATCATCAGTTGGCTATTTCGGTCTTGGTCGTATGTGATTCTGCGATGCGAGGGCGGATCTAACTCGACATGCAACATAGCTTTACACCCGTATGCTAAGGAAAATGGGGTATGGCCCGTCACTGTTCGGTGAGAAGTTCTATACGACCAGAGGACTTCAGGCAGCTGTTCTGGCCATGCTCCTTTAGCTTCTTCTAGCCTTTTCTTCAGAGTATCTTTCAATGTCTTATTTACTGCTTCGACTTGCCCATTTGCGTGCGGATAAGAAACTGAAGAAAAGCTCTTGATGATGCCATGCCTTTCGCAGAAGTCTGTGAAGATGTCACTATCAAACTGGGTGCCATTGTCCGAGACAATCTTTCTTGGCAATCCATATCGACAAACAATGTTCTTGATGACAAAATCAAGTACTTTCTTTGTCATTATGGTTGCAAGTGGTTCAACTTCGGCCCATTTGGTGAAGTAGTCGACCGCCACCACTGCGTATTTCACCCCACCTTTTCCTGTCGGCAAGGACCCGATTAAATCTATACCCCATACTGCGAAGGGCCATGGACTTTGCATTTTCTTTAACTCATTAGGAGCTGCCCATGGGATCTTGGAAAACCTCTGACACTTGTCACATTTTTGCACAAACTCCATCGAGTCTTCGTTCATGATTGGCCAGAAATAACCCTACCTTAGAATCTTCTTTGATAAGCTCTGCCCCCCAGCGTGGTCTCCACAGAAGCCTTCATGTACTTCCTTCATCAGCTCTTTAGCCTTTTCTGGTGTAACACACCTGAGCAGTGGCATTGAGTATCCTCTTCGGTATAGAACACCATCGACCAGGATATACCTAACAGCCTGTCTCTGAAGGGTCCTGGCTTTATTTCTATCTGCTGGTAGTATATCGCTCGTGAGATACTCCAAATATGGTGCCATCCATGTGTCTGCTAACCGGACCTCCATATTGGTTTCGTCTTCCCGTATGCTTGGCGCGTGTTGCCGCTCAACTAGCACTATATTTAAAGTGTCAGCATCCTTCGCACTCGCGAGTTTAGCTAAGGCATCTGCATTTGAATTCTGATCTCGAGGTATTTGCTGGAGGGTATGTTTTTCAAATTGTGCCAACATATCTTTTGTTTTGTTCAGATAGGCCACCATTTTTAGGCCTCGTGCTTGATACTCCCCTAAGACCTGATTCACTACCAGTTGTGAATCACTGTAAATATCCAACACTTTTATGTTCATGTCTTTGGCTAACCTTAACCCAGCGAGTAGGGCTTCATACTCAACTTCGTTGTTCGAAGTGGTGAAATCAAACCTAATTGCGCAATGAAATCGATGCCCTTCTGGCGTTATCAATATCACTCCTGCTCCTGCGTGAGCTTCGTTGGATGATCCGTCTGTGAATAGCTTCCACGAAGGAGCTTCGACTTGAGGCTCAGGCGCACTAGGCTTTTCACCCTGCTTGCTGTCTGGGAGTTCAGTGAATTCAGCAATGAAATCAGCCAAGACTTGTCCTTTTATTGCTGCTCGCGGTGAGTATGTTATATCGAACTACCCGAGTTCGACTGCCCATTTCAACAAACGACCAGCAGCCTCTGGCTTTTGCAAAACTTGCCGAAGGGGATGATCAGTCAAGACTGTGATTGGATGGGCTTGGAAGTAAGGACGTAACTTCCTTGAGGCCAAAATTAGGCAATAAGCTAATCTTTCAATGGGAGGATATCTCAGTTAAGCTCCGATTAACCTCTTGCTCACATAATACACCGCCTTTTGTACGCCTTCTTCTTCTCTCACTAACACCGCACTAGCAGCATATTCAGTGATCGCCAGGTATATGAACAAAGTTTCCCCATCTACAGGCTTTGATAAGACGGGAGGCTGCGCCATGTGGGCTTTTAAGGCTTGGAAAGCCTGTTCGCAGTCTTCAGTCCATTCGAACTTCTTGTTGCCCCTAAGTAGATTAAAGAAAGGGACGCACTTATCTGTTGATTTTGAAATGAATCTACTGAGCGCGGCAATCCTTCCTGCCAAACGTTGCACATCTTTGATCTTTACTGTCGATTTCATATCGATCAGGGCCTTGATCTTTTTGGGATTATCCTTGATTCCTCTCGAATTGACGATGAACCCCAAGAACTTCCCTGATCCTACTCCGAAGGAACATTTGAGAGGATTTAGCTTCATTTGATATTTGTTCAAAACATTGAAACATTCTTGTAAATCCTTCACATGTCCTTCTGCCTGTTTTGACTTTACCAGCATGTCATCAACGTACACCTCCATGTTTACCCCGATCAACTCCTTAAACATGTGGTTAACTAGTCGCTGGTAAGTCGCACCAGCGTTTTTCAATCCGAAGGGCATTACTTTGTAATAGTATAGCCCTGTATCGGTCTGAAAGCTAGTGTGATCCTCGTCAGGGGGATGCATACTAATCTGATTATACCCTGAGTATGCATCCATGAAAGAGAGGATCGCATGGCCTGCAGTTGCATCGACCAGTTGGTCGATCCTTGGGAGTGGGAAGCAATCTTTAGGGTAGGCTTTATTAAGGTCTGTGAAATCCACACAGGTCTGCCATTTGCCATTTGGATTGGGAACCAGTACTGGATTAGAGACCCATGATGGATAAAACGCCACCCTGATGAACCCATTCTCCTTTAGTTTTTAAACTTCCTCCTTCAAGGCTTTTGATCTGTCTTTATCGAGCAGCCTTCTTTTTTGTTGCATGGGTGGAAAGCTTTTGTCAACGTTCAGGACATGGATGATGACTGCAGGATCTATCCCTACCATGTCTTTATGTGACCAGGCGAAAACTTCCTGGTTCTTCCTCAGAAATTCCACCAGTGCATATTTTGTTGTAGTTTCTAAATTTTTGCCGACCTTTACAACTCTGGTCGGAAACTCTTCATCAAGCTGGACCTCCTCAAGGTCCTCGACAGGTCCTATATCTTCTTCAAAATCCCCAAAGCGAGGATCTAAGTCTCTATCCTCACTTTGGGCAACACCCTATTTGGTGACTTCATCACCTGATTGAGCTTGTACATCAATGGCCATCCGCAACTTTTTGGGGGAACGCTCCTCGACATACCCTTCTTGGCTTTAGTGATTGAGGCATTGTAGCACTCCTTTGCTTCCCTGTGGTTTCCCAATACGCGTCCTACCCCTGCGTCTGTTGGGAATTTTATGGCTAAGTGCCATATAGAAGTGACGGCCCGAAGGTCAACCAGTATTGGCCTTCCAATGATAACATTGTAGGCCGAAGGACAATCAACTACTATGAAAGTAGTGAGTAATGTCCTGGTGGCGGGCGCAGTACCTGTTGTTACTGGAAGCCTTATTGACCCTGTTGGAGCGAGTCCCTCACCAGAGAAACCATAAATTGTTTGGTTGCAGGGCTCCAAGTCCTTAACGGACAATTTCATCCGTTCCAGTGAAGATTTATACAGGATGTTAACTGAACTTCCTGTATCGACCAGTACTCTTTTCACCATCATGTTGGAAATCTGAACATCCACGACCAGCGGATCAGAATGTGGGAACCAGACATGCTGGGCATCACAATCAGAGAAGGTTATTGCACCGTCCTCTGTCCGAGCCTTCTTTGATGCCTGATCCTCCACAGTCATCATCTCGATGTCCTGGTCGTGACGTAGGGTCCGAGCGTATCGTTCCCTTGCCTTTCCGTTGTTTCCCGCAAGGTGCGGGCCTCCACAGATGGTGAGTAAGGTGCCAGCCACGGGGTCAAGCTATAAAGGTGGTGAGCGTTGGCGTGTAGGAGCCTGCTCATTGCCACCTGGAGCCTCTCGTTGGGAAGCTCCCGTGGCCCGCACGTATCTCCTCAAGTGTCCTTGTCTAATAAGAAACTCGATTTCATCCTTCAGCTGGTTACACTCGTTCGTATTGTGTCCGTAATCATTGTGAAAACGACAGAACTTGGTCGTATCTCTTTTTGAAATATCCTTTCGGATGGCAGCGGGTCTTTTGTAAGGCACACTGGAACTTATGGCCTGATACACCTCTGCTCGAGACTCGACAAGGGCAGTGTAGTTGGTGAACCTTGGCTCATAACGATTGCCCTTAGCGCGCTTACTTTCGGAGGTAGAGGGTTCATTATGTGGCCCCTTCCCCCCATTCTTGCTGTTTCCATTCCCATTGCCTTTGCCGTTGCCGTTGGGCTTTGACCCATTGGTGGCTTTGGCGGGGTCTTCAGTTCCCTTATCTTTATTTGGGGTCTTTCCCTCGCTGGCAATTGCATCCTCGAGCTTGATGTATCGATCAGCTCGATCCAAAAATTCTTGGGTAGTTTTAACCCCATGCTTCCTGAGGCTACTCCAAAGAGGCGTACGACACCTAGCTCCCGCAGTTAGGGCCATCATTTTGCCTTCGTCTCCCACTATTTTGGCCCCTGCCGCTCCTTGCATGAAACGCTGGACATAATCTTTCAGTGGTTCTCCTTCTTGCTGGTGTATCTTGACCAGCTGGTTTGCCTCAGTTGGGTGCACACGACCCACGTAGAATTGTCCGTAAAACTCCTTTACGAACATCTCCCAAGATACAATACTTGCAGGGGGAACTTAAAGAACCACTCATGTGCAACATCAGAAAGTGTTGCAGGAAAGATCCTGAACTGAGCATCTTCGGACACCTTCTGAATGTCCATTTGTATCTCAAATTTGTTAACATGAAATACCAGGTCACCATACCCATTAAAGTTTGGAAGTGTGGGCATCTTAAACTTACTGGCGGTTTCAACCATTGCGATCCTTTGTATGAAAGGAGTGCCCCTCCTCCTGTCGTACTCGATATGAGATATTCTTCCCCCGACCAGTTGTTGCACTGCTTGGTTCAGGGCATCTATTTGGGCCTGAACGGCCTTTGGAATTGCCAGGGCTTCTGGTGCCGGGGGAAGGTACTCGTCGTGCCATTCTCGGCGGTCGTTGAGTACATCCCTTAAATCGTCATCCCTTCGCCACTGCTCGCTGGCTCCGAGCCTGCTAAAGACGTTGTTTTGTTTGGGCTGCCCCCCAGCATTATGTCCTCCATGATGATTTTCTCTAGGTGGGGGGCTTCTGCCTCCACCTCTCTCCTCGTTCCTCAGACCAGCATTCCCTCTGCCTGAGTCGGCCTCATTGTAGCCGTGGCCATCTCTGAACCTCGACTGGCTATGGTGGGACCGACTGTTTCCTCGGTTGCCTCCTTGGGCTGGAACTTCCCGAGCGTTAGGGGGAGGCCTGCACTGGTCGGTAGGTCCCAGTGCATTATCATGTCGTGGGGGGCCCTTGACCGCAGAGCCTGTCTCCGACTTCCTTCTGTTGCCAGAAGGACGCTGTCCCCTGCTCGGTGGGTGCGACTCTTCTCCCCTCGGGCGTCTAGGGTTGCAGGGCTGCTGCCCAGCCCTATTCTGCCTTGGATGCGGGGGATTGCCTCGACCAGCCTGGGATGGAGGCTGCATCTCAGGGTCCCTAGGTGGGACATCATCCTGAGGCATTGGTGGCTGCTTCGGCCTTTGAGGGCTTGTTGGCTGGAGCGGAGGGCTAGGATTGGGACCTCTTTGAGGTGGCCCATTCGGGGGTTGGTCAGGTGCGAGGCAGGCGCAACCTGACTCCTAGCTAATTGGAGGGCTACTTCGAGGGCTGCCATGGCCTCCCTCTGACGACGGTCCACCTCCGCCTGTCTTTCACTCAGCTCTTGGCGCTGACGCTCTATTTCTTGCTGCTGTCGCGCCATGGTCTCCACAACACTTTCTTGATTGGCCCTCAGATTGGCCAATTCATCTTGCAATACTTCCAGAGTAGTTCTCAGCGTTTTAGAGTCCAGTTCATCCTCATCAAACTTCAAGTGTGGCTCATTCTCAGCCATGTTCGGAGGAGGAGGTTGAGATGGTGCAGCATCAGCAGCCTGCCCAGTCTTCCTGGTTGTCTTTGCCATTAGTACTTCAACCACGCCGTCTCAAGCTCTCAATGAAAGCACCAGAATGTTGACCCTCATTTTGGTCAATTAACACGGAGTCAAATACTTGGTGCGACAGAAAGTATTGAAATAGATCTAATGGAAAGAAAAGTAAACGACATAACAAATTATAGTGGTTCGGCCCCACAAATTGGTAATGACCTACATCCACTTAAGTTATTATTGATATTGATTCTCAAAGGAGTGATCAAAGAACTAGGGTTCTTCGAGTTTCACAAGCCTTAGAGGGATAAGTAATACAATTGAAAGATAATAGCTAAGATTCTCTTCTAAAGCATAAAACAAAATCAGCCAAAAGTCCCTCCCTTGAGCTATTTCTTCTCTATTTATAAGCTCAAGGATGATTACATGAATTAGTTACAAATATTATTTCCTAAATAATCAGATCATCAGGTATCATGGGAGACAATCTCGGATATGATTACAATTTTACAAGATTATCTCAAAATATACGGAGTACACGACCAAGCTGGTCGTATATAAAACCCCAATGCCGTGTCAGGGGAATCTTCCTGGTTGATGGTCGAGCAGAACCTCTGCCAGGTATCAGCCACATGTTTAAAAATGTTTGCCACGTCATCCATACCTACTTTTTGGATAACAAAAAATATTATTTAAAAGAAAAACTAAATTGTTACAAATAAAAAAACACATTCTCTTCTTTTTTATTCTTTTTTAATATATTTTTTAAATTACTTTCCATTCTTTCATTTTATCCCAATGTTTTTAATTAATTAAGTTTTATATATTTCTTTTAAAATTAGTACATTTTAAATTTGTAATATTATATATATTTAATTTTTAAAATAATTTTAGGGGGAAAAATGAAATAATAGAAAGTAATTAGAAAAATTAATAAAAAAGAATAAAGAAGAAGAAAGGAATATGTTTTTTTTTTTAATTGTAAGAATTTAGTTTTTCTTTTAAAAATATTTTTAAACTTAAATGTATTTTAAAGAATTTTTCTCTTTTATCGAATTTTTTTAATAATTTTTCTTTAATTTTTTAAGAACTACTAGAAAAATAGATTTTTAAATTTGTATAATTAAAGGGGCACAATTTTATAGTTGTCAAAGTTTGGGGGGTAAAAATACTAATTATTTTATGGAAATCATAATGGCGGGCACGATGTGATAGTATCAATAGTTCAGGGGGAAATTTTAACCAACCGTATATTTTAGGGGGCACAATCTGGTAGTGTCAAAAGTTTAGTGGGCAAAAATGCTATTTATTTAATATTACATGGTTTTAGTAATTTTTTTATAACTTATATATATGTTTGTTTGCTTGAGTATTTATATATTTTTTTATATTTTGTTTCAATTATTATATTGAGAATTATTTTTAAATTTTGAATTAATTGATATTTTAGTTTTTTTTTTTTGGAATAATTTAAAATAAAGTATAATTATATTTTGATATTATATATGGATAAATATTATAAATATTAAAAAATATAGAAATATTATTGATAATTAAGTGCAAGTAATGTACAATGTACAATGTACAATGTACAATATACGTTTGCTTAGTTTTATTTAGAAATTTTATTATTCTTTTATTAAGTTTTTATGATTGTCATATAATTTAAATAAATAAACAATATAATATATAAAAGAATGACATAAACAAATAAAAATAAAAATTAAAGCGAAACATTGTTTATGTTTATTTAAAAAAACAATAATATGATGACATTTTAGATCACAAACTATCTTATTTAAGGTACAAAACATTCATGATATTATTCAAATCACACTTCAATGATTGGAGAATTTTTTTTTTTTGTTTTTTTTTTTTGCAGTAATGAATATTTCATTAAAAATAATAATAAGAGTGTAATACATCTAGAGAACAGAAGAAATGAAAAGTCTTATAGGTATACTAGTTTTCATCCATCCAAAGAGCATGCACATCTAATCTATGTGTAAAACAAACAATGATTATGGACACCCTAGGAAAATTGAATAACAAACTTATAGCATTCTCCATAGAAGAACTTAACTCAGTAAAATACAATGAAGTCTTAGAGAATGCATGCATTAAATCAAGTCGTCATATTCAACATGAAAATGAAGCTATTTCAAAGCCAATCTTAAAAGCCATCATGCTTGGATGACTGAGAAACAACCTACAAAAACAACAAAAATAAAATTTTTGTGAGTACTAAACTTTTAAGAATGAAAAAACAATAATATAAACATGTTGTTTTATATTGTTGACGCTGTTTTTCGTCAACTTAGAAATGAAGAGCAATTAAACAAAATACCAGAGGAAACAACCACTAATAGACACGATTTTTACGTGGTTCAGCAGTTAAAATCTGCTTAGTCAACAAGTCATTGTTATTCACTTTATGGAATTCTCTCAGAGCTTTCTGGAAGCAATTTTACAGAGTCTTCTCAATATCCATTTCTCAGTCCTTACAAATGAATTGCTCCACACTATTTATAGAGTGGTTTACCGAATATCTCCCCTCATATTTCGGAGAGTTATTATACAAATCAATTAAATAAATGCAATTAAATGCATATAGTTAGTACGTACGCGTATAAATCCCATGATATTTGGGATTTAACAACAAATTACATCCATCCCTTAAACATAGGGATTTTATAACAATAAAGATGTTCACACTCAGCTCGCGACCTTGACCATTCAATTCACACGCCTTCGAGACCGATCAACCATCATGAGCTCGCTACCTCGGTTCGCCTCGACTTTTAACAGGTAACATTATTCAGATCATCCTTTTCGAGCTCACAATGCCCGAGCTCGAACCGTCTTGTCTGATGGCAGGAAAGGAATCAGAGAATATATACAAGTGTTGAACCACTATCATTGTAGCTTATAGCTTGACATATATTCTCGGAACACCTCTGAGACCACGTAGTTTCCGAGTTCACCAATTTCAATGTTGTCACACTGACTGCACAACGAGCTGTTTTTGATATTTTCATTAAAGCCGATTATGACGAACCTGCTTATTTCGAGCTGGCACTTTACGAGCCTAACTTTCGAGATCAAAATTTCTATTCTCGAAATTTGGGTGTAACATATATAAATTTTTTTTGTTGGAAAAATGAAGATCTCATGCTAAAATAACAATAAAAATTAAAAACTTATCTATGAAATTCAACAATCCTCCAATAGATCTTCTGTCGTTTCCAAATTGCCAACTACTCACATAAACAGTAATATAATGCTAACACAAAAAAAACATAACAACAACATTGAAAAACACAGAAGATAAATTTACTTTCAATAAAATATCTAGCATAAAAACTATTAAAAAAAGGGAACTTAGCTAAAAAAATAAGTATGTAAAAATAATTAATTTTTAAAGAAAATAACAATTATTATCAATTCAAAAACTAAAAAGTATTCTTAAAGAATGAAAAGATACCTCTATTCAAATATAAAAACTAACTATTATTATTAAAAACAGAATAATATAAAAATAATGTTATTAAATAATAAGAAAAAAATAATTTAATGATATATTAATTAAAATGGTTTATACATTTTTAGACCCTGTGTTTTGCCTCATTACTTGTTTGGACTCTGTGTTTTGACAAATTATTTTTTAGACCCTGTGTTTTGTAAAATCGTTTAAATAGGCCCCTAAATTTGATTTTGATGAACAAAAAATTGAGTATAACAACACAGTTCTTAGGCATAATGACTATATTTTTATTCTGAATTGTTAGTTTGATGACTTATTTGTAATTTTAGTTTAAAAAACTTTGATGAAAATCGGGTTTATGGGTCTATTTGAACTATTTTAGAAAACACATGGTCCAAAAAGTAATTTATCAAAACACAGGATCCAAACAGGTAATGAGACAAAGCACAGGGTCTAAAAATGTATAAACCCTAATTAAAATAACTAATAAGAAACCAACTAACAGTTATTCTCACCGAGTCACTGCTAAAAGCTTGTTATCAATACTTGTTATCAATAAACCGAAAGATACATCTATATATATAAATATATACTAGTAGCTAGCTAGGAAACAAAAAGTTTGTTTGAAAAAATGTTTAACAAAATTATACATATTCTTTTGGGTAACTATGGTTGTGTTTTGTAAAATTTTTGTTTTTGAATTTTTAAATACAAAAATGGAAATATTATTTTTATTTTTGTTTCTTTATTTTTAAAAAATAAAAATATGTTTGGTAACTATTTTTGTTTTTAAAAACAAAAAATAATAAATTTGTTTGATAACTTTTATTTTTATTTTTTGTTTAACAATATAAAATAGGGAAATAACCGTATATACGGTTTTTTAAAACTTTTTTCCAATTTTACTATACTATTTTTGGTTTCCTATTTCTGTATTTTGTTTTTTTTTTTAATTTTTATGTTAACACAAAAAAATAACATCATTTTTACGACTTCTTTCTCTTCAATATTCTTCTTCTTCTGTCTTCTCACCAAAACCTCATTTCAGTCTTATTCTTCTCATTTTCTCACCAAAAGCTCTCTCAAAGCTGTTCTTCTCCTCTATTTCTCGGCAAAACCAGATGCTGATTCTCATTGCCAACTGCCCACTCGAGAATCCGGCAGCTCATCTTTATGACTTCCACCTTTCTCATTTCGACTATCTTCTTCTTCTCCTTTGTTTCTCGGCAAAACCAGACCCCGCATATTAATTGCCGACCACCCACTCGAGAATCCGAGTACCACGTTTCCATTGAATGTGGCTAGAAACCCAATCCCCACATCGAGCTTCTCCTCTCCAGTAGAAAGTCGGCCTTGAGGTTCATTTTTAATGTTTTTGTATTTTTGATGTTTAATTCAATGATCATTTAGTTAGGTGAACTTGTTCTAGTTTTCATTTGTGGTTTTGAGACTCTAAATGTTTGGAATTATTTTTTCTATGTACAATTTTTTATCCTCCCTAAACCCCTTTCTAATTGTTGTCCGATCGGTTTTATCATGCAACCTCCCTTTTGTTTTCATTTTTCTTCTCATATAGTTTAAGGTCCACTACATGTGTTGATGAAATGTCTGACAGATAGTTTATACTCCATATAAATTGTGACCACATCTATCTACATATATATATATATATATAAGATGTTCCACGCACCTCATATTCAAGTGAGTATAATTTTAACTGAATAATGATCAGCGATCACAATTGATCTTTTGGTTAAAATTCTTGCACGAGGCTTTTTTTTATATCTTTGTTGTAGTTAAGTATCATAAAGTGGCGAGCACTGGAAATTACTAATTTATGTGCACAAACATGATTTAATACTCAGACTGCTGTTCCTTTATTTGTGGGAAGGATTTAATGTTTGTTATCTAATAGTATGAATACCATTCTTCTCATTTCTCCAAAATAATTATATTGTTGACATGATTCTTGTTTTGTCTTCTGCGGGTGATGAAAAGTTGTTCTAAACTGAGTAAAATTTTCTTGACTGCTATGGTGTATGAACTTTATAAAACAAGAATGGGTAAAACCACCTTTGAAAAGGTCAACTTTTCATGCTCTGAGCTCTTCCCTTAATATCGTAGTCTAACTTCTTGCTTTATTAACGATTTGATATTATATATTATTATTCATTGAATTTTAAAAAGGGTATTATTAGGTCACATTTTCAGTTTTTTTTACACAAAATTTCACTCTAACTAATGCAATTATTTGAACATAATTTCTCATATTCTTGCTGGGTTGGTCCAATGGTAGGCAAACATGAGACCTACTTTGATGCCCCCACTCTTGTATTATTGAACACTTGTAGAAAATTGATTTATAATGTAAAAATTGAAGTTAAAATACTTTATGAGTAAAGCATGTGATATGTATGCTTGAATCTGACAATAAATCTCATGGATTTGTAGGTTTGACAAAAGATTACAGCTTTTGCTAAACAAAAGTTTCAAAAAACCTTAAACAAGTGTTGCTTCATTGAGCACAGGCTAATAGGTGAGCACTGTCGACTGATAAATGGTTGCGAGTTGAGAGATGTGACAACGTATATGCCCTTGGTGATTGTGCTACCATCAATCAGCAAAAAGTCATTTTACATGCTCTTGTTTTTTCTTATATATCAAACTTTCTGGCTGTTGCATTATTATCTTGAAGAGTTAGCTGTCATATAAGTATTTTCTTCTATAATTGTGTAAATTTCCAACACAATTGTATTCTCTTTTTCCTTCTCCTGTTTTGTTTTTCTTCCATGATGGAAAAAAGTAGTATCATGTACTGAATTTCCTCGAGAAATTGTGTATAACATAACCATCATTTAACCAGAAGAAATACATTTGTCCATACTAGAAATATAGGCTTAACGATTAAATTCTGTTAAAACTGTTCCATGTGTTGATTCCAGGTGCTCATTTTATTTTATTTGAGTTATGCATATGAATTACGAATGCAATCACATGCAACCTAAAGCAACACATGGCTAGTCCAAGTGCAACCTACTGCCACTCACTGCAACTCCTAATGTGAGTTGTCCATATGAATTACGAATGTAACCACATGCAACCTAAAGCAACACATGGCTAGTCTAAGTGCAACCCACTGCAACTTCTAATGTGAGTTAGCCATATGAATTATGAATGCAACCACATGCAACTTAAAGCAACACATGGCTAGTCCAAGTGCAACCCACTGCAACTCCTAATGTGAGTTATCCATATGAATTACGAATGCAACCACATGCAATCTAAAGCAACACATGGCTAGTCCAAGTGCAACCCACTGCAACTCACTGCAACTCCTAATGTGAGTTATACATATAAATTACGAATGCAATCACATGCAACCTAAAGCAACACATGGCTAGTCCAAGGGCTACCCATTGCAACTCACTGCAACTCCTAATGTGAGTTATACATATGAATTATGAATGCAACCACATGAAACCAAAAGCAACACATGGCTAGTCCAAGTGCAACCCACTGCAACTCACTGCAACTCCTAATGTAAGTTATACATATGAATTACGAATGCAACCACATGCAACCTAAAGCAACACATGGCTAGTCCAAGGGCAACCCACTGCAACTCCTAATGTGAGTTATCCATATGAATTACGAATGTAACCTAAAGCAACACATGGCTAGTCCAAGTGCAACCCATTGCAACTCACTGCAACTCTAAATGTGAGTTATACATATGAATTACGAATGCAACCACATGAGACCTAAAGCAACACATGGCTAGTCCAAGTGCAACCCACTGCAACTCCTAATGTAAGTTATACATATGAATTACGAATGCAGCCACATGCAACCTAAAGCAACACATGGCTAGTCCAAGTGCAACACACTGTAACTCCTAATGTGAGTTATCCATATGAATTACGAATGCAACCACATGCAATCTAAAGCAACACATGGCTAGTCAAGTGCAACCCACTACATCTCCTAATGTGAGTTATCCATATGAATTACGAATGCAACCACATGCAACCTAAAGCAACACATGGCTAGTCCAAGTGCAACCCACTACAACTCCTAATGTGAGTTATCCATATGAATTACGAATAATATGAATGGCTGCATATGAAGAATGCAGACTCTAATTAACATCTTATAGATGTATTAAAGGCTGTTTTTCCAACCTATTTTTTGACTCTGTAGTTTTCTGAGGATAGATATCATTTTGAACTAATTTCATGATCAGCTTTGTATTATTACTCTTACCTCTCTGGAAACTGCTTCAGTATAACATATATGACATTGTTTTCATTCTTTGCTATATAATTACAGAGAACAACAACCATGGAAAAATCTCTTAAAGAAAAAGTTAGGATATGTTACAGGCTTCCAACCCAAAATTTTAAAATCAGTAAAAACTTTTTAAATATTAATTTTATCAAATTTAATACCCATATTTGATTAAGAAACCAACTCAAGATAAATAATATCCAACTCAAATTCAATAAAATGAAACCAATATTCAATAGCATATTGGATAAATCTTGTTCAAATCCAGATTATACAATACTTAGATTATGAAAAATCAAATTCAAGTATTTAAATGTTCAAGAGTAATATGAATTTTTTTAGACCCAGATTTACGAGAACAAGAGACATAGATTCATTAGCTTTTTTTTTTCTTCTTCTTCTTCTTGAAACAAATTTGGGGATAGTGACAACAAGCTTGCATAGCAACAATAATCCCAACTTTGAACCCACAAAGTAGTTGACCAAGAAAATTAGAGAATGGGTTTCGAATTAGAGAAAGAAGAATGAGAAAGAAAGTAGATATAAAAATAAGGAAATAGAATGAAAATGATTTTCAAAGAGAAGAAAAAAAAATAAAAAATTTGAAATGATATTAAATTGGAGATTACCCATTGAATGGTTGCAGAGAATCTCACACGTTTAGCATCAGAGGTTGGATCATTTTCTGGTTGCTTCATGAAGATCAACTTCTCTGAGAATGGTTGTCGTTGCATTTGGAGAAGATGGTAAATCCATAATTTTTCTACAGACAAATTCTTAGAGCATAACGTATTTTTGTAAAAAGAAACTTAAAAGTTTATGTAAACCGTGTATTTAAATATATCTTCTATTTACTGTAATTTTGAATAGAAAGTTTCTAATAACCGTATAAATAAAAAAATCCCTATAAAATAAGGTATTGATTTGAAGAAGAGAAGAAAAAAAAGAAAAAAAAAAGTCAAAAACGGTTTAAAAATATTTGAAAGTGAAAAAAAATTATTTTCAAAATTTAATGAATTTTGATTAAATTTTTTTAAAATAATAAATAAAAATAGAGTTATTAAACACTGTTTTATGTTTAATTGTCAAATTTTTAATTAATTAAATAAAAAGTTATTTTTTTAAGTGTTACCCGCTATTCCACTTGAAAACAAAAGGATTTTGAAAGAATCCTCAAATCTAGTGTGTAATTTTATGATGATATAGCTAGCTCAAACAAAAAAGAATTCTACCAGAGATTTTCAATCCTTATATATATACAAGATACAAACAACTTGTAATATCTACGTTTGCTTAGTTTTATTTATAGATTTTATTAATTATTTTTATTAAATTTATATTAATGTTATATAAATTTTAAATAAATATCCTATTTTAATTAAATAATTTATTTATTTTTGTTTAAGTTTATGTTTGTTCTAGTTTTTGAATTTGGGAGTGACAACAAGAGATTATATATTGTATGTTTAATGTAATATTAAATATTAGACTTGGATTTTAAATTTTAGTTTCTTGCTAGTTTTAAAAAAAAATTGCTAATTCACAGTAGATTATATTATATGTTTAATATGATATTATTCTATTAAGTAAGTTTAAGTTCAATTAAATTTTATTTAAGTTATAAAATGTATGATTTTATCATTTTTTAAATAATTATCATGGTAAAATATCTCAAGGATATCATATTTTAATTTGTTTAATTATTTATTATTTAAAAAAAATTATCATTATAAAATATCTCAAAAATATCTTATTTTAATTTTTTAATTTATTTAAGCTTAAGTATTTACAAACTACCGTTAAATATAAGAATATTTTGTTAAAGTTAACATTAAAAAAATAAAATACTGTTAAAACCAAGAATTTCCGTTATGTATACACTTATATATATAAAGAAGAGGAAGATGATGTGGCACACTAAAATCTCTTCAAACCACTCTATTTATTTTTCTTTCAATATAATTTTTTAATTCATTTTTATTAATAATTATAATAATATTAATTAATTCTAACTCTACTTCTTAACTACTTAATAATTAAAAATTACTAAAAAAATAGAATTAATTAAAAATATATTAATGGTAAAAATATAAACATTAACTACCTATATACAATCATAAAAAAATATTAATGTGCATTATAAACATTTTCCTTACTATATATTATATTATTAAAAATATCTCATTAACTACCTATACATAATCATAAAAAATATATTAATGTGCATTATAAACATTTTACTTACTATATATTATATTATTAAAAATATCTCATTAACTACCTATATACAATCGGTTATGTATATCCAAATATAAAAATCTTTCAATATATTAATATTATTAAAAAGATCTAATATCTAATTAATTACCTATATACAATCAGTTATGGTAACATTTGACAATTAATTAAAAAACATTAACAACAAGTTATTAGAAAAATATCTAATTAATTACCTATATACAACAATCGGTTAGAGTAACAACTCATAATTAATTAAAAAAATTAATGACAAAATTTATTAGTTCAGTTACAATGGTATAATTTATTATCAATTGTATTATTATTAAAATAAGAGCATTATTGATTTGTTTTCCTTTGCTATATATGAAAGCATATTCATATGAGAGCTCATTGTCTTTCTTCACTACCACTATCAAGTTACAATTGAATTTTCTTTCTCTAATCTGGTTTTCATTCTTTCTTCCCCTATCTCACATTGTAGTGGTGAGTCTTGACAATTCTTTTGTTTAATTACAATTGAATTTTCTTTCTCTAATTCTGGTTTTGATTCTTTCTTCCCCTATCTCACATTGTGGTAGCAAGTCTTGACAATTCTTTGTTCAATTAGTTTTTTTCATTTAATTTCGTTTCATTTATTTTCTTACAGTGAAACCATTTCAATGTTTGTGTGTGCCATTTTTTTCCTTCTTGTGTGTCCCCACTATGTTTAGTCTTTTAATGATGAAATATATATCCATAAATAAATGCTCTTCCACAACTTTGATCATGGAATTGATGATCACTTGAATGGGTATTTGAAGTCATTTTCAACTTTAGTTCTTTTGTATTGTATTAAATTATATTGTATTGAGATGAATAGTTTCTAGAATGCACTTGATGTGTGTGTATTTTTTTTAAAAAAGGTTTGACAATATACAAGTGAATTTTAGTTTCCCATTAATTTTTGTAAAATAAGAGCTTAAAAATTTCAGTAGCACATAACATAGTAATTTTTTTCATAAAGGGGACACTAAAGATTTTTTTTTGTCAATAATTCTATTTTTTGTTTTCATAAAATTTATATATATATTGATGTATTTATTATGAATTATTTTTGAGCCATTTAATTTAACATTTTCTTGGATGCGAAAATGAATTGAGTTGCTAAGGCCAAGATAATATAATATTTTTTTGAAAATGTTTCAACAACTTATGGTATTTTTATTGTTGGTACTGATAAATGTTTACCCAAAAAGATTTGCATAATGACGTGGAAAACTTAACATGCACGTGGGATACACGTGACTGTTTAAGTAAGTACGTTCTGTTCGACCGTCGACCAGAGGAGAATTCACTTAGCAGTAGACATATTTATGGGCGACCAATCTGGTCACAGTTTTTCAGAATTCTTCTATAGATATGTAATCTTGTATTTATGTAATAAGTGTGATTTCCATTATTCTTTGGATACGTATGTATTAAATGTAATTAAGGCCCATCGGCCCATGAGGAACTCCTTGAGCCTATAAATAAGACTCTAAGGGCTCAAAAGAAGGGACTTTTGGGGGATCTTTAGAGAGAATTATAGTGTTTTTATCTGCTAAATTTGTATTCATCTCCAAGCTTGTGAAACTCGCGAACCCTAGTTCACTGATCACCGTTTTTGGAGTTCTACATTAATAAAAACACTAAGTAGACATAGGTTATTAGAATCTTTGGGGTCGAACCACTATAAATCTTTGTGTCATTTATCTTTTTGGTTTGATTTCATCTCATTCTTATTGTTTTACTTGACTCTGCGTCGTTGGCCAAATCGAGGGTCAACATTTTGGTGCTTTCATTGAGAACTCAGAAGACTCAAAACCTCCAAGAAGATCAAATGGCGAAAATAGCTAGGAAGACTGGGCAAACCTCTGGTACTGCACCAACCCAACCTCCTCCATAAAAATGTGGCTGAGGATGAGCCACTAATAGAATTGGAAGAGGAGGAGATGGATTCTGAAACTTTGATGACGACTCTGATTGTGTTGCAAGAGGAATTAGCCAATCTGAGAGCTAATCAAGAAAATGTGGCTGAAACAATGGCGTTGCAACAGAGGGAGATTGATATGCAACGCCAAGAGTTGGATGAGCGGCAGGCTGACATGGACCGCCTGTAGAGGGATGTCACCGCTGCTTTGGAGGCAGCCATTCAGTTGGCCCGAGGATAGCTTGTACTTGCCTCCCAACCAGATCAGCCACCTAGTATGCACCCACAATAAGGTCCACAATCAGATCATCCCCAACATCACCACACTCGCCTCAACCGGCAAACCCTCAGAGGCTGGAGCAACCCCTTGCTGCTCAACATGATAGGTCGTTCTAGGATCTTGAGCAGCAACCACCCTCTTGCGCTGGTCGAGATAACCCCTAACAGCAAAGGCAGAGTAGGGTTGGGCAGCATCCCCAAAGCCCTAGACGCCAGACTGCTGAGGAACCAGACCCACCGAACAGGGGACAACATCCTTCTACAAGCTGAAGGCAGGTTGGATCAGGCTCTGCGGTCAGGGGTCCCCCACGACATAATAATGCCCGGGGACCTACGGACCAACGTAGGCCTCCACCTGTCAGTTGGGACATGCTAGCAAGAGGAGGGGGAAATAGTGCGAACAACAGGTCGCACCATAATCTGTCACAATTTAGAGATGGCCATGACTATAATGAGGCAGATTATGGTAGAGGAAATGTTGGTCGACGGCAAGAAGAAAGGGGTGGAGAACAGAACCGTCCACCAAGAGAAAGCCGACCATTGAGTTGGGATGCTAGGGGCAGCCTAGACAGCCCAACGTCTTTGATCGACTAGGCGCGAGCAAGCAAAGGCGTATAGAGGAAGATTTGAGGGATGTTCTCAATGACAGAAGAGAAAGACACGACGAGTATGCCCCTCCAGCACCAGTCGCTCCAATAGTACCAGACATTGTCCCGTCCAGCAACTAGTGGGGAACCAGACATCACACATTGAATTTGACCAAAGAAAGGGTACTCCGTTTGTGCAAAGAATCGCGATGGCCGAGACTCCAAAAAAATTTAAGATGTCGGTCTTGCCCAACTTCACTGGATTAGAAGACCCTGTATTTCATGTGAACAAATTCGAGATACAGATGGACATCCAAAAAGTGTCAGACGACACTCGGTGCAGAATCTTTCCAACTACCTTGTCCGAGACTGCTCAGGAGTGGTTTTTCAAATTCCCTCCGGCCAGCATAGTGTCTTGGGAAATGTTAGTGAAGGAGCTTTACGAACAATTTTATGCTGTTCGAGATACACCAGAAGGAGGGAGAAACCCTGAAGGGGTGTGTTCAATGATTCATGCGAGCTGCTGCTGGGGCTAAGACGGTTGGCGATGAAGGAAAGATGATGGCTCTTACTGCTGGAGTACGACACCATTCGTCCCTTTGGGACAGTTTGCGGAAGAATGGGGTCAAGAGCACTCAAGAATTTATAGACCGAGCACACAGATACATCAAGCTCGAGGAGGCCACAGCCAACGAAGGGAAGTCTCCCACAGACGACCAGGGCCCGAAAGAAGATCCTGCCAAAGCTGCCAATGGGTCTGGGAAACCCAATGGCAACGACAAAAATAATGGGAAAAACAGAGGAAAAAGGGCGAACCACGAGCCATCAACGTCTGAGAACAAACACCCTAAAAGTAACAGATACAAGCTGAGGTTCACCAATTACACAGCCCTGGTCGATAGCCGAGTGAAGGTATATCAGGCCAATCACATTACAGTTCCTTTCAGGCACCCAGCCCCAATCAGGAAAGATATATCCAAAAGGGATACTACAAAGTTTTTTCATTTTCATAACGACTATGGTCATGATACCAACGAATGCAACCGACTTAAAGATGAGATTGAGTTCCTTATCAGACAAGGACACCTGAGAAGATATGTGCAAGCCACTGGACGTTCTCAGCGAGAGGCTCAAGGAGGCAACGAGCAAGCACCTGTACACCAACGTTCACCCCCTTTACAGCTAGCTCCAGTTGCTGGTACATTGGTGACCATCTGCGGTGGCCCACACATAGCAGGTGATAGTGGAAAGGCGAGAGAAAGATATGCTCGAACCTTACACCATGACCAAGATATTGAAATGCTGAACGTAGAGGAGCGAACTCCCAAAAAAGCTCGAACAAAGGAAGAATTGATAACTTTCTTTGAGATTGACACTCAACATGTTCAGTTTCCCTATTCAGATCCACTGGTCCTGGACGTCCAGATTGCAAATATGATGGTTAAGCGGGTGTTAGTAGATATAGGAAGCTCAGTCAACATTCTGTATAAATCTTCATTGGAAATGATGAAATTGTTAGTGCAAGATTCGGAACCATGCAACCAAACCATTTATGGTTTTTCCAACGAAGGGCTCGCCCCAACTGGGTCGATTAGGTTTCTAGTCACAGCAGGAATTGCACCTGTGAACAGGACATTACTCACTACTTTTATAGTAGTTGATTGTCCTTCTACATATAATGGTGTGATTAGAAGGCCTATTATAGTCGACCTGCAAGCCGTAACCTCAGTCTAGCACTTGGCCATGAAGTTTCCAACCGACGCAAGGGTAGGATGCATGTTGGGAAACCAGCGAGAAATGCGAGAATGTTATAATTCCTCGATCACCAAGGAAAAAATGGGCGGATCGGGGGAAAAAGCAGAGAAATGGTTGTTGTTGGTAAATGAAGTACAAGCCCAATCAGGTGAAAAGATCACCAAATAGGGCATTGCCCTAAGTGAGGATAGAGACTTAGATCCTCGCTTTGGGGATTTTGAAGAAAATGTTGTACCCGTAGAGGACCTCGAGGAATTCCAACTAGAAGAAGTAGATCCAACCAGGGTTGTGAAAGTTGGTAAAAACTTAGAGACAACAACGAGAAATAAACTGGTGGAATTTTTGAAGGAAAACCAGGAGGTCTTTGCCTGATCGCGTAAAGATATGGTTGGGATAGACCTGTCGGTGATCATCCATATCTTAAATATAGACAAAATATTTCCACCAGTGCAACAAAAAAGGAGGCTGCTCGACAAAGACAGATTGAAGGCGTTAAAAGATGAAGTCGAGAAGCTAAAGGAGAACAGATTCATTAGGGTAGCATTTTATCCATCTTGGGTCTCTAATCCTGTACTGGTTCCCAAGTCGAATGGCAAGTGGAGGACGTGCGTGGATTTCACAGACCTTAATAAAGCCTGCTCGAAGGATTGTTTCCCACTCCCGAGGATCGACCAGCTGGTCGATGCTACATTAGGGCATGAGATTTTATCATTCATGGACGCATACTCTGGGTACAATCAAATCAGTATGCACCCACCTGATGAGGATCACACTAGCTTTCGAATAGATACAGGGCTTTACTGTTATAAACTAATGCCCTTCGGTTTGAAAAACGCTGTTGTGACTTACCAGGGACTTGTTAACCATATGTTCAAAGAACTGATCGGCATTAGCATGGAGCTATATGTCGATGACATGCTGGTTAAGTCAAAGAAAACAGAAGAACACATCGGGGACCTTCAAAGATGCTTCAACATCTTGAACAAATATCAGATGAAGCTAAACCCCCTCAAGTGTTCTTTTGGTGTTGGATCAGGGAAATTTTTGGGATTCATAGTGAACTCGTGAGGAATTGATGCTAATCCCGAAAAAATTCAGGCCCTGATCGAGATGAAGTCTCCTGCCAAGATTAAAGATGTTCAAAGCCTAACTGGGAGGATTGCCGCTTTGAGTAGATTCATTTCTAAGTCAACAGAAAAGTGCGTTCCATTTTTTAATCTACTTAGGGGCAACAAGAAGTTCGAGTGGACAAAAGAGTGCGAACATGCTTTTCAGGCACTAAAGTCTCATATGTCACAACCACCAGTCTTGTCCAAACCAGTTGAGAAAGAAACTTTGTTCATTTATTTGGCAGTCACAGAATATGCTGCTAGTGCTGTTCTAGTCAGAGAAGAAGACCACGCACAAAAAGTAGTGTATTATGTAAGCAAGGGGTTAGTGGGAGCAAAATTGCAGTATCCACCCATTGAGAAGTTAGCTTATTGCTTGATTCTGGCCTCCAGAAAGTTGTGACCATACTTTCAAGCTCACCCCATCATGGTACTCACCGACCAGCCATTACCGCAAGTCTTGTAGAAACCAGAAGCCGTCGGTCGATTATTAAAATGGGCAGTCGAACTTGGGCAATTCAATATTTCTTATTCTTCACGAGCAACTGTGAAAGGACACGCTCTAGCGGAATTTTTCGCAGAATTCACTGGAATCTGAAGTATCAAACCGATGGAAGAAACTGAACTCCAAAGTAAAACTCCTTCCTGGAAGCTGTACGTAGACGACTCTTCCAACGAGCACAATGCTGGAGCAGGACTGATCTTGATTACACCAGAAGGACATCAGTTCCATTGTGCAATCAGATTCAACTTTACAACATCCAATAATGAAGCCGAATACGAAGCTCTGCTCGCAGGATTAAGACTAGCAAAGGACATGGATATAAAGTCACTTGAGATTTACAGTGACTCCCAACTAGTGGTTAATCAAATTATAGGAGAATATCAGGCTCGAGGTCTCAAATTGGTTGCTTATTTGAACAAAGAAAAGGACTTATTGGCATAGTTTGAAAAGTATACCCTCCAACAAGTACCTCGCGATCAGAACTCGAATGTTGATGCCTTGGCCAAGTTAGCAAGCGCGAAGGATGCTGACACCTTGAACATAGTACCAATTGACCATTTTTCAGCACCAAGCATTCGAGCAGAAGAGTCTTCACTGGTGATTCAAGCAACGGACACATGGATGGTGCTCATCATTAAATACCTTGAGCAAGGATTGCTGCCAACAGAAAGAAACAAAGCAAGGAATCTCCAGAGGCAGTCGACTCAATTCATTCTGGTTGACGGAATCTTATATAGAAGTAGGTACTCGATGCCTCTGTTAAGATGTGTTTCTACAGAAAAGGCCAAAGAACTGATGCGAGAATTCCATGAAGGTTTCTGCGGGGATCATGTTTGGGGGCAAAGTTTTTCGAAGAAAATCTTAAGGCAAGGGTATTTTTGGCCTACCATGAATGAGGACTCTATGGATTTTGTTTGGAAATGTGACAAGTGCCAAAGATTCTCCAAAATACCTCAAGCAGCCCCAAATGAGCTCAAACAGATGCAAAGCCCGTGGCCATTCGCAGTATGGGGGATTGGTTTGATTGGGTCTTTAGCCATAGGAAAAGGGAATGTCAGATATGCATTTGTTGCTGTTGACTACTTCACAAAGTGGGCCGAGGCTGAGCCACTTGCAACAATAATGACCAAGAAGGTATTAGACTTTGTTGTCAAGAATATCGTGTGTCGATATGGGTTACCAAGGAAAATTGTCTCCGATAATGGCACACAATTTGACAGTGACCTTTTCACTGATTTTTGCGAGAGGCACGGGATCATAAAGAGTTTTTCATCGGTAGCTCATCCGCAAGAGAATGGACAGGTTGAAGCTGTCAACAAGACCTTGAAGGACACCATAAAGAAAAGACTTGAAGAAGCAAAGGGGGCATGGCCAAAACAACTACCCAAAGTCCTTTGGTCGTATAGAACATCCCATCGAACAACAATAGGCCATGCTCCATTTTCTTTGGCCTATGGGTATGAGCTCATGTTGCCTATTGAGCTAAACCCACCATCACATAGAAGGTTGGCATACGATCAAAGTACTAATGATCAATTATTGATGGTCCTTAGACTTGGTCGATGAAAGGCGTGAGCAAGCTCAACTTCGAGCGGCAGCTTATCAGCAAAAGGTGGCTCGATATTTTAACTCTAAAGTACGAGCAAGAAAGTTTAATGTGGGAGATTTGGTACTTAGAAGAGTTTTTCTCAACACTCGCGATCAAGTTGCCGGAGTGCTCGGACCAAACTAGGAGGGTTCGTATCAGATTGAAGAAGTTCTTCAACCAGGCACATATAAATTTGCTCGCTTAAATGGAGATCTCATTCCTCGTTATTGGAATGGATAACACCTTCATAAGTATTATCAATAAATAATTCTTTTTAAAAGAACTGGCTTGTATTAATTCTACTTTTTACAAGTTTATGAATAAGGGCTGGTCAATTATATGACTGGTCCTTTACAAGTGTAAGGTCAATTTTTGGTCACTCATACAAACATGATTTTGTCCATTTACTACGAGAAATGAAAGGAACTGTGTGCAGCCAGTTATTCTTGCCAATTATTGTATTTATTACAAGTATTTGTTCATTACGTGTGTTGTTTTGCTATATTATCATTTTTATTATAAGTGCGCGAGCAGTAATGTTCGAACAGGGCTTTGTCATGGCAAGTGATTGAGAACCTTAAGCTCCTCGATCACTTGGGGGGCATATAAGATACTAAGCAAGCAAAGCATATCAACAGGCATATGTAAACACACGAGAAAAATAAGGGAAAGCATACTACGACACTTAGAGTATTTTTCAAAAAATTTGGATTTTGTAAGATGAAAACAAAGTGCTATGCTAAGTTCGGTCATACGAGCAGATGTTATAATAAATAACTAATATTATAATATCAAAATGAAATGTTTTACACCGCGAGTAGTTGCTGCTCGGATGTAATTAATGATTAAAAGGAAGCTGCCCTACACAGGAAAAAATTGTCTCGACATTGCGAATCGTAGTTCGTATGTCCCAGTTACAAAAAAAAAAATAAATATAAAATAAATGGATAAATCACTAAGCAACAGGAGTAGCAGGAGGATCTGGCTGGGATTGCTGATCGACTGTGGTCCCCGCCTCCTCTTCAACACCCTCGATGCATATTGCTAAGGAGATTTCAGGAGATTCCTGGGCTTTCTCCTCTTCTAAGCGAGCAGCGCATCTCGTCAGTTCGAGTTGCCTTGCATGCTCAGGAAGGTAGTCGAAGTTTGCCTCTGGATTGTTCTTCCAGAATAGGTAGAAGCTGTAATGCCCCAAATTTCCTAATGAGGTTTAAGACCTTGATTAGGAGGTCGGGAGGGCCATAATTGATTTATTGTGTTATTAAATGATAATGTGCATGTTTAGGTGTATTAAATATGCATATGAACCCATTTCTGAGTAATTGGGTGATTTTCATATTTTGGCCATTTCGGGCATATTTGGCATATATGTGATATGTGTGTGGTGCTTTATTATTATTTGGTTATGCCAGAGTTACCCAGCACGAGACGATCCTAGGAGGTAAGCTAGTGGGAAAGTCACAACGGGATTTATTCTTGACTCGAAGTGAGTCAAGGGGTATTTAGAGAATTACTGGGTTATTGGGTAATGGGAATCAATATTTGGTGATGAATTGGGAGTTAGTAAGATCAGGGGGAAATTCTGGAGGTTTTGACTATTTTGCCCCCGGGGACATTTTCGGGACCTCGAGCGTTAGGATTTGTTTGAGGCTACTTAAGCTTGAAGTAACCTTTTAAGAAATAAAAAGAACGTTCTATATGTTCTCTCTCCCTCAAAGTTCCATTTTCGTCTCCCTATCGCATTTTCCAAGGAAACTTGAGTTCTAGGACTTGGATTCAAGCGAGGATTGAGGCATAGCAATCCTAGGGAAGATTAGAAGTTTATTAGTTGAAGGATTTAGTTGGAAACAACTCAATTGGAGGTAATTCAAGTTTTAAGTTTTTTAAAGTTTTTAAGCTTGAATTGGACTTTGTGTTTTGATGAGTTTTTGTCAGATTTGAGGCTTGGGTTTTGTTGGTTTTGGATGATGGGGATGTTTGGGAACTTTGATTTTTGAGTTTGGAGATGTTTGGATAGGTTTTTGGGAGGTTTTAAAAGGTTGAAAATGGGGAAAAATGGCTGGTCCGAGGTTGGGCCGCGACCCTGTTCTTGGGCGCTGCGGCCCAAGCTCGATGAAGCAGGTGGAAGGGTTTTGTGAGCTCTGGGGGCTGCGACACTAGGTGTAGGGCGTCGCGGTGCTTGCCCCTGATGCCCCTATTTTGGCTGGGGGCCGCGGCTCAGTGAGTTGGGGCTGTGGCGCTTGAGGGTATTTATGGCCGAAATGATGTTTTAAGCTTGGGAACTCAAACCTTAGGCCTCAGGATCATTCCTACTACCCGATTTAGTGGGATTGGATGTCCCGGAGGCTAGGTCTTGGTTCTGGGATTGGTTTTAGAAGTTGAACTCATTGGATCACCATTTGTGGTTATGACTAGGTTATCACTAGAGGCTTGGAGTAAGGATCGTGCTTATGGCTCGTTTATTGGTAGCCTGTGCTTGGACCAAAGGTAAGAAAACTGCACCCTCTGTATATATGACATACATGGTTATTCTTGATGCATGTTGGATGTTTAAATGTGACATGCATGGTTATTGTTGAGGCATGTCAAGTGATTAAATGTGATGCATGTGTTACACGAGAAACATGTGATTAGGGCATGCTATGAATATTGAATATGAGATTGTTCAGAGCTTGAGCCTTTGTGTTTATGCATGATCCTAATTACGTTAGAAATTGTTAAGTAAGCATGCTGAATGCCCTATATTAAGATATTTGACATATGATATATGTTTGGTAGCATTGCTTACTTGTGTATGGCACTGACTAGTTAGGGACGACACTGGTCGCGTATTACTGACCTGAGAGTCAGAAACGGCATAAGCGTCCTGAACGCAGGGCCGATAAAAGATTAGATCTAATCAATTTCAGCATTGAATGACTCTAGGAGCATTAATGCTGGACCGACCCGAAGGTCGATGAAAATTCTAAGCGCTTGACTAGTCTAGGACTAGTTACTCAGAGCCAGGGCCAACGGCCTAGGTGATGGTTGTCACATGGCTAGGGAGCGGAATCCCATGGTTGTGACTCTATGGTCATGTGATAGGTTATATTGGTGACTAGCTCATCGAACACCTATCTTGTTCAAGCTAGTGAAATGATCACTTATCTTTAAAGCCCCAGTGACCCTATCGTCACATGGCTAAAGGGAACGGAACCCACCTTAGTGACTTGTAGAACTGTCACTCTTTTATTTAGGGCTATAAGCCCAGTTTGGTTACCAGAACCACTAGTGTTAAATCATTATTCTGATTAGGATTGACTTGATAGTCATCCACTCAGGAGGGTAGGATTCCTTATCCTAGATACCCATCATTACGTGAACTTATTTGTCTGCTTGAATAGGGCTATATTTGCTAGGCATGTGCCTTATGATTTGATGACATCTTATTACTGTTCATGAGCATATTGAGTTTTCTTGCTGGGCTTCGGCTCACGGGTGCTATGTGGTGCAGGTAAAGGCAAAAGAAAGCTGGACCATCCTTGAGTTGGAGAGCTTAGGAGACGATGTGTACATATGCAGCTGCTCGACCACCACGGTCGAGGTTTGAAGAGGAACTAGGGTTAAACCCTGTTTTGCCGCTTAGATCAGCTGGTTGTAAATATTTTCTTGTAATATACCTTTAAATTATATTTTTGGGATCCCAATGTATATAGTAAACGTTCTAATGATGATGATTATTCAAGATATGGTTACCTATACTTAATGCAAAGAAAATTTGAAACTTTTGGAAAGTTCAAAGAATTTTAAGCAAAGGATGAAAATCAATTAGGTAAATCACTAAAAGCTCTTCGATCTGATCGAGGAGGAGAGTGCTTGGATTTTGAATTCGAGGACCATCTGGGTGAGCATGACATTCAATCCCAACTCACAGCACCTGGAACGCCACAACAAAATGGTGTTTCATAAAGACAATACAAAACGTTATTAGATATGGTTATATCAATGATGAGTTTCTCATCATTACCACTGTCATTCTGGGGTTATGCGATTCAATGTGCTCTATACATATTGAATGTTGTTCCATCTAAGTCTATCCAAAAGATACCCATAGAATTATGGAATGGTTGTAAACCTAGTTTACACCATTTTCGAATTTAGGGGTGTCCTGCACACGTGCTTAAAGGAAAGACCGAGAAGTTGGAATCACGCTCTGAAGTGTGCATGCTTGTGGGATATTCCAAAGAGACTAGAGGTGGAATTTTCTATAGTCCAAAAGAAAATAAAACATTTGTATCGACAAATACAACTTTTCTTGAACATGACTATGTTAATAACCAAAAACCTCGCAGTAAGGTTGTACTGGAGGAGATGGTCTCGAATGAAGTTGCAAAGTCACCAGCAACAACCAATAAAAAATGGCAAGAGGAAACTTCTAGTTCTAGTCAGAATAGTAGAGAGCCTCATCGTAGTGGGAGGGTTAGTAAGCAATCCACACGCTATGAACACGAAGTTCAAATGCTTGTGTCTGACATAAACAAAGACGATCCATTGACATTTAAAGATGCAATGAATGATTCTGACAAGGACAAATGGCAAGAAGCCATGAACCAAGAAATGGAATCAATGTATTCCAATTCTATCGGGTTCTTGAAGATCCAACTGAGAATATCAAACCTATTGGTTGCAAGTGGATATTCAAGAAGAAAAGAGGAGCGGATGGGAAAGTAGAGACTTTCAAAGCAAGGCTTGTAGCCAAAGGTTACACATAGAAAGAAGGGGTTGACTATGAGAATTATTTTCTCCTGTAGCCATGCTAAAATCCATTTGTATACTCTTGTCCATTGCTTCGTGCAAGGATTATGAGATTTGGCAAATGGATGTCAAAACAATTTTTCTGAATGGCTACCTTGACGAAACCATTTACATGTCTCAACAAGAAGGGTTCGAATTAAAAGGTCAAGAGCAAAAAGTTTGCAAGCTTCTTAGGTCCATCTATGGACTCAAACAAGCTTATAGATCTTGGAATCTTAGATTTGATGACACAATTAAAACGTTTGGTTTTAACAAAATGTTGACGAACCTTGTTTCTATAAACAAATCAAAGATGGTGTAGTAGTATTCCTCGTTCTTTATGTTGATGATATATTACTGATTGGAAATGATGTAACATCATTATCAAAGGAAAATAACTGGTTTGCTGAACAATTCCAAATGAAAGATTTGGGAGAAGCCAAGTATGTTCTAGGCATTAAAATTCTTAGAGATAGACATAACAAAACTTTGGCACTGTCTCAAGCAACTTATATTAATAAGGTGCTAGAATAATTTAATATGCAAAACTCCAAAAAGGGTGGTATGCCAACCCGTTCTGGAGTATTCCTTTCCAAGGAGCAGTGTCCTAAAACACCTCAAGAAGAGGAAGACATGAGACAGTATCCCTATGCCTCAACAATAGGCAGTCTAATGTAATTCATGTTGTGTACAAGACCTGACATTTGTTATGCAGTAGGGATAGTCAGCCGTTATCAATCCAATCACGGATTGATTCATTGGATTGCAGTGAAGAATATTCTCAAGTATCTTAGAAATACTAGAGATTATATGCTTGTATATTCAAGTGGAGACCTGAACCCCACTGGTTACACTGATTCTGATTTTCAGTCAGACAGAGATAGTCATAAATCGACTTCTGGATCAGTGTTTACTCTTGGAGGAGGAGCGGTAGTCTGGCAAAGTATTAAACAAACCAGCATTGCAGACTCCACCATGGAAGCCGAGTATATAATGACTTGTGAAGTAGCTAAGGAGGCTGTGTGGCTCAAAAATTTCTATTCCGATATGGAAGTAGTACCATATGTAGATAAGCCACTAGTCCTATACTGTGACAACAGTGGGGCAGTAGCTAACTCAAAGGAACCACGGAGTCACAAGAGGGGAAATCACATCGAGAGGAAGTATCACTTGCTTAGAGAGATAGTTCATCAAGGAGATGTTGCAGTTATGAAGATAGCTTCAGAGCATTATCTTGCAGATCCTTTCACAAAGACTTTATCCATAAAATCTTTTAAGGAGCCTGTAAGAAACATGGGAATGAGAGAGATGCCTCATTTGCTTTAGGGAAAATGGGAGGTTGTTGGGAATTGTGCCATGAAAGCATACATAGTAGACATTGTTTTATGAGATAAATAAATAAATTGAATTTGTTATGCATATATTTTATGGACTATATTATTCTGTGATAATATTATGTAAATATCAGAAAAATTCCTAAGTTCATATATGTGATCTCAAACACGTATTGGTACGGGAGGATTGTGTTTGAGATAAATGAACTTGAATAGTTCGCAGTAAAATAAAGTTGTGGAATCTTTAGATTGATTACTACAAGTACGGTCCACTAGTATTATGAATACATGTGATCTAGATCTGGATCACTAGTGTAGTAGGACACTTTAGTGGAGGTACTTTATATATTAGAGAATATATAGAACTGAACCAGATATGTTTATTAATACTTAGTTAAATACCGTTTCGAAATATTAATTAAATATATCAATTGATGATCATAAACAAATAGATCTTAATCCTGAAGTTACTATGAACTCCTGTTTATGTTATATGAGTTCTTTGATTCACTCGTTAGGGTCTGTCCGAATGATCAGGCTAGAAACTTTTGTTTTGAGAACTCATTAATGTAAATGGCTGGGGACATAGTATACAGATATGGAATCTACGCCTTCTCGCAAGAGATTGAACAATGGTTCTCTTAAGGGTTGACTTTTGGGACTGAAAGGTTATTGAACTCAAATTCATAATTAAGTTATGAATTAACCTTCACTAGTAAAGTCAATGGTACTTAAGGAAACAAGAGATAATTAAAAGGGTAAGATGGTAATTTTATTCCCGATTAATTATGAACCATTATTAGAGGGTCAATTTGTATCCGATGATTATATCAATGGACGCTTTATCATTATAATGTACTCAGTAAATGAAATGTCTATAATTACAAGAGTGCAGTCTCATATTTATAGTGGAGTAATCATGAGATTAATAAATTAAGATTATTTAATTAAAGAGTTTAATTAATAATCTCAAATTTATTGGAGCTTGGATTTATATGTCCATAGGTCCCCACAGCGGCTCTATCAACACTATTCAAGGTAACAGTTGATATAAAGGGAAAAATAGTTGAAAGACATATTTAAGAAGAAATTTGTTCTTTGGGCCAAATATGCAATTATATGATAATAGAGATTAATTAATTAATTAATTACAAATTAGTTGTAATTAACAAAATTAATTAATATTTAATTATAATATAATTTTCAAAATTATATTAAATAATTAAATTAATTTCGAAATATAATTAAATAATTAATTAATTGTAATTTTTGAAATTATAATAAATTAAATATTTATTTTTGAAATTATATTGGATTTAATTAATTAGTATAATTAATTAAATATCCTTATTTCATTGGGAGATAATAATCTTATAAGTTCGAATTGGATTTGAATTTAAAAGATTGATATTTATTCAAATAATTAATTATATTTGATAATTAGTTAAAAATATATTTAATTTAAATTTGAATTCAAATTTGAATTAGTTATCAGGTTGTTAGATTTTGACCTGACAAAGTAGTTTGAATAAATAATAAAATAAAAATAGAAAAATCAAATATCCTTATAAATTAGGGCACAGTCCATGGACTGTGTGTGGCGTGTACTGCATATTTCAGGGATAGATTTTTTAATTTTATTTATTTAATTAATTAATTAGTGGATAATTCAAAAAATTAGATTTTGGATATTTTTATTAATAAGATAATTAATTAATTAAAAGATAAATTGTAAGTTGGTTACAGATTTATTTTTTAAATTAAATATTTTCTATTTAAGTAAGATTTATAAGAAAATATATAGACAACTCAGAATCTCAGTCATTCGCTCTGTGAAAATAGAACGATACTTTTCTCTCCCTGAAAAGATAAAGTACCAATTCTCAGGCCTATTCTCTTGATCTCATGTGTTGAGTACATCAAGTAGAATCACAAATAAACTATCATTTATTCTCTAAGTGCCCACACACTTCTTGAGGTGTAGAGAACGCTGTGGAAGATCTTGGTGTGAGTATCTGGGAGCATCTTGGATAGGAAGATCGTTCTTATTACAAAAAGATAGCAAGGACACTTGATGGGCTTCAAGAGGTATGATTTCCATTCCTAACTTGTTTATGATTAATGTATGTATATTAATGGATCTGCATATTTAAAGGTAGTTTAAATATGTTACAAAAATTTTGTTGTACACTGGGCCAACCCCACCACCATTCCGCTGCGTATTAGGAAACTCATTTTGAACATTATCAGGGTAAGCAATCCAACGGTCATGGGGAGGTTGCTTTCCCCTAAGCTCTACTGGGTATAAAACCCAGAGAACCATTCTTGAGCCTCCCACTGTAGCCATAAGAAGAATCAAAACCCTCACACAGAAACCTCTCTTCTCTCTTGCCCTTCCCTTACCTTCAACCATTTTCCCCAGCTGCTCTAGACGATTGGTGTGAATCATCCTACTTCTTGGCTAATGACAGGCGATACTTCAGAGTTAGGATTGGCATCAGCACCTATCTGCGCTTCATCTTGAGTAAGTGCCTTTGACATGTCTTTCTGTGTTGTGTATGTTTGAGGATTTAGGATGCATGCTTAGGAATGTCAATGGTATGGCATTTGAGAGGTTGTTTCTATTTTTCATGAGTCATTTTAGGCACATTTTGATATTAGGAACGTTCAAAATGGCCCTCAAAACATTTTATGTCACTTTCATGTTTCTGGACCTGTGACCGGAATTCGGGGAATTCCAAGATTTCAGTAGGTTCATCACCTCTGGCCTGTCCTTATGCTCCGAGGACACCCCGTATTTCGAAAAACTTTCCTCTTCTCCCCAAGCAGTATCCTTAGAGTCATCCGTGTTTTGGCCATCTTTCCTTTATCAGAATACTAACTGCTTGGTTTTTGTCTCAGATGTCCGAGGAACTTCGACAATTGCACGAGCACAGTTTCTACCTCTTTGACCAGGAAATCTCTGACATGGCCCATGAACAAGGTACCTCAGGGGATGGTGTGAGGCGAAAGTCTAAGAACTAGCCAGGGAGTTGGTCGTTCGTACCGACAGCCTAGTGGGTGAGAGGCCTGAAATGCCCAGCTGCAGGGGGTTGACCGTGGAAGAAGTCAACAGAGCCTTGATTCCACACCCTACTCAGACGTACAAGGGTGATGGGTTTGAACCGGAGAACTATCATACCCTACTCCGACACCCTGACGCCTTGGAGGCCATCATGAGGCACTACTCGATCGGGGACAAATGTCTCATGCGTCTTTGTCAGGAGTCTGAGAGGGCGGACCGTAGCGTCAATGGCCTTGGCACCTGGAGCTAGGCCCACCTGATGGTTGGGGCCACCCTGCCCCTAAAACAGTACTTCGTAAACTTTTTGAAGTTCGTGGGGATAGCTCCTTTCCAACTCTCCCCCAATGCCCACAGGGTGCATGCAGGGATGTATATCTTATATTGGAAGCATAAATGGCCTAAGCCTTCACCGGTGGAGATCCTGTATTTCTATAGCTTCCGCACCACCCTGAGGAAGAAGAAACCCAACCAAGATGGGTACTATGCTTTGGCGAATTATGTTGCCTTGTCTCTCGACTACAAGTCTCCTTACCACAATGAGAACTGTAACGACCCAAAATTGCTAATAAGGCTTAGGGCTTTGATTAGCATGCCTGGAGGGAAATAAGTGAATTATGGTTATAATATGTGAATTTATGTGCATATGTGATTAGAGATGCATGTTTAGTTGAATTAAATGTGCATGTGGGCCCCGTTTGGGTATTAGGGGCATGTCTGTAATTTTAGCCCGTTGAGGGTATAAATAAATGTGATATGCTTGTGATATATCTGTGTAGCACGATCCGAGACAGTTCTAGGGAGTCGTTAGCCAGAAAGTCACAACAGCGTTGAGAATCCGACTCGGGGCGAGTCGAGGGGTATTCCAGTTATTAGATGTTTTATGGGATTATCGGGTTATGGAAATAAATATTTGGAGATATATTTGAGGTTAGAATGCTTAGGAGGGAATATTGGGGAAATTTACCATTTTTCCCTCGGGGACGTTTTTGGCACCCCGAGCCTTGAGGTAACCTTAAAAACCTAAGTTAAATAAAACAAAAGAAAGGAAACACTCAGAAACTTGTAGAAATCGACCCAAAGATACTCTTCTCTCTCTTTATGTTCTCTAAGTCTTGGAAAGGGAAAATTGTGGTGGAAACTTAATCAAACTAAGGATTTCAACTGGGATTTTTGGAAGCTAGAGGCTTGGAGCTTGGAGAATTGGTTTAGGGATTCACTTCTGCTTAAGGTAAGCTTTTAATATGGTTGAGTTGTGTTGATTTGCAGCTGGTTTTCTGTTGAAATATTAGAGTGTTGCATGTGTGTTGGGTGAAGGATCACTTTCGAGATTAGATGAGGTTTTGGGCTAGTTCTTTGTTAGGTTTCATTACTGAAAACATGGTAGAGTTTCTGTGATTAATGGTTTGGATTGTTTGGTTAATTTTGGGGTAAATTGGATGGGTTTCTGTGGCAAAAATGGAGGATTTTTCTGGGTTCGAAGGGTCAGGCGGCGACATTGTTCTGGCTGAGCCGCGGCCCTCTGAAGCATGTTGGTGGCCTGGAAGAAGGGCGGGCCGCGGCGCGCCTACCTTGGTTTGGGGTTGCTTTTTTTTTTTTTTTGGGGGGGGGGGGGGGGGGCACGGCATGGCCTTATGGGGCCGCGACTCTTAGTGAAATTTTGAGCTTTAAAGTGTGTTTAGGCTTGGGAACTCAAAGGTTAAGGCTCGGGATGGATTTCATCACCCGGATTGATAGAATTCAGAGTCCCGGAGATTAGAATTATGGCTCGAAGTTATTTAATGGATTAGAATTTGATGGATGAATATTATTAATTCATTGTGACTAGGGTTTCAGCGAAGCTCGGATTAGGGGACTGTGCTCGGGACATCGGTGCTTGGAAAGCTCGAGACACAGGTAAGAAAACTATTGTTCCCATAGAGCTTGTGTGTAGGGCAGGGCCCTATATGATTGTGTTGCAGGGCGTAGCCCTTTGATTAAGTTTATTTATGTCCAGTATTTTCTTTATTATGCTATGTATGCATATGTGTGAATGTTCGGCAAGAGCCGGGAACGGCGCAGGCCGAGGTCGGCAAGGCCGGGAACGGCAAGGGGCCGAGAACGGCGTTAGGCACATGAAGTGCAAGGCCGAGTGTGGCAAGGGGCCGGGAGTAGCGTTTAGCACACGAAGTGCAAGTTGCCAGGGTGAGACCCTAAAGGATACCTGGGATATCCTCACGGTTTGGACCGCAAACCCAGGGCCTGGTAAAGCGCCTGGGACGGCATGGCCGTATGTGTACAGCCTATTGGTGGCCTGCTTATATGCTAAGTGTTTGATATGCATATGTTATCTGCTTGTGAGGGTTTTCTTGCTGGGCTTCAGCTCACGAGTGCTCTGTGGTTCAGGTAAGGGCAAGGGAAAAGTCAACCAACCATGAGTACGAAGAGCGTGAAGCGGTGCGTACATGTTTGGCCTGCCTGGCTACCACGGCCAGGGGTATTATGGGAGATGATTGTACTAAACTTAGATTTTGTCGTCTAGTCGACTCTGTTTGTATTTATGTGTTGTAAACATTTCTAAACAGTATTTTGGGATCCCAAATGTTAAACATTTTATGATTTTCAGTAAATGGAACTATTTTCAAAGTTTATGACCCTATTTATGATTTAATTACACCTTTGTCTTAAAACCTCGATTAGCGAGTTAAATGCACATTTTAAACTCACTTAGTAATGGATATAAGGATGTAGGGCGTTACAACTTGGTATCAGAGCGAGCCAAGGTTTATGGTTTCTGGAGATTGACCGAACATGTACGCTCGCTGACAGTGACAAGCTCGATTTAGGGTTGGTTGGTGTTGACTGCGTTTTTAGCCAATGACGTGAGAACGTCAAATACGACAAGCCTTCAAGAGAAATAAAAACGACACAGACGGTTTAAACAAGAAAAGTAAATAACACAAGATATTTTATAGTGGTTCAGCCCCGATTGTCGGTAATAGCCTAATCCACTTAGAGTTGTGATTTATAGGTCCGTACTCAAGATCAGATGGACTGAGCCAACTGAGTTTCTTCAGTATAGATTGCAAAAATACAAGAATTCTCTCTTATTTCAGCACTTTCTCTCTCTAGAATACTCAGACCCAATTTTCTCTCTCTAGAAAGAAGAAGCAGAAGAAGCCCCTCTCTATTCCCATAAGCTCTCTATTTATAGGCTTAGGGTCATACATACGGTATCCCTTAGAACCAAGATATTTTATTATATTTATTACATTTAAATTACAAAGAAACATTCAAAATTCAAAATGTAACAAACCCCCCATTTGTGGGAAGAATGAGAGATTCCAGCATATCTTGTTGAAGTTGTTTATGGGAATCTTGACTTAGTCTCCTCTAGCTAGTTGATCCACCTCCTACTGACCACCCATGCAAGTGCTGGTCGAACATGTGCATGGTGGTAGGACAAATATTTGTTGGTCGGACGTGCATGGTGGTAGGACATGCATGGTGGTAGGACATGCACTCCTCTAGGCTTTCCTTGGCTCAAGGTTATGCATGCATGGCTCTCCTCGGACCAAGGTGGTCCGAGGAAATCTCCTTGGCATCTCACCTCGGATAGGTCCGAGGCAACCTCCTTGGCATCTCACCTCGGATAGGTCCGAGGCAACCTCCTTGGCATCTCACCTCGGATAGGTCCGAGGCAATCTCCTTGGAATTCTCCTCGGTCCAAGGTCCCTTGGTCTCTCTTCAGACCACATCCTTGGGGTCTCCTAGGACCACTCTCTTGGGGTCTCCTAGGACCACTCTCTTGAGTTCTCCTCGGATGCACTCTCCTTAGCTCTCCTAGGAGGCACTCTCCTTAGCTCTCCTAGGATGCATTCTCCTTAGCCTCCTAGGATGCATTCTCCTTAGCCTCCTAGGATGCATTCTCCTTAGCCTCCTAGGATTCACTCTCCTTAGCCTCCTAGGATGCATTCTCCTTAGCCTCCTAGGATGCACTTGGCTGGGTTATGACATCTTTCAAGCAGTCCAAATTCTTCGTCAGTCTACCGGGTCACCTTATCACAACTCTGAGGAGTCAATGTATTTATTGACTATTTAATGTGTCTTTTACGCACCATGTACTGCCATTTGTCACCTCTATTGCCACACCATTGATCTCCAATTTTTGGGTATAACATTTTCCCCCCAAGTTTATTATACGATTTCCCTCGTATGATAAACTTTTCTTCTAGCAAAATATTCTTGAGATCATTCAAAAGCTCCTATCCAGTTGATAACTTTCATGTAAACTCCCACGACAGAACTTGTCTTGTGATTTTTTCAAATTATATTTCTTGATATAATGAAAACATAAGCTCCCTCTGTATATGTTGCAAAATCATCATGGTATAGAGACAGGTTGTTGAATATTTTTTTTAGCATTGTGATCCGATCGGATGTTAGGACTTCTTGTCTCTCCTCGGACATGGGTCCGAGGCAATCACTTTGGCTCTCCTCGGACATGTCCGAGCCACATATTCTTGGAAGCTCAAACTAAGGTCCGATCGGACTCTTTGTGGCCTCTCCTTGGACCAAGGTGGTCCGAGCCAATCTCCTTGGCTTCTCCTCGGACCAAGGTGGTCCGAGCCAATCTCCTTGAAGCTCACCTCGGATAGGTCCGAGCCAAGCACTAGGCTCCTCCAACTATGTCCGATCGGACATTGTGTAACCTCGGCAAAAATCTAAGTCCATCTTTTGGGCATGCATGGGACCTCTCCTCGGACTTGGTCCGAGCCAACCATTTGGCACACATGCATGGTCTTCTCCTCGGACTTGTCCGAGCCAACCATTTAGGGACTCCTCAAGCTAAGGTCCGAGCCAATCCCTTGGCACACATGCATGGTCTTCTCCTCGAACTTGTCCGATCGGAGCTTTCATGACCTTTCCTTGAACCAAGGTCCAAGCCAATGACTTGGCTTCTCCTCGGACATGGCCCGAGCCAAGCATTTGGCTACTCCAACTAAGGTTCGATCGGACCCTTTGTGGCCTCTCCTTGTCCGAGGTCTAAGTTTATTCTCTTGGCATGCATGGGCTAGGGTCCGAGCCATGCCTTCCTTGGCTTTCCTTGGACTAGGGTCCGAGCCCATCTCTTGAGGTGCCAAGGACCAAGGTCCGACCAGACACTTCTTGTCTCCTCTTGGTCGGATGTAGCACCTTAGGCACAAAATTTCTGGGCCTAGATCTTTGGACATAGGCGAGATGCTCCTTGGATCAACATGCATCCGATCGACCATCTCAAGGTGTATGCTCGACACACATTTTTTATGCATTTGCTTGGGCACTCTTAGGAACTTTTAGGAAAAACCATCAAAGCACCTTGTTCGAACCTCCCATAATTATTTTGAGAGATTGATTTCTCTCAATCAATCTTCGTGAAAACTTGACTTCTCTCAAAGAAAACTTTTCACTATGTAGCATTTATTTTTCATGTATTTTTTTTATTCACTCCAGGGAATGTTGATCGATGATACATGCTTAGTCGACCAGGGAAGTTGTATCTGCTCTCCTGAGCAAGAAAAATTTGCACCTGATGAGCTAAACTTGTAGCTGTTGGCATTTATACTTTACTTCTCTTTATTAACTTAAAACATTCTAAGTCTCCTCTAGACTTAAAAAGTTATAAGTTTTTTGTGAAGAGTAAAGTCACTCTGGTGTATGCCTTATATTTTCGCATGAGAACTTAGTTTTCTAACTTAGAAATTCTAGACATTTCATAAGTCCATGCTAAGTATACTTTCTCACACTCTTATTGCTCTAACATTTTATGAGCATGATGTCTATGGTCACACGAATATCTGCTCCTAACTTGAAATTTTAAAAAATTCCAAGTTACTTAAGCTTTGCCAAGCAAGTTAGCTTAATGGCCTTTTTGGACTTCGAAAATTTACAAGTCAGCCTAAAAACAGATATATTAACTCATGCTCTTATTGCCTGTGTTAAGTTATATACCAGTATACCCCATGTGCCCCCCAGGTGGTTGAGGGTTGAAAGATCCTTAGTCACTTGCTACCTGACCGAATCTGTTCGAGCAGTTAATTACTCATGAAACACATAGAATATATGGAAAATACTCAAGCAGTTGAACACTGCTTGAACATATCGACCAGTTGAACACTGCCTGATTTTACCGACCAGTTGAACACTGCTCGGATAACTAACACACATGCATATTTGTAGCAAGAATCGACCACGTTGCGCGTAGTCTCTTTTATTACTCGTAAATTAAAATGGACAAAACATGTCTAATAACGAGTCTTAAACAACCAAAATTGTTCAAAATAAAATGACGGGTTAGCAAATAACCAGTTCATACACAAAACTTAAATAACAAGTCTAAAAAACTCGAAATCAAGCTACCACTCTGAAAGCGGTATTTAAAAATAATATCTCCTTCGATGCTCTATGTGCACGCCACTCCAGTGATTCCTGCTCCTAGCACTCCTCCTCAGCATACTTCTCCTTCGCTTAGTTGCTCTCCTCAGCCAAGTGTGGACCTCCACATATAGTGTCTAAGGTGAAGTCCACAGGTCCAGGCTGCAAGGGTGGAGATCTTTGTCGCTTGAGACCAGAGTTGCTACTACCTCCTTCTCCTTGGGGTGTCTCTGCTTGGTACTTCCTCAACTTGCCCGACCGGAGAAGAAATTCTTTCTCGTCCTTGAGGTGGTTGCATTCATTCGTGTCGTGACCATAGTCTTCATGGAAGCGACAATACTTGTTCATGTCTCTCTTCCTCATCTCTCTCCTGATGGGTGGAGGCTTCTTGTAGGGAACCTCTTCTTGACTAGCAAGATATATCTCTGCTCGGCTGGTTGAGAGAGTGGTGTAGTTAGTGAATTAAGGCTCATACTTGGTTGGTTTTTCACTTGAACTCAACTTTGCTTTATTTTCCTCATGGTGGTCTGACCCATTATTTCCACGCTTCTTTCCACCATCACTAGGAGAGTCAGTTGGTTTGCCTGGGTTGTTTATGCCATTCTCCCCTTTCTCTATCGCATCATCCAAATTCATATATTTTTTCGCCCGGTCAAGAAATTGTTGAAGTGTTGAGATTGGATGGCGATGGATGCTGTCCCATAGAGGACTCCGATAAATTATCCCAGCAGATATGGCAACCATCTTCCCCTCGTCTCCTACAGCGGTTGCTCTATTGGCTTCTCTCATGAATCTCTGTATATAGCTCTTTAGAGACTCATCTTTTCCTTGTTTGATATCTGCCAAGTCATTGGCGTAAACTGGTGGAGTCCGGGCAGTGCTGAATTGTCTGCAAAACTCCTTCCTGAATGCCTCCCAAGAAGTAATGGAATTTGGCTTAAACCTCCAATACCACTCCTAGGCAGTGTCTGTCAAGGTGGTGGGGAAGACTCTACACCGATAGTCATCACTCACTCTGAGCAGTTCCATCTGGTCCTCAAACTTCCCAACATGTCTTATTGGGTCTGCCTTTTCGGTATAAATTGGCAGTACTGGTGCTTTGTACTTTGCTGGTGGCTGGGCTGCTCTAATTCGAGCACAAAATGGGCTACCACTCCGATAGTCGATCGCATCCATCTCGGAAGGTCGTTTCGACAAACCTTGCACTGTAGCTGCTAGCATGTCAAGTTGGTATTGGATGGCTGGTGCAACTGATGAGGTTCCAAGGTCTTGAACGCCTGGTCGGGCATTACCATCTGGCGCGCCACCGTCAAGTATTTCTACTCGACTGGTAGGGCGGTCCAGATTTTTCCCTTCGACCGGGACGGTCCTCCTCTTGTCGGTGATAACATCCCTTAGATCTTTCGATTTCCTAGAGGGCTTACTACGCGGGACTCCCTCCCTCCTGCCACACTGCTGGTCTGGGTGCAGTGGAGGCTTTTTGGCACGCTCTGGGCATTTTTCTCCTCCTTGTGGGTTGTGCCCCTCCTTTTCCTTGGATTGGTTGGTGGGATGACTATCAGCCTCATCCCTACCATGCCCATATTTGAACTGTGAGGTCCTCTTCTCTCTAGGAGCTTTATTTTGCTCCTGCCCAGGTGGAGTCTTTTTACTGCCCGATCGGTGACTTCTGGAGGGGGTTCTAGAGTGCTCCCCTTGGGTTGAGGTAGTGTGCGATCGGACTCCATCTTCCTCACGACCAGGTGAGTTGCTACCACCCCTCCTTGGTCTATCATTGTTCTTACCACCAGCTTCTGTGGTCCTTGCTCCTGGAGGGGGTCTTCCTCTTGCTGCAGCTTGGGCATTGGCTTGGGCCAACTGGGTAGCTGCCTCTAAAGCAAGTGCTGCTTCATGATGTCTTCGGTCGACCTCCTCCTGTTGTTGTCTAAGCTCCTTGCTTCTAGCCTCCATATCACGTTTTTGCTGCTCTAATGCAGCTCTCTGCCTGACCATCTCTTCAGCAAACGCCTCTTGCCTAGCGTGGAATTGTGCCATCTCTTCCTGGAAGGCCCCCATGGATTCTTGGAGCTCTTCAACTCCTGGGGTCACGTCCTCGAGCATGACTCTAGGCTCATTCTCATGATATTGTGGGCTAGGACCTTCAGATCTAGCAGGCTCTTTAGAGGAGCTTGTCCTCTTGGAAGCAGCATTGGTGTTCTTAGGCGCCATTTTGCTTCAGGGACCGTCTGTATTTCTCTTCAGGCTTTCAATGAAAGCACCAAAATGTTGACTGCGTTTTTAGCCAACGACGTGAGAACGTCAAATACGACAAACCTTCAAGAGAAAAAAAAACGACACAGACGGTTTAAACAAGAAAAGTAAATAACACAAGATATTTTATAGTGGTTCAGCCCCGATTGTCGGTAATAGCCTAATCCACTTAGAGTTGTGATTTATAGGTCCGTACTCAAGATCAGATGGACTGAGCCAACTGAGTTTCTTCAGTACAGATTGCAAAAATACAAGAATTCTCTCTTATTTCAGTACTTTCTCTCTCTAGAATACTCAGACCCAATTTTCTCTCTCTAGAAAGAAGAAGTAGAAGAAGCCCCTCTCTAATCCCATAAGCTCTCTATTTATAGGCTTAGGGTCATACATACGGTATCCCTTAGAACCGGGATATTTTATTATATTTATTACATTTAAATTACAAAGAAACATTCAAAATTCAAAATGTAACAAACCCCCCATTTGTGGGAAGAATGAGAGATTCCCGCATATCTTGTTGAAGTTGTTTATGGGAATCTTGACTTAGTCTCCTCTAGCTAGTTGATCCACCTCCTACTGACCACCCATGCAAGTGCTGGTCGAACATGTGCATGGTGGTAGGACAAATATTTGTTGGTCGGACGTGCATGGTGGTAGGACATGCATGGTGGTAGGACATGCACTCCTCTAGGCTTTCCTTGGCTCAAGGTTATGCATGCATGGCTCTCCTCGGACCAAGGTGATCCGAGGAAATCTCCTTGGCATCTCACCTCGGATAGGTCCGAGGCAACCTCCTTGGCATCTCACCTCGGATAGGTCCGAGGCAATCTCCTTGGACTTCTCCTCGGTCCAAGGTCCCTTGGTCTCTCTTCGGACCACATCCTTGGGGTCTCCTAGGACCACTCTCTTGGGGTCTCCTAGGACCACTCTCTTGAGTTCTCCTCGGATGCACTCTCCTTAGCTCTCCTAGGAGGCACTCTCCTTAGCTCTCCTAGGATGCATTCTCCTTAGCCTCCTAGGATGCATTCTCCTTAGCCTCCTAGGATGCAATCTCCTTAGCCTCCTAGGATGCATTCTCCTTAGCCTCCTAGGATGCACTTGGCTGGGTTATGACATCTTTCAAGCAGTCCAAATTCTTCGTCAGTCTACCGGGTCACCTTATCACAACTCTGAGGAGTCAATGTATTTATTGACTATTTAATGTGTCTTTTACGCACCATGTACTGCCATTTGTCACCTCTATTGCCACGCCATTGATCTCCAATTTTTGGGTATAACAGTTGGTAATGACTTACTAATATGCTTGAATATGTGTTTTGAATGCCCTGTCTGCCTGCTTATTTCATATAGAGCATGATGAATGAGTTAACATATGCATGATGCCAGGGCATGGCCCGTTGTGTGTTATATGCTATCTGTATGTTATGCGGATTGTTGTTTATGGGTTGGCTGACGTGGATTGGGAGGTGGTTTTGGATTTTGTTATCATGCCTGATGAGCGGCGTCATTGGTTGTAGGCATATTTGTTAAGATGCCTTGACAATCATCTAGACACCACGACAGGTCACTGGGTTGCCAGTTTAGCACGTTGTGGCGCCAATGCCGGTTCAACCTGTTATGGAGAACAGGTGGGAACCTTTATATGAGAGGTTCAGGAAACAGCATCCTCCCACCTTTGAGGGTGGATCAGACCCACTGCAGGCAGAGCAGTGGATGAATATGATTTCCTCAATTCTGGATTTTATGAGGGTTGAGGGGAATGAGAGGGTAGCTTGTGCTAGCTACATGCTCGAGGAAGTGCTTCAGGCAGGGATGGAGGTCTTTCACCTTGCTCCAGGTAAACTACTCCTCACTCTAAACTATGCTCCTCCCATAGGGGATAGGATAAGTCCCGAGCACGTTTGGGCTTCCCTTACTCTCCTTCACTGTGGCCAGATTTCACATCGGTGTTTGACTAGGGAAGAGCTTTAGGACTATTTAGATTTGATAGATGTGTACCTCCACTGCCAACTGTCTCCTCGGGACTTTGTACCCTTAGACCGAGTGACATATTTCAACTCTAACTGGTTCTGCCAATATGGCACCAACATGAGTTGTGAGATCGGAGATAGGATAAGACACCCTCAATGCCTACACCGAGGCTCGACTCATAGTGGGCCTTCGAAGAGCCTATGTTACTGAATTACACTATTGTGGAATATACACTAACTATTTACTTGTTCTTGCATATCATATGGGACTAGCTGATATTGCCCAGTCTGCCTTGAAACTAGGAGCACCCCCAAGCTCTTCGGCGGCAGGGTGGTCATCGTATCCTCAGGAGCATCTAGAGCCCTCTCCACCAGCTAAGAGGCAGAGAGTTCCTACTCCCCCTGCAAAATTCCTGCGGCGGACTTTTCCTCGGTCTTGGAGATCCTTTCCTCACTCGCGCCAAACGAGGTGGTCCAAGGCTCGGACCAAGTGGTGGCGCCACTCCATGCCCGTCTTATGGTGTACCCCAAGTGGTACGAGGGGGCCCTGCTGGAGCAATATGAGAGGATGCTTCAGCATTTCAAAGTGAGGATGGAGGAAGGCAATAAGGCTCTCCCTGAGACCGCGGAGGCCCTTCGCCACCTGAAGCCGCCCAGAGAGGGACCAATCAATCCTCTGATAGGTCAGGCTGAGTTGGAGACCTTATTCTCCACCAAGCAAGGGGAGGTTGTCGCCCATCTTATCCCCGAGCTCCTTCAGAGGGGTTAGTTCCACTATGTCTGAGATGACCGCCCGTAGTTTTTCCCAACTAGGCGATAACAATGAGGCTTCTCTCTTGGCCTCGTGTCGGTATGCCTCTGTCCGTGTAATTCATTAATTCTCTATGTTCCCCTTTAATCTGGCAATGCTTGAGTTAATCTTTTCCTTTTCTGCAGTCCACCTTGGCTTGCCAATGCTTGGGAGACATCATGATGGAAAAATCTTATCAACTCCAGGGTTCCCAGGACAAGGTAGCCTCCCTTAAGTAAAAGCTCCAAGGCCCTTAAGAAGAGCTTGATCAAATTCAGGCTGCCCTGGAAGCGAGCAAAAACACTCTTGGGAGCTTGAAGAGGTTGTCCAAAAGGCCACTGAGGGCATGCGACGTGCCCAAGAGGAGGCAAAGAAGGTTGCGGCTGAGGTTGCCTGTAACGTCCCAAACTTGCTAGTAAGGCTTAGGGCCTTGATTAGTGTGCCAGGATGGCAATAATTGATTTGATTATGTTATTATGTGAATTTAATGATTATGTGATTAGAAATGCATGTTTAGGTGAATTAAATATTCATGTGGGCCCCATTTGGCTATTGGGGGGATATTTGTAATTTGAACCCATTGAGGGTGTGAATTTGTGCTTTGTGCAGTGTTTTTGGCATGAGAAGATCATGTCCCGCGGTGTTAGCAGAGAGTCACGAATTTGGTGTTTAGTTGTGAGACTGGTAACTACTAGTAACCTGAGAATTAGTGTTGTTACTGAAATAATAAGTAAAAGGTGGTATTTCTGCAAAGAGTGAAAGGACTAGGTTGCCCTTGAGGTTTAGGAAAGAAGTGAGTTAGAAGGAGGGGTAGATTGGTCATTTAGGCTCTAAATTAGATATACCACAGCTGAAGTTAGCCTTCACGTTCTAGGCTTCTCTAGAGATTTTTGGGTCATTTGGTTCAAGTTTTCAAGAAGGAAGGGAGAGCTCAAGACTAAGCAGCTGGATTTTTGAGGAAATTGGGAATATAATCAAGCTGTGGAGGAGGATTAACAGCTATCAAGCCTTAGGAAATTCGAATCCAAGAAGTGGCAAGAGCTTCACTTTCTGGTTTTGAGTATTGCTTGATGTTCTTGAGAGTTTTGGATAATTGATTTCTGGATTTGGGTTTTAGGATGAAGTTTTGAAGAACTTAAGCTTGGGAATTTTAGGACTGAAGCTTGGAGTGGCATTGGAGGCAGCTTAGGGTCGAATTTTGATCTAAAGGTAAGGATTCCATCAAGTTTTAAAAGTTTCTAGATTGGTTTAAGTTTCTGTTGAATATTAAACCATTAGTTGAAATTTAGTTTGGGTGTGAGTTTGGAATGGGTTTTGATGTATATATGTTGTGTATGTGGTGTTATTTGGAGTTTTGGGACTCTGGTACACTTGGGGCATGGCTTGGGTGAGTTTTCGCTCGGGGAAAATGGTGGAAAAACCCAGTTTTTCTGGGTTCACGTAGGAGCGTCGCGGCCCTATTCTTCCGAGCTGCGACGCTGGGATGATTCAGAATAGGGAGCCCCTGCTGTGTGTCGCGACTCCTGTAAGGCTGTGCCGCGGCGCTAGGCCAATTTTAGGGTCTTGAATTATATGTTTTTAGGGCTTAGGCCCAGGGGGCTCGGGGGACGTTTTCACCACCCCCGTATGGGGAAACGGGAGGTCCCAAAGCAAGGGAATGGTTTCGGAGATTAATTATAAAAATGGGTAGTAATGAGAACGCTACTTGTGGTGTATGACTAGGTTATCGCTGGGACTTAGGAGAGGATCGTTCTCGGAGGTTGTGATCGCTTGCCTGATTGCTAGCACCTGGATTAAAGGTAAAAAAACGGTTGTACCCGTAGAGCAGGGTGTGGCCCTATTATTTGTATTGCGGGGCATGGCCCTATTGATTGAATTTCAGGGTGCAACCTTTGTGTTTAAGTTTAGATTATGTTTAGATATTTGTTGTTATTATGTTATGCGATATATATTTGTGAGTGGAACGACGACGGCTGAGAACAACAAAGGTCGGGAATGATGAAGGCTGAGAATGGCAAGAAGTCGAATACGGCAAGGGGCCGAGAACGGCATAGAGCACGCGGAGTGCAGGCCGATAGGGTGAGACCCTCCTAGGATGCTGGAGACATCCTCTCGGTGAAGATCGTGAACCCAGTGCCTAGTAAAGCGCCTGGGACGGCATGATCTTTATGTGTTTAACTTGTTGGCTGTTTTGTTATATGCTATTGATGTATATGCATATGTTATTTATTTGTGTTGAGTTTTCTTGCTGGGCTTTGGCTCACGAGTGCTCTATGGTGCAGGTAAGGGCAAAGTAAAGGTTGACCAATCATGAGTATGGAGAGCGTGGAGCGATGGGTACATGTTTGGCCTACTTGGCTGCCACGGCCAAGGTGATTTTGGGGGAAAGTTATGTAATGGTTGTTTTGTCGCCTGGGTCGACTTTGGTTGTATATTTTGAGATGTAAAGTATTTTGGGATTCCAAATGTATAACTCTTTACAATTTCAATGAATGACCAAATATTTTATATTCAATGTCTTTAAACGGATTTTGTCTCAGTTTAGTCACACTTTTAACTTAAAACCTCGATTAGCGAGCTAATGGCACGTTTTAAACTCACTTAGTAATGACTCTAAGGAAGTAGGGCATTATAACTTGGTATCAGAGCGAGCCAAGGTTTATGGTTCCTAGAGATCGACCAAACATGTACGCTCGCTGCCAGGACAAGCTTGACTCAAGGTTGGTTGGTAAAATTGAATTATATGTTTAATTGCTTATTAAAGTGTCTTGTTTGCCTGAGTATTAATATAGAGCATGTTAAATGAGTTGACATTTGCATGATGCTAGGGCATGGCCCCTTGATTGTTTTTTGTTATCTGTGGTTGTGGATTGTTGATTGTGGTTGGTTGATGCAAAATGGGAGGTGGTTTTGGATGTTGTCATCATGCCTAATGAGCGGCGTCATTGATTGCAGGCATATTGTTGTGATGCCTCAGCGATCAATCAGACTCCGCGGCAATAGGGTCGAGGATGACAACCAGGGTCTGGACTCTCCACCTACCCCACCAATTTGGCAACAGTTATTTGCCAAGATGGAAGCTAGACTTAGAGGAAGAGCTTTGACAGTTGAGGCAACAGGCCCGTCCTCAGGGCATTGGGTTGCAGGTTCCACAAGTTGTGGCACCAGTGCCAGTCCAGCCTGTTGTGAAAAATAGATGGGAACCTTTGTATGAAAGGTTCGGGAAACATCATCCTCCCACCTTCGAGGGTGGACTAGACCCACTGCGGGTAGAGCAGTGGATGAACATGATTCTTCCATCCTGGATTTCATGAGGGTGGAAGGGAATGAGAGGGTAGCTTGCGCAAGCTACATGTTTAGATAAGACGCCCGCATCTGGTGGGATATTGTGTCGCAGAGGAGGAATGTTGCAGTTATGACCTAGGAAGAGTTCAGAAATATATTCAATGAGAATTATTACAGTATCGTAGTCCGAGCTGCGAAGGTTGATGAGTTTACCGACCCTAGAACCGTATGACAGTAATGGAGTATGCATTGAAGTTTGATCGGTTGGCGAAGTTTGCGCCGGATCTAGTGCCGACTAACACGGCACGAAGAGATCGGTTTGTGCAGGGACTAAATGTCATGATCACCCATGACGTCAAGATAACCATGGATCTGGGGATGACCACTTATGCACAAGTAGTGGACAAGGCCTTTACAACTGAGGGGGCCGAGGATCAGATATGGAGAGAGGGCGCTGCTAGGTGCGATGCTCGGAGGATGGTGCCTTCTTTTACTGGGTCTAGTCGGGGTAGTGGCCCCATCGAGTAGAAGAGAAAGGCCTCAGATTTTTTTTTCCTCATGGTCCAGATAGAGGGCACAGGGTGCTTTCAGTGGCCGTCAGGGCAGGGGAGTCAACTGGAGGAGTTTCCCAGTGTGTCCTCGGTGCAGACGACGACATCAAGGTGAGTGCAGGATTAGGGCCTACTTTACTTGTGGGAGCATTAATCATTTGAGGAAGGATTTCCCACAAGCCAGAAAGGAAGAGCTGAAATAGAGCGACAGTCTCGCTCCCGCCAGAGTATTTACCTTGACCCAAACTGAGGTTGAGGCTGAGGCTAGCCCCTCGGTTATGACAAGTCAGATTTCTATTGCTGGTTCTTATTTACTACATTGATTGATTCGGGGGCTAATAATTCATTTTTTAATGCTAGAGTGATAGATCACTTGTGTAGACCTAGTGATTCTTATGCTAGCGGATTTCAGACTTTGTTGCCAACTGGGGAACTGGTAGTCTCTAGGAGATGGATTAGAGCATTGCCAGTAGAGATAGACAGTAAGGAGTTGTCTGTGGACTTGATTGAGCTAGCAATGGATGACTTTGATATGATCCTAGGGATGGATTGGTTATCAAAGTATGGGGAGACGATTGACTGTAAGCGTAGAATGGTGACCTTTGAACCAGAAGGAGAAGTACCTTTTGTATTTGTGGGGACACTGAGTGGTCCGCGAGTACTTATGATTTTAGCATTGAAGGCTAGATACCTGATAGGATTCCTAGCAAACATTGTGGATACCTCTAGATTTGTGTCGGTTGGACCGAGTGAGACCAGACTAGTATGTGGGTTTCTATATTTGTTCCCCGCAAATCTGCCAGGATTGCCACCACATCGAGAGATCGAGTTCGTCATAGAATTGGCGCCAGGGGTGGAGCCAGTATCTAAGACACCTCATAGAATGGCTTTGGTAGAGTTAAAGGAACTGAAGATCCAGTTGCAGAAGTTACTGGATTTGGGATTTATTAGATCCCGTAACCGAGTTTCTCGCCATGGGGTGCTCCAGTGTTGTTCATCAAGAAGAAGGATGGATCCTTAAGAATGTGTATTGACTACAGGGAATTGAACAAGTTGACTATTAAGAACAAGTACCCACTACCTAGGATCGATGACTTATTTGACCAGCTACAGGGGAAGACAGTGTTTTCTAAGATTGATCTTCGGTCAAGCTCCCATTAGTTAAGAATTAAAGAGGAGGACATACCAAAGATCGCTTTCCGCACGAGGTATGGACACTATGAATTTCTGGTTATGTCATTTAGATTATCCAACGCCCCAGCAACCTTTATGGATTTGATGAATAGGGTCTTCAAGGATTATCTGGATGAGTTTGTAATCGTATTCATTGATGACATACTGGTGTCCTCTCAGTCAGAGATAGAGCATGAGTAGCATCTACGCCTGGTATTATAGAGGTTGAGGGAGCATAGATTATATGCTAAGTTAAGAAAGTGTGAGTCTTGGCTATCACAAAGGTCATATTGTCAGTAAGGAGGGGATTCTGGTTGACCCAAGTAAGATTGAGGCAGTGAGAGATTGGCCTAGGCCTAGCAGTGTACCAGAAGTTAGGAGCTTTTTGGGATTGGCAGGGTAATATCGGCGGTTCGTCGAGGGATTCTCTAGAATAGCCACACCATTGACTGAACTGACACGCAAGAAGACTAAGTATGTATGGACAGACAAGTGTGAGAACAGTTTCAAGGAATTGAAGCGACGACTGATCACCGCTCCAGTATTGAGTCTTCCGTCAGACAATGAGAAGCTTATGGTTTATTGTGATGCTTCTAGACAGGGTTTAGGGTGTGTACTGATGCAAGCCGGAAATGTGATAGCCTATGCATCGAGACAACTGAAGGAGTATGAGGAGAGATATCCCACACATGATTTGGAATTGGCGGTGGTGGTATTTGCACTTAAGGTTTGGAGACATTATTTATATGGCGAGAAGTGCCGAATATACACCGACGAGAAGAGTTTGAAGTACTTCTTTACTCAGAAGGATCTGAATATGCGCCAGAGACGTTGGCTGGAATTGGTAAAGGATTATGAGTGTGATATTCTATACCTCCCTGGGAAGGCCAATATGGTGGTCAACGTGTTGAGTCGGAAGGGCCTAGGACAGTTGTTCAGTTCGAGGCAGATATCATATCGATTAGCTGAAGAGATGACTAGAGTGGGTATAGAGTTGGTGGTTGGTCACTTAGCCAAAATCACTCTTCAGTCTATGCTCCTTGAGAGGATCAAGGAGGCACAGAGGGAGGATCCCCAATTGAGAGAGCACAAAGAGGGCATCCTAGCCGGAGCGGCTAAAGACTTCTCTATTTTGAAGATGGGATTACTAAAATACAAAGGCCGGATTTGCGTTCCGATGGATTCCGGTATCCAGCGAGAGATTTTAGATGAGTCTCACACCACTCCCTATTCTTTACATCCGGGTACAACAAAGATGTACCAAGATTTGAGAACTCTATATTGGTGGCCGAGAATGAAGAAGGATGTGGTGGATTATGTGGCCAAGTGTTTGACTTGTCTGCAAGTAAAGGCTGAACATCAGAGGCTAGCAGGGCTGTTGCAGCCACTAGGAATTCTGGAGTGGAAATGGGAGGATATCACCATGGACTTTGTGGTTGGATTGCCGAAAACCGTAGGACAACATGATTCCGTGTGGGTGATTGTGGACAGGTATACTAAGTCTGCCCACTTTTTGCCTGTTACGACAACTTATACTGTGGAGCAGTATGCTGAGTTGTATGTGAAGGAAATTGTACAACTTCATGGGGCTCCGAGGTCGATAGTATCAAACAGGGACCCACCTTCACCTCTAATTTTTGGGAGAGCCTGTAGAAGGCTATGAGCACACAGATGTGGTTTAGTACCGCTTATCATCCACAAATGGATGGACAGACTGAGAGGAAAATTCAGATACTAGAGGATACATTATGAGCCTGTGTGCTGGATTTTCGGGGATCTTGGAGTAAGTATCTTCCTTTGATCGAGTTTTCGTACAATAACAGTTATCAGGCAACTATCGGAGTAGCTCCGTATAAGATGTTATATGGGAGGAAGTGTAGGTCACCTATCCATTGGGATGAGACGGGTGAGAGAAGGTATCTTGGTCCTAAGATTGTTCAGAGGACCAATGAGGTGATTTAAAAGATTAGAGCTCGAATGCTCGCCTCCTAGAGTTGGCAGAAGAGTTACTCGGACTTGAGACGCAAGAATGTAGAGTTTCAAGTTGGTGACCACGTGTTTCTCAGAGTTTCTCTCTTGAGAGGGGTGAAACAAGTTGGTGTACGGGACAAGCTGCCCTAGGTTCGTTGGCCCCTTTGAGATTTTGGATCGGGTTGGAGGCTTACAGATTGGCGATGCCACCAACTCTATCAGGGGTTCACAATGTGTTTCACGTATCCATGCTCCAAAAGTATGTATCAGATTCTACACACGTGCTGAGTTATGAGAACTTCGAGCTGGATCAAGATTTATCATATGAAGAAAAGGCAGTTCAGATTCTCGACCGAAAGGACAAAGTCTTGTGGAGCAAGACCATCACCTTGGTGAAAGTGATGTGGAGGAACAACAAAGTGGAAGAGGCGAATTGGGACCTTGAGACAGATATGCGGGATCGATATCCCGAGTTGTTCAGGTAATTTTGAGGACAAATTTTTTGTAAGGAGGGGATAGTTGTAACGTCCCAAATTTGCTAGTAAGGCATAGGGCCTTGATTAGTGTGTCAGGAGGGAAATAATTGATTTAATTATGTTATTATGTGAATTTAATGATTATGTGATTAGAAATGCATGTTTAGGTGAATTAAATATGCATGTGGGCCCTATTTGGCTATTAGGGGCATATTTGTAATTTAAACCCGTTGAGGGTATGAATTTGCACTTTGTGTGGTGTTTTCGGCATGAGAAGATCCTATTCCGTGGTGTTAGCAGAGAGTCACGAATTTGGTGTTTAGTTGTGAAACTGGTAACTACTAGTAACTTGAGAATTAGTGTTGTTACTGAAATAATAAGTAAAAGGTGGTATTTGTGCAAAGAGTGAAAGGACTAGGTTGCCCTTAAGGTTTAGGAAAGAAGTGAGTTAGAAGGAGGGGTAGATTGGTCATTTAGGCTCTAAATTAGATATACCACAGCTGAAGTTAGCCTTCACGTTCTAGGTTTCTCTAGAGATTTTTGGGTCATTTGGTTCAAGTTTTCAAGAAGGAAGGGAGAGCTCAAGACTAGGAAGATGGATTTTTGAGGAAATTGGGAATAGAATCAAGTTATGGAGGAGGATTTACAGCTATCAAGCCTTAGGAAATTCGAATCCAAGAAGAGGCAAGAGCTTCACTTTCTGGTTTTGAGTATTGCTTGATGTTCTTGAGAGTTTTGGATAATTGATTTCTGGATTTGGGTTTTAGGATGAAGTTTTGAAGAACTTAAGCTTGGGAATTTTAGGACTGAAGCTTGGAGTGGCATTGGAGGCAGCTTAGGGTCGAATTTTGATCTAAAGGTAAGGATTCCATCAAGTTTTAAAAGTTTCTAGATTGGTTTAAGTTTCTGTTGAATATTAAACCATTAGTTGAAATTTAGTTTGGGTGTGAGTTTGGAATGGGTTTTGATGTATATATGTTGTGTATGTGGTGTTATTTGGAGTTTTGGGACTTGGGTACACTTAGGGCATGGCTTGGGTGAGTTTTGGCTCAGGGAAAATGGTGGAAAAACCTAGTTTTTCTGGGTTCGCGTAGGAGCGTCGCGACTCTGTTCTTCCGAGCTGCGACACTGGGATGATTCTGGATAGGGATCCCTTGCTGTGTACCGTGGCGCTAGGCCATTTTCAGGGCCTTGAATTTTATGTCTTTAGGGCTTAGGCCCAGGGGACTCGAGGGATGTTTTCGCCACCCCGTATGGGGAAACGGGAGGTCCCATGAGCAAGGGATTAGTTCTGGGGATTAATTATAAAACCGAGTAGTAACAAGAATGTTACTTGTGGTGTGTGACTAGGTTACAGTTGGGCCTCAGAAGAAAATCATTCTCGGAGGTCGTGATTGCTCGCACCCGGATTAAAGGTAAGAAAATTGTTGTACCCGTAGAGCAGGGCGTGGCTATATTGTTTGTATTGTCCGGTGTGGCCCTATTGTTTGTATTGCTGGGCATGGCCCTATTGATTGAATTGCAGGGTGCAGCCTTTGTGTTTATGTAATGACCCAAAATTACTAATGAGGCTTAAGGACCTTGATTAGTGTGCCTGGAGGGCATAATTTTTTATGTGTGCTTTAAATGATTAAATGCATGATTATGTGATAAGCATGCTTATATGATTATTTGGATATATGAGATGCAAGAATATGAGTATTAGTATGCACGTAGGCCCTGCTTAGCTTACAGGGGAACATTTGAAATTTTGGCCTGTTGAGGGCATAAATGTAATTATCTGTAATAAATTTTTGAGACCACATTATTATGTGGATATATTTGCAGCTGGTGACTTGAGGCGATTCTAGTGAGCAGTTTAGCAAAATAGTCACAGCGGGGACTTATACCCGGCTCGGGGGAGCCTGGGGGTATTTCTGGGAACTTGAGAAATATATTGGAGACTATTTGACATTGAAGAAAATAATTGGTGATTAATTAAGTGATGAGGTTTAAGCGGTAATTATTAGGGACACTTGATGAATTAGCGGGAATTGGGAACAAATGACCAAATTGCCCTTAAAATGTTTAAAGGCTTTGGTTTTAATGGGAGGGCAAAATGGTCATTTGTTGGTTAAAAAGAGGATAAGGGTCTTTCTGCCTTTTTAGACTTAGTGGGATTGTAGAATATAGTAGAAACTGAAGGAAAAAGGAAGAAAGAAGAAAAACAAAACACATAGTTAACCCCTTTCTCTCCCACTCGGTTTTTCTTGAGGATTTCTGAAGCTGTAACTCGAAGGAAGCTTAGGCTAGAGCTGGGACCTTGGTTCATGGTGAAGCTAGGAGGTTCAGCTGGAGCTAGTGTTCAATTAAGGTAAGGTTTCTAGCTTTTTCTGGGATTGCTGAATTCTGTTGTGTTGATCTTTGAATCTGAACTTTGGATGGAAATTCAAGGAGTTGAGCTTTGGGAACCGAGGAGCTAAAGGCTGGAAGGGCTTAGAGGGAAACCTAGGGTCGAATTCTCCATTAAAGATAACAATTCTAGACTTGGCTATTTGAGTTTTTGGGTTGTTTCTGGTTTTTTTTATGAGTTCTTGAGTTTCAAATTCAATCCTTGTTTTTTCTGTGTTTGATGGTGCACGTGGCCAAGTTTGATGTTTTTGGGCCATGTGGGATGAGATGTAATGAATGGTAGGCTTGATTTGAAGTGCGGTTGAGGTTTGGAGGGGTTTTAGGGAGTTTTGGCTCAGGGAAATTTGAAGGAAGAACTCAGAGTGATGTTGGTGCTGTCTGTAACGCTACTACAACGCTATGCTTGGTTCAGGGGGCGTTTTGTCTCTGTCTGTAGCGCTGTAGCGCCCACTTTGTGGTGCTGTAGTGCTACCCTGCCTCCAAAAGTAGATTTTGAGTATTTTCTTAGGGTTTTTGGCTTGGAGGCTTGGGGGTCGATTCCACCACCCCGTTTGGTGGAATTGGGGCTTCTCGAGGGCTCGGGATTGGTCCCGAGGTTAGGTTATTGAATGTTAATGAGGGTTCTATGTTACGTTTGTGACTAGGTGTACGCTAGGGCTTCGACGGGATCGTGCTCGAGGATCATTTCAATTAACCAAAGCGCTCGGAATCAAAGGTAAGAAACTGCACCCGGTTATGTGATTGTATTGGGACTAAGGGTTCCCTATATTTGTATGTGATGTCATGAGATGGTTTTATGCCATGGGGACATATGATAAACGACCTAAGAGTGCTGGAAACAATATTTCTGCACAGGGTGCGGCTCAGTCACTGGTAGCTGAGGTTAAGTACATAAACATTGAGCTCGGCCTAAGCGAGCCGGAGTCAGTGGGAGAAACAGAGGGTGCGGCCTAAGGGCGTCGACCCTGGATTTGGGTGTGATATGTTTATTGTTGTTTAAACTGATGATTGTGACGAGTTTTTTATCTGAATAACTGATTATAGGCTTGTTTGGTATCATTGTTTATGTGAGCAATATGACATGTTGTATATTTGATTGATGATTTGTGAACTATCTGTCTGTTGGTTGTCCCTTATGCTATGCATTATAGTTTTCTTGCTGGGCCTTGGCTCACGGGTGCTACATGGTACAGGTAAAGGCAAGGGCAAGGTGGACCAGTCCTGAGTTGGAGAGCTTTGAGGCTGAATGTACATAGTCAGCTGATCGGCCGCCACGGCCGAGGAGTGGTATAGGACAGGAGAACCTTAAATGTCTATTTTTCCCTTAGAGAGGTCAGTAGCTGTATATAACCTGGAATTTTTTTGTAAACTGTCTTTTAAACTCTATTTCTTTTGGGATCTCATGTACAAAATGTTTATTTAAATGAAATGTATCTTTTATGACGAAAATCTTTTAACCCTAGTTCAATTATAGTTTCAATAACACGTTTCTAATTAAATGACTTGATTAACAAGTCTTGCACCTTTACAAACACACAGTGTAATGGTCCTGGCTACCCAGAGCATTACAGTTTAATTTTAGATTATGTTTAGATATCTGTTGTTATTATGTTATGCGATGTATATTTGTGAGTGGAATGGCGACGGCCGGGAACGGCAAATGCCGAGAACAGCAGGAAGCCGAATACAGCATGGGGCCTAGAACGGCATAGAGCACACAGAGTGCAGGCTGATAGGGTGAGACCCTCCTAGGATGCTGGAGACATCCTCTCGGTGAAGACCGCGAACCTAGGGCCTGGTAAAGCGCCTAGGACGGCATGGCTGTTATGTGTTTAGCTTGTTTGTTGTTTTGTTATATGTTATTGATGTATATGCATATGTTATTTATTTGTGTTGAGTTTTCTTGCTGGGCTTCGGCTCATAGGTGCTCTATGGTGCAGGTAAGGGCAAAGGAAAGGTCGACCAATCATGAGTATGGAGAGCATGGAGCGATGGGTACATGTTCGGGCTACCTGGCTGCCACGGCCAGGGTGATTTTGGGGGAAAGTTTTGTAATGGATGTTTCTTCGCCTAGGTCGACTTTGGTTGTATATTTTGAGATGGAAAGTATTTTCTAAACAGTATTTTGGGATTACAAATGTATAACTCTTTACGTTTTCAATGAATGACCAAATATTTTATATTCAATGTCTTTAAACGGATTTTGTCTCAGTTTAGTCACACTTTTAACTTAAAACCTCGATTAGCGAGCTAATGGCACATTTTAAACTCACTTACTAACGGCTCTAAGGAAGTAGGGCGTTACATCGCCCGAGGGGTCCTTGAAAACTCCCAGCTTCAAGAGCAGATTAAGGAGGTTACTGACTGGGCTGAACTTGGTGAGAGGAAAGCCCTCCAAGCCATGGAGATTAATAGGTCCTCTCAGCGTCAGGTGGACATTCTTAAGAAGGAAGTCGAGACTATTGCTGAGGACGCCTTTTACGTGCCCTGGTACCACAACCAAGATATGATCTTGGATTTTACTGGAGAGCTCGAGGAGTATAAAATTCTCTTCGAAGAACATCTCCGAGCGACCCAGGCTGCGGAAGCTGCTCTAGTTGCCGGGGCGGCCCAAGAGGCTCAAACGGTCGAGGCGATCGCCTCTGCCAAGGTGGCTCAAATAGCCGAGGCAACCCCAACTGTCGAGGCAGTCCAAACTGCGGTCCACCAGGTAGGGAGTGCCTCGAGGATAGACCCGATCATCGACCTAGTGGAGGAGGTCCTCAAGGACAGTTGAAGCCTGAGTCCCCGAGTAGCTGTCGCCATTTATGTTTTTACTAATGAATGTTTTTATTTTGTACAAACTATAATGCATTTCCTTTAAATGGGTTTTTATCCCCTGATGCAATCGACTTCTCTTAGTACTTGGAAATTTTTATGCACTTAGTGTTGTTTTGTAGGCACGCGATCCTCAAGAGTAACTTTAACTGTAACGACCCAAATTCACTAATAAGGCTTAAGGGCCTTGATTAGTGTGCCAGGAGGGCATTACTGGAATAATTGTGATTTAATGAGTTATTATATGTTTAATGATGCTTATATGATAATTGATTATATTATGTAGTAATATGATATGTGATATATGCGAGAACCACATTATGATGTGGATAAATCTGCAGCCGGCGACTCGAGGCGATCCTAGGGCTAGATAGCGGGAAAAGTCACAACGGGGTATTATAATTGACTTTGGGCAAGTCAGGGGTATTTTAGGTATCAGGTAGTGATTTAGACTATCGGGTGATGAAAATAAATAATTGGAGATATATTTGAGGTTAGGGTGTCTAGGCGGGAATATTGGGGGATTTTACCATTTCGGCCTCGGGGACGGTTCCGGTACCCCGAGCCTCGGGATTAACTTAATGGATAAGTTAGACTTAAGGAAGCCTTTAGAAGAAAAACACAAACCGACTAAGCATTTTCTCTCAGCTCACTTACACGCTCAAAGGAAACCAAGGAGAGAAAAAACACAGAAAACTTAAGGGAGAAGCAAGTTGGAATTCTGAGATTTGTAGAGTGGATTTGGGAGTCTAGCTCAGGGGTTTAATCAAGGAACTGGAGCAAGATTTAAGGTAAGCATCTAACTCTGTTTTCTGTGGTTGAATTATGAGTTTTAGCTGGGTTTTAGTTAAGTGCTGAAGCAAGTTTAGTTGTGATGTTCTAAGGCAGAATTAAGAAGGGAACTTGGGGACCTAGCTTGGCCACAGCTTGGTGAAGTGATTCTACAGCAAAGGTGAGTTCTAACTCCGAGTTTAGAGGTTCTAGATTGTGTTGGAGTGGCTAGTTTGGGTGTTTATAGCACTTGGGTTTCAGAAATGGAAAGGAGAGGATTAGAGTGTGATAGACTGTGTTTTCTTGGGAATTATGTTGCTTAGATCATGTAAAAGAAGTTGGGAGTTAATTGGTTTTAAGTTGGGGGCTTTGGGATATCTTAAGGTGAGGTTTAGAGATTGAAAATGGTGGTTTTTTTCTGGGTTCGAAGGGTCGGGCTGCGGCATGGTTCTTGGTGAGCCGCGGCCCTTCAAGGTTATTGCATGCTGAGGAAGGAGGGCGGGCCGCGACATGGTCCAAGCAATGCCGCGGCCCTTACCTGTTTTTGTGTCTTGGATGGCTCTGTTTGGGGGCCATGCCGCGACATGGGTGGCCTATGCCGCGGCACATAAGGGATTTTGGGATTTTAAGATTTTAGGCTTGGGAATTTAACCTAGGGTGCTCGGGGTTGAGTCTTTTACCATATTTGGTGAAGTTCAATGTTCCGAGTACTAGAACTTGGCTTGGAAGCTTATTTAAGGTTGTTAATGGTGTCTTTCTTCATTGTTGTGACTAGGTGTTAAGCTAGGGCTCGAGGATCGGATTGCGCTCAAGGAGTATCGCCCGTAACTAACTCATCTGAAAGCTAAAGGTAAGAAAATTGCACCTGGTTGATTATATGAGACGGGACTAAGGGCTCCCTATTGTAAAAGCTTGAAAGGATGGTATTATGCCATGCAAGCCATTTAGTGAACCAACGGCCTAAGGGTGCCAAGGGTCTCACTAGCGCACAGGGCGCGGCTCGGCCACTGGTAGTTGAGGACAGCTTATTATGCACTGAGCTTGGTTTAAGCGGGCCAGAGTCAATGGGTTATGCACTAAGTCATCGGCCCTAATTATTATGTGATATGAGCAGTATATGTGGTAGAATGTATCTTGTATTGGATTGTATATGCTGATTATCTGCTGTGGACTATCTAGTGAGTATACATGCATATTGAGCTATTTGTCTGTTATTATTGTTTGAGTTATCTGTGATGTTTTCTTGCTGGGCCTTGGATCACGGGTGCTACGTGGTGCAGGTAAAGGCAAGGGCAAGTTAGATCATCCCTGACTGGAGAGCTCGGCGAGCGGAATGTACATAGCCAAGTGCTCGGCCGCCACGGTTGAGGTCTAGGCAAGGACATGGAACCTAAAGACTGTCTGTTTTGCCTTAGTATGGCTAGAGGATACTTATGTACTTTTGGAAGTCTGTAAACTTATTTTAACTTTGTGTTTATGGGATCCCTTATTTATTACAGTTTAAATATATGAAATGAGTCTTTTGAGACCGAAACCTTTTTAACCATAGATCTTACATGTCTAGTGACACGTTTTCAAATCAATGACTTGACTAGCGAGTCCTGCACCTTTATAAGTACATAGTGTAGCGGTCTTGGCTATCCAGGGCGTTACATTAACGCTGTCAAATGGTCATTTAACGGGGTCTTACGTCCCCGAGTTCCAATGACTCAGTTCGGGGCTTTCCCGTGGTACTTAGAGCATGAGGATTTTCCTTACGATCTTAACATTGCATTCACGAGAACAAGAAACCTAGGTCCTGTTTTATTTAGTTTGGTTCTATAAGCATTCAAAAAAATTTAAACACTTGACTTGGTTCTATAAATTCAACGTGACCTGATCGCCTCGAGGACAAGAACTCAAACCGTTTTAAATACTTCATTTGGTTCTATAAATTCAACGTGACATGATTTCCATGAGAATAAGAACTCAAACCATTTTAAATATTTGGTTTGGTTCTATAAATTCAATGTAACACGACTGCCACGAGAACAAGAACTCAAATCATTTTGAATAATTGATTTGGTTCTATAAATTCAACGTAACAGGATTGCCACGAGAACAAGAACTCAAATGTTTTGAATAATTTATTTGGTTCTTTAAATTCAACATAGCATTACTGCCATGAGAACAAGAACTCAAAATCATTTGTAGGTGTTTTCCCAGGCTCGGAGTCCTCGAATTAACTTGTCCTCCTCCTGTGTCTCCATAGTCCAAAGACTCAGGCTTTCAGGAGTTCTTTCACACCAATTGCTTGTCCCCTAGTATGCCATATCGGGAAGGTCAGTTAGAGGCTTTAACTTTTCCCCATATATCTTGGGGCTTCTGTTCGCCTTTCAGGATCATCTCAAAACTCCGCGGGCTCAATGTCCTCAGGAGGTGATGTTAATCCGTACTAGCGCTACTAAGGGTTACTTTTATGGGGCTACTCTTCCAAGTATTTAGCTCGGATCCTGAAAACATGTCAAGACTATGACTCGGTCAGGGCTTCCTGGGCACGATGTCCACGGGGGGTGTCTGAGTACAAAAAACTCGGGCATCCGTTCACATCTCAAAGATTAGGATTTTGTTATTACTCCTTGGACGTGCGCTGTCCTCTGGAGGTAAACCTGAATCTCAAAGTTCGCGCTACTGAATTTTTTTTATGCTGGGTTTCCTCCATTTTTTTTTAGCTATGGGATCCCGCGACACTAAGGGTGCTTCACTCATTGACTAGCTAAGCTCCCAATGTCATGGACTTCCCGACGCTGTAATATTCGAGTTGTTCGGAGGACTTGGGCATAACTCCTCGGGCGTAGTGTCCACGAGAGGCGTCCCAAGTCTGCCCCGGGACCAAGTATGGAGTACTCAGTCTTCCATTCGCGTCTCAAGATCAAAGACTTGGTCAGAGCTCCTCGGGCTCGATGTCCAAGGGAGATAACAAAATTCTATTCTCGCTCTACTAAGATTGTCTAATTTTTTAGGTGCTAAGCCCTATTCTACTTGGAATAAGCTTCGTCTCCTAGGCTAGACTCAATTAGTATCCTAGGTTTTTCTATACTCGTGGTGGTGACACTAGGCTTACTCCGCTTGCCAAGCTTAGTTTCCTTGGTCGCTCCCTGCAAGTCGTGACGTTGCCCTAACTCTGTGCCCCCCAAGTGATCAAAGACTAGTCTGCGTTCACTTGTTCAGGCCAGTGAGTGGGTGCTTTTATACATAGCAATAACATAATAAAGGAAACTAAGAAAATAAGCAGACAATACATTTCTTTCATACCGTGTTTTATATACACAATTTTCATTAAATGTGCCCAAAGGCTACAAAGGATATTACATAAATTAAAAAGCTTCATTGCTCATATTACTGGTAATATCGACGAAGATTCTCTACATTCCAGGTGTGGGGAATCAGTTCCCCACTTATTCGGGCCAACTTGTATGTTCCCAGACATACAACACTCTCGACTTGGTATGGGCCTTCCCAGTTAGGTCCCAACACACCTGCACCGGGGTCTCAGGTGGCTAAGAAAACTCTTTGCAACACCAAATCTCTGACCCCCAAACTTTCTATCCTTCACTTTAGAGTTGAAATATTTGGCTACCTTCTGCTAGTAGGATTCTACTCGAAGCTAAGAATCTTTACGTAGCTCTTCCACAAGGTCCAGGGATTCTCGTAATAAAGCATGATTCGTGGTCGGGTCATACGTTTCCCGTCGGTGTGTGGAGATTGCTGCCTCAACTGGGAGCATAGACTCATATCCGTAGGCCATCAAGAAGAGAGAATGGCTGGTGGTGGTCTTGTCAGTTGTGCAGTAGTTCCACAATGCCCTAGGCAACTCCTCAGGCCAAGCTCATTTTTCCTGTTTCAGTCTTTTCTTCAAAGTGGACTTAAGTGTCTTGTTAACTGCTTCCACTTGGCCGTTTGCCTGCTGATGGGCCACAGAGGAGAAGCTCTCGATAACTCCATGCAGTTGACAGAAGTCCGTGAATACTTCACTGTCAAACTGCAATCCATTTTTGGAGACTATCTTCCTCGGGAGCCTGTATCGGCAAACTAGATTCTTAATGAAGAAGTCCAAGGCCTTTATAGAGGTGATCGTATTGATTGGCTCGACCTTGACCCACTTCGTGAAGTAGTCAACGACCACTATGGCATATTTCATTCGTCCCTTTCCTGTCGGCAGGGACCTGATAAGGTCGATACCCCAGACAGTGAAAGGCCAAGGACTGGTCATCTGTGTAAGCTCATTTGGAGGTTCTCGGGGGATGTTCGCGAAGCGCTGGCACTTGTCGTACTTTTTGACATAATTCATCGCATCTCCATTCATGGTGGGCCAAAAGTATCCTTGCCTCAAGATCTTTTTGGAAAGGCCTTGCCCCCCAACATGGTCTCCGCAAAAGCCCTCGTGTACCTCTCGAAGTATCGAACTGGCTTCTTGTTTGGACACACATCGGAGCAAAGGCAAAGAATAACCTCGCTGATATAGCTTACTGTCCATGATTACGTACCGAGGTGCCTGATAGAGCAGCTTCCTAGCTGCCTTTTTATCTTCGGGCAACTCCTCGAAGACAAGATATTTTACTATTGGCTCCATCCACCCATCTTGGGGTTGTATAGCTTCCTCCTCGTCGAGAGCTGAGATGCTCAGAAAATTCAAGTAATCAATGGGGACCACATTGATCATTTCAACGTCTTTGGTTGTGGCCAACTTAGCTAGGGTGTCAGCATTGGAATTATGCTCTCGCGACACCTGGTGAATAGTGAATCTTCTAAAGTTATGCAACATTTCTTGAGCCTTTTCCAGATACACTGCCATTTTCGTTCCCTGGGCCTGGTACTCTCTGAGTACTTGGTTTATCACAAGTTGAGAATCGCTAAAAATCTCGAGGCCCTCGACTTTGAGCTCAAGTGCCACTTGGAGCCTAGCAATTAAGGCTTCATACTCCGCTTCATTGTTAGAGGCGCTGAACCCAAAGCGGCGGGCACTGTGCACTTTGTGCCCCTTGGGGGAAACCAAAATGAGTCCAGCTCCGACACCACTTTCATTTGAAGACTCGTCCACAAACAACTTCCAAGCTGGTCCGACCACTGGGACACCTTCAGGCTTCTCATGATTCGGCTATTATCTAAAAAAATGTTCAATTGCTAGTTTTTCGGCTATTCGTTTCCAATTTTAATTCTGTGACTTTAGTTTGCATATAATTCAGTAGTGATTCTTTAGAATTTTTTTTCTTCTCACGTATGCTAGCTTAGGATAAATTATATATTTGCTTTCACTTTCATTCTTGCTCTTATCATGTTATTATAAAAAGAAAAAAAAATGTTCTAACATATTCTTTTATATATATATATTAATTATTGATTTTATTAAATCTCTCTAGATTGTGATTATTTGTTAGTTATTCTCTTTATTATTTAATTAATCTTGTTTCTAGTTTTAATTTTTTTAGCTTTTAATTTGTAGGTTTCAAATTTTTAGATAAGAACTTAGGTCTCATAATTTGTGTAATGTTAGATTTTAGATTAGCTTTAATTAAGGTTGTTTTTCTTCAACTCTCGGTTTGAAAAAACAAATCATAAAATTCTGATAAAAAAAAAGCATAAAACGTTTAGTAAGGGGAACAATAGTGTAATGCTACAAGTGGTAAAAACTGAGAGTATTCTGTCTAGAAAGATTGGCTTTTAAGGTTTGTGATAGCGTACCTCTACACTTTCCTGGGAACCTTGGTTTTTTCTAGGAAAGTGTGAGACGAAATGATACATTGGCAACCTTCCCAATCGGCCTGGGAATATTTCTTGCGTGTGCCCTTGTATTGTTACATTTTTTAACTTGTTACTATTTAAAAAACCAAGCTTGTTCTTTCAAAATAAGTAAATTTACTTTACTTATATAGGTTATTTGGTTGAAAAGGTTTGAATTGTGATTCTACATACTCATCTAGTAACCTCGGGGAGTTCTGGTGAAACATGTGAGATCATTCTAAAACCTCCAAATCTACCAAAGAACAAGTTTAACAAAAAAAAATCTCATTTTTGAAAGTGGATGAATCGTTATAGACATGAACTAGGGGGATTTGTAAAGAAACCCGACACCCCTAGTCACAACTCTTTCGATACATCCAACATTGCTTCTCCCACTTCAAAAATTGCTCATAATCCTTTCGCAATGGCTCATAACGAGGAAATTCAACAGAGAAGTCTTAATGACTAACTCCACCCTACTCGTACTTATACCCCTTCTTGTATCATCTTTCCACCAAAAATGCCTAACTTTGAATTTAAACCTTGGATGATTCAACTTTTGTAAAATTTCCATGGTTTAGAAAATGAAAATCCTTATGTGCATATTAGGGAATTTGAGGAGGTCGTAGCCACTTTCTATAACCAAGCTAATATCACAAATTCTGTGTGATTGAAGTTTTTTCCTTCTCTTTGAAGGATAAGGCTAAAAGATGATTATACTCTCTGAGACCTAGGTTTATTGGAACATGGGATGAAATGACATCGTCACTCTTTCACAAATACTTCCCTAACCACAAGATCAATGGCTTAAACAGACAGATTTCTACCTTTTCCCAAAAAGACAATGAAACTCTCTGTAATGCCTCAAAATCCCTAATGCGGTTTAATGGTTGGATTAGTAGGCCGGGAGGGCCATAGTTGATTTATTATGCCATTAAACTATTATATGCATATTTATGTGAATTATATTATAATATGATGGAAAATGTATGCATGTGGGTCCACATTTCATCATAGGGGCATTTTGGTAATTTGGTCCGTTGAGGGCGTAATTGTGTATTTTCATGCATGTTGGTGAGCTATTGTTGAGGCCACATTATAATGTGGATTTGTTCGAGCCATTCGGCAGGAAACGATCTTTGAGTGCAAGTTAGTGGTTTGGTCATAACGGGATTAAGTTCGGGGCTCGGGTGAGTCTTGGGGTAATTTGGTGATTAGAGTGTTGCCGGGAATTAAAGGGTAACGGGATATGAATTATTGGTATTTTAGAATAACGGGAATTGGAGGGCATTAATTATGATTAACGAGATTAGCATGAAATGATGGTTTTTCCCTTGGGGGCTGTTAAGAGATGAATTAAGCATGGGGGTATTTTGGCCATTTGACCTAGGCTATATATAAGTTGAAGGTTGTGGAAGGTTAACCAAAACAGTGCCTTGTCTTTCCTCCCTCACGATCATCATTTTTCCCTTTTCTTTTTCTTTGAATCTTGAAGCAAGTTTGGGGATTCAAAGTGTTTAGCCATTGAAGAGGTTTCAATTCAAGCTTAAGGTAAGGTTTTAGTTCAAGTTTATTGTTTTTTGCTCTGTTTTTATGTTATTTTTTAGATTGGAGTTTTGATCATTGAAATGGGAATTTGATGAAGTTTTGATTGGTTTGAGGCTTAGGTTTTGATGGTTATATGGTAGGTAAGTTATGGTAATAGTTGGTGGCTTTGCTTTGTGATATTGGGAGTGTTTTAACAAGGTTTTGAAATGAGTTGAAGGGGAAAACAGGGGTTTTTGGCTGAGTTTCAGGTGGGGTCACGGCTCTGTTCTAGAGTGCTGCGGCCCAAGCTTGTTGAAGAGGAAGGGTGGAGCTGTAGGACCGTTGGGCCGCGACATGGTGAAGGAGGGCTACGACCCGTGTTGGGGATTGAAGGGTGGATGCTTCTGTTTGAGGAGGCAGGCCGCGGCATGGTGGTGTAGGGTCACGGCCCTTAGTAGCATTTTGGCCAAAATTGAGTTTTTGTCTTGGGGAATCAAACCTTAGGCCTCAGGATCGTTCCTACTACCCGGTTTAGTAGGATTCGATGTCCTAGAGGCTAGGTTTTGGTCCAGGAACCTTTTGTGATTCATTTTATTGATGGAATCCCATAATTAGTTATGACCAGGTGACCGTCAAGGAACTAAAAGGTTGATCGTTCTCAAGGGTTGTTCTTTTACTAATTCTCACTCGAACCGGAGGTACGAAAATTGCACCCCATACGTAACATGCATGGTTATTCATGAGGCATGTTGAATGTTTAAATGTGGACGTTGATTGTATATCAAATGCTTAGCAATTATTGCTTACTTATGAATGGCATTGACTTATTAGTCAGAATCGGCAATGGTGTCAGAACTGACTGTGAAGCTATGATTTACTGGTAAAGTTCGACAGTAGTACTGAACACTGGTCGTATGTTATTGACCTATGAGTCAGGAACGACATAAGCATCATGAACGTAGAGCCGAAAAGATTAGATCTAATCGACATCAACATTGAATGACTCATCATGAGCATTAATATCAGACCGACCCCAAGTTCGATGAAAAATAAAAGCGCTTGCCTAGTTCCATGACTAGTCATTCAGAGCCAGGGCCAGAAGGCCCAGGTGACTCCATTGTCACATGGCTAAGGGCACGGAACCCACGCTAGTGACTTGATCACTCATTTGTAAAGGGTGCGGAACCCATATTAGTGACTTTTACAACTGTCACTCATCTGTTTAGGGCTATAAGTCCTGGATGATTATCATGATCATCATTTGATATTATACACATGCAGTAATGAGTTTTCTTGCTGGGCTTTGGCTCACGGGTGCTATGTGGTGCAGGTAAAGGGAAAGAAAAGCTCACCCAGCCTAGAGTGGAGAGCTTAGGTGGCGATGTGTACATGTGCGGCCGCTTGACCACCACGGCCAAGGAGTTTCTCAGAGGGACTAGGGGTTAACCCTATTTTTGCCGCTTAGGTCGGCGAGTTGTAAATTTTACACTGTAATGGCCATTTTGTATTGTAAATAACTTGTAAACGTTTTTATGGGCCCATGAACAGTTTTATGTTTTAAATAAAATATATCCTTTCCTTTTGATTGGTTTTTCACCTTAACCTATTAATAACACCTAGATTCACGTTCATAACCAAAGAACTCGATTAGCGAGTTAAGCACGGTTCAAAGTTCACAGTAATGGTCTTGGGGTAACTAGGGCGTTACACTCTCTATTAAGTCTGGGAAAGGTTTAAAATTGTTGAATCTTTGTCCCCACCAAAAATGGCGTCTAGTCAGCTACTTCTACGAAGGGCTCACTATTCGTGAACGCCAATTTGTAGAAATGATGTGCAATGGTGAATTCCTTCAAAAAGATCCAAAAGAAGCCTTTGAATCTCTCAGTGATCTTGCTGAAAAAATCTCATACCTAGACTAGTCCAAGTGCTACTGAAAGCACCAACAGAAATCGACCAGCAGGAATTTACCAATTGAGGGAGGAGGACAATCTCAAGGACCAAGTTGAGTCCTTAACAAAGCAACTTGAGGCATTTAAGACAAAAGGTGGTTAAGGACTACATATGATTGCCTGAGCAGAAGCACATGAGCCATGTTTTGTGTGTGGAGGGATGGATCATTTAGCTAAGGACTGCTTAGCTTTTAGTGAAATGAAGGGGGTTTATGAAGAGCAATGCAATGCCTTAGGGGCCTATAATAAGCTATTCTCTCATACGTACAACCTTGGTTGAAGAAACTACCCAAATTTCAGTTGGAGAGATCCCAACCAAACACAATCTTCTAGAGTGCAATGGAGAAATGAGCACCAGAGCTCACCACAAAGGAGTTCTCTTGAGAACACCCTTCATGCATTCATGGAGAAGCAAGCCAAAAAAAATCACCAAATGATGGAAGAAATCAAGGAAATGAAGAGTCCATTTTCAAAACTGACTAGATCCTTGGCTATTTCTGAAAGAGTCAAACTTTCTTCTCAGCCTCAATTTAATGCACAAGGGCGGCATATGGCTCAATCCTCCAGCTCTAACAATCAAAACGTTAAGGAGGTTAATGCCATCACAACTAGAAGTGGTAAAGCTTTGGAAGATCCACCCATACCAACTACTACTTCAAAATCTCCAAATGTTGTCCCTGAGAGTATGCCATCCAATGCTTCTACAAAAGTGCCATTTCCCCAAGCTCTAAGACCTGTTGGGAAAATACCTGAAAATCGAGGAGAAATCCTTGAGCATTTGACACAAGTGAAGATAAATCTTCCCTTGCTTCATGTCATCAAACAAGTGCCAACATATGCTAAAATCATCAAGGATCTTTGCACTGTAAAAAGAAAGCATCGTGTTAAGAAGACTGTTTTCCTAACAGAGCAAGTGAGTGCGGTGATTGAGCAAAAGAAACCGCCAAAATACAAAGATCCTGGTTGTCCCACCATTTTTTGCCAAATTGGGACTCATGAATTCAGCCAAGCTTTGATAGACTTAGGAGCGAGTGTAAATCTCATGCCTTATTCTGTCTACTCCCAACTTGGTCTTGGTGAAATCAAGCCCACTTCTGTAGTCTTACAGCTGGTTGATCGTTCTATTAAGAAGCCTCAGGGTATTGTTGAGGATGTTCTTGTTCAAGTTGACAAATTCTATTACCCCGTTGACTTTCTCATTCTAGATACTTAATCTATGGTTAACATGAAGTCAAAAATCCCTATCATACTTGGAAGGCCTTTCCTTGCTACAACTAATGCCCTTATCAACTGTAGGAATGGTTTCATGAACATATCTTTTGGGAATATGACTCTCGAGGTCAATGTTTTTCATGTTGCAAAGCAACCACATGATGATGACAAGTGCTATCAAACTTTTTTGATTGACACGCTCATTCATGAGGAGATTCAATAGCACAACAATTCTGATAATCTTGATGAACTCCTCTCTGTTTTTGAAAATTTTGGTTTTGATGAGTCAATTAATGAAATTTCCAATTACAAAGACTCACAAAATGGAAGAACAAAGTTTTGGCAACCTCACTTCGAAGAGCTACCTAGTGAAAGGGAAAAGCCAAAACCTTCTTTTGAAGAAGTTCCCATTGTTAAGTTAGCCCAACTGCCTAAGGGTTTAAAACATCTTGTCCAAAATTGGTGATTGCTGATATTTTTTCATCCTGGGAAATGGTGATACCTTTCCTACTATCATTTCATCCAAACTTGATCCTTCACAAGAAATGCAGTTAGCTAAGCTACTGCAAAAGCTTAAATTTGCATTAGGTTGGGCGATTGCTTATATTAAAGGTATTAGCCCTCTGATTTGCTCCCATCGAATCAATCTGGAGGACAAAGCAATCCCTCAAAGAGATCCTCAAAGAAGACTGAACCCCACAATGAAAAAGGTGGTTAAAAATGAAGTATTGAAACTTCTTGACACTGGCATCATTTATCAAGTGGCTGGTAGCAAATGGGTCAGTCCAACTCAAGTAATATCCAAAAAGTCGGGTGTAACTATTGTTGAAAATGAGAAAGGGGCCCTTGTTCCCACAAGAACTATGACGGGTTGGCGCACGTGCATTGACTATCGAAAGTTAAATTCTGCCACCCGCAAAGAACATTTTCCACTTCCATTCATTGACCAAATCCTTGAACGTGGGTTGGTCATCCTTTTGATTGCTTTCTTCATGGTTGTTCAGGTTATTATCAAATTGAGATTGCATTAGAGGATCAAGATAAGACCATTTTCACATGTCCTTTTGGTATTTATGCTTTTTGGCGTATGCCATTTGGACTGTGTAATGCACCAGCCACCTTCCAAAGGTGCATGATGAGTATTTTCAGCGACATGGTTGAAAAATGTATGGAAGTGTTCATGAATGATTTAACGGTCCTTGAAAACTCTTTTGACACATGCCTTCTTAATTTAGAAGCTGTCTTGACACGATGCATTGAGAAAGGTCTTGTGTTCAACTTGGAAAAATGTCATTTCATGGTATCATCAGGCATAGTCTTGGGCCACATTGTCTCTGAAAGAGGAATTGAGGTTGATCAGTCTAAGATTGATCTCATATCTAAATTTCCCACTCCCAAAACTGTCAAAGATGTTAGATCTTTTCTAGGGCATGCTGGTTTTTATAGGAGGTTGATTCAAAACTTTTCAGCAATTTCGCGTCTGCTATGTAACCTCCTAGCCAAAGATGCTAGTTTTGAGTGGACGCCTAAGTGTGAGGATGCTTTCTGAAAACTTGTTGAAAAATTGACTTTCGCTCCTATTATGCAGTCGCCTAATTGGAATTTGCCTTTTGAAATCATGTGTGACGCAAGCAATTTTGTTGTAGGAGTTGTTTTGGCACAACGAAGGGAGGGGAAACCCTTTGTTGTTTATTATGTAAGTCGAACTCTTAATAGTTCTCAAATGAATATTCTACTACTAAAAAAGAGTTGATTGTCATTGTCTTTTCTCTTGACAAATTTCGAGCTTGCTTGATTGACTCACCTTTTACGATCTTCACAGATCATTATGCCATTAAGTACCTCCTTTACAAAAATCATGATAATTGCATAGTTTTATATTTATGTGCATGTCTATGATTTATGGATGAGACCACATTATAATGTGGATATGTTCAAGCTATTCGACATGAGATGATCCTAGAACACAAGTTAGCGGTTTGGTCATAACGGGATTAATTTCCAGGCTCGGGGTAAGTCTGGGGGTAATTTGATGCTTAGTACATTACCGGGAATGAATGGGTAATGGGATATGATTTAATTATTATTTGAGAATATTGGGAATAACGAGAATTGGAGGACGTTAGTTATGATTAGCGGGATAAGTGGGAAATGACTGTTTTGCCCTTGGGTGGTTGTATAGGTTTTAATTGGGCTTAGGGGCATTTTGGTATTTTGAGCATGGGATAGATTTAAGTGGCTGGTTTTAGAAGGAATTAGACAACAAAAACAGGGCTCTTTTCCTATCTCTCTCGATCATCTCTTCTTATTCTTCTTGGCTTGAATTTTGAAGCAAGATTGAGGGTTCAAGTTTGGGAATCAAAGCTTGAGGTTTTAGGCTAGTAATTAGCCATTGGAAGAGATTCAAACCTGTGTTTAAGGTAAGAATTTCAGTTCAAGTTCCTAGTTTTTGCTCTATTTTTCAGTTGGTTTTTAGTTGATATTTTGGATTGTGTAGTTGGGAATTTTATGAGGTTTTAAGTGTCATAAAGCTTAGGTTTTGTTGGTTGAATGATGGATATGTTATGGTAATGCTTGGGTGTGATTTTGGGATTTAATTGATGAATGTTTGGGCTGGTTTGAATTGAGAAAATGGGCAATGGAGCTAGGTTCGCTGGGTCAAGTCGCAACCGAGTTAATGCAAGTCGCGACTTGGACCCAAGCCAGAGCCTCCCCTGGGCTCTGTTAAGCAGGCGCGCCGCGACCCACTAGGTCAAGTTGCGGCCCACCCCTGGTACCCCAGACAGATGCTCTCTTTCTTGGGGGGCCGCCGTGACTCACTAGGCCAGGTCACGGCCCACCCCTTCCTTTTGTGCCAGGGAGGAGTTTTTCAAGGGTATAGGCTTGGGGTTTCATTTCCTTAGGCTCGGTGATTGAATCTACTAATTGTTTTAGTACGATTCGAGGCCCCGGGAGCGAGGTTTTAGATTATGAACCTTTTATTATTTATTTTATTAATGGGATTTCATATTGGTTATGACTAGGTGACCGCTAAGGGACTTAAGGACCGATCGTTCTCAAAGGTCGATCTTTTATTATTTCACGCTCAAACCAGAGTTAAGAAAATTGCACTCAGTATGTGACATGCATGGTTATTGATGAAGCATGTTGAGTGATCTATATATGGACATTGATTGCATAGTAAATGCATAGCAGCTTTACTAATCTGTGTATGGTACTGACTTATTAGTCAGAGAACGGCAATGGTGTTTAGTATTGATCCTGAAGCTATGACTTATCAATAAAATTCAGCGGTGATATGAGCATTGGTCGTATAGTATTGGCTTAAGAGTCAAGAACGGTATTAATGTGTTTAACACAGGCCAAAATGATTAGATATAATCACCATGAGCATGAAATGCTTGACTGACCCCAAGTTTGGTGAAAACTAAAAGCGCTTGTCTAGTCTAAAGGCTAGTTACGTAGAACTAGGGCCAAAAGGCTCAAGTGACTAAACGTCACATGGCTTAGGGTGCAGAGCCCTAGAGATAAACTTATTAGTCATCTATTCAGAGATAAACTTATTATTCATCTATTCAGAGATAGACTTATTAGTCATCTATTCAGAGTATGACTTAATAGTCACTTATCTGATTAGGGTGCGAAGCCCAAAGTGTGACTCACTATCTGATTAGGACTGCAAGCCCCATAATGATTACCATAATCATTTATTGATATTACATACATGCAGTAATAAGTTTTCTTGCTGTGCCTTGGCTCACGAGTGCCATATGGTCTAGGTAAAGGGAAAGAACAGCTCACCCAGCCTTGAGTGGAGAGCTTAGGTGGCGATGTGTACATATGCGACCACTTGACCACCACGGCCAAGGTGTTTCTCAGAGGTCTAGGTAATTTTTACACTGTAATGACCATTTTGGATTGTAAATAACTTTGTAAACACTTTTATGGGCCCATGTACAGTTTTATGTTTTGACTAAAATATATCCATTCCTTTTGATCGAGATTTTTTCATCTTAACCTATTAATAACACCTAGATGCACGTTTATAACCAAATGACTCATTTAGCGAGTTAAGCACTGTTTAAAGTCCACAGTATCGGTCTTGGAGTAACCAGGGCGTTACACAACCGATGGGAGAATTTTTAGAGTCAATGGCTAGAGATTGAAGCATTACATCGAGAGTGAGTCATGTTGAAGTAGTCCTTCTTGAAGACCCAGTTTATACACTATGAATGATTTGTTTTTCCTTGTTTTTATTTTATTTTATTTTTCTGTCTTTCTTTTATTTTTGTGTGTTTTCATTTTTTGTTGTTTTTGTGTTGTGTTATCAGGCTGCTTCAAATATCGCCTCATGGATATTGTCATCTTCTAGGTGTTCTCTTTCCCTATCTTTTTCATTGCATATTTGTTTTGACATTGAGGACACTGTCTAATTTTTGGTTGGGGGTGGTGAGCTCTGGTGAGCATTCAATTGGAGAATTGCATTGTTGGTTTGAATTTTTAAGTCAAATTTTCTCAAAATTTTCTGAGCATGATTGAAAAATATTTGGTTTGAGTTGGTTTTTGCTATGTTTAGTTATTAAGAAGTGATTTTCAGAGTTCTTTAATGCACTTTCCAAACATGTTGTAAGATGGTTGTTAACACAAATAGTTGAGAAAAAAATTTCAAGCTTAAAGTTTTTCATTTCTTGGTGAGTTATTAGAGTTGAGAAAATGACTTTTTGAACATTTATTGATCATTTGAGTTGGTAAAATCAGATTTTTGGAATTTAAAACATGACATGTACTAGAGGGATATTCATTTTGTTCAAAAGAGTCTTTGCTGTAATTTTATTGTCTTGCTTCTTTTTGTTTATGTATTTATGTGTTGCCTCTTGTCAACAAAAATAAAAAAAATAAAATAATAATAAAAAAAAAGAGAAAAAGAAAAAAAAAATAGAGAACAAGAGCAACATTTCCTTTTTTAATATTATTTTTTTAATGTTATTGTCAGAAAAAAAAATAGTTTGCTATTTAAAAAAAAATTGAAAGAAAGAAACATCACCTCTTATGTTTCTAAAACAAAAAGGTGTTCTTTTCTTTAGTTATAATTCATTTTTAGTTGGCTCTTTATTCTTCAAGTTTATTTTGTAAATTCCAAAGGTTGTTTGTCATTTGAATTCTAATTATTTGATTTGCCTATCTTGTGATCAATATTTGTTCAGATTGTTTGTCCTAAAAAGTATATCATCTCTCATTTGAGCTTTAATTGTTACCATTCCAATTCCAAGAGTGTCATCACTCCCATAAAAATACTTTCAATACCTGTGAGAAATTTGGAATTGAGGCCTTTATGCTTTTGAGATTTTTTGATACTATTTGTGTTATGGTTTGTGGTAAGAAATGGATATGGTTTGGTGCACACACATAAAACTCTGGAAGTACATCTGGATTCTTTGTTAGATTTTGAAAATGCTTGGAAAATTTTGATTGGTTTAACTTGTTTATTCAATTTGATAATTTTCTTCTCCGCTTGAATTGCTAGGGACTAGCAATAAGCTAGTTGGAGGTTGTGATTAGTGCATGAATATGCAGTTTTGCAAGTAAAAATGTCTAAATAAATTACATTTTAATTATATATTTTCATGAAATTAACATAAAATATTTATTTGATATGAAAATATGTGATTTTAATTAATTTGTTTGATTTTGTAGAAAAATGTGGCAAAATTGCAAAAGAATTAAATGAAATGCTCAAAGAAAGAAAAGCCCATAAAGAAGAGCCCAGCCCATTGCATTAGAGCCTTGTCCGCCAGCTAACAATTGCTACAGTGTGACGTTGAGTTTTGCTAGCAGTTAGTGAGCACCGATGATATTGCAAATAGTCTTCACATGTGACCAAATTCCTAATTCACCATCAATTACTTGATTGATTTGCACGCAATTCAAGGAGTACACCACCATATTCACATTTGACAATTGATAGAAATAATTTTATTAAATCGGTTTCCAAATCTCTTTTTATTTATATTAAAGGAAAATTAATGAGAATTTCAATTCTAATTAATTAACAGTTCATTTTCCTACTGAGCGGTTTTGGTCTAGTTTTGGCTTGTCAAATACTATATAAAGGGACCTCTTGTACATATTGGAATGTAATTTTTCATTAGCAAAATAGAAAAATTTAGTCTCATTTTGTCTATTTTTTCTCATATTTTCTCTTTAGAATATTGTGACAATGACGAGCATTCTAGGCTAATTTTCTAGATAAGGTAAAAGATGATAGAGAGATAAAGTTTATTTGTGTGTTTGATTCACCAAGTGCCTAAAGTTTATACATTTGAGTAATATCTCTTCTTCTATTTTTTTCTCCGTCTCTATATCAATATATTTATCTATTTAGTATTATATAGAAATAGTCATACTTTTTCCATTTGAATATAATTAGTACAAATATATTGATATATATTTTAATTTTATGATTAGTCTTTTATTGCATTATTGCCAATAAGGTATATTGTCATTCTTAGATTTTTCATAAGATTATTTTCTATGTTCTTAAGGTGAGAATTTTTATTACTAAAATATAATTTAGTATATATGTTCCTCAAGTTTAATCTTCCAATTAAATTGTTGGGAAGTGAACAATTTAATTGTGTTATATGTGTGAATCAAAACCCAAATAAATGAGCTAAATATATAGGTGATTCTTGAAACCTTATCAATTTTGTTATTGAATTTTCCTACCAATTTTATTTGCTTTAATTTTATTATCAATATTTTCTCAAAAACCACCAACGATTTCTTTACTTTTTATGCTTTAGTTCTACTAATCATCTTTTGATTAAGATATTTCTCTGTGGAAACGACCGCTCATACTATACTACAACAACCGCTTTGTGAAGACAAGTTTGGGCATAATAAACCACCCAGGTGGGGCCCTCCTAAGATGGCTCCTACTCGCCTGTTCACTAGAGGAGGTCCTTGGCCCACTGGATGTTGCAGGACCGTGGGAGCGACTATTGAGATTTGCAGAGCAATAGGCGGCATTAGGGCTCCTGTCGCGGTGGGTTGTGCCTGACACTCGCCACCCTTAGGATACTGGTGGAGATGTCCCAACTTTATGAGGTTTTCGATCTCATCCTTGAGTTGGTGACACTCATTAGTGTGGTGCCCTATGTCTTTGTGAAAACGACAAAATTTGTTAGGGTCTCGCCTTTCCCTGTCTCTCAGGTTGGGTTGCGGCTTCCTATAGTGAACATGTTGTTCCGTTGCCACAAAGATATTTTCTCGGGAGTCTACCAGGTCAGTATATTCGGAGTATTGCGAGACATACTTCCCGCCAGAGGTTGCTCCCTGCTCAGCCTGTGTTGTTCTATTTCCCTTAGGCTTTCGACCTTTGCCCTTCCCCCTGCGTGTATTGCTGCTGGTTGCTCGATTGGTTTTAGCAGGCTAGGACGGTGCAGTAACTCCAGCACTGAATCCAGGCTGAAAAGCATCGTATTTAGTGGGCGTCGCTCCTTATCCTGTAGGAGCCATACTGAATCCAGGAGTGGGCATGCCGCTAAAACCGGAAGGCAGAACACTTTGGCTGGGCTGGACTCCCCCCAAGCCTGGTTGGACGAGGGCGTAAGGGGAATATTGGATTCCCGAAGCCACGGGGACAGGCATGGTCGAAGCAGGGAAGGCGACGGGTACTCCGAACGCCCCATCTGGGCGTCCTCCCAGCTGATCTACTCCTGTGCTCGATGAATGAAGTTGTCGAGTCATCAATATATGTTAGGCTATTTTTAGCCTACTTTCTAAGTGTCTTGATTCATGTTTTATTGTTGTATTTGCGTGTATTTAGGAGCGGATTTACGCTTGTTTTTCTTGATTTCAGGTTTAAGCACAAGAATGGTTCAAATGGAATGGAATGTGGAGAACAAGTGCTAAATCGGGCTTAAAAGTGTTCAATGCAGGATATCTAATTAGGGTTGTGGCGCTAGAATTTGAGTCGTGGCGTTGGTGTCCATAACAGCCGCGGCGAGGGTCAAATATCAGAATTAGAGTCGAAGTCCCAAAATCAATTAGCGTCGCGGTGCAACTTTTTGGGCCGCGGCGCTTGGGTGTATTTGAGCCGCGGCGAGCCCATTTTTCAGGAAGTCGAGAAATCCCAATTTTTGAGTGGCACCGTGGCGCCACTGTCTTCAGTACGATTCATGAATTTTCCATTTATCAAAGAGCATTTTTCGAATTGGGGTAGAAAAATTAAGAGGTCATCGTTTTTAATGAGAAAAATCGCGATTTTCAAGGGGATACCTTTTAGAACTTAGAAAACAACAAAGAGAGAATTGGAGATCAAGCTTTGGAGCAATTGTGACAACCTCGAATCTAGATTCTTATCTACTCTTTTTATTTTATGATTTTATTATGTCTTTTATGGATTTGATTATGAACATTTTAATGGAGATTATGAGCTGAACTCCAATTTAGGGTTTTTAATGGAGATTGTCTGAAGCTTTCTATGGATTAATGCAAGTTTGATATTTTTCTTCTATTGATGTGTGATTTATTCATATTTGTGCTTATTACATGTATTTGATTGGCCATCCTATGCATGATTTATGATTTCAATACAAAATCTGAAAAGTGAGTGTTGAGAATGCTCTAATTGAATAAACATAGGTTTAAACATAAAACGAGAGTATTTGTGTGGCTTGTGTAGCTTTAGGATTATTGCTTAATGCTGATTATGTGTGTGTTATGCCTCAGAAAGGTAGGATAGTGCCATATAATTTAGAATTTATATGTCTTAATCAGAATATATGTTATTTTTTATCCACTATCACATTAGGTAGAAGAAGAAGAATTGGTTTGCATTATTGAAATAGGAAGTGGAAGCGATTGAAATTAATTTCCCTATATTTTATTTCTTAATTGAATCTTGTTTATTGTTTTGTTATTTATTTATTGCTTAGATTATTTAGTTTAAACAGTCCATTTTTCGATAGCCAAATTGTAATGCCCCGAATTCTCTGATGTGGTTTAATGGCGGGATTAGTAGGCCGGGAGGGCCATACTTGCTTAATTATGCCATTAGTTGATAAATGCATGTATATGTGAATTATATTATAATATGATGTTATATGCGTGCATGTGGGTCCACATTCTAATTATAGGGGTGTGATGGTAATTTGGCCCGTTGAGGGTATAATTGTATATTTGTATGCATGTCGGTGATAAATTGTTGAGACCACACTATAATGTGGGTTTCTTCGAGCTATTCGGCATGAAACGATTTTGGATTATTAATCAGCGGTCTAGTCATAACATGTTTAATTTCGGGGCTCGGGATGAGTCCCGGGGTGATTTTAATGATTAGAACGTTGCCGGGAATTAAAGGGTAACGGGATATAAATTATTGGTGTTTGAGATTATTGAGAATAGCGAGAATTGGAGAGCGTTAATTATGATTAACGAGATAGGTGGGGAATACCAATTTTTCCCTTGGGAGCCTTTAGAAACCTTTATTAAACCTAGGGGTATTTTGGTCTTTTTACCCCTAGGATAGATATAAACCATTTTTGGGCTGTGAAAGAGGTAGAAAACAGAGTATACTTGAAGCTTCTCCCGTACCTATCTTTCCTTCAGTTTCCTTTGAGATTTTTGAACCATTCTTGAGGATTCAAGCTTGGGAAGTAAGCCTTGGGAGTTTGGGAGATTGTTCCTCCATTGAAGAGCATCATAAGTTGAGCTTTGGGTAAGTTTCTAGCCATTGAATTCCCTGGTTTGCCCTGTTTTGGTTCTAGTTTTCAGTTGTGATTTCTAGGTTGAATACTTGGTTTTGTTGGGAGTTTTGGCTAGGATTCTTATGATTGTGATGTTTAGGTGTGTTAGGATGGTTTTTGGGTTCATTTGGCACCAAAAATGGGATTTGGAAGCATTGGAATCAAGTTAGAATCGAAGGAGTTGAAGAAGGAGGTTTCAGGGGGCATCTAGTCTAGAGGCAGCGCTGTAGCGCCCACCCTAGGGCGTTACAGCGCTACACAGGAGGCATTTGGGCGTGTTGGGGGTTCTGAGAATAGCACTGTAGCGCTACTCTGTTCCTTCAAAGTCCCGTTTTGAGTATTTTTAAGGGTTTTTGGCTTGGGGTTTCAATCCTTAAGGCCCGGGATCGAATCTACTCACCGTGTGGGCATGTTTCGAGGTCTCGAGAGTGGTTCTTAGGTTAAGACCCTTTCAATGTTACTTTTCATTAATGGAGGTTATAATTGGTTGTGATTAGGTAACCGCTAAGGAACCAAAAGGTTGATCGTTCTCAGGAGTCGTTCTTTTTATATTTCTCGCTCGAACCTGAGGTAAGAAAATTGCACCCTGTGTATGTGACATGCATGAATGTTGTTGAGGCATGTTGGTTGATAAATGTGGAAATTGATTGCATATTAAATGCTAGTGAATATTGTTTACTTGTATATGGCACTGACTAGTCAGGGACACTGACCTAAGAGTCAGAAACGGCATAAGTATCCTGAACGCAGGGCTGAATGAAGATTATATCTAATCGATAGCAACGTTGAACGACTCTAAGGCATTAATGCTGGACCGACCCTAAGGTCGATGAATCCTATAAGCACTTGGCTAGTCTAAGACTAGTTACTCAGAGCCAGGGCTTAAGGCCTAGGTGGCTGCTTGTCACATGTCTAGGGAACGATGTTCCAGGGTTATGACTCTATGGTCATGAGGAAGGTTATGTTGGTGACTAGTCACCATGCACTTATCCTGTTTAAGCTAGTGAAAGGTTCACTTATTTTTTAAGCCCCGGTGACCCTATCGTCACATGGCTAAAGGGAGCTGTCCCCATCCGGGTGACTTTTGCGACTGTCACTTAACTGTTTGGACTGATAGTCCTGAATGATTATTATGATCATTATTGATATTATATCATGCTATATTGTGTTTTCTTGCTGGGCCTTGGCTCATGGGTGCTATGTGGTGCAGGTAAAGGGAAAGAAAATCTCACTCAACCTTGAGTGGAGAGCTTAGGTGGTGATGTGTACATATGCAGCTGCTTGACCACCACGGCCAAGGAGTTCTCAGAGGAACTAAGGGGTTTACCCTATTTTTGCCGCTTAGGTCGGCGAGTTTGTAAATTTGAACAGTAATGACCATTTTGAGTTGTAAATAACTTGTAAATGTTCTTGTGGGCCCATGAACAGTTTTATGTATTTAATAAAATATATCATTTCCTTTTTATTGGTTTTCCACCTTAGCCTGTTAATAACACTTAGATGCACGTTTTTAACCAAAGGACTCGGGTAGCGGGTCAAATTTCCGGTTCACCGTAACTATTCTGGGGTAACCAGGGCGTTACACAAATAGAAACAAAAAATCAATTAATTGGTACTTAGCTACAGTCCTTGTGGGAACGATCTCACTTACATGAGTTATTACTTGTAAAGACAATACGTATACTTGCGTGTTGGATTTTTCACAACAAGTTTTTGGCGCCGTTGTCAGGGACTGTTTTGAACTAATATTAAAATAGTTGAATTTTATTCTAATTTGATATTTTATTTTTAGTTTTACTAATTCTGTCATTGTCTCAATTTTTCTCATCTCAGGTTACAAGTAGTTTATGCGACGCCAAGGCCCTACTATTCGAGCGCATGTTGATCCTGAAATAGAGAAGACTTGTAGACTGAATCGATGGAAGAAAAGCTTGGAAAGAAGGGTTGAGGCTAGCATGGCATATCCAACGATTAATAATAATGGGTTGAACGAAGGTGATGTTGAGGATCAAGCTAATGGTCAGAATCCACCAGCCAGAAGTTTGAGGGACTATGTGTTGCCTACCGTGACAGGGGTTTAGTCTTGTATCAGACCACCCGCTGTCGATGCCAACAATTTTGAAATCAAGCCTGCCATACTCCAAATGGTTCAATCCACTGTTCAGTTTGGGGGATTGCCAACAGAAGACCCCAACATGCATCTTGCTAACTTCGTTGAGCTCTGCCAGACATTTAAAATGAATGGAGTTAGCGATGATGCCATCAGATTAAGGTTATTTCCATTTTCTTTGAGGGACCAAGCTAAGAGTTGGTTGGTATATTTGCCACCCAATTCGATCACTACCTGGAATGACCTCACTAAAAAATTTCTCTGAAAGTTTTTTCCCTCCTGCGAAGGTAGCTAAGTTGAGAGGAGAGATCAACAATTTTTATCAGTTGGAGGGTGAGTCTCTTTATGATGCTTGAGAGAGATTTAAAGACTTGTTGAGAAAGTGTCCCCGCCATGGTATTGAGAAGTGGATGCTAGTCCACAATTTCTATAATGGTTTGTGCGGTACTACTCACACCATTATTGATGCAGTAGTAGAGGGTGCTTTTATGAGCAAGAGTGTCAATGAGGGTTATGAACTATTGGAAGAAATGGCCATGAGCAATTATCAGTGGCCTAGTGAGAGGGGAATTATAAAGAGAGTGGCTGGAATGCATGATATTGATGCCATCTCTATGCTTAGTGCTCAGGTAGCTGCACTTACAAAACAGCTACACAACAATACCGTGGCAGCCCCAGTGATGCAAGCTCAAGTGATGTGTGAACTATGTGGGGGACCTCATTCTTTTGAACAGTGCCAATTTGGGGATGTGAACAATTTTCCATTAAAGCAAGCATAAGCTATTGGGAATTTCCCAAGACAGCCTAATTATCTGTACTCTAATTTCTATAATCAAGGATGGCGAAATCACCCGAACTTTTCTTGGAAGAATGACCAATAACCCCAATCATCAACTCAACAGCCACAACAGTCATTTCAACAACCACCTCCGGGGTTTTATCAACAGAGATTCAGGCCTCAACAACAACCACCTCAGTTTCCTATGCAACAACAACAGAATCCTGTGAGACAGCCTGATACTCAGTTTGATGTTCTTAATTAATTCATGACTGAGACGTGTTCTTCGATCAGAAACTTGGAGACCCAGATGGGGCAATTGGATACTCTTATGGCCAACAGAGCTCAAGGTAATTTTCCTAGCACCACTGAAGTCAACCCAAAAGAACATTGCCAGGCTATTACTTTGAGAAGTGGGAAGAAGTATGAAGGGCAAGCACAGAGCAGTCAGCTAAAGACAAGGATCAGGATCAACAGGCACAAGGCACAATGGAACAGAAGCAAGGTGAAGACAAGGTTACTGAAGACCTCTGAGTCAAAGAAGCTACACCACTAGTGAGCATTGACCATCACGTCAAGATTCCCTACCCTCAGAGGCTCCGCAAGAATAACCTGGATAAGCAGTTTTCTAAATTCCTAGAGGTATTCAAGAAACTGCACATCAACAGTCCATTTGTGGAGGCCTTAGAGAAAATGCCCAATTATGTAAAATTCGTGAAAGACATTTTGTATAAGAAGAGAAAGATGGGAGAATATGAAACTGTTGCATTAACTGAAGAGTGTAGCGCCATTCTGCAAAGGAAACTCCCTCAAAAGCTGAGAGATCCTGGGAATTTTACCATACCATTCATTATTGGGAATTTTGAGAGTATGAATGCTTTATGGGATTTGGGGCGAGCATTAATCTAATGCCGCTTTCTGTTTTAGAAGATTGAAGTTGGGAGAAGCAAGGCCTACCGCAATGACTTTACAACTGGTAGACAGATATTAGCACATCCCCGGGGTATTATAGAAGACGTCCTTGTAAAAGTGGACAAGTTCATCTTCCCAGCAGACTTTATTGTACTTGATATGGAGGAGGATGCCCACGTCCCAATCATCCTTGGAAGACCATTTTTTGCAACAGGCCAAGCTTTGATTGATGTGCAGAAGGGTGAGTTAAGGCTGAGAGTACAAGGTGAGGAAGTTGTTTTTAATGTACTCAAAGCTATGACTTATCCTGGGGCCAGTGATGGTTGTTTCGCAATTGATGTGATGGAGAGTTTAGTAGAGACAAAGAAGATAGTAGAAGACCCTCTTGAGTTGAGTTTGGTAGAGGAGGAAGTGACTGAGCAAGATGGAAAGGAGGCCATAGAGTACGCGAGTGGTTGCATTCTTATGGACCTTTGAAGAGGAAATACTTTGAAGAGCTTGGTTCAGTGCCTAAGAGACCATTACCTTCAATGGAGAAGCCACCAGAGTTGGAGTTGAAGGTTTTACCTGATCACTTGCGGTATGAGTTTCTTGGTGAGAATAAAATACTTCTTGTTATTGTATCTGCTTTGCTATCTAAGATTGAAGTAGAAAAGTTATTGAGGGTGTTGCGTATGTACAAGAGATCCATTGGGTGGACTTTGGCTGATATAGAGGGGATCATCCCTTCACAGTGATGCATAGAATTTTGATGGAAGATGGCATTAAGCCAACTATTGATGCTCAACGAAGGTTAAATCCGCCAATGAAGGAGGTAGTGAGGAAATAAGTGGTGAAGTGGCTAGACACGAGGGTGGCCTACCCAATATCTGATAGTAAATGGGTGAGCCCAGTTCAAGTGGTTCCAAAGAAAGGAGGGATGATGGTGGTTAATAATGAAAACAATGAATTGATTCCAATTCGTACTATCACGGGATGGAGGATATGTATTGACTACCGTAAACTCAACAAAGCAACAAGGAAAGATCACTTCCTACTGCCATTTATTGATTAGATGATGGATAGGTTGGCTGGTCATGAGTATTACTACTTCTTAGATGGTTATTCTTGATACCATCAGATAGCTATTGCATCGGAGGACTAGGAGAAAACAATATTCACATGTCCTTATGGCACATTTTCTTTCAGAAGAATGTCATTTGGGCTATGCAATGCACCAGCTACATTTCAAAGGTGTATGATGGCCATATTCTCTGACATGGTTGAGAAGTGCATCGAGATTTTCATGGATGACTTCTTAGTTTTTGGTTCTTCCATTGATCACTGCTTAAACAACTTGGAACTGGTTTTGAAAAAAGTGTGAGGAGTCTAATCTCGTACTAAATTGGGAGAAATGCCATTTTATGGTGAAAGAGGGCACAGTGTTGGGGCACAAAATCTCTTATGAGGGCATTGAAGTAGACAGAGCAAAGATTTCCATCGTAGAAAATCTGCCACCACCAGTTTCAGTCAAAGGGGTTTGTAGTTTTCTGGATCATGCAGGGTTCTATAGAAGGTTTATTAAAGATTTTTCGAAGATTTCGAAGCCTCTAGATGGGTTGTTGATGAATGGAGTTCCATTTGATTTTGGAGAGGATTGTTTACAAGCATTCAAGGTTCTCAAAGAGAAACTTACTTCGACATCTATAGTCATTGCACCTAATTGGGAGTTTCCTTTTGAGTTGATATGTGATGCGAGTGACTATGCAGTTGGAGCAGTTTTGGGGCAACGAGTGGACAAGGTATTTCACACTATCTACTATGCTAGTAGAACCTTGAATGATGCTCAGCTGAATTATGCCACGACAGAGAAGGAGCTTTTGGACATAGTTTTTGCTTGTGATAAATTTAGACCGTATCTAATTGGGAATAAGGTAATTGTATATACTGACCACTCTGCCATTAAATACCTTATGACCAAGAAGGATGCAAAGCCAAGGCTTATTCGATGGGTTCTCTTGCTAAAAGAGTTTGACTTGGAAATTAGAGACAAGAAGGGCACGGAAAACCTTGTAGCGGATCATTTGTCTAGGCTAGAAGTGGAAGAAAGTCAAAACATGAAAGAAGTCCAGATAAATGATGATTTCCCAGATGAATAGTTATTTGCCTTGAAGGGAAGTTTGATGGTCCCGTGGTTTGCAAACTATGTGAACTTCTTAGCTGCAAATGTAACTCCTCCAGAGATGTCAAGGCAACAACTAAAGAAGTTTTTCTCTGAGGTGAAGCAATATTATTGGGAAGAACCAATCCTCTACAAGCATTGTTGATAAGTGAATTTTAGATTCACTTATTAGTGTCATTTTATATCTAATTTGTAGGTGTTTAGGGTGTTTTTTTTTGTTTTATGCTTGTGTTGTGTTTGTGTAGGGTCCAAGGAGAAGTGGTGCAAAGTTCGTACAAAACGGGAGTGAAACAGACAAAAAAATGAAAAAATTGTGAAATAGGGCTGCAGCCCCTTGTTCTAGCGCTACAGCCCTGTCTAGAAGAATCAACATTTCAAAATTTACCTAGGCGCTGCAGCGCCATAATCAGGGGCTACAACGCAATTTTTTACTGGAATTAGGGCTGCAGCGCCATCATAAGGGGCTGCAGCACCTGACTGTTACAGAGAGCGTGTATTTGGCCTTCCAGTAGCGCAGTAGCACCTGTTCGAGGGGCAACAGCGCCCGGATCCGTACGGAAAGTTTAAATTGCGATTTTTGAAGGGCAAAAGAGGTCTTTTTGGAGGGGATATAAAAGGAAAAGTTTAATTAGGGTTCTAATGACGTTTTGGAGGAGATTAGACCTGAGATTACATGCTTGGAAAGGAAAAGGAGGCTAGACTTCATCAACATCATCACCATTATATCTAGTTTCTTTCTTCTTCCTTTTTGTAACGCCCTACTACCTTAGAGCCGTTACTAAGTGAGTTTTAAAAGAAACTTTGTGCAATGAACTCGCTAACCGAGGTTTTTAAAACAAAAGTGTGACTTAAGCAAAAGTTAAGGCTGTAATCTTTAAAAATGCGTTGTGTCATTGAAAACTTCCAGTATTTAACGTTTGGGATCCCAAAATAAGGTTTGAAAACTATTTTCAACTTAAAATAAGTTTACAGTTGATTAATTAGTAAAATCACAGATTATTACAGCCATTTCTCGAATAAACCCCCAACCAAAGCAGTCGGGCAGGCCAAACATGTACGCGTCGCTTCACGCTCTCTGTACTCATGGCTGGTTGACTCAAACTTTGCCCTTACCTGCAACACAGAGCACCCGTGAGCCGAAGCCCAGCAAGAAAACTCATACAGTTCATAACATATGCAAATTATACAGTTAACATATCAGACAGTCCACAGATAAACAGGTCATCCATCAGACTAAGCAAACACGGCCATGCCGCCCCAGAAGCCTTACCAAAGCCTGGGGTCTCGGTTCTCACCGTAAGGATATCTCATGTATCCATTGGGTCCTACCCTGACTGTAAGCATTCCATGTGCTAAGTGTTACTTCCGGCCTCGCTGCCGTTCTCGGCTCCATTGCCGTTCTCGGCCTTGCCGCTCTCGGCCTTAGCCGTTCATTGCACTATAATCACACATATAATACATTTCGAAATAATCATTCAAACATATAATAATTCATTTAAGGTTATACATTAGCACATAATACAATCTAGGGCCATGCCCTGTAATAACACTATGGGCCCATGCCTTAATCTCGAGTGCTACAGTTTTCTTACCTGTATCCCAAGCTTTCCGATGCACCAAGGCCACAAGCACGGTCCTCTAGCACGAGCCTCTCCGAAATCCTAGTCACAACACACATAAAACACTTTTTAATACTAACCAACCCAAAACCACTTCCCGGGACCAATCCCACACTCTCGGGACCTCTAATTCCTTAAAACAATTCATTGGAACCATCCCCCGAGTCCCCGGGAAAAAGCCCTAAAAACCCAAATTTTTTCCTGTCAAAATGGCCTAGGGCCGCAGCACTCCCCTCAAGGGCCGCGGCGCCCAGCGGCTAGCCCCAAATCCTGATGCAACCTCGCGCCGCGGCGCCCAAGAACTGGGTCGCGGCGCTCCTACGCGAACCCAGATTTCTGGGTTTTCTCTTGCATTTTTCCCGAGCTAAAACCCCTCCAAATCATCCCAAACAATTACCTAAACCCCAAAATCAATTTAAAACTTCAAATGAACCATCTAACAACCCATAAACACTAGTTTCAAGAAAAAAAACACAATCACACCCAAAAATCCACACCTTTGATTTCAACTTCAGAAAATTTAAACCCATAGCTCAAAACTTAAATCATGCTTCAATTTCTTAAACCAAAACAGAAACAAGCCTTAAAATTGCATAGAATCCTTACCTTGAATGAAGAATCCAACCCTAAGCTTCCTTGATTCATCTCCTAAGTCTCCAAATTTCAGCTCCTTCAACTCCTCTTCTTCTTCTCCTTGCCCTAGCTTTTCCTCTAGCTTATCTTCTCTCTATTCTTTAACAAAACCAAAATATGACCAAGCCCAAACCGTGTACCCCTTTTACCCAGCTGCAACATATCTAATTCCCAGCCAAATGACCATCTTACCCTTCCTTAAATTTCCCTTTCTAGCTAAACCTCAAGGGCCTTATTGTCATTCCTACTTTCTTGCAATTCTACCACTTCTTTCAACCAAACTTGTTACTCTCAACGGTTACTAATAGTAACACAGATTACCATATCGCCAATTACCATTAACTCACAAGAACCCAATTACAAAATCCCCAAAATACCCCTAGGCTCCCTCCGAGCCGGGTATAAAAACCCCGTTGTGACTTTTGAGTTAACTAGCTCTCTAGGACCGTCTCGGCACGTGCATCACAATAATAACACCACCCTCACGTGGTACAAATCACATAATACAATTATCACATATATGCCCACAGCGGGCTAAAATTACCAATTTACCCCTATCATACAAACGGGGTCCACATGCATATTTATTTCACCTAAACATGCATACTAATCACATATTCATTAAATTCACATAAATTAATGCAATATAACAATTATTGCCCTCCAGGCACACTAATCAAGGCTCCAAGCCTTATTAGCAAATTTAGGTTGTTACACTTTTATTTTTAGTTTTTAATTATGAACAACTACATTGCTGTTATGTTTATGTTTATAATGGAGAACTAAACTCCTTTTGTGCTAGAGTATAAGATGGATCTATTTTTATTATTGAATTAAGGTTTTCATTATTATTTTTATGAAGTTCTTCTCGTTTGTTCATATCTTCTTGATTTAATTTTCTCATATTAATGTTTGGCCAACATTATTGTGAATTGAGATCTAGGGTTTATGCTTGAGAAAGATAAACATAGATTGGACATAAGAAGATTTGACATAGAGTGATTGTGAGATTGAGAGATTCCTTGAACTTTATGAATTTGGCTTAGAATAAATTTTTCTTAATGACGTCTTGATTAATTAATAGCGAATAGAGATATCATATTGATTAATTGAGATTAATTGCATATATGCTTGAGAAAGATAGATGCATTATATTAGAATTCTAGAAATTACAAATGAGGATAACTAATTAGGATAATAAAGAAACCATGTTCATAATTAAATAGTGAAATCAATACTCTAGTACATTTATCTTTTATCTAATCACTTTCCAATATCGTTAGCTTTTATTATTTTGTTAGTTCATTTTATTTATTTTATTGTTTGATTTATTTGTTGAATTTTCTAATTAAAATTATAGACTTAAAAGTAATAGTAATTAGTGAATTTAATATTTAATCCCTGTGGGTTCGACATCTTTTGAATTAAAACTATATTGCAATACACCGTACACTTGCGGTAGAAAAATTCTGTATCAAGTTTTTGGCGCCGTTGCCGGGGATTAAAATTAATTTTACTAATATTGAAACTTTAAGTCTTGATTTTAAATTAGATTTTAATTTTTTTTTTTTTACTAACGTTATAGATTGTGCTTGTGTTCTCAGTATATGTGAAGGACTAGGAGCTCTACACCTGTTGAGCCTCTGAATCCTGAAATTGAGGACACACTCCGTCAGTTGAGATCTAAGAAAAGGACTGAAGAGCTTAATATGGACAACAACAGTGACAATGGAAATAATAACAATCAACCAGCAGCTGGTGGGGCTCCTCTCAATCCAGCGCAGCGGGCAGTGCGTGATTTTTGCATGCCTGTTGTGAATGAAAATCTCACTGGAATAGCAAATCTAGCCATTGCTGCCAACAACTTTGAACTGAAACCTGCACTAATTAACATTGTAACGCCCCAACTCCAGGGACCGTTACGATGTGCCTTGTAAACAGTGCTAAACCCGCTAATCGAGTCATTTGGCCAAAACCGTGTAACTAAGTGTGATTAGCGGTTTAGGGATTAAAAATTTTGGTTAAGATGTAACGTTTCACTAGAACGTTTAATATATGCATTGGGATCCCAAAAATATAATTTTAGAGTCTATTACAGAAAAATATTTACAACAGGTTGTTCTATGTGGCAAAACAGGGTTTAACCCTAGTTCCACTTTAAACCTCGGCCGTGGAGGACGAGCAGCTGCATATGTACACGTCATCACCTAAGCTCTCCAACTCAAGGATGGTCCAACTTCCTTTTGCCTTTACCTGCACCACATATCACCCGTGAGCTGAAGCCCAGCAAGAAAACACAATAAAGCATGATTTAATATCAACAATGATCATAATAATCATCCATGACTATCAATCCAAAATAGATAGGTGACTGTAGCAAAAGTCACAAAAGTGGGTACAGCTCCTTCTTGCCATGTGACGATAGGGTCACCAGGGCTTAACTGATATGAGAACCTTTCATAAGTCTGAACAGGATAGGTATATGGTGAATGGTCACCAACATAACCTTCCTCATGACCATAGAGTCATAGACTGGGGACAGCACCCGTTAGCCATGTGATGATAGGATCACCAGGCTTAATAAATAAGTGAGCATTTCACTAGCTTTAGCGGAATAGGTGCATGGTGATTGGTCACCAACATAACCTTCCTCCCGACTCTAGAGTCGTAACTATGGACAGCGTCCCCTAGCCATGTGACAAATAGTCACCAGGGCCATATGCCCTGGCTTTGATCATCTGGTCTTAGACCAGGCAAGCGCTTATAAGTTCATCGACTTTAGGGTCGGTCCAGCATTAATGCCATAGAGCCATTCAATGCTGATATCGATTAGATCTAATCTTCATTTGGCCCAGCGTTCATGACGCTATGCCATTTCTGACTCTTTAGGTCAGTGTCCCTGACTAGTCAGTTCCATACACAAGTAAGTCATGCCACCAAACATATATCACATGTTCAATATTCATAAACAAGGTATTCAGCATGCTTACTAAACAGGTACTAGTACAATTAGGACCATGCACAACCACAGAGGCTCAAGCTCTGAACGATATCATACTCAGTATACAAAGCATATCCTAATCACATGTTTCTCATGCATCATATGCAATTTATCCAACAATCCAACATGCACCAACAATAGCCATGCATGTCACGTTCAATAGTCAACCAACATGCATCAAGAATAGCCATGCATGTCACGTTCAATAGTCAACCAACATGCATCAAGAATAGCCATGCATGTCATGCTTAATAATCAACCAACATGCATCAAGAATAGCCATGCATGTCATATATACACAGGGTGCAGTTTTCTTACCTTTGGTCCAAGCACAGGTTACCAACAAACGAGCAACAAGCACGATCCTGATTCCAAGCTTCTAGTGATAACCTAGTCACAACCACAAATGGTGATCCAATGAGTTCAAGTTCTAAAACCAATCCCAGAACCAAGACCTAGCCTCTGAGACATCAAATGCCACCAATCCGGGTAGTAGGAATGATCCCGAGGCCTAAGGTTTGAGTTCCCATGACTAAAAACCCATTTTGGTCACTTTTCCTCTTTTGAGCCGCGGCCCCAACCATTGGAGCCGCAGCCCCACTCAAGTCAAGCCCAAAAATCCTCTCTAACAGCAATTAGAGCCTCAGCTCTACCCAATAGAGCCGCAGCTCAAATAGCCCATCAGCACCAAACCAGCAGCTTCTTCAAGCTTAAGCCGCAGCGCCCAAGAACAGAGTCGCGGCTCAACCTCGAACCCAGCCAAAAATCCTCCATTTCTTCATCTAAAATCCTTTCATAAACATATCCAAACATCTCCAAACTCAAAAATCAAAGTTCCCAACCATCCCCATGATCAAAAACCCATAAAACCCAAGTCTCAAATCACCCAAAAACACATCAAAACACAAAATCCAATTCAAGCTTAAAACTTTAAAAACTTAGAACTTAAAACTTGAATTACCTCCAATTGAGTTGTTTCCAACTAAATCCTCCAGATAATAAGCTTCTAATCTTTCCTAGGATCACTATGCCTCGATCCTCGCTTGAATCCGAGTCCTAGAACTCAAGTTTCCTTCGAAAATGCGATCGGGAGACAAAAGTGGAACTTAGAGGAAGAGAGAACGTACAGAACGTTCTTTTTATTCTTTTAAAAGGTTACTTCAAGCTTAAGTAACTTCAAGCTTAAGTAGCTTCAACCAAATCCTAATGCTCGGGGTCCCGAAAATACCCCCGGGGACAAAATAGTCAAAACCTCCAGAATTTCCCCCTGATCTTACTAACTCCCAATTTATCACCAAATATTAATTCTCATTACCCAATAACCCGGTAATGCTCTAAATACCCCTTGAATTACTCAAAGTCAAGCTTAAATCCCATTGTGACTTTCCCACTAGCTTACCTCCTAAGATCGTCTTGTGCTGGGTAACCCTGGCATAACCCAAATAATAACAAAGCACCACACCCATTTCACATATATGCCAAAAATGCCCAAAATGGCCAGAATATGAAAATCACCCAATTCATCACAAATGGGTTCACATGCTTATTTAATACACCTAAACATGCATATTATCATTTAATAACATAATAAAGCAATTATGGCCCTCCCAGCCTCCTAACCAAGGTCCTAAACCTTATTAGGAAATTTGGGGCATTAAAAACATGGTGCAGCAAAATCAGCTTAGGGGTATAGCTACTGAAGACCCTAACATTCACTTGGCCATATTTCTGGAGGTATGTGCCACAGTGAAGATGAATGGTGTTACTGATGATGCCATCAGATTGCGTCTCTTCCCTTTCTCTTTGAGGGATAGAGCCAGGAGTTGATTGCAATCTTTACAGCCTGGAACAATTACAACATGGGATGAGATGGCAAGAAAGTTCCTGATTAAGTTCTTCCCTCCTTCCAAGTCAGCCCAATTACGCAGCGATATTGGGCAATTTTGACAGTTAGATCAAGAACCATTCTATGAGGCTTGGGAAAGGTTTAAGGAATTATTACGACGTTGCCCACAGCACGGTTGTCAAAATTGGGTGCAAGTTCAGATTTTTTATCAAGGGTTGAATGCTCCAACACGAACAATAGTTGATGCTGCTGCAGGGGGTGCTCTATTAGCCAAGACAGGTGATGAAGCCTTCACTTTGATGGAGGAAATGGCTACCAACAGTTATCAGTGGCCCAATGAGAGGTCAGGCCCAAGGAAAGTTGCTGGGTTATATGAAGTTGATCAGATGACAGCCATGCATGCCCAAATTTCTGCTCTACAAACACAAAAGACTGCTCTGTCAGTGCAAAATAATCCAACGGTTATGGAGAGTGTAGCAGTGGCTGCGGCAATGCAAGGGAAAGATATGAATCCAGAACAAGCCCAATTTATGGCAAACCGCTCCTTCCCCAATAATTACAGAAGCAACAACATGCCTAATTATTATCATCCAGGATTGCGCAACCATGAAAATTTCTCTTATGCTAATAATAAAAATGTGCTGCAACCACCTCCGGGATTTAATTCTCAACAACAACAAGAGAAAAAACAATCGTTGGAAGACATTTTGGGCACTTTTATTATGGAGTCTAACAAGAGGTTTGGAAAAAATGAAGCAAGACTCGACAATATAGAAACCCATATGACTAACATGGGTGCTTCAATGAAAAAAATTGAGACTCAAGTTGGCCAATTAGCTAACGCTGTGAATTCTAATCAGAAGGGAAGTTTTCCTAGTGACACTGTGGTAAATCCAAAGGAATCATGCCAAGCAGTTTCTTTGAGAAGTGGTAAGGTGCTTGATGAGGGTAATGTTCAAGCCAGTTCAAAGGAGAAAGTTGAGCCAGTGGTACGAGAGGTAGACAAAGAAGAGCAAGCCAAGAAGCAGAGTGGAAGTGACAAGACTGACATGAAGAAAGATAGCCTTCTAATGTAACAACCTCCCATTCCTTACCCTCAACGATTTCAGAAGAAGAAGTTAGATGAACAGTTTGCAAACTTTCTAGAAATCTTCAAACGAATTCACATAAACATTCCATTTGCAGATGCTCTTGAGCAAATGCCTAATTATGTGAAATTCATGAAAGAAGTCATGTCAAAGAAAAGAATATTAGAAGACTTTGAAACTGTGAAGTTAACAGAAGAATGCAGCGCCATCTTACAGAAAAAGTTGCCTCAAAAGGTGAAAGACCCGGGTAGCTTTACTATACCATGCACTATTGGAGGGTCATCCTTTGACAAGGCATTATGTGATCTTGGAGCGAGTATTAATTTGATGCCACTTTCAGTTTTTAAGAAGTTGGGGGTAGGAGAGGTGAAGCCCACAACCATTACTCTTCAATTAGCATATCGGTCACTTACTTATCCAAGGGGAGTGATTGAAGATGTATTGGTTAAGGTGGATAAATTTATTTTTCCCGCTGATTTCGTGGTTTTGGATATGGAGGAGGACCATGAAATCCCCATTATTCTTGGTCGTCCATTCTTGGCTACTGGAAGAGCTCTTATTGATGTACAAGGTGGTCATTTGACATTGAGGTTTAACAATGAAGAGGTTAAATTCAACATTTATCAAGCACTACAGCAGCATGACAACACGAGCACATGTCACCGTGTGGATTCTATTGAGGTAGTAGTAGAAGAGACGATGAGAAAAGAATTCTGCTGATCCTTTACAACATTGCCTTAATTCTAGTATTACTCAAGCTGATTTGGAGAAGGTGAATGGTGAGTTTGTGGGTGACGAAGTGGCTGAATGTGTGATGGCTCTTAGTGCTATTCCTCGTGCTAGTGGTATTAAAGTTGAAGAAACTCTTTGTCAAGCCAAGGAAGGTGAAGTTGAGAAGGAAGTGATGGAAAAGCAAGATTTGAAACAATTCCCAGATCATTTGCGTTATGAGTATCTAGGAGAGAATTTCACTTGCCCAGTGATCATTTCATCAAAACTCTCAGAATGTGAAACTAAAAAATTGCTAAGAGTATTGAGGAAATATAAATCTGCAATAGGATGGGAAATTTCAGATCTGAAGGGAATAAGCCTAACTGTTTGTATGCACAAGATTCTATTTGAAGAAAATTACAAGCCTTCTATTGAGCATCAAAGGCGATTGAACCCAGCCATGAAAGAAGTGGTGAGGGCAGAAGTATTGAAGCTATTGAATGCTGGGATCATTTATGCTATTTCGGATAGTAGTTGGGTTAGTCCTGTGCAAGAAGTACCAAAGGAAAAAACTGATATAACAGTGCCAGTCAAAGGGAAACTTACTCAAGCAAGAATTGCACGTTATCTGAATGCCTCTTTAGTAGCACCAGCCGTACCTCCACGAAGACAAGGCCAACGACGAAGGCGGGAGAGTGATGATGAGGACCTTGAAAATCAGGAGGATGACAATGTTCCGGAGAATGAAGAGGGGCCAATGAATGTGGATGTTCCTTTGGTTCTTGATGGTCCAATTGATTTTAATATGCAATACTCGCATGACATGATGCGATATATTGTCCAACAAAACACAATAACTCATAACTATTTGGCTGCTCGGGGGGAATACGAGCATAATCAAGTTGATCAGCTAAATCTGTTGGTGGCTCAGTGGACATTGAACAGAGGACAAAATAATTGTTTTGCTTATCCCCCTCCGTTTCATGGGATGCCAGACCCACCACCACCGCCACCACCTTCTCCTTATTAGCGAGCATGGACTTTTTGTAAGTTTCTTTCCTTTTCTTTGTAGTTACACATTGGGGACAATGTTTGATTGAAGTTTGGGGGAGGGATTTTACAAAAGTTTTCTTTTGTTTTCGTTTTTATTTTGTAAATATGTGTTTAGAGTTGGGTAGTTGTGAGTCGTGTTTGAATCAACTTAATACTAAAAGTCAAGGTTACATAATGAATGCTATGAACATAAAGTTAGGAAATAAAACCACTTTGCATCCGTGTGCTTGATTTTGTCTTCTGCCATGATTGACTAATATATGAGGAAAGATTGAACTTTTTGCCATGATTGTTAAATTCGTGCTAGTTTATTGTGTTATGCATGTTAAATGAGATTTGTGGAAAGATTTGGTTGATTACTCTAGAATTTGTGTTACTTGTTATTTGAGACGAAATCCTAAATAATGTGTGCTTAAGAAGAAGATGTAGGAAATTTTGTTTGGTTCGTTTGAGCCTTTTTAGCCAACCCGAGAAAAAAATATTTTGTATCTTTAGTCACCCTAATTGAGCCTAGGCCTATTTGTTGTTGAAACCCCAAAATTGTTGAAACCTAATGAAAATCTTATCAAATATCCTAACCATATTAATATCATGAGCATACAAAGATAATTTGGGATGAGGTTTTGTAATGGAAAGCATTTTGGGTTTTCAAGAGAGGAAAGATGAAAGAGAGAAAGTTTCTTCTTGAAAGAAAAAAAAATTATCATGGAGATACACTCCCTTAAGGAAATATATTGTATACACAAAGTTTGGGGGAGTGAGTGTTGAAAAAAAAAAGAAGAAAGAGAAAAAAAAAAGAAATATATATATATATATCTCATTCATGACAAGGGTTCAATGCGGGTGTTGGGGATTTATGTGTACATGGTTGTTTGAGAGGTTAATATGCTTATGGTATTAGTGCCTAAATGACTTTCTTATCTACCTTACCTAAGCCATACATTGTAAGCCATTAAAGTCCTATTGATTCTTAAGCATGCGTTGTTTACATTAGTGGAGAATAATGAGTAATGCAAACTTATGGAATAATATTGATTGTGGTATGACTGTGAGAATTTGATGTGCATAACTATGTCAATTACTTGAGTTTTAATCATTATGGTGAATAGTTAAAGGATGTGAATGATAATTAGTTGATTATGGCAATGGTTGAGATTGAAATTCTGGATTGTGTTGATGGGAAATTTCTGAAGCTTTATGTAACTATGGTATTCAGGAAATTGAAGCTTGACTATAATTGTTGGTTTGATTCATGTTGTGTGAGTGTGTTTAGTTATTATTTAGTGTGTGTGTTTTGAGTCGTTACTCGAGGGCGAGTAATTGTCAAGTTTGGGGGAGTTTGATAAGTGAATTTTAGATTCACTTATTAGTGTCATTTTATATCTAATTTGTAGGTGTTTAGGGTGTTTTGTTTGGTTTTATGTTTGTGTTGTGTTTGTGTAGGGTCCAAGGAGAAGTGGTGCAAAGTTCGTACAAAACGGGAGTGAAACGGAGAAAAAATGAAAAAATTGTGAAATAGCCCCTTGTTCTAGCGCTGCAGCCCTGTCCAGAAGAATCAACATTTCAGAATTTGCCTAGGCGCTGCAGCGCCATAATCAGGGGCTGCAACGCAATTTTTTACTGGAATTAGGGCTGCAGTGCCATCATAAGGGGCTGCAGCGCCTGACTGTTACAGAGAGCATGTATCTGGCCTTCCAGTAGCGCAGCAGCGCCTGTTCGAGGGGCAACAACGCCCGGATCCGTACGGAAAGTTTAAATTGCGATTTTTGAAGGGCAAAAGAGGTCTTTTTGGAGGGGATATAAAAGGAAAAGTTTAATTAGGGTTCTAATGACGTTTTGGAGGAGATTAGACATGGGATTACATGCTTGGAAAGGAAAAGGAGGCTAGACTTCATCAACATCATCACCATTATATCTAGTTTCTTTCTTCTTCCTTTTATTTTTAGTTTTTAATTATGAACAACTGCATTGCTGTTATGTTTATGTTTGTAATGGAGAACTAAACTCCTTTTGTGCTAGAGTATAAGATGGATCTATTTTTATTATTGAATTAAGGTTTTCATTATTATTTTTATGAAGTTCTTCTCGTTTGTTCATATCTTCTTGATTTAATTTTCTCATATTAATGTTTGGCCATCATTATTGTGAATTGAGATTTAGGGTTTATGCTTGAGAAAGATAAACATAGATTGGACATAAGAAGATTTGACATAGAGTGATTGTGAGATTGAGAGATTCCTTGAACTTTATGAATTTGGCTTAGAATAAATTTTGCTTAATGATGTCTTGATTAATTAATAGCGAATAGAGATATCATATTGATTAATTGAGATTAATTGCTTATATGCTTGAGAAAGATAGATGCATTATATTAGAATTCTAGAAATTACAAATGAGGAGAACTAATTAGGGTAATAAAGAAACCATGTTCATAATTAAATAGTGAAATCAATACTCTAGTATATTTATCTTTTATCTAATCACTTTCCAAGATCGTTAGCTTTTATTATTTTGTTAGTTCATTTTCTTTATTTTATTGTTTGATTTATTTGTTGAATTTTCTAATTAAAATTATAGACTTAAAAGTAATAGTAATTAGTGAATTTAATATTTAATCCCTGTGGGTTCGACATCTTTTGAATTAAAACTATATTGCAATACACCGTACACTTGCGGTAGAAAAATTTTGTATCAACTGTGCAGATCAGATAATCCGAAGGTGTGTACCTGAATAGGAGATGCATTCCATTTTGACTTACTGCCATACTCTTCAATGTGGGGGTCACTTTGGGGGTGCTAGAACAGCTGCAAAGGTTCTTTAGTGTGGGTTTTTTTGGCCAACTTTATTCAAGGATGCCCATGAGTTTGTTAAGGCATCTGATAGATGTTAAAGGACCGGGAACATCTCAAGAAGAAATGAAATTCCTTTGACTAGAATTCTTAAAGTGGAACTGTTTGATGTGTGGGGGACTGACTTCATGGGACTGTTTCCATCGTCTTACAATAATCTGTACATATTGCTAGCTGTGGACTATGTTTCAAAATGGGTGGAAGCAGTTGCAACACATGCAAATGACGGTAAAACGGTCCTCAACTTTCTTCAAAAATATATTTTTACTTGATTTGGAACTCCTCGAGCTATTATTAGCGATGAAGGGAGTCACTTTTCTAACAAGCAATTTGAGACTTTACTTGCAAGATATGGAATACGACACAAAACTACTTTGCCTTACCATCCTCAAAGTAATGGTCAAGCAAAGATTTCAAACCGAGAGGTGAAACGTATTCTGGAGAAAACTGTTCAACGGTCAAGGAAAGACTGGTCTAAGAAACTTGATGATGCGCTATGGGCGCATAGGACAACTTTCAAGACACCTGCCATATAGGTTGGTTTTTGGGAAGGCATGTCACCGTCCAGTGGAATTTGAGCATCGAGCTTTTTGGGCTATGAAGACACTGAATATGGACATGGCAGCAGCAGGAGAAAAGAGATTGTTGCAATTAAATGAGATGGAAGAGTTTAGAAATGACGCATATGAGAACACCAAAATTTACAAGGAACGGACAAAGGTTTGGCATGAAAAAAACCTTGTTAGGAAAGAATTTCAACCGGGTCAGCAGGTATTATTATTTAATACAAGATTGAAGTTGTTTCCAGGCAAGCTAAAATCGAGGTGGTCCGGGCCTTACACTATTGTTAAGGTGTTTCCATATGGCGCAGTTGAAGTAACTAGTGAGAAGACCGATAGTTTTAAGGTGAATGGGCAAAGATTAAAGCTTTACTTGGGTGATCATTTTGATCAGGCCAAGTCTGTCATCCTCTTAACTCCATAATGAAGAGGAGTTCAACGTCCGGCTAAATGACGTTAACGACAGTGCCATTGGGAGGCATCCTAAGTTAAATGTACACTATGCATTTTATTTTCGGTTTGGAACAATTATAATTTTGATTTTTTTCTTAGTAGTTGAATTTTAGTAATTCTGTGTAAATACTGGAAAAAGAGAACCGTGAAAAATGTGAAAAAAAAATTGAAAATTTATGACTTTCAATTAGGGTCGCGGCACAGCCTATTGCGACGTGGCGCCTAGGGGTATTATCGCCTTGGCGAGGCCCCATGATAGATTGGGAAAAAATTCAGATTTTGGCTTCGCGTCGCGGCCCCTGGAGCTGACGAAAATAAAAAATATATATATATTAGCACCTCGGCGCTGATGGCTTGCGCTGCGGCGCTAACATGGGCCTCCACTTAAAAACCTAAAAAAATTTCCTATTTTTCCAAACCCTCAAAACACCCTTATCCGCCTTTCTTCATCTTCTCCAACTTTCCTCCGCCTCGTTCACCATAAAACCTCCATAACCACCCATAAACTCCTCTCCTCTTCCATTATTATTCATATATTTCATATACATCACCCCTAAACCCTTTTCTTTGCCATCATTATTCATCTTCTCCACTAATCAACATATTTCTCCTAATTTTTAACCAAAAATCCAAAATTGCCTTCATCCTTCTCAAATCTCTTCAATTTCTTCAAGCTTTGAACAACAATGGTGGATTATCAATGGATCTTTCACTAATGTAAGTATTTCCTATTCTCATTTTTTCAAAGTTAGTGAGATTTCTTGGGATTTTGGAATAATTAAGTGTTAATTGGGAATTATTGTGGATTAAGTGGTGTATTTTGGATATTATTGATATTGTGAAAAATTGGATTGGTGAATTGTGGTTTGTGGTGAATTTTTCTGATTTTGGGAAGTGCTAAAAACAAGGAAAGGTGCTGCCCAAAATTTTAGTGGTCCTAAAAGTGTGTATTTTGGGTGAAATTGGAGAATGGGTCCTAAGCGAGGTACTGTCAACGCTTTGGGTGCTTCATCATCTCGCCCTCCTCATGTTTCCACAAGGGCGGATTATGATACCACTAGGTTTGTGAGAAGAGGCTCAAGAAAGGTTTGTGGTGTTGTCGGGAAAGCCTATACTTGAAGAAGTGGGTATGGAATTTGGTCCAGAACCTCTGGAAAACCAGCCACTGTATGAGCGCATTCGAGCTAAGATTGCACGAAGACATTGGGACTAGTTTGTTGACTGTAATGGCAAGGCTAATCACACTATGACTTATGAATTTCTTGCTAATTGGCCAGAAAGAGAGAACAATGTTGTCACTGTGAGGGGCAAGAAAATACCAGTGACTCTTGCAGCATTTAATTAGTTGTATGATGTGCCTGACTTTCCCACAAAAGAAGAAAAGCTTTGGGTATTGGGGGACGACAATCTAGATTATGTTGAGATTGCTAAGACCTTGGGTTTTCCTGGAGCCCGATTTCATTTGAAGGATGGTGAACCCTATTGTATGTATCGGTGTGAGCTTAACCAATTGGCTCGAGCATGGTGTTATTTTGTGAGTGCCCGATTGATTCTCAACAATCATCTTTCTGATATCCCGATTGATCATCTCAAGGTGACATATGCTATTTTAAAAGGGTATAATTTGAACAATGGGAGGTATATATGGGAGAGTATCAATCATATCATTCAGGGTACGACTACTGGCGGGTTGGGACATGGAAACTTCATCATTGATTTATGTGTTACATATGGTGTGCCACAGTACTTGACTGATATGAAAGTGCCCCCGCAAAAGCCAGTCGGGTTGGCCATGGTGAATCGCCTCATCCCTCTGCATCCATATGGAGCCCTGCAAGTTCCGAGAGGAAGAAACCGACGCCGTCAAAGGACCGATGAAGGTGAGGAAGAGTCCGCAGCTTTAGGTGGTCCCATTGATCCTACTATGCAGTACACTCATGATCAGCTGAATTACCTTATTCAGCAAAACATGCATATGCAAACTTACATGGGGTAGTGGAGTGCTTATGATGAGAACCATGTTCAGCAGCTGAATAATTTGGTACCTCGGTGGTCTTTGGATGAAGAGGGTGAGAATTATTTTGCACTACCACCGTGTTTCACTCCATATGATCAGCCACCGCCACCCAACCCCTTTTAAAGGGGTTGTCAGTTAAGTTTCCTTCTCTTGGGTTCTAATGTTCGCATTGGGGACAATGTGAAATAAAGTTTGGGGGAGGGGCTTACTATTCTGTTTTAGTTTATTTTAGTTGTCTTTAGTTGTTGTGTGTGTGTCAAAAGTTAAGCCGATGATATGAATAAATTTCGTTGTTGTCACTTGTAAAATGTAGATTGTGTTTAACCGTGTGCTTGATTTCATTACTCTTTGGATTAATTTTAATGCCTTTTGGAAATTTGAGTATATGTTGCAAATGTGAATAATTGGATTGTGTTATACATGTTTTACTTGGGTTTGAGGTATGAATTGATGAATCGGATAGAACTTGCATTGCTTGCCTTTTGAGACAAAATCCTTGATGACATGTGTTTTGGAATATGATTTAGGTAATCTTTTAGAATGTTTGGGCCTTTCAAGCTTACATTTATCATTATTATCCCTAGTTTGCCTATTTGTTCCTTAACTTGTTTGATTGATTGTTTAACCACTTCATTAAGCCAAAAATGTACCCATTATTATTTTCCCTTGTCTTGTGAATTATGACATAAGCTTACAAATAAGTTTGGGGGAATGAATTGTAATTGGGTAAAAAAAAAAGGTGTTTGTATGAGTGGATGAACGATGTAATTTCTCGATTGAGACAAGTGTACAATGTAAAAGTACTTGAAACATCACTAAATTTTGATATTTTTTCTTAAAAAAAAGTGATGAATAATTAAATAAAGTGATGTTGGAGCATTGATTATGAGTTCTCAATCGTTGGAAAGTGGGTGAATTAGGGGATGGTTATTGAATGCAATATGGGTTGTTTGATTGGTTTTTGAAGTGCTTATGGTATAATGAAGCTTAAATGTCTTTTTATCTACCTTTACCTAAGCCAAAATGTTATGAACTTTTAAAGTCATTTTGATTCCATAACGTGTGTTGTTGACATTAGTGGAGAAGGGTAAGTGTGCAAGCTTATTGAATATTGGTTAGTGAATTGCTGGAATGAGTGGGGCATGTGTGGTGTGATCTAATTGTTTATTTTTTATTTGCAAGGTATAATCTAATTTCCAGTTGAGGCATTCATGTTAATTGTTGGAGTGATTGAATTGAAATTCTGGTTGTTCAATAGTTGAAGTTTTGTGAGTGATGACGGCTTGTTTTGAATAAGATTGGAGGCTTAACTTGTCATGTCTATTTGTTTTACTTTAATGTGTCGTTTCTTTACTCGAGGACGAGTAAGAAGCAAGTTTGGGGGAGTTTATTCGGAAATTTTTAGCCTACTTTCTAAGTGTCTTGATTCATGTTTTATTGTTGTATTTGCGTATTTTTGGGAGCGGATTTACGCTTGTTTTTCTTGATTTCAGGTTTAAGCACAAGAATGATTCAAATGGAATGTGGAGAACAAGTGCTAAACCGGGCTTAAAAGTGTTCAATGCAGGATATCCAATTAGGGCTGCGGTGCTAGAATTTGAGTCGTGGCGCTGGTGTCCATTACAGCCATGGCGAGGGTCAAATATCAGAATTAGAGTCGAAGTCCCAGAATCAATTAGCGTCGTGGCACAGCTTTTTGGGCCGCGGCGAGCCCATTTTTCAGGAATTCAAGAAATCCCAATTTCTGAGTGGCGCTGCGGCGCTGTCTTCAGTACGATTCATGAATTTTCCACATATCGAAGGGCATTTTTGGAATTGGGGCAGAAAAATTAAGAGGTTATCGTTTTTAATGAGAAAAATCGCGATTTTCAGGGGGAGACCTTTTAGAACTTAAAAAACAACAAAGAGAGAATTGGAGATCAAGCTTTGGAGCAATTGTGACAACCCCGAATCTAGATTCTTCTCTTCTCTTTTTATTTTATGATTTTATTATGTCTTTTATGGATTTGATTATGAACATTTTACTGGAGATTATGAGCTAAACTCCAATTTAGGGTTTTTAATGGAGATTGTCTGAAGCTTTCTATGGATTAATGCAAGTTCGATATTTTTCTTCTATTGATGTGTGATTTATTCATATCTGTGCTTATTACATGTATTTGATTAGCCATCCTATGCATGATTTATGATTTCAATACAAAATCTGAAAAGTGAGTGTTGAGAATGCTCTAATTGAATAAACATAGGTTTTGACATAAAACAAGAGTATTTGTGTGGCTTGTGTAGCTTTAGGATTATTGCTTAATGCTGATTATGTGTGTGTTATGCCTTAGATATGTAGGATAGTGCCATATAATTTATAATATATATGTCTTAATCAGAATATAGGTTATTTTTTATTTGTTATCACATTAGGTAGAAGAAGAAGAATTGGTTTGCATTATTGAAATACGAAGTGGAAGCAATTGAAATTAATTTCCCTATATATTATTTCTTGATTGAATCTTGTTTATTGTTTCGTTATTTATTTATTGCTTAGATTATTTAGTTTAAACAATCCATTTTTGATAGCCAAATAGAAACAAAAATTCAATTAATTGGTACTTAGCTACAGTCCTTGTGGGAACGATCTCACTTACATGAGTTATTACTTGTAAAGATGATACGTATACTTGCGTGTTGGATTTTTCACAACAGTATCCCCTCCGCTGGAAGTCATCCAAAAGTGGGGACCCCGCATGGATGCTAGCCTGCAAGGCCATCAACTGCTGACCATCATCAACTCTCTTGGTTCTCGCCGCTTCCTCCTTGAAGTTTTTGATGTATTCCTTGAGAGTCTCGATATGTCGGTCCTATGAATTGTCTTCGGAAAGCAGATGGCAGTTGGTGCCATGATTGAATGGATCCTGGCTGGTGCTTCTTGAACCACTGATATGTCGATCCCATTAGAGTGATTGGGAACACATGACATTTGGCATCGTCGGATACACGGTGTACCAACATCAGTCTGTTGAACTTAGTAAGGTGGTATGTGGGGTCTCAGCCACCATCATAGGGCGGCATGGTCGGCATTCTTAAGTCCTGCGGCAGAGGGGCCTCCACAATGGGAGGAGCACAGGGCTCCCCTACTTCGTCCTCCAAGGGTAAGTTGTGGACTTGTTGCATATCCATTATGAGCATGATCCGCTTTAGAATTTCTAGCTCCACGCGGAGCGGGTTGAAATCTCGGTTGATGCTCTACATCGGGTTATCTCTTCTTTGGGCGTTGAGATTGTCCCGTAGGTTTCATAGACCTCTCCTGGCGGGCTCACGCCCATGGACGTTATTGCACCTTCGGGCATTAAGGTTATCTCGTAGATCAGCCTGACCTCGGGACGTGTTGTTATCCTCTAGTCGAGCCACCTCAGTCTCACTGTCGGACTCAATATTCTCATCATTTACCGAGACATTGATGCCACATTCTCGGTTCAATGAGATGGTCCTTGGGCGGGCCCCCGAACCATTGTTCCTACGGGGTTGGCGAGGTCTCGAGGGGACACCACCTCCAGGCCTCATGTGATCCGTATGGGCGCGTTGGGCCCCCCAAGTCCACGGGCGCTTACAGCCTGGCGGTGTCCTCGGGCCCCTGGACCATTATCCTTACCAGTTTGCTTTGGAATCTGGGGTTCTCGGGATCTTGACGAGTTTTCTTCTGCCTTGGAGCAGGATTCTCGTCAACTTTTCCTTGCCACAATTCTGTGGTGGCACTGGGTTCCAACTGTTAGGATTAATGATCTAAAAGCATTTAAAGACATTTTATAGGTTTTAAATAAAAGTACAATTTAATTATATTTAATGTTATAATTATTGTTTGAATTAATTATATAATAATATCAAGAAAACTCCTTATTCATTCATTAGAATATGATCTTGTATTAGTGCGAGAGAATTAAGATCATATATAATGAATAAAATAGTCAGTAACATATTAAAGTAAGGAATCTTTAATGAATGGTTACTAGTACGATTTGATAAGCATACGAGATGCAAGTAATCTAGATTCGGATTACTAATGTGGATAGACATCTTGGTAAAGGTGATGTATATAATAGAGATTATATGTGACAGGACCGATGAGAAATAATTATCTTTATAAATTTGTCGTATGACGTAAAGATTTAATTATTGTCATAATAGATGATCATGTGTAGATCGGTCTAAATCATGAGTATTCATGAACTCATGTTTATGTTTATTAGATCTTTTGATTCACTCGTTAAGGTTTCTTAGAATAATGAGGCTAATGACTTTTGTTTTGGAGATTCAATATCATGGATGGCTGGGAACATGAATTACAATATTGGAATCCATGATTTCCTAACGGATCAAATGTTGGTTCCCTTGAGGGTTGATTATGGAACTGAATAGTTATTGAGCTCAAATCTATAATTAGATTATAGATTAATTATTCGCTAGTGAATTAATGGTACTTAAGGATCAAGATGTAATTAGAAGGGTAAAACGGTAATTTTGACCAGCTCTAATTAACGAACCAATAATGGAGGACATAACTACATATATCGATTATATCAATGGACTACTAGAGAAAACTCTGTAAATATAATTCTATAAATACTTAGAGTGTAATTCCATATTTATAGTGGAGTAATCATGGAATTAATAAATAAGAGTATTAGATTAAAGAGTTTAATTAATAATCTAGTTTATTGGAGCTTCGTATTATAGGTCCATGGTCTTTAGATCACCTCTGTCCTACACTGTCAAGGGCAAAGATGTCAAAAGAAAGATTTGTTAAGAGGAAGGACTAAATTGCAAAGGAATTTATTTTCCAAGGCAAGGAAATAATTATTTGATAATTATGAGTAATTGATAAATTGTGAATTAATTAATTATTTAACTATATAGTTTTTGTTTTGAAAAACTATAGGTTAAAAATAATATTAATCTTGTTTGGATTAATATAAAGAGAGATAATAATAAATATCTTATTTATAATATGATATTTATTTATTTAATTTAAAACTGATATTTCAAGATAACGTTAATTTTGAATTAACTGAATTTTAAGTTGGAATAAATATATTGTCTTAAAAGTTGATTAAATAAACAAATGAGAAAATTAGGACAACCCTAATAGGGCTGGGCGACACACTGTACAGTATAGTGTGTGGCGCCTATCATGAGGGATTTTTATCCTGAGTATTTGAATTTTGAATTTCAAATAAATTTGTTTAGTCAGTTATTTAATTATTTTTTTAAATATGATTTAAATAGATAATTAAATGAAAATATATAATCAGTATTAATTTGAATTATATTTTAATTAAATAAAGATTATTTAATTAGATTAAATATCTTTATATAGCTGATATATGTGATATTCAGAAAAGAGGAATAATCAGACTCTCTCTCTAAAAAGCGATAGTTTTCTCTAAACCTGAAAACTATTATAAACCTTCTCTCTATCAAAAACTCTCTATATCTCATGTGTTGAGTACATCTAGGGAGTCACATAAATCAACATTTTGAATCCTACGTGCCCACAAACATCCTTGTGTGTTTGAGGATTGGTCTGGAAGATCAGGGTGTGAGATCTTAGAACACTGGATAGGAAGATCGTTGATTTATATAAAAAGACTCAAGGACACTTGATAGGCTACAAGAGGTAATCTCTGATCTATTTGTATGTGATTCAATATTTATATATGTATATGATCCTGGCTGGTATTAATATTTATTAAATGAGTTCATATATTCCACTGTGTACCTTTGATTTAATCATTTAATACCAACACCAACTCCTGTTGGGTGATTTTTGGGCACTCCAGCTCGTGGATCTTGTGCCTCTACAGCCGGGTGTTCGGGGGCACTCCTGCTGTATTGACAGGTGGCACTCCAACAAGGTGCGCAGGTGGCACGCCAGTTGGGTGCCCAGCTGGCACATTACCATTTGGGTCCACTCATAGCCCTTGGGCTACAAGAGTGGCCTTCATGGCTAGTACCATTTCCTGTAGAGCGACAATGTTACTCTCTTAGACATCAATCTTTTCCTGCTGCGTTGCCACCTGCTCCTTGAGCACCACCACCTCTGGTGTCTCCTCTGTGTCCATGGGCTAAGGGTATTCTTCCTCATAATACTCATGGTCACCACCGTCGTCGCTGTCGTACTCGGTGTCTTCGTGATAATCGTCCACCATCTCAGGCATGTTCTGAGGTGGCTACCAATTAGGTTCCACTCCTTCAACTCCAGGAGGAGGGAGTACGTCATCTATAACATTTCTTCAAGTGGTTACCATGGCTATAAGTGTAATGCCCCGAAATCCCTAATGTGGTTTAATGGTTGGATTAGTAGGTCGGGAGGGCCATAACTGTTTAATTATGCCATTAAATGATAATATACATGCTTATGTGAATTATATTATAATATGATGTTATATGCATGCATGTGGGTCCACATTTGATTATTATGATATTTTGGTAATTTGGCCCGTTGAGGGCATATTTTTGTATTTGGGTGCATATTGTGATTTGTGAATGAGATCCCATTATTATGGAGATATATTCGAGCTATTCGGCATGAGACGATCTTATATTTCAAATTAGCGATTTTGTCATAACGGGGGTCTTTTATTGGGATATTGAGTAATGAGAATGTTATTTGATGATAAATTGGGAGTTATTGAGATCATGAGGAAATTCTGGAAGTTTTGACTATAATGTCCCCGATGGTGTTTTTAGGACCCCGAGCACTAGGTTTTATTTGAGGTTACTTAAGTTTGAAGTAGCTTGTCAGATAGAACTGTACGTTAGAAAACCTCTCGTTCTCTTCCCGTTAGTTCATTTTATCGTTCGAGGCAATTTCGAAGAAATCTCGAGTTCTAGGAGTCGGAATCAAGCGAGGATCGAGGCATAGCGATCCTAGGAAAGATTAGAAGCTTCTTGACCGAAGGATTTGACGAGAAACAACCCCATCAAAGGTAATCTAAGTTTTAAGTTTTGAGTTTTTAGAGTATCTAACCTTAGAATTGGATTTCGTGAATCGTTGAGTTTTTGGTTCATTTGAGCCTCGGGATTTGATGGTTTTGGATCATTGGGAAGCTTGGGAACTTTGATTTGATGATTTTTAAGTGTTTATGTATGTTTTTGGAGGGTTTGGAAGGAAGGAAAATGAGTTTGGGGGTGGTTCTGGGTTGGGAGCCGCGGCCCTAGCTCGAAGAAGCTGGTGGAGTGATTTTGCCTTGCTGGGCGCCGCAGCCCTTGCTCCTGGAGTGGCTGGGGGCTGCGGCCCAAGGTGTTAGGGCAGCAGCCCTTGGGCAGGTTTGAGCCCGTTTGAGTGTTTTGGCCCCGGGAACTTGGTTTTAGGCCTCGGGATCATTCCTACTGATGGACCCAAAACGGGTATGTTTTAAAAATTTATACTCGCAAGCGCACAAATCGTATTTATAGAATAGTGTTCGTGTAAGCACTAGGTCGAACCCAAAGGAGTTGTCTAAAATCGAAAAGGAAACTATTTTAAACCAAAATTAATAAATTCTAACCTAGTTCCAAAGATTGATGAGATTTTTGTATAATAAAAATAAAATAAAAGACAATAATAAATATATTAAAGACAATATATATATATATAACATAGATTAATAATAGAAATGAAGATAGTAAAATAAGATTATTAAGGATTAGAATCCACAAAATATAAGTTCAATAATATTTATAAGTACATTGATTCTCAAGTTTTAGTGATAGTTAAAATAAATCAAACTATCATTTTCCAAATAGATGTATAATTTTTAAGCACAAATTATTTCTAAAAAGATAGGATTTTTCTTCACTTTTCAAAATTATAATTTCAAAACATTTAGTGTAAATCAATCTAATGAAATAACAAATAAATCAATGAACATTATTTATAAGGCAAAACATAATATTTTTGTTCTAAGCATGGATGTGTACAATTTAATGACACATCTTACACAAAGAATATTATGTTTTAGCACTAATGAAGAACTAAGTATAAATATGTGCTAACAATCCAAAATGCATGATATTTAAGATGAAAGAAGATATTTGAAGAAGAAAATTCCATAAACTTTGTTGCACAAAATGGGAAATCAACATACAAAATAAACACTATCTAGTTACATATTGTTTCATCATCACCTTAATAATCTTAAAAAGATTAGAAACACATAACTATAATAACAAATACAAACTAAAAATTACAAACATAAATAGGAAAATTTGGAGGAGAAACCCCCAAAATTTCCTCTAAAAATACATAGAAAATAACCAAAAAGAAGAAGAAGATGAAGAGAATGGAGAGGTTTTGAATGTGTAGAAATTATGGTATAGTAACCTCCTCCCCAAAAATGGACACCCCAAACCCCTTATTTATAGCCAAAAATGACGATTAAAATAATCAATTTAAATTAATTAAATTGATTAAATTAATTATAATATGGCAAATAGGGGTAAATTATAGGGTATAATAATTATGTTTTGGGGTAAAATGTGTAGAAAGTGGGGTAAAAAGTGGTATTTTTGAACAAAATGGACAATATGACATTGTTGGGCTCAAGACACAAAATGCTTTGTGGCTTTTGGTGGCTGGCAGATTGGCTTTTGGCTAGCAGGCGAGAGGCTCTTGGCGCATTGAAGCAGGCGGCTGGGTGGCACTAGGCAGGGGGCATCGGCTTTTGGTGCTTCGGCTGGGCATGTGATAGCCGAATGATGGTGCTGAAGGAATGCTACGTTTGCTGAAGGTGATGTGCTGAAGAGGGTGTTGGAGAGTTGGAGGGAGTGTGCTTGGGTTGGTGGGCCTTGCTGGAGCGGGCCCAAGGTTGGGCTTGGGCTGGTTCTTCAAAAATGCAAGCTTTTCAATTCTTTTTTCTCAAAAATGCCACTTTTCTTCATTCTTTTCCTTGCTTTTCAAAGCCCAAAATTAAAATAACTTCCCTACAAAATAAACATAAACTAAATCATAATAAAATATTTTCAACTATAAAATAAATCAATTAATTCTTTTGAAAATATTAATTATAACTTAATTTATATTTAACATTTAAGCTCAATAATACAACATTTTTTTACCACTAACTTAACAATAATAATTAACTACAACATTTTACAACAAAATAACTATAAAAACACACAAAAATCTATAAAATTAAAATAAGCCTAATAAATTGAAAATTACTTAAAAAATCAAGAATTAAGCGACAATTAGCACATAAAAAATGGTAAAATAACTCTATTTTGTAGAGTTATCACCTACTACCCGGATTAGTGGGGATTGGTATCCCGGAGGCTAGATCTTGGTTTGGGAATCTTTGTTAATCATTTTATTGATGGTGTCCCATATTTGGTTATGACTAGGTGATCGCTAAAGGACTAAAAGTCAGATCGTTCTCAATGGTCGTTCTTTTATTCATTCTCGCTCTAATCAGAGGTAAGAAAATTGCACCCCATATGTGACATGCATGGTTATTCATGAGGCATGTTGAATGTTTAAATGTGGACATGGATTGATTATTGAATGCTTAGCAAATCTTGCTCACTTGTGCATGGTACTGACTAATTAGTCAGATTTGGCAAAGGTGTCAGTATCAACTGTGAAGCTGGGACTTATTAGTCAAGTTCGGCAGTGATATTGGGCACTGGTCACACAGTGTTGACTTATAAGTCAGGACGGCCTTAGCATGTTCAACGCAAGCCAATAAAGATTAGATCTAATCGACATCTGCATTAAATGACTCAGAAGAGCGTTAATGCCGGACCGACCTCAAGTTCGATGAAAACTAAAAGCGCTTGTGTGACTTACCCATCAGTCACTCATCTGTTAAGTTAGACCCATCAGTCTCTCATCTGTTTAAGCTAGTGACTTACCCAGCAGTCACTCATCTGTTTAAGCTAGTGACTTACCCAGCAGTCACTCATCTGTTTAAGTTAGTGACTTACCCAGTAGTCACTCGTCTGTTTAAATTAGTGACTTGCTTGTCAGTCACTCATTATGGTTTACCAGAACCTCAAGTGATATTCACTACTCTGTTTAAGAGCTATAAGCTCTGTGTGATTATATAATAACCAGTTGTTAATATATATATATGAATTATTGTGTTTTCTTCATGGGTCTTAGCTCACGGGTGCTATGTGGTGCAGGTAAAGGGAAAGAGAAGCTCACCCAGCCTTGAGTGGAGAGCTTAGGTGGTGATGTGTACATATGCGGCCGCTTGACCACCACGACCAAGGAGTTCTCAGAGGAACTTGGGGGTTTACCCTATTTTTGCCACTTAGGTCGGCGAGTTTGTAAATTTGAAACAGTAATGACCATTTTGAGTTATAAATAACTTGTAAATGTTTTGATGGGCCCATGAACAGTTTTATGTACTTAATAAAATATATCCTTTCATTTTTATTGTTTTTCCACCTTAGCCTAATAATAACACTTAGAAACACGTTTTTAAGCAAAGGACTCGGGTAGCGAGTCAAATTTCCGGTTCACCGTAACTGTTCTGGGGTAATCAGGGCGTTACAACTTGGTATCAGAGCGTGCCAAGGTTAAGGTTCCTGTAGACTGGCTGGGCATGTACACACATCACTGAAGTCAAGCTCGACTCATGGTTTGGTAACTATTTATGTAGTTATATGTATAACTGCTTAAATATAGTATATATGCTTTACCTGTATGCATGAGACACCATGTTAAACCTGTGCCCTGAAATATTACATTCTCAGCAACCGTGTGCTAATCAGTACTGAAATTGCTGGAACATACTTATTAGTATTATTGTTGGTGAATTATTATGTGATACATGCTAAATGTTATAAACATGTATCTGCTTGTATATTTTTATGACTGTGGAATGTGATAATTGTCTGCTTGTTCTTGGACCATAAGGCGGCAAGAGGTTTAGTTATTACTACCTGACAGGTCGTATTGACCATTGTTTCAACAAGGTATCAGTAATAAGAATGAATCCAGGGCAGACAGATACTTCAGCTGGCCAAAGTGATCAAGGCCAGAATAATAACAGTCAGGGTCAGGAAAATGACCAGTCACATATTCCACAGCCAGCTCCTGTAAACTGGTAGCAGATAATCAGTTATCTGCAGGCAACAGTGTTGAGACAGGGAGAAGAGCTTTGTCTCCTGAGACAACAGCAAGTGCCTGCAGTGGCCAGTGTATCAGAGGCACCTCCTGTGTCGGTGCTAGCAGCAGAGCATCTTCCTGAGGTTGGAAATAAATGGGAGCCTCTTTATGAAAGGTTCAGGAAGCAACAACCTCCAGTTTTTTAGGGCAGTGCAGATCCTGCCAATTCAGAGCAATGGATGAGTATGATTACCACCATCTTAGATTTCATGAGGGTAACTGGTAATGAGAGGGTGGCCTGTGCCATTTATATGTTTCGGGAGGATGCCCGAATTTGGTGGGAGGTGATTACCCAGACCAAGAATGTTAATGCCCTGAGTTGGGAAGAGTTTCAGACTCTGTTCAACGAGAAATATTACAATGATTCCATCAAGGCAGCTAAAGCTGAGGAATTTATTAGGCTTAAGGGAAGTTTGTCAGTCACTGAGTATGCCTTAAAGTTTGATCGTTTGGCAAAGTTTTCCATGGAGCTAGTGCCCATTGATGTGACCAGGACAGAGATAGAGATTTTTGCAGGGGCTACAGCCCAGATTAGCCCGTGATGTACGTATCACCACTGTGGCTGGGGTTACTACCTATGCACAGGTGGTTGAGAAGGCACTCACAGCTGAGAGTGCAGAGAACAAGATTTGGCGTGATAGTGCAGCCAGAAAGGATTTTAGGAGGACAGGTCCTCCATTTGTGGGTTCTGGTAGGGGTATAGGCCCCAGTGATCAGAAGAGGAAGGTTCCTGATACCTTCCCAGTTCCAGGTCTGGATAGGCGGCCCAGTGGTATTACAATGGGTCGTTCGGGTGGTAGTGAAGCCTGGAAGACTCGTCCTGAATGCCCTAGATGCAAGAGGCGTCATTTGGGAGAGTGTAGGGCAAAGGCCTGCTACTTGTGTGGGGCAGTAGGTCATTTTAAGAAGGATTGCCCTCAGGCAAGAAAAAGGAACCCAGGAAAGCGGACAGCTCGACCCTAGCTCGAGTGTTCGCATTGACACAAGCAGAAGCTGAGGCATCTCCTTCAGTAGTTACAGGTCAGCTTCTTAGTGCTAGAAGCCCTTATAATGTATTGTTTGATTCTGGTGCTACACATTCTTTTGTTGCTAGTAGTATTATTGATAGACTGTGTAGACCTTATGATTTTTATGGTGTGGGGTTTGGAACTTTGTTACCCACTGGAGAGTTAGTGGTATCCAGGAGATGGGTCAGATCTTTGCCAGTTATAGTGGAGGGAAGAGAGTTGTCAGTGGATTTGATAGAGTTGGTTATGATTGACTTCGATATGATATTGGGTATGTATTGGTTGGCAAAGTATGGGGCAACCATAGATTGTAGAAGGAAGATGGTCACCTTTGAGCCTGAAGGTGAGGATCCTTTTGTGTTTGTTGGTACTGTGCATGGACCTCGCATACCGATGATTTCTGTATTGAGGGCTAGGGATCTTTTGCAAGGAGGTTGCATTGGATTCTTGGCCATTGTGGTTGATACCACTCAAGTCGTGCCAGTGATACCAGAAGAGACCAGGCTTGTTTGTGAATTCCTGGATGTGTTTCCAGAAGATTTGCCAGGGTTGCCACCGCACAGAGAAATTGAGTTCGTTATAGAACTGGCACCAAGGGCGGACCCAGTGTCTAGAACACCTTACAGAATGGCCCTAGCTGAGTTGAAAGAATTAAAAGTACAGTTGCAAGAGCTGTTGGATTTGGGTTTTATCAGACTTAGTTTGTCACCTTAGGGTGCGCCAGTTCTGTTTATGAAAAAGAAGGATGGTTCTCTGAGGATGTGTATTGATTACAAGGAACTGAATAAGTTGACAATTAAGAACAAGTATCCTTTGCCAAGGATAGATGACTTGTTTGATCAGTTGCAAGGTAAGAAGGTATTCTCAAAGATCGACCTTCGTTCTGGTTATCATCAGTTGAGGGTCAAGGAGGGAGACATATCGAAGACTGCTTTTCGTACTAGGTATGGGCATTATGAGTTCTTAGTTATGTCTTTTGGATTGACTAATGCCCCTGCTGCTTTTATGGATCTGATAAACAGAGTTTTCAAGGATTATCTGGACCAGTTTGTGATCGTCTTCATCGATGATATTCTGGTATATTCTCAGTCTGAGTCAGAGCACAAGCAACATCTGAGGTTGGTTCTACAGAGACTGAGGGAACACAGATTGTTTGCTAAGTTCAAGAAATGTGAGTTCTGGTTATCTCAAGTATCCTTTCTTGGGCACATTGTCAGTAAGGAGGGGATTAAGGTAGATCCAGTGAAGATTGAAGCGGTCAAAGATTGGCCAAGGCCAAAGAATGCTTCTGAGGTTAGAAGTTTCCCCTGATTGGTAGGTTATTATAGGCGTTTCGTGGAAGGGTTCTCAAAGATTACTACTTCATTGACTGAGCTGACACGCAAGAGCCAGAAATTTGTGTGGTCAGATAAATGTGAGAACAACTTCCAGGAACTGAAGCAAAGATTGATTACAGCTCCGATTCTGAGTCTCCCGAAAGATCAGGAGAAGTTTGTAATTTAGTGTGATGCTTCTCATCAGGGTTTGGGTTGTGTTGTGATGCAGTCAGAGAAGGTAATTGCTTATGCTTCTCGTCAGTTGAAGGAGTATGAAAAGAGATATCCCACTCATGATTTAGAGTTGGCGGTTGTGGTCTTTGCTCTAAAGATATGGAGACACTATCTTTATGGAGAGAAGTGTGAGATCTATACAGACCACAAGAGCCTAAAATACTTCTTCACTCAGAAAGATTTGAATATGAGACAAAGGTGTTGGCTAGAGTTAGTAAAAGATTATGATTGTGAGATTTTGTATCATCCGGGAAAGGCCAACGTGGTAGCTGATGCTTTAAGCCGGAAGGGTCCGGGACAGATTTATGGTATGAGGCTAATAGCCAAAGAGTTAGCTGATGATATGACCAGAGCTGGTATAGAGTTGCTGGTGGGCCAGTTGGCTAATATTACGCTACAGTCTACACTGTTGGAGAGGATCAAGGAGGGTGAGTTGAGTGATCCACAGCTGATCAAGATCAGAGAGGATGTTCTGGCTGGAGCATCCAGATATTATATAGTGTTTGAGTTAGGCTTGTTGAGGTACAAGAGGTGGATATGTGTTCCATTAGACACTGCTTTGAGGCGAGAGATTCTGGATGAATCTCATACTACACCTCACTCTTTGCATCCAGGCACCACGAAGATGTATCAGGATGTGAGATCGTTGTATTGGTGGCCGGGGATGAAGAGGGATGTAGTGGAGTATGTGGCTAAGTGCTTGACATGTCAACAGGTCAAGGCTGAGCATCAGAGGCCGGCAGGGTTATTGCAGCCTCTGGATATCCTAGAGTGGAAGTGGGAAGACATCATGATGGATTTCGTGGTGGGCTTACCCAGGTCTATTGGTCAACATGATTCTATTTGGGTGATAGTGGATCGCTACACCAAGTAAGCTCACTTCTTGCCAGTGAGGACTACATATACAGTTGATCAGTATGCAGATCTCTATGTGAAAGAGATCGTGCGCCTCCATGGAGTAGCGAGGTCGATCGTGTCAGATCAAGACCCCACCTTTACTTCCAAGTTCTGGGGAAGTTTACAGAAGGCCATGGGGACACAGTTGAAGTTCAGTACTGCTTATATTCCTCAGACAGATGGGCAATCTGAGAGGACGATCCAGATATTAGAACACATGCTGAGAGCATGTGTGCTGGACTTTGGTGGATCTTGGAGTAAGTATTCACCTTTGACAGAGTTCTCCTACAACAACAGTTATCAGTCTACCATTGGAGTTGCACCTTATGAGATGTTGTATGGTAGGAAGTGCAGATCTCCCATTCATTGGGATGAGACAGGGAAAAGGAGATACTTGGGTCCTGAGGCAGTTCAGAGGACCAGTGAGGCCATTGAGAAGATTAGAGCTCGGATGCTCACTTCTCAGAGTAGGCAGAAGAGCTATGCAGATCCCAAGCGCAGGAACGTGGAGTTCCAAGTGGGAGACTATGTCTTCCTTAGAGTCTCACCATGGAAAGGGGTGAGAAGGTTTGGGAGAAGGGCAAGTTGAGCCCTAGGTTTATAGGTCCATTTGAGATCCTGGAGAGGATTGGTCAGGTGGCTTACAGGTTGGCCTTGCCACCGACGTTGTCAGCCGTGCATAACGTGTTTCATGTTTCAGCTCTCCGGAGGTATGTATCATATGTGAATCATATTTTGAGTTATGAAGATCTGGAGCTTGAGCCAGATCTCTCCTTTGAGGAGCAGCCAGTCCAGATACTTGACCCAAAGGATAAGGTCCTCAGGAATAAGACGATACCTTTGGTTAAGGTGTTGTGGAGGAACAACAAGGTTGAGGAAGCGACCTGGGAGCTGGAGTCAGATATGCAGAATCAGTATCCCGAGCTATTCAGGTGAATTTTGAGGACGAAATTTATGTAAGGAGGGGATAGTTGTAATGCCCCGAAATCCCTAATGTGGTTTAATGGCTGGATTAGTAGGTCGGGAGGGCCATAACTGTTTAATTATGCCATTAAATGATAATATGCATGTTTATGTGAATTATATTATAATATGATGTTATATGCATGCATGTGGGTCCACATTTGATTATTATGATATTTTGGTAATTTGGTCCGTTGATGGCATATTTGTGTATTTGGGTGCATATTGTGATTTGTGAATGAGATCCCATTATTATGGAGATATATTCGAGCTATTCGGCATGAGACGGTCTTATATTTCAAATTAGCGATTTTGTCATAACGGGGGTCTTTTATTGGGATATTGAGTAATGAGAATGTTATTTGATGATAAATTGGGAGTTATTGAGATCATGAGGAAATTCTGGAAGTTTTGACTATAATGTCCCCGGAGGTGTTTTCAGGACCCTGAGCACTAGGTTTTATTTGAGGTTACTTAAGTTTGAAGTAGCTTGTCAGATAGAACTGTACGTTAGAAAACCTCTCGTTCTCTTCCCGTTAGTTCGTTTTATAATTCGAGGCACTTTCAAAGAAATCTCGAGTTCTAGGAGTCGAAATCAAGCGAGGATCGAGGCATATCGATCCTAGGAAAGATTAGAAGCTTCTTGACCAAAGGATTTGATGAGAAACAACCCAATCAAAGGTAATCTAAGTTTTAAGTTTTGAGTTTTTAGAGTTTCTATCCTTAGAATTGGATTTCGTGAATCGTTGAGTTTTTTGTTCGTTTGAGCCTCGGGATTTGATGGTTTTGGATCATTGGGAAGCTTGGGAACTTTGATTTGATGATTTGGAAGTGTTTAGGTATGTTTTTGGAGGGTTTGGAAGGAAGGAAAACGAGTTTGGGGATGGTTCTGGGTTGGGGGCTGCGGCCCTGTTCTTGGGCGCTGCGACCCTAGCTCGAAGAAGCTGGTGGAGTGATTTTGCCTTGCTGGGCGCCATGGCCCTTGCTCCTGGAGTGGCTGGGGGTCGCGGCCCAAGGTGTTAGGGCCTCATCCCTTGGGCAGGTTTGAGCCCGTTTGAGTGTTTTGGCCCCGGGAACTTGGTTTTAGGCCTCGGGATCGTTCCTACTACCCGGATTAGTGGGGATTGGTGTCCCAAAGGCTAGATCTTGGTTTGGGAACCTTTGTTAATCATTTTATTGATGGTGTCCCATATTTGGTTATGACTAGGTGACCACTAAAGGACTAAAAGTCATATCGTTCTCAAGGGTCGTTCTTTTATTCATTCTCGCTCGAATCAGAGGTAAGAAAATTGCACCCCATATGTGACATGCATGGTTATTCATGAGGCATGTTGAATATTTAAATGTGGACATGGATTGATTATTGAATGCTTAGCAAATCTTGCTCACTTACGCATGGTACTGACTAATTAGTCAGATTTTGCAAAGGTGTCAGTATCAACTGTGAAGCTGGGACTTATTAGTCAAGTTCGGCAGTGGTACTGGGCACTGGTCACACAGTGTTGACTTATAAGTCAGGACGGCCTTAGCGTGTTCAACGCAAGCCAATAAAGATTAGATCTAATCGACATCTGCATTAAATGACTCAGAAGAGCGTTAATGCCAGATCGACCTCAAGTTCGATGAAAACTAAAAGCGCTTGTGTGACTTACCCATTAGTCACTCATCTGTTAAGTTAGAGACTTACCCATCAGTCTCTCATCTGTTTAAGCTAGTAACTTACCCAGCAGTCACTCATCTGTTTAAGCTAGTGACTTACCCAGCAGTCACTCATCTGTTTAAGTTAGTGACTTACCTAGTAGTCACTTATATGTTTAAATTAGTGACTTGCTTGTCAGTCACTCATTATGGTTTACCAGAACCTCAAGTGATATTCACTACTCTGTTTAAGAGCTATAAGCTCTGTGTGATTATATAATAACCAGTTGTTAATATCTATATGCATTATTGTGTTTTCTTCATGGGCCTTGGCTCATGGGTGCTATGTGGTGCAGGTAAAGGGAAAGAGAAGGTCACCCAGCCTTGAGTGGAGAGCTTAGGTGGTGATGTGTACATATGCGGCCGCTTGACCACCACGGCCAAGGAATTCTCAGAGGAACTAGGGGGTTTACCCTATTTTTGCCGCTTAGGTCGGCGGGTTTGTAAATTTGAAACAGTAATGACCATTTTGAGTTATAAATAACTTGTAAACGTTTTGATGGGCCCATGAACAGTTTTATGTACTTAATAAAATATATCCTTTCCTTTTTATTGTTTTTCCACCTTAGCCTAATAATAACATTTAGAAACACGTTTTTAAGCAAAGGACTCGGGTAGCGAGTCAAATTTCCGGTTCACCGTAACTGTTCTGGGGTAATTAGGGCATTACAATAAGTGTTTTAAATGCTTTCTTCAATCTCTCAATGAAAGCACCAAAATGTTGACTGTTTTTTTCGCTATCAACCTTAAAACGAGAGATGACAGATATAAACAACAAGAACACAAAAGTTTTTACGTGGTTCAGGCTATAAAAGAGCCCTAGTCCATGAGTCTCTGGTATTAATAGGGTTGGAATCTTGTTGAGGCAAGCTCCAATGGAGTTTTCTCAGACAGCGTTTAGATTGCTCTAAGTATAAGGTCTTTCTCTCTCTAAAAAACTGAGCCTTTTACAATGAGACTCCCAACCCTATTTATAGAGGCTGGGGTCATTAATACTAATAATATGTAATTAATATACAATCTTCCTGTTATTAGGGGATTAATACCAATTTAATGCATTGGGTTGCATTGAATAAAGACCATGGCCCAGGCGAGATATGCGGGGCCCATTGTAGAAAGTTAGCTGCTTTATGGGGAACATGCCCCAGGTACTATTAGGGTGTGCACGTACTTCTCCATGGCAAACGACGTAGTGGGAATGCGAATTGTCAAATCGTACAATTGACGACAAAATGGACGGATCGCCAAAAAGGTTGTCAGACGATCCTCTGGTGCTACAAACCCGCATTGGCCGACACCTGGCGTCTATCTTAGGTCCGAGAACCAGAACCTCGGACCTGGGGGACGACTGAGGGAGGAGAGCTATTGCTGACGTTGCTTCACCTGGAGAACCCTCAGCTCTGAGGGCAGACCTCGGAGGATAATCTACCTTGAAGACACTCACGGCCTACCAACTGGCATAAACAGGAGGCCTCACTTGGAAGAACCCTCGCCCTAAAGAAAGACCTCGGGGGGTAACATATCCCGAAGATGTCTGCGAATGTCCAAGCCAGTCAATGTGAGTTGCCATGTGTCAGGAGGTGAAAATATGGACAACATTATTATAATAATAATATTTTATAATATTTGAATTTATATTAATATATTATTAAATATTTAATTTTATATTATATATTATTACAATAATAATATTTTATAACATTTCAATTTATATTAATATAATTTAGAAATATTTATTTTTAATTAGTTTTAAAGGCATATTATATTAAATATTTGTACTATTTGTTAAAGTTAACAAAAAAAATTGTTAAAATTAAAAAAAAAATGTTAAATATATATTTTTTATATAGAAGATGATAGAAAATATTTAAAATGAATAAAAAATATTAAAAATTTAATATTTAAATGATATTGAAAAAAAATAAATAAAGAAGGTGAGGTAAGGTTTAATTATAAAAATAAAATAACTAAATTGGTGTTTTTGTGATATATTTTTTAAGGATATTGGAATTGGAATTGCTCTAGTTGCATCGATAGAACATAAACTACAGTGCAGTGCCAGCCATGGCTGGTGACCTAGCAGGAGAAGAAGTGGTTGCAGGGAGCGACGATGAGAGTGAAAGAATGGTGAAATTGGGATCGTACGGAGGGTTGGTGAGGCCATTGCTTGATGATGACGATGGTGCTGATGATGCCGCCGCTGAGGAGACGATGCTGCTTTGGGGAATTCAACAGCCAACACACTCCAAACCCAACGCTTTCGTCTCTCAATCCTCTCTCCACCTTACTATTGACGCCTGTGGCCACTCTCTCTCCGTTCTCCAGTCCCCTTCTTCCTTGGTACCTCTCTCTACCCTACCATATTTTCTTTTACATATTAATCTTTATGTCAGAACTTTAATTAAAAGTATTTAGAAGAAGAAAAAAATACATTTTTTTGATAAGGTACTTCTTACAAGAATGAGAATTTGGTTCATAATTTGGTCTTGGTCATGATTTATTTTAATGCATAGTTTTTGCGATTATTTTGTCAAATGTTCTACATATATTAATGATTTCGGCTAAATGACTGAGAAACTTACATGATTAAAATAACGCTTCGAGCTGAATGTTATTTTGCAAATAATTTTTTTAGTACAAATAAGTGATCATAGAATAACTTTTTCCAAATAAAGTTTTTTGAGGCAAATAAAAGTTTTTGTTAAGGCCGTTTGTGCTTGTAAAGAAATCATTCATTATAGTATTGCTATTCAAAAGAAAAAAAGGGGAAAGTGAAATAGACTCTTAGAAGGGTATTTTCTTCTCATGAATCAAGATCATCAATGTCATTAATTTTGAACGTGTTTCTCTGTGTAATTTTGTTTCATAAATTGTAGATCACTCCTGGAGTAACTGGTTCGGTTATGTGGGACAGTGGTATTGTTCTGGGGAAGTTTTTGGAGCATGCAGTGGATTCAGGGATGCTTAATCTTCATGGGAAGAAGATTGTTGAACTGGGCTCTGGATGTGGATTAGTTGGGTAAATGATCATGTTAATCTCCTTGTTTTCTTTCCAGTTTGATAAACATCCTAACATTTTATTAATCATGTTTTTCTATGCATAGAATGATGGAAGTAATCGTAGTTACTAGTTGGATTAGAGTTTGTTAGCAGCTTGACTTGAAAATAGCATTTTTATTTTCCCTCCAAGTGTGTGGTGCTGTGTTGAGTTGTTATTCCAGCTGCATTGCAGCTCTTTTAGGTGGTCAAGTTATCCTCACTGATCTGCCTGATCGACTGAGACTACTAAAAAAGAATGTCCAAGTCAATCTTGATCATGGAAATGTGCGAGGTTCTGCAACAGTGATTGAGTTGATTTGGGGAGACGATCCTGATACACAAGTGATTGAGCCATCACCTGATTTTGGTAAGTCTATTTCATATTCAATAAGTTTGTATGTGCCAAAACTTCATAAAATCAAACGTTCAATTAACTGATACAATGGTCTTTTTCTTCTTTCTTTCTTTCTTTATTTTAAGTGTGCTTCCGTCTATAAATTCTTCTATTCTTAACGATAAGGTCAAATCTGAATTCCCTGCCTTAGAGGAGATTGTGAAAGTGTGTTGTGATGGTTTGATATACAATTGATTTTTTATAGCTTACTTTATCAGAATATTAATAACTTGTGGTTGTTTACTATACAAAGGGAAATTTCTTTTACCGTCTTTGTTAGGTGGCACAAGGACCAAACGTTTGAACTTAAAATTTTAAGAATACCAAAAATGTTCAAATTGTTATTCTGAAGACAGCATATCTTTGATGTTCTAGTCCTTGCAACTTGCTACTTCTACCCATTCGTGAAAACTCATTTTTTTTCCTCTTTTTTTGATGTTTCTTTTCTCAAATGATTTTAACTCTAAAGTCTTAACTATATACTTCTCTGTGAGGTGGTAGTCCATTTTTTAAGATTAAGACATGCATAACAGTCCTTTCAGCAATGCTATAGAACCCTTTATACTGTGTTTCAATAGAGCATATTCAGTGTTGAGTATCCAATGCTGTATCCACACTGTGTAGTGCAAAACATGCTCCGGTAGTCGGTGCTTACAATATGTTATGTATATACAACTCTTGGTCTCCTATGGCCAAATGGCTTGCGCCATCACTGGAGGCTGAAATAGAATGTTGCTAACTTGTTTGATGACATATTTAGGTTTGGCATGAAATAACATGTCTATCAGGTTTATACTTGGGTTTCCTGTTGTGACTTGAAGAACAAAAGCATCTCACTTACATTTTAGTGCTTGATTTTTTGCAATGAGCAGGAATTCTCATATTTTCAGAAATTTTCACCTCTGATATACAATTGTTTACACTTTGTTTTTTAAAACTTATTCAAGTTCTAGGATCTGACGTGATCTATAGCGAGGGAGCTGTGTCAGACTTGTTGGAAACACTTCAACAACTCTGTGGAAGCAATACAACAATCATTTTGGCTGGAGAACTTCGTAACGGTAAAAGTTGGTACAATTTCTTTCCCGAACTTTTACTCTTGAGAGATTGTTCTTAAATGTTTATTCCTGTTACAGATGCTATCCTTGAATACTTTCTAAAAGCTGCTATGAAGGAATTCCTGGTTGGAAGGGTTGATCAAACACAATGGCATCCAGATTACAATAGTGGCCGTGTTGTTTTGTATGTTCTTGTCAAAAAATGAGTGTTGAAATTGGTTCAATGGTATATTAACAATTATTTAGAGTAGAGAAAAATTTCATTCAAGAATTTGAGTACTTGTTTTATCAATGACATTGTCTTTTTTTTTCTGTCCCCCAAGTTACTACTTTTCACGGGTTCTACCAAAACTTTTAGTGGATAGCAAGTAAACTAAAGTTAGTCAAGTGGTCGGTTTATGGTTCGCTCCCATGAGGTCTTAGTCCTCATTATTCATTGAGACTTGTCTAGTTCTTTCTTTCCAAAAATCGTAGGGTTGATTGTGTGAAGCAAAAAATCATCCAAAACCACATGTTTCGTATAAAAATTTAATTTAGAATAAAATTCAAAGTGGTCTTGGTCCCATTCTTCTTTGAGATCCACGTAGTTCTTGCCTTCCATATAATTCAGTGGGAAAATAAATATCATAATCCAGATAGCATGTTTAGTATATTCAATATGGTGCCGGGCTTAGGTCCCATTTGAATTTTTTTTTTTTGGTGGAATGGTGATTCCACCCAAAAATAAATGATAATGCAATTTCAATAGATTATATAGGGGTATTCGCAGCATAAATACATCATGCTTTCGACTTTATACACTTGTGTACTTAATCTTTTGTTTCAACAGCAAAAATATCGAATTATGTTTTCCCCACTTCCATAACTACGAGCTCGGTTAAATACGCATGGAATTGAATGAGATGCCACATGTCACTCTACTATTCGTCCACATCATAATTTTTTTAAAATCTTATTAATTGATTTTTTTGAAATGTAATGAAAAATAAATTTTAAAAAAAAATCAAGAGGCTCGATACCCTACTCTCCATTCTTTCCCTTTCCCTTGCTCTTTCTTCCCTAGCAGCCGTTTGCATCCATCATCAGCACCTCGCCCCCACAATCCTCTCCGACCACTTAACCACCACAACGCCAGCTGCCGCTACCATCTCCACCTCCACGACTATCTCGCCGAACCCAACCCACAAACCAAGATCCCCATCGTCGACGTTCACGTACACGAAGCCTCCCATCTGCCAGCACCCAACACCACCCAGGTGCAATTTCGCACCTCCTTCGAGCAACCCAGTCGAACATGTTAACCCAAGATATGTTTCCAAGAGGGGGGGTGAATTGGAAATTTAAACTAATTTCGGAAATTTAAAACTTAATATGCCAAATTATGCAATAAATCAAATTTATCAAGTAAAAGCAAATAATATGGCAATCAAATAGATAAGCAAATAATCAAACTTGTAATGTAAAGAGTTTAAGGTTAAGAAATTGCAAACTCTTGAATTTTACAAGGTTCGGTAGAACTAAGCCACCTACGTCCTTGGTCTTCAAAGCTATGGACCTAGCTTTGAGTTCAACTATCGAGCCAAGTTAGCGGGCTTGACTAATCCTTACAACCGGGAATTTTTCACCAAGGTATTTCCAAACCTCTTACAATAGTTTTCCACCACCAAGGACTATCAACCTCTTTTTCGGATTGTTGAAGTGCCAATCTCACTCTAACCGGGTTGTTTACAAAACCGGTGCCAACCTCACCTCAATCACAATATGGAATGTGTTTGATATTACAAGCAAAAATCACTCTAGAAGTATGATAATACAATGAGAAGCCTAGAGTGATTAACAAGCACACTTAGAAGAAATAAATACAAATTTTGGCTCAAGTGTGTGAATATGTGTTTGGATGAGTTAAACTTTGAAAGCTCTTTGAAATCAATGGATTTGGTTTGGTATATGTAATAAATGCTCAGCCAACCTCCAACTTTGAGTGAAAAACGAGTTTATATAGAGTTTGGGAAAAAACTAGCCGTTTATAGCCGTTAGGAGTTAATTTTCGAAGCTGTCTGCCGCGAACCGGAAGTCCGGATGGGGAACCGGAATTCCGGTTTGGAAGCAACCGGAATTCCGGTTGCCCATCCGGAATTCCGGATGGCAAACAGAGAGCAAAATCCGTTTTAAGCCTATTTTCCCATTTTTCAATTCTTTATAACTTTTAGCTCGTTTATCCGATTTCAAAAATTCCAATTGCGTTACGACCGTATCGGGATGTATTTTCTTAAAAGTGAATTTAGGATAATTATTTCTCATTTTAAAAAATCACCATTTTTTAGTACGTGAGTGAGCCAAATTTTATACTTATGACTTAACGTATACTTGCAATCACTTTACAAGACTAAGAAATGGAATTAAACCTTTATCTTGAGTTTCTTGAGTTTCTTGAGTCTTGAAGTCCATTTCGGGTCGTTTCCGGAAAATTTGGTAAAATGACCATTTTTCCCTTGGTCATAAGTTTGACTTTGAAGTGCTAATTCACTTTGGTTTTTGCTACAAAATCAACAAATCATTAGTAACAAATAATAATCAAATATTTGTTAATCATCAAAACAAGGAGACTTAAGAGTTTGGGTCAACAGAAAACCTCCAACCACCACCACAGCCACCTCACATCCCTGAGCCGAGTGCCCAGGCGCAGCCCCTACTCTTTTGTGTTTCTCGCCAACCCCCTGCTCACCAATACCACCGCCTGCCTGTCACCCAAAGTCGATCCCATCATCGACATCATCTCAAATTTTTCATCCAAGACACACCCAATCAATCTACAATTTTGACTCATATGCCTACTTCACGAATTTGGATAAATGCCACAAACCACTTTCTCATCTGCTTTTGTTGTTGTATTATTGGTTGTGATAATTGAAGAAGAAGAGAAAAAAGAAAAAAAAATGGCATGAAGGTTGAAGAAGAAGAGAAAAAAGAAAAGAAAAGAAAAAAAGTTGAAAAAAAAAAAACAAGTTAGATTTTTTTATTTTGTTTTTATTTTTTATTAGGGAAATTTGACTATTGATGCATTAAATGGGGTAACATAGAAAAAATACCCTACCCATTGTATACATATGCATTTTATCCTAGTATTTCCATTTGTTGACGCGGTTCTTCGTCAACAGGTAATTAAGAGAAAGAGAGAAGAGGATTAGTGCCAAATATAGAACCGTAACAGATATAAGATCTTAGTGAATGAAAATAGGTGACTCGAGACACGCTTTTTAAGTGGTTCAAATGTTAAAATCCTTCTACTCCACTAGTCAATATTATTGATATATTCTGGGTATTTGGTTACAAAGTATATCTCTCCAGAGACTATTTTTTCCAACCCTTATCAACTCCCAGGGTCTCCATATTTATAGGAGAAGGCACCTGGAAGTTGGTAAGGAGGTCATCCCGTGACCTTCTTATTTGTCATATCAACTCTGTGACATTCATGATTAATTCCTAAACCTGATACATAAGTATGGTCAAATCGATAGATAAGGAGATAATGGGCCGCACGGCCCAACCCAGCCGTGGGTGTTTGAACACGCACGTTCCTGCAGCGTGTCCGAGAAGTCAGGGAGATATCGGACACGTGATGTCAGATATATGCACGTTTATCTTGCGTGTGTTGACTTTACAAGGGGTCATGGCCTCAATATCTAGCTCGTACCATGAGCTGTGCATCTGACCCGACCTCCGGCCTTTCGATTCCTTGCTCCAGTCTTAGGAGTCTTGGCGAGTCCTTGAGGATTCCTCGAGCTAAGGGGGTACGACCTCAGGAATGGATCTCCGACCTGGGGGATGTTTATGGACTAACCATGATTAGTCCGAAGCTCGGCCTACTAATCAGCCCGTGGGAAAATCAGGGCGTACATCTGCCCCCCAAGCTCCTGCTCGTGGTATGTGACGTCATATATAAGACAATAGCAGGGGCTTTTAGACTTCCCCACAACTCTTCGCATTCCAATCTTTATGCAGGCGCCTGATACGTGGCACACCGTGGGTGGTGACGGTACGTCTTACGAGAACCGCATTTAATGGCCTAGCCTATGCCCAGCCGTCATTTCGTATTTCGAGTGGAAGGCCTCGGATCCCTCATCAGGGCCATCCAAGAGCCTTCTACACGTGATCCTCCACGCATATAAAAGGGGGTGGCCACCCTACGCACGGGCCACCCTTTCATTCGAAATTTTTCAAACCTCCTTTCCTCTTTCCTCCCCATATTCCAGAAGAACGAAACCCTTGACTCGGTTGCTGCCATTTTCATCGTTCAAGAAGCTCAGGCGCACAGATTTCTCCAAAGCTTTGGAAGCTACTACACCGACGAAGCCCCTGTCAACGCAACACTCTCGTTTATTTCCCAGTCATACACAGTAAGTCTCCTGACCCTGCGTACTTTGAAAACATGCTACTGTAGCTTAGGTAAAAAATTTCACTGTAGCCGCATGCAAGGGTTTTTCTGGGTTTTGCGGATATGGAGGGTGACAGCTCTTTTTAGGCTAGGGTATATGTGTTGTAGGAAATCGCTTTAGAATATGGGTTTCAGGATACTTTTTCTGGGGAAAATTTCTGGGTAGGAGTTTTGGGAATTTTGGGTACAAAACCGGGTAGCTTAGGGAACACGCCTCGTAAGCGGTTTCGTAATTTTCTGCCTCTTGAAACTTTCCCCCCAAGGTAGATTCTATTCTGAACCCCCTGACACACGAATTCCGAGTAATCTGGGATCTGTTGGGAGCTTACGCACGTGTTCACTGAACCGCGTGGTCCCACTCTCCGCGAGCTGGGCTTACCTCAGCTCGTGCGAATAATAATTGCTTCTTCCTCCTGCTTGGGTCGCCTTTTCTAAAGTGTTTTCTTTTGTTTGCTAGGCGACCAGATGGCTCCAAAAAAGAATCTCCCCCAGAAGAACGTTGAAAGCTCGGCCTCCCAGCAGGAAAAAGGAAAGGCGGTGATGCCTAGCTCCCCGATCCCCTGTTTCGGGCCGGCAGTGGAGAAGGAGGTCGAGGTGGCCCCTGACGCATTCTTTGAGGCGGAGAGAATCGTCTCAAAGATAACCGATCAGACGAAGATCAACAAACTCTTCCTCACTCACAACATCGCGCTGGGGAAAGCCTCCGTCATTGCCCGACCTGCTGCGGAGGGCGAGTGGAGCTGCTCGCCGCTCGAAGAGTCGTTCGCGGCCTGGAGCGGCGAACACTTTAAGGCAGGGGCCTTCCTTCCCCTGGATCAGTACTTTGCTGATTTCTTGAACTTTGTGGGGTTGGCCCCATTTCAGCTCCCCCCCCAACTCCTACCGTCTGCTGGCAGGGTTGAGGTACTTATTCCAGAAGCATGAGTGGGAGGTCCCCACTCCTGCGGATATTTTATATTTCTTTTGCCTCAAAGCCAGCCTGGACCAGCGGGGGCGAGGCGACGGGTTTTACTACTTAACCCGTTTTCCCAACACGGCGGCGGTCATCGAGCTGCCTAGCCATCCTAATGATTTCAAGGACCAGTTCTTCATGTCGACTGGTTTCCGAAACTGCGAGCACCACTATTTCAATCGTCCTCGTAAGTTGCTCCTGTCCTTAGCTCGCCTTTTAAGCGTTATTTTAGCTCCTCCCATACTCCATTCTGACTCAAACTAATCTTGCAGCCATCTTCGCGAGGACCGAAAAGTCTATGACCCTCGGGGGCCAATATGACACGCTGGCGGGCTTGCCCCCCAGCGAGAAGGATTATCGCGCGCTTGTGACAGACGAGACGATGGTGTTCTGCAAGCTGATTTTTCCGAATCAGACCCTTAACCTAAAGAGGCCCAGGGGGCCGCCCCCAGCTCGAGACACCAGACCTGTCATCGTGGAGGAGGTCGCGGGCGCAGAAGATGAGGAGGACGAGGAGGCCGAAGTTCCGCTCGTGAGGAGCAGGAAAAGGACCTTGGACGTCGTCCAGAGCATGGGCGAGGAGAGGATCCAATCCGGAGCAGCCGCGGGTCCTTCTGGCCAAGGTAACTCTTACTTGCTTAGGAGTCTAGATAGGGCCGCTGCAGACCCCCGGCTGGCTAGGTTCAATCCTAGGCAGATCATCCATCATCACAGGAGCGATCCGGACTTGAACACACTTCTGCTCCATTGTGTCGACCGGCTCGTGCTGGATCACCAAGAGAGCCAGCCTAGGGGCACCGTAGTAGTAGATAATACCCTAGCTTTTAGGTCGATCCTATTCGAGGAGTATGGGACCAACCTACGCACATGGCCATCACTCCAAAGGGGTATCTATGCTCCGGGGCTTAGGGAGTATGTAGAAGAATCTAGCCCCGAGTCAGAACCGGACCCAGAACTTGCGCCAGTTCGGGAAATAATCGTCTTAGGCTCTTCCAGCTCGGGGGGTAGGGCTCCCTTAGTATTTGTATACTTTTTAGTGTTAACCCTTTATCTTTATCTCTATGTGATTGCTAACTTGTAATAACCATGTTTTTTTTTTTTGACAGAAGAGATGTCTCAGCCCGAAGATAGTTTGCGGGGCGTGGTCTTCGGGGGGAACCCCTCAGCCGGGCCAAGATAGAAAAGGCTCCGGGGTTCCAAGAGCACTGATGGGGTCTCCACCAAATCTCCGGCAAAGGAGAAGGAGAAAACCCCGCCAGCCCAGGTCATGGGGGCGATCCTTCCTACTGCCGGAGCAGGACGAATGCCTCCACCGCCTCAGCGAGTTCCGCCTGCCGCCCAGGACGTGGGAATGGAGATCGGGACTCCGTCAGTGGCGGCCTCCGATGTACGCATCCCGGTGAATCCCCAGGACCTGGAGAAGATCCCAGAGGCCTTCCGGGGAACGGTGTACGAATCGGCGAACTACGCCGTTAGCCATATCTACAAGTTCACCGAGAAGGAACTCCAGACTATTGAGACAATGAGCCCGGTTGACGTTATGGATTCTTCCATGAGCATGACCCTAACGGTAAGCTGCCCTATTCTTTTGAAGTTTTTACCATTACACTCTGCCTTATTTTTCCTCTGAGCCAGTTTATCTTTCATTCCTCGCAGGGTGTCGTCGCCCTTCATCGAAGCATCATCAGGGCCAGAACTCAGCTCGATGACATGAGGACCGAGCATCAGGCCACCCTTCAGGAGGTTAAGTCAACTAAGGATGCCTTGGCGACCTCGAAGGTCGAGTTGGAGAAGACCCAGGTCGACTTGGAGAAGACCCGCCTGAAGGTCCAGGAGCTCGAGACCTCCATTGCCACCTCGCAGGTAGATCTCGAGGCAGCGAAGACTGAGATCCAGGCCGCCCTGGAGGCCGAACGGGCCATCTCGGAGCAGTCCATGCAGGATCTGTTCTATCACTGTTGGGCTTACAATCCGGAGGCTAACTTCTCTTTCATGCCACCGGGTCTCTGGGCGCGCTTGCTGGTGAAGTTCCAAGCTCGCCTCGACAAAGAGGCGCCGCCTTCGGAGACTGGGGAAGCCTCTGGTGCGGCGGAGCAGGATGAAACGGCGACCTCGAAGGGGCCGACTGACGGAGCTTAAAGCGCTCTCTTTTTTTTTATATATATTTTGAAGTATTTTTTGTAACCTTTGCATGAGGTGTTTTCACCTCGAGACAATTTGCGTTGCACCTTTAACTCACATTTTTTTTTTATCCTTTTGGCTACAATATATATATCTTTTTGATAAACTTAGTTCGTGTTAAACGCTATTTATATCTCGAGCTCTTTGAAAAGAACAGCGAACGATAAATAGATTTATATCAACATCTAAGTTTTATGACCCAGTTAAAACCAGGAACTTATTTAGAAAACTTAGTTCGTGTTAACTTTTATCCTTATCTCATGCTCTTTAAGAAGAACAATCGATCAATAGATTTAAGTTAACTTCTAAGTTTTACGACCCAGTTAAAACCAGGAACTTATTTAGAAAACTTAGTTCGTGTTAACTTTTATCCATATCTCAAGCTCTTTAAGAAGAACAATCGATCAATAGATTTAAGTTAACTTCTAAGTTTTACGACCCGGTTAAAACCAGGAACTTATTTAGAAAACTTAGTTCGTGTTAACTTTTATCCATATCTCAAGCTCTTTAAGAAGAACAATCGATGAATAGATTTAAGTTAACTTCTAAGTTTTACGACCCGGTTAAAACCAGGAGCTTATTTAGAAAACTTAGTTCGTGTTAACTTTTATCCATATCTCAAGCTCTTTAAGAAGAATAATCGATCAATAGATTTAGATAAACTTCTAAGTTTTATGACCCGGTTATATCTAGGATAGGACTTAGTTAGCGTTAACCCTTATCCATATCTCGAGCTCTTTAAGAAGAACAACGATCCATAGACAAGGATCAACATCCAAGTCGTTAAGGAGACCTGGTTATATCCAGGTACCATATGCCCCCAAGTAACTAGGAAAGGGTCTTTCGTGGTTACTTTAAGATTACAATTGCAAATATGCGTAAAAGGCTTATTTTTATTAATACATAGAAAGTGGCTTTCCAGGCCTTACAAGTGGATCATTGATAATATCTCTTTAAGTGGACGGCGTTCCAAGTCCGTGGGACGGTCACTCCATCAAGTCGAGATAACTTATAAGTTCCCTCCTTGATGACTTCGATGACCTGGTCGGGTCCTTCCCAGTTCGGTCCCAAGACTCCATCTTTGGGATCTTTTCCGGCTAGGAAAACTCTTCTTAGGACCAAGTGCGCGTTTTCTAACCTTGGTGTTAAAGTAGCGAGTGATCTTCTGCTGATAATGGGCGAGCTGGAGTTGCGAATCCTCTCGCCTTTCATCAACTAGGTCTAGGGAATGGCATAGGAGCTCATGGTTCCGACCTTGGTAGTAGGACTGGACTCTATGCGACAGAACCTTAACTTCCATGGGGAGGACTGCTTCACTCCCGAAGGTTAGGGAGAAAGGAGTATGACCCGTAGGAGTCCAATGCGAGGTCCGGTATGCCCATAGGACCTGGTGGAGCTGTTTCGGCCAGGCTCCCTTTGCTTTGTCTAATCTTTTCTTGAGGCTCGCCTTTAGAGTCTTGTTGACAGCCTCGACCTGGCCGTTCGCCTGAGGATAGGCCACGGAAGAGAAGCTTTTTACAATTCCATGCATGTCACAGAACTCAGTGAACAGGTCGCTGTCGAACTGAGTGCCATTATCGGAGACGATCTTCTTGGGCAGGCCGAAGCAACAGATGATGCTTTTAACCACGAAGTCAAGCACCTTTTTAGACGTGATTGTTGCCAACGGCTCTGCCTCAGCCCACTTAGTGAAGTAGTCGATGGCGACCACGGCGTAACGGACCCCGCCCTTTCCAGTGGGCAGGGCGCCCACTAAGTCTATTCCCCAAACGGCAAACGGCCAAGGGGCCGATATCATTTTTAGCTCGACTGGAGGAGCTCGTGCAACTGCAGCGAATCCCTGGCACTTGTCGTACTTTTTCACATATGAGATTGAGTCTTTGGACAGAGTCGGCCAGTAATAACCTTGCCTGAGAACCTTTAAGGCCAAGATTTTCCCCCTAGTGTGGTCTCCGCAGAATCCTTCGTGAATTTCCTGCAGGATGGCCTTCGCTTCACTTGGAAGAACGCACCAGAGGAGCGGTAAAGAGTGCCCACGTCGGTACAACACTCCATCGACTGTCGTATATCTCGGAGCTTGATATAGGACTCGCTGTGCGTCGTTACGTCCCTCAGGCAGCTTGCCCTCGACGAGATATTCAAGAATGGGGGTTATCCAGGTCGGCCTGGCGTCGATCATCTCGACCTCTGCCCGATATCCTTCTATACTTGGTTTTTCCAAGAATTATATTGGCACCAGCCCCAGTGTCTCTGTCTCTCCCGAGGTGGCGAGCTTGGCAAGAGCATCTGCATTGGTGTTCTGTTCTCGAGGTATCTGTTCGATCGATCCTCGCCCAAACGCGGACAGCTCGGCTTTTACCTTCGCCAGATAGGCGGCCATCTTGGGCCCTCGTGCCTGATATTCGCCTAGAACCTGGTTAACCACGAGCTGGGAGTCACTGAAGCACTGGACGGAGCTCGCCTTTAACTCCCCGACTATCCTTAGGCCGGCCAGCAAAGCTTCGTATTCCGCCTCGTTGTTGGAGGCCTTGAACCCGAACCTTAGCGCCGAGTGGAACCTATGTCCCTCGGGGGATATCAAAATGATTCCGGCCCCGAAGTCGTTCTCGTTGGATGAACCATCTACAAAGATCTTCCACAACGATTGGGGCAAGGTGAGCTGAGATGAGTCCTCCGCTGGATTCTCCTGGAATCCCGTGCATTCTGCCACAAAGTCGGCCAAGGCCTGACTTTTTATGGCCGTTCGTGGGGTATAGAAAATCTCAAACTGACTGAGTTCGACCGCCCATTTTAACAAACGTCCCGATGCTTCAGGCTTCTGCAAAACCTGCCTTAGAGGTTGATCGGTCATGACGTGTATCGAGTGAGATTGGAAGTACGGCCTGAGCTTTCGCGAGGCCGTAATTAGGCAGAACGCCAGTTTTTCCATCAGCGGGTATCGTGATTCTGCCCCGAGGAGTCTCTTGCTGATGTAGTAGACTGGATTCTGAGCTTGGTCCTCTTCTCGTACTAGTACGGCGCTAGCTGCATCCTGAGTGACAGCTAGGTAGAGAAAAAGAGGCTCGCCGGCCTTGGGCTTGGATAGCACAAGCGGTTCAGCCAGATGCACCTTTAGGTCGAGGAATGCGCTTTCGCACTCTACTGTCTAGTCAAACTTCTTGTTTCCTCGGATCAGGTTGTAGAAGGGCAAACACTTATCGGTTGACTTGGAAATAAACCGGTTCAGTGCGGCCACTCTCCCTGTCAAGCCCTGGACATCTTGTCGGGGTTTGCTTCGATTCCCCGGGTATTAACTATGAACCCCAGGAATTTCCCGGATGCGACACCAAAAGTGCATTTATGGGGATTGAGCCTCATGCCATATTCTCGTAGTATGTTAAAACATTCTTCCAGGTCAGAAACATGGTTTTTCGGCAGTCTTTGACTTGACAAGCATGTCATCAACGTACACTTCCATGTTTTTTCTGATCTGGTCCGCGAACATTCTATTTACTAGCCTTTGGTAGGTAGCTCCGGCGTTCTTCAGACCGAACGGCATGACCTTGTAGCAATAGACATTAGTCGGGGTCATGAAGCTGGTGTGTTCCTGGTCCGCCGGATTCATCGCGATCTGATTGTAGCCTGAGTACGCGTCCATAAAGGACATGAGCTCGTGCCCCGCCGTGGCATCCACCAGCTGATCGATCCTTGGCAATGGAAAACAATCCTTGGGGCAGGCCTTATTCAAGTCGGAGAAGTCAATACAAGTCCGCCATTTCCCGTTGGGCTTTGGAACTAGCACGGGATTGGCGACCCAAATTGGAAATTTGGCTACACGGATAAAGCCACATTTTTTGAGTCGGGTCACTTCCTCTTCTAGGGCTTCAGCTCGGGTTGTTCCTAAACGTCTTTGCTTCTGAGACTTGGCAGGAACGCTTTTATCCAGGTGGAGCGTGTGCATGATGACACTCGGGCTGATCCCTACCATGTCCTCGTGCGACCACGCGAATACATCTAAATTATCCCGGAGAAACATAATCAACTCCGTCTTCCTCTTGTTACAGAGGTTTTTCCCGAGCTTGACCATCCGTGATGGATTTTGTGGATCAAGGTTCACCTCCTCGAGCTCCTCAATAGCCTGGAGCTCGGATTTGTCTTCGCCTATTCAGGGGTCAATGTCCTCACTAAGGGCGACACTTTCCCCTTTGGCGTTTTGAGGTTTTTCAATCTCAGGAGCCGCTAAGGGTTCCTGGGATTCCTCTTCACTCAGAATGGCCATAGCCAGCTGCCCGGTTTTAGATTTTCCCTTCATGGAAATGCTGTAGCATTCCCTGGCAGCGAGCTGATCGCCCTTGATGGTGCAGATTCCTGTTGAAGTAGGGAATTTCATGTCGAGGTGTCGAATGGAAGTGATAGCCTCGAAAGCTATAAGCGTAGGTCGGCCCAAAATGGCGTTGTAGGCTGCGGGGCAGTCAATGACCACGAACTCGAGTAGTCTAGAGACTGTCCGAGACTCTTCTCCTAGGGTGATCACCAGCTCGATCGTCCCTATCGCTGCCGATCCTTCTCCCGAAAAACCATACAGCATCATGGAGGTTGCCTTTAGATCGGCGATAGTCAGACCCATCTTTTCTAAGGTGGACCAGAATAAAAGGTTCACCGAACTCCCGTTGTCTATCAGCACCCTTCTTACTTTCCGGTTGGCGAGCTGGACTGCTATAACCAAGGGATCATTGTGAAGGAACTGGACATGGCCTGCGTCTTCCTCCGTAAAAGTGATCGGTTGCTTTTCTAATCGTTGCTGTTTTGACTGACGCTACTCCGGGACGAACTCCACTCCGTTGTGGGCTTTTAGTTCATTCACGTATCTCTTCTGGGCACCTCTGCTCGTGCCAGCCATATGCGGACCTCCAGAGATGGTGGATATCTCTCCTTCGACCACGGGAGGAGGGACGTCCTGATCTATCCGAGACCCGGGCTGACTGGCTGGGGCTTCCGGAGCAGGTCGACTCGCTGGAACCCTGTTCCGTGAGTATTGAGCCAAGGGGCCGGCTGGGATGAGAGTCTCTATCTCATCTTTGAGATGCCTGCAATCGTCGGTATTGTGTCCGACGTCGTTATGAAAACGGCAGAATTTGGAAGTGTCTCTCTTTCCCTTGTGGTGTTTCAATGGTTCCGGCCTCTTCCAGGGGACCCGAGTAGAGTTGGCCAGGAAAATACTTTCCCTTGACTGGGTGAGTTCGGTATACGTCGCGAACACGGGCTTGAACTTGTCTACAGACTTATTCTTCTTTTGGCCGTGTTGATTATTTTCACCATTCCCCTTTCTTTTGCTTCCGCCGGGCTGGTTATTCTGTGTGACGTCTGGGGTCGCTACCACGACCTACGTCCCCACTCCAGCAGGCTGCTCGGGAACCTGGCTGGTCCCCGTGGCTGAGGCTTCAGCTTCTTCCAAGTTTATCCATTCTTGGGCCCTATTAAGGAATTCGTTGACCGAACTGACTCCCTTCTTTTGTATATCCTTCCAGAGATCTCCTCCGACAAGGATTCCGGTTCTCATAGCCATGAGCTTGGAGCTTTCATCCGCGTCCCTAGCTCGGGCAGCGAAGTTCGCGAATCTGCTCAGGTAGGCCTTCAGCGTCTCACCGGGCTGCTGTCTCACATTGGCCAGGGAGTCAGCCTGAACACGGGCGGCCTGGGAGGCGCGGAATGCCCTTTTGAAGTCAGCTGAGAAGGTCTTCCAAGAGCTGATTGACTGTCTTTTACTTTGCTTGAACCACTGTCTGGCAGGTCCGGTCAGTGTGGAAGGGAAGATCAAGCATCTCAGCTCCGAGCCAATGTTATGGGCCATCATTAGGGTGTTGAACATCCCTAAATGGTCCGACGGATCTCCGTCCCCGTTGAACTTTGATAAGTGAGGCATACGGAAACCAGATGGGTATGCCGTCGCTGCTATGTTGGGGCGAAGAGTTCCATCTCGTCTCCCGAATCATATTCGTCTTTTTCCTTTTCTGACAGGTGCTTCCTCATCAGTTCCTCCATCTGAGTTAGGTGCTCGAGGGTTTGGTCCTGAGATCCTTGGTTATTCCGGAGCTGTTCAGCAGCTCCGGATCCATTGTACATATTAGGTGGGTTATTGCCCCTCCTATCTTGAGATAGGTTGTTTGGGACATTCCCTCCGTTACGTACTTCGGATTGCCCCCCCCCCCCCCCCCCGAGCGAGCCTGGCTACCATCTCTAGCTCGATCTTCTCTGTGAGAGTTGAGGTGATCTCGAAGGTCGCCTCCCTGGGTGGTCTGATGGCTTTGTGCCGAACTTAGTCGCTGACGCAGGTCTCCTTCAGAGAGATCATTCCGGCGGCTGCCTGTCCAATGACTCCTGCTGGATAGGCTTGGAGTCCGTCTTTGGTGGTGAGGACCTGAGCTTTCTTCCGGCGCCCTGCTACGCCGGGAAGGTCCCGCTGATGGTGGGTTTCTCCTACTACTCCCGTAAGCTGGGATGTCTCGGACGGGCCGAGGAGGAGACGGATATCTGATAGGAGATGGAGGATGCCTGACTGGAGAAGCGATCCTGGTTCCGTCTGGACGGATCAAATTTGGTGGGGGCCTTTCGGCCCTGCCAACTTGCTGGTCCCGCGCCGGGCGATCTGGACGGGGCGCAGGACGGTCTTCGGGGATGGGCTGACGTCGTTGGCCCTCCCCGGATCTCCTCCGGGAATTTCCTCGAGCTCTCCTGGGCGTCCTCGAGGATGGTTGAGACCTAGGAGTCGACGTCCTAACCGAACGGCTGTCTTGCTGTTGTCCGGTCCTAGGCATTTCCCCGAGGTTTGCGTCTCGATGGTGCGATGAAGGGGTGGAGTTGGCTGCTGGAAGTCTATCCGAACGGCCATGCCTGGACCGATTACCCCGGCGAGACTTAGGAGCCTCACCTTGCCTCTCTCCAACGTTAACGTTGGTTGTGAGAGGGGGTAATTGGGCCAGGATATCCTGGATTTGCCGACTAGCAGTTGCTAACTGGCTCCTCAGCTGAGCGTTCTCCATCTCCACCGCGGTATAATAACACGGGTTCGGATTAGGTGGCCGGGGCGCCGAACTACCAGTATCGTCTTGTCCCGCCGGCTGCTTTCCTGGCCGCTGCTGGACTTCAGGAATTTGTTCATCAGGGATGGCGGTATGATGAGCCTCCTGCCCATCATGTTTTTCTGTCTCGTTGCCATGCCTGGATCGAGTAGTCACCATAGTTAGATGTTTGTAGCAGCACTAATCGAACTTGCTCTCAATGAAAGCACCAAACTGTTGACGCGGTTCTTCGCCAACAGGTAATTAAGAGAAAGAGAGAAGAGGATTAGTGCCAAATATAGAACCATAACAGATATAAGATCTTAGTGAATGAAAATAGGTGACTCGAGACACGCTTTTTAAGTGGTTCAAAGGTTAAAATCCTTCTATTCCACTAGTCAATATTATTGATATATTCTGGGTATTTGGTTACAAAGTATATCTCTCCAGAGACTATTTTTTCCAACCCTTATCAACTCCCAGGGTCTCCATATTTATAGGAGAAGGCACCTGGAAGTTGGTAAGGAGGTCATCCCGTGACCTTCTTATTTGTCATATCAACTCTGTGACATTCATGATTAATTCCTAAACCTGACACATAAGTATGGTCAAATCGATAGATAAGGAGATAATGGGCCGCACGGCCCAACCCAGCCGTGGGTGTTTGAACACGCACGTTCCTGCAGCGTGTCCGAGAAGTCAGGGAGATATCGGACACGTGATGTCAGATATATGCACGTTTATCTTGCGTGTGTTGACTTTACAAGGGGTCATGGCCTCCATATCTAGCTCGTACCACGAGCTGTGCATCTGACCCGACCTCCGGCCTTTCGATTCCTTGCTCCAGTCTTAGGAGTCTTGGCGAGTCCTTGAGGATTCCTCGAGCTAAGGGGGTACGACCTCAGGACAGGATCTCTGACCTGGGGGATGTTTTATGGACTAACCATGATTAGTCCGAAGCTTGGCCTGCTAATCAGCCCGTGGGAAAATCAGGGCGTACACCATTAGTTCCAAAAATACCTCTCTCATTTGTTTCCCACTTTCTCTCTCTACTCTCTCGAACTCTCTCTATTCTCGGTCTCGAAACCAAAATCCCCAAAATCTCTTACTCTCCTTTCGCGCATTCACTGTGGCTTTATCTTCCACGACCACAGCAACATAGAAAGTGGCAAGAAATCATTGTCGGAGTAGGTGGGTAGGAGAGAAAACCCACGAGATCGACGAAGCAACCCCGAAATAGGCAAAGGTGAGGGATTTACTTGTTTATTCTGCAATAAATTGTCTGGGCCTGGTTTATTTGTTAATTTTATGTTCATAGGATAGATCAGGGATGGGGTATGAAGAAATCTGGGTTTTTTTTTTTTAGATTTTTAAAATCGATAGGCCTTGATAGACCTCTATAGTATCTGTTAGGTTCTGGGTTTGCATCGGCCTCGATAGGTCTCGATAGAATAAGGCATATTTCTGATTTTGCAAGTGCCTCGATAGGCCTCGATAGAGTTAGATATATTATGATTTTGTATTGCCTCGATAGGCCTCGACAGTGGTGCCAAGCATCAATATTGTTTGAGGCATCGATAGGCCTCAATAGAATTAGACATTTTTTTATTTTGCACGGGCCTCGATTTGCCTCGATAGAATTGGATATTTTCTGATTTTACATATGCCTTGATAGACCTCGACAGACTCGATAGTTTATCTGCATATTTGATTTTTTTTAAACCTCTATGGGCCTCTACATGGCTCGATGGTCCTCAATAGTTACTAGATTATTTAAAATTGTATTTTTCACAGTTTTTGTTTTTGTTTTTTTAGATGCCTGATTTCATTGTACCATTGGAGAAGCATTTTCCTGGACGTGTCACCTATAGGGGTAGTGCTTACTTGGATACCCTTATAGAGCATATTAGGAGGCACAAGTTAATTAAACAGGCAGAGGCATGCCTGTTGGGACAGTTCTTCAAGGCTTAGCCCTTTAGTTTTTTTGGGGTTCTACTGCATCAGCTTATGTTGTGGAAGGTGGAAAGCAAGAAGCCTGAAGGGGACCAGTTCTACTTGGGCAACACTCTTTGCAGATTTGGGATTACAGAGTTTGCCCTAGTCACCGGGCTGAATTTTGGGAACACCCCGTCCCCAGATGAGTTGAGAGAGCATCTTTCAAGTGATCGGATCATCTAAGAATACTTTAATGGTGATTCCAAGGTTAGTTTCACCAAGTTAGAAGATGCTTTGAAGGCCTCGACAAACCCAGAAGATGCATTTAAGCTGGATTTGTGCTATTTGATAGAGGGGGTACCGAATGCCCCAGATAAGACAACACAGATATGAGGTGATTCCCTGAAGATGGTTGAGGATCTTGACTACTTTTTCAAGTATCCGTGGGGGAAGTTGTCCTTCAAGAAGGTTATTAGAGAGTTCAAAAGTACATGCAAAAACAATTGAAACATTATGAGGAGAAAAAGAAAGAGGGTTCAAGCAAAAAACAGAAGGAGTCGAAGTATAGTTTCTATGGCTATGCCCCCGCACTTCTATACTAGGCTTTTGAGGCCATGCCAGCTATCGGGAGTAAGTACGGTGAGAATAGTGGGAACCAAATTCCCACGATGCTTAGCTAGGCTACGAAGACTGATATCACTCTTTTGACAGTTTAGTTGGTTCCATGTTCGCCAAGCGTCGAGTAAGTTCCACTTTATCTTGTTAAATGTCACAAATTAATTGATTAACAGATTATTTTATTAAAGTTTTTCGGACACATGTTATTCGACCATGCAGTTAGTGGTATTTTCCATGCTGAAGCCACGTCCCGATGAGGTAGTCTACTACAATAGCCTCCCAGACGTTGATTCCAAGTTATTCCCTGAGATGGAATCAACTGTAGTGGAGGTTGGGACTGCAGCAGAGGAAGTAGAGCCTGAGAAGAAGGCAGAGAAGCTGGCAGAGGTTGCAAAGGAAGCTTATATCTTTTATGAGGATGTCTCGAGGGTTGAGGAGGGCACTTCACAAGCCTGTGCACCTTCCTCTAGTCAGGTTGCCCAGTCTGATTAAGAGTAGTTGATGCAAAGGCTCAAGAGGGTTGAGGAGGGCCAGGCAACCTTACTTCAGAATCAGACTTCGATCATGGCTTAGTTGGCGCATCTGATTTCAATGGTCTCATATCAATCCACCCACTTAAAATCAGATACAGAGTCTGATATCTTATCTGCTGACTACGAGCCCGGTGATCCACCCACCACTCCATAGGCCCAGACATCTCTTGTTGCTAGTGACGTTGACAGTCCCACTGTACGAGTACTACAACCTGAGAAGGTAGCTGGCCTTGAAGTTGTCAAGAAGAAATGCAGGCCGAAGCATGTTGATGACTTCACCGACCCAATGAAGAGGGCGAGAGTAGATAAATAGGGGATAGTTACTGAACCTTTGAGGAAGTGTGACCCGCAGCAGGAGAAGAGCTTCCATAAGTGGATATCAGGAAGATCGACAACAAGAGAGATCAGAACGTCCATACTGGGACGCACGGTGTGGCATGGTTTTTGCAGTTGCACGCGGTCCATATTGGGATTCGGTATGTAAATTACATTTATGTTTTCAATTCAATCATAAAATATAGTGATGGTACTAACAAATTTTCATGTTTTTACAGCATATTGATGCCGCTCTGCACATGTGATAATTCTATAAAATAGAGTTATTTTACCACTTTTTATGTGTTAATTGTTGCTTAATTCTTGAGATTTTAATTGATTTATTAAGTTTTAAAGTAATTTTGAATTTATTAGTCTTATTTTGATTTTATATATTTTTGTGTGTTTTTATAGTTATTTTGTTGTAAAAAATGTGTAGTTAATTATTTGAATTATTGTAGTGAATTTGAGGAAAAAAAAATGTTGTATTATTGAGCTTAAGTGTTAAATATAAATTAAGTTATAATTAATATTTTCAAAGAATGAGCTTGATTTATTTTATAGTTGAAAATATTTTATTATAATTTAGTTTATGTTTATTTTGTAGGGAAGTTATTATAATTTTGGCTTTGAAAAGTAAGAAAAAAAATGAAGAAAAGTGATATTTTTGAAATAAAATTCAGCAGGCCCAAAGCCCACCTGCCCAGGCCCAAACTGGGCCCATCTCCTCCCAGGCGTTACCTTGCTTTGCCTCCTTCCCAGTGCAAGCCAAAGTCTTCCTCTTCAATATGCATCATGCCACCTCCAGCAAGTGCTCTCCAGCTGCCAACACAATCAATGTCCATATACACATCAACAAACCAAGCTTCCCCAGGCCCAAATTCCACCATCAGCCAGGCCCGAAGCTTCTCCAACAATTCGGCCCAGCTTCATTCAGCTGCTGCCCATCACGTTTTTCCTCCTGCCAGCCACTCGGGCCTCTTCAACCAGCAAGCTAGGCCCAAATGCCTGACCCAATTTGCACTCTGCCACAGCCACAAAAAGACCAAAAAGTCACATTTTTAGTTCCAATATTTTTCACTAAAATATCAACTCACTCTTCCATATTTTTCTTACCTAAATAAACATTCCTAATTCATTTTTTTTTACCCTAGCTTTTCACTAATCTTTTACCCAACCAAACATTTCATCTTTCCAATACTCTTACACTTACTCTATTTGTCCTACCACTTCCCAACACAATTAAATTAATCAATTTATTTATTTTAATTTGATTAATTTAATCTCCATATTTTGCCTATAAATAGAGTCTTGTAAGACCATTTGGGGAGCTCTTCTTCTTCATTTTTTTTTTCAACCTCTTCTACACTCCATATTTCTCTCTTCTTTTCACTATTTTCTATCTACCATTTTCATCTTTTGAAGAGCATGTCAAGTATGTTATTTTGTAATTTTTATCTAGTTATGAGTTTCTAATCTTTTTCAAAGGTTATTAAGATGATGATGAAGCAAAATGTAACTAGATAGTATTTTTTTATTGTATGTTGATTTCCCATTTGTGTAACATTGTTTATGGATTTTTCTATCAAAGATATGCAATTTTCATCCATTATTGAGTGTTAAAGCATATTACACTTAGTTCTTCATTATACTCAAATATGATATTCTTTGATTAAATGTTTTTCATTAAATTGTTCACATCTAATTCTTAGAGCATAAGTATCATATTTTGCCTAAACATAATCTCTTTGATTTTTTGTAGTTTCATTAGGTTGTAACACAACTAATGCTTAGAAATTATATCTTATATAAGTAAAGAAAAATCCTGCATTTTTGAAAGAGTAACTTGTGCTTGAATAGAAAATATATTTTGAAAAAATATATAGTGTGATTTATTTCAACTATATCAAAACTTGGGAATCAATATACTTATAAATACTATTGAACTTGCATTTTGTGGATTCTAAAATCTTAATAATCTTATTTTACATATCTCATTTGAAAACCATTTTTATTACTTGTCTTTTATTTTTCTAAAACAAAATCTCATCAAATATTTGGAACTAGGTTAGAATATTCTTGCTTTGTTTGAAATAGTTTCTTTTGATGTTAGTCAACTCCCATGGGTTCGACCTCGTACTTACATGAACATTATATTCCGAAACAATTTGTGCACTTGCGAGTTTAAATATTAACATACCATCTTTTGGATACAATAAGATTTTGGCGCCGTTGCCGGGGAAGATCGACAACAAGAGAGATCAGAACGTCCATACTGGGACGCACGGTGTGGCATGGTTTTTGCAGTTGCACGCGGTCCATATTGGGATTCGGTATGTAAATTACATTTATGTTTTCAATTCAATCATAAAATATAGTGATGGTACTAACAAATTTTCATGTTTTTATAGCATATTGATGCCGCTCTGCACATGATATGCCACCGACGCCATTTTTATCATGCCGCATTTCGGCAGGATGCTGCAATCATGAACGCCACCTTCCCCCAAGTGTGCTTAGGTCGTTGGAATTATTTCAAAGAGATCGACACTAAGTATACACGGGACAACGATGTGCTAAAAATGCTGAAGGGCGATGATAATCAATTCCTCGTATTCTGCACAATGTGAGTGAAGTATATTTTCCTTGCACGTCGATCAAGCTAAACATTGGATCACCATTAAAGTCTCCATTCCATTGTGGTGCATCAACATTTATGATTCCAACCATAGCATGCTTAGTCCGACTTTGTTGGAGGAAGTAATCAAGCCTTGGTGCTTAATGTTGCCTTCGTTATTGTGGTGTTTTGGCATGTTTGACGACCATAAAGACCTCCAGACATATCCTGAGCAGAAAGCAAAGCCTTTTTCGTATTGTCATATTTCTCCTGAGGAGTGTCCTCAAACTAAGACAAGTTATTCCCCTATTTAATTAGTGTTTTTTTAAATCTGAATATTAAAGTTATTTTTATCTTGTATTGACACAAAATCAATTATGTGCAGTGGGCTTGTGGTATGTTTGCCATATCAAACATCTTGAGCATTTGGTTTCCAGGCGACCACTCGATACTGTTATCGATGAGAACATGCAACATTTCAGGACCAAGTGGTGTGTGGACCTATTTTATTAGAATTTGTCACCGTGATGCTCTTTACATTTTCTTGATACACCTCTTGTATAGTATAATATACAGTTAGTTTTGTATATGGTTTTTTATCAAACATTATTTTTTTGAAAGTTATTAAATAAAAAAACTATTAAATTAACAGAAACCATGTGTTCCTTGACAAAACTTGATGGGTTAAATGAACTGCCTCGATAGGTAAAAAATAATACTTAACCAAATTTTCCTTGATAGATCTTGATAGGACTCGATTGGCCTCGATAGGTAAAAATAATACTTAACCAAATCTGCCTCGATAGTATTCGATAGGTGCAAAATAATACTGGAAAAAATCTTCCTCAATAGGTAAAAAATAATACTTAACCAAATCTACCCCAATAGGCCTCAATATGACTCAATTGGCCTCGATAGGTCCAGAATAATACTTAACCAAATCTGCCTCGATGGACCTCGATAGGATTCAATTGGCCTCGATAGGTCTAGAATAATACATAACGATATATGCCTTGATAGGACTCGATAGGTTCAGAATAATACATAATGATATATGCCTTGATAGGCCTCGATAGGACTCGATTTTCCTTGATGGGTCCAGATTAAGGCCTATCGAGGCATACTAACTACTGTGTTGAGGCCAATCGAGGTCTATTGAATCCTATCGAGGCATACAGGAAAATTTTTGTGAAGAGCTATTTATTTAGATCAAAACCAACAAAGTATTAGGAGAGGTACTTGAATATAATAAATGCAGCAAAATCAATTGAATTATTACTATACACAAAAATTTAAAGCCTAGCCTTACATGACTTCCTATTGTGCCCACTACCTGGCTTGACGATTTTTTCCCCGCGTGAATCATAGCGGTTTATCTTTCGCCTACCCACTTTCTGCTTCTTGGGCCTTCCTACAGGAGTTTTCTCAACGGGGACATGGACAACCATATCTCTAATGTGATCAGGGATTAACCATTCATCCTCATTCCCAACAGGGTAAATAGTTTCCTTATAAGTGTCCCTCAATGTCTCGATTCTATAGTAAGGGGAATAGAATGAGTAAATTCTTATGCTTATTTTTTTGGTTGCAGCAAAAGCATGTACACAGGGTATCCCAATGGTTTGGAACATGCAACAAGAGCATGATTTTCTGGCCAAGTTCACCTCACCATCACCATTACCATCGACCACAAGAAATTCATGATAACTGATAAGTATATTTTTGTATAAAGTTTACCTTTCTACTTATCAGATTTTGTGTTCATAAGTAGTGTGTTTGGGGATAGCTAGAATCGTTTTGTTAATTTGATTCATTTAATCTAAATTATTATTTTTAAGGATAATTGTATATTTTTGATGATTTTTGGTTGAATGATGATTTTGTAGGATTCTAACCATTGGAGTAAAGTGTTAAAGAGGAGAAAAATCGAGAAAAGAACAAAAGTACAGAAATCTGAAAGCTTGCCGCTACAGGGAAAAGTCCCTGCCGCTACGAGGGAAATCAGAAAGGTCCTTGCCGCTACAGAGAAAAGTCCCTGCCGCTACAAGAGAAACAGAGAGTCTCGTGCCGCGGCAAGGAAAGTTGCATACCGCGGCACGCAAAGCCCATATCGCATATCTGAAGCCTCGTGCCGCGGCAAGGAAATATGGATGCCGCGGCACGCGTTAAAATTCAAATCCAAATTCGATTTTTCTTAATTTTTAGACGGGAAATAAAAGGGGGATTAGGTCATATTCGTGAATTAAGTTTTAGATACACGATTTTAGAGGGAGGAACACAGAGAGAGCGGAGGAGAAGAAGGAGGATCGCATTCAACCTTTTCAATAGTTTTCTTCTTCTCTAAACTCTTTTATTCTTTGATTCTGGTTATGTTTTTAATCATGATTGTTGGCTAAGTTTCTTTTAGGTTAAGGGTTATTCAAAACCCAGACATGAATGTTTGATTTGAGATGTGAATATTGTTCTTGATTTCCATAATGTTAAATTGCTTCTATTCTTCTATGCCTATTGTATGAAATATTGTGATTCCTTGTTAGGGTGTACAACTAATTAGGGCTTGCATTATTTACTGTCATCTTAGAATTTCTATTCACCTAATAGTTTAGGATTCTAAGTGTTTGTGATAAATTGCAATTGATGATGTGGTCAAAAACATTGTTGATTGTGATGAAGAATAGAACCTAGGTTAAATGAATTAAATGCTTCATTGATTTATTGCCTAGATTAACCTATCTCCACTGTTGTTAATGCTTTTACTAAATTAAATGAATCGTATGCTTAATAGGTTTGTTGTTTGGTAAAAAGAATTAATTATTGAGCGCTTAGCCGTAATTGATTGTGATAGGGAGATTGAGATAATTGACTGCTTAAGCGTTATCTGTAGGGTTAATAGTTTAATTGGGAATCGGAATAATATTCATTATTGATATAATTGCATGACGGTCTGAGGTGGAGAATAATTCTTAACCATCTTTAAAATCGTTGTTAATCTCTTCTTGCTATCAATTGTTTTCTTAATTTTTGCTTTTACTTTTACTTTCCAAAACCACCCTTTCCAATTTAACTTTGTTAAGCTTTTGTGAATAATAAACTGAATATAGTTCCCTTGGGTTCGACCTCTATTTGCCGTTATACTAAATAATTGGTTTGAGAGTAAATAAAATATTTGTTAAATTTGGTACGCAATACGACACGCATCAAATTTTTGGCGCCGTTGCCGGGGAACTATTTAATTCTTTTTATTATTCATATTGGTTTACGCTTACTAACTTGATTTCTCTTGGCATCTCAGAGTTATATGTCTGGCGAAGACACTCAGAATAGGTTGGAGGCAATCAAACAGTATCTTGCTACTTCATCTTCTTCTCGGACTTCGCGGACTATTACTGATAATCCACTCTTTCAACGTCTTGCTCATCAAGTGGATCCTGTGAAAGTGCCCTTACCATCTCACGACTCAGATTCAGACGATTCTATTACATCTTACAGAGATATGGCACAAAATAGGACGTTGAAAGAGTTGGCTGCGCCAGATATTGATCAACAACCGCTTTGCATTCAATATGCACCTCTTGATGTGAATTTTGAGCTTAAGTCGGGCCTCATTCATCTATTGCCATCGTTCCATGGGCTGCCTGGTGAGGATCCGAATAATCATCTCAAGGAGTTCCATATTGTATGCTCCAGTATGAAGCCAGCCTCAGTGACAGAAGAACAAATAAAACTCCGAGCTTTTCCTTTCTCTCTAAAGGATTCAGCAAAGGAGTGGCTGTATTATCTCCCCCCTGGTACTGTGGAGACCTGGAACACTATGAAGACCTTGTTTTTGGAGCGGTATTTTCCAGCGTCTAAAGTGGGGAGTATAAGGAAAGAAATTTGTGGCATCAGGCAGGCTGTGGGAGAATCACTCTACGATTACTGGGAGCGCTTTAAGCGGTTGTGTGCTAGTTGTCCTCACCATCAGATCAGTGAGCAACTATTGATTCAATATTTCTATGAGGGATTACTGCCGTTGGACAGAAGTATGATTGATGCAGCCAGTGGAGGGGCACTAGTGGACAAGACTCCTGCAGCAGCCAGGAGCTTGATTTCTAATATGGCAGCTAATTCCCAACAGTTTGGTATTCGCCAGGAGCATATGTCAACTTCAAGAAGGGTTAACGAGGTGCAAACTACTGTTGATAATCAACTTGGTCAACAGATAGCTCAATTGACTTCAGTGGTACAACAACTAGCTTTGGGCCAACAGGTGCGGCCATGTGGAATCTGTCAAGTAGTGGGGCACCCTACTGATACGTGCCCCACTCTAGTCGAGGGAGAAACTGAGGGTGTTAACGCTGTAGGAAATTTTCCTGGTCAATTACGTCAGATGTATTATGAACCATTTTCACAAACCTATAATCCTGGCTGGCGTGATCATCCAAACCTTCGATATGGGAATCAACAACAACTAGCTCCACAACCAACAGCAGCAAGACCACCTGGTTTCACTACACAACAGAGGTCTCCAAATAATTATGCACCTAGACCATCACAACCACCGCAGGCTGCTCCACCACCAAATGCTAAACCTTCTACTGAGGATTTAATCAATGCTCTTGCCACAAATACTCTTCAATTTCAGCAAACCACCCAAGCTTCCATCAAGAGTTTGGAGAATCAGGTGGGACAATTAGCGGCATCATATAACCGGTTGGAGGCTCATCTGTCAAATAAATTGCCTTCACAACCTGAGATGAATCCCAAAGAGAATGCTAGTGCAGTAACTTTGCGTAGTGGGACGCAATATGATCCACCTAATCCGCCAGTGCCCAGTACATTGTCATCCAAGCCACAAGTTGATTGCTCAGTCAATGATGATGTTCCACCAAAGCCAACCACCCCTACACAACTCAGGCCTAAGCCTACTATTGTCATTCCACCTCCATTCCCAAGCAGACTGAAAAAGACAAAAAAGGAAGAGGTTGACAAGGAGATTCTTGATACATTCCGAAAGGTAGAAGTGAATATTCCTCTTCTTGACGCTATTAAACAAGTGTCGCGCTATGCCAAGTTCCTGAAAGAGTTGTGCACTAATAAGCGTAAGTTGAGGGGTAATGAAAAAGTTAGTGTGGGGGAGAATGTTTCCGCAGTTCTACAAAAGAAGCTTCCACCAAAGTGTAAGGATCCTGGTACTTTTACTATCCCTTGCACTATTGGGAATAAAAGAATTGAGCGGTGTATGTTGGATTTGGGAGCCTCTATCAATGTCATGCCATTCTCCATTTATGCTTCATTGAATCTCGGTCCACTTGAAGAAACGGGGGTGATTATTCAACTTGCTGATAGGTCGAATGCTTATCCCAGGGGTGTAATAGAAGATGTTTTAGTTCAAGTTAATGAATTGGTGTTTCCAGCTGATTTTTATGTTCTTGATATGGAAGATGAATCTATTCCATGCTCCACTCCAATTTTGTTGGGAAGGCCATTCATGAAAACTGCGAGAACTAAAATTGATGTGCATGACGGTACGTTGACCATGGAATTTGATGGGGAAACTATTCGATTTAATATTTTTGAAGCTATGAGATATCCAAGTGATGTGCACGCTGTTTACTCTATTGATGTGTTGGATAGTCTTTCTCAACGAGTTTTAGATTTGCATAGTGAAGATGATTTGGAGGTTGTGTTGAGGGAGCATCTTGTGTTGACCGATGAAGATTTGTCTCATGAGATCATGGATGTCATAACCACACTCAATAGTGGTTTTGACAAGACTTTTAAGAAGGTTGCATTTCTTGATTTGCCGATTTCTAATGATAAATTGCAGCCATCAATTATTCAAGCTCCTACACTTGAATTGAAGCCTCTTCCGGAGCATCTCAAATATGTTTACTTGGGGAAGAACGAGACACTTCCTGTTATAATTGCAAGAAATCTTAACCAAGGCCAAGAAGACAAATTAATGAGAGTACTCCGAGAGTATAAAACAGCCATTGGTTGGTCTATAGCGGATATTAAGGGGATTAGCCCTTCCATGTGCATGCACCGAATCTTACTTGAAGAAGGGTTTAAGCCAACACGTGAGGCGCAACGGAGATTAAACCCACCAATGATGGAAGTTGTGAAGAAGGAGATTCTGAAGCTCCTTAGTGTGGGTGTGATTTACCCAATCTCTGACAGTAAATGGGTGAGTCCAGTTCAAGTGGTACCCAAGAAGTCTGGCATTACTGTGGTGAAGAATAATGAGAATGAGTTGGTTCCAACTCGAGTTCAAACAGGGTGGCGGGTGTGTATTGATTACCGCAAGCTAAATTCGACAACTCGAAAGGATCACTTCCCCCTACCATTCATTGATCAGATGCTCGAGAGATTGGCTGGCCACCCCTATTACTGTTTCTTAGATGGTTATTCGGGGTATAATCAGATTGTCATAGCCCCAGAAGATCAGGAGAAGACGACTTTCACATGTCCCTTTGGCACATTTGCTTTTCGGAGAATGCCATTCGGTTTATGCAACGCTCCTGCTACATTTCAGAGATGTATGGTTAGTATCTTTTCAGATTACATTGAGAGCATTATTGAGGTATTCATGGATGATTTCAGTGTATATGGCGATTCATTTGATAAATGCTTGCATAATCTTACTTTGGTTCTCAAACGCTGCATTGAGACCAATCTAGTTTTGAATTGGGAGAAATGCCATTTTATGGTACAGCAGGGGATTGTTTTGGGACATGTTATCTCAGAAAAAGGAATTGAAGTGGACAAGGCCAAAGTTGATCTCATTCGGTCTTTACCACCTCCATCTAGTGTCAAGGAAATACGGTCGTTTCTTGGTCATGCGGGTTTCTATCGACGATTTATAAAGGACTTCTCTAAAATCTCTACGCCACTGTGCAAGCTCCTCCAAAAGGATGTTAAGTTTGAGTTTGATGAGAAGTGTCTACTGGCCTTTAATATATTGAAAGAATCTTTGACTACAGCTCCTATTATCCAGCCACCGAATTGGGAGTTGCCTTTTGAGCTTATGTGTGACGCTAGTGATTATGCAGTGGGTGCAGTCCTAGGGCAGCGGGTTGGTAAGCTTCCTCATGTGATTTACTATGCTTCTAGAACTCTAAATGATGCACAGTTAAATTACTCTACCACTGAGAAGGAACTATTGGCGGTTATCTATGCTTTGGAGAAGTTCCGTTCTTATTTGATTGGGACGAAAGTAATCATATATACCGACCATGCTGCTCTTAAATATTTGCTAGCAAAGAAGGAGGAAAAACCAAGACTTATTCGGTGGATTTTATTGTTACAAGAGTTTGACTTGGAGATAAAAGATAAAAGCGGCTCGGAAAATCTAGTGGCTGATCACTTGAGTCGGTTGATTCGGGAGGAGGAGTTCTTACCATTGCATGAGCGGTTTCCAGATGAGCAACTCCTTGCCATGCAAGAAGTTATTCCTTGGTATGCCGACATTGTAAACTACCTTGCTTCAAAGGAGTTACCAAGTGATCTCACACAAGCACAACGGAACAAGATTAAGCATGATGCTCGCCACTATATATGGGATGAACCTTATCTTTGGAAGTATTGTACTGATCAAATCATTCGTAGATGTGTACCGGAATCTGAATTTCGTTCCATCCTTGCTTTTTGTCATGCTTATGCTTGTGGTGGACACTTTGGACCTAAGAGGACAGCTCGTAAGATATTTGACAGCGGTTTCTATTGGCCCACAATTTTCAAAGATGCTTATGCTTATTGTAAGGCATGTGATCGTTGTCAACGAGTGGGTAACATAACGGCCAAGGATCAAATGCCTCAAACTCCCATTTTAATTCTTGAAATCTTTGATGTTTGGGGTATGGATTTCATGGGACCATTCCCATCCTCTTTCGGCTATGAATATATTTTATTGGCGGTAGACTATGTGTCTAAATGGGTGGAAGCGATTGCAACTAGAACGGACAATTCAAAAACAGTAGTGGATTTCATTCGCTCTAACATTTTTGTGCGTTTTGGTACACCTAAGGCTATACTTAGTGATCGAGGCACTCATTTTTGCAACAAGAGTATAGAAGCATTGTTTCGACGCTATAGTGTAACTCACAAGGTGACAGCTGCTTATCATCCACAAGCCAACGGGCAAGCGGAGGTTTCTAATCGTGAAATCAAATTGATCCTTGAGAAAACTGTAAATTCAAACCGGAAAGATTGGAGTACAAGGCTTGATGATGCCTTGTGGGCGTATCGAACGGCATATAAAACACCTATCGGTATGTCACCTTATCGGTTGGTGTATGGTAAACCTTGCCATCTACCGGTGGAGCTAGAGCATAAGGCGTGGTGGGCTGTAAAGAAGTGTAACTTGGACACGGTTGCTGTAGGACAACAAAGAATGCTTCAATTGCATGAGTTAGAAGAAATACGCAATGAAGCATATGAGAGCGCGAAAATCTATAAGGAGAAAACCAAAGCTTTTCATGACAAACATATTCTTCGGAAGAGCTTTGTGGAAGGTCAGAAAGTCCTCATGTATCACTCTCGCCTTAAACTCTTTCCTGGGAAGTTGAAGTCTCGCTGGTTAGGTCCGTTCATTGTTACTAAGGTTTTTCCTCATGGAGCGGTCGAAGTTGTAAGCCCAAGCACGGGGAAGTCTTTCAAGGTGAATGGCCAGCGACTGAAGCCTTATTATGAGTCAATGGCCAAGGAGGAGCAAGTTCATGTGATGTACCTTGAAGACCCAGTTTATGTTGATGAAGATTGAAGTTCTGAGTCGAGCTAGCGACGTTAAACGTAGCCATCTTTATTGTTTTCAGTTTTAGTTATTTTCTTTATTTTTATTTTTATTTTTAAGTTAAACATTTAGTTTTTTTCAATTTTTTTTTCTGTACTCTGATTCTCTCTTTAAACCGTGAAAAACGTGAAAAAAAAAAAAAAAAAAGAAGTAAGAAAATGCAGAAAAAGGCACCATGCCGCGGCACATAAAAGCCTTGCCGCGGCACGATACGAAGGCCCGAACCCGAGACCACTGTGTCACGGCACAGAAAATTGCCTGCCGCGGCACGTTATGCACATCCCCCAGGCCAAGACCCCTCTGCCGCGGCACAGAAAAGCCCTGCCGCGGTACGTTCAGAACTCCCAAATCCGAGAGTTCTGTGCCGCGGCACGTAAAACCCCCTGCCGCGGCACGCGCCCAGAAATCCCTAAAACCCCCTTTTTCTTTCATTTTTCCCATTCACTCACCCATCTCTCAAAACACAAACCTATCTTACAATCCCCACTCTCTTCTTCTTCTCCTCAGCCCTAAAGACCACTCCCATCTCCATTAAACGTCATCACATTCTACTCTAATCCTCATCCTCCTCAAACCTCACCATCCTCATTAAACCATCATCATTGCCTCACCCCACCATACCCATCATCCATTCCCATTCCTCAAGTTCATCATCATTTGCCACCTATTCTTCTTCTCTTCAATTCATGCTCATTTGGAAGTCTTTGCAAGGAATCAAGGAGTAATCAAGCACATTATCACAGCTTTTAACTGGATTCAAGGTAATATTCTCATTTGCCCTCCTTTGTTTGAGACTTGGCATCATTCAAACCCATTATTAGAGTGAACGGGTTTTGTTGGATCTCCTTCTTTGATTTTGATTTCTGGTGAAAATGCGTGTATATTGAGTGTATCTACATCTTGGGGGTAGTTGATCAAGCCATAAACTTGTGATCTCTGAAGTTTAAAAAGTGCACTCTACATGCTCGATGAAATGCCACAGTGAGTTGAATAGTCAGATTTGAGCGTGTTACATCTTCTACTCTGTGCTGTGCCATTAATTATTACTCATTACCACTTTGAAGCCGTTAATCCTCAATTATTGCCTGTAATATAATGTCGAGCAAGAGATCACGCACTGACCATGCAGGCCCGTCTACCACAGCCAAAGTCAAGTATGATGCAAAGAAATTCACTTCTAAAGAAGCGTTTGAAAGCTACAAGGATGCCATTGATAAGAAGAAGGCATGGGTGGCAGAACGGGGCTTTGATCTAGACATGCATCATCCTTACCCAAGGTTGATGAGTATCATCGAGCAGAGGGGTTGGCAAAGACTGTGTGCCCAACCACAGCCCGCGGTTGTTTCGATTGTTCGTGAGTTCTATGCTAATGCAATCGACCGCAAGAATTTACAGGTAATGGTTAGGGGTGTTTCCGTTACCTATTCTGCCTCTGCCATTAACCGTTACTATGGCTTGCCAGACATTCCCAATGACGAATTTAATGCTTCTGAATCAAATCTGGATCCTAATGCCATTATCCAAGCTATTGGCATTCAAGGAGCACGGTGGAGGGCGACAGAGAATGCCTTGTCACACAAACTGGAGTCCAAGTATATGGACTATGAACTTAAGGCATGGCATCGTTTTGTTGGGGCAAAACTATTCCCAACAAAACATTTTGGAACAGTTGATTTGGCCTGTGGGAATTTGTTGAGGGCTATTATGACCAACGAGACTATTGACGTTGGCAAGATCATTCACGCCTCTATTCTGAAGAGTATGGCTAGCACACAGTACGGGTTCTACCATCCTTCATTAATCACAGACTTATGCAAGAAAGCCGGTGTGCGCTGGAATGATAATGAAGAGGTCATAAACCCAATGCATATCATTGACAGGAATACTATTCAGCGGTTTGACAAACCCGCAGCCACATCTTCTGAGCAACCTGCATCTTCTTCACATGCACCTGTGCAGCCTCACACAGGCCGATCCAGGTCACTTACTGATCGGGTTGCCGCCATGGAGACGAAACTTTACCGAGCTCGCATTGACATGCGAGCATATCATGATGAAATGGTGGCCCACAACCAACGGATGATGGAGATTGCTGCTTATCAAGACCTATGCTTCAGGATGCAGCAAACCTATTTAGGGGCGGATATGTCTGCATTCCCACCGGCCCCAAATTGGTTGCCACCTTATCCTCCAGCTGTTCCAGTACAGCCGAGTAACACTCAGGAATATGGAGATGCTGATGAAGCAGCTGGCACAGAGGAGTTCAACTATGATGAGGATGACACTTTTAGTCGCAACTGATGAGGGAGTTTTCTTTTTTCGTATTTTCTTATTTTTCTTTTATTTTCTTTTCTTTTATTTTATTTTCTTATTTTTCTTTTATTTACTGTTCTTGTCTCAATTTGTACTTATCTCCATTGAGGACAATGTTCAATTTAAGTGTGGGGGACGGGTAACAAATTGTTTGTCTGGTTAATTGTCTTTGTTTATAAATGTTTGTGTGTGTGTTATTTTGTCTTGTGTCTTGGGCTGGTCTTATTGAATGCAATGGTCGATGATGAGTTTATGAGTGACACTAAACTTGAATGCTAGAAGATGATGGATAGATTATGATTCGTGTGATTGACTCCTGTTTTGATGACTACTTTTGTGATTTAAATAGCGATTTATTACAGATAGATTTGCTACTTACTTGTTTTAGGAATAGTTTATGCATGTCGAAAAAAAAAAAAATAAATAAATAAATAAGAAAAGAAATATAGATATATACAACTTAGCCCCGCCACTCTAGAACACACTAGTAAATTGCTTGAGGCGAAATCATAAGTGCACAGAATTAGGAAAATGATAAAGGCAATTTCTTTGGATCGTTTGAGCCTTTCAAGCCTACCTTATCAATAATGTATCCTTAGTTCCCTGTTTTGGGCCTTATTGACCATATATTTTTTTTCGATGAAAACTCATTACTTAACCCTAAACTTCTTTCTTTTTCTTTATCTGTGTTGATAACCCATTGCACCATGGCTTAGCTAGTTAAATTTCTACTATGGGATGAGAGGTTATATGAAAAAAAAAAAAAAGAGAAGAAAGAAAGAAAAAAAAAAAAAAAAAAAAAGAAGTATAGTAAGAGTTTCTGTTTATGATGTGGTTATAAGTGTAAAGATCTCCTATTTATCCCCAAGAAATATGTTAAAAGCAAAAAGAGAAAAAGAAAAGAAATTTTTTTTTCTTGCATGAAAATAAGTGTGGGGGAAAATAGAGAGATCAACAATGTATGAAATTTATGAGGGAATTGTTGAAGAAGATCCAAAGTAGAAATAGAAAAGTATATGTATTAGGTATGCTATGGTGCAATATGAGCCTAAAATGTATCTTTCTCATCTACCCTGTACCCTAGCCATCCATTATAAGCTGATAAAGACCTTTTGATTCTTGATTCTGTGTGTTTATATTAGTGGAGAGTAATTGGTTAGTGTCTATGGAGTGGTTGCCCTTTATATATATATTCATTTTCTGATGAGGGGCTAGTTTGCTTAAATTTTTTTTGAATAAAACGACATGTATAAATTCATCTTGATTCAAGTGAACTGGTAAGTATGACTGTTATAACTCGTGGTTTAAGGCAAATTTCAAGTGGTTCATCAATTTGGGAGTTGAAAATCTGATGGTTATGAAATTCAAAGTCACTATAGCATAATATTTTAGTGAAATTCTCTGAGACAATCATCGTATTCAGTGAGACCGCCTCTGTGATAGTTTTTAGTTTTGTTTAGAGTCTAGTGGGTTTGCTAAGGGACTAGCAAAGTTTAAGTGTGGGGGAATTTGATAAGTATATTTTTGTATAAAGTTTACCTTTCTACTTATCAGATTTTGTGTTCATAAGTAGTGTGTTTGGGGATAGCTAGAATCGTTTTGTTAATTTGATTCATTTAATCTAAATTATTATTTTTAAGGATAATTGTATATTTTTGATGATTTTTGGTTGAATGATGATTTTGTAGGATTCTAACCATTGGAGTAAAGTGTTAAAGAGGAGAAAAATCGAGAAAAGAACAAAAGTACAGAAATCTGAAAGCTTGCCGCTACAGGGAAAAGTCCCTGCCGCTACGAGGGAAATCAGAAAGGTCCTTGCCGCTACAGAGAAAAGTCCCTGCCGCTACAAGAGAAACAGAGAGTCTCGTGCCGCGGCAAGGAAAGTTGCATACCGCGGCACGCAAAGCCCATATCGCATATCTGAAGCCTCGTGCCGCGGCAAGGAAATATGGATGCCGCGGCACGCGTTAAAATTCAAATCCAAATTCGATTTTTCTTAATTTTTAGACGGGAAATAAAAGGGGGATTAGGTCATATTCGTGAATTAAGTTTTAGATACACGATTTTAGAGGGAGGAACACAGAGAGAGCGGAGGAGAAGAAGGAGGATCGCATTCAACCTTTTCAATAGTTTTCTTCTTCTCTAAACTCTTTTATTCTTTGATTCTGGTTATGTTTTTAATCATGATTGTTGGCTAAGTTTCTTTTAGGTTAAGGGTTATTCAAAACCCAGACATGAATGTTTGATTTGAGATGTGAATATTGTTCTTGATTTCCATAATGTTAAATTGCTTCTATTCTTCTATGCCTATTGTATGAAATATTGTGATTCCTTGTTAGGGTGTACAACTAATTAGGGCTTGCATTATTTACTGTCATCTTAGAATTTCTATTCACCTAATAGTTTAGGATTCTAAGTGTTTGTGATAAATTGCAATTGATGATGTGGTCAAAAACATTGTTGATTGTGATGAAGAATAGAACCTAGGTTAAATGAATTAAATGCTTCATTGATTTATTGCCTAGATTAACCTATCTCCACTGTTGTTAATGCTTTTACTAAATTAAATGAATCGTATGCTTAATAGGTTTGTTGTTTGGTAAAAAGAATTAATTATTGAGCGCTTAGCCGTAATTGATTGTGATAGGGAGATTGAGATAATTGACTGCTTAAGCGTTATCTGTAGGGTTAATAGTTTAATTGGGAATCGGAATAATATTCATTATTGATATAATTGCATGACGGTCTGAGGTGGAGAATAATTCTTAACCATCTTTAAAATCGTTGTTAATCTCTTCTTGCTATCAATTGTTTTCTTAATTTTTGCTTTTACTTTTACTTTCCAAAACCACCCTTTCCAATTTAACTTTGTTAAGCTTTTGTGAATAATAAACTGAATATAGTTCCCTTGGGTTCGACCTCTATTTGCCGTTATACTAAATAATTGGTTTGAGAGTAAATAAAATATTTGTTAAATTTGGTACGCAATACGACACGCATCAATAACCAAGGACTTGGACATCTAGGAAAATTCTTTCTCACCTATTTGCTTCACATATTTTTCCATCTCAAGTGATAACACAGGTGTTGCTTTTGCTGCTCTTTCACGTCTATCAAAAAACCAAGATTGAAGAGTGAATCTTATGAATTCAAGGAAAGTGGCAACTGGAAAGCTCCTTGCCTCCTTGGTTTTATTGTTAAAGCTTTCTATGTAGTTACTCGTCAAGATATTGCATCAGTTTCCAGGAAAATAAGCGCTACTCCACCTTCAAAACCAATTCCCTCAAGATATCGAGCAATAGGTGGATCAATTACCTTAATCTTGTCAAAGAACTTGTGAAATTATGTTCTACAAAAAGCGTACGCTGCACACCCCATGATGTCTTGACAGTGGTCAGTTTTGAATGTTGCCACAACATTCATACATATGTGGTGGTAACATGCACCATGATAGGCATCTGGGAACACAAGCTCCAAAGCATGATTAATGCTTTTATGCCTGTCCGATACAAAATCTAGGTTGTTAACATCCCCGATTGTTGGGGTTTTATGCCCTAATTAAAACTCATTTTCTTTGTAATCTCATTTTATTATCAATAAAAGAAAAGAAATCATTGTTTGACTTGGTCAATCACTTTGCTCACATGTTTTATTTTCATAATTATTTGTTTAATATAAACTTCTATTAAATCCCGAGCATATAGCTAATCATATTTATAGTGACATAATCACAGTGGAATATAAATATGATTTTATGTTCAAACATAAGTTAGTCCTAAGATTAGTCAGTGCACAGGATTTACATTGACTTGCCAATCTACGATATGATCTACTTACACATTGTAATGTTATGTTCTTTCCAGAACAATAGCAAAGTAGAAAAGATCGGATGTATTTGTTAAATCGGATTGGACCGATATTGACAGTAGATAGGATAGGTAAACATACCGTTATTATCTATTCTAGTCATATCATATAGTTGATCATAGGTCAATTCAATCTCAATTTTGAGTGGTTAGTATTCTAACTGATTGTATTATTTGAGTTCTTTGACTTGTTTATTACCAGCTTACCCTACGGACTAGCCCATACTTACATCTTGGGAACTCGGTAGTATAATTGAGTGGAAGTGTTAATCATAGATATGAACATCTATAGCTTCTAATAAAGAAGTGAAACGATGGTTTCCTTTTAGTTTGGTTCAATGTGCTAAATGATAGAGATCTCATTTCAGTAATTAATTTTAGTTTACTAAAATATCATTTACAAGGAACTAAGTGTTTAAAGGAAAAAATACAATGAGGGGTAAAACAGTATTTTAGTCTCATCTCATTGTAGACCGTCTATAGAGGATTGAGTGACAATTATGGTTGTAACAATGGATAATTAATAACGTATCTATATTTTTTACAGAGCGTTCTATGAAATCAAGAGTGCAATTGTGAGTCTTTAGTGGAGTCACGAGGCATTAATAAGTTAGTAAATTTATTTGTTAGATTTATGATAACTTATTGGAGCTTGACTTCATAGGCCCATGGTCCCCACTGTACCTTGGATAAAATCATCTAGATAGTCTCAATTAATTGATTTAATTATCAAATAGAATTATCAAAGTTGACCAGGTCAATCTTGGATAGTTTCACAGAGTTATACAATTTAGAGAAGAAAATAGAATTTATGGCAGAATTATTAATTAAGACAAATTAGTATCTATAATAATAAATAAGTTTAAGTCAATGTTCAAATTATAAATAATTAATTTGATAAAGGATTTAAATAATTATTTAATTAATTATGTTGACCCTTGTTTTGGTCAACTGACATGGAGTCAAATGCTTGATGTGATAGAAGGTATTGAAATAGATCTAATGGAAAGAACAGTAAACGACACAACAAATCATAGTGGTTCGGCCCCATGAATTGGTAATGACCTACGTCCACTTAAGCTATTATTGATATTGATTCTCAAAGGAGTGATCAAAGAACTAGGGTTCTCCGAGTTTCACAAGCCTTGGAGGGATGAATAATACAATCGAAAGATAATAGCTATAATTCTCTTGTAAAGCATAAACTCAGAATTAGCCAAAAAGTCCCTTCCTTGAGCTATTTCTTCTCTATTTATAGGCTCAAGGAGGATTACATAAATTTGTTACAGATATTCTTTCCTAAATAATCGGATACTCAGGAATTATGGGAGATAATCTCGGATATGATTATAATTGCACAAGATCTTCTCAAAATATACGGAGTATACGACCAAGCTGGTCATGTATAAAATCCAAATGTTATGCCAGGGGAATCTCCCTGGTCGATGGTCGAACATGACCTCTGCCAGGTGTCAACCACGTGTTAAAAATGTTTGTCACGTCATCCACGCCTGCTCTTTGGATAACAAATTAATCAATAGAAAATAATACATACATTGTTTTTAAGTCCAACGAGCTTATAATTAAATGGGAAATTTCACAGGTCAAAATTTCATGGGAATTTCGACCTAGGGCTGATAATTGACTATTATTTTATTGACTTTTTAATCAAAATAAATGACATAATTGAGTCTATAAAAGGAATGCTAAGTGAGAGTTGAAATCAAACTTGTTTTTGAGAAGATCAGAAGATCTAGTCTTGATGTTCTAGGTTTTAGATTCTCTCTTACAGCATAAGTCATTTTCTAAACCTCAATTTTTCTCTTCTATTCTTCTTCTCTTTGTATCTATCTCATGTGTTGAGAATTTTCCACTTTAGTCTAGGTGATCCTAATGATACTTTGGAAGGCTGTGAAGAAAACTGAAGATCGGTTCAGTTTTTTGGTGATACCATGCGACATAAATGATACAAGGGTTAGAGAAAGTGAAGGAATGACTCAATCATTCCGCTGCACAATAATGTAAGTGTTCTTATCATTATCTCAGTATGAATTCAATTTTAGAAACATGTTCTAGGTTGTCTCATATTAATTTGTTTAATATAAGATTTACATGAAAATAAACAAAATTATGTATAAATTTTCCCAACACCTATGATGTAATGCCTTGAATAACCAAGACCGTTACACTGTGTTTAAAAATAGTGCTTAACCTACTAAGCAAGTCGCTTGAACTTAAACGTGTAATTAAAGACTAAGTCAATGCCAAGTAATAAAAGGTTTGGTCAACAAAATAATTATTTTTCATTAAAATATCAAGTTTGTACACGGGATCCCAAAAATTAGTTTACAGATTGATAAGAGATAAAAAGATACAATTTAGCCGTCCTAAGTGGCAAAATCAGGGTTTAACCCTAGTTCCTCCCAAGCTACCACGATCGTGGCGATCGAGTAGGCCGCATATGTACACACCGCCCCTGAAGCTCTCCAACTCATTGTTGGTCCAGCAATCAATTCCCTTACCTGCACCACGTAGCACCTATGAGCCAAAGCCCAGCAAGAAAACTAAAACAACAAAGCAACAATATAAAGACAGTAGATATAATTCACCAGATTCAACCGACAATAGAGTATAGGCAACAATCCCAATAAAAGTGCAACAGTAGCATCCAATCAATCATAAGACATATAAACAGAAATCCAACAAATTATAAGCATCAAGCTAACAACGATTAACATGTACTTTCAAGAACATATCAAAACCACTGATACAAATGTTCAGGGTAGGCGCCCTTAGGCCGAGTCCTCTGTTTACTCAGCTGACTCCGGCTTGCTTAGGCCGAGTCCATTGATTATTTAGCTGACCCCAACTTATAATGGCCGAGCCACATCCTGTGTGCAAGTTATCAGCCCCAGCTCTCTTAGGGCATTCATTTCATATATTGCATAACCATATCATAGTTACTCAACACATATATATTTAGATATAGGGACTCTCAATCCCAACACAACCACACAATGGTGCAGTTTTCTTACCTTGAATTCCGAGCGAAGGATGCAGAACGGTCTCGAGTGCGATCCTCAGTCCTGAGCCTTGGCGGTAAACCTAGTCACAATGGCCAAAGGGTAATCATCAACTTCAAATCCAAATAAATACCTAGGAGACAAAAACTAGCCTCCGGGACCTCGATTTCTACTAAACCGGGTAGTAGAAATTATCCGATCGTCTATGTTTGAACCCCCGAGCCTCACTATCCCTAAGAACCAATCTAACGCAAAAATCCCTAGGCAGGCCGCAACCTAGCTCTAAGGGTCGCGACTTGCCTTCAAGTCAGAGGCCAAGAACCCCAAGCCTTAGGGGAGGCGGGCCGCGACTTGCCTCCCACGATCGCGGCGCGCCCTCAAAACAGAGAGCCACCCAGGGCGTTCTGGGCACGTGGGCGGCGGCTCCCCCCAGGCAGGGTCGTGGCGCGCCCCCTTGCACACATAATTTTTGGGTTTTCTCTTCACTCCTCCCAGCCAAATTCCTAGAATTTCAAACCAATCTAACCTCCCAACCAGAACTAAACTCAGCTACGAATTTAGGATTACATCACATATTTTAGACACCAAAACCTTAACAAGTATACTAAAATCACTATCCCAATCCAGTAAACATTCAACACTCAATACTCATCTTAATTTCATCCTAATGTTCTAAATTCCCTAACATAATCAAGATATGAACTTACCTCAATTGTTGCTAAACTTCTCAGCTCAATCTTCACTTCTTGAGCTTAATCTCCTAAGTTTTCCCAGCTGAATTCCCTGGTTAGATGTTTCAGTTCCTCAAGACTTCCCAGAAAAATTTCCTTAGCTTTGTTCTTTAATTCATCAAGAACCCTACAAGCTCAAGAGAGGAGGAAGAGAAAATCGTGTAAAAGGGGAGAGAGAGAGAAAGAGAAAACTTATGGCTTCTTTATGTCTAGTCGATTCTAACCCCTTCTAATGCCTTAGTTGATCACATCCCCAACAACAAAAATGACCAAAATACCCTCCCTTAAACTACTTAGCCACTTAATACTCTAGGGGTAAAATGCTCATTTCTCCCCAGTTCCGGCTAATTCCTCAAGTGTTCATAACATTCACCAATTAATCCCGTCAAGTCTAATTAATTACCAAATACTCATTCAATATTTAATTAATCCCAAAATATTCTCTAAATTCCCAAAAATACCCCTAGGCTCCCACCAAGTCGGGTATTAAATCCCATTGTGACTATTTCGCTAATCCTCTCACTAGGACCGTCTCGAGCCATAAGCTACAAATATATATCCACATAATAATGTGGTCTCAAGACGGTGTCCCTCTGACATACATAAGAGCATTTTCTCTGCATCTCCATGCCTTTTCATAGCTCATTTCGACCCCAAAATGGTGCTTCATGTCCTCCCTTATGTTGTTTACCATGTACCGAGTACCATCAGTAGCAAATTTCCTCTTGATTAGGTGGCCAACAACCCACGGTGATGCTTGACGGTGGTCCTTATCTCGAATTTCTTGTGAGAAAGTGTGTACTTCGTTGTATACAGTAATCTTGAACATTTCATATTGCATTTTTTTTCTTTCCCCTCAATCTCCACGCATAATCAGGATCCTTGTAGCTAATGTACCACACATCAGTCCCAGATTTCTTTACCATAAACTCAAAATTATTCTTCATCGCAAATATGGATGCTTTGGTTTTCAATTCAATGTTGTTCTGAAAGAACTTGCCAAGGTGCAATTCTCCTGAAGCTTTGTCGGTTGAGGAATGATGTTGATGTGAGGCCTCTATGTCCTCTTTGGTGAACATGGGAGCACTCCATGTTCTACGATCTTCACCTAAGTCTAATGGAGAACTCCATTTAAAACTATCATCGATTCTACTTGGACCTGGACGACTACTGCTGGTCCCAAGTGTTTGCCAATCTTCTATTATGCGCTCCTCAAGTACCATAACATCTGAACCCTGTGTTGGAAAATATGCCCTAATATCCGGCCCACCAAGATCTATTGCATCAGCAACAGGATCGTCGTTGACATAAGGATCGTAGCTGTAGGGATCATACTCCGCTGTGTCATGAAAATATGGCAGATCTCTAACATGGATATCATCATGGATTATAACGTCTGGATTTGTCTCGGGAACAAATGTCCCAACCTTACTTTGAGTTCCTTTGAAACCATGACATGGGGGAAAAATGTTCTCTTCAAATCAAACTTCTTTATTAACGTTGGGAGAGGCCGATGCATTTCTTATACCTCCCTTCTTAACAAATGTCACACATAGAGGAATCAACTTCTCTATAGATTTCAATTCTAACCTAATGAATGCACGCACATGCCTATCATTTTTGATAATGCTAGGTTTGACGGATTGTGAGAGGCATGTGTATGAGACCTCAATTTTTAAGTCACACACACATTTATCCACTTCAAGCTCATTGTACAGAATGTCAAGCAATTGCTCATACGTCACACCCTTCTCCAAAGGTAGAACTTGATTTTCAGCATCCCTGAAAATCCAATCCCTATTTTCCAGTTCCCAAACAACATTGAATGCAACAAATATAAAAACAGCCGAATTTGTATAAAAAAACAAAAAAATAGGTCAAAAATTAAAACTATAACATAAAAAAGCAAAAAATCGATTTCTATTGAGATATGTCGAGGCCTATCGAGGTCTGTCGAGGCCTATCGAGCTCTATCGAGTACAATTGAGGTACATCGAGGCAGACTGCCCAACAAATTTCTTATGAACCCATCGAGGCATATACTACATACATTAAGTTCTATGTCTCTATCGAGGTCCATTGAGGACCGTCGAGTCATATCGAGGTAGCCATTTTCCCTAAATGTGTGAGGGTGTTATCGAGGTCTATCGAGGACCATCGAGTCTCATCGAGGCATATCGAAGTAGCCAATTAATATAAACATATGAGGGTTTTATCGAGGTCCATCGAGGACCATGGAGTCTCATCGAGGCAAGCAAAAAACCCAGAAAGGAACGAAAATTCATTCTGACAGTGAAAAATTACAATAAAACATGAAGACATACACAGATCTGTTCGAAATAGCACAAGCAATATAGATAGACAAGTTTTCTCACTACATATAACAAATATATACTTACTCATACGATTTTTGCCCCTATATCCGAAATCCAAAATGAAGTTCTTGTTTTGAAAGGATTCACCCCTAGATCTGAAATCCAAGCTCGAAAATTAGTATAGATTAAGATAATAGTGACTGCCTTGTTTTTTTTTTTTTTTTTTTGTATGAGAGCTTGAGAGATAGAGAGGGAAAACGTGAGAGATAGAGAGGGAGGAGACAATAAGAGAAAAAGAGAAATTTATGATAAGGGCATTTTGAGAATCTAGGGGAATATTAGGATAAAAATGTAATTTTTTTTTAGCTTGTATCATTTTGTTATATGGGCCACTTTTATGCATTAATAGTCAAATTTCCTTTTTATTATTTAAAATTTAATTTTAATTATGTTTTTTATTTTTAAAATCAATTAATAATATATTTAAAAAAAAATTAGAATGTTGACAAATAGTAGATTGATATGTGGCATCTCATCCTGGTAGTTTACGGAAGTGAGGTAAACCTAAGATTTGATATTTTTGTCGAAAACATTAGTTATTTATGCTACAAATATCGTGATTATATATATATATATATATAAAGATTTACTCATTAATATTATTCTATTCAAATTCATTTTCCTTCCCACCGTATCTTTATTATTTATCCTCACTGTAGTTGTTGACGAAACTCTGCTTAACCACATAAATATTGCTAATATTGAAAACGACAGTACTCTAGAGGAACGGAAAGTTTATTTCTTATGTCCGTATAATATGCAAGCTTATTCATCATTTCTACACTTGGCAATGAATATAAACTAAATTATTCTAGTATACACTATAGTCAATGCAATTACATATAAAAAGTATATCTTATACTCTTGCGGAGAAGTTGATGAAGAACCATACCAAAAAAAAAAAAAAAATACAAAGCTTTGAAATTTGTCAAGGTCTACAAGGACCAAGATACTCCCCCATTGCATAAGTTATGCAAGACCTTATTGATAGGCTGCTTTGTAAGTCTAAGGAGTCAATAATACCAGATGCTTCTTAAAATCAGTACTGGTGCAGTAACAAAATTCATTTTCAGCCACTTTTGTCAGCAACCCTGCTCAGAATTACGCCTGCCTTGAAATGTTTCAGTTATAAGTAATTTTCATGTTTTGCACCAAGTTCAAAATGGGAAGTTCATCCCAGAACTTGAATATTTGCCATAAGATTACAGAGCATGGCTAAAGATAAAGCAGAAAATGAAAAACACGAGGAAATACGACTAAATGACTAAGAAATAAACTAATCTGATGTGACATTGTTTCGTTATTACTAGCAGAGCTAAATAGTATACCTCATGTAGTGTATCATCCAGAACCTGACAATTTGGGTAAGAGGTATGACGACAGTTTTTTAACAAATTAATTTGAGTTTCTAATGAGGAAATCATACTATGTAGGTCCTAATACAAATTTTAAGGATAAAGTTTTTTTTTCCCCTCCCCAATTGTATAATTTATCACTAGGACTATAAGCATCATCTTTGACAACTTAAAATCTGAACTACAACTTTATGTGCTTCTAATGAAGATACATAAAAAATTCATTGGTTTTCAAAGAAAATGATTAGCTCTAAATTTCTTAACTATCTGCGAAGTAATTTGATATTTGGAATGGTCTAAAATCCTTGAAAAAGTTTGTTTGGTTGATTTAGAATTTGTTTGTTCTGTCTATCTATAAATCGGCATAGTTATGTTCATCATTTGTTGTAACAGTGTTTATGAAATTAAATATTTTCAAATTCTCTCTCTCTCTCTCGCTCTCTCTCTCTCTCTCTCTATATATATATATTGTTCTATTCAACTCTTTCACTTCCTCTTCCTTTATTGTTCTTTTTTAATTTTTTCCTCTCGGTTCTACATCACTACAACTTTCAGATCATTGTCAAAGGAGTTCTCTTAGTCTGTTAACCAGTCCCATGAATTCATAAATCAGTAAGATGGCAGATTGAAATAGGACATTATGTCTCAAGTCAGTAAGCCCTGTAAGTTGTAACAATGCATAAAAAATAATACTACAGTGCCTTGCCTGCCCAAATAGCAAAATATAGCAGCATCAGTTTATTGGCATGAAACGAAAAGCCTCATAAGTTAGAAGAATCCCAGCTAGCATAAACAGCACTAATAATTTTCTCATGCAGTGTGGCTCCCGAGCAAGCAATTATTCCCCGATCAAGACCCTCTAAGTAGATCCCCTTTGAAAAGTCTAGCGGGTGACCTCCAGCATCAGTTACAACACCTCCAGCTTCTTCTACAATTAGAACACCAGCAGCATGGTCCCATATTTTTTCTTTGTATCCAGATCTTGCAAACTTCATAAAAATTTCAGCATCTCCTCGCGCTATGGCAGCATATTTCACCATGCTATAGACTCGCAAGGGCTTCGTTCTACCATTTCAGCACAAAAAGAATTAGAGAAAAATTAAATAGTTAAATTACCAAATTCTAGTACCTAAATGAGAAAGGCATTAAGAGTGCCAAAACAACCAATATGTTTAGTCACTGCGTAGAAGAAATAAAATGTTAAAGCTTGTGATGAATTGATATGAAGACGATATATGTATACCTTAGCCCCACACTATGAGCAAGTCCCTCCGTAAATGAGTGATTTGAATTTGCTTTCTCAACAGGTTCACAAGAAGTAGCTAGTGCTGGATCATCAATGGAAGACACCCGAATTTGTGTAGCAGAACTGGGCCATTGAAGTTTATCTTCTCCATTAATCAGTGGCTGAATCCATGCCTCACCACTTCCTTTTATAGCATGCATCACACAACCTTTTTCCCACATATTAATAGCAGGTGGAGATAACTTTGACATAGTTTGGTGATATTGATAATGATAACTGAGCAATTCCTTCTTCATTGGGTAATTAGGGCACCCAAGAACTCCAATAACAACTTTTCCATCCTCAATCAATGCTAGCGCAACCGCATACTGATCCCCTCGCACAAATCCCAATGTCCCATCAACAGGGTCAAGTACCCAGTGTCTTCCTTTGGCACCTCCTGCTGAGTTGCATCGGCTGATAACCTCAAGAATTTGAGAAGTCCCAAGGGTTTTAGTTGGACTTGTAAGACCATACTTGGGTGCTTCAGCCAAGCATTTATTAACAGTGTCCACTACAGCTGCTAGTAAACCCGTTGAATCGGCCCTGGAAAGAGTTTGCACATCTTCTTCAGCAACAATGGAAACATTTTGACTCCCAAATGATTCAGACAACATCCAGCTAACAGTTGCTTGAACACTATAATCTGTTCATGAAGGGATGTCATACAATTAACCTATCTTGATATAAAATTGTGATGCAACCATCATCTTAATCAAAAGGATCTTATTTTAAAATTGCTATGACATCACATTCATCTATTTGTTGACTATTAATTTAAAAAAGAACCTGCATAACAATATCTCAGCTGAAGATTGACTTTCCAGAATAAAAAAACACAATACAGATTCGAAGTTCACGAAATTTTTAATTCATGTATAATTATCACAAATAAAGATGCAGATATTCATCTTCCCATAAGAAATTTTCCACATGCTGGTGCTGCAAGAGTTAAACTTAAACGTCACCATATCCAGAATCACCACCAATGTAGAACTAAAGTATTCCTCTTTCATTTTCAGGTAGACATAGGCAAATAAAAATAAAATAATAATAATTCGGTCTACACGAATCACGGACAAAACCCTATCTATATAAGAACTCCATACAGCACATATGACAAATAGGAACCAATATAATAAGTACGAACGCCAGCCCCAGCAAAAAAGTACAAATGCATGCAGAAAATAGAACATTGCAAAAGGGTTCTACATTAAAAAGTGAATAGATTAAGTCTATTGTTCACTCAAAATACCAATCTTTTCTTTGTTATTTTAATGAAAGATAGAAGCTTGTTCAGTTACCTTACAATCTCTTTACACAATGCGATTCATCTAAAAGAGCCAGCAGAAAACTATAACAGATCCTATCTCATACAAAGAACACCCACCCATATACAAAGAGCCAAATTCAAGAAAAATACAAGTATAGATCATAGTATTGAATCGAAACATCACAGTACCTGCCATGGTTACAAGAGAATCATCATCCTTAGACTTAACCTGCTCGCTGTCCGTCGAAACAAACCCCTTTTGCACTCTCTGACACAGAGAACAAGCCATGTGGACCACTCTAACCGCAATATCCAACTCCTTAGAGTACTTCTCGACCTCCATAATCGAATTCGGGCAGTTTCGACAAACCCCAGACTAAAAAAACCAAAAGCGAAACGATGAAAAGCGATTACCGAGATACCCACCTGAGCATTCGTGCTAAATAAATAATATTCCTACATTGTTGAACCAGTTAAATCTTTAAGCCAATTTGCTGCTGAAGAAGATGATTGTGTTGTCATCATGTCATTCACCGAAGCATTCGCCTTTTAAGTTTGATGTTTGTTTGTTGGGTTAGTGGCATACTAGGAGGAGGTGGGTTGTGTTTGGTTCCAGGAAAAATGTGGTTAAAGGGCAAAGAAAATTCTGGGGAGTCGAAAAGTTCGCGAAAGAGTGTTCGTTCGTGCTGAGTAGGATTTGGAAAACCATAGGTGTCATCATCATATTCATCATCACCACCCACATCTTTACTTTTGAACAACCTAAACTAAGTTAAAGCGGGCCAAGGAAAGCACGACCATGGTCCATGGGACCGAGTGGCTGAACTCGGATCGAATGTGCCAACTATATCAACACAGTACTAGTAGGTGGCTTAGAAGCAATATACGATAAAACGACAAAGTTTGATAGAAACGACAAATCTTCAAAAACGACTCAAGCTTATTAAATAATGCTGAGGAAAAAACCCCTATTTATTAAGACATTCTGGCAAGTACGAGTACAAGAATATTATTTTTATACGGGAATTTACACATATACAGCAACTTTGGGAAAAAAAATTCTAAAAATATTTTAAACTAATGACAAAATTACGGTAACCTATCCCTCTTACAGGATAACTCACAATCCACTATTACCAACATTTACCCAGTTACCCATACTATCCATTCCATTACATATTGAATCACGCCCCAAATCAGTATCATTGTAGGCGACGAGCCAATCGAAAAGGCTATTACAAACTCCAAATTTGTATCAAACCATTACAAACATTATCTTGAACAATATATATATTAACATCTTTAAATTAAATTTGAATTCCTTATTTGTAAACTTGCAAAATTGTAATAAAAGTTTACACTAGAGAAAATCATATTGTTGAAAGGTCATAATCATAAAATTATTTAAAAGTTTAGTAATAAACTTAATCCAATCCAATTAAATGTTGGATGTTGGAAATTTTCATTCAATCCAATCCGATTTGACCTACAAATCCAATCCAATCCAATCCAATCCAATTGATAATTGGATTATGTTGATTTTTTTTTGTTATCTTTGAACGTAAATTTTGATATTAAAGAAATTAACAAGCAAAAAAAAAAAACATACAAAAAACTAGACACTATATAGTAATGATATCAATTTAAATCTTTACAATTGCCACAAAAAAAAAACAAACAAAAAATTAGACACTATGTAGTAATAATACCAATTTAAATCTTTACAATTGTCACATTAAGTCCTTTAAATATTAAGTTTACAACATTAAGTCTGTTGTACCCTAAAAATTAGCACGAATTTAATTACTCAGCTATGGGTACAATTGGCAGATGAATATATGAAAAAACAGCCAAGTAGAATCTCTGGTTAATGATGATGTGAGCAGCTCGAGTTGGGACTTGGCAATATGACATTCAGGTTATTATCAGGTCGCCTCTTAGGATAGCGGTCCAGTTCGAGACATGTAGTGGCCAGATCCTCCTTTGGGCGCTTTGAAGTTAATCCGGGCTAAGGTTCGGATAATCTTTGATCACCAGCTCAGCGAAGATAGTTAGCTCGTGGAAACCTGGTCCGAACGCATACTCAAGGTTCTCGAGAGACTTGGAAGCTTTTTATACGCTCATTAATGCCCATACTATATTGTTCATTTATCATTTAGTATCCTAGATAGTAGGAGTATATTATGTTATGCAATCATATACCAATATAAATGGGAAATTTCTATATTAGACGTATACCATATTTATGCACATGGTTACCCAAACTTGTCTAGGAAATTCCACTATAAATATCAGAGATAATGGATAGGGAAGGGGATGACCTTTTGTATTATTGAAACTCTGGACAAATTGTGAGAGAAAAGAAATAATATTGTCTCGTGGACTAGGTGGATTTCAACCACTGAACCACGTACAATTGTGTGTGTACGAAAGGGTTCTTATAATTTCATTACGGTTTGCAAATAAGCATTAGTATCCTTATTAAATTTCTAAATCTACTATTGGCGAAAAACCGCGTCAACAATTTGGTGCTTTGACCTCAAGGGTCTTAGACCGCTCTATCATTGTGAATATAGATGCACAAGGAACGAACTCAGTTAGAATAATTAAAAAAAAGAAGAAGAAGAAGTGAAAGTGATAAAAGAGTTTGCGTACTGAATTCATAAAGTTAGAGGACTTACGAGGGCGGTTGAAGTATCGGTGCTCGCAGTTCTTGAACCCATTTGACATTAAGAACTGGTCTTTATAGTCATTTGGGTGGTTGGGGAGGTCAATGACAGATGCTGAGTTGGGGAAACGAGTGAGGAAGTAAAAGTCATCACCTCACCCCTTCTGATCAAGACTGGCTTTGAGGTAGAAGAAATACATAATATTTGTCGGGGTGGGGACCTCCCACTTGTGCCTCAAAAATATATATTTTAACCCCACCAAAAGTCGATATGAGTTTGCGGGGAGCTGGAATGGAGTCAGTTCAACATAGTTCAAGAAATCCACGAAGTACTGGTCTAGTGGGAGGAATGCACCTGCCTTTAGGTGCTCATCATTCCAAGCCCCATAGTCATCTTGGAAAGAGGCGTGACTCTGCTCTCCTTCCAACGGAGGTTGGGCAAGGAGGCCATCAACTCCCATCTCAATCCCATGGCTCAGCAGGATTTTGTTAACTTTCCCACGTGTCGTTATCCGGGACACGATGTGCTTGGCCTCGAAGAAAGCGTTGGGGTAGACGACAAGTTCCTTCTCCACCACTTGACCAAAACAAGGAATGAGGGATTCAGACGCAACCTGCTTGCCTTTGTTCTTGCTCTGAGTAGAAGAGCTCGCAACATTTTTCTTTGGGGAGGGGGGGGGGGGCATGATTTAGCTCGCCTGATGACAAAGCGGCCTATTAGTGGCGACCTAAGACAATTACTAGCTACGACGATAAAGGTACGAAGATCCGAGGGTTTAAGTGGTTTACTTTTGGGATTTAAAATTTACACGAGCTAAGATGTGTTCTAGCATCAACACGTGGTTCCACTCGTGGTCCTAGGCCACGGGCTTTGAATTCGTGAAATTTCGTGATACTTCGGGATTCATGTGTCAGACTCATCAGACCCACTACTTTTCTATTGAAAGCGGTTTAATGCAAAAATGCTTAAGGAATCGTGACCCTTAAGTTACCCAGAACCAAACCTAAAACCCTCTCGGCTTCTATATCCAAACAGGTATTCTAATCGATTTACCAGTGACATTTTCTTTGTAAAACCCAGAAAATTTGCCCAGTTTTTTAATACCTTATTTCTAAACAAGTCTAGTCTCGTTCATTTAGCCTAAAATGAACCCTATTTAAACTCAGACATGGCCAAAACATGAAACGATATTGAACAAAGAATGTTTTCGAAGTAAAAAACACGTTGGAAAATAAAGAAATAAAATATTCAAACCAGATGAGGAAACACTTACATTTTATACGTTCGTTCAAAGAGAATGTCGAAGCAGGAGCTTGAAAGCTTCTGAGAGATTGAAGGACGATGAAGGTTTTGGGGAAAAGTTTTAGAGAAAAACAGAATTTTTTGTTTTTGAAAGGAAAGTTTTTGAATGCAAAGGTGGTAATGTTCAAGACTGATCTCCCTATTTATACGTAAACTTTGCGAATTAATTCAGGGCATCCGATTAGGTAAGTTTGAGATCCAAAGTCCAAGATTAAATGAGCTGTGTGATGGCAAAAAGTTGACAGGACAGTTGTCACAGTCCTCGAAACTCGAACGGATGCCACTTGTAGACAGCCACATGTCCAACACTCGAGTAGTAGGCAGGCATGATTTTACATGACAGAAGCCTAAAAGCCCCTACTGTGCGTGTCAGAAAGTGATGACATGAAGCACGAGCAGGAGCTTGGGGGGGGGGGGGGGGATGTTGTACCCTAAACATTAGCACGAGTTCAATTACTCAGCTATGGATACAGTTGGTAGATGATTATATGAAAAAGCAGCATAGTAGAACCTCTGGTTAATGATGATGTGTGCAGCTCGAGTTGGGACTTGGAAATACGACATTCAAGTTATTATCAGGCCGCCTCTTAGGATAACAGTCCAATTCGAGACATGTAGTGGCCAGATCCTCCTTTGGGTGCTCTGAAGTTAATCTGGGCTAAGGTTCGTATAATCTTTTATCACTAGCCTGGTGAAGATAGTCAACTCGTGGAAACCTGGTCAGAACTCATACTGAAGGATCCCGAGAGACTTGGAAGCTTTTTATACGCTCATTAATGCCCAGGTTGTATTGCCCATTTATCATTTATTATCTGAGATAGCAGGAGTATATTATATTATGCAATCATATCCCAATATAAATGAGAGTTATCTATATTAATTGTATACCATATTTATGCACACGGTTACCGAAACCTGTCCAGGAAATTCCACTATAAATATCAGGGATAATGGACAGGGAAGGGGATGACCTTTTTGTATTACTGAAACTCTGTAGAAATTGTGAGAAAAAAGCAATAATATTGTCTCGTGGACTAGGTGGATTTTAACCTCTGAACCACGTAAAATTGTGTGTGTACGAAAGAGTTCTTATAATTTCATTACAGTTTGCAAATAAGCATTAGTATCCTTATTAGATTTATAAATCTACTATTGGCGAAAATCGCGTCAACAAAGTCCATTAAATAGCATGATAGAGAAAGGCTAAGTTTACAAATCCAATCCAATTGTAATTTGATATCCAATTTTTTATTATTGGATTGATTCGGGGTAATTGAACTGGCTTGGATCTTGAGCACCCCTAAACAACATATAGAGAAATGCTAAATAGGAACTTACATGTTACAAACCTGTAATAAGCTTTTGCAGACAACATACTAGGCAAATGGCAACTATGAATTTACATGTTACAAACCTGTAACATGCTCTTACAAACAACATAATACATTGGTCTGTAACATGCTTTTACATACAACATAATACATATTAGCAAACTAAATAAACTTGTAACAGAGAATCACAAAACCAACATGAGAACAAAAAAGACCAAAAATTTTATGAAATTTAGTTTTACTAGAAGTTTAAAACAAAGGAATGTATATATTCTAAAACATAATATCCAAAGCTGAACTGAAACCAAACTTGCTATCATCAATAAGCATACTTTACAAATATGTAATAGATTATTACAGAAACAATATAGTTAAACAAAAAATTTACAAAAGTGTAAATATATCAAATTGAACCTTAGATTAAAATAGGAAACACCAACATAACATGAAAAATACTCCTCATTTTAAATCCATAAAACATATCTAATACAATCGCTTAGCAATTTTTTTAAATAAAAAACATAAACAAATACTTTTGGTTTAGCTACATTCTTCTTCAAAGAGATTTAGCAATCTGCTTGGCAATTTTCCCACCACTCCACTAGAATTTCCTTCAGCAGTAGGTATGTTTGCTTTCTTTAGGATCGTTTTTTTCCATCGACAACAAAGAAGGTAATCACTTTAAATTTTATTGGACCCTTCAGAGCCAACATAGGCCCCCTTCCTTCGCAACTGGAAAACTAGAACTCAGCAAGTCACTGATATTTTAGGGTAAATTAAAAGAAAAAAAAAAAAGCCTGAAACCCCAAATAATAGAGCAATATCCAACAAAAATGTCACCAAGCAGTAGAAAAAATTGTCATATCAAAGGAAAAATTGGAGAAAAAGATTGAGAAAGAGAAAGATGAAGAGAATGTGAGAGAAGAGTCAAGAGAGAATAAAGGGTAAAATGTCAGACGAATAAACTTTTAAATTTTCTTTTTCTAAATTTAGTTTAAAAAAGAATCTGTATAAAAAATAATAAAAATACCGTATATTTGAAATATGGAACAATATAAATATAAGATACCGTATATTTCAAATTTTTTTGTCACATACGGCGATGCGTGTAATTTTTCCTTTTCATATTATCAAGAATTATACCTAATGTGGTAATGCAAATTTCTACACTCTTCAAAGGTATTTCCACGTATTTAAAGTTTGGACATGCAGTTGTCTTGATAGCCATTTTTGTCTATATCGATATAATTCTGGGCTATACCATCCAATCGCGTTATAAATTGTTTGTTGATGTAGCTTGGATTAAAGACTATATATATACCATTGTTAGATATCATGATGTTAATTTTTCTAGTATTGAGAGCATTTATAATTTAGAGAGATTAGTGTTGGGGTTTTTATGCCCTAATTAAAACTCAATTTCATTGTAATCTCATTTATTATCAATAAAAGAATAGAAATCATTTTTTCACTTGGTCAATCACTTTGCTCACATGTTTTATTTTCATGATTATTTGTTTAATATAAACTTCTATTAAATCCTGAGCATATAGATAATCGTATTTATAGTGACGTAATCACAGTAGAATATAAATATGATTATATGTTCAAAATAAGTTAGTCCTAAGATTAGTTAGTGCACAGGATTTACACTGACTTGCCATTCTACGATATGATCTATTTACACATTGTAGTGTTATGTTCTTTCCAGAACATTAGCAAAGTAGATAAGATCGGATGTATTTGTTACATCAGACTGGACTGATATTGACAGTAGATAGGATAAGTAAACACACCGTTATTATCTATTATAGTCATATCATATAGTTGACCATAGGTCAATTCAATCTCAATTTTGAGTGGTTAGTATTCTAACTGATTGTATTATTTGAGTTATTTGACTTGTTCGTTACCAGCTTACTCTACGGACTAGCCCATAATTACATCTTGGGAAATCGGTAGTATAATTGAGTGGGAGTGTTAATCATAGATATGAACATCTATAGCTTCTGATGAAGAAGTGAAATGATGGTTTCCTTTTAGTTTGGTTCAAGGTGCTAAATGATAGAGATCTCATTTCAGTAATTAATATTAATTTAATGAAATATCATTTAAAAGGAACTAAGTGTTTTAAGGATAAAATACAATGAGGGGTAAAAAAGTAATTTAGTCTCATCTCATTGTAGACTGTCTATAGAGGATTGAGTGACAATTATGGTTGTAACAAGTTCTATGAATTCAAGAGTGCAATTTCGAGTCTTTAGTGGAGTCACGATGAATTAATACGTTAGTAAATTTATTTGTTAGATTTATGATAACTTATTGGAGCTTGATTTCATAGGACCATGGTCCCCACTGTACCTTGGATAAAATAATTTAGATAGTATCAATTAATTGGTTTAATTATCAGTTAGAATTATCAAAGTTGACCAGGTCAATTTTGGATAGTTTCACAGAGTTATGTAATTTTGAGAAGAAAAGAGAAATTATGATAGATTTATTAATTAAGATAAATTGGTATCTAAATTAATAAATAAGTTTAAATCAAGGTTCAGATTATAAATAATTAATTTGATAAATGATTTAAATAATTATTTAATTAATTAAATCAATAGAAAATCCAACGGGCTTATAATCAAATGAGAAATTTCACGGGCCTAAAGCCCCTGATAATTTTGACCTAGGGCTGATTGATTGCTATTATTTTATTGATTTTTTAATTAAATAAATGATCGAATTGAGTCTATAAAAGGAATGTTAAGTGAGAGTTGAAAACATAAGTAAAAACACAAGTTTAATCACTGATTTTCTGATAGATTCTCTCTATAAACATAAGTCATTTTCTAAGCCTCATTATTCTTTCTCTTTTTCTCTCTATATCTATCTCATAAGTTGAGAATTGCCCACCCTAGTCTAGGTGATTCTAAGGATACTTTGGAAGGCTGTGAAGAAAATTGAAGAACGGTTTAGTTTCTTGGTAATACTCTGCGACAAAAATGATACAAGGGTTAGAGAAACTGAAAGAAGGACTCTATTATTCTGCTACGTATAATGTAAGTATTCTTAGCATTATTTCTCTTTGAATTCAATTTTAGAAACATGTTCTAGGTTGTCTCATATTAACTTGTTTAATATTAGATCTACATGAAAGTAAATAAAGATCCTGTATAAGTTTCCCAATAACTGGCCTTAGAGCCTTTGGTAATCTTTATTTTCTTGCATGGTAAAATTGAGTTATTTGATGTGTTGAGTAATTGGATGGATTTCATGATTTTATGAAGCATATTGAATTCTATGTGATTATTAGCAATTTTTAGGTTATTTTGTTGTGTTTTCTATGCCATTAATTTTTATATATGCTTTATTTTGTGTAAAACATGATAAAAATTAATTACAAAACGTTTTTGGTTTGAAAGATTGCACAAAAAATTTTCCAGAATATTTTGGCCTGGCTGCCCATGCGTGCACGCACCAGCGCGCACACCGTGCACAACAGCACGTGCACGCATCACCAGTGCACTTGTGCATGCTCCTACGCGCTTCACCCAGAACCTGCGCGCGCACCAGCCCCACCTGTGTGTGCGTCCCTCAGCAACCAAAACAAACCGGCGCGCGTGCACACCTGTAGCCAAGCCACGGTGAACAGTACCCGATTCGAGTACTATTCTTCCCAATTTTTTTTTTAAATAAAAATGTGAAAATTGATTATTTATAATCAAAGCCAAAAATATCATATTTGTTTTATCATTTAAAAATGTTTTTTAAAATAAGATATTTTTGTTGTTTGAGATTTAAATAATTAGATATTTTTACACAGATTCAAATTCAAATTTAAAAATAGACTAACAACTTAATTGTAAATATTTTAATATATTAAAATATTAGAATTAAGATATTAGATATTTAAGATATTTTCTTTTAAATACTTGTTATTTTTACTAAATCTTTATTTGAAAATATAAATATTTGTTAATGCTACTGTTGACCTGTGAAATTGGGCAACGGTCGTATGTACAACATACGACACCTTTTGAACGAAATAAACAAAATAAATGATAGAGTACAATTATCTTAAATAAACACACAGGAATTTTATAGTGGTTCAGCCTTGTGCAGATGAACAGTAATAACCTAATCCACTTAGCTTTTAGTATTGAGTCACTCAACAATTACAATGATCAAAAGTGTTCACTCGTTTCTCACTTGCCCAGAATTCCAGCCAAAAAAGCTCTCAGAAAAAAAGACCCCCTTTAATGAAGTCTTGGGTCCTTTATTTTTAGTACCCAGGAGTTGTTACACGACCAGTGATACTGGGATCGTGGGTTGGCACACGATTATCAGGTAGTGGAGATACGTGTCCACCTTCCCATGATTGTGAGATCGTGGGTCTTCCTGTTACCTTCTATAGATCGTGGTTGATAATGCACGATAGAAACGTCTGGGAGATATTAAGTCTCTGTTGGCATGTCAGACTTAGGTGCTAGGCCCGATAACCAAAGCTTGGGTGCTAGGCCTGCTGATCTCAGTTTGAACGAGAGTAATTACTTCTCAGTGTAGTGTACTTGGGGCTGTAGGCCGACCACCCTATGGAGGATATGGTCAGGTCGACCACCCCTAAGGTCCTTGGGCATATTGGGCTAACCACCTCGGGGTAGGGTCAGGCCGACCACCCCTAGGGGGTATAGGGCTTGCTTGGGCCGAACACCCCTAGGGGGTATAGGGCCTGCTTGGGTCGACCACCCCTAGGGGTACTGGCTTGGTCGATTTTCCTATAAGTCCTGGACCTATCCTTTTTGCCCGTCGGTCTTTTCTCAGTACTTTGTCGTTTTTCCCTGATTTGTGGTGTCACGTGTCACATTCTCATTCGCCATGTCATCCTTGTATTTTTGAGGGATAACATTTGCCCCCCAAGTTTATTGTCATGTACTCAACATTACGATAAACTTGATCCAGGCCCGAGAAACACACCGTAGCAGTACTTAGATAGTCAAGTCCCTCGGGACATTATATAGTTACTTGTTACTATCGATACTTTGCTTGGTACGAATTTTTCAGGGATAATTCGTAATTCCTAAAAATAATTAGGTTTTTCAAGGAAAATTAATTTCCTAAAAATCTAATATATTTTTCAAGGAAATTTGAAATCCTAAAAATATAATATATTTTTCAAGGAGTTTTTAGGGTCCTAAAAATATAATATATTTTTCAAGGATATTAATTCCTAAAATAATAAATATTTTTCAAGGAACTTTATTTCCTAAAAATATAAATATTTTTCAAGGAATTTTAAATTCCTAAAAATAATATAGATATTTTTCAAGGAAATTTGAATTCCTAAAAATATCTTGTCTGTCTGAGAGGTTATATATAGATCCTCTTTTCTCATTCCTACTCCATGTGCCACTTTCAAATAGGATCCAAGTCTGATTTTTCCAGGTCCTCATCAAACTCATATCTTTGGTAAGTATTCTCTTCTAATTATCACATCATTTAATTTAAATGCGCTTAGATTCATAAGAAACTCTTTTCCTTTTTGAGGGATTTTTGTTTGAATATATATATTTTTTTGTATCTTGATCCAAAATAATGGACCTTTTGGAAAGATTTCTCTGTAAAATTTCTTAGCCTGGGCGATTTCCAGGGATGCATGACCCTAGGCCGACCACTTCATCAATTCTGGCGATTTTTGGGACTCCATACCCTAGTGCCTACGATTTCCAAGGATAGGCCTAGTTTGGGTTGAACACCTCCTTGGCATGGGACGAGTACCTCCTTGGCATGGGCCGAGTACTCCTTGGCATGGGTCGAGTACTCCATAGGCTGAGCACTCCCTTTTCTTCCTTAGGTGATTTCCAGGGATGGTCTCAGGTTTGGGCCGAGCACCTCCTGCTTCTCCTTGTGCGATTTTCAGGCATATGAATTGGGTTGGGCCGAGCACCTCTAGAGCTTGGTAGGCCGAGTACTTCCTTCCCTTCCCTCAGGTAATTTCTAGACCTAGAATTAGGGCTAGGCCGACCACTTATAGATCATAGGCTGAGTACTCCTTTCCTTCCCTTAGTCGATTTTCAGGCTAGAATTAGGGCTAGGCCGACCACCTTAGGGGTCCATGGGCCGAGAACCTCCTTGGCATGGGCCGAGCATTTCTTTTCCTCCCCTTGGGAAATTTCTAGGGATAGAATTATGGCTAGGCCGGCCACCCTAGGGGTCCCTGGGCTGAGGACCTCCTTAGCATGGGCCGAGCATTCCCTTTCCTCCCCTTGGGCGATTTCTAGGGATAGAATTATGGCTAGGCTGACCACCCTAGGGGTCCCTAGGCCGAGTTCCCCTTGCCTTAAATGATTTTCAAGGATTCAGGGTGGTCGGCCCAACCATAAGTTGGCCACCTGGGATCCCAAAAAATATTCTGGAGAATTGAACAGTCCTTAGGCACCTTTCTGAAGCTTTCTTCCTTGGGGTGGTCGACCTATGCTTAAGCTCAGTGGGCCGACCCCCTGTCTTGCTCCTGATTCCTCCATTTTGACTCTTTAGTTCATGAACCTGCCCCCAGCTTTTTGCTTCATTATACTCATTCACTAACTTTAATCTTTATTTATCCTCTGTTGCAGATGTCTAGCTCTTCTTCATCAGACAAGTCAGTAGGTGAGCGTAATCCTCAAGAGTTTTTGGAAAGGTTGAAAAGGATTCTTCCTCTTTCTACTTTATACTTATTCAGTGAGGAAGATTTCTTAAAGAGGTATTGTCCAATGGCGAGAGTGAAATAGACAACACGACAACCCTCTGAATATGATCCTCAGATTGCTAGGCATATCACTCAGGGCTCCTCGCTGAGCTCTTCTCAGATTACTTCTCAGCATAGTACGCCCTGCGGCTCCTAAGGTACCCAATGCACACCTCAGCGGAGTCATTCTTCTCAGTGGGATAGGTCAGGTCAGCGAGAACCATTGCAACGCCCTTCGTACTTAGATACTAGTCGGGTTCTCCATCGATCTTCTTCTCGGCAAGATTATATTGAGGGCTCACGTCACCACACATCTCAGCCTCAGGAGTGCCCCAATCATAGATTCTATCCCAAGGTAGTTCGCCCTCCTTCCAAGAGCAAAACAGTCTCGCCAGCTGATCAGCAAAAGAAGAGACGACAAAAGGAGTTCCATTCATAAAATTATGGGGCCACCTTATCCAGTGAGATTATATGGAAACTGGTTGAGCATCCTCGCTCTGCTGATTATGAGGTTGTTTCATTCAAGGGGGTGGCCTCTGACATGACTGAGGAGAAGGTAAAGAATTTCAGGAAGACCTTTGACCTCTCCGGGGTTTCCATCACTATCCTTGGTCCAGATGACAGAGCTGAGGACCCCCCTTTGGGTATGTGCGCTTGGACACGCTCCGCCATTAGGTCTGGGGCTCTGCTTCCTCTTCATCCGTACTTCCGAAGTGTAGCAGACTATTTTGTTATTAGTCATTCTCAATTGCCTCCTAATGCGATCTTGGCCTTATCTGCATTGTACATTATTTATTACTGCAGAAAATGGGTTGCTCCAGTACCTCACGAGATCCACTATCTATTTGACCTAAAGACAAAACATTCTCAGCGTAACTCGGGGTATTTCCATTTCCACCATTATATGAGCGAGGGTACCAACACCTTCTTGGAAGAGATCTCCAGAAATAGGAAGGCATTTAGATATGCCGACAACTATTTCTTTACTAAGGACGCAGTTGCCAATTACTCCAAGTTTAAGCACGTTGGGCCCTTTTATAGACCACTCCCGACTCAGGATATGACAGTTAGGGCCAAGGAATTGATTGCCATGACCCCTGAAGAGAAGAATGTCAAGACTCTCGTTACTCCAGAGAACCTTAGGAAGGTGGGGCTATTTCCTCCTACCATATCAGATGTTTCGGATGACGATGGTCCCGAGCCCATGATAGCCATAGACTCCCCAAGATCTATTCATGTCGAGGAGATACCGTTTTCGCCGATGCTAGTTGGGCATGAGGGTGATGAGGTGGGTGCATCTGCTGCATGCTCATCGCTTGCTTCAGACGACTTTGATGAGGCTACGTTCGAACTCAAATCACATTCAGAAGGTTTGACACTTTATCACCTTTATTTTATGATTCATCTGTGCTTAATATCCTTATAACATTTGATCTTCTTGTGCAGGCTCAGACATGTTTGGCCTTGTTCATACCCAGTAAAGGTTGACTCCCACCGAGGTCAGTCCTTCTATTCGAGCGACAAAAAAGGCTAGGGTTGAGGCTGAGTCGGTCATGGAGGTTCCTTTTGAGGTGTCTCCTCTGACTCCTTTGGTGTCTAGTCAAATTCTTTTGGTGTCTAGCCCTATCGCAGAGGTAGAGCCGCCTTTTTCTACACCAGTTCCTCCCACTTTCAATGATGCGGGTGCTTCTTGCTCTGCGCCCGCCCCTTTATCTGAGCCGCATCAGTTTGCTATGTGGAACTTAAGCGCCTTCATGGACTGAGCATCGCATCTGGAGCAAACAACAACAACCTTTAATGGGATCAAGAATGAGGACCTGAACACCATTCTCACGAACTCACTCTTAGACATTCAGAGTGTGAGTCCTTCATAGTTTCCTTCTTGTCTATTTAGCTTGTGTTCTGACATTTATCTAACACTTGTATGATTTTTGTAGGCATTGATGCTGGTCTCTCATGTCTGTGATAGGTCTATAGAGTGTACTTCTACGCTCTCCAACATTCGTTCTGAGCTTGAAGCCATCCGCCAAGAGGTACTAGACCTTAGGCGCGTTCTTGGCTCTAGCAATGCAGACATTGCCTCAAAGGATGAAGAAATCAACACCCTCCGCAGTACTGTGGAGCTCAAATAGAAGGAAGTGACCGACTTGACTCTCAAGATAACCCAGATGGAGGGGGAACTTGCCGATCAACTCCAACAATCTGAAGTGGAGAAAGAGAAGCTGATTGCCGACATGGACCAATTGCAGAAGGATTCTCTTGTCGAGAAGGAGCAAGAGGTCAAAGCTGATCGGGACAAGGCTCGAGAGGAGTATTCAGAGACAACTTTCTCTTGCTTCTATTTGATCTAGAACTCCAACAAAGATCTGAACTTGGATTTCCTTCCCGAGAAGACGCGAGTGAAAGAGCTTCGGAAGTGTCTGGCTCGTGAGGTTGCCGAGGCTCAGGGTAGCCTATCAAATGATACTTCTTAGTCTTCTTGGTCTTCTATTATATTTTTTCTCTCATGCCATTGGTGGGGCACCTTGTACTTGACAGTATTTACATATGACATTTTATGCCTTTATGCCTTTTTGTTATGAGTACTCAGTGTATTGATTGAAATTTTTTATTTCCAATGCTTACTAAGTATATCAACTCACAACCCTCATTGGTTCAGGCATCAGTATACTCTGAACACATGTATTTTGCGTGCCATACTAAACTTACTCTTTTATGTTTTTCATGCTAACAACCATGATAATGTGAGTAGTATAGTACTTCACCAAGTACCATGAACAAAACGGTCAGGTCGACCACCCCATGGGTGATAGGCTGACTACCCTATAGGGTTGATGAATTGGTCGACCATCCTATAAGGGACATGGCTAGGAGTCTCTGTACCAATGCCTTTTTTTTTTTTTTTCACTTTCAGAACATATGTTGAACAAATGTCCTAGAAAAACTTGAGCTTGCTTAGTACTCAAGGTCACACCCTCATTTCTCGTGTATAACCCAATCGGTATGTACTATATGCCCCCCAAGTGATCATGGGTTTAAAAGTCTTGGTCACTTGCTACTTGACCATGCCTTACTTCGAGCATTTAGACACATAGTACTAGTAAGTGTCGATCACGATCTACGTAATCTCTTGTGTACTCGTTATAATGATTGTAGACAGAAATGTCTAAGTTGGACCAATCGGGTCTAGATGGGCTAATCGAGCCTGTAACGAGTCTTAGATCAAATTATCGATCAGTCCCTCAAGGATCAGTCTCTTTTGTTGATCGTATAGGTTGATAGGTTCCTCAAGAACCAAGATTGAACGTGATCAAATAGTTGGCAACAAGGTCCTCAGACCAGTCTCTTGTTTGGATCGTATGGGTCAATAGGTCCCTCAAGGACCAGAATTGAACATGATCCAATATTTTGGGTGACAAGGTCCTAGGACCTGTCTCTCGTTTGGATCGTATGGGTCGATAGGTCCCTCAAAGACCAGAATCGAACATGATTCAATATTTGCAGACAAGGTCCTCGGACCGTCTCTCGTTTGGATCGTATGGGTCGATAGGTCCCTTAAGGACCAGAACTAAATATGATCCAATATTTTGGGCGACAAGGTCCTAGGACCAGTCTCTCATGTGGATCGTATGGGGCGATAGGTCCCTCAAGGACCAGAATCGAACATGATCCAATATTTTGGGCGACAAGGTCCTAGGACCTGTCTCTCGTTTGGATCGTATGGGTCGATAGGTCCCTCAAGGACCATAATCAAACATGATCCAATATTTGGGTGACAAGGCCCTAGGACCTGTCTTTTGTTTAGATCTTATGGGCCGATAGGTCCCTCAAGGACCAGAATCGAACATGATCTGATGGGGTTGACAGGTCCTTAGGACAAGTCCCTTATTGAAAGAAATTTAAAGAACTGTAGAAACTTTAGAAATTAAATTCATTCATTGAAGCACAATGGCTGTTACATAGATAATTCGTAAATACTACATTTGTAAATTAAAACTTGTGTTGCTGCTGATCAGTCTTCACTAATAGTATCGATGGAGGTGTTCGCCATTCCAGTAGTTTTTTTATTAGTTCTCCATTCAGTCGAGCTATCTTGTACGTCCCTAGTGGGATCACCTCCTCCACAAGGTATGGCCCTTCCCAGTTAGGTCCTAGTACCCCAGTCTTAGTGTCCTTAGTGTTTAGGAACACCCTCCTAAGTACTAAGTCCCCAACCTGAAATTTTCGATCTTTCACTCTGGAGTTGAAGTATCTGACCACTTTTTGTTGATGTGCTACTACTCTAAGACTTTCCCTTTCTTATCTCTCTTCGATTAAATCGAGTGACTCTTCTATTAGTTGATGGTTCCTCCCCTGATCGTATGTCTCTCGTCTATGCGATGGGGGAGTGAGTTCAACTGGCAACATGGCTTCATATCCAAATGCCAAAGAGAACGACGTATGTCCTATTGCCGTTCACGCCGTCATTCTATGTGACCATAGGACATCATGAAGTAATTCTCGCCAAGCTCCTTTGGCTTGTTCAAAGCCTTTCTTTAGAGTGTCTTTGATAGTCTTGTTCACTGCTTCTACTTGGCCATTAGCTTGGGGGTGTGCTACCGAGGAAAAGCTCTTTGTGATTCCATGCCTCGTACAAAAGTCGGTGAACATATCACTGTTGAATTGAGTCCCATTTTCCGAGACTATCTTCTTCGGTAGGCCAAATCAACATATGATATTCTTCACCACAAAGTTTAAGACTTTCTTCGAGGTTATGGTGGCAAGCGGTTATACTTCAGTCCATTTGGTGAAGTAGTCCACAGCTACAACAACAAATTGGACTCCTTCCCTTCCCATGGGTAGCTTTCTGATTAGGTCAATCCCCCATACAACAAAGGGTCAAGGGCTCTGCATCCGTGTTAATTCGTTAGGTGCCGCTCGGGGTATCTTGGAGAACATATGACACTTGTGGCATTTTTTGACACACTCCATCAAGTCTTCATTCATCGTCGGCCAAAAGTATCCCTGTCTTAGGATTTTCTTTGATAGGCTCTGCCCCCCTGCATGATCTCCACAAAACCCTTTGTGTACCTCAATCATTAACAACTTTGACTGGTTGGGTGTAACGCAACTTAGCAGTGGTAGGAAGTACCCTCGTCGGTACAGTACCCCTTCGACTATCATATACTGTGCAGCTTGTCTCACCAACTTCCTTTCTTTGTTCTCATCACTTGGTACTACTCCTTGATTGAGATAGTTAATAATATGGGTCATCCATGTATCTCCTAACTCAATAGGTAGTGCCTCCTACTCGGTTATCCTTCTTTCTGCCAAGTATTCGACATGAACAACATTTAAGGTGTCTGCGTCTTTATCACTGGCAAGTTTGGCTAAGGAATCGACATTGGCGTTTTTCTCTCTTAGGACTTGTGTAATTGAGTATCTCTTGAACTGCACCAACAAGTCCTTCACCTTGTTCAGGTACTGCACCATCCTAAGTCCCTTGGCTTCATACTCCCCCAGTACTTGATACACCATTAGCTGGGAATCGTTGAATATCTCCAGGGACTGAGCATGTACATCCTGAGACAAGCGTAATCCAGCTAATAATGCCTCATACTCAACCTCGTTGTTTGAAGCGTTGAATCCAAATATGAGAGTGCAATGGATTCAGTGATTCTCCAGAGTGATCAGTATGATTCCTGTGCCTGAGTTATGTTCATTGGATGCTCCATCAACATATTGCTTCCACACAGGAGTATCTCATTCCTTCTCAGTATCTCCATTCTCCGACTGGTAGGAAGGGTCTTCAAGGTTGATGCCTTCGACTACGAAGTTTGCCAATGCTTGTCCTTTTATCGCCGTCCTTGAATGATAAGTGATATTGAACTGTCCTAGATCCACTGACCACTTGAGTAATTGTCCCGAGGCCTCTGGTTTCTGAAGAACCCGTCTTAGCGGTTGATCGGTCAGGACTCGGATCGAGTGAGCTTGAAAATATGGACGCAGCTTTCAAGAGGCGATTACTAAACAATAGGCTAGTTTTTCAAGAGGGGGATACCTAGACTCCACACCTACTAGCCTTTTACTGATATAGTATACAGGGTGTTGTACCCTATTCTCTTCCTTTATCAAAGCAGCACTGATTGCATTCTTGGTGATTGCCAAATAGATTAATAATGCTTCACCATATATTGGCTTCGCTAGGACGGGAGGTTAAGCGAAGTGTTCCTTCAGGGCTTGGAAAGCCTCCTCACACTTCTCGGTCCATTGGATCTTCTTGCTGCCCCTTAGTAAGTTAAAGAAAGGGACACACTTATCCGTAGACTTTGATATGAATCTACTGAGGGCAGCTACTCTCCCGGTTAAGCTTTGCACTTCTTTGAGTGTGGTAGGTGACTTCATGTCGATCAATGCTTTGATCTTCTTAGGGTTAGCCTCGATTCCACGTGAATTGACTATGTATCCGAGAAACTTACTAGAACCAACTTCAAACGATCACTTGAGAGGGTTTAGCTTCATACTATACTTTCTAAGTATTGCAAAGCATTCCTCCATGTCTTGAACATGCCCTCCAGCTTCTTTGGACTTGAACAAAATGTCATCGGCGTATACCTCCATATTTTTTCCGATCAAGTCTTGGAACATGCCATTCACTAAACACTGGTAGGTGGCTCCTGCATTCTTCAAGTCGAATGGCATCACCTTATAACAGTACAATCACTTGTCTGTCCGAAAGCTAGTATGTTCCTCGTCGGGAGGGTGCATACTTATTTGATTATACCCAAAATATGCATCCATGAATGAGAGTATTTCATGTCCTGCCATTGCATCGACCAGTTGGTCTATTCTGGGTAATGGGAAGCAGTCTTTGGGGCAGGCCTTGTTTAGATCGGTGAAGTCCACGCAGGTCCTCCACTTCCCGTTTGGTTTTGGGACCAACACGGGGTTTGATACCCAATCAGGGTAGTAGGCCTCCCTTATAAAATATTTTTCCCTGAGCCGCTCGACCTCCTCCTACAGGGCTTGAGATTGGTCTTTGTCAAGCAGTCTCATTTTTTGTTGCACTGGTGGGTAGTTCTTGTCTATATTGAGGACATGCCTTATTACGGATGGAGAAATTCCAACCATGTCCTTATGTGACCAGGCAAAGACGTCCTGGTTTTTCTTCAAAAATTCCACCAATCGTGCTTTAATTTCCACCTTTAACTCCTTCCCGACTTTGAACTCTAGTCGGGTCATCCTCATCTAGTAGGACTTCATCAAGATCTTCGACTGGTCCTACCCCCATGACGTCATCCCCAAAGTGAGGATCAATGTTGTTTCCCTTGCTTTGGGAAACTTGCTATAATAACAAATCTTTGTTAAAAGGAGCCTTCGGCTCCAGTAGAATGTATCTCTAAAGGTCAACTTCCATGTTGATAACGTTATCGGTTCCTTCACCCTCTTCGCAGCAGGTTACTATCATGTTGTTTATGCATGGTCCTTTCTTTGCCTTGGCTACTGATGCATTGTAGCATTCTCGTGCCTCCCTTTGGTTACCCTGTACGCATCCTTGCCCTACACTGGTGGGGGACTTCAAAGATAGATGCTAGATAGATACTGTTACATGTAATGCCATCAAGAGGGGTCTCCTGAGTACCACATTGTAAGTCGATGAGAAATCTACCACCAGGAACTCTGTTATCACAGTCTCGTGCCTAGGGGCATCCCCCACTGTGACTGGTAGTTTAATATAGTTCCTGCTGGTGCTAGGCATTCTTCCGTGAACCCATATATCACTTGGGAACATGATGTCAGGTCCTTGACCGTGAGCTTCATATTCTCGAGGGATGATTTGTAGATGATATCTACTGAGCTTCCCATATCCACAAAGCATCTCTTCACTCGGGCTTTGGTGATTTGAATGGTAAGGACCAAAGGGTCATTGTGGGGGTACCTCACGTGTCTGGCGTCATCTTTTGTAAAAGTAAGAGTTTCACTTTCATACTTTGGATTCTTTGGAGACCGCTCCTCGACTGCCATACACTGGGAAGACTCCTCTACCTCATGTCTGAGGGTCCTTGCATATCGTTCATTAGCATTGTTACTGTTGCCTACTATGTGAGGTCCTCCACATATGGTATCCAGTGTGAAGTCTACAACTGCCGACTCAAGTGGTGGACTCCTCTGCCTTCAGAATTCTAGATTCCTGCTTGGGGTCTCGGTCTTGCCTCGGTACCTCAAGAGTTTTCCTGATTGGAGAAGAAACTCTATCTCATCCTTCAATTGTTTGCACTCGTTTGTGTCGTGCCCATAATCATTATGGAAATGACAAAACTTATTCTTGTCCTTATTTCCTTCTAAGCGCAAGGGTGGTGGCTTTCAGTATGGTACCTCCTGGTATGTTGCCAAGTAAATCTCAGCCTTTGATGTTGTCAGGATGGTATAATTGGTGAACCTGGGCTGGTAGGGTTGATGCTTAGCTTGTTTGTCGGCGGGTGCTGACTTAGCTTTCTTCTCTCCACCCTGATCGGCCCCTGAGGTATTCCTCTTCTTACCGTTGTCCCCACTGTCGCCCTGAGGGTTTGTGCCATTTTTATCCACCTAGACAGTGGTCAGATGGTTTATGCCTTTGGCTTCCTTCATGATAGCATCATCTAACTTCATGTATTTGTCGGCTCGGTCTAGGACCTCTTGGAAGGTGTTGATAGGGTTCCTGTGTATACTATCCTAGAAGGGACTACGATAAATTATTCCTGCCGAGATGGCAATGAACTTTTCTTCATCTCATACTGTTGCGGCTCGATTTTCCTCTCTCATGAATCTTTGAATGTAGTCTTTCAAGGATTCGTCTTTCCCTTGCTTGATGTTAGCTAACTGATTGTCATAAACTGGTTGAATCCGCCCGACACTAAAGACCTTGCAGAATTCTTTCTTGAACTATTCCCAGGAAGTGATGGATCTAGGTTTAAACTTCCAATACCATTCCTAAGCTAAGTCAGAGAGAGTGGTAGGGAATACCCTGCACCTATAATCATGTTCCACACCGAGTAACTCCATTTGATCCTTGAACTTCCCAATGTATTGTAGCGGGTCCTCCTTCCCAGTGTATGTAGGAAGTTTTGGGGTCTTGTATTTCAGTGGTGGTTAGGAAGCTTGGATCTTGCCATTGAAAGGACTCCCACTTCTATGAGCCAACTCGATATCTGAAGGTTTCTTTGTTAGACTCTGAAAAACCATAATGAGTGCATCTATTTGAGCCTGCACTGCTGGTGGGATCATTGCTCCAGGTGGGGTGGATATCCCTAGTACCTCCTCCTGAGCAGTTGTCCTCCTGTTGATGAACTCCCTCAAATCCTGAGGTCGCGCATCTTTCCCCAGCTTATCGAACATAGTACTTGTGTTATTCATCGGTTCCTTTCCCTTGCGAGACTGAGGGTGTAGGGGCAGTAGGTCCGCCTTGCCCCTGTCGGTGCGACCCTGCTACTTTGATATTTGAAGTGGCCATTTCCATTCCTATCACGCCTCTCATATGTTTGACCCTCATCTCTGGCATTGTTTAATCGGTCCCCCTAGGAGGGGGCCTTCGGGTTGGTAATACTCCTACTCCTAGATGGAGTGTTATTCTTTTTAGTCATGGAGGAGGCAGTCTTGGACTGTGCCTCTTCATCCTGGGAAAGTGGTTCTGAGAGTGTCATTGGGGTCCTACTCCTCCCCTGGGACTCCTTGTTACTATGGTCTCGCATTTCTACTGCTTTGGCCTGAGCCTCCCTCAACGCTTGAGCAGCAACTTCAGCGTTAGCTTGGGCTAATTGAGTAGCCACCTCTAAGGCCACAACAGCCTTCTAGTGCCTCCGATCAGCCTCCTACTCCCTCTGGATCATCCCCTAGACCTGCTCATCGATCTCTCATCATTGTCGTTCCATAGTCACCCTCTGAAGGGAAATTTTTGCAGCAAAGGCCTCTTGCCTCGCCAGAAATTGCGCCATCTCCTCCTAGTGTGTGTCTTGTGGATCTTCTGCATCAGGTTGATCTCCAACCTCCACCTGAGGTTCGTTAACAAGATCTATGGGAACCTGGGTGGTGGAATCCCTGGGAGTAGTCTTCTTGGTCTGACTGGGTTTTGGAGGCATCGTAAAAATGATGAAAGTGTGTTTCTTGATTTTGTACTCTCAATGAAAGCACCAAAATGTTGACATGTAATTGGCCAACGGTTGTATGTACAATATACAACACCTTTTGAACAAAATAAACAAAATAAATGACAGAGTACGATTATCTTAAATAAACACACAGGAAGTTTATAGTGGTTCAGCCATGTTCAGATGAACAGTAATAACCTAATCCACTTAGCTTTTAGTATTGAGTCACTCGACAATTACAATGATGAACAAAAGTGTTCACTCGTTTCTCACTTGCCCATAATTCCAGCCAAAAAAGCTCTCATTAAAAAAAAGACCCCCTTTAATGAAGTCCTGGGTCCTTTATTTATAGTACCCAGGAGCTGTTACACGACCAATGATATTGGGATCGTGGGTTGGAACACGATTATCAGGTAGTGGAGATACGTTTCCACCTTCCCATGATAGTGAGATCGTGGGTCTTCTTGTTGCCTTCTATGGATCGTGGTTGATAATGCACGATAGAAACGTCTGGGAGATATTAAGTCTCTGTTGGTATGTCATACTTAGGTGCTAAGCCCGATGACCAAAGCTTGGGTGCTAGACCTGTGACCTTCTGGGTGCTAGGCCTGTTGATCTCAGTTTGAATGAGAGTAATTAGCTCTTAGTGAAGTGTACTTGGGGGTGTAGGCTGACCACCCTATGGAGGATAGGGTCAGGCCAACCACCCCTAAGGTCCTTGGGCATATTGGGCTGACCATCCCGGGGTAGGGTCGGGCCGACCACCCCTAGGGGGTACAGGGCTTGCTTAGGCCGAACACCCCTAGGGGGTATAAGGCCTGCTTGGGCCGACCACCCCTAGGGGTAGGGGTCATGCCGACCACCCCTAGGGGTATTGGCTTGGTCGATTTTCCTATAGGTCCTGGACCTATCCTTTTTGCCTATTGGTCTTTTCTCAATACTTTGTCATTTTTCCCTGATTTGTGATGTCACGTGTCACATTCTCATTCGCTACGTCATCCTTGTATTTTTGAGGGATAACAACAACATTTTTTAATATTTAAATTATTTGAAATTTGAAATTTGTTAGTTAGATATTTTCATGGATATTTGAATTTGTTTAACTTTTTGAGATATTTTAGGGTTGTTATAACTATTAATATATTTTTTTAAATGGTTAAAATATTAGCTAATAGTTGTAACAACACAAGATATTTTTTGAAAAATAGTTAAGATATTGATTTTAAAGTTTAAAATTGGTTAAATTTTGAAAAATATCATTTTTTTCAACCAATTAATAAAATATATATTTTTTTAATAAATGGGATTTAAATTAACTTTGGTTAATTGTTGATAAATTCTATTTAAATTAAATTAATATTTTTCAAATTAACCTAAACCAAGTTGATTGTTGATAAATGAAATTTAAATTAACTTTTGTTAATTGTTGATAAATTTCATTTAAATTGACTTATTTTTGTAAAAATTTAATTCATTCGAATTTTTGATAAATTCTAGATAATTAATTGTGGTATTTTTGCAAATGAAATAAATTATGGTATTTTTCCATAAATTCATAGACTTGCTCATATAGTAACATGATTAGGCCCATCCAATTATAACATGTATGTTTGCACTATGTGTGGTATTTTTGCAATTGGGCTTAAATGCATATAGCGGCCCATATGTTTGCTAGATATATGGGTTTTGCCAAATAAAATATTCATAAAATGATAGGTTTTATTTGGGCCCATTAGAAAATGTAAAGTTTAAATTCTTCTCTTGTGGGTGATTTCACTTGTGAAGGCCCATTTGCTTTGCATGACTATAGTGAGCCTAATCAATTAGTAACAATTAATAAAACGAATGTTTAAATTTCTGTCTTTTGGACTTTGTATGAAAGTATGGGGGCCTTTGTAGTGGGAACGACATACTGGACCCAACCCTCCTCCATACAAGCCCAATTGTTAAGGCCCATTTACCTGAGTTGGCCTTAATTGTATAGGTTCATTATATTAGTTAAACCTAAATATTGATTAGCAACAAATTAGTTATAAATTAATTGAATTTCTTTCAATGTGACACTTTAGAATTAATAGGAAATTATAGGACATTGGTTTTAAAAATTTATTCTTTTCAATTTTTTGGAAAACCGTAGTCATTAATTTTCTAAAAATAAATAATAAAAAATACTATTTTAATTTTATAATGAGCTTATTATAAGAATTATATTCGATCTCCACCGTTGGTTTAACAAGGTCAATAGCTTAATGGGGCCTCAAGACGCTTTGATTCGTCCCCCTACGGAATGTGTTCATTAGTTATTTTGACTATGTTAGATTTTGAAAGATAGATAATTATAGGTCAAATTCTAATAGACCCACCCCTACGGTGACTACTAGGACTAAATCTAGATTATTGAAACCGTGGGTCTAGCTCATAAAATAAGAGATTTTTTTTTCTTATTTTGATCGAATAGTAGGTTGTCAATAATGGTGTCCATTATTAAATAAGTTTACAACTTTATTTAACTAGTGTTATTTTTTACTCTAGCCAACCTAGACAAGGATATCATAGATTAGATAAAAACCTAAGAAATAAAGATATGATTATTTTGGTATTTTTTCTCATATCTTACATATTTTATGTAAATGTTGTGTTATTTCTTGAAATTTGTGTGAATATGAGTTTTATTGAGAGAAAGTAATTGATTTCTATTTTATTGACAATTGGTAGTTTTTAGTATGACTGTGTCTACTCCCATCCTTTCCCAACTTTCGATGGAGAAACTCACTGAAGAAAATTGTTAGGGTTTTATGCCCTAATTAAAACCCAAATTTCTTTGTAATCTTATTTATTATCAATAAAGGAATAAAAATCATTTTTTGACTTGGTCAATCACTTTGCTCACATGTTTTATTTTCATGAGTATTTTTTTAATATAATCTTCTATTAAATCCCGAGCATATAGCTAATTATATTTATAGTGACGTAATCACAGTAGAATATAAATATGATTCTATGTTCAAAATAAGTTAGTCATAAGATTAGTCAGTGCACAGGACTTACACTGACTTGCCAATCTACGATATGATCTACTTACACATTGCAGTGCTATGTTTTTTTTACAGAACATTAGCAAAGTAGATAAGATCGGATGTATTTGTTACATCGGACAGGACCGATATTGACAGTTGATAGGATAAGTAAACATACCGTTATTATCTATTCTAGTCATATCATATAGTTGACCATATGTCAATTCAATCTCAATTCTGAGTGGTTAGCATTCTAACTGATTGCATTATTTGAGTTCTTTGACTTGTTTGTTACCAGCTTACCCTACGGACTAGCCCATACTTACATCTTGGGAACTCGGTAGTATAATTGAGTAGGAGTGTTAATCATAGATATGAACATCTATAGCTTCTGATGAAGAAGTGAAACGATGGTTTCCTTTTAGTTTGGTTCAAGGTGTTAAATGATAGAGAACTCATTTCAGTAATTAAATTAGTTTATTGAAATATCATTTACAATGAACTAAGTATTTAAAGGATAAAATACAATGAGGGGTAAAAAAATATTTCAATTTTATATGTCAATTTTGGATAGTTTCACATAGCCAATTAACAACCCTAGGTCAACTTTGATAATTATAATTGATAATTAAAACAATTAATTGAGACTATCTAGATGATTTTATCCAAGGCACAATGGGGACCATGGGCCTATGAAATCAAGCTCCAATAAGTTATCATAAATCTAACAAATAAATTTACTAACTTATTAATTCCTTGTGACTCCACTAAAGACTCAGAATTGTACTCTTGAATTCATAGAACGCTCTATAACAAATATAGATATGCTATTAATTATCCATTGTTACAACCATAATTGTCAGCAGTCCTCTATAGACGGTCTACAATGAGATGGAACTAAAATACCGTTTTACCCCTCATTGTATTTTATCCTTAAAACACTTAGTTCCTTGTAAATGATATTTCAGTAAACTAATATTAATTACTGAAATGAGATCTCTATCATTTAACAGCATGAACCAAACTAAAAGGAAACCATCATTTTACTTCTTCATCAGAAGCTATAGATGTTCATATCTATGATTAACACTTTCACTCAATTATACTACCGAGTTCCCAAGATGTAAGTATGGGCTAGTCCGTAGGGTAAACTGGTAACGAACAAGTCAAATAACTCAAATAATACAATTAGTTAGAATACTAACCACTCAGATTTAAGATTGAATTGACCTATGGTCAACTATATGATATGACTAGAATAGATAATAACAGTATGTTTACTTATCCTATCAACTGTCAATATCGGTCCAGTCCGATGCAACAAATGCATCCGATCTTATCTACTTTGATAATGTTCTGGAAAAGAATATAACACTGTGATGTGTAAGTAGAACATATTGTAGATTGGCAAGTCAGTGTAAATCCTGTGCACTGACTAATCTTAGGACTAACTTATTTTGAGCATATAATCATATTTATATTCCACAATGATTACGTCACTATAAATACGATTAGATATATGTTCGGGATTTAATAAAAGTTTATATTAAACAAATAATCATGAAAATAAAACATGTGAGCAAAGTGATTGGCCAAGTCAAAAAATGATTTCTATTCTTTTATTGATAATAAATGAGATTACAAATAAATTGGGTTTTAATTAGGGCATAAAACCCAAAATACTCCCACTTGCTCTAATTGAAACTAATGTCTTAATTCTACTAGTCACATTTCTTTGATATGCTTATCAAATGTAGCTTCTGGTAGTGTCTTTGAAAACGGATCTGCAAGATTGTCTTCAGATGCAATCTTCATAACCTTCACATCTCCCCTGGCCACATATTCTCGAATAATGTGATACTTCCTTTCTATATGCTTACTCCTCTTGTGACTACAAGGTTCTTTTGAGTTGGCTTTCGCTCCTGTATTGTCACAAAACAACACAAGAAGTTTATCCATGTCTTGAATAACACCAAGATCCGAATAGAACTTCTTTAGCCAGACTATTTCCTTAGCTGCTTCTGATGCGGCTATGTACTCAGCCTCCATGGTGGAATCTGAGATTGCAGACTGCTTTACGCTTCTCCATGTCACAGCTCCACCCCCAAGAGTAAACACCATTCCATACGTAGCCTACAGGGTTCAGAGCACCACCCTTGTAGACTAACATATAATCCCTAGTCCGCCTTAAATACTTCAGGATATGCTTAACTGCTATCCAATGTCCTGGTCCTGGGTTTGACTGATACCTGCTCACTACTCCCACTGCATAGCAGATATCTGGTCTAGTACACAACATGGCATACATCAGACTTCCAACTGCAGATGCGTAAGGAACTTTTCTCATTGCATCTTCAGGTGTTTGGGGAGACTGCTTCTTTGAAAGATGAATTCCATGGCGTGACAGTAAACGTCCTTTCTTGGAATTTGTCATTGAGAATCGTTCAAGAACTTTATCTATGTAAGTTTCTGTTCTTTCTATCCCTGATGATTTGGATACCTAGAACATAACTTGCTTCACCCAAATCCTTCATCTAGAATTGAGTGCTCTCCCAATTCATCACATCTGAAAATTTCTTAACATTGTTTCCAATGAGTAAGATATCATCTACATAAAGAACCAGGAATACCACTATTTGATTTGCCTTCAGTTGGTAAACACAAGGCTCATCAATATTTTGTTCAAAGCCATAGGTTTTGATTATTTCATCAAACCTAAGATTCAAGGAACGAAAAGCTTGCTTGAGTCCATAAATGGACCTATTCAACTTGCAAACTTTTCCTTCTTGCCCAGCTACTTTAAAACCTTCTGGCTGATCCATATAAATGACTTTGTCAATGTGACCTAGTCTCAAGTGCCATACATACGTCATATTATCGTTATCGGTCTTTTGACATTTATTGGTCCTAGGTTTAGCTACTTTGAATAAATCATTGTTAAGAGCGAGGGGTTCGTTAGGTCGCTGAATATAAAGCCCGTTTTCCAAACATGCAACACACAATTGTGATCCATTGAAAGAAATAGATATATTAGAACTTGTGAAAGTCATAACAAATTGTTCTAATTGCAACATGGAAACTGAAATTAAATTTCTACTAAAATTCGGAATAAAAAATACCTCATTTAAAATTAAGTATTTATTTCCAAACTTCAGACGAGCTCTTCCTCTAGCTTGGACTGCAACAAACACTTCGTTCCCAATTCTAAGCTTTAAGCCGCCTTCGTCCACTTCCTCCCATGATTTAAGAAGCTGTAAAGAGTTGCAAACATGGTTGGTAGATCTAGAATCAATAATCCAAATGGATTATCATTCTCTAAAACACATGTTTCTAAGATAAATGAACTATAATCATTACCTTTGTTTTTCACTACTAGAAACTTAGGGCAATCTCGTTTCCAATGCCCCTTCTCTTTGCAGTGAAAGCACTTATCTTTACCTTTCTTGTTTTTCTTGTTTATCCCCTTAGGCGTTTGTGCATTTGGTTGTGCACTCTTCTTTGCAGGCTTGGGGTTGCTGTTTTGTCCACCTTTCCTCTTGTTTCCAGCTTTTGAAGACAATGCTTGGTTAGCTTTAGCCTTAGCTGGATCAACAACAACAATAGTAGTCTTATTTTCTCCTCCTTTACTAGGTCCACCCATGATAGGCTCAAAAATCTGAAGCTCGTTCATGAGCTGTGTTAGACAATAGTTGAGTTGATCACGAACGTGCGAACATGGTGCCATTCAAGCATTCACGGTGTCATCACGTATGTACAAAGACAGTGCATCCAAGCATTTACGGTGGCATCACGAGCATTGACGGTGCCATCACAAACGTGCAGACACGGTGCTCGTTCTGGGGATTCCTCAATCATGACGCACTCGGAGTTGTCACCAATCAACACAATGTTGATGTTTTGCTTCCATTTAAGGAAGTTTTCTCCAGTGAGTTTCTCCATCGAAAGTTGAAAAAGGATGGGAGTAGACACATCCATACTTAAAACTACTTATTATCAATAAAATAGAAATCAATCACATTTGCTCAATAAAACTTCTATTCACACATAACTTCAAGAAATAACACAACCTATAGCAAAAATATGTAAGATATTAGAAAAAAAAATACCAAAAACAATCATATCTCTATTTCTTTAGAATTTTAACTAATCTATGATATCCTTGTCCCGGTTGGCGAGAGTAAAAAATATCACTAGTTAAATAAAGTTGTAAACTTATTTAATAATGGACACTGTTATTAACAACCTACTATTCGATCAAAATAAAAAGCAATGAAACAAGTGAGTGAACTATGGGTGTAGGACACGAACGATAGGGGGTTCGGGGGGATGTGCCCCCTGAAACCAAGCTGGGAATGAAGGACGTACTCCGGGGGCTCTCCCATAGCACCTAAAGCGGAAGGAGAGACACAGAGAGAATAAGAAAACAAAATCTCTTATTTTATGAGCTAGACTATAATGCCCCGACTAATTCTAGACTTTGGACCATTAAAAAATACTAAACATAACTACTAATTTGAATACATATATAAGAAATAACATAAATTTATTTAAAACCCAAAATATTGTGCCAAATACAAAATATGGTATGAAATATAAAATGTGATATGGGATCCCATTGTTATAAAACATAAAACATAAACTTTAATTGTTTAAATACTAAATGCGGAAATACACCAAAACATAATTTAAAAGGCTTTAAACAACGTCATCCTCGATCTTCACGCAGTCTATTCAGTCCATTCATCCTCAACACACATGCCAAGCTACCACGAATCCTTCTCGCCTTCCATGTTCATTTTCCTTCATCATTCTAAAAAGAAAGGAATGAGCCTACTGCCCAGCAAGGAAAATCTACTAACAACATATATCATAAATCATAAACATAAGACTATATCATAAATTATGTTTTTGAATTATGTTTTCTTTTGTAATCCCGCATTTAGTTTTGAACAAATGATTTAAAGTTATGTTTTATTAAACAATGGGTACCCATACCACATTTTATATTGTAATTTGCACAACTTTTATTTTGGAGTTAATAAAGTTATGATTATTTCTTATGTATGTTTTCTTCAAAGTAGTAACTATGTCTATTAGTTTTAATGGTCCAAGGTCTTAGAAATAGTTGGGTCATTACAGTTGGTATTAGAGCAACGGTCCATTTGCATGAAGTTCTCCTTGATACACACGCTCAAGCTCTGAATCTAACCGCCAATGTAAGTGTTTATGTTTTAGTTGTTATGTTAATGTGTTTAGCTAACGTTTAAGCCTTATGTTTTCAGTTAAGAATGGATGGAGCCTTAACCTATGACGATATCTGAGCCATTAAGGCCTTGAAAAGAATTAGAGAACCAAGAAATACAGTAGGAGTGCTAGAAAGAATCACTCAGAGATTACTTTTATTCCACAATGAGATAGGTCACCTCCAAACAACTAAACAAATCATGATGAGAGCAATGGAGCAATATGTTTTAGTGATTAGAATTTTTAAATATTTTCCTATTGTAATTGCAACTTTAGAAGAAATAAAGACTATAGATGATGAAGATGAATTACTAGTAGCTATGAGATATTATTTTCTCGTACTTAGGTTTACCTCTAAGATGGAATTCCAATTCACAAAAGAGAAAAAAATAGAACCTTACAAATCTTCCTAGAGGAAATTTCGAGGCTCACGAAAATGATGATTATGAGGAGATAGATGATGATATATTAGATGAAGGATCAGATGTAGAAGATCCTGATTTTTAGAATAGGTTAGTTTCTTTCTTTATTTTATTTATTATATTTGCATTTATGATTGTACTTAGTGAAAACTGTTTTTCCAAATAAATATCATTGTTATTTCGATGACATGTATGAGTTTGATTTTCTTTTGTAATCATAATAAATAATAAATTTAATAAATAATGACCAAGTTCGGTGAGGGTGGATACAAATCAATGGACCGGGTTCTATATTGAGAGTTAGGGGGCCATAGTAGTGGGAACAATTTTACTGATCCCAGCCCTCCCTTAATATGGCTAACTTTGGAACAATGATGAGTTTCGAGCCTGAGGATTAAGTCATATATGATGATTAGAAACACACTTAGAAAACAATAAAGATGGCTTATTTTTCTAAGTATAGAAACACACCCTAATTATAAAAAAAAGGCTTATATAACTTTTTCATAAGAAATCATAATTAATAGGTCTGAATTATGTTTGCTTAGATTAAGTTTTTGCCTTAGAGCCTATTAGGGTAAGTTCTAACATATTTTTTCTCGACTGTTAGAACTCTGCTGAAGATGTCGCTCAGAAGGTCTGCGTGCACCAATGCCAATGCCTCCAACGCCGCTCCTGAGAACAATGAAGCCCCTCCAGTTCGTAGAAGGGGAGTGCGTGCTACCAATACTACTGCCAACCAAAGTGCGCCATTGCTGCCGGTTGACAACATCGCATAAATTTCCAAGCTACGACAGCAAGTTGAGGAATTACTGCAGCAATAGTGACTACAGGCTCAGACTCAGACTCAGCCTCCGCCTCTGTCGCAACCGCAGCCTCAGTAAATGGCTCCAGCACCCCATCAAGTAGGTCCTTATGGGGGATTGCCAATGGCAAACTATGCACCACATCCAGCTCAGCACATGGAGGCAATCTACGAGCGATTTTGTAAGCAACACGCTCCAAAATTTGAAGGGACAACCGACCCCTTCGAGGCAGAAGAATGGCTCAGAAATGTAGAGTCGATCCTAGCACACATGAGTCTGGACAACGCGGACTGCATATCCTGCGTTTCGTCTCTGCTTAAGAAGGATGCTATATTATGGTGGGACTTAGTTCAGCAGACTCACGATGTCGCTACCATGACTTGGACCAGATTTGTGGAGCTATTCCACAAAAAGTACTACAACTCAGCTATCATCGCTACAAAAGTCAAGGAGTTCGCTGGTCTAAAGCAAGGGAACTTATTAGCAGCAGAGTATGCTCAACAGTTCGACCAACTAGCCAAATTTGCACCAGAGATGGTTCCAACTCAATTTTTGAGGATTACCAAGTTCGTTAGAGGACTTAGACCAAAGATTGAGCTAGGGGTTAAGCTAGCAAACTCGGGAAATACTACTTATGCCGATGTTCTAGAAACGACAATAGAAGTTGAAAAGCTTCAGGTGAATGTTAGTAAAGAGGAGGCCAGTAAACCTGAGCCTAAACAACAAAGTCAACCTCAGAATGGTCGAAACAACAACCACAATAGCCATCAGCCTAGCAACAATAGTAATGGTCATAAAAGAAGGCATCCTGACAACAAGTAGTCTGACAACGATAAAAGGGCATGGACGAACAATGGAGGTAATAGGCCGGGTTATGTAGAATACCCGCAATGTGCTAAGTGCCAAAAGAAACACCCTGGTGAGTGCCGTGCAAATACCAAGGGATGCTACAATTGTGGTCCAAGAAGGACACCGGAAGAGAGAATGTCCCCAGCTCAAGCAGAGGAGAAAAAGGACAACAAGATGATTCCTGCCAGGGTCTTTGCCTTAACCCAAGGAGAAGCTGACACTAGCAATAAAGTGGTCACAGGTCAGATTCCTATCCTCAATAATGTATGTCTGTATTATTTGATTTAGGAGCCACTCACTCGTATATCTCATTAGGAATGATAGAGAAATTAGATAAACCTTGTGAAAGATTTATAACTAGGTTTGTAACAGAATTGCCTTCGGGTAAAGTAGTCTTATCATCACGGATAGTACGAGGCGTACCGATCAAAATTGAGGACGTAGAACTAGAAGGAGACCTGATAGAACTAGAGATCAAAGACTTTGATGTGATATTAGGAATGGACTGGCTAGCACGACATGGCGCAACCATCGACTGCAGACGTAAGCAAGTAGTGTTCGAGACTCCTGACGGTCAGAGACTATGCTTTATGGGAAAGGTTTCAAGGCTACGCACACTGCTTATTTCATCTCTCAAAGCTTAGAGGATGATAGAAAAAGGATGTCACGCATTTTTAGCCAGCGTCACGGATGTGGTAAAGGAAACACCATGAAAGGTTGGAGACGTCCACATTGTAAAGGAATTTCCAGAAGTATTTCCTGATGACTTACTAGGATTGCCGCCGACTCGAGAAATTGACTTCACAATCGAACTAGTATTGGGCACTGAGCCTATCTCCAAGGCACCATACTGGATGGCACCTACTGAACTCAAGGAGTTAAAGATGCAGCTACAAGAACTCTTAGACTTGGGATTCATTCGACCGAGCCATTCTCCATGGGGAGCATCGGTTCTATTTGTGAAGAAGAAGGACGGAAGTATGCGAATGTGCATAGATTACCACAAGCTGAACAAAGTGACGATTAAGAATAAGTACCCGCTACCCCGGATTGACGACTTGTTTGATCAAATTTGTGGAGCAACTATGTTTTCAAAGATCGATCTATGGTCTGGGTATCATCAGCTCAAGGTACGGGAAAAGGATATTCCTAAGACAACTTTTAGAACTCATTATGGGCATTACAATTTCCTAGTTATGTCTTTCGGTCTTACCAACGCTCCAGCCGCATTCATGGATTTAATGAACAGGGTCTTCAAGGATTACTTGGACAAATTCGTCGTAGTGTTAATCGACGATATTTTGGTACTCAAAGGACGAAGACGAGCACGAGGAACATTTAAGATTGATCTTGTTACGACTAAATAAGCATAAACTTTACGCCAAGTTCAAGAAGTGCGAATTTTGGCTTTCACAAGTAGCATTCCTCGGGCACATAGTATACAAGGAATGAGTTGCTGTAGACCCATCTAAAGTAGAGGCTGTGAAGGATTGGCCAAGACCAAAGAACACGTCAGAGGTAAGAAGTTTTCTGGGACTAGCAGGCTATTATCGGAGGTTTGTAGAGGGTTTTTCTTAGACAGCCACTCAGCTTACCAACCTAACTCAGAAACAACAGAGGTTCAACTGGACTGATAAGTTTGAAGAAAGCTTTTAGTTGCTTAAAGATAAGCTGTGCTCAGCACCAGTACTTTGTTTACCGACACCCAACGACAAGTTTGTAGTCTACTGCAATGCGTTGAAGCAAGGTTTGGGTTGTGTGCTGATGCAAAATGACAAGGTGATAGCTTATGCCTCAAGGCAACTGAAGGAGTACGAGCAACGCTATCCAACACACGATATAGAATTGGCAACGGTGGTCTTTGCATTGAAAATTTGGCGCCATTATCTTTATGGAGAATGGTGTGATATTTATACGGACCACAAAAGCTTAAAGTATTTCTTCACGCAAAAGGAGCTCGACATGAGGCATCGCAGGTGGTTAGAAAAGCCACTACAACGGAGCCGATCAGTGCCGGAATAGAAGTAGTCATCAGTAAGCTGGCTAACTTGTCTATCCAGTCAAGTCTGTTAGAAGAAATACAGATTGGGAAAGGGCATGATGACACATTAGTAGTACATATGGATGTAGTTAAAGAAGGCAAGGCCACATATTTCTCAATATCAGGATAGGGATTATTGAGATATAAGGATCAGGTATGCGTGCCGAATGATCAAGGGATTAAGATGAAGATTTTAGAAGAAGCGCACAATACCCCATACTCAGTTCACCCAGGGTCGACCAAGATGACTCACAATCTTAAAGCATTGTATTGGTGGTTAGGAATGAAGAAGGATGTAGTGGATTATGTGTCTAAATGCTTAGTATGCCAGCAAGTAAAAGCAGAACATCAGTGGCCTGCAGGCTTATTGCAACTACTTAGCATTCCAGAATGGAAATGGGACGATATAGCCATGGATTTCGTGACGAGTTTGCCACGAACGAATAAGCAGCACGGCTCGGCTTGGGTAGTAATAGATAGATTAACCAAGTCAGCTCATTTCCTGCCTGTCAATACTTCTTATACAATAGATCAATACGCAGACATTTATGTTCAAGAAATAGTAAGACTGCATGGAATTCCTAAGACAATAGTATCCGATAGAGGATCAGTGTTTACATCAAGATTTTGGGGAAGCTTGCAGAAAGCCATGGGTACCAAGTTAAGTCTTAGTATGACATTTCATCCTCAGACAGACAGTCAGTCTGAGTGTACCATATAGATTTTGGAAGATATGTTGCGTGCTTGCGTACTTGATTTCAGAGGATCATGGAATAAGTATTTGCTGCTGATCAAATTTTCCTACAACAATAGCTACCAGTCAAAAATCAGGATGGCACCCTACGAGCTACTTTATGGAAGGAGGTGTCAATTGCCGTTACATTGGGATGAGTTAGGATAAAGGAAACTACTTGGACCCGAAGCTGTTAGAGAAGCTCAGGATGAAATAGCGCTGATTAGAAAGCGTGTGCTCGCTGCTCAGAGCCATCAGAAAAGTTATGCGGATGCCAAGCGGCGTGATGTGGAATTCAAAGTCAGAGATCAAGTCTTCTTAAAGATATCTCCTATGAAAGGTGTGAAGCGGTTCAGGAAGAAAGATAAGCTTAGTCCCAGGTTTATAGGTCCTTTTGAGATATTGGACAAAGTGGGAGCACTTGAATTAGATTAGCCCTACCGCCAGCTCTAGTAGATAGCCATAATGTGTTCCACATCTCGATGCTGCATAGATATGTGTCAGACCCATCTCACGTCCTCAAGAATGATACGATAGCACTCCAACAAGACTTGAGTTATGAGGAACGACCGGTTAGCTTCCTAGATAGAGGGATGGAGGAACTAAGGTCTAAGAGTATTCCGATAGTCAAAGTCCTATGGAGTAATAGTTCTGAATGGGAGGCAACATGGGAGTTGGGGGAGGACATGCAAGCTCGGTATCCAGAATTGTTTGGTAAGTAAATTTCGGGGACAAAATTCTTTGTAGTAGGGAAGAATTGTAGAGTCCCAGAATGTTTTCTTAGCTAGCTAGCTAGATAGCTAGTAGTAGTTTGTAGTATTTTAGATTTCATGGATTTTGGTTCAAACCGGGACTTAGTAGGACACTCGTAGCAATAGTTATGAATTTTATAAGTTTAACCTATAGTTTAGAAATATTAATTATAACATAAGGTTTGATTAATACTTTTGGTCATAGAAATATTTTAATTATAACCTAAGGTTTAGATAGAACCATTAAGAGCATGACACTTGTCATAATCATGTTTATTTAAGGATTTAATTATAGTTTAAATAAGAGAAAGTTCTAGAAACTCTAGAATCTTCCATAACCATTAAGAGCATGACACTTGTCACAATCTTGTTTATTTGAGGATTTAAGCATTTTAAATGGATAATTCAATAATAGAAGTCTCTAGAAGCTCTAGACCCTTCCAGAACTTGCTGGAATCACGTATTACTCAGTCAAACCTGATTAATCAACTCTAATTATCCTAAATTCGTGCAAAAATGGGTTTAAAATATCTACGAATGCCGACATATCGCAGCCTTAGAGGCGACATATCGCAGCACGGGAGATACAGAAAACACGTTGACTCCACACGAACGAAACCACGAACACTCAGATATAGGGTCAGACGATATATCGCCTAGGGAGATATATCGACCCTAGGTGTAGTTTTTCGAACTTCGAGAAATCCGAGCTTGATTCATCCCTTAACCTCTTGACTTGCCTCTGAATGTTTTTGACCGAGTCTTAAGCATTTGTTGACCGAATATTCATTTTTTTTTTCATTTAATATTCATTATTTTATTCAAGCCAAAAAGGAGATATTTTCACTCCTTGAACTCTATAAATAGGATCTAGTACCCAACCATTTTTCTCATTCTTCAAGCTGTGTTCAGAGCCTTCAAGCTGCTAGGATTTCTATAGAGTGATACACTTCAGTTTTGGGGATAAAAGCCTTATCATCTTAAGCTTTATAAACACTTGGGTAGTGAGATAAAGTGTGTTTTCGATATTGAAGTGTAGATTGATTCTAGTTCATCCAAGGTAATATTATTCATAAGTTCTATTCTTTATGATTCCTTAGTTTTCCTTAAGTTTCTTTCAGATCCTAACTTTTGTTTATGGTTTTGTGGTTAGGTGTTTAAGTTCTTTGATTTAAGATTCTTCTCGATAAGTTTCTTCTTTGATGGTTTAGTTTCCTTTTCATCTATTTTCTTTAGAAACTCACAATTTTTACTTTTGGTTTTAGGAGTGTTCTAATCCTACTCTTGTTCTCAAATATCCTGGTGTTGGTAAGGATAGTTTTCCTTAAGTTTCTTTCAGATCCTAACTTCTGTTTATGGTTTTGTGGTTAGGTGTTTAAGTTCTTTGATTTAAGGTTCTTCTCGATAAGTTTCTTCTTTGATGGTTTAGTTTCCTTTTCATCTATTTTCTTTAGAAACTCACAATTTTTACTTTTGGTTTTAGGAGTGTTCTAATCCCGCTCTTGTTCTCAAATATCCCGGTGTTGGCAAGGATAGATTTTATATGTTTATATGATATGTTATGCTTATGTTATGTTATGTTATGTTACGTTTACATATGTATAGTATGTTTATAGTCCTTGGGCACATGACTTGTCTAGCTAGCAAGCCCCAATAATTTATGGGCATATGACTTGCTTGGCTAGCAAGCCCCACAAGTCTATGGGCATATGACTTGCTTAGTTAACAAGCCTCAAGAAGTATGATGGCCATTGTAGTCTTATATGATATATGTTTTATAGTATATGTTTATGATATAGTCTTATGTATATGATTTATATTATACGTTGTTAATAGATTTTCCTTGCTAGGCTTAGGCTCACTCCTTTATTTTTTTTAGTGTGATGCAGGAAACTAGATATGGAGGCGGAAGGATTTTTGGTGGCTTGACTTGTGTGTTGAGGATGAATGGAATGAATGGGCTGCGAGTCGATCGAGGATGACATTTATTTTAGTTTTTGAATTATGTTTTCTTTTGTAATTCCACATTTAGTTTTGAACAAATGATTTAAAGTTATGTTTTATTAAACACCCCATACCACATTTGATATTTTATATTGTAATTTGCAACACATTTATTTTGGAGTTAATAAAGTTATGATTATTTCTTATGTATGTTTTCTTCAAAGTAGTAGCTATGTCTATTAGTTTTAATGGTCCAAGGTCTTAGAAATAGTTGGGTCATCACACTATTAACTCATTAACATGGTATGTGATAAAACCATCTAGGTCCTCTGTCTGCTAATAGAGGTAGGTTAGATCACAACTATAGTATATGATAACCCATCCAGGTCCTCTATTACTAATCGAGGTAGGGTAAATCATAACTCTAAACCATGAAAATGATAAAAATTCTTGGAGCTTTCTATCTAAGCAATTCATATGCCCAAGCGACTACAAAACGTATTTATACATATACATATTATAGCATAAAACATATCATAACATAAACATATAAACACATATAATCTAATCTATTTTCCTTACAAAAAACCGGGATATAGAGACAATAACGGGATTTGGAAAACTCCTAAAATCAGCAGTAAAAACCATGAATTTCTAAAGAAAAGGGATGAAAAAGGGAACTAAATCATCAAAGAAGAAACTTACCGAAAAGAACCTTAAGTTTCAAGAAACTTAAACACCTAGCCAAGAATCATAAACAAGAGTTAGGATCTGAAAGAAAATAAAAGAAATCTAAATAATTATGAAGAACTGATCTTAAGGATAGGAATACCTTGAATGATCTTATGACTTGATCTATACCTCGATACCGAAATAACACTATATCTTACTTCCCAAGTGTTTAGAAAAGCTTAGATTGGAAAAGCTTTTTAACCCAAAACCTAAGTGTTTCTCTCTATAGTAACCTTAGCAGCTTGGAGGCTTTGAACAATGCTTGAATGATGAGTGAAATGGCTGAGTACTAGGTCCTATTTATAGAGTTCAAGGAGTGAAACTAACCCCTTTTAATTTGAATAAATAAATGAATATAAAATGAAAAGATTTGAATTTTCGTTCAACAGATGCCCAGAACTTGGTCAAAATCGTTCAAGGGCAGGTCCAAGTGGTTAAGGCTGTTTTCAAATTTAAAATCCTCAAGATTCAAAAATTAACTCCTAGGGGCGATATATTGCCTACCCTGGGAAATATATCACCTAGACCTATTTCCCGAGCCCAGTTCGTTCGTTCGTGCGAAGTTGACATGTTTTCCGTATCTCCCGTAGGCGATATATCGACCCCTATAGCTGCGATATATCGGCATACGTTGATATATCAAACACGTATTTGTACTTTTTCAACATATTTTGAATTGATTAAATAGCTTTGACTGAGTCAAAACGTGATCCTAACAGCTGCTGGAAGGTTCTAGAGCTTCTACATCTTTCTTTTATTTAAACTATTCATAAAAAAATACTTAAATCCTTAATAAATATGATTGTGACAAGTGTCATGCTCTTATTAATTCTATCTACACCTTAGGTTATAATAAATAACATTTCTAAAACCAACAATATTAATCAAACCTTATGTTATAACTAATATTTCTTAACTATATGTTATACTAATGAAATCCACAATTGTTGCTATGAGTTTCCAACTAAGTCCCGACTTGAGCCAAAATCCTAACTACTACTACTATTTAGCTAAGTAAAAATTCTGGGACACAACATAGGCCAATAGTTTCGATAATCACAGATTTAGTCCTAGTAGTCACCGTAGGAGCGAGTCTAGTAGAATTTGACCTATAATTATCTATCTTTCGAAATCTAACCTTGTCAAAATAACTAATGAGCACCTTCCGTAGGGGGACGAATCAAAGCGTCTTGATGCCCCATTAAGTTATTGACGTTGTTAAACCAATGGTGGAGATCGAATATAATTATTAAAATAAACTCATTATAAAATTAAAAATAGTATTTTTATTATTTATTTTTAGAAAATTAATGACTATGGTTTACCAAAAAATTGAAAAAATTAGAATTTTTAAAACCAAAGTCCTATAATTTCCTATTAATTCTAAAGTGTTACATTGAAACAAATTCAATTAATTTAGAATTTATTTGTTGCTAATCAATATTTAGGTTTAACTAATAAAATGAACCTATACAATTGAGTCCAATTCAGGTAAATGGACCTTAACAATTGGGATTCTATGGAGGAGGGTTGTGTCAAGTATGTCGTTCCCACTACAAAGGCCCCCATTTTTCCATACAAGGTACAAAAGAGAGGAATTTAAACATTCGTTTTATTAATCGTTATGAATTGATTAGGCTCATTATAGTCATGCAAAGCAAATGAACATTCACAAGTGGAATCACCCACAAGAGATGAATTTAAATTTTACATTTTATAATGGGTCCAAATAAAACCTATAATTTTATGAATATTTTATTTGACAAAATCCATATATCTAGCAAACATATGGGCCACTATATGCATCTAAGCCTAATTGCAAAAATACTACATATAGTGCAAACAAACATATTATAATTGGATGGGCCTAATCATGTTACATATGAGCAATTCTATGAATTTATGCATAAATACCACAATGAATTTTCTAAAATTTATCAAAAATATTCAAATTAATTAAAATTTTACAAAAAATAAGTTAATTTAAATGAAATTTATCAATAACTAATAATAGTTAATTTAAATTTCATTTATCAACAATCAACTTGGTTTTAGGTTAATTTGAAAAAGAAATATCAATTTAATTTAAATAGGATTTATCAACAATTAACCAAAGTTAATTTAAATCCTATTTATAAAAAATATATTTTATTAAATGGTTGAAAAAAAATGATATTTTTCAAAATTTAACCAATTTTAAATTTTAAAATCAATATCTTAACTGTTTTAAAAAATATCTTGTGTTATTACAACTATAAGCAAATATTTTAACCATTTAAAAAAATATATTAATAGTTATACCAACCCTAAAATATCTTAAAATAGTTAAACAAATTCAAATATCCATGAAAATATCTAACTAACAAATTTCGAATTTCGAATAATTTAAATATTACAAAAAATACAAAATAAACAGATATTTATATTTTCAAATAATGATTTAATAAAAATAATAAGCATTTAAAAGAAAATATCTTAAATATCTGATATCTTAATTCTAATATTTTAATATATTAAAAGATTTAAAATTAAGTTGTTAGTCTATTTTTAAATTTGAATTTGAATCTTTGTAGAAAATATCTAATTATTTAAATCTCAACTAACAAAAATATCTTATTTTAAAAAACTATTTAAAATGATAAAACAAATTTGATATTTTTGGGTTTGATTATAAATAATCAATTTTTACAATTTTTATTTTCTTTAATTTAAAAAAAAGATGAACATTACCCGTAGGTGCGCGCGTAGGTGCGTAGGTGTGCGTAGGTGTGCGCGTGGGTGTTGGCAGCCAGGCCAATTTTTTTTTTTTGTGAAAATTTTCAAACCAAAACCATTTTCTAATTAATTTTTAACATGTTTTACCCAAAATAAAACATACATAAAAATTAAATGGCGTAAAAAACACAACAAAATAACCTAAAAATTTCTGATAATCACATAGAATTCAATATGCTTCATAAAAACATGAAAATCCATCCAATTATTCAAACACATCAAATAATTCAATTTTTAACATGTTTATGCATGAAAATAAAGATTACCAAAGGCTCTGAGGCCAGTTGTTGGGAAAACTTATACATGATCTTTATTTATTTTCATGTAGATCTAATATTGAACAAGTTAATATGAGACAACCTAGAACATGTTTCTAAAATTGAATTCAAAGAGAAATAATGATAAGAATACTTACATTATACGCAACGGAATAATAGAGTCATTCCTACAGTTTCTCTAACCCTTGTATCATTTCTGTCGCAGAGTATTACCAAGAAACTGATCCGATCTTCAATTTTCTTTATAGCCTTCCAAAGTATCCTTAGAATCACTTAGACTAGAGTGGGAAATTCTCAACACATGAGATAGATACAGAGAGAAGAAGAGAAAAGAATAATGAGGCTTAGAAAATGACTTATGTTTTGAAAGAATCTAAAATCTATCAGAAAACCAGTGTTTGTCATCTTATGACTTCTCTTTTCAACTCTTTCTTAACATTCCTTTTATAGACTCATTTAGATTATTTATTTAATTAAAAGATTAATAAAATAATAGCCAATTAACAGCCCTAGGTCGAAATTATCATGTGATTTAGGCCTGTGAAATTTCCCATTTGATTATAAGTCCATTGAACTTAAAATCAAGGCCTATATTATTTTCTATTGATTTAATTAATTAAATCCTTTATCAAATTAATTATTTATAATTTGAACCTTGATTTAAATTTATTTATTAAAATAGATACCAATTTATCTTAATTAATAAATCTGCCATAATTTTTTCTTCTTCTCTAAATTGTATAACTCTGTGGAACTATCCAAAATTGACCTGGTCAACTTTGATAATTCTAATTGATAATTAAATCAATTAATTGAGACTATCTAGATGGTTTTATCCAGGGTATAGCGGGGACCATGGGCCTATGAAATCAAGCTCCAATAAGTTATCATAAATCTAACAAATAAATTTACTAACTTATTAATTCCTCATGACTCCACTAAAAACTCGGAATTGCACTCTTGAATTCATAGAACACTCTATAACAAATATAGATACTCTATTAATTATCCATTGTTACAACCATAATTGTCACTCAATCCTCTATAGACGGTCTATAATGAGATGGGACTAAAATACCATTTTACCCCTCATTGTATTTTATCCTTAAAACACTTAGTTTCTTGTAAATGATATTTCAGTAAACTAATATCAATAACTGAAATGAGATCTCTATCATTTAACACCTTGAACCAAACTAAAAGGAACTATTGTTTCACTTCTTCATCAGAAGCTATAGATGTTCATATCTATGATTAGCACCCCCACTCAATTATACTATCGAGTTCCTAAGATGTAAGTATAGGCTAGTCCGTAGGGTAAGCTGGTAACGAACAAGTCAGAGAACTCAAATAATACAATCAATTAGGATACTAACCACTTAGAATTAAGATTGAATTGACCTATGATCAACTATATGGTATGACTAGAATAGATAATAATGATATGTTTACCTATCCTATCAACTGTCAATATTGGTCCAATCCGATGTAACAAATACATCTGATCTTATCTACTTTGTTAATGTTCTGGAAAGAACATAACACTGAGATGTGTAAGTAGAACATATCGTAGATTGACAAGTCAGTGTAAATCATGTGCACTGACTAATCTTAGGACTAACTTATTTTGAACATATAATCATATTTATATTCCGTTGTGATTACGTCACTATAAATACGATTAGCTATATGCTCGGGATTTAATAGAAGTTTATATTAAATAAATAATCATGAAAATAAAACATGTGAGCAAAGTGATTGACCAAGTCAAAAAAATTATTTTTATTATTTTATTGATAATAAATGAGATTATAAAGAAATTGGGTTTTAATTAGGGCATAAAACCCCAACGAAACTGACCAAGCGTCCATTCTTTGCAAGGGGTGATAGGGCCAAAGAACCTTTTGGACTTGTGTATTAAGATGTTTATGGACCTTTGAATGTACAAGCCAGGGGTGGTTTTGAGTATTTCATCACTTTCATTTATGATTACTCTAGATACTCATGTCTTTACCTAATGCATAGGAAATCAGAAACATTTTCAAAGTTTTAGGAATTCCTAGCGATGGATCAGAACCAATTAGGTAAAACGTTAAAGATCTTACGTTCTGATAGGGGTGGAGAATATTTGGATATGCAGTTCCAAGATCATTTAACTGAACTTGGGATTTTAACACAACTTACTGCCCAGGTACTCCGCAACAAAATGGTGTAGCGGAACGCCAGAACAGAACTTTATTGGAATTGGTTAGATGCATGCTTTGTTACTCAACTTTACCAACTTCATTCCGGGGATAGGCAATTGAAACAACGAACGACATTCTCAATGTTGTGCCGTCTAAATCATCCCCAAAACACCTTTAGAACGCTGGAATGGTCGTGAACCTAGTTTATACCATTATAGAATTTGGGGGTGTCCCGCCCACATCCTGAGGAAAAAAGGAAGGAAAGCTAGATCAACGAACTGAAGTTTGCACGTTTGTTGGCTATCCTAAAGGTACTCGGGGTTGATTTTTCTATAGTCATTCAGAAAAGACACTGTTTACTTTTACAAATGCTACTTTTCTAGAAAATGACTATGTCCAAAACTTCAAACCACGCAACAAAGTAGTTTTAGAGGAGATGGTTAAAGAATTGACTCCAACCAATGTTCCATCATCATCAACGCAAGTTGATGATGAAATTCCCACTCTTCATGTCCAACCGACGCAAGTTGATTTAAATGAAGAAAGTACCACTGTTCCTGAGCAAACAGTCACGGAGCCTCGTTATAGTGGGAGGGTTTCTAGGAACCCAGTTCGCTATGGTTTGGATGGTGAAACCAATATGGTTGTTGGTGACACTAGTGACGAGGATCCTTTTTCTTTCAAACAGGCAATGGCTAGAACTCAAAAGGAACTATGGTTTGAAGCCATGAAACATGAAATGGAGTCCATGTACGCAAATTTCGTCTGGGATCTTGTGGAAGCACCCAGTGACTGACTTTAGGGCCATTGGGTGCAAGTGGATCTACAAGAAGAAATGAGGTGTTGATGGAAATATCGAGACTTATAAAGCTCAATTAGTGGCAAAGAGTTATACCCAAAGAGAAGGCGTGGACTATGAGGAAACTTTTAGTCCGGTAGTCATGCTCAAATCCATTCTCATCCTCCTATACACAACAACCGCTCTCGACTATGAGATCTGGAACATGGAAATCAAGAAAGCTTTTCTTTATGGAAAGCTTGATGAAGTCATTCATATGGACCAGACAAAAGGATTTAAAGTAGCTGGACAAGAAAGAAAAGTTTGCAAGTTGATTAGGTCCATCTATGGACTTAAGCAAGCTTCTCGTTCATGGAATCTTAGGTTTGATGAAATAATCTAAACCTATGGCTTTGAACAAAATATTGATGAGCCTTGTGTTTACCAACTGAAGGAAAATCAAATAGTGGTATTCTTGGTTCTTTATGTAGATGATATCTTACTCATTGGAAGCAATGTTAAGAAATTATCAGATGTGAAGAATTGGCTGAGCTCTCAATTCCAGATGAAGGATTTGGGCGAAGAAAGTTATGTTCTAGGTATCCAGATCACTAGGGATAGAAAGAACGAATCCTTAGCTTTATCTCAAGCAGCTTACATTGATAAAGTGCTTGAACGATTCTCAATGAAAAATTGCAAGAAAGGACGTTTATCATCTCGCCATGGAATTCATCTTTCAAAGAAGCAGTCTCCCCAGACTCCTGAAGAGGAAGATGCAATGAGAAAAGTTCCTTATGCATCTGCAGTTGGAAGTCTGATGTATGCTATGTAGTGGGAGTTGTGAGCTGCTGCGAAAATTATAGCAAAGCAAGTGCACGTATCGCAATTTAGTAATAATCTTGGTAAGACCAAGTATCGTCCTCAAGGACTGAATCTCCAATTACCAGTAAATTAATCTTTTTGTTCTATTTGGTAGATTAGACTTTTGTTTTTTTTAGACAAGCAAAAGAAAATATAAAGTGCAGAAACAATAATTAAAAATTCAATAAAACAATGAGTAATAACAAAACCTTAGATTAAAACAATGAAAGAGTAAATATGGCGTTTAATCTCATCAACCATCCTCCTTATTAATCCCTAATACAGATTATCAATTTCTTCTTATTTCTACCTATTTCAATTAATGAGTTGACAAAAGCAGTTTATAATCATATTATGAATTATAAACTCAACCTAGGTGGAAATTCCCTATATTTCCATGGAAAATTTAATCAGAAAGATTGCATTAACCGCAACAACTCATAGAGATAGTTGCACAATTAATCTAGATACTCTCGTTCCAAATTAGAATTGTGTCCTAAACAACCAGAGCAAATTCAAATCGCACTTTTCAGATTTTGATTCAAAACATACAGATAATGACTATAGATGGCCAATCAATAATCAATCAATGAACACAGATTGTAAGGAATTGAAATGAAGACGAAGAAGAGATGACAATTGCATTAGTTCATAATAAGAATTCAAGTGATTCAACTAATAGCCCTAAACAAAAAATTAGTTCATAATTGTCATTCTAATCACAATTGAAATTAAAAACAACATAAAGAAGTAAATAAAATAACAAACACTTGAGAAATCTCCCAGCTTATTGTAGCCACCAAAAACTGTCTTAATTCCCTCCTCGTAACTCTTTTTTCGATCTTTCTTTTTCTTTATAAAACCTAATTTTTCGATTTTAGGAGAGGCGGGCCGCGGTTCAACTTGCACCATGCCGCGGCCCGTGTCCGTAATTCTTAACGATCTGCATATTTGGGTCGCAGCTCTCCCATAGCCATGCCGCGGCCCGTGTCTCTGATTTCTGGGATTCAGCTCTGCTATGCCGCGACCCTCCTTAGCCATCCCGCGGCTCGAGCCTCTACTCCAAAACATCGATTCTGTTTAAAGGACTGGCCGCGGCTCCAAAGCACCCATGCCGCGGCCCTTAAGAAAATTTTCAACTCATGCATTTTTAAGCCCGAAAAATCACCAACGCCTCCCAATCACGTTGAGATTCATCCTTTGTCAAAAATATCACTGAAACTTGGATATTTCTTCTCTTTTTGGACCTTTTCCTCCAAGTACTCAAATCTTCCTTTTATTCACAAAAACTGCAAAACAAACAAATAAAATCATAAACCCGCACTAAATGAAAGAAAAATGACATAAAAGACTACCTAAAACACCACCTAAACATGACATAAACTAGACTCAACAAACTCCCCCAAACTTAACCTTTACTCGCCCTCGAGTAAAGATTAACTTCAAACTTAAAACAAAACACAAACACAAACACAAATAATTAAGCCTTCATAGTGTTCACATCGTATTGTCATCATTCACAAAATATCAACTGCATTTTACAACAAAAATTTCAGTGTGATCACTCTAACAATTAACATGAATGCCTCCATTGGAAATTATAATATGATTTGCAAATGAAAAAATGAACAATTAGAATACATCATACATGTCTTACTCATACCAACAATCCACTAACCAATATTCAATATGCTTGCATACTTGCCTTTTTCCACTAATGTCAACAACACATGTTTTGGGATCAACATGACTTTTAAGGTTCATACATTGTGGCTTAGGTAACAGAAGTTGAAAAGACATTTAGGCTTCATTATACCATAAGCACATCAAAAACCAGTCAAACCAACCTTCTTGCCTTTCATAATCATCCCCCAATCCACCACTTTTTCAACAATTGGGAAAATCACAAAACAATGCTCCAACATCACTTTATTTACTTATTTTTTTCACTCTTTAAGTTTTCTTTTTTTTTTTTCTATGCTTTTTTTTTTTTACATAAATTAGTGATGTTGCAAGAGCTTTTATACTTCTCTCAATCATTAGAGTACATTATTTATCCACATACCAATGATCTTACCCGATGCACTTCATTTCCCCCAAACTTATTTCTAAGCTTATGGCATAACTCAAGGACAAGGGAAAATAGTAATGGGTACATTTTTTTTTTGGCTTAATAGTGTGGTTAAACAATTAATCAAGCAGGCTAAGGCACAAAGGGGAAAACTAAGGATAAAAATAATATCGGTAGGCTTGAAAGGCTCAAACGTTCCAACAAAATTGCCTAGATCATTTTCCAATACATATGTTATCAAGGATTTCGTCTCAAAAGACATGCAATGCAAGGTCTATCCTATTCCACAATTCATTCCTCATACCCAAGTAAAACATGTATGCCATTTGCTAATTATTCACATTTACACAACATAATCAAATTTCCAAGAAGCATTAAAATTAATCCAAAGAATAATCAAACCAAGCACACGATTATTCATGCAATTGCTATTTCACAAATGATGGCAAATGTCATTATTAACGAAATTTCATCAGCTTAACTGTTCAACAATAAAGACAAAACTAAAATAACAAACAGTAAACTAAAAAGAAAATAGAAACAAAATAAAAATGATAAGCCTCTCCCCCAAACTTAAATTTCACATTGTCCCCAATGTGACATGAAGACCATGAAGAGAAAACTTACCTCAAAAGACACGCCACATCATTATGGCGGAGGTGGTGGTGGTGGGTTGTATGGGTTAAACTGTGGTGGGGGGGGGGGGGGGTAAATTAGTGTTCATCTGTAGAACTCATCATCCACCTAGTGACCAAAGCATTCAATTCTTCTACGTGAACACGCCCATACTCATTCTGTTGTACCAAGTAATCATTGTAGTGCTGATTTTGCGCATCATGTGACTGGATTAAATAATGATTCTGGCGGATGATATAATCCAGTCGATCGTGCGTATGTTGAGTGTGTTCATCAATAGGCCCACCAAGTGCCGAATTTGAAGCACTACTACTTGGTCCCCCCTCATCAGTGGCCCCGGTACCAATTGGATCAATCTCCTCCTCGTTGTCACCTCGCGGACGTTTAGGGGCTTCGCCAGGTTAAGGAGGCTCAAGAGTGGCTGGAGGAAAGCCATGAACCATACATTAAGTGATAGGCTTCATGGGTTTCCAAATTATGTCTCCATCAAGCACTGGCACCTCATAGGTCTCACACAACTGAGTGATGAACATGCCATGTGCCAAGCCAGCAGTGATGTTGAACTTACTGATGTTGCGAATGCTATACCTGATTATTCATCCAACATCCACTGATTTTCCCGTCATGATAGCGTAAACCAAAAAGCAACACTCCCGATCAATAGAAGAGACATGAGAACTGGGCAGCAGGCGAGAACTCACAAAATAAGCCCAAGCACGGGCAATTCGATTCAACTGCCAGCGGTATAAAAACTTTGGCTCACCACCATGATACTGAAAGCGAGCCCTCGGTAAGCTCAATGTTTCTGCCACCTCCACATAATCAACCTCACTAAAATGGGCCAACTGCCAATGTTCATCGTCAGTGGCTGGAATAGTAGGGAGATGGAGCAAAGTATTAAAAGAATTAATGTCGGAAGGCACCGCCTTGCCTCGAACAAAAACCTTTTGCTCATCATCCTGACTTGGGAAATTTGCATAAAACTCATATAATTGAGAGTAATTTGCAGTATCCACTTGCAATTGTTTACAGACTATTCCCCAATTATGAAGCACAATTTCAGCTTGGATATTGACTCATAGGGGGAGTCATTCAAATACGGTTCCAATTGAAATTCCATCCCCCTTTCCGGAACAACCGATTTCCCATTAATTTTTTTTAAAATAAATCTGTCGCCTCCTTAGTTTTAAATTTTTCTGTGTTAAAATCAGTAGGTGGAGGCGGTTGTTGTTGAGCTCGGGATGAGGAGGCTTTCTTTGAAGAAACACCCCTTGCGGGATTTCTTTTAGGACCCATTACACCAGTACAACAAAACATTGAATATCCCCAAATTTTCTGAGAAAAATTGAGCAGAACCTCCCCTCTTTTCCCACTCCCCAAAATCACCAAATTACAATAGACAAGCAAACCAACCACTTACACCAGATAAAATCATTCAATTTCTCAATAAAAATTTGCAAAAAATAGTCCAAAATAAGATACTCAATGCAATCCAAGTTTCCAATAAGAAATCACTACAAAGAGAAGTGATACTTACTTGAATGTGAAAGCCCTTCTTCTTTTAATCTCTTTGGCAAGTGAGATCAAAATGGGGAAATGAGTTATGAAAATGGAGAGAAAGGAAGTTTGGGCTGGTGTTTAGGGTGAAAAGGAAGAGATAATGAAGAAAAAGGGTAAAAATTTGGGGTTTTTATGGTGTCTGCGCAACACGGGCCGCGACTCTAGCCTTTCAATGCCGCGACCCGCCTCAAAAAATGCTGAAAAATCTAGGGAGTCATGCCGCGACTCTACTCTCTCCATGCCGCGGCCCGCCCCCATTTTTCTGAATTTTCGGGCCTCTGTAACAAGTCATGACGCTGCTCAATAATACCATGCCGCGACCCTTAAGAATTTTTTTTCATTTTCTTCTTGGTATTTTCAATTTTTTTCATTTCTTTACACTTTCCAATATTCCAAATGTAGAAAAATAAACTTAATATTCAAAATTTACAAGTACAAAAGTAATAAAAATAAATGGGGTGCCTCCCACGAGCGCTGTCGTTATCGTCATTTAGCCGGACGATGAACTCCTCATCAAAGAGGCTTCAACAAAATAATGGACTTGGCTTGATCAATGGGACCACCCAAGTATGGCTTCACTCGTTGACCGTTCACCTTGAATGTTTCATTATTTTGATTTTTCAACTCCAACGACCCATAAGGAAACACCGTTACTACTGTGTACGGTCCCGACCATCTCGGTTTCAATTTCCTTGGAAAAAATTTCAACCTTGAATTGAACAATAATACCTGCTGACCGGGTTGAAATTCTTTACGAGACAAGTTCTTGTCATGCCATCTCTTGGTGCGTTCCTTGTAAATTTTAGCATTCTCATAGGCTTCATTCCTAAACTCATCAAGTTCATTCAATTGAATTAGCCTATTCTTCCCAGCTGCATCCCAATCCATATTCAACCTTCGCATTGCCCAATATGCTCGATGTTCTAATTCCACTGGTAAATGGCAAGCCTTACCAAAAACCAACCGATAAGGAGACATGCCAATGGGGGTCTTAAATGCCGTTCTATAAGCCCATAAAGCGTCACCAAGCTTTTTAGACCAATCCTTCCTTGAGCTATTAACGGTCTTTTCAAGAATGCTCTTGACCTCCCTATTAGAAATTTCCGCTTGCCCATTGGACTGTGGATGATAAGCCAAAGCGGTTCTATGTCGTACTCCATATTGAGCAAGCAAAGCCTCAAACCATTTATTGCAAAAATGACTCCCTTCATCGCTTAGGATAGCTCGAGGAGTTCCAAATCGAGTAAAGATAGTTTTATGCAAAAAATTTAGAACCACTTTACCATCATTCGTAGGAGTTGTTGCTGCTTCCACCCATTTAGACACATAGTCTACAATGAGCAATATATACTTGTTATTGTAGCACATTGCAATACCTTTGCTGCTGTCTTGGTAGCACCAAAATGACCCCCACAATGGAGAGTGTGATAGTGCTTGAGAATAGAGATCATTTCATCTTCCGGTACACAACGACGAATTATTTGGTCAGCACAATGTTTATAGAGGATGGGCTCCTCCCAATAATAATGTTTGATCTCAGAGTATAATTTCTTCAACTGTGCTCTAGACATATCAGGAGGCACAACCTTTGCCACTAGGAAATTGACATAATCTACATACCATGGTGCTTTGGCTTTGTCACTCACCCCGAACAATTGCTCATCTGGAAAATAATAATTGATTTGCACTTTCTTGGTAATTTGATCTTCCTCAACTTCCAGCCTAGACAAATGATCCGCCACAAGATTCTTGGCACCCTTTTTATCTTGGATTTCCATATCAAATTCTTGGAGTAATAAGACCCACTGAATGAGACGGCGTTTAGCATCCTTCTTTGTCATGAGATATTTAATAGCGGAGTGGTCCATGTACAAAATCACCTTATTGCCAATTAAATACGGATGAAACTTATCGAAAGCATAGACTATGGCTAGAAGTTCTTTTTTCGATTGTTGCATAAGTTAGTTGAGCATCATTTAAAGTTCAACTAGCATAGTATATGGTTTGAAATACCTTGTCCACTCTCTACCCAAGAACCGCTCCAACCGCATAATCACTAGCGTCGCACATAAGCTCAAATGGAAGGTCCCAATTAGGTGCACACACTATAGGTGCTGAAATTAGCTTCTCATTGAAAGTCTTGAAAGCAGTCAAACACTCTTCATTAAAATAAAAAGGAACCCCATTCATTAGCAAGGTTGACAGCGACTTTGAAACCTTGGAGAAATCTTTGATAAATCTCCAATAAAACCCTGCATGGCCTAAGAAACTCCTCACTCCTTTAACTGAAATTAGAGGTGGAAAATTCTCTATAGTAGAAATATTGGCCCGATCTACTTCAATTCCTTCACTAGAAATTTTGTGTCCCAAGACAATCCCTTCTCTCACCATAAAGTGGAATTTTTCCTAATTCAACACCAGATTTGCTTTTTCGTAACGATTCAACACATTTTCCAGGTTACCCAAACAGATGTCAAACGATAAGCCAAAGACAGAGAAATCATCCATGAAAATCTCAATACTCCTTTCCACCATATCTGAAAAGATAGCATCATGCACTATTGAAATGTTGCTGGAGCATTACATAATCCAAATGGCATTCTCCTGAATGGAAATGTGCCATAGGGACATGTGAATGTTGTTTTCTCTTGATCCTCTAGTGCAATAGCAATCTGATGGTACCCTGAATACCCATCCAAGAAACAGTAGTAGCTGTGGCCTGCTAATCTGTCAAGCATTTGATCAAGGAAAGGCAAAGGAAAATGATCCTTCCTTGTAGCCTTGTTGACTTGCGGTAATCAATACAAATCTGCCACCCCGTCACAGTTCTCGTTGGAATGAGTTCATTGTTTTCATTTTTTACCATGGTTATACCACCCTTTTTAGGTACCACTTGTACTGGGCTTACCCATGCACTATCATAAATTGGGTAGATCACCCCGACGTCCAACCATTTAAGAATCTGCTCAAGTACAACCTCCTTCATTGCTGGATTGAGTCTTCTCTGAGCCTCTATAGATGGCTTGCTATCTTCCTCCAATAAAATTTTATGCATTACTGTTGAAAGACTTATTCCTCTAATATCCGCCAATGTCCATCCAATGGCAAATTTATGATCCCGTAAAACCCTCAACAAGTTTTCCAATTCTGTTTTGGAGAGGTAAGCTAAAACTATTACTAGTAAAGTCTCATTCTCTCCCAAGTATGCATAACATAAATGATCTGGAAGAGCCTTTAATTCCAATTGCGGTGGCTGCTGAATGGATGTTAATGGTCTTTCAGGCCCCTCTGCTAACTCTTCAAACTTCTTCCTGCATGGTTGGTAAGAATTGATCCAATTTACATATTCTCTCATCTCAGCATCATCATCATCATCTACCTCACCACCTGTTAACATCGCCTCTAAAGCATCACTACTCACCCTTCTTTTCGAGACTGCTTTCTCTATCACATCCACACTGTAGCAACTGTCACTAGCCACTGGATACTTCATTGCCTTGAAGACATTAAATAGCACCTCATCTCCTTGAACTTCGAGTTTAAGCTCTCCCTTTTGAACATCAATGAGAGCTTGGCCTGTGGCTAGAAATGGTCTACCGAGAATAATAGGTACATCCATATCCTCCTCCATGTTAAGAACGATAAATTCAGCAGGAAACATAAACTAATCCACCTTCACAAGAACATCTTCAATGATACCCCGTGGATGCTTCACCAATCGATATGCTAATTGTAGAGTGACTGTTGTTGGTCTTGCCTCACCCAAACCAAGTCTTCTGAACACAGATAAGGGCATCAAATTAATACACGCCCCCATATCACATAAATCATGCTTACATTCAAATTTTCCAATTGTGCAAGGTATAGTAAAGCTCCCTGGATCTCTCAATTTTTGGGGTAGCTTCCTCTGCAATATTGCACTACATTCTTCAGTGAGCGCCACAGTTTCATAATCTTCCATCTTTCTTTTCTTAGACAGAATTTCTTTCATGAATTTCACATAACTGGGCATCTGCTCCAAGGCCTCCACAAAAGGAATATTGATATGCAGCTTTTTAAACACCTCTAAAAACTTAGAAAAATGTTTATCAAGAGTAGTTTTTCTAAGCCTCTGAGGATATGGAACACGAACTGGCTGGTCAACAACAACTGGAGGACTCTTTTCTGAACTTTGGTGGTCTTCAGTAGCCTCATTCCCAATTGTATCAAATTTCTCACCCAACTCTTCATTCTGAACTGCTGACTGTTGTACACTGGGCTGTTCAATTTGTTTACCACTCCTCAGAGTAATTTCCTAAACTTGCTCCTTAGGGTTAACTTCAGTGTTGTTGTGCAAGTTTCCCTGAGTCTATTATTTAGCATATTAGCCAACTGTCCCACTTGTGTTTCAAGATTTCTGATAGAAGATCTAGTCTCTGTCATGAACTAAGTTTGGGTGTTGGTGAGAGTCAATAATGCAGCTTGTAATTCATTAGACCTATTTGGTGGAGCTTAATTCATTGGTTGTTAAGGCCTAGGCTGTTGCGATGACGAGGCTTGATTCATTGGTTGTTGAGGCATATTCTGCTAAAACTGACCCTGAAACTGAGGTTGCTGGCCCTGATTGTTTCTCCAAGAAAAATTAGGATGATTTCTCCACCAAGGATTGTAAGTGTTGGAGAATGGATTATTGAATGGCCTCTGAAAATTTCCCACAGCTTGAACCTCAGCTTGGTCCATGGGAATGTTATTATTACTGCTAGCCTAACACTGATCAATAGAGTGAGGACCACCATAAATTTCACACCTAGCTGCCATCTGAACTGCATTAGCAGATACAATGTTCTGCTGTAATTGTTTTGTCAAGGAGACCACTTGTGCTGTCAAGGAAGTAATTGCATCAAGTTCATGAACCCTAGCTACCTTTCTAACCCCAGACCTCTCACCTCTCATCAGACCACCGATGATTATTTGTGGCCATGTCCTCTAGCAGCTCATATGCTTCATTGGCACTCTTACTCATGAATGCCCCACCAGCTGCAGCATAAATAATCGTCCTTGTTGTACCACACAGCCCGTTATAAAAGTTGTGAACCAGCATCCACTTCTCTATACCATGGTGGGGGCATTTCCTCAATAGCTCTTTGAAATGCTCCCAAGCATCATATAATGACTCTCCATCCATCTGATAGAAGTTATTGATTCTCCCCTCAATTTAGCAGCTTTTGAGGGAGGAAATAACTTAGCCAAAAATTACTGAGCAAGGTCTTGCCAAGTATTAATAGAATTTTCCTGAAGCGAATTAAGCCAGCTCTTAGCTCTTTCTCGCAGAGAAAATGGGAAGAGTCTCAACCTTATAGCATCATCACTGACCCCATTGTATTTGAAGGTGTTGCATAACTCCAAGAAATTCGCCAAATGCATATGGGGGTCTTCAGAAGGCAAACCACCAAATTGGACAGTGGACTGCACGATTTGCAAGATCGTCGGCTTAATCTCAAAATTATTAGCCTCTACAGCCGGCGGTCTTATAGAATTCTATACTCCCATTATAGTGGGCAGTACATAGTCTCTCAGACTCCTGGTAGTAGGATTTTGAGCCTGATTTTGAATAACCTCGGGAACCTCATTATTCCCATCATTGTGTGCCATCTCTACAGTCTGACGAGCCAACCTCTTGTTTCTTCTGTTTTGTTTGCAAGCCTTCTCAATTTTAGGATTAACAGGAACAAGACTACCTGCCCCTCTTCTGCTACGGATATAACAAAACTACCTGAAATTGACAAAGGAACACAGCTGAAACATATTAGAAACAAGGCACAAAATAACCAAATTACAAATAAAATTAATTAGATTGATATTGATAGTTTTCAGTCCCCAACAACGGCGCAAAAACTTGTTGCGAATATTATAGCAACGCAAGTGCACGTATCGCAATTTAGTAATAATCTTGGTAAGACCAAGTATCGTCCTCAAGGACTGAATCACCAATTGCCAGTAAATTAATATTTTTGTTCTATTTGGTAGATTAGACTTTTGATTCTTTTAGACAAGCAAAAGAAAATATAAAGTGCAGAAACAATAATTAAAAATTCAATAAAACAATGAGTAATAACAAAACCTTAGATTAAAACAATGAAGGAGTAAATATGGCGTTTAATCTCATCAACTATCCTCCTTATTAATCCCTAATACAGATTATCAATTTCTTCTTATTTCTACCTATTTCAATTAATGAGTTGACAAAAGCAGTTTATAATCATATTATGAATTATAAACTCAACCTAGGTGAAAATTCCCTATATTTCTATGGAAAATTTAATCAGAAAGATTGCATTAACCACAATAACTCATAGAGATAGTTACACAATTAATCTAGATACTCTCGTTCCAAATTAGAATTGTATCCTAAATAACCAGAGCAAATTCAAATCGCGCTTTTCAGATTTTGATTCAAAACATACAGATAATGACTATAGATGGCCAATCAATAATCAATCAATGAACACAGATTGTAAGGAATTGAAATGAAGACGAAGAACAGATGACAATTGCATTAGTTCATAATAAGAATTCAAGTGATTCAACTAATAGCCCTAAACAAAAAATTAGTTCATAATTTTCATTCTAATCACAATTGAAATTAAAAACAACATAGAGAAGTAAATAAAATAAAAAACACTTGAGAAATCTCCCAGCTTATTGCAGCCACCAAAAACTATCTTAATTCCCTCCTCGTCTCTCTTTTCTCGATCTTTCTTTTTCTTTATAAAACCTATTTTTTTTTTTTTAGGAGAGGCGGGCCGCGACTCAACTTGCACCATGCCACGACCCATGTCCGTAATTCTTGAGTATCTGCATATCTGGGCCGCGACTCTCCCATAGCCATGCCGCGGCCCGTGTCTCTGATTTCTGGGATTCAGCTCTGCTATGCTGCGACCCTCCTTAGCCATGCCGCGGCTCGAGTCTCTGCTCCAAAACATAGATTCTGTTTAAAGGGCTGGTCGCGGCTCCAAAGCACTCATGCCGCGACCCTTAAGAAAATTTTCAACTCATGCATTTTTAAGCCCGAAAAATCACCAACGCCTCCTAATCACGTTGAGATTCATCCTTTGTCAAAAATACCACCGAAACTTGGATATTTCTTCTCTTTTTGGACCTTTTTCCTCCAAGTTCTCAAATCTTTCTTTTATTCACAAATACTGCAAAACAAACAAACAAAAGCATATACGCGCACTAAATGAAAGAAAAATGACATAAAAGACTACCTAAAACACCACCTAAACATAACATAAACTAGACTCAACATGAGTAGGTATCAAACAAACCCAGGACCAGAACATTGGATAGCTGTTAAGCATATCCTGAAGTATTTAAGGCGAACTAGGGATTATATGATACTCTACAAGGGTGGTGTTCTGAACTCTGTGGCTACACCGATTCATATTTTCAGACTGATGTCGATGACAGGAAGTCTACTTCTAGAATGGTGTTTACTATTGGGGGTGGGGCTGTGATATGGAGAAGCGTAAAGCAGTCTGTAATCTCAGATTCTACCATGGAGGCTGAGTACATAGCCGCATTATAAGCAGCTAAGGAAATAGTCTGGCTAAAGAAGTTCTATTCGGATCTTGGTGTTTTTCCAGAAATGGATAAACTGCTTGTGTTGTTTTGTGACAATACAGGAGCAATAGCCAACTCGAAAGAACCTCGTAGTCACAAGAGGAGCAAGCATATAGAAAGGAAGTATCATATTATCTGAGAATATGTGGCCAGGGGAGATGTGAAGGTTATGAAGATTGCATCTGAAGACAATCTTGTGGATCCGTTTACAAAGACACTACCAGAAGCTACATTTGATAAGCATATCAAGGAAATGAGATTAGTAGAATTAAGGCATTAGTTTCAATTAGTGCAAGTGGGAGTTTGTTGGGGTTTTATGCCCTAATTAAAACCCAATTTCTTTGTAATCGCATTTATTATCAATAAAAGAATAGAAATAATTTTTTGAGTTGGTCAATCACTTTGCTCACATGTTTTATTTTCATGATTATTTGTTTAATATAAACTTCTATTAAATCCCGAGCATATAGCTAATCATATTTATAGTGACGTAATCACAGTGGAATATAAATATGATTATATGTTCAAAATAAGTTAGTCCTAAGATTAGTTAGTGCACAAGATTGGCACTGACTTACAAATCTACGATATGATCTACGTACACATTGTAGTGTTATGTTCTTTCCAGAACATTAGCAAAGTAGATAAGATCGAATGTATTTGTTACATCGGACTAGACTGATATTGACAGTAGATAGGATAAGTAAACATACTGTTATTATCTATTCTAGTCATATCATGTAGTTGACCATAGGTCAATTCAATCTCAATTCTGAGTGGTTAGTATTCTAACTGATTGTATTATTTGAGTTCTTTGACTTGTTCGTTACTATCTTACCCTACGTACTAGCCCATACTTACATCTTGGAAACTCGGTAATATAATTGAGTGCGAGTGTTAATCATAGATATGAACATCTATAGCTTCTGATAAAGAAGTGAAACGATGGTTTCCTTTTAGTTTGGTTCAAGGTGCTAAATGGTAGATATTTGATTTCATTAATTATTATTAGTTTACTGAAATATCATTTACAAGGAACTAAGTGTTTTAAGGATAAAATACAATGAGGGGTATAACAATAATTTAGTCCCACCTCATTGTAGACCGTCTATAGAGGATTGAGTGACAATTATTGTTGTAACAATGGATAATTAATAATGTATCTATATTGCTTATAGAGCATTCTATGAATTCAAGAGTGCAATTCCGAGTCTTTAGTGGAGTCATGAGGAATTAATAAGTTAGTAACTTTATTTGTTAGATTTATGATAACTTATTTGAGCTTGATTTCATAGGCCCATGATCCCCACTGTACCTTGGATAAAATTATCTAGATAGTCTCAATTAATTGATATAATTATCAATTAGAATTATCAAAGTTGACCAGGTCAATTTTGGATAGTTTCACAAAGTTATGTAATTTTGAGAAGAAAAGAGAAATTAGGGAAGATTTATTAATTATGATAAATTGGTATCTAAATTAATAAATAAGTTTAAATCAAGGTTCAAATTATAAATAATTAGTTTGATAAAGGATTTAAATAATTAATCAATTAATTAAATCAATATAAAATCCAACGGGCTTATAATCAAATGAGAAATTTCATGGGCCTAAAGCCCATGATAATTTCGACCTAGGACTAATTATTGGCTATTATTTTATTGACTTTTTAATTAAATAAATGACCTAATTGAGTCTATAAAAGGAATGTTAAGTGAGAGTTGAAAACATAAGTAAAAACACAAGTTTAATCACTGGTTTTTAGATAGATTCTCTCTATAAACATAAGTCCTTTTCTAAGCCTCGTTATTCTTTCTCTTCTTCTCTCTATATCTATCTCATGTGTTGAGAATTTCCCACCCTAGTTTAGGTGATTCTAGGGATACTTTGGAAGGCTATGAAGAAAATTGAAGATTGATTCAGTTTCTTGGCAATACTCTGCGACAGAAAGGATACAAGGGTTAGAGAAACTGAAGAAATGACTCTATAATCCCGCTGCGTAGAATGTAAGAAGTATCCTTATCATTATTTCTCTTTGAATTCAATTTTAGAAACATGTTTTAAGTTGTCTCATATTAACTTGTTTAATATTAGAAAATAAATAAAGATCCTGCATAAGTTTCCCAACAATTAGTTGGCTTGTAATCCTCTCTCTTCAAAATTTTCTTGATACACAATTGGACTGAGATAGTATTTTAGATCCCTATGTTACATTAGTGATTGTAATCTCCTCTATATACATAATGAATTCAACTAGGGTTTTTGCCCTGTCTTAGATGTAGTGTATATTAACAGTAATTGTTTTCAGTTGGTTAGTTTTGATCAATTTTCTATGAGTTATCACAGAGTTAGTTAAATACAACTTACTTCAGTTTAGTCATGTACTCAGCTTATAAAATGAGCTTATTATCTCCTTGTAAAGCCACTTTTACTCTTTCAGTAAAATCAAGATTTATTTTCTAATATGGTATTAGATGCAAACTAATTCATTCCCCAATTTCATGGCATGGACTAGGGCTTCTGCCAAGATCACCTAAGGCAACCCCAATGTCATTCTGCCTCCATCAAATCAAGTGGTGCCACCATCAAATCCGACGGTGCTAGCTTTTTTCTCTACTACTCAGACTGATACTATGCCACCATCGAATCCGACAGGTCCAACTTCGTCTACTGCTTTGACCACTGAGAACACTGGTGCTTTGGCCTTTGCATCAAATCGATTCTCACTTCTTCAAACAGATGATCTACCTTCTCATGGTGAGTGTAATCCGTATCATCTAGGAACGAGAGATAATCCCACTTTTCTTATTGTTTCCAAACCTTTAATTGGTCAAGAACATTTCCAATCATGGAAAAAAGGAGCCTCCATCTCCATTGCTGCAAAGAACAAAATACCTTTCATTGATGTCTTTATTCCTCCTCCACCCATCATCGATCCTGATTACTCTGCTTGGGTCCAATGCAATAACTTGGTCATGACTTGGATCTTGCAATGTTCCAAGACCGAGTAGTAGACATGTGGAATGATCTCCATGACATATTTAATCAAGGTAATGGTCCTCACATTTTTCAATTACAAACCTCTCTTCATAGTATCAAATAGGGTGACAACACTGTGAATACATATTTCACTCAACTCAAGTCGCTTTGGGATGAACTCAAAGAATACCAGTCCATCACTCCCTGCACTTGTGGTTATAAATGTGGAGCCATGACAAAGCTTCTTGATTATTATACTCAGGATCAAATTCTACAATTTCTCACTGGTCTGAACGAGTGCTACAACCAAATAAGAGCTCAAATTTTTCTATATGACCCTTTACCCCCTTTGTCCAAAGTCTTTTCCATGGTGGTCCAAGAAGAAAGACAATGTTGCCTTGGTTTCACTAACCCCTCAATTGTTGATGTTTCTGGCACTCATTCTAAACCATACATTCCAAGAAGTAATAAGCCTCATCCACTTGTACTCACTGCCTAAAACCAGGGCACTTTGTAGAGAAATGTTATTTTCTCCATGGTTTTCCTCTAGTTTATGGAGATCAAAGAAGAACACCAATTGGAAAACTGCCTCCGTCTGTTGTGGCCACCACCACTACTTCTACTTCAGCCAACACCCCAACTTCTTCTTCACAATCTCAGCTGAGTCAACGACTCATTGCATTACTCAGCCATCGACTCAACATCAACAACAGATAATGCCCAGCTGAGTGCTTCTAATATTTGTGGTAACCTTGTTGACTTTCCATCTTTATTTTGGATTGTGGATAGTGGAGCAACACACCATGTGTGTCACTCTCTTCAATTTTTTTTTTTATTGCTTTTGATAATCAAACTATTGCTAATATTTTCACCTTGCCAAATGGCCATAAAACCCAAATCTACAAGTCTGGTACTATGCAAATAAACAAGAATATTATTCTACATAATGTTCTATGTATACATGATTTTAAATACAATTTATTCTTTGCGAATGCATTTCTTCATAACACAAATTATTCCCTGCATTTTACATATTCCACATATTTTCTTTAGGCACATTCTCAGACTTCCAAGATTGGGATGGCTGCAAAAATTGGCAACCTCTTCTTCCTTAAGCAAGACAAGAATTTTCTCTCTTTTTCTGATTCTGTTTAAGCTAATAATACTTGTACCACTATGGACCAATGACATTTACATCTTGGGCACCCATTTATGCAAATTTCAAATTCTTTTAATAAAACTCCTCATTTTACAGATACTTCTCATGACAAAATGTGTTCTATTTGTCATTTCGCTAAGTAAAAAAGACTTCCTTTTAAGTCACATAATAACATGGCTATTGATCTGTTTGATTTGATTCATCTTGATATTTGGGGTCCATTTCATATTATTAGCATACAAGAGTACAAGTATTTTCTCACTATAGTTGATGACCACACAATTCACTTGGATTTTTTTGCTCAAAGAAAAATCTGATGTTTAGTTTATTATTCCCCAATTTTTTTCCCTTATAGAAACTCAATAATATTTCATTAATATTAAAGTTATGGTCTCATAATGCCAAAGAACTGAATTTATCAGCTTTTTATGCAACTAAAGGCATTCAACACTTTCACTGTTGTGTTGATAAACCTCAACAGAACTCAGTAGTTGAAAGGAAACATCAACACATACTCAATGTAGCTAGAGCACTTCATTTTCAATCCAACGTATCTTTACCCTATTGGAGTTTCATGGTTACTACTGATGTTTATTTAATAAACAAAACACCTTCAACCCTCTTAAAACAAAAAACTCATTTTGAGCTACTTCATAATAAGCTCCCATCATATGACCATCTTCGATGCTTTGGCTGTCTTGAGTTTGCTTTTACATTAAACAATATGAGACACAAATTTTCTCCCCGATCTAAGGCATGCATTTTCATTGGATATCCTCATGGTATGAAAGCCTACACTCTCCTTGACATAAAACTATACAAATTTTTATATCTCGAGATGTAGTGTTTTATGAGCATATTTTTCCATTCAAACAATCAGTCCATGATATATGCCTACTGACATTTTACTTCCATATTCATTTCTGCCTGACACAGGGTCTTCTCATTCTACTGAAACACCTCCAAAAAACCCTGTAATTTCATATGGTTCTACGCAAAGCAAAGATGCAATAAACACATCCAAAATTCATGCTTCTTCCAAATTGAGCATACCTTTTACTAAGCCTAAACATATTGCTGAATATGTTTGTACTTTAGATTCTAATATTTAATCTACAACTCACCCTTTATGTAATTTCTTGTCTCATGAAATATTATCATAACCATTTAGAGCTGCTATTCTTTCAGTAAATACTCTGCCTGAACATACTAGTTACACAATGGCAAACTGCCATGAACCATGAGTTAAAAGCATTAGAAGACAATACTACTTGGAAACTAGTATCTCTTCCATCAAGACAACACATTATTGGTTGTAAATAGGTATACAAAATTAAGGACAAAGTTGATGGATCTATTGAGAGGTATAAGACAAGATTGGTTGCCAAAGACTACACTCAAAAACCAGGTATTGATTACATTGATACTTTTGCACCAGTGGCAAAATTCAATACTTTCAAATTACTTGTAATTTCAGCCGTTAAAAATTGGTCTCTATACCAATTAGACATCAATAATGCTTTCCTTCATGTAGATTTACATGAAGACGTGTATATGAAACTCCCTACTGGATATCAACCAAAAGGGACAATCCTACATAATGTTGTATGTAAGTTAACCAAGAATCTATAGGGCTTAAAACAAGACTCTAGACAATGGTATAATAAACTCAACTCATATCTTTTACATAATGGTTTCACTCATTCAAAATATGACCGTTCTTTATTTTTAAAAAACAATTCTAGTACTTTCATTGCTCTAGTATTCTATGTAGATTATATCATATTCCACAATGGCAAACTGCCATGAACCATGAGTTAAAAGCATTAGAAGACAATACTACTTGGAAACTAGTATCTCTTCCATCAAGACAACACATTATTGGTTGAAAATAGGTATACAAAATTAAGGACAAAGTTGATGGATCTATTGAGAGGTATAAGACAAGATTGGTTGCCAAAGACTACACTCAAAAACCAGGTATTGATTACATTGATACTTTTGCACCAGTGGCAAAATTCAATACTTTCAAATTACTTCTTGTAATTTCAGCAGTTAAAAATTGGTCTCTATACCAATTAGACATCAATAATGCTTTCCTTCATGTAGATTTACATGAAGACGTGTATATGAAACTCCCTACTGGATATCAACCAAAAGGGACAATCCTACATAATGTTGTATGTAAGTTAACCAAGAATCTATAGGGCTTAAAACAAGACTCTAGACAATGGTATAATAAACTCAACTCATATCTTTTACATAATGGTTTCACTCATTTAAAATCTGAACGTTCTTTATTTTTAAAAAACAATTCTGGTACTTTCATTGCTCTAGTATTCTATGTAGATTATATTGTTATTGCTTCTGTACACCCTGATTTTCCCACGGACTGATTAGTGAGCTGAGCTGCGGCCTAATCATAATTACCACGTGGACATCCCCAAGACCGGAGCTGCCGCCGTAAGGTCATACCTCCTTAACTCGAGGTAACCTAAGGGTTTGCCTCTCGTTACTTAAGGACTGAGTCCGGGCTCTGAAGGCTGAAGGTCGAGTTAAGTATCCAGCTCGTGGTACGAGCTAGAGTTGGAGGCTATGACCCTTTATAAAGTCAACCACGCAAGGTAAACGTGCATATATCAGACATCACGTGTCTGATATATCCCTGACTTCTCGGACACGCAGCGTGAACGTGCGTATTCAGACACCCACGACTGGGTTGGGCTGTGCGGCCCATTATCCCCTTACCTATTGATTTGACCACACTTATGTGTCAGGTTTAGGAATTAATCATGAATGTCACAGAGTTGATACGATAGGTAAGAAGGTCACGGGATGACCTTCTTACCAACTCTCAGGTGCCTTCTCCTATAAATATGGAGACCCTGGGAGTTAATAGAGGTTGGATTCTTTATTGTAAGAAATACCCTGTAATCAAATATCCAGTATATAGCAATAATACTGACTAGTGGAGTAGAAGGATTTTAACCTTTGAACCACTCAAAAAATGCATTATTGTGTCACCAACTCATTTCTAAGATCATTCATCTATTTCGGTTCAACATAAGCACTAATCCCTTTCTCTTCTTTTCTTAATTTCCTGTTGGCGAAGAACCGCGTCAACTGCTTCCAATAATGATGTGGCTGTCATTACTTTTAAACATCAATTACATTCAGTTTTTTAATTAAAGAATATCTCGACACCCTCATATTTTTTTTTAAACTAGAGATAGGTCGATCTTCCAGTGGCATATCTGTGTCACAACGACCTTTTACCTTACAATTGTTGATTGGCACAGGTTATTTAGGAGCTTAAACTTCTTCTACACATATGTGTTTACCCTAAAAACGACTGTTGATGATGTGGCAGGGATTTCTCACACGTGGCTGACACGTGGCCAAAGTACTGCTCGAATATCGACCAGAAGCACATCGCTTCGTCGGGGCTTAACATTTAGATACGACCAGGCTGGTCGTATAACTTGATTTGTTTCCTTCTTAAACTGTAATCTTATAATTAATACATTGAATATTTCCTCATTATGACCTTGATACACGGTTATTAAGGAAAGATATGGCCCGTTGGCCCATGTAACCCTCCTTGAGCCTATAAATATGCATGAAATAGCTCAAGGAAGGGACTTTTGATCCCTAAATCTTTTGCTTAGGATAGAGAAAAAGAGAGAGCTATAGTGCAATTATCCATCATTTTATTGTATTTCTTCTAAGGTTTGTGAAACTCAAGAACCCTAGTTCTTTGATCACTACTTTGAGATTCAATCTTAATAATAACACTAAGTGGACGTAGGTCATTACCATCTTTTGGGGCCGAACCACTATAATTCCTTGGTGTTTTCTTCTCTTCCATTAGATTATCTTTCTTACTTGCCATTTTATCTTTTGTCGTATATTTGACTCCATGTTGTTAGCCAAATCAAGGGTCAACATTCTACTGATTTCATTGAGAGTTTGACAAAAAAAACTGTGAAAAAATCTAATGGCGAAAACATCCAAGAAGACTGGACAAGCTACTGGCGCTGCACCATCCCAACCTCCTACCCCAAATATGGCTGAGAATGAACCACATTTGGAGTTCGATGAGGAGGAATTAGATTCTGAAACACTGAGGGCAATGCTAGGAGTGTTGCAAGATGAGTTGGCTAATCTAAGGGCCAATCAGGAGAATCCTGCGGAGACAATGGCGCTGCAGCAAAGAGAAATAGAATGCCAGCGCCAAGAGCTGATTGAGCGGCAGGCGAAAATGGATCGTCAGTAGAGGGATGCCATGGCCGCCCTTGAAGCAGCCATTCAACTGGCCAGGAGTCAGGCTGTGCCAGCCTCCTTCCCAGATCAGCCACCGAATGCACCACCTCAAAGAGGTCCCAATCCAAGCCCTCCACTCCAGCCAGCAAACCCTCAAAGGACAGAGCAGCCGCCTGTGGCTCAGGATGATGTCCCACCTAGGGATCTTGAGCTGCAGCCTCCATCCCAGGCTAGTCGAGGCAATCCCCAGCGCCCGAGGCAGAATAGGGCAGGGCAGTCGCTCCGTAGCATTAGATGCCAAAGGGATGAAGAGCCAAATCTACCGAGCAGGGGGCAACGTCCTTCTGCCAACAGGAGGAACACTGAGTCAGGCTCTGCGGTCAGGGGCCCCCATGGCATAACAATACACGAGGACCCAACGACCAGCGCAGGCCTCCCCCTAACACTCGGGAAATGTCAGCCCGAGGAGGAAATAGTGTGAACAGCCGGTCACGCGGTAGTCAACCACAATTTAGAGATGGCCATGACTATAATGAAGCTGATTCCAGCAGAAGAAATGGTGGCTGGAGAAATGAAGAAAGAGGTGGAGGCAGAAGCCCCCCACCTAGAGAAAATAGGTCAGCTAGCCACAACGCTGGGGGGCAACCCAGCCAGCAAAACGTCTTTAGTCGGCTAGGAGCTAGCGAGCAGAGACGTAGAGACGATTATCTAAGGGATGTACTTAGCGATTGCCGTGAGAGGCACGACGAGTACGCTCCCCCTGCACCGGTGGCCCCAGCAGTCCCATAAGCTGTTTAGGCTCAGATTGATGCCCTAAACCAGGCGGTATAGCAACTGGTCTGGGGACGAACGTCCCATATTGAGTACGATAGGAGGAGGGGCACCCCCTTAGTACAGAGGATTGCTGCGACCGAAACCCCCAGTAAGTTCAAGATGCCTTCATTGCCGAACTTTAATGGTACAGAGACCCAGTATCTCACGTTAATAAGTTTGAGATACAAATGGATATACAGAAAGTGTCGGAAGACGCCCGCTGCCGGATCTTCCCTGCGACATTGTCTGACACCGCCCAGGAGTGGTTTTTTAAATTCCCTCCTACTAGTATAGTATCTTGGGAGATGTTTGTAAAGGAATTTTATGGACAGTTCTATGCAGGTCGCGTACACCCCACAGAGGCCAACCAGCTGGTCGAGATACGCCAGAAAGTGGGAGAGCCCTTGAAAGAATATGTCCAACGCTTCATGCGAGCAGCGGCTGGAGCCAAGACAATGGGCGATGCGGGTAAGATGATGGCTCTAACTGCTGGGGTTAGGTGCCATTTACCCCTCTAGAGTAGCCTCAGAAAGAATGGGGTAAGAAGTACCCAAGAGTCTTTAGATCGGACTAATCGATACATCAAGCTCGAAGACGCGATTGCCAACGAAGGGAAATCGCCCACAAAAGACAAGGGGCCCAAGGAAGAACCCGCCAAAGCCGCCAACGGGTCAGAAAATCCCAATGGCCACAGCAAGGGCAACAGGAATGGTAATGGTAGGAACGATGGAAAATGGGCGAACAATGAACCCTCAGCTTCTGAGAGTAAACGCCCCAAAGGCAATCGATACGAGCCAAGATTCACCAACTACATGACCCTTGTCGAAAGCCGAGATGAAGTCTACCAGGCGACCAGCTCAAGCGTGCCTTACAAACGACCAGCAGCTATAAGGAAAGATATTTCCAAGAGAGATACGACAAAGTTCTGTCGTTTTCACAATGACTACGGGCACGACACCAATGAATGTAACCAGTTGACAGATGAGATTGAGTTCCTGATCAGGCAAGGACATTTAAGAAGATATGTACGAGCCGCAGGAGGGTCTCAGCGAGAGGCTGGAGGTGGCAACGAGTAGGCGCCTGCACGCCAATGTTCATCGCCTCTACAGCCAGCTCCTGTGGCATACACTTTACTCACCATCTGCGGAGGCCCACATTTTGCAGGAGACAGTGGGAAGGCAAGGGAACGATACGCTTGAACCTAACGCCACGACCAGGACATCGAGATGATGAGTGTGGAGGATCGAGAACCGAAAAAGGCTCGAACAGAGGAGGAATTGATAACCTTCTCTGAAGACGATACCCAGCACGTGTGATTCCCACACTCCAATCTGCTAGTCATAGACGTACAAATTGCCAACATGATTGTAAAGAGGGTGTTGGTTGACACAGGAAGTTCGGTCAACATCTTGTACAAGTCTTCGTTGGAAAGAGTGAAGCTGTCTGTCAAAGACCTGGAGCCATGCAACCAAACCATTTATGGTTTTTCCGGTGAAGGGCTCGCCCCAACAGGGTCGATTAGGCTTCCAGTTACAGCAGGTACTGCACCTGCTAATAGGACATTACTCACTACTTTCATAGTAGTTGATTGTCCTTCTGCATACAATGCTGTAATTAGGAGACCAATTTTGGTCGACCTACGGGCTGTCACTTCAATATGGCACCTTGCCATGAAATTCCTGACAGACGCAGGGGTAGGATGCGTCTTGGGGAATCAGCGAGAAGCAAGGGAGTTCTACAACACCTCGATCACGAAGGCGAAGAAGGGTGTATCGAGAGATGTTCCCGGAAAAGAGTTCCAAGTGGCAACTGATGCTCAGGCCCACTCGGGTAATAATGTCACCAAATAGGGCATTGCCCAAAGTGAGGATAGATATTTGGATCCTCGCTTTGGGGATTTTGAGGAGGAAATTAGACCTATCGAGGACCTTGAAGAGGTCCAAATCGATGAAGAAAATCCGACCAGGGTTGTGAAAGTCTGTAAAAACTTAGAGACAAGGACAAAACAAGCACTGGTGGAATTTTTAAGGAGGAACCAGGAAGTCTTTCCCTGGTCGCACAAAGACATGGTCAGAATAGACCCTACAGTCATCATCCATGTCCTGAACATCGACAAGAGTTTTCCACCGGTGCAACAAAAAAGAAGGCTGCTTGACAAAGACAGATCAAAGGCCTTAAAAGAAGAAGTTGAAAAGCTGAAGGAGAATGGGTTCATCAGGGTGGCGTTTTATCCATCGTGGGTCTCTAATCCTGTGCTAGTTCCCAAGCCGAATGGCAAGTGGCGCACGTGCATGGATTTCACAGATCTTAATAAAGCCTGCCCCAAAGATTGTTTCCCACTCCTAAGAATCGACTAGCTGGTCGATGCCACTGCAGGACATGAGATTCTCTCATTCATGGATGCATACTCCAGGTACAATCAGATTAGTATGCATCCCCCTGATGAGGATCACACTAGCTTTTGGATTGATACAGGGCTTTACTGTTACAAAGTAATGCCTTTCGGTTTGAAAAACGCTGGTGCGACTTACGAGCGACTAGTCAACCACATGTTTAAAGAGCTAATCAGCACAAACATGGAGGTCTACGTCGACGACATGCTGGTCAAGTCGAAGAAGGCAGAAGGGCATATAAAGGATTTGTAGGAATGCTTCAACGTCTTGAACAAATATCAGATGAAGTGGAATCCCCTAAAATGCTCCTTCAGAGTAGGATCAGGGAAGTTCTTGGGATTTATAGGTAACTCGAGAGGAATTGAAGCCAATCCCGAGAAAATTAAAGCGCTGATCAATATGAAATTGCCAGCGAATATTAAGGATGTTCAAAGTTTAACTGGAAGAATTGCCGCTCTCAGTAGATTCATTTCGAAGTCAACAGATAAGTGCGTTCCATTTTCTAATCTACTTAGAGGCAACAAAAAGTTTGAATGGACGGAGGAGAACGAGCAGGCTTTTCAAGCATTAAAAACTCACATGGCGCAACCACCCATCCTGTCAAAGCCGGTCGATAAGGAAACTTTGTTCATTTACCTGGCGATCACAGAGTATGCTGCTAGTGCCATTTTAGTGAGGGAGGAAGAAGGCGTGCAGAAGACTGTTTACTATGTAAGCAAAAGGCTAATTGGAGCAGAACAGCGATACCCACCCATCGAGAAGCTAGCCTATTGCCTAATTTTGGCCTCCAGGAAGCTGCGGCCTTACTTTCAAGCTCACCCAATCACAGTTTTGACCAACCAACCTCTACGACAAGTCCTGCAAAAACCAGAGGCTACGAGTAAATTGTTAAAATGGGCAGTCAAACTTGGGCAGTTCGATATATCTTACTTGCTACAAGCAGCGATAAAAGGGCAAGCCCTGGCTGACTTCATTGCAGAGTTCACTGAACTTACAGATAGCGAGCAGATTGAAGAGCCTAATTAGCCTGATTGTCAAAACCAAGCTCCCTTGTGGAAATTATTTACAGATGGTTCTTCTAACGAGTGCCACACTGAAGCAGGAGTGATATTGATAATGCCGGAAGGGCATCGATTTCACTGCGCAATCAGGTTTGACTTCACTGCTTCTAACAACGAGGCTGAGTATGAAGCATTACTCGCTGGGTTGCAGCTAGCCAGGGACATGAATATAAAGGTGGTTCACATCTACAGTGATGTAATGACCCAAATTTACTAATAAGGCTTAATTTCCTTGATTAGACATTGGATTATATGAAATTTAATGATGAAACGCATGTTATATGATTATTTGAATATATGTGATGCATGACTATGTGTATTAGTATGCATGTAGGCCTTGATTAGGTTAGAAGGACATAATCATAATTTTGGCCATTGAGGGCATAACTGTATATATTTGTGATAAACTGATGAGACCACGTTATTATGTGGATACATTTGTAATATGTGACTCGAGACGATCCCAGTGAGCGGTTTAGCGAAAAAGTCACAGCGGAGATTTATACCCGGCTCGGGGCGAGCCTGGGGGTATTTCTAGGAATTTGGAGAATATATTAGGATCAATTTTGACATTGAGGAATATAATTGGTGATTATTTAGGTGTCGGGAGGTAAGCGGTAAATATTAGAGACACTCGAGGAATTAGCGGAAATTGGGTGAAATTACCAAAATGCCCCTAGGTGGATTAAAGGGATTAGAATTTATGGGAGGTGTTATCCAGATGTCCGGATAGCGTTTAGATTGATGTCCTCGGGGAAGAAGAATTGTCGATGTCTTTCACGGTAGGTGACCAGAGCTCGCGGATGGACAGAAAGGCTTCGCCTCTCCCGTTTAGTGTCCGGATTACTCTTCCAAGCAAACACAACATGGAAACTCGTCAACTCTCCCGGACTCCCGAAGGGGTATCCTTCGGGGAAGCCCCTTCCAGGAGAAGCTCTTCGAGTGGTCTCCGCGGAAACAGTTCCGTGCCTCGCACGGAACAAAACCAAACGGTCGAGTCCTGGAGGAGGCATATTTGGAATGATATCCGCCTGACACAGGATCCCGCCTGACACGCCCGTCAGGTCAAAGCCGCACACATCCCAGCACGCCTAAGGGTACCTTTTCGCCTACTGTTCCGCTGACAACTTGGAGAAGACGGCTGACTTTGTGTGTTCCCCATACTTTCACGTAAATATACCCACATAGAGTCTTGTAGCCATGCTACTACAGTAATTGTATCCCCTATTTATGGCTGGTGTAATTAAGACTCATGTACGGAGAGAAAAACCCTAATTCGAAACCCTAGCTATAAAGACCCCTTCATTTTACAAGAAGAGGGAGAGCCAAAAAATCACATAGCAAGAACTCTGCTAAAATCTCTCTAGCTTCTTCTTCTTCAAGAGAACCCGAGAGAAACATTGTGAGTGTGTGAAGTTCTTGTACACCAGCCATCTTACTGTAATCCTTTCCAAGTATAATAACATCGACTCGTGGAATAGGGCTCGCTAACGCCTGAACCACGTAAAAACACTGTTTGTTTAGTTACATTTCAGCACTTCTACAGTTCTTATTTTTTTTATTATTCTGTTTGTATTCGTTTCCGAAAAACTCGGTAAACATTTTGGTGCTTTCATTAAGAGCTGTAGGAAGTTGTTAGTCAGCTCTTTTTCTGTGTACGTTTTTTGTATTCACTTCGTGCTAAAGAGATGGTGACTACGAGAAAATCCGCTGTTGACAAAAATGCTACGGTCAACCCCGATACTGCGATGGAAGATGTGGTGCAAAGCGAACCCTTGGACTACCAAGGTGAAGACCCGACATCCCGCCAGGATCGGGTCAGTACCGAAGATACAACATACTTAGAAGACGAAGAAGAGTATGTCCAAGACGGTTATTACAAGGACGGCTGCTACTATGAGAAGGACCCAGAACTGGTCCAAGTAGCCGAAGAACTGGAGGTCACCAAAGCCAAGCTTGCTGAGCAGGAGCGCCTCTCCGAAAAAATGCAGCGCATGATGGAGCGCCTCCAAAGCAAGTTCGGAGACCTAGGCGACTCGGACGAGGACGCCTCTGTTTTAGGTGGTGCTGATGCCGCTATGCCGGATCCAGCCGCTGCTGGACCATCCAAAGCCGCCCCTAACAAGGGCAAAGAAAAAGTTGGAGAGCCTGTACGCGCTGACGCCCCTGCACCTCCTAAAGGCGTGAATCACCAGGCCGACTGCCCCCCCCCCCCCCCGCGCGCAGAAGGTCTCTGGCGCTCCTAAGCCCAGACGTCCTTCAGCCCCAAGGGGGCACTCTGTGCCTAAAGGGCCTAGTGCTAAGGCACCCAGGCCTAGGGGAAGGATAAACCGCCCCAGTGATTCCGTCAACCAGGACGGTCGGGCTGCGAACTCGCACTCCGAAGATAGCTGGTCCACGGTGGACCTAAGAAGAAAGTTGGAGGCCAAATATGAAAAGGCCAAAGGAGAGAAGGCCCGGCCTCGCGGAGCTGACCTCCGAAATCATATCAATGACAAGCTCCGGGGACGTGACCTCCCGGAGAGTGATACGAAGAGGCTCGAGGAACAGATTGCCGCCTTGACCAAGCTGGTCCGGAAGCAAAGTGGGGCCCTGTCAGACTCCGAGGAGGAAGACCCGGAACCATGTATTCGGAGGATCGCGGAAACGTCCCTCCCGGATAACTTCAAAATGCCTCACATAGAATTATATGATGGGAGGACAGACCCGCGTACCCACCTAGCTAAATACAACAAAATGATGCAAGTGGCGCGTGTCAGTGAGGACGCCAAATGCATGTGCTTCTCACTCACCCTTACCAAGTCCGCGGAGGACTGGTGGAAGAGATTAGCTCCCGGATCAATCCACAGTTGGAAGGAGCTACAGTCCGCGTTTAGGAGGCAGTTCATTGCTGCCCGCGACCACGACATGGAGGTTGGTTCCTTAACCAACATCAAGCAGCAGCCCAATGAGAACCTCAAAGCTTTCATTCAGAGAATGATGGAAGCTGCTGCAAAGACCAAGGTCAGCGATGACATGAAGCTGATCGCCCTTCAATCGGGCCTTACTGTCGGCTCCCTGCTATGGGGGGAAATGCAGAGGAGACGGGCAGAAACGCTGTCCGAATTCATGTCAAAGGCTCAGGGAATCATCAACCTTGAGGATGCCTACCAGCAGGCCTTTGGAGTTCCCCCAGCTCCAACGCCTTCCGTGACTGCGCCGAGCTTTGCTTCGCAAGCTCCCGCACCAGCCCTCACGCTTCTAGGAGCCCAATTCACTCCAAGTGTGTACGGGCCTTCCGCGTTTGCTCAGACGCCGAGTCAAACCCATTTCTCTGGGTACGGAGCAGTACAAACCGGATGTAGTATCGCTCCTGGCATGCCGCAGCCGCAAGCGGAAGCCCCAGAACGAAATTTGAGCCAATCGCGGAGCAAACGAAGCGGAAGAAACTCCAACTGGGGAGACCATGCAAAGAAGCCCCGGAAGGACTATGAGCCCAAGTTCACGGAATATACCAGTTTGATAGACTCGCGAGAGAATGTCTATCGGGCGACCTGTAATATGGTCAACTACAGGAAGCCCCCGAAAGTGTCTCACGGAGGAAGGCGTCCGCGAGACTCCAATAAGAGGTGTGAGTTCCATGGAGACGTGGGGCACACCACGAATGAGTGCCTTCAGCTGAAGGATGAGATCGAGTCCCTGGCAAGAGCGGGACACCTCGGTCAGTGGGTGAGGATACCCATTATCTATCCCGGACAGGGGGTAGTTCACGGAGCTGCATATTCCACGGGACAGAGGGGGACCGCTAGCGCTCCTGGAGCCGGTCACCCCCAAGCTCCCGGGTCGCAGTTCCCAGCGCTTCCTGCTCCACCCGCTCCGGCGCCCATTGCCTTGTTGGCTCCAGGACCGGGCAACCCATATCCGCCCGGCCTTGCTCCGCCACCTGTTGACGGACACGTAGCCACCATTTCCGGAGGACCACACCTTGCCGGAAGCACCCGCAACTCCCAGAAGAGGTACATGAGGGAGTTAGAACACACCGGGGAGATGTGCGCCTTGGTTCAATCACCTGCTCAACGTCCCCGAATGATGGACCTTCCCATCACCTTCACGGAGGACGACGCTCGGCATGTGCACTTCCCCCACAACGATCCCCTCGTGGTGGAAGCCCAGATTGCCAATAAGAAGGTCTCACGGATCTTGGTCGATAACGGAAGCTCCGTAAACATCCTCTTCAAAGCGGCCTTCCATGCGATCGGATTGACCGAGACAGACCTGGCCCCATGCCCCATACAGCTTCAAGGGTTCAATGGGGATAAACTCATGCCATTAGGCAAAATTCAACTTCCAGTCACCCTCCGAGGAGAGAGCGACGCTTGTGCCTTCAAGCACAGCACATTCGTGGTGGTCGACTGCCCCACGGCGTACAATGCCATCCTAGGCTGACCAGTCCTAATAGATTGTGGGGCCATAACCTCGATACGCCATTTATGCTTGAAGTTCCCATGCGACGATGGGCGTATCGACACCCTCCGAGGAGACCAACGGAGTGCACGAAGCTGTTACAACGTCTCCGTCCGATCCGTCTACACGGTCCAGGAGACGGTTGCTGCCGTTCCTTTAGCGGAAGAATTACCAGAAACTGGGGGTGCTCAAGGGGCATACTTGGACGAACTCGACCCAAGAGTGGGAATCGAGAAAGCAATAGAGCCGATGGAGGAAGTCGAAGAGGTGATCCTCAACCCGGGAGAACCCACCAAAGTCATTCAGGTGGGGAAAAACCTGCCGTCGGCCATTCGAGATAAGATCGTGGCCACTGTGAAGGATAATCAGGATATCCTGGCATGGTGCCACGCTGATATGACGGGGATTAATCCCAATGTTGCGTGCCACGCGCTCAACATAGACCCATCCGCAACTCCAATTCGCCAAAAGAGGAGGCCGTTAGACCCAGTGAGGGCCGAAGCCGTCAAAGCTGAAGTGGACAAGTTGATGTCCATAGGCTTTCTCCAGGAGTCGCACTATCCCGTGTGGTTGGCCAACCCAGTTCTGGTCCCGAAACCCGATGGGTCCTGGAGAATGTGCATCGACTTCACGGACCTAAACAAGGCCTGCCCAAAAGATTGTTTCCCTCTTCCGCGAATCGATCAGATGGTAGACGCTACTTCCGGGTACGAACTCTTATCCTTCATGGATGCGTACTCCGGATACAACCAGATCAAGATGCATGTCGCGGACCAGGAACACACCAGCTTCCTCACGGACAAGGGTGTCTACTGTTACGTGGTCATGCCTTTCGGTTTGAAGAATGCTGGGGCGACGTACCAGCGTCTAGTAAACAGAATGTTCAAGGACCAACTGGGGAGGAACATGGAGGTGTACGTGGATGACATGTTGGTAAAGTCCAAGACCTCCGCGGACCACAGTGACGACCTTGAGGAAGCTTTCGCCGTGATCCGAAAGTACGGGATGAAACTGAATCCAAAGAAATGTACTTTCGGGGTCTCGTCTGGGAAGTTCCTCGGTTTCATTGTCAGCTCCCGCGGAGTGGAAGCCAACCCTGAGAAAATAAAGGCGTTCATAGATATGCCTTCCCCCCGGAAACATAAGGATGTCCAGAGCGTTACCGGAAGGATAGCTGCCCTCAGCCGCTTCGTATCCAAGGCCACTGACAAGTGTATCCCCTTCTTCAATGTGTTGCGAGGAAACAAGAAGTTCGAGTGGACCCCCGAATGCGAAGCAGCCTTCCAACACCTCAAAGAACATTTAACCCGATCTCCCATTCTGTCCAAACCCGTCGAAGGAGAGGCGTTGTTCTTATACTTAGCTGTGACTGAGCACGCAGTGAGTGCCGCTCTCGTCCGGGAAGATGGCCGTATCCAGCTCCCTGTGTATTACGTAAGCAAGAGGTTATTGGACGCCGAGTCCAGATATTCAATGATCGAGAAACTCTCCCTCTGCTTGCTAATTGCTTCACGGAAGCTGAGGCCATATTTCCAGGCGCACACCATCAAAGTACTCACCAACCACCCTCTCCGACAAGTCTTGCAGAAGCCCGAGTCTTCTGGCAGATTGCTTAAGTGGGCCATGGAACTGAGCCAGTTCGACGTCCACTACCAACCACGTGTTTCCATAAAAGGTCAAGCTCTCGCGGACTTTATTATGGAATGCTCGGGAATGAATGACCTCCCGGAAGATCCTGTCCCGGAACTTCCCACATGGAAGGTCTATGTAGACGGAGCCTCAAATGAAAAAGGAGCTGGAGCGGGGGTCATCCTAATATCTCCCCAAGGGCATCAGCTCCAGAGCGCCATCCGTTTCGCGTTCCCAGCATCCAACAACGAGGCAGAACACGAAGCCATGTTAGCTGGATTACGACTGGCCAGAGAAGTCGGAGCCCAAAAAATCGAAGTATACAGCGACTCCCTACTTGTGGTAAACCAAATATCCGGGGAATACCAGACGAAAGGCGAAAGGATGGCTGCCTACGTGTCTCTCTCCCGCGACCTACTGCAGCATTTCAAAGGCTACCAAATCCGCCAGGTCCCCCGGGACCAGAACTCACTCGCGGACACGCTGGCCAAGCTTGCAACGGACCCGGAGATTGAACAGTATGGCTTAGTCCCCATCGGGCACTTAGAAGCCCCCAGTACTGAGACACGAAGGATAAACGCCATCATCGATCATTCCAACTCCTGGATAGGACCCATCCTCAGATTTCTCACCACCGGAGAGCTCCCCACTGATAAAGCTGACGCAAGGAAGCTCCAATATCAAGCTCCCCGATACGTGGTTATGGATGGAAAGCTTTACCGCAGGGGGTTGTCCATACCCTTCCTTAGGTGTGTTGCCGGAACCGAAGTCAGCACCATCATCCATGAGGTTCACGGAGGCTTCTGTGGCGATCATACCTCCGGGCTGAGCCTCTCCAAAAAGATCCTTCGACAAGGATACTTCTGGCCCACCATGAAGAAGGATTGTGTGGATTATGTCAGGAAATGTGAGTAGTGCCAGAGGTACGCCAAGGTTCTGCGAGCGCCGCCTACAGAAATTACCCTAATGACCAGCCCCTGGCCGTTCGCCGTTTGGGGCATTGACCTAGTAGGTTCCCTCCCAACTGGAAAGGGTGGAGTGAAGTAAGCCATAGTCGCGGTAGACTACTTCACCAAATGGGCTGAAGCTGAACCTATGAACACGGTCACATCTAAAAAAGCACTGGACTTTGTCATCAGGAATATAGTGTGTCGTTTTGGGCTTCCACGAAAAATTGTGTCCGACAACGGAAAGCAATTTGACAGTGAACACTTCACGAACTTCTGTGCTTCGCATGGAATTATCAAAAGCTTTTCCGCAGTCGCCAGACCCCAGGCTAATGGGCAAGTGGAAGCTGTAAACAAAATATTAAAGACCACGTTGAAGAAAAAACTCCAAGCCTGCAAGGCTCACTGGCCGGAAGAACTTCCGCGAGTACTTTGGGCCTATCGCACAACAGAGAGAACTTCGACGGGGCACACGCCTTATTCCATGACCTTCGGTTGCGAGGCCGTCATCCCAGTAGAAACTATGATCCCCTCTCACAGGCAAGATACCTACGACCCTACCCGGAACCATGCCCTTCTCCAGGAGTCCTTGGACATGATCGAAGAGCTCCGGGAGCAGTCGCAGGTCCAACTAAAAATGTACCAAGGCAAGATAGCCCGACACTTTAACACGAGAGTCAAGAGCCGTACATTCGAAGTTGGGGATCTTGTCCTACGGAGAGTATTTCCTGCTACGCAGGATCCGGGAGTAGGAGTCCTCGGACCCAATTGGGAAGGCCCCTACGAAGTCCGAGAAAAAGTGGGCCATGGGACGTATCACTTAAAGAGACTCGACGGATCTAAAGTCCCGCGCGCCTGGAACGCGGAGCACCTCCGCCGTTACTACCAGTAGGCCCCGGACCATCCAGTCGGAAGTCCTTGGTGAAATTAGCAAAAGTGAAAAATGTGGAAATAATCCTCCCTGTTGTAAAACTCACGCCTAGCAGGCTAATTTAATGAAACACGGAGAGATTCACTCCGCTTTTACTGCACTTTTTATCCCTGTGTTCAAAGCTGCGTTTAAACAAGTGACCACGCGGTCCGGAGACGTCCGGACCCCACGCTCACTTGGGGGGGTATACATGGCTAAGGCATAGCCATACGCCCCTTGAACAAAACGTACCCAGAACACCACTTATGTGCTAGCATTATGTTTGAAATTTTTAAATTGTTTGAAATGTTTAAATTGTTAAGCTTAGGTTTATTTGTTGCCATGAACATGCTTGCATTACGTGTCATATGTGCATTATGTGCTTATGTGAAAATTGCCATGGAAATGCCTGCCAGTATGTATCATGAAAATTATCTCCTGTGTAGCCCAGCGATGGACAGGACTGGGGGTTGAGGCACGTTCATAGAGCTACGCCAAAACACCCCCAACTCCCTGACAAGTCCTTTGCAGAATACTCCGCGATCGCTGTAGAGCTTTGCTTCGCAAGCTCCAGCTCCGGGTCCCGCAAGGCGAAAGATGGCAAGATCCGCGATCGCTGTAGAGCTTTGCTTCGCAAGCTCCAGCTCCGGGTCCCGCAAGGCGAAAGATGGCAAGATCCGCGATCGCTGTAGAGCTTTGCTTCGCAAGCCCCAGCTCCGGATCCCGCAAGGCGAAAGATGGCAAGATCCGTGATCACTGTAGAGCTCTGCTTCGCAAGCTCCAGCTCCGGGTCCCGCAAGGCGAAAGATGACAAGATCCGCGACCGTTGTAAGCCTTGCTTCGCAGGCTCCAGCTCCGGATCTCACAAAATAATGCATGGCGAGCTCCTCGACCATTGCAAGTCTCAGCTCCAGGAGCAGACATGGTCGATCCCCCACTCACAGCAGGCCTTGCTTCGCAAAGCCCCTGGTCCGGGATCACACCTGGTGGGCGTGGCGATTTCCCCGACAGCAACGAGCCTTGCCTCGCAGGGCTCCATGCCAGGTCCCTAAAGTCAGCCACCATGAGGTTCGCAACAACAGTTAGTTTTGCTTCGCAAAGATCTAACCTTAAGTCTAGCGACGCTCACCAAAAGAACTCCCGTTCCAAACCATGGAACGGCTCACCTTAGCAATCCCAGCGAACAGTATAACTACAAGTCCCGGGATTGGCTATTTGCCTTAGGAAAGCTAAAATACGGTGAAAGGAACCTGGCCGTTGGAACCAGGAAACCTTCGTAACCTAAAAACTACGTGGGAAAAGACATCATCCGTTAGAGCTTCAAGTGGGAAGTGCATAGGTTTTGGCCGTTGGAACCAAAACCTCATACGCCCCTACAATAGTTTCTACCGTATAAAAGTCTACCCTAAGCGCAAAGATAAATAAAGAACTCGGCAGAAAAGAAAGGAGAATGCTATAATTATGGCAACTATGTCCGCAATGAAAAAACTCAAAATGAAAAATAAATTAAAGATAAAACCCCTTCAAGCATTGGGGGTAACTGCTGCTTCCACGACCGCGGCTTCGGGGGCATTGGCTTCAACTGAGGCTGGCGGAGTCGGCTCATTGGAAGGCGGAACTTTGTCATGAGAAGGTTCAGAGGTCCCCGCCTCTCCGGGATCTCCCACCTCAGGAGCTCCAGCACGTTCGTCAATGTTGTAAGTTTGGACGTACGCCTCTGGGCCTTGATCCCACACGAGTAGCTTCTCCCTCATGGCTTTGGCATCATCTCCCAGATAGCCTAATACCTCAGGGTTCACTTTCCAGAGTTGATGCATGAGGACCACATGCGATATATTAATCGTCCTGTTCAGTATCACCTCAGCATCCTCCTTCTCCTTCAAGCGCTCCGCCTCGGAGGTTGCCAGCTGTGCCTCCGCGACAGTTAGTTGAGCCCTCAATTTTTCCATTTCGGCCTTGGAGGCATCACGCTCCCCCTTAAGAGAATCAATCTCCTTGCGCTGCTCCCTATTTTGGCTCAGCACAGATTGCTTCTCGGTCACATGCCCCCTGGCAGTGAATTGCAAGGCCCCGATCTCTTTATCCTTCTCGGCGAGCCCCAACTGCAGCATAGACACGAGATCCCTGCTCCTCTTATGGAGTTGCTCCTCCTCGTGCAGCTTACTCTGAAGAGTGGAATATTCCTCTTGCTGCTTAAGGAGAAGATCATTTTTTGATTGCAAGCGAGCTTCCAAGGTATCCTTCTCCACCTTGGCTTGGGACAGCTCTTCCCGGAGCTTGGAGTTTTCGGCCTTCATCCCATCCAACCGCTGTCTAAACTCATTCTCTGCCTTGGCCCGGTACTCTTGGTATTTGGCAAGATATTTCTTGTCCGCCTCTTCCTCAGCCGTGCGCCGGGCCTGATCAATCTTCTCCGAAGCCTCCAAGGCCTGTTGGGTCAGTTTCTGCTTCTCCGCCTCCAAGGCCTGGCGAGCCAGCTGGCTCTCCTCCAGTTGAACCAGAACTGCACCAACCTCCCGGAACGAGCGTTCCGCGATCATAGAGGCCTGCAAGGAAAGACAACAGAATGAGCTAAAGCCGGAACAAAAGACAGATGATCCCAAAAAAAAAAAAAAAAAAAAAAAAAAAAAAAACAAAACAACAACTGACGGCTTACCCCGGACAGTTGCTGCTTCACAGCGTGTGTCAGCAACAGCGGATCCTTACTGCTACTGATGGCCCATTTCTCAGAATTGAGCTCGCACAAGCTCAGGGCCATGTCCTCCATCATCTCAGCTCCGAACGGCGCCAATGCACGTCCGAGCCTAGGCACCAGCCTCTTCTCCAAGGCTGGACCATCCAAAACCGCTCCGGCCGGGTGAAGGGATCTCACCCCCTCGGCCAGCTCAGCTCTCTTCACGGCAGACAAGTTATCTGCCCTTCCCTGAGTAACAGCCTTCTCCGCCTCTAACCGCCTCTTCAAAAAACTATCGGCCCGTCTTACACCCTCCAGAAGGGCAGCGGGGAAACTGGTTGGCTTCCGCGGGAAGTGGAACTTCAGGCCAGGCAGAGGAAGGTTGGTTGTCTGAGAAGAAGGAGACCCCAGAAGGGTGGACCCCCTTTGGGCTGGAGGAGGAGGCAGACGGGGTATTAAGGCCCCGGTCTGTTGCTTTTGCTGCTGCGGCAGCAGAAGTAATTGCCCTTGTTGCTGCTGCTGGTTTGGATGTTGTTGTTGCTGCTGCTGTGACGTTGGTGATTGTCTCTGTTGTTCTTGTTGCTGCTGTTGTTGTAGTTGTGGTTGCTGTCGTTGCTGTTGTTGTTGCCTTCGACCAGGAGAAGAGTGTCTAAGACGTTTGTTCTTAGCGCCCTCAGCATCTTCTCCGGGACGCTTGCTCACCCCAGTTGTCCTCACGGGGAACACAAGCCCTTCCCCGTCGCTGCTGCTACTCGAGACCATCATAGTCTCGGAAGGCCCATCAGCAGGAGACTTCTCTACCCTCGGAGACGCTTGCGCCTCGCCACTTGTCTTCTTGGGGGAGGCAGCTTTACCTCCCCTACCAGCCTTGGTCTTCCGTCCTTTCCCCGTGGACGGGTCTTGGCTGGTGGCAGCCTTCTTAATGAGCAAAGTAACCCTCCCCAACATCTTGGCTTCTGGATACTCTGCAAGAAACGTACAAAGCAAGGTTAACGAACCAACAAGCAATGAGAAAGAAGATAAGCGGATGACAAGACAGTCAACAACATAAAAGCACAAGCAAGCCCGCCAGCAGGGAACAAGAAACAAGAAAAAGAAAAGTTTGAAAGGGACGACCATGCACGAGAAACGTGGATGGCCTTCCCCGAGCAAAACAAAACACCGCTTCCTGCTCCAGGAAGCTCCCGTACTCCTTGAAGTCCGGGAATGACATGCTGAGGGAAGAAGGGTCAACCATGATGACACCTTCTGGCAGACTACCGTCACTCAGACACCCGAGGAGCTCATCTACCCTATCGCAATATCTGTCGAAGGGTATCCTATGCGGATCTAGCCTAAGGAAACGGGGATCAAACCCCATCTGAGAGGTCCGGGAAACCTCAGACAGGCTGGGGGTGTGGATCAATCGAAAACTAGTCTTACCTCTCCCGGAGGTACTAGCCCCCGGAGCCCCTTCGTTAGGGTAAGCCGTGGCGTGGCGAGCCTCGATCTCCTCTTCCTCCGACTGGGGGTCGGGGAATCTCTCCGCCCAACTAGGAGATAAAGTATTTTCGTCCCGGGCTGCTTGGGTGATCACCTTGGACAGCTCCAGGGCAATCTGCTCCCGGATGTCGGCTGACACCTGACTTTGCCCCCTGCCACTCACTGGCTCGATGTTTTGGAAAGAGGCGAGTAGCCCATACTCCCTCAACGATTCGGAGGTCACAAGTCCCTCCACTTTCAACTCTTCCTCAGAAAGCCCTTCGTAGAACTTGGACCTCCTTATCATCTCCGCGCAGCGAGGTGTCCGCGGAACGACTTCTGCAAAAATCAAATACAAGCGTTAGAGATCCTCCCAAAAGGCAAATCAAACGCAAAGAAACAAAGTTGAAAAGGAGAGGAAGGAGCACTTACCAGGGATTTTGAAGTCCAAAGATAGGGCTGACACCCTCTTCAGCGGGAAGCCAGTCGTCAGGAACCAGTATTCCCGGAGGTCTGGAACCCTCGCGGTATGACAAGTGGGGCACATCACGTCTGGGTGCCTTTCCAGCCTGTAAAACCCCACCTTGTCTGAATGACCCCTCATAGGTTGAGACTTCAACCCGTAGAAGTACAGCACCTCCTGCGGGGTAGGAGCTTCCAGTTTCCGGGACTTGCAAAAGATGAACCACCCCGCTAGGAGCTTGTAGCTGGGAGGAATCAACTGGAAGGGGGCAATCACCCGCCTTCACAAAGAAATTGGCGAAGTAACTCCTTAGGGGCAAGTGCGCCCCACACACTATGTGTGCCCAGCTCCAGGCACCAAAGCCCTCGTGACTCTGGCTAGCTGACTCGCCCAGCACCGACAGACGGTGCCACATCAGACCTGGGATGTTCTTCAGGCCTGCCTCGGAGGAATACAGCTCCAACATGCCATAATTCCTGAAAAGGTTCGGCTTCTGGTCCAACTCCCAGATGGAACTATTGGAGGTGGGTGGGCTAGCCGCGACCACTTTCGCCTTTCCTTTCCCCTTTGCACCAGCAACAGGAGAGCCCTTCTCTTGGGCAGAATCAGCCTCCCCCACAGCAAGGAGCTGTTCCTTTGAGATGTTCGTCACTGGACAAAAGAAAGAAAGAAGAAAACACTCTAAGCAGTCAGCACCCTTGTCATACCCTAGTGGTATCAAAGGCGTCGGGGAGACCCTCCCCGAAAACTGCTTGGAGAGGCTTCCACCGAGCTTACCGAGGGATTGGCACCATGCCACCCGAATGGCAGCAAGAAACCAGACTCAGACTCCGAGCCTAAGCCCACCAAAAGAAGTGTTTTTCCAGAGAAAGACACCCTAAAGGCGTTCATGCTTATGCCCTAAAACAGCAAAACAAGGAACGACTTTCCAAACGCAAATCGCCAAAGCATGCAAAAAAAGGCTACTTATCGACTCACATCAATCACATGCCTACCAAAGCCCTATTCATGCATGCACATAAGCGATAATGGCAGAAACCTCTACTCTAACAACTACCAACAACCTAAGGTTTGGGAGGAAAGAGCAAAGTAGAAATACTTACTGATATTCGGGTAGTTGGAGGTTGAAGGAGTAACTGGATCACTGCACAGCACGATCGCGAGAAGTAAAAGCTGCAAAGACGAACGGCGATTCAAACCAGGAACTTCGGCGAATAAACCCACTGCCAAATTAAAAGAAAAAGTTTCCAGATCCTTACCAAAAGAAGTGGCAAGTTCGGAGGAACGGAAGCTGGGAAGCTTGAGAGTTCGAAGGTTTGGAAATCTGAAAATCCGAAAGATAGAGAATTTGAAAGCGTAAAGAGGAAGAAAGGTCCTTTCCCTCGTTTTTAAAGCAGGGAGGAAGTCGTTTCGAATTCCTCAAATGGACGGTCCCGATCTTCCCATTACGTGTGCATCAGATCCAACGGCTGGAGATGAAGCGACGATCCTATTTATGACTCCTCGGATGGGAATAAAGTATTTATTTCCCATCATTACACCACCTCGTGCCCGGAGTACCATTAAAAACCGTCAAATCATTACTCAGATGACTGACGCACGCATACTCAACCAGTCGCCTCACGCACACGTCTTGGTCGCAGAACCATTCCCAGCATGACACGTGGTCCTTGCCGCACTTGAATACTTGAGTTCAAATAGAAGAAATTCCCTTTCTTTTTCATACTAACACTCAGACAGGAAAAAGGAATCCTTCTGGGAACACCGAAGGTGGCCCCTCGCCTAATCTAAGAGACTGAAATACCCGGAAGACTGTACAAGCCCCCGGATCTCTCAAAGCTCCGTGGCCTTGGGGGGTAAATGTTATCCAGATGTCCGGATAACGTTTAGATTGATGTCCTCGGGGAAGAAGAATTGTCGATGTCTTTCACGGTAGGTGACCAGAGCTCGCGGATGGACAGAAAGGCTTCGCCTCTCCCGTTTAGTGTCCGAATTACTCTTCCAAGCAAACACAACATGGAAACTCGTCAACTCTCCCGGACTCCCGAAGGGGTATCCTTCGGGGAAGCCCCTTCCAGGAGAAGCTCTTCGAGTGGTCTCCGCGGAAACAGTTCCGTGCCTCGCACGGAACAAAACCAAACGGTCGAGTCCTGGAGGAGGCATATTTGGAATGATATCCGCCTGACACAGGATCCCGCCTGACACGCCCGTCAGGTCAAAGCCGCACACATCCCAGCACGCCTAAGGGTACCTTTTCGCCTACTGTTCCGCTGACAACTTGGAGAAGACGGCTGACTTTGTGTGTTCCCCATACTTTCACGTAAATATACCCACATAGAGTCTTGTAGCCATGCTACTACAGTAATTGTATCCCCTATTTATGGCTGGTGTAATTAAGACTCATGTACGGAGAGAAAAACCCTAATCCGAAACCCTAGCTATAAAGACCCCTTCATTTTACAAGAAGAGGGAGAGCCAAAAAATCACATAGCAAGAACTCTGCTAAAATCTCTCTAGCTTCTTCTTCTTCAAGAGAACCCGAGAGAAACATTGTGAGTGTGTGAAGTTCTTGTACACCAGCCATCTTACTGTAATCCTTTCCAAGTATAATAACATCGACTCGTGGACTAAGGCTCGTTAACGCCTGAACCACGTAAAAACACTGTTTGTTTAGTTACATTTCAGCACTTCTACAGTTCTTATTTTTTTATTATTCTGTTTGTATTCGTTTCCGAAAAACTCGGTAAACAGGAGGGTATTGTGGTAATTTGGCTTATAAGGGATAAATTTTATTAGGCTTTATGCCTTAGTGGATTGTGTAGAAAGGGCTGGAATCCTGAAGGAAAGAAAAGAAAGAAGAGAAGAAAAAAAAGGAAAGAAAAACAGGGAAATTTCTAAGATCGGTTTGGGACTTCTTCATCATTTTCTTCTGGAGGTTTGAGGCTAGAATCCAAAGGAGCATAAGGCTGAGATTGTATACTTGGGGTCTTGATCAGGTTGGGGAAGCTAGCTGAAGTTGTTCATCAGTTGAGGTAAGACTTTGAGGTTAATATTTCAGTTCCTGGTTTTAGTGTTAAGCTGGTTTTTCTAAGCAAGGTTCTGTGGGAATCCTAGGGAGTTGAGGCTGAAGATTTGAGGAGAAGGCTGAGCAAGAGTGGGAGACAACCTAGGCTAAGCTCATCCATTAGAGGTAAGGAACTTTAGTTTTAAGCTTTGTGATTTCTGTGGTTTTGCTGAGTTTCTGAGCTTTAGGTCCAGCTATGGTGAATTCTTTGATTAGGGGTGCATGTGATTGAATTATGTGTGGTTGGGATGTTTTGGATGAGTGGAGGATGTTGGTAGGCTTGTTTTTAAGTTTGGTTGAAGTTTGGAAGAGTTTTGGTAAGGTTTGGCTCGGGAAAATTCGAAGGAGAAAATGTTGTGCAGGGCTGTGCTGTGACTAGCGCTACAGCACTAGTCATTAGGCGCTGTAGCGCTAGGCCCTGAAGTTTCTGAGCCTTTTGGCTCTGTTTGTAGCGCTGCAACGCTCTCCTTAGAGCGCTACAGCACTACCTTGTTTCTAGAAAGGGGTTTTTGGGTTATTTTCAAGGGTTTTTGCTCGGGGGTTCGGGGTTCGATTCCACCACCCTGTTTAGTGGAATTAGGGCTTCCCGAGGGCTTGGAATTGATCTCGAGGCTAGGTTTTGGACTTGAGGTTTGGTGATGATTCTAATCTATGGTTGTGGCTAGGTGTGCGCTAGGGCTCAAGAGGGATCGTGCTTGAGGATCAATTGAACAAAGCTAGCAAATCTAAAGGTAAGAAAATTGCACCCGGTTATGTGTTTGTGACGGGACTATGTGCTCCCGATATCTGGATAATGTCATAGGTGGTATTACGCAATGGGACATGTGCTAAATGGCCAATGGTAGCCGAGGACAGCTTAATATTCACTGAGCTCGGTTTAAGCAGGCCGAGGTCAGTGGGATAAATAGAGGGTGCGGCCTAAGGACGTTAACCCTAGTTATCTTATGTGGATTGATTATTGATATGAAATGATATCCTTGGTATGCTGAATACTTGATTAACATGAATGCTTAAACTATTGAGTACATGCGTATGCGATATGAGTTATCTGATTGTCTATTGAATGATTGTGCTTTGTTATTGTGTTTTCTTGTTGGGCCTTGGCTCAAGGGTGCTACGTGGTGCAGGTAAAGGCAAAGGCAAGTTGGCAAGGTGCGTGACCAATGGACAGAAACAAAGCTAGGACCCTTCAGCAGCAAGCTGCTAGGTATATCCTGGTCGATGGAATCTTGTACCGAAGGGGATACTCAATGCCACTCCTTAGATGTATTCCAAAAGAAAAGGCCAAAGAGTTAATGAAAGAGGTACACGAAGGCTTTTGTGGAGACCATGCTGGGGGGCAAAGTTTGTCGAAAAAGATCCTAAGGCAAGGATACTTCTGGCCCACGATGAATGAAGACTCGATGGATTTTGTGCAGAGGTGCGACAAGTGCCAGAGATTCTCCAAAATCCCACGAGCAGCCCCAATGAGCTTAAAGAGATGCAAAGTTCGTGGCCGTTTGCAGTTTGGGGCATAGATCTAATCGGATCTTTGCCCACAGGGAAGGGCGGCGTCAAGTATGCTGTGGTTGCCGTCGAATACTTCACTAAATGGGCCGAAGCCGAGCTGCTCGTAACCATAACGACCAAAAAGGTTCTAGATTTCATGATCAAAAACATCGTTTGTCGCTATGGATTGCCAAGGAAAATGGTCTCGGATAACGGCACCCAGTTTGATAGTGATTTATTCACGGATTTTTGCGGACGGCATGACATTATCAAGAGCTTTTCTTCAGTCTCTCATCCCCAAGCAAATGGACTATTCGAAGCAGTCAACAAAACGCTAAAGGATACACTGAAGAAAAGACTAGAAGAAGCTAAGGGGGCGTGGCCAGAACAATTGCCTGAAGTCCTTTGGTCGTACAGAACTTCCCATCGAACAACAACAGGCCATACTCCATTTTCTTTAGCTTATGGATATGAGGCTATGTTTCCTGTTGAGTTAGATCCGCCTTCGCATCGCAGACTAATGTATGATCAAGGATCGAACAACCAACTACTGATGGAATCCCTAGACTTGGTCGATGAGAAGCGTGAGCAAGCCCAACTCCGAGTAGCTGCGTACCAGCAAAAATTCGCTCGGTATTTCAATTCTAAAGTGCGAGAAAGGAAATTCAATGTCAGAGATCTAGTACTTCGAAGAGTTTTCCTAAACACCCGCGACCAAGCTGCTGGAGTACTTGGACCTAATTGGGAAGGGCCATACCAGATTGAAGAAGTCCTTCACCCAGGCACCTATAAACTTGCTCGCTTAAATGAAGATCTCATTCCTCGCTATTGGAATGGAGAACACCTGCGCAAGTACTATCAATGAACAATCCTTCTTAAAGGATTGGCTTGTATTAATTTTACTTTTTACAAGTTATGAAAAAGGGTTGGTCATTTTATGTGACTAATTGCTTATAAGTGTAAGATCTTTTTTATCACTCGTACATACACGTTTTGTCCATTTATTATGAGAAATATAAGGGACTATGCGCAGACAGTCATTCTTGCCAATTATTGTATTTTATACAAGTATTTGCTCATTACATGTGTTGTTTTGTTGTATTACAACTTTAATTATTTTGCTACGAGCAGTATTGTTCAAACAGGTTTTGGTCAAGGCAAGTGACCAAGGACCTAAAGCTCCTCAATCACTTGGGGGGCATATAAGGTATCTAGTAAGCAAAGCATATCGAAAGGTATGTAAACACATGAGCAAAATAAGTGAAAGCATGCTAGGGTACTTAGAGTATTTTTCAAAATTTTGTATTTTGTTAAATCAAACCAAAGTACTATGCTAAGTTTGGTCATGCGAACAGATGTTATAATAAGATGCAAATATATTATAATAGCAAAATGTATCCTTTTACACCGCGAGCAGTCGCTGCTCGGATGTAATTGTTCAATTAAAAGTAAAAGATGCCCATGCAGCAATAAATAGTCAACTGGAAAATAAGTGTCTTTACATCACGACCTGTAGTCCATGTACTTGAAAAATTAAAGAGAAAAATAGCAGACTACTAGGCTGGAGGATCTTGAGGGGTGCCCTGGTCGTCGACATTTGTAGTTTCATTTTCTACCCCGTCCACACCAGTTGTCAAGGCGATTTCGGGCGAGGCAGGTACCCTTGCTCTCTTTTCTTCCGCCAATCGAGCAACGCAGTGGGCTATCTCAGCATGCCTTGCGCGCTTGGGAAGGTAGCTGAAGTCAGCCTCTTGGTTGTGTTTCCAGAAGTCATAGAAACACTTAACTGTGGCTGTAACGACTCAAAATCACTAATATGGCTTAAGGGCCTTGATTAGTGTGCCGGGAAGGCATAATTGACTTATGAGTGAATTTATTGATTTAATGCATGATTATATGAATGTAAATGTGGTTAAATGTTATATATGTGAGAACCACATTATTATGTGGGTAGATTTGCAGTGAGCGACTTGAGGCGATCCTAGGGAGCTAGATAGCGGGAAAAGTCACAACGGAGCTTAATATATGACTTTGGATAATTCAGGGGTACTTTAGGTATCAGGTAGTTATTTAGACTATTGGGTTATGGAAATAAATATATGGAGATATATTTGAGGATAGAAAGCTTAGGCAGGAATATTGGGGAAATTTATTGTTTTGCCTCGGGGACGTTTCCAGTACCCGAGCCTCGGGATTGACTTAACTGGCTAGGATTAGACTAAGTTAATGAAAAAATAGAGGAATAAAACATAAACCGACCCATGTTCTCTCTCCTCTTCTCTTCTCTTTTCTCTCCCAAGAAACTACAGAAAACCTAAGGGAATCAGCTGGGAAAAACTCTGTGTTTGAGCTGAATTCATGAAGTCTTAGCTCAGTTTAGACTAAGGGTCACTCAATAAAGATTAAGGTAAGAGTTGATTTGTGTTTCTGGGTGTTAGAACTCTAAGTTTTTGGCTGAATATTAAGGTGATTATGATTTTGATGTTTAAGGGCTGAATTGAAGATAAGTGCTTGGGTTTTAGCTCAGAGATTGTCAAGGAAGTGGTTCAGCAAAAGAGGTAAACTTCAAATCATAATTTAGAGGTTTAAATTTGAGTTTTGCATGACTGGTTTTGGTGTTTTGATTTGCTGGGTTTTAGAGAATCAAAATGGAGTTTTGGTAGGTTTTTAGGCTCAATTTCTGTTGGATTATGTTGTTAGAGTCATGATAAAAGTTTTGGGAGTAATGGGTTTTGAGTTAGGGTGCTTTGGAATGGTTTGGGTGGGGTTAGGATGCTAGAAATGGTGGATTTTCTGGGCACGAAGGGGAGGGATGCAGCTCTGTTCTAGAGCGTTGCGGCCCTACGAAGCAAGAGAGCCAGGGAGGCTCGGCCAGGGGAGAGCGCCGCGGAGCGTGTCTGCTTGCTGGGGGCCTTGGGCTCTGTTTTAGAGGTGGGTCGCGGCTAGGCTTCAAGGGCCGCAGCCCTTAGGTACATTCTTGAACATTTGGAGATTTTAGGCGCGGGAGTCTAGCCTAGGGTGCTCGGGATCGATTTCCCCACCGTGCTTGGTGGAATTCGATGTCCCGGAAGCTTGTATTGTACCTGGAAACCTTTCCTTGAATATTAATGGAATCCAGTACCTTGGTTGTGACTAGGTGTTAAAGCTAGGGCTCGGGAACGGATCGTGCTCGAGGAGCGTCGCTCGTAATCAGTGAACGTAAAAACTAAAGGTAAGAAAACTGCACCCGGTTGTGTATTTGTAATGGGACTAAGGGCTCCCTAACATGTATGCTTGAAAGGATGGTATTATGCCATGTAAACAGTGAACCAACGACCTAAGAGTGCCAAGGGTTACACTAGCGCACAAGGTGCGGCTTGGCCACTGGTAGCCGAGGACAGCTTGTTATGCACTGAGCTCGGTCTAAGTGAGCCGGAGTCAGTTGGGTAAACAGAGGGTGCGGCCTAAGTTGTTGGCCCTAACTATTATGTGACCTAATTGTTAGTTTTGATTAGTTGCATTATTGGTTATGTATAAGTGCTAAGTGGTTAATGTGGAGTATTAAGTGTTTGAACATGCTTAAGGAGTTGATTATCTGTTATTGTTGTTTGTGTTGCATATTATGTTTTCTTGCTGGGTCTTGGCTCACGGGTGCTACGTGGTGCAGGTAAAGGCAAGGGCAAGCTTGATCAACCCTAACTTGGAGAGCTCTGCGAGCTGAATGTACATGACCAGCTGCTCAGCCGCCACGGTTGGGGTTTAGGCAGGGACGTGAGAACCAGAAATGTCTATTTTGCCTTAGTATGGCTAATGGTTGTCTGTATTTTGGAGATTCTGTAAACCAACTTTTAAACTCTGTTTCTTTTTGGGATCCCATGTATAAAACTGTTTAATTATATAAAGGGTAGCTTTTGAGACCAAAACCCTTTTAACCCTAGCTCATACATGTTTAGTGACACATTTTAAAATTAATGACTTGATTAGCAAGTCCTGCACCTTTATAAGTACACAGTGTAGCGGTCTTGGCTATCCAAGGCGTTACAGTGGCGTTCTTGCACCTTTCCAAATTGCTGGCGTTGGCTTGTTCAAGCTTCTCGATCTGGCCCTCCAAGGTTGTAGTCTCTTGTCTACTCGCGATAGTTGACGCAATTAGACTCCTTGAAATTGTCCCTTTGCTCGACGGCCTTGTCTAGAGCATTTTTCTTCTCCCTCAACTCCTCAGCCAGTTTGTTCTTCTCCCCAAGCACTGCCTTAAGCTGCTCAGCGTATTTCTCTTCGGCAGCTTTGAGTTCTTCAATGTGTCGTTGCTCCAAAGTCCTGGACTGCTCGGTGACGGCACCCGAGCAGAGCCGACTGGTAGTAAGGGTTAACATTGCCTGCGATCAGAGCAAAGGTTAGACTGACTGTAGAATATAAAAGGGTCTGTCTCTACAGAAAAAGATAACTTACATCGGCAAATTCATTCAATGCGTGGGTTAAGATCTGGTCGACGTCCATCGTCTCTGTCGAAGCCATCGCCTCTCGGCAACGTTCATGCTTCAAAATTTTGGCCACCCTGTCTTTGACCGATCTTAAGGCGTGACTCGATATGTCACCCCCCCCCCCCCGTGAGAGCAGGAGTAGCCTGCTGAGTTTTGTTGGTTGGGGTCGGTGGAGAAGGTATCGACCCGACATGAGAAGGGGGAGTTTGCTGCTCGAGAGGAGAAGAAGGTGGTGTTACATTTGCTGAGGGTCCGTCTACCGGAGGGCCTGCAGTACGGGTTTTCTTGGCCTGAGGCGCTTTACTGCTTTCCCCAGGATGCCTCTTACTCACTTTCTTCTTGCTCAAGGGAGCTTCGGAAGTCTCGGAGGCACTGTATATGTCGAACACATTCTCGGAGTTCATGTTTGTAAGAAAAGCAAATATACGAACATTGAGATAGTATAAACGATTGAGTATGTTATGACAGGAAAAGAAACAAAGAAAATTGTAAGTGAAATACCCGAGCTATCATTACTAGTCGCTACATTATATACTTTACTAGTGTTACACTCACTCTCTGGCATGAAGAAGTCTGAATCTAAATTGGGAGCGTACTTAAAATTGTCGTCCCCGTCAAATAAGTGACAAGGAATTGGAAAACTATCTAAGAGCGAGAGATCAGTACCGTTCTCATCTGAAGATTCGTCGAAGGGCTCGAGAGGTTCGGTGGCTTTATTTTTTCCCTTTCCCGTTGGGGCGGGGGGACCAGCAGCCCACGGGGTGCTGGAGGGTTCCCTGATTGTCACTACAGTGGCCCTCCTCGGAGGGGGTTGTGACACGTCGGGGTAATGCTCAGGAACCTCTCCACTATTGGCACTCCCCGATGTTGACTCCCTCACGTCCTGATGAGGGGCCAAAAGGCCGACCAGTCTCATATTGGCCTCTGTGACCAGCTGTTTGGCACTTTTCTCTATGTCGTTCATGCTGGCCAGGAGGGCTGATCGCATCTCCATGTCTGGAGTAGGGTCTGGTCGCAACCATGGGCCTGAAACACACTAGATTTCTAAGGGAAATGCAGCAAAAAATTGAAGAAAGATAAACGACCAGTGGTACAAAGACTTTACCTCCTTGAGTGAAGGCCAAGTTGTTCGCGACCATGTCAATCGTCAAGAAATACTCCAGATGGTACTTCCCCACATTCGAGATATAAGTGGTGTCAGTCAGGAAAGTGCGACCAGTTTCCTGGTGACAAAAGTGGGAAAACCCCGTGTTTTCTTGGTTGGGGTTAGATTTTAGGTCGAACAGATAGTTGACCTCATGTGGTGTGGGGACGGGCCATTTCTTGTGGCTATAGATGATATAGAGTGTAGCAAGCATTCTATATCCGTTGGGAGTTATTTGAAAAGGGGCGACCCCGAAGTAATTGGCCACCCCCTGGAAAAAAGGATGAAGAGGCAGCGTCGCTCCTACCTCGATGTGGTACCTCGACCATGCGCTGAAGGTGCCTCTAGGCAAGTTCGCCCGTTGGTCTTGAGTGGGTTGAACTAGTGTCACCCCGGGAAGTCCGTATTTTTTAATATAATTAGCGATCATCCTGATCTTTACCCGGCTAACAGGGGCGACGTACCATTCAACATCTGGTTGAACGACGTTTTGAGGTTGAGCGCGAGTTTGAATGTTAGGGTCAGGGATATTTCTTTCCCAACCACTGGTCGAGGGAACTCCAGCTTGAGGAGCAGGCTGATTTGAAGGGTTTGAAGGTTTCTTTTTCTGGGCAGTGGATTTTACTCTACCCATGGCTGGAAGGTTTGACTGAGGTCTATTGGGTGGGGTTCTAGAAAAAGGAATTTCTAGTATCAGCAGCTACAGATGCTCCTCGTCTTCAAGTAATTGGGCAAGCAAGTCGTCGTCGATAGGCCTTTCACCTCCCCACGGATCTTGTATGAAAAGCTGCGAACAGAGAAATGGGGAGGTGAGAACGTAAAGCCTAAAATTATGTGTTGCGAGTTAGAATAACGTTGCTCGCGTACAAAAGTTAAGCTTTTATACGGCCAGCAACATTCTAGCGAAAACACTAAGTTCTATACGAGTAGTTTGAAAAAACAGATTGAAAAGTGGAAGTAAAATTTTTTTCGGGAAAAAAGCTTTTTCAACTCCGAAGGGGCAGGAAAAACCCAGTTTTTCAACTAGCCTAAAAATCGAATTTTTACTTCGATTTTACGCCCTAAATCTACAATCTCGACTACCAAACTGGCTCTTAACTACTACAAGATGTTGTTTCATCACCCTTACAAGCATTAGTTAACATTCCCAATTTCCTCAAAACAGTTTCAGTCAAGAACAGTAAAAAATCTCTAAGAACTCAGAAATAGAGATAAGCAAGTGTTGCATGGCATATCAACAACTAAAAGGTTTGAAGAAATGTACTTGTATGATAGATGGAGTAAAGTTTTGAGGTGCTAAGTTGATTCAGCTGGGCAAGAGCTTCGTGATCCTTCTGAGTTTCTGGGTTTTTGGAAATATAGCTCCTGGTTCTTTAGTTTTCTTGAGGATAAAGTTAAAGCGTAAAAAGTAAAAACTGATTCTGAAAGGTTATTTATATTAGCCGAGGAGCGGTTACCAAGGTAATCATAAAGGGTAACTTTTCAAAACATGGGGAAGTGTAATAACCGTCAGAAAAGTTATTGGGAAACTGAAAAGACTTGATTGGACATGATTGATCACCCTTTTTCGAGAAAGCATGGGCGGCTCTGACAGATTTCGTGGGGTATTCGAAGAGTCAGTTTCCTAAGTTTCGTGGGGTATTTGAAGAGTCAGTTTGGTGGGTGGCTCTGACAGATTTCGTGGGGTATTTGATGGTGAGATAACCTTCTCTGATAGCGACGCCCAGCATGTCCGGTTCCCACATTCGGATCCGCTGGTCATGGACGTTCAGATCGCCAACATGATGGTGAAAAGAGTGCTAGTTGATACAGGAAGTTCAGTGAATATCCTGTACAAATCTTCGCTAGAACGCATGAAGTTGTCCGTTAAGGACTTGGAGCCCTGCAACCAAACAATTTATGGCTTCTCCGATGAAGGACTCACTCCAGCAGGGTTAATCAGACTTCCAGTGACTGCAGGTACAGCGCTTGCTACCAGGACATTACTCGCTACTTTTATAGTAGTCGATTGTCCTTCGGCGTACACTGTTGTCATTGGAAGGCCCATACTGGTTTACCTTTGGGCCGTCACCTCAGTATGGCACTTGGCCATGAAGTTCCCGACAGACGCAGGGGTAGGACACGTGTTGGGAAATCAGAGGGAAGCGAGGGAGTGATACAACGCCTCAGTCACAAAGGCGAAGAAAGGAACGTCGAAGAGCACTCCCCCAGATAGGTTGTAGATGGCTATTGATACACAAGCCCAATCTGGTGATGGAGTCACCAAATAGGGTGTTGCCCAAAGTGAAGATAGGGATTTAGATCCTCGATTTGGGGATTTTGAGGAAGATGTTGGACCCGTCGAGGACCTGGAAGAGATCCAACTTGACGAAAAAGACCCGACCAGAGTTGTAAAGGTCGGGAAAAACTTAGAAGCAACAACGAAGCATGCACTGGTGGAATTTTTGCGAAAGAACCAGGAATTTTTTGCTTGGTCACACAAAGACGTGGCTGGGATAGATCCTGCAGTTATCAGCCATGTCCTGAACGTTGACAAGAGTTTTCCACCCGTGCAACAGAAAAGAAGGCTGCTCGATAAGGATAGATCGAAAGCCTTAAAAGAGGAAGTCGAAAGACTAAAGGAGAATGGGTTTATCAGGGTGGCGTTTTATCCTTCATGGGTCTCTAATCTAGTACTGGTTCCCAAGCCTAGCGGCAAATGGCAAACCTGTGTGGATTTCACAGACCTCAATAAAGCCTACCCAAAAGATTGCTTCCCACTCCCAAGGATCGACCAGCTGGTCGATGCAACTGGAGGACATGAGATCCTCTCCTTCATGGATGCGTACTCAGGATACAACCAAATCAGTATGCATCCCACTGACGAAGATCACACTAGCTTTTGGACCAATACAGGGTTATATTGTTATAAGGTAATGCCCTTCGGACTGAAAAACGCTGGTGAGACTTACCAGCGATTAGTTAACCACATGTTTAAGGAATTAATCAGAGTAAACATGGAGGTGTACGTAGACGACATGCTGGTAAAGTCAAAAAGGCAGAAGGACATGTAAAGGATTTACAAGAGTGTTTCAACGTTCTAAAAAAATATAAGATGAAGTTAAATCCTCTCAAATGTTCCTTCGGAGTAGGATCAGGGAAATTTTTGGGGTTCATTGTTAATTCAAGAGGAATCGAGGCCAACCCTGACAAGATCAAAGCCCTGACATGAAATCGCCGATGAAAATCAAGGATGTACAAAGTTTAACTGGAAGAATTGCCGCAATAAGTAGATTCATTTCCAAGTCGGCAGATAAATGCGTCCCTTTCTTTAATCTACTTAGAGGCAACAAGAAGTTCGAATGGACCGGATACTGCGAGCAGGCTTTCCAAGCCTTAAAGGCCCACATGGCCCAGCCTCCTGTTTTATCAAAACCCATAGACGGAGAAACTTTGTTCATTTACCTGGCGATCACCGACTTTGCTGCTAGTGCGGTACTAGTTAGAGAAGAAGAAGGCGTACAAAAGGCGGTTTACTATGTAAGCAAGAGGTTAATCGGGGCCTAGTTGAGGTATCCTCCAATCGAAAGATTAGCCTATTGCTTAATCTTGGCTTCAAGGAAGTTACGTCCTTACTTCCAAGCCCATCCCATCACAGTCTTAACTGACCAGCCCCTCCGGCAAGTTCTGCAAAAGCCAGAGGCGGCTGGACGCTTATTAAAATGAGCGGTCAAACTTGGGTAGTTCGATATCACATATTCACCGCGAGCAGCAGTAAAAGGACAAGTCTTGGCTGACCTTATCGCTGAATTCACTAAGCTCCCAAACGACGAGCAGTGCGAAAAACCTAGTGCGCCTGAGCCCCAAGTCAAAGTTCCTTTGTGGAAGTTATTCACGGACAGATCGTCCAACGAATCTCACGCAGGAGCAGGAGTGATATTGATAACGCCAGAAGGGCATCAATTTCACTGCGCTATTAGGTTCGATTTTACCGCATCAAACAATGAGGCCGAATATGAAGCACTCCTCACAGGACTAAGGTTAGCCAAAGGTATGAGTATAAAAGTGCTTGATATCTACGATGATTCACAGCTGGTAGTGAATCAGGTCTTAGGGGAGTATCAAGCACGGGGCCTCAAAATGGTGGCCTACTTAAACAAAACTAGAGATTTGTTGGCGCAATTTGAGAAGTATACCCTCCAGCAAATCCCCCGAGATCATAATTCAAACGCAGATGCTTTAGCCAAACTCGCAAGTGCAAAAGATGCTAACACTTTAAATATAGTGCTAGTAGAGAGATTATGTGAGCCGAGCATATGAGCAGACAAAACCAATATGGAAATCCGGGTGGAGGATACATGGATGGCACCATACTTGAAGTATCTCACGAATGGTGTATTACCGGCAGATAGGAACAAAGCCAGAACTCTTCAGAGACAGGCTGCTAGGTATATACTGGTCGATGGTGTTCTGTACCAAAGGGGATATTCCATGCCACTGCTCAGATGTATTACACCAGAAAAGGCTAAAGAGCTAATGAGGGAAGTACATGAAGGCTTCTGTGGGGACCACGCTGGGGGGCAGAGCTTGTCGAAAAAGATTATGAGGCAGGGTTATTTCTGGCCGACTATGAACGAAGACTCAATGGAGTTTGTCCGAAAATGCGATAAGTGTCAAAGATTTTCCAAGATCCCACGCGCAGCTCCCAACGAGTTAAAGCAGATGCAGAGTCCTTGGCCTTTCGCGGTATGGGGTATAGATTTGATTGGATCCTTGCCAACGGGAAAGGGTGGAGTAAAATACGCAGTCGTAGCAGTCGACTACTTCACCAAATGGGCCGAAGCTGAGCCGTTCGCTACCATAACGACCAAGAAAGTTCTTGACTTTGTCATCAAGAACATCGTTTTCTAGTATGGTTTGCCTCGAAAAATTGTCTCAGATAATGGCACCCAGTCTGACAGTGACTTATTCATAGACTTCTGCGAAAGGCATGGAATCGTCAAAAGCTTTTCTTCAGTCGCACATCCACAAGTAAATGGGCAAGTCGAAGCAGTGAATAAAACACTTAAAGATACCCTGAAGAAAAGGCTCGAAGACGCTAAAGGAGCATGACCAGAATAACTGCCTGAAGTACTCTGGTCGTATAGAACTTCTCATCGAACAGCAACAGGTCATACCCCGTTTTCCTTAGCATACGAGTATGAAGTTATGTTTCCCGTCGAGTTAGATCCGCCCTCACATCGGCGAATCACATATGACCAAGACCAGAATAGCCAACTGATGATGAAGTCCCTAGACTCACTTGAAGAGAAACGGGAAAGAGCCCAACTCCGAGTAGCTGCGTACCAGCAAAAAGTCGCCCGGTATTTTAACTCAAAGGTGAAAGAAAGGAAGTTCAACATCGGAGACCTAGTACTTCGACGAGTATTCTTCAACACCCGCGACCCAATTGCTGGAGTACTCGGACCAAACTGGGAAGGACCTTACCAGATTGAAGAAGTCCTTCATCCAGGCACCTACAAGCTAGCACGCTTAAATGGAGATCTCGTTCCACTCTATTGGAACGGAGAACACCTACGCAAGTATTATCAATAAACATTCCTTTTTAAAGGACTGGCTTGTATTAATTTTTACTTTTTACAAGTTTTGAAAAAGGGTTAGCCATGTTATATGGCTAATCGCTTATAAGTGTAAGATCTTTTTAAGATCACTCGTAAAGACATGTTTAGTCCATTTTTAATACGAGAATTATAAGGGATTGTGCACAGCCAGTCATTCTTGCCAACCTTTGTAAATTTATTTTTGTTTACAAGTATTTGTTCATTACGTGTGTTTTTTTGCTGTATTATAAGTGTTGCATTTCCTACCGAGCAGTAATGTTCGTACAGGTCGTGGTCAAGGCAAGTGACCAAGGACCTAAAGCTCCTCAGTCACTTGGGGGCATATAAGGTACATCGATAGCAAAGCATACCAAGAGGTATGTAAACACATGAACAAAATAAGTGAAAGCATGCTACGGTACTTAGAGTATTTTTCAAAATTCATATTTTGTCAAATCAAGCCAAAGTACTATGCTAGGTTCGGTCATGCGAACAGATATTATAGTAAAGAGAAAATATTATAATATCAAAAGGATTTCTTTTACACCGCGAGCAGAACCGCTCGGATGTAACTGTTCAAATAAAAGAAAAAGTAACTGCTCTTGCAGCAACAAAAACAAATTGTCTTTACAGCACAGCCCGTGGGCCGTGTAAATGAAATAAAAAAGAAAAAATTCTTAAGGAGCTGGAGGGTTGTGAAGAGTGCCTTGGTCGGCCGAAGGACCAGCTTCAGCATCCGCACCATCAATCCCCCCTGCTAGGGAGATCTCTGGAGAGGCAGGCACTTTGGTCTTTTCTTCTTCTTCAAGCTGGATGGCGCACTGCGCCATCAGAGTCCTCTTCAAACGTTCGGACAGGTAGTCGAAGTTAGCCTCCCGGTTATGCTTCTAGAATTCGTAGAAGCAGAGGTGAGTAGCTTCCTTGTACTTCTTCAAATCCCTGGCCCCGGCCTCCTCGAGCTCCTGCACTCGTTTTCCAAGCTCCTCCGCCTCCTGCCTGCTGGCGATCAGATCAAGCTCAAGCTGAACACATTCTTGATGGTTGAGCTTGGCGCTTTCCTTGAACTTCTCCTGGTTTCGTTGGCTTTCCTCAAGGTCTCCCGAGTTTCCAGCAGGTCCTGGGTCAGATTAGCTTTGTCCTCGCACAATTGTTCTTTCTGTTTGCACAGCTCCTTATTCTCCTCGAGCAGCTCGTTGTTGGCAGCCTCAAGTGCTTGCTTACTCTCGACAAGCCTGGAGTCAAAGTTCTTTCCCCGAGAAACCAACGCCCCAATATGGCGCCAGCCAGCAGTTAAAGTCAGAAGCCCCTGAAGACAGAGAATAAGATAAAATAAGGACGAGGAATCAAAAATAAATGCTAGGGCAGAAGGAGTTAACTTACGCTCACTATCTCGTTCAATCCTCTGTTGACCACTTGGTCAGCCTCCATGGAGACAGTTTCGGTAATAGCTGCCTGGCTGCGCTTATGCTTGGAGAGCTTGTATATCCTCTCCCTGGCTGAGCCGACCACGAGGCTGGGTAGGGAGCCTTCGGGCGAGGTGTTCAATGCCTCCCTGTTAGGAGCCTTAGAAGAAGGCTGGGGATCGACAGGAGTGGGAGTCGGCTGCTTGGAGGAGGGCAGAGGTGGTGAGTTCTCCTTTGAGGGGGCGGTAGCTGGAGCATTGTCTGTTCGAGCCTTCTTCGAGCAGTTCTTGTTGCTTTCCCCTCGAGCCCTCTTGCTATCCTTCTTCGGGACAGAAGAGGCAGCGACAACCTGGTAGTGCTCAAGAATGTCTTCAGAGTCCATATCTGCACAAAAGGAAGCAACGCGAGCAGTAAGACTAAATGGTCACGCAGGGTAAAAGAATGAAAGTAAAAGGATTACAAGTAGAGTACCCACGCTATAACTACTGGTCGTTACATTATTTACTAAACTACCTACTACCTGGAAGAAATCTGAATTTAAGGAGGGAGCATTCTTAAAGTTGCCATCCCCATCAAATAGATGAGAGGGAATTGGCAAATGGTTTAAAAGCGAGATTTGTATACCATTTTCACCCGACGAGTCGTCAGAAAGTTCGGTAGGCCCAGCAGCCTTTTGTTTTCCTTTGCCCACAGGAGCCAAGGGTCTCTCTGTTCGGTGAGGGACGGCGGGTTCCCTGATCGTAACCCCAGTTGTTCTCCTCCGCGGAGGAGACGCTTGGGGCTGCTGCTCAGGTTCCACTTCGGCATGAGCATCTTCCATCGAAGGTTCACTCGTCGCTGGTTGGAGATTCCAGAGGCCGGCCAGCCTAAGGTTGGCCTCTGTAACTAAATTTTTGACACTCTTATCAGCATTCAACATGCTGGCTAAGAGTTTCGTCCTTGACTCCATCCCTAGAGTTGGGATTGGACGCAACCATGGGCCTGAAACACATTGAAAATTCAGGACATTGTGGAAGAAAAATACCAAGTGAAGGAGCTGGTGGCGTGAGAATATTTACCTCCTCGGGTGAAGGCCAGGTTGTCTGCAACCAAGTTGGGTGTAAGGAAGTATTCCTGGTGATACCTCCCCACATTGGAGATGTGGGTGGTGTCAGTCAGGAAGGTGCGCCCGATTTCTTGGTGGCAAAGATGGAAAAACCCCGTGCCTTCTTGGTTAGGGATGGACTTAAGGTCAAAGAGGAAGTTGACCTCGTGGGGGTGGGCTCTGGCCATTTTTTAAATTTGTAAAGGATATAGAGTGGGGCAAGCATTCTATATCCATTTGGGGTAATTTGAAAGGGGGCAACTCCAAAATAATTTGCCACCCCCTGAAAGAATGAGTGAAGAGGCAATGTGGCACCTGCCTCAATGTCAAACCGCGACTAGGCGCTGTAGGCCTCGCCTGGCAAGTTGGCCCTTTGGTCGAGGGAAGGTTTGACTAGGGTCACCCTTGTCAGCTTGTATTTATTTAAGTAGTTGGCGATCATCCTAATCGTCACTCTACTCTCAGGAACAACATGCCACTCGACATCTGGCTGGGCAGCGTGTCGAGGACGGGCATGCCTCTGCACATTGGCGTCATGAGTATTTTCGCTTTGACCACTGGTTGATGGGGCATCAGCAGTAGGCTGGTTGGGGGGGGGGGGGGGTGTTAGGGATTTTTCTTTTTTGAGCTTTGGTTTTGGTACGAGCCATCCTTTGGGTTGGAACTGGAAAGGTATTTGGGCTAGGGCGAGAGAAAGGAATGTCTGGTATCAAAGTAGAAGGGTGTTCTTCACCTTCAAACAGCTGAGCTAGGAGATTGTCTTCAATGGGTCTTTCTCCTCCCCAAGGGTCTTGCATATGAACTGCAAACAGACAAAGGAGGAGATAAGACACGTAGCCAGGAGATTTATGTGGGAGATTGGGATAACGTTGCTCGCGTCTATTGACCAATAGCATCTTATCCATACACTAAATTTGGTGCTAGCAGTTTGAAAAATGGATCAAAAAGGAAATAAAACATTTTCTAAAAAGAAACTTTTTCAACTCCTAAAGGGCGGGAAAAACCCAGTTTTCGACTAGCTTAAAGATCGAATTTTTACGTCGATTTTACGCCCTAAGTCTATGATCTTTACTATCGAACTAACTCCTAACTTATATAAAGCAGAAATACACTCTCTTATCAAGCATCAGACGGTTTATACAAGATCCTCACAAATTTCTGCTCAAGAACGCCAGAAATCACAGAACACAGTACAACATGCATGGCATCATGAAGAGTTTAAAAGACCAAGAGATTACCTGGGTAAAGGTTGGAGGTTCCGAGAAAATAAAAGCTTTGAGTCGGAAAGGTCTTCGGCGGAACGTCTGGATTTTTTCGAAATTCTGGGCTCCGGGGCAAAGCTCTTGAAAAAGTTCTTGGCCGAAAATAGTGAGTAAAGGATTATAAGATGGATAAGGAGGTTACTTATAAAGGTTGAAGTATAGCAAAAAGTGGCAATCATGACTTTCCCTTTTGCGAAGCGTGGGGGAGTGTATAAGCCGTCAAATTGGTTTCTTGAAAACTGAAAAGGCTTGATTAGACATAATTAAGTCACTGTTCTAAAAAACGCACGAAGACTCTGACAGATTTCGTGGGGCACATGAACAGTTGTTTCCTTAAAGTTTCTTTATTGCTGGTCGCACTAAACAAACTTGGGGGGCAAATGTTATCCAAAAAACAGGTATGGGTGACATGGCAGGCGTTTAGTACACGTGACTGACACCTGGCGGAAGTCTTGTTCGACCATCGACCAGAAAGATTTCCATGGCGCAACGCTCAAACGTTATGCACGACCAGCTTGGTCGTATACTCACTATATTTGGAGAAAATCTTGTGCAGTTATGATCATATCCGAGATTGTCTCCCATGATTTCCTGAGTATCTGATTATTTAGGAAATAATATCTGTAACAGATTCCTGTAACCCTCCTTGAGCCTATAAATAAGAAAAAGGTAGCTTAAGGGAGGGGACTTTTGGCTTTTTAATTACTTGAGAGTATAGATTTACGAGAGAATTAGAGCTAATACATTACGATATATTGTTTATTTTTCAGGGGCTGGTGAAACTCATAGAACCCTAGTTCTTTGATCAATCCTTTGAATCCCATATCAATAATAGCTCAAGTGGACATAGGTTATTACCAGTTTTTGGGGTCGAACCACTATAAATTCTTGTGTGCTTTATTGTTTTTGTCATTACATTCATTCTAACATATCTGTCCACATCAAGCATTTTTGACTCCGTGTCAGTTGACCAAAATCAGGGCCAACAAGTTGTAACTTTATTTAATCAATCAATATTTATTTGTAATATTATTGCATATAGTTGTAATATTCTTACCTATTTCCATTGAGACAATCTAATATTTCCTAACATTCAAAAGCTTAGCTCTTTGTTTGTTTCAATGGAAGGTGAGACCATCAAAATCATGAATCAAGACCTAGTGAGGTTGGATAGGTTTGATGGGTCCAATTTTACTAGGTGGAAAGACAAGGTGAGATTCCTTTTGAACACTCTCAAAATTTCCTACATTCTAGAATCCACTCTAGAACCTCTCCCAACGCCATCCGACAAGGACACTCTCGAGGAGGTGGAGAAAAGAAGGAAGAGGGAGGAGGACAATCTCCTTTGTAGGGGTCATATCCTCAACGCCCTATCCGATAGGCTCTATGACCTCTACACCGAGACCAAATCGGCCAAGGAGATATGGGATGCACTTGAGAAAAAGTTCAAGGCGGTAGAGGAAGGTACCAAAAAGTTTTTGATATCTCAATACTTTGATTTCAAATTTTTTGGTGATAAACCTATTCTTTCTCAAATTCATGAATTGCAGATAATTGTTAACAAACTGAAAGTTTTAAAGATTGAGCTTCCCGAGGCCTTTCAAGTTGGTGCTATAGTGGCTAAATTACCACCAACTTGGAAGAGCTATAGGAAAATAATCCTTCATAAAAATGAGGATTATTCTTTGGAGGAAATCCAAAAGCATATTCAAATCGAAGAGGAATCAATATGTAGAGATAAACTTGTGGAGGGGTCTAATGGAGAGACTTCCAAAGCAAATGTGGTGTCACAACCAAAACATCCCAAAAACAAAGGGAAAAGGGGTAATGAGAAACCTTTGGGTCCAAAAACCAACCCAAACAAGTTTAAGGGCGAGAAAGGTCCTTGCTTTGTGTGTGGGAAAAATGGTCACTATGCTAGAGAGTGTAGGCATAGAAAAGACCAACAAGGACCTAAGGTGAACGCAACTCAAGAGGAAAACATAGTTGCTACCCTTAGTGAGGTGAATGCGGTCCAAGGCAAGGTGAAAGGGTGATGGTATGATACATGTGCCACCGTCCATGTCACCTATGACAAATCATTGTTCAAGACCTTTGAAGAGTCAAAGGGCAACCATGAGATTCAAATGGGCAATGAGGGCAAATCCAAGGTACTTGGCAAAGGTACCATTGAAGTCTTTTTCACCTCCGACAAGAAAGTTACATTAGTGAATGTACTTTATGTTCCCGAAATGAGTAGAAACTTGGTAAGTGGTGATTTTCTTGGCAAGCCCGGCATTAAAGCCGTTTTTGAGTCCGGTAAACTTATACTTACCAAATCAAATTTATTTTTGGGAAAGGGGTACTCTTGTGAGGGTATGGTTAAATTGTGCACCAATGATGTAACTTTCAATTTTATCAATAAAAATGCTAATTCCGCCTATATTGTTGAGTATGATTCGTTCTTTTTGTGGCATCTTAGACTATCGCATATAGATTTTTCAACCATGAAAAGAGTAGTTAAATGTGGTATGATTGCATGCAATATTAAAAACTATGGTAAATGTGAAACATGTGTTAAGGCGAAAATGATTAAGAAACCATTTCCTAGTGTAGAAAGATCATCTAATTTACTAGATTTAATCCATAGTGATCTTTGTGAATTAAATTGTGTTTTAACTAGAGGTGGTAAAAGGTATTTTCTTACTTTTATAGATGATTTTAGTAGATATACCTATGTGTTTCTTTTAAAGCATAAAGATGAAACTTTTGATGCTTTTAAATTGTATAAATTAGAAGTTGAAAATCAGCTAAATAAAAAGATTAAGGTGCTAAGAAGTGATAAAGGAGGAGAGTACTTCACTCATGAATTCAATACATTTTTTGAAGAAAATGGTATAATTCATGAGTGCACTGCACTTTATACACCACAACACAATGGTGTTGCCAAAAGAAAAAATATGACTTATCTAGAGATGATAAATTCTATGTTGGTGTTTTCTAAGTTGAACTTCAACTTATGGGGTGAAGCGCTTTTAACCGCTTGTCACATTCGTAATCGAATACCAATGAAGAAAAATGAGATATCTCCATATGAGTTATGGAAAGGAAGAAAACCCACATAGGATACTTCAAAGTGTGGGGGTGTCTTGCATATTGCAAGAAAAACGAATCTAATAGAACAAAGTTAGGTTCAAGAGCCATAAAGTGTGCTTTTGTTGGTTATGCCAACAATAGTAAAGCTTATAGGCTATTAGACTTAGAGTCTAATATTGTGATTGAATCTAGAGAAGTTTAATATTTTGAGAATATGTTATGTGAAAACAATTCTCAAGCTTCAACATCTCTAAAGGAGAATTTGTTATATGAGAAAAAATCTCAAGCTTCTACATCCAAAGTTGATTCTCAAGAGGAGAATTCTCAAAAGGATGTAAAGCAACCCTTTGAACCTAGAAGAAGTCAAAGACTTAAAGATCATAAAATTCTAGTAGTGGATGAGATAGATTCTCAACGAATTTCATTCTACATGGTAGAAGGAAATAGAGAGAAAGTTATTAGGAAAATTCATATTGTACTTCTTATTGAGGATGATCCTAAGACTTATAGAGAAGCTATGAAATCGAGAGATAGTGCATTTTGGAAAGAAGCCATCAATGATGAGATGGATTCCATTCTTTCCAATAACACTTGGGAATTGGTAGACCTCCCACTAGGGTCTAAGACAATTGGGTGTAAGTGGGTATTTAGGAGAAAATACCACACTGACGGCACTATCCAAACCTTTAAAGCTAGATTAGAAGCTAAAGGGTTTAGGCAAAAAGAATGTATCGATTATTTTGATACATATGCGCCTGTTGCAAGAACAACTTCTATAAGAATTTTGTTCGCTTTAGCTTCTATACACAACCTGTATGTTCATCAAATGGATGTCAAAACGACATTTCTTAATGGTGACCTCAATGAGGAGGTCTATATGGAACAACCTGAAGTTGTCCTACCAAAATATGAACATAAAGTATGTAGACTTGTAAAATCCTTATATGGATTGAAACAAGCCCCTAAGCAATGGCATGAGAAATTTGATCAAGCCATCATGTCTAATGGGTTTAGACATAACAATGGAGACAAGTGTTTGTATTCCAAAACTTGTAAGGGATATGTGATCATTGTTTGCTTATATGTGGATGACATGCTTATTCTAAGTAATAGCATGAAAGGGATAGAAGAAACGAAGAGGTTTCTATCATCAACCTTCAAGATGAAAGATCTTGGAGAAGTTGACACCATACTTGGTATCAAAGTAAAGAAACATAGTTGGGGTTTTGCATTAAGGGCAAGCCCACTATGTTGAGAAAGTATTGAACAAATTTAACCATCTCAAGGTTAAAGATGCCAATACTCCATTCGATCATAGTGTAATACTAGAGAAGAAGGAAGGAAGAGCGGTGGCTCAATTGGAGTACGCTAGTGCTATAGGGAGTCTAATGTACGATGTCCAATGTACTAGACCTGATATAGCATTTGCGGTAAGTAAACTTAGTAGGTTTACAAGTAATCCAAGTGTGGATCACTGGAAGGCAATTGGAAGAGTCCTAGGTTATCTCAAGAAAACCAAAGGACTAAGCCTTCACTACTCCAAATTTCCTTCAATTTTAGAAGGATATACAGATGCAAGTTGGATATCCAATCTTGGGGATAACGTGTCCACAACTGGTTGGGTATTTACACTTAGTGGAGGTGCAATTTCTTGGGGTTCTAAGAAACAAACCTGTATATCTCATTCCACTATGGAAGCAGAGTTCATAGCTCTAGTTGCTACCGTCAAAGAGGCTGAATGGTTAAGGGATCTATTGATAGAGATTCCCCTAATCAAAGAGAATGTATCTACTATATCGATACATTGTGATAGCCAAGCGACATTGGTTAGAGCATACAACGGAGTGTATAATGGGAAGTCTAGACATATTAGTCTAAGACATGGATATGTAAGAGAATTGATTCAAAGAGGAGTCATCTCAATATCCTATGTTAGAACAAGTGAAAATCTGGCGGATCCTTTCACTAAGCCACTAACGAGGGATTGAGTGGCTGCATCATCTCGAGGGATGGGACTTAAACTCCCTAAATAGATTCAACATTGATGGTGACATATCTTAACACTAGTTATTCAACTAGTGTTAGGTTCAATAGGTAACAACAAGTCAATCAAGTGAATATTAGTTGTACTCGAAACAAGTCCCTTATGAGATATTGAGTACTTGTGTGTTACCAAGTTTAGGGTTAAAACCGAAAGGTTTTTTAATAGAATTCAGTCTTGTGAAGACACGTATTTTTGGTAACAAAATACTGTAATAATTCTACCTATATGGACCTAGGAGTGGTGCCGCCTCTCATAAGAATTGGGAGTATTCTCAAGAACGTCCATGAATGGAAAGTGCACATGGCCATTAACGATGCAAAGCGAGACATAGAGGTCTCAAGTGAACATCGCAAAGGTGTGTGTATTATCATCGATTTGTTATCATGAAAAGATTGTTCAATGCCTAGTGCAACCAAATTTTCGACAAATTTTGTGATAATTACACTATAGTAAAGTTCAAGTTGAAAAACACTTTGCTTTATGCACTAATGCAATGACTCCTATAAGAGAGAGTTCTTATTTAATCAAGTGGGGGATATGTTATATTTTAAAATATAATGATTGATTAAATAAGTATTACAATAGATAACTATTTAATCTAGTGGGGGAATGTTATATTATTTTATAATGTAATGTAATATTATATTATATTATAATATAATATTTTAGATTAAATAAATGTGACAAAGAGTGTCACATATTATAATATATAATAGAGAGTTACAATATTTACATATATGAGATATATCCAAATAATGTAACATATTTGGTGTTACAAATTTGTAATTTCCAAATATTACCCTTTATTGTGTAAATTTGGTGTTACACAATATTGAAATGAATTTCATAAAGTCATATGTGAAATGGCTGTTAGAGATATGATTTTAACCCCAATAATGTATTTTTGGGGTAACAAAATCATTTGGGAGGGTTTGGAACCGTTTGGAAAAACAACACATTTTTAAGTGCTGAAAATGATCAGTGGCTGCAGCTACTGATTTTTGGTGGTCACGGTTTGTGGGATAGAGAGTAGTGGCCGCGGCCACTAATGTCTCTGGCCACGGCCACAGGCCAAAACTAACCATTTTTTCAGTTTTTTCAATCTTTGTTGAACGGCTCAAAAAAACCCAAATAACTCCCAAATCTCATTTTTAATTCCATATTAATCCAATTAAACATTGGTAACAGCCATGGGGGTTGGTGGAATTTGAAATTCAAAGGGTGTCTCCAAACTCTATAAATAGGAGACTATAGCTCACTTGAAAGACACAACATTTCTATCCATTAGAGCACTTGGCTAGAAACACCTTGAGGCTTGATAATTCCAGAAAGCATTTCCAATATCTGAGAGAGATCCCTTAGTGGTTGAGTTAGGGGGAAGTAAGCATTTGGACAAAGGTTTTAAACCTTGTTCAAGTTGGTGATCCCCAACCCTCTTCACTTAGGTTGTGTAAGTGAGAGTTTACTTGTATTCCTGTTCTTCATTTTATTCTATTGTTTTTCTTCTTATTCTCTTGTTCTATTTACTTGTATATTTTCAGTTATAGAGTTGTAACTTTATTTAATCAATCAATATTTATTTGTAATATTATTGCATAAAGTTGTAATATTCTTACCTATTTCCATTGAGACAATCTAATTTTTCCTAACATTGAGAATATGACATTACCATAATTACTAAAGTTGCTGACATGCCATAGTGAAAGGTTGCCCTAGTTGAGGGCTTAATTTGAACTTGGTTATGTGATAGAGAGACAATCAAGAGATGATGTTGTTTAGCAACTAAGTAGAGAAAACACTAGCTTATCGTGTAAACACTTGATTGTCTAAGTCATTGTGATTAAGATTGTATTCCATCATGCATCGTTTGTTGCAATTTATTGTGCATGCATTCATGCATTGTGTGAGATTTACTTACTGGACATTAGCTCATTATTTTGTTGTTTCCTCATTTTCAGGTGTGGCTTGATACTTTGACAACTTGTGGGCTCCGGGCTCAGTAGTAAAGACTTTTATGAATAAGATTTTAAGAAGTCCAGTATTATTGTATAAGATTAGTATAATTCGACTTTGTAAATAACCAAGTGTTATTAAAGTTTTTTTTTTTTAAATTTCGCATTTTTATGGTTTTTAGTGTTAGATGCCTGGCATATTTGTAAGATTTGTCCTATGAGTGTGCAGCAGACGTACCCGACGTAGCGGGTCGTTACATAACCGAATATTGCTGTCGACTATTGTCTGGAGATCTGTTCTTGCAATCCTCTTTGGGACGTTGTTGACTACTGATCTAAGGCTTAACTAGGTGTTGCTCTTGGAGTGGCATCGAGCGACTAGATAACTCTACAATTACACAGAATCTTGTATGAGAATCAACTACACTGTGTTCAGCAGGCTCTATCATCTCCATCTTTGATTTGAGCATGGAATTCTCCTCTCTGAAGGTTGAGTTCTCTTGTTGCATTTTTCTGAGGCGCTCATTTTTCTCCCTCATCTAGGCCATTAGGGCTGCTAGCTGAGCTTAAACGTTGCCCTCTCCTTCTTCTAGGTTTGCCATATCGATGACTGTGCGTCATTTACTCTTGATTCAGCTTGTCAGGACACCATGGTGGGTGCCAAATTGTGGAAGAAAAAATATACAATGGTCAATAGTATAGTTCACGAGCATTAACAACCTGTAGAACAAATGAAGAAAGGAGAGTGAATTCCTAGGGACACCGGGTTGGTGCCAATTGAAGGAACTCTGACGGTCAAGTTAGTAAACAGATTAAATATAGGAAAAAAATATATTGAGAGTAACATTGTCATAGCATGGTGGCGAAAGCCTGATCAAAGTGATTAGATTTTTTTAGTTAATTTGGACAGCTTTAAGAGTGTAATGTTTAAGTGAGTACAAATTGACTGAAATTGCAATGCTCGCAAGAAGGCCTAGGCTTTGGTATTTATAAGCCCCTTCAAACTTATGTTGCCCAACTTCTAGTGAGCGAGCTTAAGAAGTGGACTTCCTTATTTTCAGGATGAAGACTATTTGTTCTGGATGAGTTGGAGACTATTCCATCTTATGGTGTTTTACCCACGTGTTTTATCATCTCCTCTTGGCCTTGTCATTGAGTGTATAGTTATATTTTGGGTTGGAAAAAGGGTCAGGGCCTAATCTTAAACTCTTGGTGAATGGGTTATGACTTGTTTAGTTCATGGACCAGTGTTGGGCATATGGGACTAATAGTATAAAAAAGCTACTTTAACGACAATTAAATAGTCTATGTGCTTTCGTGGGCCATTCTAATTATTGAGACAATAATATTACTTTTTGGGCCTAGTGTAATATTTAGCCATTATAAGACCATAATAACATAAACAAGACAACTCATAATATATATATATAATATTGTTTTAAACATATGCAATTCATTTCATAGAAATTTTGTGGGTTTAATGGACTCAAATTTTGAGTTTTCAAGTGGACAACTTGATTCTTTGTGTTGTTTTACAATAGAAGTATCAAAATATTTGTTGAAATGAGTGTGAGAGTGGGGATTTACACTTTCATGTATTTATTTTAGTGCGCGAGGAAAAGAGAGGAGAAGAAAAGGAGAGAGAGAAAATTAAGAAAAATCGTGTGAGTGGAATTTTGGTCCAAATCTCTTTTTTTTTTTTTTTTGAAAGAAAACAGAGTAAACAGAACCAGAAACACAACAACCAAAAGGAAATTACAAAGGAATTGGCTTTTCTACCTCAAGAGCAGACAAAGCAACAGAGGGAATTAACCCATTCCAAACAGCATTGACACCAGAATCCATAGTGTATTTTGCTAAAAGATGACCCACAGAATTGGAGCTCCTGCCTTCAAAGGAAATACCTCTGCAACCCGTCGAAGACACCAGCGATTTAATGGCCCAGACCAAACCTTCAAGATCACTACAGCAAACATTCTTGTTATTAACCAACAAAACAGCATTCAAACAATCTGATTCGATAGTAAAATTCTCCAAACCCAAAGCAGCCCCAAATTGAATACCCTCTTTGATTGCTAAAAGCTCGGCCGCAACAGGAAGGAGAGGGAAGCAAACCATTACGCCCTTTGCCCCCAAGCACGCGCCTTGCTCATCTCTGGCCACCACCGCCGTACTCCACTCCCAGCCATCCGAGGACCTGCCTACATCAACATTTAATTTTACCCCACCAGTAGGCGGAGGCTTCCACCTGGGAGGATCTTTCTGAAGCCCATGACTCCCCCTTTTGCAAGACACCTCCAAAAAATTCGACCAATACCCGAAGCACCACTCAACAACATCTCTAGGATTTGGCATGAAATCTCCCAGAACAGCTCTATTTCGGAGGTGCCAGATCTGCCACGATATTACCACAAAAAGCTCCAAGTTTTCTTTTGTAAGTGTATTACGCATGAAGTCAAAAAATAAAAGGGGGTCTTTTTTGTTACACCCTTTGACCACTTTCCAGAAGTTGACCAATTTCCAAATCTTAGTACTAGCCTCACACTTCCACAAAGCATGAACAACATCCTCCTGGGTCCCACAAGAACATCTGTTACAAGTAGCAGATGAGTTAATATTCCTGCAAAACAAAGAAAAGTTAGTAGGAAGCCATGAATGGCCAAGTTTCCAAAAAAAGTGTTTGATTTTATTTGCGACTCTCAACTCCCAAATTGATTTCCACAGTGCCTCATTCAAACCCATCTCTGAACACTCAGGAAAAGGCTTAGAACTCATGGCTAGATGGTACCCACTTTTCACACTATATTCACCATTGTTTGTAAAATGCCATAAAAGTTTGTCAGGCAAATGATGCTCAGAACAAGGAATGCCCAAAATGAGCATCGCGTCCTCTTCATTAAACAAACACTTGATCATCTCCACATCCCAGCAACCATCATTCTTTTTTAGATCAATGACACGAAGGCCACTAGGTAAGAACGGCTTGTCATAAACCATGAAGGAGCGAGGACGGGGGATCCAAGGGTCCTCCAAGATTCTAACATTATTACCATCCCCAATGCGCCACCTAGAGCCTTGTTTAATAATCGAGTTTCCCCACATAAGACTTCTCCAGACCGAGGAAGCCTTCGACCCGCACTTTGCTTCAATAATGCTAGTAGAAGGGTGATAGCAAGCCACCAAAACCTTAGCACAGAGAGACGAAGGATTCCTAAGGAAACGCCAGCACTGTTTGGCAAGCATTGCTTGATTAAAAAAATGTAAGTCCCTGAATCCAAGACCTCCCCTACCTTTATGCCTACACAAGACCTCCCATTTGCACCAGTGGATTTTCCTCTTTTTCTCAGTGGAGCCCCACCAGAATCTAGCCGCCATACTATGAAGGCAATCAATAATCTTTTTAGAGATTTTGAAACAACTCATAACATACGTAGGAATAGCCTGTATGATTGCCTTTATGAGGACCTCCTTTCCCGCAGCGGAAAACAGAGACCTTTTCCAGCCCTTCAATCTTTTCCAAACTCTATCTCTTATATTATCAAAGACTTCACGTTTATTTCGCCCAACAAAGGAGGGGAGACCCAGATATTTCCCAAAGTTTTCCACCAACTTCACCTTCAAAAGGTTAGCGAGTTGAGACCTATCATCCAGATTCACCAACTTACCAAAACACACCTCTAATTTATCAAAATTTATAAGCTGCCCCGACGCCTTAGAATAGGCACTCACTATCTCCAAAAACTTCAAATAGTTCCCTCGATTGGCATCCAAGAAAATCAGGCTGTCATCAGCAAAGAAGAGATGAGAGACATAGAGAGAACCCCTCCCAAATCTGAGGCCCGAGATACAACCATCAGCTTCAGCTTTACGAAACAAGGCAGAGAAAGCTTCAGCACAAAACAGGAATAGAAAAGGAGACAAAGGATCTCCCTGTCTCAGACCACGAGAGGGGATGATGCTTCCCTTAATATCTCCATTAAGCAACACAGAAAATCGCACAGACCGAACGCATCTCATCACCTTATCCACCCAAAGACGGCTGTACCCCAATTTAATCATGACTTTTTCAATAAACTTCCATTCCACTCTATCATAAGCTTTAGCCATATCCAGCATAAGGGCCAATTTTGAACCATTCCCATACAAATTCTTCCTCATACAATGTAATCCTTCAAATCCGATAATCGCATTGTCTTGGATAACTCTGCCCTGAACAAAAGCACTTTGAGCTTCATAGATGGTGTCAACCAGAGAACTCCTCATCCTATCCGCCAAACACTTCGAGATAATCTTATAAATAACATTACATAGGCTAATAGGCCGGAACTGCTCAATCTTAACCGGTTTGTCCACTTTCGGGATGAGAGCAATCAAGGTCTCATTAAGGCTAGCCACCGATCCACCACCATTCAGGATTTTCAAACACACATTCACCACATCACTCCCCACATTGTCCCAATACTTGTGATAGAAAAGAGCCGGTAACCCATCCGTACCAGGGGCCTTGGTAGGATTCATATTTTTAATAACATTTACCACCTCTTCTCTCGAGAAATCACACTCCAAGAGAGCATTTGTTTCTTGCGAAACCTTTGGATCAATACATCCCAGAACCGCCTCCATGTCGTCAGTGCTAGCATTAGAGGACTTAAAGATATTTTCAAAATAGCCACAGATAATCTTCTCCACCAACACTTCATCATCTTCCCAGCAACCCGAGCTATCCTGAAGGCCCAAAATCGTATTCTTCTTTCTTCTAGCAGAGGCCTTATGATGGAAATATTTAGAATTGCGATCCCTCAGTTTCAACCACAGGGCCCTGCTTCTTTGACACCAGAACATCTCCTCCTTATCAGATAAGCAATTGATTTTGTTCTCCGTTTCCTTGATCTCTCGCCATAAGTTAGGGTTGTTTGCCTTTGATAACACAGCCAGCTTCCGCTTAGCAGAATTCATCTCTTTATTCCACTCCTTCTTCTTTTTCCTGTTCCATTTGCAAAGAGAAACTCCACACATACGAATTTTGTCCACAACCCCCACAGGATTGGAAGTAGGGCCAGTCCAATTCCAGCACTCTCTGACAATGTGATTACACTGATCCTCCTCACACCAGGCTTCTTCAAAATGGAATCGCGTATTTCTTTTCTTCAGACCACACTTATCACCCGAACTAAGAGAATCGAAACAAACCAGGAGGGGCCTATGATCTGAACAAAACCAATCCAGGACAATGACCCTAGCGCCAGGGAAACAGTTAAGCCATTCCATATTACACAGTGCCCCTATCCAATCTCTCCATGATACCCCTACCATGCCACGTCATTTCCGACCCCACATTACCAAAATCGATAAGATGGTTGTCATCAATAGCCCGCCTGAATCTATCCATAGCAGCCGAGCCCCTGATATTCCCACCACGTTTCTCATTATTCGAGCAAATTTCATTGAAATCACCCAAGCACAGCCAAGGACCATTACTCAAATCATTAATCCTTCCCAGCAGCTCCCAAGAGTGAGCACGAAGAGTCTGGTCAGGATTACCATAGAAGCCCGAAAACAACCACGGTAACATACCATTGCCCGCCACCATTGCAGCTATATGCCCACTGGACCACGATAAGACTTTGACATTTAAATCACCACTCCAAAATAAATGAAGACCTCCGCTCATCCCCACTCTATCCACCGCCCACCAATTATCAAACTTCAATCTGAACACCAATTTCTCTGCCTAGAATCTAGAGAGCTTTGAATCCATCAGAAAAACCAGATTAGGTTTATGAGTCACAATAAGGGATTTAAGGGCATTGAACGTCCAGGAATTCCCCACCCCCTGGACGTTCCAACTTAGGATTTTCATGGCTCCCGGCGGTCTTTCCTAGCAAGACCCGCCGATAAGTTATCAGTCAAGGGGGATGAGTTATCCAAAAAATCAGAAGACCCATTCCCCAACTCCACCCCCAAATCCACGTACTCAGAACCATCCACCCTTTCCTCATGGCCATTATTGATACTATTGTCTTTACTAGAATCCAGAACCTGCTTAGTTTTGGCACTCTCTCTTGCCTTGCCTTTAATGGAAATTTTTCTCCTCCTCTGTTTTGTTTTATCCCCTCGAACTCCTTCAGAGAAACCCATGTGGACATCAGTTAACAAATTCTGGGAATTCAGCAACTGGGTCCCACTTAATTCACCATGACAAATACTGTTATCGCCCAAACTTCGCGTTTTTGAAAGGGGAATAGGATCACATGTAGGAAAATTAAATTGCCTCCTTTTTTTGCTGCCAGACCCCTCCTCAATTTCCCCAATAAATTCTCCATTTAAATTAATTCCAATATTCCACCTTTTAGTCAGCACTGAATTCTCCTTAATTCCCTCAAGATCACTCTTAGTACTTGGAACACCCTCTCCACGTGTCACCGCTTCACAATTTAGCCCCTTTACTCCATCAGCCGAAAAGTCCTTCTTGGAGCCCGAAAAAGAAGCCTCCTTCATTACAAGGTCCTCTTGAGAAATGGACTGCATTAAATGTGATTCAAGAACCGTCTTCTCGCCTTCTCCCCTTTGAGACTTCTGGGCTTCCCCGCCAGCTGCCATCCCCGACGTCGGCCGTTCAGAACCTTGCGGACCGAGGCCAGCTTCCATGGCCAGAGTCTCGTTTTCATGCACACGCCCAACACCCGCTTTCACACAAGTACCGTCTCCTTGTTCACCCTTCTCCTTTGACACCACCCTAGCCGAGCCCGCGTTATTCAATCTGTAGGCCCTCTCATCGAAGCAGTTCTTCATGTCACTCTCCATCCTTAACCACGGACCATAGAGTTTCATGGCCGCACCCAGCTTATCCTTGATACGCACCATTTTGAAACGACATTCCTTCTCATCGTGACCCCACCGACCGCACCCAAAACACAGTAGAGGCATATCCTCAAACCGCAGCTGGATCCATTCTTTTTTCCCATTCACAGGTATAAATTTTCCAACAAAAATGCTATCGTTCACCGGGAATTTGATTTTCAATCTAGCGTACCCATTCAGCAGGATCCTATCGTTGTTTGTCCACGGCACTTCCAAAATCTCCCCTGCCATTTTCCCAATTCTTTCAACATTAACCTTGTTCAAAGCCAGTGTTGGGAATCCATAAACCTGAACCCAACAAGGGACTCCGTCCAGCTTCGCATCCTTCCACTCCCCCGTATTTGGCCAATCCGCAACAATCATGAAACCCCCATTATACTGCCAAACCCCTTCTTTGCAAATCCGTTGAGCATCCGAAGATTAATCAAAGGTGAAGCCCACATATGTACTGTGCTTATCTCTCATCAGAATTCTCACATGCCACTTAGTGTGTTTCCAGATCCTACCAAAGACCGTCTGGATGAAAGACCTGTTACATTGTTTTTTTGCAAATATTCTACCCAAAATTGCCTTGGATAAGAATCTATTGTTACCTTCATTCACGGTACCCCAGTCCTCCTCTTCATCAGATAACACCTCCACCATTTCGACAACATCTCTCTCACAATCGACAGAAAGCTTATTAGCTTTTGAAACAATTTCCTCCAAAACCTTACCATTGTTAGCCATGAGTTCTAACCGGAACCAAAGAAACCAGAGAAAGGAAATCAAAGGTCACAGGGACGTGTAGCATAGACTACAGGTCCAAGTCTCATTTACAAGCATTGATTTACAATAGTTTTTAATTTTAGCAATTTTTCACTTATGGGATATCTTTAAACATAGATGTTCAAATTTTCCAAGAAATTTAAATACTTATTAAATACAGTGTTGACAATTTGAAACAGATGGTGTATTTTAATTGGAGGAACATGTAATATACAGAAAAACGGACCAAGAACTGGTTGCTGTCACCTTTCCATGATACCAATTAAATTATTTGGAAATTTATTATTGACTGGTAATGATTTGAATATTTTCGTGGGCCCAGCTTTGAAAACGTACGTGAAAAATGTTATTCTGAACAACCTTGTATAACTACATGAAAAGATGTTCAGTTATAAGTGCTTTATTTTGTAATATATTATTTAATACCATCTGTTGGAACAACAGACAAGTTGTTGTTTCTCTTCTATATAAAAAAAATGCTTAAATAACGAATTTTTTTTGTCTTGACCAATTGTTTTAATTATATTAATATAAATTTAAATATTATAAAATATTATTATGATAATAATAGATAATGATAATTTTTTACTAATTATATTAATATTAATTTAAATATTATAAAATATTATTATTATAATAATATTTAATATAGGAATGGCAAAATGAGTCTATGGAGCGGGGTGGGTCGGGGCCCCGACCCGGCGGGGCATCATTGCCCCGGTAAAATTGGGGCAGAATTCGGGGCGGGGCTTTGACTCGCCCCGCCCCGATATAAATTCAGGCGGGTCGGGGCAGACCCGCCCCGATTACTTTTTTTTTTTTTTTTTTTTCTAAGTGAGTTATACTGATTACTGAACTGAACCCTTTTTTTCCAAAGCCAAAAACGAAACCTTCTTCTCCATCCAAACCAAATCTGCTGCTGCCGAATGCCGATCCAACCTCTGAACAACCAGGAAGAACATGGTCAATGAAGTTCCCGCCAGGATCGACGCCACTAATTTCCATCTAGGAACGTGTTTTGCCCGTTGATCGACGGTGTATCCCGCCACCGTCACCTGCAAAGTTCTATTCATTTTTTCAGATGGGTATTGCTTCTATTCATTTTTTCAGATGGGTATTGCTTCTGTGAACACAAATTTTGCATGTAAAGTACTTTTG